>NC_141690.1:82184479-83618969 GCF_964263255.1 Lissotriton vulgaris | reverse complement strand
CCTTTGGGAATCTAAATTCGTTGGACGGTGTTTTAAATTCAGACAGAAGGATATAGGTTTTTGAGGGCGGAAGAGATATAACGTCTTATCTCTCAAGTTGAACAGCCTGGACTTCAGGTGAGTGAAGGTTTAACAAGGGTAGACATGGCTTGGCATTTGGGCTGGACTGTTCCCATGAGGCACAGGGTCAGACTGATTTGCATATGGCCATGCCTGAACTGGGGTGGAGGAGTGAACTAAAGAATTATGATGGATTAAACCCAGATCAGTTGACTGGGGGTAGTGCTTGCAATGTTCAACACTTCTTCCATCATCCCCTTTGGTTTTGCTTTGTTCGCCTTAAGTTGGCAGGGTATACCCAGACCTGGGTCCCTTGCTCTCTTTGCCACTGGATTCAAGCTAGCCTGGCTGTTGACGGCTGATTAGCCAGAAACCGATCCCAGGATTCTTGTTTCTGGCCAGGGAAGACATGGCTTGGCATTTCGGGCTGGACTGTGCCCATGAGGCACAGAGTCAGACTGCTTTGAATATGGCCATGTCTGAACTGGGGTGGCGGAGTGAGCTTAAGAATGATGATGGATTAAACCCAGATCAGTTGACTGGGGGTGAGTGCTTGCAATGTTTAACACTCCGTCCATCATCCCCTTTGGTTTTGCTAATGCCTGGGGATGCCACATTTATGCCTGGCACCAGCTAGTGCAGGGGTCTCCAAACCGGTCCTGGAGGGCCGGACCCATGCCAGATTTTTAAAATTACTACATGTATCTCAATGGGGATATCCAAAAAATCTGGCATGGATCCGGCCATCCAGGACCGGTTTGGAGACCCCTGAGCTAGTGGATGGGGTGACACCTGGGCACTCTCAACAGAATGGAGTAACAGTTCCCTGAGGCGATCCTACTCACTTTTTCAGCAGTTCCTGTTTCCCTAACTGAAAATTATCCCATACTGTTCCTCACTCTGAAAATCCAAGATAAAAAAACACTTCCACCAACCAGAAGTGTGGCCAGGTAATGCGCAGTCCCATTCTCTATAGTCACTCAAAATCACTTCTGGAGATTACAAAGTTGGACCCTTTCCAAGTGTCACCTAACATTTGCATATGAGAGGGTAGGCCCCTTTAAAGCTAATTAGGTTGTAAGGCCAACCACAACCGATCTGCTAGGGGTAGAAAAAACCTTCTCAATCCCAGGCCATTGGCTCTGCTCAGAGATCAGTTTGCACACCCAATTCAGGCCATGTACATGCTGTGAAGTTTCAGGAGAGTTAATGCAAATTAGCCTCAGGCAAGGCAAAGGTGATGTACTAAAGGCTACATTTCCTATGTATATGTAACCCAATTCTGATTACCATTATATTGGGTTTTCATGAAAAATGAAAATAATTTGGATGGAGTCCAAAGTTATAGATTTAGGTATTTAATCTATGTTTGAACTTTTCTTATTTCCAGTTACAGCCTGACTAGCTACAATGTTGTCTGGGCCCTAGTCAATGTGGGAAAACACCATTTCTAATGTTGCACATTCTCCATTCTTAAATATCATGCACCCTGCGTTGTAAGCGGCATGGTGTGCTTAGAAGTGATTTATGTAGAATTTAAAATAAGGCTTTCCAACTTTGCAAAGGTAGGTTTTGACAGGTCTGAGCACCAGGATTGAAGCTTCTGTTGTTAAGCTACAAAGGGTAGTTCTGTAGCTATGTTTTCATGGCTAATGTAGTGAATGGTACAATAGGTGCAGCAATCAACAACTGGTATTTAACTTTCTCCACCCTGATCGACAACCTGGCCAACCTCGGACTGAAACAGCTTGCCACAACGCCGACCCACATTGCCGGCCACACGCTAGATGCCATCTTCTCCTCAAGGCCCAACGTCACCTTCAGCCATGCCTCCGAACTCACCTCGACAGACCACCACTGCATCCACTTCTCCTTCCAAAAACCCCCCACACACAACCGCACCCTACAGACTCTCCGCCATTGCTGGGGCAATGTCAATGAAGAACAACTACAGACAAGCCTCGCACTCAATCCTCCGACTAGCCCCACCAACCCCGATGAGGGTGCACTCACCGTCGAACGCTGGATAAACGACTGCGCTAACACTGTAGCCCCACTGAAAAAACCCACCAACAGAGACACCAGCAAAAGAGTCAGCTGGTTCACCCCAGAACTCCTCGACTCTAAACGCACCTGCCGGAAATTGGAGAACATATGGCACAACGACAAGACACCAGACAGCCGCGCTGCCCACAAAGACCCCATCCGAAACCACCACTACCTCATCAGGACTGCCAAAAGTTCCTCCTTCACAGACCGCCTTGACAACAATGCACACAACAGCAAGGAGCTCTTCACAATCGTGAAGAAACTCTCCAACCCCAGCTCCAGTGCCAACAACATCCCACCATCGCAAGCTCTGTGCGACTCCCTCGCCACCTTCTTCCACCGGAAATTCACCGACATCCATGACAGTTTCTAACCCCGGACGACCGCTGTAGACCTCGCTACACCGGACCCACCGCACCGCACCACGACACCCTGACAACCTGAGGCAACGTGAGCATCGAGGACACCATCAAGACCATGGGCACAATCCACCCCGGATCCCCATCCGACCCTCTCCCGCACCACATCTTCAACAAAGCCAGCAACTCCATCTCACCCCACCTGCACAAAATCATCAACCTCTCCTTTGAGACCGCCAACTTCCCTGAGAACTGGAATCACGCAGAGATCAATGCCCTACTGATGAAACCCAAGGCAGATCCGAGCGACCTCAAGAACTTCCGGCCCATCTCCCTGCTTCCGTTCCCAACAAAGGTCATTGAGAACATAGTTAAAACCCAGCTCGCCCGTCACCTCGAAGACAACAACATCCTGGACCCCTCCCAATCAGGATTCCGCAGCAACCAGAGCATCCAGACCGCCCTCATCGCCGCCACAGAGGACATCAGGATCCTTCTAGACAAAGGCGAGACGGCGGCCCTCATCCTCCTGGATCTCTCTGCCGCCTTTGACACCGTCTGCCACCACACACTATGCACGCAACTCCAAGACGCAGGGATCCGGGAGAAAGCCCTGGACTGGACCACCTCCTTCCTCTCCGGCATAACTCAGAGTCCGCTTCCCCCCGTTCCAGTCCAAGGCCTCCGAGATCATCTGCGGCGTCCCTCAAGGATCCTCCCTCAGCCCGATGCTGTTCAACATATACATGGCACCACTAGCACGCATCCCCTGACAGCACAACCTCAACATAATCTCCTATGCCGACGACACGCAGCTGATCCTCTCCCTCACCAAGGACCCTCTCACCGCCAAACCCAACCTCCACCAGGGGATGAAGGCAATCGCCGACTGGATGAAGGAAAGCCGACTAACGCTGAACACAGACAAGACGGAGATCCTCATCCTTGGGTCCACCCCCTTAGCATTGGACGACTCATGGTGGCCCACAGCACTGGGGACCCCCCCAGCCTCAACCGACCACGCACGCAACCTGGGAATCGACTCAAAACTCACCATGACCAAACAAGTCAACTCAATCTCCTCCGTCTGCTTCAATGCCCTCCGTATGCTCTGTAAGATCGACAGTTGGAACCCGACAAACACGAGGAGAACAGTTAACCAGGCCCTTATAAGCAACAGACTCGACTGTGGAAATACCCTCTACGCCAGAGCCTCGTTCAAGTTGATCAACAGACTACAGAGAGTTCAGAAACCCTCTGCACGGCTGGTCCTTGACGTCCCACGCCGCGACTACATCACCCCCACCTGAGGAACCTACACTGGCTCACCGTCGAAAGGAGAATCTCCTTCAAGCTCCTGATCCAAGCACACAAGGCACTCCACAAGACCGGACCAGCCTATCTCAACAACCGACTCTCCTTCTACGAACCCAACAGGAAACCCACTCTGCTGACCATGCCCTGGCCAAGATCCTGTGCATCCGTAGAACAACCTCCGGAGGCAGGTCCTTCTCCCACCGCGCCGCCAGGACCTGAAACACCCTCCCCCTCTACCTACGACAAACCGAAGACCTGCTGACCTTCAGGAAACAACATAAGACCTGGCTTTACAAATTATTTGATTGATTGATTGATTGATTTCTGTCCCATGAACATATCTCTGCACTATATACTATGACCTTATACAAAAGCTAAATGTGGCAATCAAGTTTAACGCCTATTTCAATATGTTTCTGGAGTCAAAGCACATACAGAAAGTTGGTTGTAACTTCCTTAGTCTTGTCCAAAACTTGACTACTGCAATGGACTATACATCAATGTGCAATCGACCTTCCTCAGGTTGTTACAGGCAGTACAAAATGCTACTGCAAGACTGATTCTGGACATACCTAAACATCAGTCTGTCAGATTAGCAAAGCGAGACCTTCACTGGCTGCCAGTCAGTCAGCGGGTAAAGTTTAAGGCACTCTGCATTGCCCACAAGGCACTGCACAAAGGAGGGGCATCATTTCTAGAAGGCCTTTTTAGATGGTATTCCCCATATAGACCTTTGTGTTCGGCCAATGCCAATCTGATGCCGGTGTTCAGGATCAAAAATATGAGCTGGGGGGAGGAGTTTCAACTACAATACCATCAAGGAATGAAACTCCTATCCACTATATCTCATAAAAATTCCCTCCCTTCTTGAGTTCAGAAAACAACTGAAGACCTGTCTCTTTCAGTAGCGGTAGTCCTTATCACAGTATGTAGCTCTGGTAGCATCAAGACACCTGAGGGTATACGTGCGCTGTATAAATTTAATTAACATAACCTAACATAACATAGACTGGATACTGATTAACAGTGTTCAAGTGTTAGCGTTCAAGATTATCAGCAACTCATTTGTAATTAAATGAAAACTCAGAGTGGTCACCCAGAAATTAGTCACTGTGACTGGGGGTGAGTGTTCAAAAAGTTTCAGCGCTCTGCCCATCATCTGCTTGTGTTTATACAATTAAATTCCATTTCATTAGTAAAGAGTTTTCACACTCTGAGGCAAATTTCACAGCACTTTGTGCTGGTGCAAAGTCAGTAAGTGTACCAATGTATTACTTACTTTCCATCAACAACCTTTTGCGCTGGAAATGATCCCTTAAATAAAGTACATAGGGCCATATGTATGAAGGCAATTTTGCTATCTCAAACGCCGTAATTCGCCGAATTTCAGCATTTGCGACCGCAAAATAGCTAAGTGCCATATGTATCAAGCAAAATTGCATTCGCAAATGCCGCAATTCGCAGATTTGCGGAGTTTGCGAAATGCAATTTTGCCAAATGGTTTGTATTAAGGCAAAATAAGGATTGCAAAATTAGCGATTCCTTATATTGGGATTGCATTTGGGAATCTCAAATTTTGCGATTCCTTAAATGCAATGTAAGAAGCACCAAAAAAGTGCAATTTGGCCTTAAGGAATCACAAATTACTACCAACTTCAAGTTGGTGGTAATTTGCGATTTCTTTGAAAAATGCACTTTTTTGCATTTTTCAAAGTGCAATGTGAAGCACATCCATGCCCTTAGGGCATGTATGTGCACCACAATTGCACCGATGCTTATTTCAGGGGTGCATCATTGTATCCTTTTGACACCCCTGCACCCTTGAAATTATTCTCAATTGCGATTCTCAAATTGCGAATCGCAAATTGAGAATAACTTCCCATTCATTCCTTTGGGCCTTCTGCCCCATAGAAATGAATGGGAAAGAATTCCCTAATTGCGATTCGCAATTTGTTAATCGCAATTAAGGAATATTAGGAAATCGCTATTTTTTTTTAATTTTTTTACATACATCCCTATTTGCAATTCGCAAATCAGGATGTTGATACATATGTCCCTAAGTGGTATGTAGGTAAGCAAAGCAGCCTTGCAAAATAAGAAATCGCAAATTTGCGATTCCTATTTTGCAAATGCATTAAAGGAATCGCAAATTGTGATTCCTTAAATGCAATTTATGATGCCCAGAAAAAGTGCATTTGGCCGTAAGGAATCGCAAATTACCACCAACTTCAAGTTGGTGGTAATTTGCAATTTCTTTGAAAAATTCACTTTTTTGCATCTTTCAAAGTGCCATATGGCACACAAACATGCCCTTAGGAAATGTATGTGTGCCACATGGGCACTCATGCACATTTCAAGGGTGCAACAGGGTGTCCTTTTGACACCCTGGCACCCTTGAAATTGCATTCTCAATTTGCGATTCTCTAATTGAGAATCGCAAATTGAGAATGTCTTCCCATTCATTCCTATGTGCCTCTAGGAATTAAGAAATATGTAGGATTCTCAAAATCATTTGCAAATCCTACATACATAGCATTTTACGATTCTCAAATAGCGATTCTCTAAAAACCGCTATTTGAGAATCGCAAAATGTAACTTTCATACATATGGACCACAGTGCTTTGTGGTACTTTGTATTGCCATAGCAGGTCCTATGGGTGCTGCAGTGTGTATTCCCACAGTACCACCCATAGGCACAAAGCCTTATATATGATAAAAGAATTCCTCCTCATGGTAGGCAATTACCAGGAGACCAGTACAGCACACATACAATGTTGGAAAAGTTTTAATATATGTCTAAGCATGGTATATTTTACTGGCATCATATCCTTCCAGTACAAGGCTTATGACAGACATCAAGCACACACCTTTGCACTAAGGTGCAAAGGTGTGTGCATTGCTAATAGACAACCTGAAGAAGCACAAGAGCTGGGGAGGAGAGCAGTGACACCATATCTTAGTAGATAAACTGCTGCCTTTCTCTCTCAAACCGGCACAGCAATATTGCTTGCTACACTGTAAGTTAGTAGATTTCCCCTTCAGTTTAAAGAGTAAATGTCCTGTCTATTACTATAATTAATTATTGAAACAAATTCAATGTAACTCCACTTTTATGGGGCACATCCGATAGATCTCCAAACCTCAAGAGGCAAACCTCAAGAGGCAAAGTACATATTGCATTCTCTTCAGAGAGTGGAAGAACTGGCAGGTGTCTCACTCTAATGAGTTGTACACTTTGATAGGGTCTGATAGGTGTCAGACAACCGCGTCAGAGGATCTCCTATCTGCAAGGCAGAGAGTGAATACAGAGCCCGCCCCTTGTCCTGGAAAAAGTAGACACAAAGAGTAGCTGGTATTTTACTGCATATGGTTATTTACTATGAACTATTATTCTACAAATGCTGGACATCAGAATGATGATAAATCAGAAAATCTAAGCAGCCATTACAAAAATTAGAGCAATTGTTTCTAGAAACGCTTCATCACACATCTCTACAATGTTAGTTGAAACCCTACCTAATTTGCAAATATGCTCCTAGCCATAATATCAGTTGGAAGTATGTGGTTATGACATGCAACTGCGTTCAGTTTTGCTAAGCAACAGCTGTTTCCTCACACATATTACAAAGCTGTTGTATCTGCAGTCAGATCTGCATGTCCCCTCGGCAACCCATCCCTTTGTGTCCTGTCCCTTCCTAATTCTAGCACCCATTTATACCTTTGTCTTCTATGATTCCCTATGAAGAGGGAGACATGTTACCCCTGCACAGCTCTCATATTGCTGCTTGATTACACTAACAATGTATCTTTTGCAGAGTGTACATATTACATATATTGCATAATGCGCAATATTACAATTCAAAAATTGCATATTGATAGATGTTAAGTATATGGAAATTGAGAAGTCCCAGAAGTACAAACCTTAATTGACATTGGCAGACTCAAATACAATCTCTACTAACAAATTTGTATTTGGTTCACACTTTCCTTAAACACAACATTTCTGGTAACCATATATTAATGCAAACGAAGGTTGCAGAAGACAAGACATTAGTGTGCATCGTGTGGCACATTTTTACAATACTGTATCAAATCAAAAAGGTACAGCCCAACTTCAGTTTGGTTCCTTATTTATGTATTTTAAAAGTTGTATATAGCTCAAACATGACCCATGCAGATATGGGAGCGCTTTACACACTTTCAGAGAGCGGAGACATATGACCACCAAATATAGGAACAAATGGATACAGTAGTACAAAGACACAAGCCATGGGTAAAACATAATCAAAACATTAATGGTCAGCATTAAGAAGGGAATAATTAATGAGTCAAGATGGATACGTGGAGAGGAGATCCCCGGATCAAGGGCATAAATTTGTTCATGAGAGATACTTTAACTTATTTCTTGAAAGAAACAGTTGAGGTATTCAGTCTGGTTTCCAAAAAATCAGGGAGTTCCACATTTTCGGGGTAATCCCTTAGAAAGCTCTGTTGTAGGTTTTCTTTTTTAAAGAATCTCTGTGGTTTTCACAGTAAGGTGATGGAGCTTTTGGAGAATCTATCACCATTCTGAGCAAGGTATCTTGGGGAGTTGAAGTGTACGGCTGTATGGGTTATTTTTCGTTTTGATCCCGTGATGAGTCTTGCAACAGAGTTAAGGGAGACTCTTACAGGAGCCGGTTTGGATCTGGGCAGGCCGCAGAAGGTTGCACTAACATAGTTTAACCTAGGAATTACTAGGGCTTGCACTGCAGATTTTAAGGTATTGGGTGGGAGGAAGGGTTTTAATTTTCTCAAGATGTTCCTATGGAGGTTCTCTCCTTTGGTGGAGGCACTAGTGTGCTTCTGCATTTTGAGGTTCTTGTCCAGAGAAATTCCCAGTGATCTCACTGAATCAATAACTTAGAGCAACCATTCCTCAATGGTGGGCGACTGGTTGGGTGGCACAATTAGTAGGAATTCAGTTTGAGAGTGTTTAATTGGAGGTGGTTGTCTGCCAGCCAGCTTTGGATTTTTCGTAGAGGTAAATTGCAATTCTCCTATTGACATGACCAGAGAATCTGGATTTCATTAAAGACACGGAGGCTAACATTATGCATGATCTTTTTTATGTAGTCACAAGCAGCCGCACTACATCATAAAATAAAACAGTCCTAGAATGAAACAGTCAGATAGTATCAAAGGCATGAGCATCAAACAGACTGCCTCTTTTAAATGTGGAGAAATAACGAAAAGCTCCAAAAGAAGGTGAGCTTCAACTTATTCTTAAGAATACAAAATACAGGAATCCAAAAGGGGATAATGAAGAAAAGTGAGGAGGAAGCAAGGATGGCGAGAAGAATCCATTAAGAGGTCTTGTCTGAAAAGAAGGAGGGGCATGTTAAAGAAGTTGAAATAACAGAGCATCAAATTGAATAATACAGTAGAACAATAAATAAGTACAGACAGTAGAGTAAAACACACTCAGAATGGTGCATTCAATATTAAACTAAGCAAAAGAATAGTCAAACCAAGGGAGGGACGGGTGGGATAATGTTAGCCACCATGTGATTCTCTGGTCATGTTAATAGGAGAATTGCCATTTCATTAAAAGACCGGAGGCTACATAATGCATGTTGGTAGCTGTGTAGGACAACATCAGACATGTGCTCAATAGGTTTGCAATAATGTTGAGCAAATGTGGATGTGTTGGACCAGTCCGCTGATTTGAGGATATCATCCAACTTACCACAAGACCAGAAGAATTTACTGGCCATAGCACCTCTGAGAGAGTGGGCTTGGAATTTAGATAAATCAACGGCAGCTAGGCTCATATCGGACTTGACCCATCTGGCTATGGTGGTAGAGATAATGGGTTTGAACAGTTTAACAAATGAAATAAGCAGTTGATTTGCAGCGTGAGGCCGAAGGTCTCTCATTCTATTGTCATATTGTTTCATACAGTCCACAGCAGAGAGTTTCTTACTTAGGCCAAAGCGAGGATAGAAAATGTTATCTTACATAGTTTTGGTTCATCTAAGAATTTCAAATTTTACACCATACATATCATATGATCTATTAGAAATATCAAGACATTTGATATCAGAAACTCTATGGCATGAAATTAAACACAAGAGAGTTGCAAGTTTAATAGAAAGGCATTTCCTATTAAGTAAAGAGTTATCAGGCCAAGATGAAAAAAGGTCTAAAATAGCCTTAACGTCCCACATGGATTGGTATTTAGGTCTAGGTGGTCTCTTCAGTCTGATACTCTTCAAGACTCTACAAACAATAAAGTTTTTACCGACCGTCTTACCGTCGATAAGGGAGTGACCAGGAGAAATCTCTGACCTATAACAATTGATAGACCTATAGGAAAGGCCCTTTTCGAATTGTTCAACAACAAAATTAACTATGTGCACGACAGGAGCCTCCACGGAATCCAAGTTCATCTCCAGGCACCAACGAAATC
Organism: Lissotriton vulgaris; assembly: GCF_964263255.1. Classification (NCBI taxonomy): domain Eukaryota; kingdom Metazoa; phylum Chordata; class Amphibia; order Caudata; family Salamandridae; genus Lissotriton; species Lissotriton vulgaris. The sequence continues at coordinate 83,608,733 of NC_141690.1, read as the reverse complement.
ATTTTCTCCAAATGTTGTTGTACCTATAGTGTGTTCCTGTTGCCGAAGATTCACTGAGGACAGTTGAAGCTGATGACAAAAGGTCAGACAGTTTGTTGGATTTCCTGACACTTTCCAGGAAAGAAGGCTCAAATTCCCGAAAGGAATTAGATGGTGATCTTCTCGGTCTGCGTTTGTAACCAGTCCCTGACCGATGGAATTAACAAAGGAATGTTCCATGCCAACTCTAGGGTGGTCGGGAACCAGGCCTGAGAGAGCCAAAATGGGGTTATCAGGATTAAGGAACAATGGTCCTGTTTCACTTTCTGCAGAACTCTTGAATCATGGCAAAGGGAAGGAACACATAACCCCAAAGATCAGACCAGCACTGAAGAAAGGCATTCACTGCAAGAGCGCTTGGGACCGGCATCCAGCTGAAGTATTTCTCTAACTAGAAGGTTAGTCTGCTCGGAAATAAGTCCACCTCCAGTGGGCCCCAAAACCGATTTAAAGCATTGAAAACATTCAAGTTGAGTTTCCAATCGGAGAAGTCTAAGAGGAATCTTGAATTCCAATCTGCTGAAATATTTGACGTTCCTGGGAGATACTCCTCCTTTAGAGCAATATTGTGCTCTAAGCAAAACATCCAGAGCCTCTTGGCTAAGTTGGAGAGGTCTGCTGATCTGGTCCCGCCCAGGTGGTTGATGTAGAATACTGCAGGGATGTTCTCCATCTTCAGAATAACAGATCACCTTGAAGCGAGTGTCTGACGCTCATTAGAGCGTATAAGCCTGCTGTAAGTTCTAAATAGTTCATGCGGTGAGAAGCCTCCGCAATAGACCAAACACCACCAGTGTTTTGGTTGAGGAGGCGAGCACCCCAACCATGAAGGCTCGCATCTGATTCCAGGACGAACTCCAGAGTTGAGCCAAACATTTGCGTTGCCATTCCAGGCATATAAATTCTCCAGCCACCAGGACAGCTCTGACCTGTCTTCTTGATCTATGTTTACAAGATCCTCATACCACAGGCCGGATTTGAGAGCTTTCCCTTTTATTCTCTGAAGCTCTCAGTAGTTCAGAGGTCTTGTGAAGATGGTATGAATGGAAGATGAAAGGAGACCTGAAAGTCTGGCTAACTCCCTTAGAGTTAGAGAATCTTGTTTTAGAACAAACCTAATCTCTTTGCGAATTTTGGCAATCTTTTTTGAGGGAAGTCAGAGAAGACATTTTGAAGTGTCTACTGAAAAACTAAGGAACTCCAGGGATCTGGAGGGGATAAGGATTGATTTTTCCCAGTTCATAATAAAGCCTAGACTCTCTATGAGATCCATTGCAACCTTCATGTGTTTCAGGACTTGCGAGTGGTGTTGGGACATAATGAGAATGTTGTCCAAATATATAATTAAGCGAATACCTCTTTCCCTCAAAAGGGAGGCGATAGTTCTCATAATCTTGGTGAAACACCAGGGGGCAGAGGAAAGTCCAAAAGGTAGGGCCAGAAATTAAAAGAGACGATTGTTCCAAGCAAATTGAAGGAAGGGTTGGTGTTCTTTGGCAATTGGAATGGTAAAGTAGGAGTCTTTTAAGTCTAGTTTGACCAACCAGCCTCCTTCTAGAAGTAGGTCTCTCAGGAGGTGAATGCTCCCCATTTTGAAATGCCTGTAGACCAGATGCTTGTTCAATTCCTGTAAGTTTATGCCGGGTCTCCAACCTTTCGTCTTTTTTTGAACAAGAAAAAGTGTGATTACAAATCTCTTTAAATCCAGGGAACCTCTAAGATTGCGCCTTTCTGAAGAATGGAGTCCATATCTTCTTCTGCAAGTTTTTGTTGATCCTGTGGGAGAGTTAGTACTTATGGGGGATACATTTGTATAGGGGTACTGGTAAAGTATATTTTGAAACCTCGAACAGTCTCCAGAACCCAAGGGTCTTCAGTTAAGGTTTCCCATATGTGGTAAAAGAATTGTAGCCTGCCCCCTACCTTTGGAGGGGAAGAAGAAGGAGCAAGAGGTGTACTTACTTTGAAGATTAGTGTTGATGGGTGTGCCGCGGGATCTGAATCCTCTCTTCCGTGAGCCTCTCCCTCTTTGTGGATGGGATTGAGGGTTGTATGCGAAGAGCCTTTTTAGTTGCCGCGGCTGGAAGAAAAGCCCCTTCTTCCAGCCCGTCCAAAAAGGTCGGAGTTAAAAACATGTCTCATATTAGCTTAAGCTTTGCCGACGGCGGTGAAGGTGGAAACATATTTGCCAATAGACTTAATTATATCTTCACCAAAGAGAAGCCCCTTGGAATTTTGGGAGGGTTCTTTCTCGGCCACATCCCCCAATTTTGGGTTAATTTAGTGAGAATGACTCTCCTTCTCTTGATGTTAAGACTAGCGTTAGCATTGCCGAGGAGGTCCAAGGCCCTTTGGCTCCAGCCTCTGACGAGGTTGGTGTCAAGAGGAGTGTCATTGATATGACATTCTTCTGCCATGTCTAAAATTCTGGTTTGAAAAAATAAGGGGACCTCTACTTAACACAAATGAAAACTTGGTAGCTAGTAGGGAAAGACTAAAACAAGGGGAAAAAACACAAGCTAATGGCAAATATAAATGTTGAAAAACTGTTTCAGGACATCTTACAGTGAATCAATCGACATAGTGCTTAAATATTATACAAAAAATATATTTTTATTTCGTTTTACATTTTATCTTTTTAGCCACATTATCAAAAATATACACTCCTATATATATTTATACAATCACAATGAATTAACACATTTTTCACCATGAAAAGTATAATCACATAAAATGATGTAGGATGAGAGACTAGAACATGATGATGCTGTTTTTAAATGATATAATACTTTTTCTCTCTTTTTTTTGCATCAGCGCCCTAATCAATATAGACAGAAAGGTAGGTCGGCGGTAGATGGAACTACGCACGTTTCGGCAGGTTGCCTTTATCAGGACACCGTCTCAACTTTTGCTATTTTTACACTTGAATACGCTGTGGACATCAGTCCAGTTTCTGTGTTTCATACCGATGCAATGCACAAACCCCTAAATCTTGTTGGTTTGGCAAAAATTTCTGTGGAGAATCTATTATATTTCCTGTAGGAAGGAAACACAGAGCAATAGTTTTGTGATTGGACAAAAAATCTTTAAAACAACCTATTCATCATATCAACAAGACTTTTGGAGTACATTCATCAAATATAATCGATCTTGTATTGCAGGTTGAGGACACTTGGACCTAAGGGTACTATGAGTCTGTCTCTCCAGGGTGTTTCTGAGCCATCTCCTAATGAATTTTGCTACATGGTCTTGGGGGAACCATTCCGAGCTTCTGGGTTGGGAGATGTTAAGGGGTGAAAACATTTCCTCGCCCAAAGGGTTGAGGATGACATTCATAGAAGAGTACGGTGATTCATCATAAGGTTGGCTATTAAAGTCAAGGTCCTCATCATCTAAGGCGAGGACAAATTCATCATAAGGACTGGGGAAACTGTCCTCGTCCTCAGAATCAATGTCTGCATTGTTATGAGCACTTCGATAATTTGTGCCACTTGGGACACCCATGTAAGTTGTCCTGCGAGGGACACCTGAGTAGTTTGTGCCGCTAGGGACACCTGTAGTATTCTAGGTGCGATGACCTCCAACAATGTTTGAGGTGCTAAGACCTCCCAAATCAGTTGAGATGCTAGGACCTCCCATAGCGCTCTTTATACAAGGTTCTGTGCTCTTAGATGTCCTAGCTCCTTTCCCCTGGTTAATATATTTAATGTTATGAGTACTGGGGTCTTCAGTTAGGCTGTCCTGGTCAAAGGGGAGGGGTCTTTTTGAGGACATAACCTCTTTACATATACATACATACAAGACCTCATTTAATTTTGAATAACGTTTTTAAAAGATTCTTTATTGTAATATGGGGAGCTAGCTGCAGCATCATCTGACATTATATGGCTGGGATTTGGCTAGTGGGTTATTATTTGGTGAATTATAATAAGCTCTCCCCTTTTTTTTTTTGGCTGTGAAAGCACAAAGCGATGGACAGCCTGAAGCGTATGAGAGACAGTCTCCCGCAGCAGCTGATTAGCGCAGAGCAACTGTCAACGTGCTCGAGAACAGCTGTTGCCGGAGAGATTAGAAGAATGAGCCTTGGCAATAGGGGGGACAAAGCATAGCCATTGCTAAGGACAGCTCCTCTGAAGGTCGCGGTCGGAGGCTTTGTTCATTTTTTTTATATAAGTGAAATGTGCATAGACATGAGTAAACGCATGGAAGGCAGTGAATTGTGAATGCTTGGCTTTTGGAGTGTCAGTGGTTAGGCATGCCAAGGCGAGAGGAGAAGCGAAGCAAGGCGAGGGTAGAGGGTGAGGGCACACGACTTCTGTGTGTTGATAGCGGAGATGTTTGAGTGCGGGCCCGCCCGAGGCAGTTTTGAAGAGAGGAATCCTCCGGTAGGGGGAAGGGGGGCTGGAGGTCTTGATGACTAAAAATTGGGTGTTGTCTGTGTACATGTGATAGTTGATGTTGGATGAACTCAGAATTTCGGTTAGAGGATCCATGAACAAGAGAAAGAGAGTGGGTGGGAGGGAGGAACCCTGTGGGACCCCTTGTGTGACAGATGTAGAATTCGATAGGGACTGATTACCCTTAAATCTTTGAGTTCTGTTTTGGAGAAATTAGGTGAACCAGTTTAGGATGGACCATGATATGCCCATCCTATGTTCCAGTAAGCCTAGTAAGTTGTGGTGCGTGACCGTTTCAAATGTGGAAGATAGGTCAAGGAGGATTAGGGGGCAAGGTTTGCTTTGCTCTGGGTGGCAGCCAGATTGAAATTGGTCCAGAAGGCAAAATTGTTTAATGTGGGTACAGAGTTGGATGTGTACACATTTTCAAAGAGGTTCGCCAGAGTTGGAATGTTGGAGATCGGGTGGAAGTTGTTTAGATCCATGTGACCTGCTGATGTTTTTATTTAGCATGAGGGACACCTGCACTGACTTTAGGTAGTCAGAGATAGTGCCTTGAAGTAGAGAGGCATTTACAATCTTGGTCCAGAGTGGGAGTAACAACCATTTGATCTCATTGAAGAAATTCAAGGGAAGAGGGTTATTGAAGTGGTTTGCGGGTTTCAGCATTGCTAGAATTTTGAGAATAGTGTATTCCTGAAAGGTTTTGAAAGAGGACCATGCAGCAGAGTTTTTGAGGGTGTGCCCGTATGGAAATGAGGGTACACCAACAGGAAGGGGAAGAGGCTGGAGTGAGGTAGTGGAGGATGATGCTCTGAAACCTTCTGCAGATCAATTCACATGTTTTCCGTCTTCTCATGGAAGAAGGAGTCAAATTTCTCACAGTTTGTGAAGGACTAGAACCAGCTTAAGGGGGACGGGGTTGGGTAGGCCATTTGATTGTAGTTTAATGAATTTAATTAATTTTTTTCAGCCGCTTTCTACCTTGATCTAGTTTGTTGCTAAAGAAGTTAGTTCTTTACTGTCTGATGCTTTTGTAATATGAGTTCCTCCATTTTCTCAAAAGCTTGAGGTGGTCAAGGGATGGAGAGGATCTCCACCATCCTTCCGCTAGTCTCAGGTTACATCTTTTTGTAGTAAGACTACTGTTATATCATGGGATGGAGTTATTGGAGGACAATACTTTTAGTTGTAGAAGTGCAATGCCATCTAGAATATTCTTCATGGAACTAGTATAGTGGTTTTTGGGATCCTGGACGTCTGACATCTGAGAGATGTCAATTCTGCAAGTTTAGTGTTTCTCATGCTCTTCATCCATATTTTGGGTTTTGTTGGTTAAGCCATTTTTGTTCTCACTGTTTCAATGATAAGGAACGTAATGCGTTTCTGGTCAGACCAGTCACAGGGGAGGAAAGATTCAAGTTGAATGGAGTTGGCTTTAGCAATGATAAGATCTTAGGTTGCTCCGTGTTGTGTGTGGAGCTGTTGCAGATTTGGATCAGATTGAGGTCTGAAAGAAATGTTTTAAAGCTGTTAGTTGCAGAGTCATTCAGATCATTCCAGTGGAGGTTGAAGTCTCCCAGAAAGATGTGGGTACAGTGTTGTCACAAGTTTGTTGTGATGAGCTCCATAATCTGTTCAATGAGAGAAAGGATATGTCCTGAAGGGCAGTAGATCATGTGCAGTTTGTTAACTGGCCTTTTTTTACATGTGATATTGATACATAGGTAGTCGCATGAGGATAGAACAGGGGATTGTGACTATCCAACAAATAAGTTATTACCGAGTATGTAGGCAATAACTACACCTGGTCTGCTAGATCTGTATAATCTAGTGATGTCATGGTTTGGAAGAACTACTATGTCAATGGTAAGTGCAGATGAGTCATTTAACAAAGTTTCAATCAGGATTAAGAAGGTGAAGATCATGTGGGAGGATAAGGTAAACAATATCCACTGCTTGTGTTGTGGCTGATATGCAATTGAGTAGCATGCATTTCAGCTAGAGTTTGGAATTAGCTGGGGAGGTCTGTGTGAGGGTAATTCGCTTAAGGTTTTGTTTGTTTATTGCTCTGTGGTTGAATCATGTTTTTTTGTGTGGGTTCAGGGGAATGTATTTGATTAGAGCATGATTGTCTATGTGGGGAGTCATATGATAGTAGGAGGGAGGGAATATCTTTGTTGGATAGAGGTTCTTTTCACCTAGGAGGCCGAGTGGGCGCATTAGGGTAGGGTAAAGTTCTCCATCTCAAATGCATGGGCTGTGAAGAAGGTGGGATCAAATTGGATGGGAGGTGTGTAGAAGGCATAGTGAAGTGGTTGGTGGATTGGTCATAAATAAGACTGTTCTTATTCAAATTCCTATTAGGCCACCGATTCTTGGATGACTGTAAGGTGATGTCAATATGTCTTTGTAGGTCGGCTTCGAGTTGATGCAGGCATTGTGTAATCCCGTCAAGTCTGGATTCAAGTGAGGTGTGGGCGCGTGGTGTCTGGTCTAGGGGCATGGAGCAAGTAGGAGGGGGAAGTTGATGTCTGAGGAGTTGGAATATCATTCGTCAAGGGGAGGTAAGATCAACAATAAGAGGAGAAGAGCCGAGGAGATGGGGAGTGGCGGTGCTAGAGATAAGTCACTGGGTGTAGTTAGGGTTTGAAAGTCCAGGAGTAGCATAGGTTGGCAAACGGGGCGTCAGAGGAGTAGTCAGGGAGAAGGTGTGAATTTCATGGCCAAGTAGTTCTGAAATAGCAGTTCTGGGTGTGGGGGGAGGTTGAAGTATGGCGTGGTAATTGATGGAGGGGAACTTGGACCCATCAGGTGATAGTGATGAGTTAGAGTTGCATACAGAGTTAGAAAGGCCTTGGGCAGGGGTGGATTTGGACCTTGTTGCAACTTTCTTAATCAGAGGAATAATGTCCTCAAATATTTTAAGGTTGAGATCAGATGACCGTATGCGGATGATCCCATTACTGTAGAGGGGGATGATTGCTTCTGCTCTGTAAACCGATGAAGTGGCTACATAGACTCTTAGACCATGAGGAGTATTCCTAGTTGGTGAGATCAAGATACAATGAGAACAGGGCTTTCCTACATTGAACACTTCATGTAAAGGTTAAGGTCATTTGTTGTGACTCCTTTGTTCATGGAGATGGGGGGGTTAGAAACCAAGGTTTGAGGGTAAGATTTTAGAAGTGTATGTTTAACTCTTGGCTGCATTTGTGGTACACTTCGGGGTTACCTAATTTTAAAGGTATATAAGCTCAATACCTTTAGTTTCGCTTCAATACTACTTAGTTGAGCTATGTCAAAAATAGGCTGCGAGAAAGCTTTCCAAAGGGATGAGGAAATCAGGGTTAGATTGTAAAGCTGCAAGTCAAGGTCTCGAGTGGGTATAACGTAGCCCTAATATGGGTTGTTAGCAGGTTACAGAAATAACTGGACCAGGTGGAATTAGCAGAAGATAAGATGAAGTTCGGGAAGGCACAGGCCAGGGGTACTGGAGTGTGTGAGAGAGATGGCAATCACCGGAGGTAGCCAAGGAGAAGAACTCCTTTTCAAAAAATTTCTGTGGAGGAGGGGTACTAGAACTTATAATAAGAAGGCTAGAAGACCAGAACTTAAACATTTGTGACATGCAAGCGAGATGACAAGGGACTTACTGTTCAACATTAGTAACAGGGGACATTGGGAGGCTAAGATGAGGGGTCCAGTGATAAGAATTGCGATAAAGAGCCATCTAACTAGGGAAGAACAAAGTATGAATGCAGCTTCATGGAAAAATGCAATTGCAAAAGGGGAAGGGGTTTTAGGCGAGAACCAAGCCACCACAAGATGGCCACCCTAAGAGCCAACTCTACTAACAAGATGGCTGCCATAGATGAGCCGAGTCTGAGAGTCCTTCTTTCTTCCCTAAGATTGTTGTTGTGTGAGTTTTTGAAGAGTCCTTATTTGGATTTTGACGTTCTAGAGGGTGGAGTCCTCTGCTGCTTTTAACTTCCTTTGGGGCTGGCCCCCATTTTGTGATTTATGAATTCTTTTTGATAAAGAACCACTTTTCAGGTAAAATCTAGAGTACAATATACTTCCTTATCATGTGGATATTTCATATACTATGCCATAAAAGAATACCACCGTAGGGCCTCAAATTAGGTTTGCTTGGTTCATTCATGTTTTTACGATCCTATCAGCAGCACTGCTACTCAAACATCAATGTTAATGAATGCAATTTATTTGCAATTTCTTGTGATTCAGTCACTTATGCTGCCATCTGTATTTGACTTTTATCATTAACAATGTTTTCCTGTATGAGTTCCTGCCCCATCGAAAGCACATAACTAATCAATTTAATATGATAATAAAACACCTTTCCAGCTAGCATGGTAAAAAATTGGAACAGAAGAAAACACATTTTAATCAGATTAACTTGAGTAACTATTAACCGTTAATTATGTCTCTAGGTCTCAAAGTATTTTCCGATAATATTCAATAATCTATCATAGCTCACCCTATACATTCCTTTAATGGCTGAATTACTTCAGCACCCAGATTCTGGATGTCCAGGGCATGATCTTATTTTGAAATTCATTAGAAAAATCTGTTGAGTTACTATTTCTATTGCTAGGGCATCTGTTTTTGTTTTTAATGTAATAATCATTTATTAATCATATACATATATTGAGGAAAACCTTTCAATAATTGTGAGAACCAATTTTAGATTCCCCTTGTGGGGGGAGTAAAATAGAACAGAATCCTCTGTATAGAGCCTTATTTTTGTTGTTTCAGGCATTGCTGGACAGCTTATATTAGTATCTCATTCATCAAGAACCCTGAAAATTGCTCTATAGACATTGCAAAAAACTTTCTTTTTTAATATCTTCCAAGCACGAGCCTCATACCAATAATTACTCCCCTGACCCACATTTAGCTGAAGCATTAACCATGTGAAATGGGAGGGAAAGTTAATTTCAGATAATACCATCTCTAATTATTCCCAATTTACCATGTTAAATGACTTTTCCCTTGTCCAGAAAACACACAGCTATTGACTAATTCAGAGCATCTACAGGTATTGACTAATTCAGAGCATCCACTACATCTAATGACATCCCAAAGCTAATGAATATGTAGGCTAATAATTACCCTAGAAAATCCTTTTACTTTGTGATCTATTAGATTATGGACTATTTCCTTCAGCCTAGTAGAGATTACCTTCACAGAGACTTTATAACATAATTAAAAAAATGATATTGGTCAATAAGATACACATATCCCTGAGTCTTTCCAATATTGCAGAAAGTTGATCAGTGCAGAACGGTAATCAGATTTACTCTGGGGAATGTAGCAGGAGAATCGTCCTCTTCTAATATACAAATACACATTTTTGCTAATCATGGTGACTGTGAACCTAATGCATTTTTTTCTGGACCTCGTGCCTTTGTGGTAGTTCCTGAAGCAGTAAAAACCTTCCTTATCACTAGAAAACCTCTAAGAAGCTTCTGCTGCTTACTGATAAACTTATTTAAATTGCTCTTCATGAAAACATCCACAGCTTCTGCACTATTTGGTTTTAGAGCTATGTGGTACATACCATGGAATTACTTTAAGAAGATATCCTTCATATTGTCATATGCTCCTGCAATGTATCCTTGAGCAATATGCAACATCCTTACTTTTGCTAATACAATTTTTACATTTCAGGACTTAATCATCCAAGTCAGAATTTTCCAACCATATTGTCTTTCCTAAACATGGTATATTGGTTAATCCTATCTCTATTCAGTAAAATCTTTCTGAGAGTCTCCATAATTGCTTCTATATCCTTAATATTGTCTTCTGAGGGTTCTTTTGCCACTTTACCTTGCATTATGTTAGTTCATATTTCACATTTCACCTAGATTATGGCCTACCAATGTATGATTCTTTTTACTAAATTCTGACAACAATGCACCTCAGATAAAGACCTTAAAAACACCCCAGGTAATTTAAGTAGGGCTTACATCAATGTTGTTAAATAATTCCTTGAATTTTTTCTTACACCGTAAGACAAAGCATCATGTAATTCAGTACACCAATTAGAATGTAGATGGAAAGTTTTTCTTTGGCCTGATGTTCTAAAGGTTTTGAACATTAAAAAACACATCTTTCTGAGCTATACTTTTGTATCTCTGGATGAAATATGTAAAATCTGTAGTATATGGATGTTTGATCATCAAACATTTATAAGATTGAAATATCATTGCATCAGATTTATAGTCATCATTATTTATTCCCTGTGCACATGTAGATTTGGTAGCTCGAGTATTCTCCAGTTTTAGCTCTGTCACCCTTGAAAGAAAGTCAGGATCCCTAATGTAAACCCTTTGGTTCATTGAACTGGGATTCTGTAAGCCTGAGATATTAATAGGGTTCTTTTAATACCAACTCTGTGATCAAGTTATACTCAGAGTTATCTATGGTACTTACAAAGTTTGATCTCCAACAGTGATTTTTCAAGTCATCATTTGTCAACTGTAGTTTGTGGAAAACTTGATCTGCCCCTGCTTTTTGATTATCACATGATGTCATAATATATTCTAATTTCCCTTCTATCATTGTGATTCTTTGGTAAAGTTCTATAAGTTTGATCAACCATCTCTTCTTACACTTTAATTTTTGTAAAATAATTTCTCACTCTATGAATAGCAATTGTTTTATGAACCTCAGTCAATATTTGTTGCAGAAGGTCAACTGAATCTCTTAAGGATTATCCATGAGGAATATGAAAATCATCTGACTGAAAGGAAGAAGATGTATACAAAGTGAATTCAAGTTCAGATTTCTTCTCTTCTTTTTGAGTGGTTTTTGAGCTTGGTAATTGAGTGGGGTGTCAATATAATTACTATTTGATTCTATTTCTGATTGGAGACTGAATCTATCAGGTGCAGTCCTCTATAATGGCTGTTATGGGATAAGGTAGGTGTTTGAGCTGGGGGTCTGGTTGTTCCTATGGTTTAGCCTTCTGGCTTCTGTCTTAATTATGAAAACTATTTCCTTTCTTCGGGTTTGATGTCTTGGTCTGGGTAATCATTTGCATTGGTCATCACATATGCTCTATCACAGATGTAGGAATAGAAGGCTTCTGAGTCTCTACATAAAGCTCCTCAATACATCTTTACTTCTATTTGTGAGCTCAGGAGAGCAGTGCTGGTAAGTGGGGATGAGCGTACATTGTGGCACCATTGTCAATAGATGTTGAAACACTAAATGTTAAGTATAATAATAGGCTGGAGAGGGAGGCCACAAAATCTCTTGTTAATCAGAATGCAATTTTGAATGCCTCTCAATTTGGTGTTTGTGCTCATTATAGCTCAGAGTTGGTGCTTATCACGGCCACTGAGGAGCTCAGATGGATGTTGGATGGTGGGGTAGCGTTGCCCTGGTCCTTTTGGATTTATCAGCAGCTTTTGATGAGGTTAATCATGAGCTGCTGTTGGACCGTCTAGCCTCCATTGGGATCAGGGACCAGGTTTTCCTGCTTGGTTCCTTTCTGTCTAAGTGGTCTCAGTTGGTTGCGTTGGGTAATTATGTGCCACCTACATTTTCATTACCCTGTGGTTTCCCTCAGGGATCTTCACTGAGCCCAACACTTTTTAATCTTTATGTCATTCCTCTGGCCAAATTGAAAACACCTACGGGCTTGCCCTTGTATTGTATGCAGACAACACTCAGCTAATTGTCTCAGTGAGCAGTTCATCTAGCTCTACAGCCACTTGAGTTCATGACTGTATGAGCCATATAGCTAACTGGATGACAGACAATTGTCTGAAATTAAACTCCTCCAAAACCGAGATCCTTGTATTTGTCAACAACCCTTCCAAATGGACAGACAGTTGTTGGCCTGGCCAATTTGGCTCCTTATCCACACCAGTTCATAAAGCCAAAAATCTAGGAGTCATTGTTGCTACCAAGCTTTACTTTGAAGCACAGATCAATTCCACCACCTCTGCTTGCTTCTTTATTCTCAAAATTCTTAGGAAAATACTTCCCTAAATTCCCTTGGAGCTAAAGAAAACCATGCAACCCTCATTGATATATTAAAGATTAGATTACTGAAATGCTCTGTTTACCAGCGCCTCAAAACATAGTATACCAAAGCTGCAGATTTTTCAAAATGCTGCAGCAAGAGTTCTTCTAGGAATATCTAAATTTGACTCTGAGACCAAAGCCCTATTCCATCTTCACTGTTTGCCAGTATCAAAACGGATCCAGTTTAAATCTCTTTGCATTGCTTACAAATATTTGAGCAATCTGCGGCCAATCCAGCTGGTAAACCATCTTAAACCATATATTCCGGCAAAGTCCCTCAGGTCAGCTGAGCTTGGGAATCTTGTTGTCCTTAGAATAAGAAGAGCCAGGTTGGGTGGCAAGAGCTTCATCACTACCACAGCTAAATTGTGTAACTCTTTACCAGCCGCATTCAAAAAGAAGACGCCACCTGCTAAAATTCAGAAAGGGCTTATAAAACTTGGCTCTTTAAGACATAAATCCAATTCCACTTGAACTGATCTGCATGTTCTATGGGTAGCCCCTAGACAACTTAGGGTATTGTTGAGCTCTATAAATACATCTTCCTCATCTCTTATTTTGTTACAAGTACTGATTATTGTGTCTCTTGTGCATATTTCACTCCCTACGGTTCAGTTGCATATTGCAATGAGGCAGGATTTGCACTGGTGTCGCTATTTTCCACCAGGGGTCCAAGCCAATTCTCTTCCAAACTTCTGTAAGCATCCTTCTGTACTTCCTTAAGCTTTCTATGTCATCTCGGTTAGGCCCCTCCATTTCCTCTTTACCTGCTTTGGCTCCTTTTGTTAGATCACTCTTGCTGTGTCCTGTTCCACCAGTGACTCTGCCTTTGGTTTTACTTGCAACCTATAAAGTGTTTCCAAATGTCATGAGAGTCCTGGCAAAACAAAATCACCACTGTCATATTTTTTACACCTGCTGTTGAAGGTATACCTTTGTTCAAATATCTTCTTCTCCTTCTCCTGCCCATAGATTTTTCATTGAGTCACAATCAAATGGGATGAAGATATTTGTACATGAGGCTTAAAGGGATCAAGATATTTGGAAGTGCTTGGCCCCTTCGATGCTTGTGACGGAACCATTCCGTCATCAGTCACGGTTGAGCTGTGCTGATGACGGAATGGTTCCGTCACGACCACACCCAGTTATGGAATGTCCAGCACCGGGGGGGACTCGTGGCAGCCCGCAAGGTGTTAAAGTGCTTTCTAAGAATAGTATAATGTTTATGATAAGATTTAAGGGTACAAGAGGGGATAGCAACCCACCAAGCCATAGCCCCCTCCATAGTCTGAGCAGGTGCTTTGTCCAACTTTCTTCTCCACCGATAATTTAAAGGGAGCGAACGTGTGGTCAAAAGGCTTTCTCTTTCTTAACTTTCTTCAGCAGCGCTGATGCACTATACTTGTGAACTCACCATCTATCTTTTTGCCAGCATAGTGCCAGTCAGAGCTTCCTAACCATATCTTTGGTAACAAGAGGGAAAACCTTCTGATTTTCATACTTTTTCTCCACACAGTCCTTTCAACTGGCTTACTCCTGCCCCATCACTATTCGTTCTCCACTGGACCTGGGAACCACCATCTAACCTTCAAATCCAATTTTGAAACTGTCAATCAGACACACTGACTGGTGGGGACTTCAATGGCCTCCTTGCTTTGGGTCACTGCTGATGTAACATAAGCACAAGCGGCTCAGAGTGCTCCTTTTTCTCATCCGCTGCTGCAGATGAGACTCCAGCTCTCTCAGGCAAGCTACCCTGTTCTGCTTCCTCCATTGCACTGATATTATCCATCAGCCAATCCTTCAGGCAGCCAGGTTTACCCAGACACTGCCACTGCTGACATCCATTGGCTTCCATGGATTGGATCACCCTCAACACTGACTCCCTGCTTTTAGGTTGTCATGTATATAAATAGAGGTTGATTCCGATCCTGCAGTTACCTCAAAACTCGTAACAAACTGGGCTCCAAACCACATCCTCAGAAGATCAGCTGCTCAACAACCATGTCACACATGAGCTCATATAGTCTGCAATTTCTCTTAAGCTTCACAATTTATATTTCCCTTCTAATTAGGACAATGGGACTGCAATTTAAAACATCAAATCAAATAAGCAAAATGATAGAAAAAGATGCTGAATCATCCTAAATGTATAAATCTAAATGTGGTACTAGGAGCGCTATTTTATAACAATGTTGAACCTCATTCTTATAAACAAAAGTCTACAACCTGGTATGAATGCAGATTTATAACATTTAGGAAATCGCTAAAGTTTCCATAACTACACCCTTAAACTAGGACAGCCGCTGGTTTCTAAGATGCTAATTTATGAGAGCCCTGCATCACTTCTGCAGAACATAAAGTGGCACATGTGTGACGTACGGCTCCCATTCCCTTTTCTAAAGCCGAACAATGTTACCATGCATGAATGGCCTCATAAATCATGAGTAAGGGGACACAGCGCAATTCACTGCGTTGCCATACTTGGCACTGGAGAGGTGTCCCATAGGCATTGTGGTGGGTTTTCCGAGACGGACCCCTGTGGAATTTGACGATGCCACAAATTTACAAAGGGATGTAAATCTGAGAAAGCACCAAATCCCTACTCCTCCCTAGGTGAGGCGTAACAAGGAGAAATATGTTTATTTCTCCTAGTTTTTTTCTCTGTCCATGTGTGCTGCTTTCCTCTCCTTAGAATAGTTCTCTTAGAATTGTTTTTGTGCAGGAAGGTGCCCCTTCCTGAAAAAAATATTCCTGCCTGCAACAATAAGTCTACATTGATGCTAGGCTGCCGAGGAAAGAGAGAAAGGACAGGAATGCAGTGTATTG
Source organism: Lissotriton vulgaris (assembly GCF_964263255.1). NCBI lineage: Eukaryota > Metazoa > Chordata > Amphibia > Caudata > Salamandridae > Lissotriton > Lissotriton vulgaris. Next base: position 83,593,407 of record NC_141690.1, on the reverse strand, counting down.
CTTAAATACGGTGCATTCTTGCTCTTTCACTGTGACTATAAGACCAGTGCAAGAGGCAAGAAACGCTGGCACAAATATAAGCGTAGGAGCAAGGAGAAACTGGGCGATAACCTGAAGGCAGCCATGCAGACCGAAGGAGGAGGACCTGAGGACCAGGAGAAGCTTACTTTCTTGGAGGAGCAGGATCAGTCATTCCAGCAGAGTTGGTGCTGGAAGTTCCCCTACAGGTGAGTGCTGGCTGTGAGGACCAACAAGACCTAAAAGGTATGTGGCAACAAGGGACAATATGAACAAAAATGTCATGCTCTGCAGCACACAAACTATGTTTCTGCGCTGTGCTGAGTGTAAAGGAAAGGGATGCAATTGCTCACATGTCTAGCCATACATCATAGAAATGAAAGTCAAACTGCCCAGTCACATTTTGCACAGCCCAGTCCCGCTCCATAAAGTTTTTCCAGTCCATGTGTAATGTGTATCCCCAGTCGAGGTTCACCTTTGTAACTAGGGACTTGTAGTGTAATGTATAACATTAGTGACTTGGACTACAAATCTCACAATACAAAGCTAAAAAACGGGATTGCAACACCACATCCTGCCTGACCACCGAAACCCTGCCCACCTTGACTTTGACAATGCATACACACTAGCTCCATGAGGCTAGTGTGTATGTCTTGGGGCCATGCAGTCAAATACTGGACTGCAAAGTAATGGAATGGAATGACGTTGCCGGAGGATTAACTCCTCATCTGAGAGGGGCTTCAGGTGTGGTGCATATGAAGTATAAGTAAACAAAGTGGAATCCACTCAAGGTGGTGATCCCTAAAGTGATGGGGAGACACACAGTGTTGTTTAAATGCCCCTCACACACCAACAGGCCCCTTGGTGTCATGCTTCATCATCGGGGCCTTCGCACCCCTCTACGGGATGCGGCGTGCTACGACTCGCGGGTACGCAGGAGCACTTTGAAGTGAACTATGTGTGGGGGTGTGTGTGTATATAACCAAGGTGTGAGTGAGGTGAGGTGAAAAAAGTGAAAAGTTAAAAAATACCTGGCACGTGGGAGAAAAACAGGATTTTATTAATCCCCAGCTGGTATTATTAAAAGAAGTGCAGAGCGTGGTTCAGTAGATACGAGTTAAGGTATCAAAAACAACTGTGAAAGTGTCAACATGTTTCGGAGGGCGCAGCCTCCTTCTTCAGGACAAGGGTTATGCACTTACCCTCACCTTACTCACATGTAGAATGTAAAAGTGTTTCATTAAAAAATTACCACAATGTGTAATATTCCTAACAATGTTATTTAGTGTTAGTGAATGTCGTTGCGCCCAGTTGGCGAGAGAACCTGCAAAAAGAAATGCATACTTAAATACATGCCAGCAGATTCATGGAGAAGAAGAAAACCTTCTCAAAATATCACAAGGTCAAACCAAAAAATGCTGGGACCTTTGTGATGAAAAAACACACAAAAGGACATCACTATACTGACACATACAAATACAAAACACAAAATTACTCTCAGCTCTGATGGAAAGAGAGCACATAATCATAAGGAGAAAGTCTTACTTAGAGTTCTAATATGTAAAACCTCATGAGCCTAAGCGTATATTGGGGATCCCTCCTTCCTGCTCAGAAAGACCTAAAACAACATTAGTAATCAGGGTTCAGTTGGAAAAAAGGAAAAGTATAGAGTCTACCATACTTGTGGAAAAACGTTCGTCTGCTATCACCCATTAACTCACGGTTACTGCACTCGCCATTCGCCTGCCTTCCCTCAACGCGGCTCCGATGAAGTGAGCCTCTCTAGAATCAGGGCCTTTAAATACACTACCCCTCGTGATAATTAGTGATGGCTAATTAGTTGATGAGAGTCGGTATATGCCCAAATACGGAGAACGCCATCGCCGGAGATCCGGTAATGCGCTCCCGTGAAACAACTGCCTGCACGCATGCGCAGAGCCGCCTGTCTATTGCGCTTGCGCGGTCTGACAAACCGATCGCGCATGCTCCGAAAAGGGGACGCTTAACACTGGGACCGCGGAGAGATGATATCTCCGATTGGATTAACAGGCTAAAACTTGAAAAAGGGCAAAAAATAAGATTCCCAAACCCAGGAGACCGGGACCTAAGTCGATATAAGTTGTTGCGCAATACTGTTATTTTTAAATGTGTATTGTGCAATAGTACACTAATTAAATATCACAAAGGGGGGGGTGGGGGGCGGGCTTACATTATCCCTTGGTTTTTTAAGAAACTGGAATGAATTAGCGTGCAAATGAGTTTCAGGTATAGGGCACCGATGGATCTGGAGTGCCATGCGGGGTGGTCACGTACATACACACAGGTGGTGGCATTCTGTCCGAAGGCTAGGAAGCCAAGGTGATGTTATTACAGACATTTTTACGGGCAAAACGGCCTAAGTGATTTTTTCAGACAAAGGTTATCTCAAGAGGTTCCACGGGATGGAGTCATTCAACCCCGTTACGTCAGTTCCCAACCTGAACACCCACCGTTGTTCCTTTTCCAAAAGGCCCACCTCTGAAGGTAATTGTTCAATAACTGTCCACTGCAGTTCATTCACACAGTGTTGATGTTCAATGAAATGGGTAGACATTTTGGTGGTGAGTTTCTTGCATCTAATGTTACTTTTGTGTTCGTTGATTCTTGTTTTGACAGGTCTTGTTGTCGTACCAACGTATTCTTTTCCACAGGGGCACGTGATCAAATATACAACGTTCTTGCTGTTGCAATTTGTGAACATACGTTGCTCCCATTGTGTCCCATTTGAGAAAGTCAAATTTAGGCTTTTTTTAGTGAGGTGGCAATTGTTACAGTTACCACATGGGTAGTGACCATGTAAGCCCTGAAGTCTTGTTTGATCATTTTTCGTGGGGGGCGGTCTTGTATGGACAAGCATGTCTCTCAGGTTCCTGCCCCTTCTGTGGGCAAACAAAGGTTTCTCCAAAGATAGACCACTACTCGTTAGAGTGCGCCAGTGTTTGTTTACCAACTTGGTCACTTGGTTGGTTACCGGGCTGTATGTGGTAACACATACTGTTCTTTTTTCGGCTTCCTCCCTACGAGGGTTGTCCTCTAGGAGGGCTTCACGATTATTGTTCCTGGCCCTTTTTGATGCTTTTCTGATTACAGGTTCTGGGTATTTCCTCTGTCTTAGTTTTATACTAAGGTCCTTGGCCTGAGATTTATATTTAGCAATATCACTGCAGTTCCGCCGTAGGCGCAGGAACTGTCCATAGGGAACGTTCTCCCTCAGATGACGTGGATGAAAGCTGTCAAATCTGAGGAGGCAGTTCCTGGCCGTTGATTTGAAATGTGTTTCAGTTTTTAGGGTTCCTGCTTCATAATAAATGTTTAAATCCAGGAATACCATGCTCTGGTTGGACACCTGATGGGTAAATTTCAAGAAAGCATTCTGGTTGTTAAGCCAAACAGTAAAGTCAGTTACCGTGGTCATGTCTCCTTCCCAGATAACCAAGATGTCATCTATATATCTCCGCCAGGTACGTATCCTCGTCCTGTATGGGTTATCTGGGTGTAGAAAAAAGACCTGATCATAAAACCCGCGGACAAGGGTGGGGCAATAGTTATCCAAACCACCTTAGCCTATGATAAAGAATGCAGGAGGCTTCTGTCTGACAATAGAAACTATCAGATCCTCACTGAAGATCCAACTGAATCACTGAGAGTTCAGATAGGAGGCATGGTGGAAGAGGCACTTGCCCATGACTGGATTACCAAGAAGGAGTCGGAGTTCCTGATACAAAAGAACCCACGAACTCCTTATTTTTATACTATACCCAAGGTGCATAAAAACCTTGACAACCCTCCTGGTCGCCCCATCGTTTCAGGCATCTCATCTATCCTGGAACCCCTGTCCAAATTTGCGGATGCCTTTCTTAGACCAATTGTGCAGGCCACTGACACATATCTGAAGGATACTAAGGCGGTACTCCAATTGCTGAAAAACCAGACATTTGACCCTAGCTCCCAGATGCTCCTCAGTCTCGATGTGGAGAGTCTCTATACGAGCCTCCCACACGAGGAGACCTTACAAATCATTGAGGAGGTACTACACTCAAAAAACTGGGAATACCACACCCCACGGAATGTAGTGCTTGAATGTATCTCATTGGCCCTTACTAAAAATTTCTTTGAGTACGAAGGCACCCTCTTCTGGCAAAAACATGGGACCAGCATGGGCAGTACTTTTGCCCCGAGCCTGGCTGGACTATATGTCCATCATCTTGAGTCTACAAAAATTCTACACCCAGATAACCCATACAGGACGAGGATACGTACCTGGCGGAGATATATAGATGACATCTTGGTTATCTGGGAAGGAGACATGACCACGGTAACTGACTTTACTGTTTGGCTTAACAACCAGAATGCTTTCTTGAAATTTACCCATCAGGTGCCCAACCAGAGCATGGTATTCCTGGATTTAAACATTTATTATGAAGCAGGAACCCTAAAAACTGAAACACATTTCAAATCAACGGCAAGGAACTGCCTCCTCAGATTTGACAGCTTTCATCCACGTCATCTGAGGGAGAACCTTCCCTATGGACAGTTCCTGCGCCTACGGCGGAACTGCAGTGATATTGCTAAATATAAATCTCAGGCCAAGGACCTTAGTATAAAACTAAGACAGAGGAAATACCCAGAACCTGTAATCAGAAAAGCATCAAAAAGGGCCAGGAACAATAATCGTGAAGCCCTCCTAGAGGACAACCCTCGTAGGGAGGAAGCCGAAAAAAGAACAGTATGTGTTACCACATACAGCCCGGTAACCAACCAAGTGACCAAGTTGGTAAACAAACACTGGCGCACTCTAACGAGTAGTGGTCTATCTTTGGAGAAACCTTTGTTTGCCCACAGAAGGGGCAGGAACCTGAGAGACATGCTTGTCCATACAAGACCGCCCCCCACGAAAAATGATCAAACAAGACTTCAGGGCTTACATGGTCACTACCCATGTGGTAACTGTAACAATTGCCACCTCACTAAAAAAAGCCTAAATTTGACTTTCTCAAATGGGACACAATGGGAGCAACGTATGTTCACAAATTGCAACAGCAAGAACGTTGTATATTTGATCACGTGCCCCTGTGGAAAAGAATACGTTGGTATGACAACAAGACCTGTCAAAACAAGAATCAACGAACACAAAAGTAACATTAGATGCAAGAAACTCACCACCAAAATGTCTACCCATTTCATTGAACATCAACACTGTGTGAATGAACTGCAGTGGACAGTTATTGAACAATTACCTTCAGAGGTGGGCCTTTTGGAAAAGGAACAACGGTGGGTGTTCAGGTTGGGAACTGACGTAACGGGGTTGAATGACTCCATCCCGTGGAACCTCTTGAGATAACCTTTGTCTGAAAAAATCACTTAGGCCGTTTTGCCCGTAAAAATGTCTGTAATAACATCACCTTGGCTTCCTAGCCTTCGGACAGAATGCCACCACCTGTGTGTATGTACGTGACCACCCCGCATGGCACTCCAGATCCATCGGTGCCCTATACCTGAAACTCATTTGCACGCTAATTCATTCCAGTTTCTTAAAAAACCAAGGGATAATGTAAGCCCGCCCCCGCCCCCCCTTTGTGAAATTTAATTAGTGTACTATTGCACAATACACATTTAAAAATAACAGTATTGCGCAACAACTTATATCGACTTAGGTCCCGGTCTCCTGGGTTTGGGAATCTTATTTATTGCCCTTTTTCAAGTTTTAGCCTGTTAATCCAATCGGAGATATCATCTCTCCGCGGTCCCAATGTTAAGCGTTCCCTTTTCGGAGCATGCGCGATCGGTTTGTCAGACTGCGCATGCGCAATAGACAGGCGGCTCTGCGCATGCGTGCAAGCAGTTGTTTCACGGGAGCGCATTACCGGATCTCCGGCGATGGCGTTCTCCGTATTTGGGCATATACCGACTCTCATCAACTAATTAGCCATCACTAATTATCACGAGGGGTAGTGTATTTAAAGGCCCTGATTCTAGAGAGGCTCACTTCATCGGAGCCGCGTTGAGGGAAGGCAGGCGAATGGCGAGTGCAGTAACCGTGAGTTAATGGGTGATAGCAGACGAACGTTTTTCCACAAGTATGGTAGACTCTATACTTTTCCTTTTTTCCAACTGAACCCTGATTACTAATGTTGTTTTAGGTCTTTCTGAGCAGGAAGGAGGGATCCCCAATATACGCTTAGGCTCATGAGGTTTTACATATTAGAACTCTAAGTAAGACTTTCTCCTTATGATTATGTGCTCTCTTTCCATCAGAGCTGAGAGTAATTTTGTGTTTTGTATTTGTATGTGTCAGTATAGTGATGTCCTTTTGTGTGTTTTTTCATCACAAAGGTCCCAGCATTTTTTGGTTTGACCTTGTGATATTTTGAGAAGGTTTTCTTCTTCTCCATGAATCTGCTGGCATGTATTTAAGTATGCATTTCTTTTTGCAGGTTCTCTCGCCAACTGGGCGCAACGACATTCACTAACACTAAATAACATTGTTAGGAATATTACACATTGTGGTAATTTTTTAATGAAACACTTTTACATTCTACATGTGAGTAAGGTGAGGGTAAGTGCATAACCCTTGTCCTGAAGAAGGAGGCTGCGCCCTCCGAAACATGTTGACACTTTCACAGTGGTTTTTGATACCTTAACTCGTATCTACTGAACCACGCTCTGCACTTCTTTTAATAATACCAGCCGGGGATTAATAAAATCCTGTTTTTCTCCCACGTGCCAGGTATTTTTTAACTTTTCACTTTTTTCACCTCACCTCACTCACACCTTGGTTATATACACACACACCCCCACACATAGTTCACTTCAAAGTGCTCCTGCGTACCCGCGAGTCGTAGCACGCCGCATCCCATAGAGGGGTGCGAAGGCCCCGATGATGAAGCATGACACCAAGGGGCCTGTTGGTGTGTGAGGGGCATTTAAACAACACTGTGTGTCTCCCCATCACTTTAGGGATCACCACCTTGAGTGGATTCCACTTTGTTTACTTATACGCATAGGGAGACTGAATGCACTGACTCTCTCTCTCCCCCCTTCTGTTACAATTTGCATATGAAGTATAAACACAAAGGAAAAATGTAATGAGCCACACGTGCAATCACTAGCATGAAAATACATTGCATGCAGCTGTACTGATGTGCGGGATGAGAGCACACAGGTATTGGCAGTCGAAAAAATGAGGAGAAATAAACATATTTCTCCTCATTAGGTCTCACCTTATGGGCATATCGATTTGGTGCTTCCCCAGGTTCACAAGATATTGTAAATCTTGAGCAGCATCAAATTCCATGGGTGTTGCATGGGAAAACCCACTGCAACACCCATTAAACACATCCCAGGCATAGAGTAAGGCTGTGCAACGATTTGCAACGCATTGTCTTACTTATGTTTTCTGAGGCCACTCAAAACTAATAATGGTGGCTTTGCGTGGCTTCATAAATCCGATTGAGAGCCCTGCATCATGTATGTACCACTTTACGTGGTGCAAAAGTGATGCAGGGCTTTAATAAATAACCCCCTAAGGGGCTTATTTATGAGAGGTGCGTGCCACCATTGTGTCACTAATTTTAAGATGACAGCACAGGCAGTGCCCCATATTTAAGGAAGACCCTTGTGGCCAAATGCATCAGTTTTAGTAGTCCTGCATTGGAAATTACCAGTGGCAGAACAAGCTGTGCCAAACTGAGAATAAGATAGCAAAGGTAGGCCCTCCCTTGTAAAATCCAGCATAAATCCAACGCAGCAATATTTATGGTTTTGACAATGTGTGCCGCATTGTTGGCAAGCAGTGCAGAAATGCATCAAAATTCCTGCGCAATGGTAGCCCAGGTGTAGGAAATAGTGCATTGGCTATTAAACATTAAGACAACCCGCACAAGCTCAACTACACTACGGAGGTGCTAATTTAGCAGCTGGGAGTTACAAGGAAACCACCACCCACATCCCCACCATTTAGGCAGTGTAGGAGAAGGAAGCAGATTTTTCCCCAGGGAACTACCCTCATTGACCTCAGGGAGGAGGAGGTCATCACATACTACAGACTCAGGAGTGAGTCCATTACAGAACTACTGAACCAGATAGTGCCAAGGCTCCAGCCACCAACGGGCAGGCTCACCAACATCTGACTGCATGTCAAGCTGATGTCCTCCATATGTTAAATGTTAAATGTTGTATACTTGTAAAGCGCACAGCTGACCCAGCAAAGGGGCGTCCCGGCGCTGTATACTGCTGGGGAACCATCCTGGCTTTCCCTGTGAGATGGTCCCTCCTGGGCATCTCCAAGGTGAAGACAAGCATCCCCAGCGCTGATGGGGCCGTTAGTAGAGATTAAGCAAGCTATTGCCCAGAGTTGCTGAGTGGGACCCATGGTTGGAGTAGGCACCAAGGTGAGAATTATCGAGTCCGCTGACCATGGCCCAAGAACCTGCCGCATCGGGAATCGAACCCTGGTCCCGGGTCGACCTCTGCTTCCAGGTCTGCCACCTCTAACCAGTGAGCCACACCACTCTACTACATATGCTGGCATCTGGTAATTCCAGATCACAACAACCAGAGTAGCAGGAATATTGCAGCCATTTTTTTACTACCCTTTGCCCTGGACACCATCATCTGCCCGCACATCCCCAAGACACGACACAATCAGCTGGTCACAATAGAAGGTTTCTGTGCCATTGCTGCATTTTCATATGACCAGGGTACCAATGGATTAAATGCATGTGCAACAAGTTCTGACTGCAGGAACATCACATCTATAAAGGAACAGGAAACAAACTTTCTTAATCAACGTCCAGGCCATCATGGACCATCAGGGGATGTTTTCAAATGTGCTGGCAAAATACCCAGGGAGTGCGCATGATGCCTACATCTTCAGGCACTCAATCATCAATGACCGCTTCCCGAACGGGCAATATGGGAATGGACTACTAGTTGTTAAGCTAAACTGAAGATTATTACACCCTATTACATTATCAAATGTATGACATAATAGCCATCTCTGGGTCTGTTGACAGCACAGGCAGTGCCCCATATTTAAGGAAGACGCTTGTGGCCAAATGCATCAGTTTGGCTATATATCTGAGGGGTGTGTCTCATACATGACCATTCATTATGGTACAGGTTTATTGCAAACCACCAAGTCACACATGTTGAGACACGCAAATCCAATTTCTGTGCCCTTGAAAGGCATAAAGGTACAGAGCAATGCAAAGCTCGCCATAATACAGGGTAGCATTACCGTGTGCAAGGGAGGGGTTCCATCGGCATTATTGGGGAGTTTCCATGCAACTCCCATGCTTCATGAGGCATGTCATGTATTCCACACCAGGTAAACTTTGTAATGTGACAAATTAATTGGTTTCCTCAGGTGATGTGTAACAAGGAAACGGAACTGAAATTAGCCACATCTGTGGTAAACATACATTGACGATCATGGCTCTGAGCGTACATCATGTGCACAAAGGTGCCTCTTTCTACAATCCCATATGCAACGTAGGCACCTGAGTACCGTTGGGAAAGTACGTCTGTGTTATGTGCCCGTGTAGGGGGAAAGGTCAGGAATGTGCTGTATGGCCTAAATACTATGCGGTACTGCCCTTACTCAGAGACACAATTCAGTGCAGACAGATGACTTGCAGCAGTGCACAGTGCTACTTTTCCCAACTTCTGTGCTCTTGTGTCATCTGCACACATAGCAACAATGCACTACAATGTGGAGACAATGCTGTGCCACATAACTCACATAGAAGCTGATACACATGATCAAGTTCTGCGTGTGTCTTCATGTTCGAAGAACAATATTACAAGCAAATTCAGGAGCCAGCTCTGGGAACTGAATTTGCCCCCAGCTATGCATATTAATTCATTGACTTGTGGGAGGAGCAGAGGATCTGGTCAATAAAACCTAAGGAGTATGCAATTTATGAGGGAATTAGCTCAGGTATATTGAGGATATGTTTCTTATATGCAAAGTTCTACCAGTTAAATTACAAAAGTCTTGCAGTTCACTCATTCAGAGCACCTTCACTCTACAGTTCAGTATGAATGCAAGTTGAAAATGCTAAGAATATCAGGATCCGAAACGGACAGTAAGCAACGGATAACTGCAAATACCCTTGCATAGATCAGCTACAGCTTGCACATTTCTATACCTACTAGTAGAAGTCATCCACCAAGTCTTAAATGGAGCATTCAGTACACTGAGGGCCAGATGAATGCCTGTTTTTGCTGTTGCAAAGGGAATTTCAGCCCCTTTGCTACCGCAAATAGGTCAGCCCAATGTACCAACCCTATTGTGCGAGTCGCTAATGAATTAGCGACTTGCAAAATACTGTTTGCGACTCACTATTAGGAAAGGGTGTGCTAAGGGCGTCTCTGCCTAAAAGCGACTCAAAAACCTATGTTTGAATGTTTTGCAACTGCAATTGCGGTTGCAAAACACTCACAGTTTACTAACCTAGGCAACCCCTTCCCCTTCGGGAATGGTTGCACAAATATTTTTTAAGAGCAGACAGTGGTCCCAGGTACCACTGCCTCCCCTTAAAAAATGAAACTGAAATGTTTCATTTTTATTTTTTAAACGCATCCCATTGTCCTTAAAGGAAAATGGGATGCATTTAAAATAAAAAACTGCTTTATTCACAGATGAACATTGGTTTATAGTACACATTGATGTTCACTAATTTACATTAAGTCCATATATTAATTGTTGGGAAAAGTTTAATCACTACTTTTTTTTTACGAACTTTAGAGAGTCACATGAGATCGTAAATCTTTTTTAGAGAAAGGATTTGCTCTTTCCTTTATTACAGTACTTATGTCTTATAGTCCTCATTAGAAAGGTGTGGGGATAAAGTAGACTCTCAAATGAGACATTTCCACAGCATAAAAACAGTGTACAGAAGGGTGAAAGTAGACACTTCAGTCTCACTGACACCCCTCCACAGCATAGCAACTGTTTAAAGTAGACAATAGGGAGAAACTAATCTCGCCAGTGGGACCTTGCATGAACATAACCACTGTGAAGAGTAGGGGGTTAAGAGACACTGCCTGTCCACTCACATCTTTCTCCAGGCTCAGCAGTGTGCATAATAGGGTGGGGAAGAGACACACCTCATATGTGAGACCTTGCTATTCCATAGTAAGTACAACAAGTACCTAGTTTCTTCACTGATTCCTTTCTGCAGGAAAATGACCATATATATTAGAATATGGGAAACAATGTAGCTGTTCAGTTACAGCTCTACCCCGGATGATAAAAACATACAGTAATGTATAGGCAAACGTTCTCCTCTCCACTAACACCTATCTACATAAATGTACAATATGGTGTAGCCTCTCTGTTGACACCTCTCCCTAAGTCAACAGGGATACACAGTGGTATCTAGGAAGGGGTTGGCCTCTCTGCTAACACATCTTACCAGGGCGAGAGGTGTCTGCAGTAGGGTTTGAGAAACATTTATCTCTCTAATCATACCTCTTTTCATGCTGAAAGGTATGCATAGTAGACTGTGGGGAGGAAGTTTCCTGTTTGTTGACATTGCTCTCTTGCAAGATAAGTCTTCCTAGTACAGTGTGGGGAGAGATAGGCACCTCTCCTATGACCTGTGTCTTGGATGATGGGTGTGCAAATTAGGCTGTGAAAACAAGCTTACGTCGCTAGTCACAGTTCTCACCAGGATCATAGATGTACAAGAAAAGTGTGGGGATGACATTACCTCTATGCTGAGAAGGCTGCAGGCATAAGAACTGTAAACACACTGCCCTGTCCCCAGAGTAATATCTTTGCTAAGTAGGCTGTGGGTAGTAGGGTATAGAAATTGAGTATTCTCTTTGCTGAGAACGGTGTCTTGGTTGATTGGTGTGGGTAGTTGAATGTGGGGACACACTCACCTCTCCCTCATACCTGTCCCAATGGACACAATGAGGCTTGGTAGGGTATATGCAGGTAACAGATCCTCTGAAACTGCTCTCCTGAGTCAGAAGCATATATAGCAACATGTGCAAAGAACTGCCCTTTCCACTATCACATTTCCACCAGTTGATAGCAGTGAATAGTAGAATATGAGGATGCACTGGCCCCTGTACCAAAACCTCTCTCTTGCATGAGGGGTCTAGATACTACATTTGACAAGGACTGATCTCTCGAGAGAGACCTCACTATTGAATGAGAAATATGCAATTTCGGGGTATTTATCTGCACCATGAACAATTCTCTGTAGCCTAAAAGATGTGCATTGTTCTGAATCAATATATATATACATGCAGGAGCGCTTTTTCACTTTCTGAAGATGAAACTGCCAATTTTGGTCAACATTACAATACTACAATAATATTCAAATCGATAACAACTATTAAGCAAAGAAATCAGTAGTAATATTAGACTTTTGTATCACATAGTAATAATTTAACATCTGTACAAAACTGATAGAACAATAACAACTACATTAACAAGCAATATTAACAATTACAAAACAAACAAGAGAACCAATTTACTAATTTATAATGTCTTCATCATATTAGAAAAAGCAGACTTCTGTAGCGTCACCACCCCAGCTGGTGTAGAGAAAGAATATCAATGTAAAAATATCGACTTGCCCAAATATCTAGGTAAAAATATTGTTGGTCAGATATATCGTCATAAAAAATATTGTAACCAAGAATTTTAATTTTAGGTAAATAATGTTTATGGTTAAAATACCAAAGTGTTTAATATCATTTGCAAAAAGAAGTTGTTAAAAATATCGATTTTTTTATCAATGTTAATTTTTTTAGTATATATTTTATGTGTATGTATTTTTATTATATGTGTTAAAACTTTAGTAGTTATTATTATTTTTGTATTTGAATTTTGCGTTTTTAGTACCAAAGCGGGTTGTCAGTTTATAGGGGAATAGGTTGGGAAGTCATTTAATGATATTAACTGTATTGATTATTTTTAGTAGTTATTAATTTATTTGTATTTGAAGTTTGCATTTTTAGTACCGTAGTGGGTCGTATGTGTATAGGGAAATAGGGTAGGAAAAAATTGAATTATAATAAATGTATTGAATATTTTTATTTATTAATAGTTGTTTAATTGAGATGTTATAGTGTTAAATATGGAAAGCATTTTTTAATTAATTAATTAATAATTTATTAATAATTGCTGTTAATAATTTTAAACTATTTAATTGGCAATTGATTATGGTAATTGTGTAAATAATTGTAGGTGTGTGTTGTGGTATGTATAGGTGTACATGGGGGGAAAGGTGGGAAGTAATTTATTTTTAATTAATGATTCAATAATTAGTTAATTAATTTTAACTAATTAATTACTAATTCATTATGGTAAATGTGTAATTAATTTGAGGGGTTTTCTTTGATGTTTATCGGTGGGAAGTAATGTATTTTAATTGATGAATTAATATTTAGTTGTTAATCAATTTAAATTAATTAATAAAAAAATAAATATGGCTATTGTGTAATTGGTTGTAGGTGTGTGTTGTGTATATTACAGTGTTAAAGTATGTATATTCAATGATTTTGTTTATTTTGTTATTAATTATACTTTTTTAATTTATATTTAATTAAGTTAATTTTGGAAATAAGTCTAAATACAACTTTTTAGGTGTTTTATATTGCTGCGGTATTATAGGGTAGGAAATACAATAAAACATTTATGTTCTACGTAATTTTTTGGTTTGTCAATATTTATACCTTTTAAATAATTGTTGTTTTTAAAGGAATGTATTAATTTATATTATATAAGATTTGTAGCTTTTTGTTATTTGTCATTTATATTATAATATGTGTTCTTTTTATGTGTTTAATATTTTTAAATGTATATATTTTTAATATTGTTTTTTTATTTTTATGATTTATTTTTATTTTTATTGTTTAAATGTTATTAGTAACTTGTTTCTCTGCTATCCAGTCTTTCCCTACTGTTGCACTCACTGGAGTGGGAATAGTAATTTTTATACCTTCGCTATCCAGCACTTTCCCTACTGTTGCACTCACTGTAGTGGGAATAGTAATTTTTATGCCTCCGCTATAAAACACTTTCCCTACTGTTGTACTCACTGGAGTGGAAATAGTAATTATTACCACTTTGCTATCCAGCACTCCCCCAAATGTTGCCCTATTTGGAGTGGGAATAGTAGTTTTTACCCCTCCGCTATCCAGCATTTTCCCTACTGTTGCACTCACTGGAGTGGGAATAGTAATTTTTACCCCTCCGCTATCCAGCACTTTTTTTGCTGTTGCACTCATTGGAGTGGGAATAGTAATTTTTTCCTCTCCGCTATCCAACACTTTCCCTACTGTTTCTCTTACTGGAGTGGGAAAAGTAATTTTTTCCTCTCTGCTATCCAACACTTTCCCTACTGTTGCACTCACTGGAGTGGGAATACTAATTTTTACCCCTTTGCTATCCGGCACTTTCCCTACTGTTGCACTCACTGGAGTGGGAATAGTATTTTTTACTCCTCCGCTATCCAGCACTTTCATTACTGCTAAACTCACTGGAGTGGGAATAGAGATTTTTACCCTTCTGCTATCCAACTCTTGGGGGCTAATTCTGATGTGGGTTGGAAATGCTTCCCGACTGAATCATGTTGGAAATGGTTTCCAACCGACTCGGATCGGGACCGTCCGACCGAAGGAGTACAATGCATCCGAATACTTCTCGATACGATTTGGTACGAACTCCTATTGACTTCAATGGGAGCATATGTTCCTAACCGCATTATAATTGGGCCCTGGGTCATTCCGGATCCGATTTAGAAGGAGCAAATGCCATTAGGAAGCCTTCCTAACTGCATCAGAATCAGGCCCTAGGTGGCAAAGCTTTCCAACTTGCATCCGAATCAGGCCCTCACTGTTGCACTCACCGGAGCGGGATTAGTAATTTTTACCCCTTCACTATCCAGCACTTTCCCTACTTTTGCATTCATTGGAGTGGGAATAGTAATGTTTTTCCTCTCCACTAACCAATACTTTCCCTACTGTTTCTTTTACTGGAGTTGGAATAGTACTTTTTACCCCTTCACTATCCAACATTTTCTCTACTGGGCAATTTATTGTATTGTGAAATCTAAGTTTTAATTTCTTTAAATAATGTAATATTTTGAATTATTATAGAATAATTTTTTTATGTTAATAAAATATTGTTATACATATTATTTTTATATAATTTTAAAGTTTACTAATTAAATAAAGATAATAGTTAAATATATGTATATGTTTAAATTATTATGTTTGTGTGTTTATATTTTTTTATATCAAGTTTATTTGTTATATTTAGTTAAAATGTATATTAAATGTAAATTAGCTCCTGTGAAAGCATGAAGGCTCGCGGGAAAAACGGGCCTCTTGACTAATCACAGGGCTCCATTTTAGATTTTGTGCTCTTGAGAAAGGCTTGCTGGATTCACACCCTTAAGTCTTCTTTTCTTGAAAACTACTGCCTGCCTTTACACCAATTAACAAAAAGCACAATTTGCGGACCAAGATCTAGCTTCCTGCCAAATTTGTTGTATTTCCCTCCAGCAGTTCTTATTGTAGCCACGTCTTAATAAGTCTATGGTAAATGCATGGTGATTTTACATTTTGTGACCCCCGTCCCTTTTTTCCTGGCCCCCACTTGATAGATTACCCTGAAACTTTCTAGGAAAGAGCTGAGGTGGAGGAACTTTTTATTTTTGGAAAGTTATGTGAAGATACATCGAGCTGGGATAAAGTTATTAACAAACCAAAAAACTCTATGTATAGAAAAGCAGACCTAACTATAACTATCTACTATATATAAATATGCATATGCAAATATTCACTGAACAAACCAAAGGTTAAAGTAATGTTATAGTTAAGTGAAATGTTTAGTAAGAACTTAGGGCATCATAAGGATGGCGGGCGGACATGTGAAAAGGGACCGGCCGGCATAAGTGCAACATTCCCATGGGGGTTATTAGACTGCGCCTGCCACACTGGCGGGCGCATCCTGCATTTTTAACATTGCGGCGGCAATGCCAAAAATGCATGTTGTGCATTTGCATGCACAACGTGACAGGCACCATGCGGTGCCTGCCACCTTGTGCATGCAAATGCAGGGGGGTACCATAGATACCCCCATGTGCACACCCCACCCCCTAGAATCCCTTGGGGCCCGCTACATGCCACCAATGTGAAAGACTGCATGCCTTTCTGTGGCGGCGAAGTCGCCACGGAAAGGCAACTCCCCGCATGCATCATGATATGGATGGCGTGTCTAACAGACACAGCCACAATATTAAAAGCTTTACCACCAGGTCGACTCATCGACTGGGTGGAAAACCGGCAGACGGTCTTTCCGTCAGCCGGGGTCCCCCACGCCATAGTAATATGGGGGGAATTGGCATGCGGGCGGGCGAAAATGTTGGGCGGATTGCCACCACCATGTGGGCAGTGGCGATCCGCCCGACATTCTAATGGGCCCCTTAATGTTTTAAGCTCTAAAATCCACAAAATTCACCTATTATAGTTAATTTAAGTAACAATAAATCATGACGTAAGGTAACTATAACTCAAGCGCCCCCCATGCACAATTTTCTGCTTCATTATTTCATTGTAAATGTTGCAGTGATATTATCAATAATTTCATAGAAGATGTTATGAGTGATGTATTATGTGAGGTAATTTGCAGTGAATGGTGAGAGCTTCAGTTATAGTTAATTGGCCACCCCACATTCTGTCTCTCATTGGAGGAAGTAGGGGGAGGCCCTGAGTCCTTCAGCCTGCCAGCTGCACTGCTTGCACCCTTTGCGGGTGCAACAGGAGCCAGCATTGCTCCACCCCCACGGGAAAAGTTATCTTTCGCTCATGAGGGGTAGGAGCAATCATAGCTTTTGCCCGCCCAAGAACACAGGGAGGACAATGCTTTGTTCTCCCTCAGGGTGGGAGCAGCTTTGTGCCCCTGCTAGATAGGAGAACTTTACATTTTCGCAACACATGCTTGTCGGAAAGGAAATAGGTGGTGTTGATGGGTTTGGGGACCCCAGGACATCGGTCAAAAAAACTCGGGGGGAGGGTCTGCAGGGACAGTTTAATGACCCCAAAATGCTACGATCCCTAGGAACAGTTACAACACAAGGGTAGCACGGAGTCAATGATGAACTATGTAAAACCCTAAAAGGTGCCTCAACAGAACAACAAACCTAAAATACTAGTGTGTGAAAGAAAAACAACCATGGGACCACTCAACTCATTAGGAGAAAATTCCCATCAGTCACCATCCGATTCCGCCCTTCATCATCTGGGAACTGCCACCCTCAGAGACAAAGGTAAGGTACTCACAGTGGACTGGTCAGTTGTTAAAACCTAATCTCACCTGCATAGTACTAAACTGAGAGAGAAAAAGCTCAAAGGAAGTTGTATGGTGACTGGAAGCAGTGCTAGAACTAGTGAGGTGCAGTGTGCAAAAGTGAAATGTGAGATGTAAAATTAGGTAGGGAAGTGAAAAAGAATTATTTATTAAAGAATCACTTCACTCCTAAAATAAAAACATGAGTGCGTAGGTGGTCTAAACAAATAACCACTGATGGAACAAAAAGGTCGACATGTTTCTGCAGACTGACAAGATCAACATAGTATCCAGCTGCTTTTTCAGGACCAAAACGCTACTGCTTTAAAGACATACGACAACATATAACAAAAAGGAAGTAAACAGATATCACCTGCAATCCAGTGATTCTATCCTTCTCCTGGCTATTGGTGTTAAATGCCAAGACAGGTTGAACGTAAGGCACACAGCAAGGGAGAAACAAAGTACAAAGAAAGAGATTATTAAAGACAAAGTGCTGTGTTGAAAAACGTTTATGTCTAACACAATTCACTGTCATATGCCAGGAAAGAACCAATAGTGTTCCAACCAGTACTGACAAACTATGGTCATATACTCATAATTGCTCATTCACCAATTGGGCAGGAGAGAAAGTCCCACCTCACCTGGCATACAGCGCAGGTAAAACAGGGCACCGCTCTGAAAAGTAGCGAGAAAAATTGTATGAGAACGGGAACTGAGTAAACCAGAGTGTCACGATATTCCAGCAACACCTCCAGACCACAAAACAATGTTAGGAGTATAGTGGGCAGAGTACACCGGCATTGATTGTTATCGTCATGCCAAAACAAGATGTAGTATTGCATAGTGCTCGTAGTTTAAGAAGTAATCGAGCGCTGACATACTCTCCAAACTGCTAACCATCTCACTAGTATAATGGCATTAAACAGAAAGGCGGAAAGGTCATGCAGCAGGGCGTAAGGAACTAAGACTTGCCCCTGCTTGGCGGAGGATGACACGGGCGATAAAAGCGGTAGTTCACCCGACACGGAGAAAGGAAGGACAAAGGATCGGGATGCCTACCTGTCCGTCGGTACCCCGGGCGTCCCTCTGGGCTGTCGTGGGAGGTACCGACGAGGCGCCCGATCCCTCCTTATGTTTTCCGCTTTCTCCCTCAGTCGCGGGGCGCGATAGTGTGACGTCACCGAAACGCGCCCAAACGCTCAGCTTCATGGGAGTTGAAGTTTTTAGGAAGAAAATAGGCAGAATAAGCGCGATGTACAATATATGTGTCTGTAGTCCGCCTGTGAACTAGACACACAGAGTTTTAAGGTACTTTGATGGTCAAAAAAGAGAAATGACTCTTAAGGGGTTACGGGCAAAAAGAAATAACAAACTAAGTTGCCCCATACAAAGTATTGCAGCTATACTTAAACACCAGTAGATAGCGGACAAACATCATTTAAGTGCCATCCAAGGAATGTCCTCATTGAGGCCCTCTTTATCAGATTTGAGTTTAAAAACCCATCTTTGTTCCTTTTTGAATAAGAACCCACTGATGTCAGTGATGTGCGGTGGAATTGCAGGCTGTTCTATCACTGTCCATTTAAGTTCTGCTGATGAGTGGCCAGCTTCTATATAATGAGCAGTCAGCCTTGTAGCCTGTTTGTTACATCTAATAGAACTCCTATGTTCGGATATTCTTGTCTTAATCTTGCGTGTAGTCATGCCCACATAACGCTTATTACACGGGCAAGTAATCAAATAAATGACATTCTGGCTATGACAATTTGTAAAACGTCGCTGTTCCCAGGGGCGACCTGTGCCGATGTCAATTTGTGTTGATTTGGTTGTCAGGGGGCACGCTACGCAATTCCCACAGGGGTGGTGTCCTGTGACTGCTGGCATATCCCATAGGGTGCCAACTGCTCGTGGACAAGTCTGTTTTGGTCTGGTATGAACCAACTGATCTTTTATATTGCGTCCACGTTTGAATGCAAAAAGAGGGGGAGGCAAGGTGGTCTCTCTACCAGTGTTTAATATTGCCCAATGCTTCTTCACAATCTTTTGAATTTGGTTGGACTTTGTGCTAAAAGTATTCACACAAGTTATCCTGTTGGATGTAGGCTTGGGGGGTAGTAGTTCAAGTAAACCCTCTCTGTTATTGTTTGTGGCACGTTTTTTGGAGGCTCTCACCAATTTGGTCGGATATCCCTTCTCAAGTAGCTGTTTCTCTAAAGCCTGGGAATGTTCTTCGAAAGCAGTCTTGGTTGAACAGTTGAGTTGAATACAGAGAAATTGTCCGTAAGGTAGATTGTTGACAAGTGCCCTCGGGTGAAAACTCTATTAGTTCAACAATGAGTTTCTGGCTATAGGTTTGCGATATATTTCTGTGTGCAAACCCATAGGAGTAGCCGTGATCAGCAAGTCAAGGAAAGATAACTCATCTCTGTTATTTTCCATGGTAAGTTTGAGAAAAGGATTCCTCACGTTGAGCCACTCATGGAATTTGTTGAGGTCATCCACTGAGCCATGCCACACTACCAAGACGTCGTCAATGTATCGTTTCCAAATGCGCACGTTAACAAGGAAAGGATTGATCACATTGAGCACATGGTGTTGCTCAAAACTGTGCACGTACAGATTAGCGAGACTAGGAGCAAAAACGCTGCCCATACTAGTCCCGCTAATCTGTAGGTACACAGCATCCTCATTCATGAAGAAGTTTTCGGTCATGGCTATAGTGGCTAGAGTCATGATCAATCTCACAGGTGTTATAGAATTGAGATCCTGAGTGTCAAGTAGGGCCTCTATAACCTCCAGAGTTTCGGTTAGGGGAATGGAGGTGTAGAGGCTCTCTACATCAAATGAGACTAACAGATCCTGTGCTGTGTCAAAAGTTACTTCTGGAAGCATTCTAAGTACTGCTTTGGTATCTTTCAGATAAGTTGGCATTTTGTGTACCAATGGTTGTAAAAAACAATCCACAAAGGTGGAGAGAGGTTCCAACAAGGAACCTATGCCCGATATTATGGGGCGCCCCGGTGGTGGTCTCTGGGGTTTATGTACCTTGGGCAGCACATAGAAGTAAGGCATCACTGGATTCTCTGCACATAGGAAATGCGCCTCTCTTGTCGTAATCCAGCCCTCAGCCAGAGCTTCTTCAACAATGGTCCCAATGATGGTCGTCAATCTGGGAGTAGGGTCTGTGGCCAATTTACGATAGAATTTTTTGTCGCTCAGTTGCCGAAGGCATTCTTGGCGATAGGTCTCAGTGTCTAAGATGACCGTGGCACCCCCTTTGTCTGCCGGCTTGATTGTAATAGATGGATTATTCGCTAAGCCGTTGAGAGCTGCTTGTTCTTTTTTACTAAGGTTGATAAAAGGTTTGTGATGCTGTTGTAACAGCCCCTGTAGATCATGAGTGACAGCCTCTTCGAATGGCGTGACCTTTGCTGGTATGCCTATAGAAGTAGGATTGAATTTCGATGGATTCCTCAAGCCTGTGTTATCATCAGGAGTTTCTCCAGTGTTCTCAAGTGTCTCTTTGTTTGCATAGAGAAAGTGCAGTCTGATTTTCCTAAAAAAACTGTTCATTTCAATATTAGTCAAGAAAGGATCAGTGGTATTTGTAGAAACGAATCCGAGACCCCTGTTAAGAATTTGTTCTTCGGTTTCATTGAGGATGTGGGAACTCAGATTAATTACGAGGGAGGTCCCGCTGACGTCCCCGGTGATTCCTGAGGGATCCTCTTCCCACTCCTCAAGTCCATTGTCTGGGGAGGGAAGCTCCATTGCACCTGACCCTGTTGTTGGGCTCTGCGTCGGCCCCTCGGTCTCCCGTGGCCATAGCCTAAAAAAGGCTGCTGTGGATAATCTGAACAGAAATTCTGGGGGCCAAAGGGACCTCCCGGGGGTGGGTAGATAGGGGTGCCCCATGGTGAGGGTTGCCACCATGGAGGTGGGACTGGTGGACCATAGTTAGAATTTTGCCCTCTCCAATTCCTTCTATTGTATCCTCTACCTCTCTTGTTGGTATTATTGGTGGAGTTAGAGTTGTCAGAGTCAACTGATTCTGAATCAGAACTGGATGTACCGTAGGTAGAACCTACTTTCCTGCCCTTTTTGTTGAAACTCGCAGGTGTATAGTTTTCATGAGTATATGGATAGAGTTTATCCATAGCAAATTTTTCCAGGTCTTTCTTACATTTCTCGAGTTTAGTGAACAGACTGGAGTCTTTAAACTCCTTGTTGGCTTTATTGCTCTCTTCTTGGTGTTTTGGAAAAGTCTTTGTTGTGAGGGTTGTTTTAATTTGACCTTCTAAGAGCTGAATCTCTATTAGAATTTTATCAGCCGCCTTCTTCGCTGTTTTTATTATAAGCACCAGCCAGTCCCTCGTGCACTTCCAGGCAATGAGGGACCAGTCGCGCAAAAAATCCTTATCATCAAGAAACAAACGTGGAGTGTTGGTGACAATAAGTCCACTCGGGCACCATTACCTCGCAAATATTCTGCCATACAGATGCCATGAGTACAAATTCGTGACTGGCTTTTCTTCAAAATCAAAATCTTGGCCCACCCATCTTCGCTTGTGATAGGGGCAGGTGGTAACATGTCCAGTACACTTGGATTGTCAGTTAAGATCGACTGGATTTCTGTTTCATCAAATGCCAGTCCAGGGATGGTAGCCATTTTATATGCGGTTTCGTGGGCCACAAGCTATACTGGAAAAGGAAAACACCCACAGTCCTAACACAGTGCCCTTCTCATAAATTCAAGATCTATATATGACCTTGAGGATAAAAAGACCCACAGCTCAGCAGCTGCACAGGAACAGTCAAAAAACTCGGGGGGAGGGTCTGCAGGGACAGTTTAATGACCCCAAAATGCTACGATCCCTAGGAACAGTTACAACATAAGGGTAGCACGGAGTCAATGATGAACTATGTAAAACCCTAAAAGGTGCCTCAACAGAACAACAAACCTAAAATAATAGTGTGTGAAAGAAAAACAACCATGGGACCACTCAACTCATTAGGAGAAAATTCCCATCAGTCACCATCCGATTCCACCCTTCATCATCTGGGAACTGTCACCCTCAGAGACAAAGGTAAGGTACTCACAGTGAACTGGTCAGTTGTTAAAACCTAATCTCACCTGCATAGTACTAAACTGAGGGAGAAAAAACTCAAAGGAAGTTGTATGGTGACTGGAAGCAGTGCTAGAACTAGTGAGGTGCAGTGTGCAAAAGTGAAATGTGAGATGTAAAATTAGGTAGGGAAGTGAAAAAGAATTATTTATTAAAGAATCACTTCACTCCTAAAATAAAAACATGAGTGCGTAGGTGGTCTAAACAAATAACCACTGATGGAACAAAAAGGTCGACATGTTTCTCAAATTTACCATGGAATATAACAGAGATCAGTTATCTTTCCTTGACTTGCTGATCACGGCTACTCCTATGGGTTTGCACACAGAAATATATCGCAAACCTATAGCCAGAAACTCATTGTTGAACTACGAGAGTTTTCACCCGAGGGCACTTGTCAACAATCTACCTTACGGATAATTTCTCCGTATTCAACGCAACTGTTCAACCAAGACTGCTTTCGAAGAACATTCCCAGGCTTTAGAGAAACAGCTACTTGAGAAGGGATATCCGACCAGGGATATCCGACCAAATTGGTGAGAGCCTCCAAAAAACGTGCCGCAAACAATAACAGAGAGGGTTTACTTGAACTACTACCCCCCAAGCCTACATCCAACAGGATAACTTGTGTGAATACTTTTAGCACAAAGTCCAACCAAATTCAAAAGATTGTGAAGAAGCATTGGGCAATATTAAACACTGGTAGAGAGACCACCTTGCCTCCCCCTCTTTTTGCATTCAAACGTGGACGCAATATAAAAGATCAGTTGGTTCATACCAGACCAAAACAGACTTGTCCACGAGCAGTTGGCACCCTATGGGATATGCCAGCAGTCACAGGACACCACCCCTGTGGGAATTGTGTAGCGTGCCCCCTGACAACCAAATCAACACAAATTGACATCGGCACAGGTCGCCCCTGGGAACAGCGACATTTTACAAATTGTAATAGCCAGAATGTCATTTATTTGATTACTTGCCCGTGTAATAAGCGTTATGTGGCATGACTACACGCAAGATTAAGACAAGAATATCCGAACATAGGAGTTCTATTAGATGTAACAAACAGACTACAAGGCTGACTGCTCATTATATAGAAGCTGGCCACTCATCAGCAGAACTTAAATGGACAGTGATATAACAGCCTGCAATTCCACCGCACATCACTGACATCAGTGGGTTCTTATTCAAAAAGGAACAAAGATGGCTTTTTAAACTCAAATCTGATAAAGAGGGCCTCAATGAGGACATTCCTTGGATGGTACTTAAATTATGTTTGTCCGCTATCTACTGGTGTTTAAGTATAGCTGCAATACTTTGTATGGGGCAACTTAGTTTGTTATTTCTTTTTGCCCGTAACCCCTTAAGAGCCATTTCTCTTTTTTGACCATCAAAGTACCT
Source organism: Lissotriton vulgaris (assembly GCF_964263255.1). Taxonomy (NCBI): domain Eukaryota; kingdom Metazoa; phylum Chordata; class Amphibia; order Caudata; family Salamandridae; genus Lissotriton; species Lissotriton vulgaris. The sequence continues at coordinate 83,569,503 of NC_141690.1, read as the reverse complement.
TAAAACTCTGTGTGTTTAGTTCACTGGCGGACTACAGACACATATATTGTACATCGCGCTTATTCTGCCTATTTTCTTCCTAAAAACTTCCACTCCCATGAAGCTGAGCGTTTGGGCGCGTTTCCGTGACGTCACACTATCGCGCCCCGCGACTGAGGGAGAAAGCGGAAAACATAAGGAGGGATCGGGCGCCTCGTCGGTACCTCCCACGACAGCCCAGAGGGACGCCCGGGGTACCGACGGACAGGTAGGTGTCCCGATCCTTTGTCCTTCCTTTCTCCGTGCCGGGTGAACTACCGCTTTTATCGCCCGTGTCATCCTCCGCCAAGCAGGGGCGAGTCTTAGTTCCTTACGCCCTGCTGCATGACCTTTCCGCCTTTCTGTTTAATGCCATTATACTAGTGAGATGGTTAGCAGTTTGGAGAGTATGTCAGCGCTCTTAAACTACGAGCACTATGCAATACTACATCTTGTTTTGGCATGACGATAACAATCAATGCCAGTGTACTCTGCCCACTATACTCCTAACATTGTTTTGTGGTCTGGAGGTGTTGCTGGAATATCGTGACACTCTGGTTTGCTCAGTTCCCTTTCTCATACAATTTTTCTCGCTGCTTTTCAGAGCGGTGCCCTGTTTTACCTGCGCTGTATGCCAGGTGAGGTGGGACTTTTTCTCCTGCCCAATTGGTGAGTGAGCAATTATGAGTATATGACCATGGTTTGTCAGTACTGGTTGGAACACTAGTGGTTCTTTCCTGGCATATGACAGTGAATTGTGTTAGACATAAACGTTTTTCAACACAGCACTTAATAATCTCTTTCTTTGTACTTTGTTTCTCCCTTGCTGTGTGCCTTACGTTCAACCTGTCTTGGCATTTAACACCAATAGCCAGGAGAAGGATAGAATCACTGGATTGCAGGTGATATCTGTTTACTTCCTTTTTGTTATATGTTGTCGTATGTCTTTAAAGCAGTAGCGTTTTGGTCCTGAAGAAGCAGCTGGATACAATGTTGATCTTGTCAGTCTGCAGAAACATGTCGACCTTTTTGTTCCATCAGTGGTTATTTGTTTAGACCACCTACGCACTCATGTTTTTATTTTAGGAGTGAAGTGATTCTTTAATAAATAATTCTTTTTAACTTCACTACCAAATTTTACATCTCACATTTCACTTTTGCACACTGCACCTCACTAGTTCTAGCACTGCTTCCAGTCACCATACAACTTCCTTTGAGTTTTTTCTCCCTCAGTTTAGTACTATGCAGGTGATATTAGGTTTTAACAACTGACCAGTCCACTGTGAGTACCTTACCTTTGTCTCTGAGGGTGACAGTTCCCAGATGATGAAGGGCGGAATCGGATGGTGACTGATGGGAATTTTCTCCTAATGAGTTGAGTGGTCCCATGGTTGTTTTTCTTTCACACACTAGTATTTTAGGTTTGTTGTTCTGTTGAGGCACCTTTTAGGGTTTTACATAGTTCATCATTGACTCCGTGCTACCCTTGTGTTGTAACTGACCCCAGGACATCATCACTGAGCCAGTCCTGTGGGATGGGGTCCCCGGGATCTCTCCTCACCTGGAAGAGGGGCTTTTGGGTCCCCCTTCACTTCAGTTAATTTACTGACCCAGAACGGAACCTCATGGGCTTCTCCAGCCGAGGGAGGGGTCCACATGGCCCCCCTCCCCTTCAACTAAGTTATCAGCCCTGGGGACAGGGTCCACTGAGCATCCCCTTCAAATAAATTTTGCCCCAGAGGATGGGGTCCCAGAGGTCTCATGATAACTTGGGGAGGGGTACCATGCACCACCCCTTAATGTAATGCCACACCTTCCCCTGGCCCACCCAGAGGGGTTTCTTTTTAAATTTGCGGGAGGCCGCATTTTTTTCCCTGCAGATTCACAAATCGTCCGCAAAGTCTAAGCAATTTTTTTTTAAGTACAATGTTTTTGGCCTCACTACGTCTCCCTCTGGTACTCCACCACACGCCTACGGGGTCAGGGTATCCCAACCTTGCTGCCTAATACCTTGTTGTGTTCTCTCAGGACACATGACTGAGTCCCAAGTCATAAAATGGCTGCCACTGCTTCCTGGAATAATTGGCGGATCCTTGCAGATTTTGAGTTGTTCTGCGTCCCTAGATATAGACTTTTTTAACAACAATTACAACAAAACACAAAAAGCACTCATTCCAGACCAAGATCTAGCTTTCAGCCAAATTTGGTGTAAATCAAATTAGCGGTTTGGGCTTAAGCTATGTCTAAATTTCTTATGGAAAATAAATGTGGAAAATGCTTTTTGGGACCACCCTATTTTTTCGCTAGACAGATGATCCCAAAACTTTCAATGCACAAATAATCAAACCGTAGTATCATTTTGGAAAGTTTTGCTCAGTGGCAGCTCCTCTTCTAAGGCGGAGGAGCGTCCCCCCACTGCTCTCGGAGCAGTGTAAAATAAAAAATAAAATGATAATAACAGAAGTTATTATCATTTTTTTTTAGTATCCACCAGGTTATGGTGGGGCTTGGCTCCCATGATGTTTGGGAGGAGGAGTGGTTGCTCCACTGTAAAGTGTGCATGAATGTTTGGCCGGGCCAAGATGTCATGAGCACTTTGCATGTTCTTCACCCAGGCTGCATTACATCCAGGGTGGAGAACATGCCGAGGCTCCCATTCCCTGTCTGAGCACTGAACCTCGGTGCTCAGACCAACCACAATGCTGCATTGCAGCATTTTAATTGGCTTTGAGGTGCCTGGGTGCTTCCTGGTTGAGTAGTGGAGAGGAATTACGTAGGTAAGCTAATTTTAAATCATTTTTTTTCTTTCCCCTCCTCCTCCCACCCCTATTGCTCCCCACACCCATACCATACTGGCCGCCACTGGTTTTGCAGAGAGAGAGGATTTAATGGGCCATTTAAAGATTCATTAAGTACAAATAGTGCAAATAAAATTGCTCACCTTTTCTATTTTGATCTGGGATTCGGTTTTGGAGTGAGAGTTGTTTAAATACCATTTATTGGATCATGAATGAACATAGCAAAACCTACATTATTTGCACTTAAGTAAAAGAGGGTAGTTTGCGCAGCAGAGGGCATATTACCAACAACTAGCGATAATTATCGTTATGTTAGCTTGGCGGCAATATTTTTATCGCCGAGCTGCGGCGATTTTTATCGCTTAGGAACCTTGCTATTATCAAGGTTTATCTCCTAGTCCTAAGCGATAAAAATTGGCCGAAATGCATGAATATCGCTGAAAAGTCAGCGATATTCATGCATTACCGAGCAAATGCTCTTAGCCATGTTATCCACCTACCATTGGATAACATGGCTAACAACTGCTCAGGGGAAGGTGTTAGCTTTTGGAGATATTCGCGCTTAGCGCAAATATCTACAAAAGTTGGTAATAGGAGATAGCGATGTTAGCGACTGTTTCCAGTCGCTAACATCTTGGCACGCCCACTTTGCATGTCATTAGTGATAAATATCACTGACATGCAAAGTGGGGCCCAAGATGGTCGCTATCTCCTACTAGCTGTCGCTAACTGGTGTTAGCGACAGCTAGGTAATAGGGAGATAATTTTATCTCCGCTTTCTTGGCTTTTAAAGCCAAAAAAGCGGAGATAAACCCCCTTGATAATATGCCCCCAGGTTTTCTAGATAGTCAGATCATAGTCATTCTTGTAGTACGTGGTGAATTAAATAGGTTGAGGACCTTATGCTACAGTTGTCTGAAATTAAACCACAAAATAAGTAAAATATTAGTGTTTTAAAAAGTAGAAATTACTCTGTCATAGAACTAGAATGGTCCTTCTGCCTATCAAATTATACGAGTCAAGCTTCTGAGGTTCTAACAGACACGGATTTGTAAAGCCTTTTGATAACTATTTCCACACGCAGAGGGAAGGTCACAGGGTTGTCTGTCCACTCGGTTTTTAAATGTCAGCTAACGCAAGTCTTAACAACTGAAATGTTTAGAATAATCTCTCAGCTCAGGATCCTGTCAGAACAAGTCATTTCCTGACTGAGAGCTACCCTTAATAGAAATAGCAAACACATAAATAATACAGTTTATTTACAGGACACTGATGTTATTAAAATGGAAAGAAGTTCAATGTGTGTCCCAAAAACATTAATTTCAAACAATAATTGCCTGATTCAAGGAATAAGTATGTTGATTTTGGAACTAACATATCAGAGAAAAGTCGGGAAATACACTAGCCTCACAGTTCGCAGAAGTCCCGTATGTCCGTGGAGTCGGTCATGAGACAAACTGTCTAATTGTACCAATTGGATAGCTTCAGAAAGCCAGTCCATGAACATCTTCTGTAAACAATGGCACACTCACACCAGAGTCTCTCAAAGTTCACGTTATCGACTAAACAATTCCCCTTCCACACTTGGAGCATATATAAACAAGCATTGGCATAGCCAATAGGTCTCGCCTTTGGGACCTTATAAGTGTTTAGCCATGCAACACTTGATGTTGTTGCACCAAGGATATTTTGATGGATAACTAAACACTTATACGGTCCCAAAGGCGAGACCTATTGGCAATGCCAATGCTTTTTTGTGATACAATGGAAGCCATTATCAGCCAGTATCATTGTTGTTGGTCATATCCTTGCCACATAGCTCTGATGCACTCTGACCAGTCATGGCTGTTTGCTGCTCCCTCTAAACAGTCTGGATATGTTGAATTAATTAAGAAAGATACAGGGCCCTTATGAGGGAAATTCAGGGTATCGCAGAACTAGAATGTCCAAACGAGTGTTTCATTTGAACTAGATGACTTATCATAGAGTGGTCCCATAGTCATATCACTTTACAATTATTGTGCAAAACAGGGCCCAAGATGTGTCTTTGTCAGTTCCCTTCCACGCATTATTTCAATTCCTCAAAGGTACTCATACTTTCTTTAAACGAGTTTACCAAAGACCCAGATTTTAAATTTGAAGTAAAGATGAGGGCACCTTTTTATATAAGTGCATTCATTTATCTTCTGCAGGTGTTCATATCACTGAAACCTGGCAGGCATTCAAGCATGACTGTATATTTATTGGTTAAATAAATGTGGATCAATACAAGCTTCAGCTTTAATTTTTTCCACAAAACCCTTAATAAATATGGATAAATACCGACGTAAATGACAAAAAAATAAATACCATAAAACCGGGAGCCCTAATTGGGATATTCCTGATGAAACCCTGCATGTAGGAGTTGTATTAGAGAGAAAGTTAGAAAATAGACAGCATGTGGGACCACCTTAGTACTGACACTGCCAAAGAACTCCAGTCTGTTCTACTGCTCTGAGTGCTGGGATCTTAATACTGATGTTCTCAAAAGGAATTGTAATACATTTCAAGATGGTATGGATGTATGTATAGGCATTTATATAGCGCACTCCTTACCCGTAGGGTCCCAAGGCGCTTCGACCGCTGCGAAACCCTTCCTGGCTTCCCTGAGAGATGGTCCCTTAATGGGTATCTCCAGGGTGAGACAAGGAATCCCCGGCGGTCTGGTGGGGCCGTTAGTGAAGATGAGGCAAGCTAATGCCCAGAGTTGCCGAGTGTGATCGCTGATCAGAGTGGGCACCGTGGCGAGAGAATTATCGGGTCCGCTGACCCTGGTCCAGAAACCTGCCGCGCCGGGAATCGAACCCTGGTCCCGGGCCGTCCTCTGCTCTCGGGTCTGCCGCCTCTAACCAGTGAGCCACACTACTTCACTGTGGCTAGCCTGGTAGCCTGGTAGCCTGTGTTTATGTAGCTGTGGTGAAGATGTTGGCATGCTTTTTCTACAAACAAACAAAAGAAAACATTCCAAAGATAGCCACTGCTTTTGCATGTGTATGCACGACCGCCAGCTTTTTTGTTTAAGAAAAAGAAACAAAAAATCCATGATGTCCACCACACCTGCTTGTATATGCTACAACCATCTTGGGGTGTCACAAGTCAGACCTTTTGGCTTTGCCAGTGCTATCTTGTGGTAGGAGACACATACAGGAAAACCGTGCTCTTCATGTGACCATGTTCATCTTGGTGCAAGATGAACAACTCAACCCCTATCCTGCACAACATTTTAAATTAGAATCTGAAATGTAGCTTGCATATTAATGCTATAGTGAAATATATGCTCTTTACATTGACTTTGCTTATGAATGTGCTCTCCCTTCAGTCTAATTGCTGAGTGTAACTCACTAGATATCTGCTCATTGTCTTGCTGTACCTCAGTAACTTTGTGCCAATTGCAGACCCGCCAACACTCACGGTTTTTGCAATCTCCCCAGCTGTCTGCTGTCCAGGAATCTATTGTTTGAGGTTTATTTTGGGGGCAACATGGTATATGCTTTTGGCACAAAGCCCCAACCCCTCATGTCTCTTGCGAGTGAGGAGGTCAAGGCCACAGCCATTCCTCTCACACAGTGAGATTTTTTCCAAAGTTGCCAGGTTTGAAACAGGGTTGCTAAAAGGTATCTAAGACTACACAGCAGGGCAGCCACACTGTGCCTAATCCTGAAGACAGAAGAACTAATAACACCGCTCTGAAATTTGAACGCTACTTTTCCTAAGTAGCATGGTATAGTCACATGCACAGTTGGTGTCTGGGAATTGTATCACATCCAATCAAAAGGGATACAGCTGACGGAGGCACCCAAATCCCATGAAAGAGAGAGAGTGAGGCTGGTGTTCAGGCAGTTTGACAGCATTCAGAGTATGCTTAGGTCCAACTTTTGTGTCGATATTCTTGCAATTAAGAGTACGTTTGTCAATTATGTTTCTGTATTTGTTCTTTTAATACTATGTTATATCCTGGTATTGCTTTTTGAGTAGCCCCCATCTAACATCAATAAGCGTCGAGGGTGGCTGGGGGTAGTTTGGGCCTGTACATTGAGTTGAATTGGACACCTGTGTATCATCTACAGCCCGTTCTCTGCACCAGGTTTAACACTGGCAGGACCCATTTTAACTACAAAATATGCACGCTCTGTATCCTAAAGAACAAGAGTGTTGAATCCAGACAACCAACAGTCTTGTAAATAAAATTGAGACATAAACACACAGGCTGATCCAACAAGAGAACACAGCCTCTGGAAAGCTTCTGATTCGATACAGCAATACAAGCAAATTACTCACTTGAGAAAAGACCTTCAAACTTCTCTCTTCAAGCAGTATCCAGCCACTGACAAGCTTCAGTGGTGTTGCCACCCGATTTCCTTACAGTCCTACCCATGTTTCAGCCATGCTTGGCTTAGGAAAAATGGGTTATCTCCTTAAAAAAGGAAGTAGCCATCATATCCACAAAGTCCAGGGGCCTCATTTATGAGAAATGACGCATTGCTGCATGAAAGCAGCGAAGCGTCACTTCTCAGTGCGCACTCCTTGCGACATTCCTGATGCGTCATATTTATTGTATGACGCATCATGTTGCAAGGAGTTACAGATACGTCAGTATTTCTGACGTATCTGTAAGAGCAAAAGTGACGCATTGCTGGAGTGTGTCACAAAAGTGACGCAACTCAAGAAATGCGTCCTTTCACATGGGGCAAGCCCCATGTGAAAGGGCCTGCGTCAGTCTTACACCTGCTGTGAGGCAGGCGCAAGATTTTGACGCAACAGCATCCTAAAAGTGACGCAGTGAAATCTCACAGATTTCACTGCGTCACTTCTACGACCCTTCCTTGCGTCAATACGCCCCCCTTGCATACATTATACCTGGCGCAGGTATAATGTGGCGCAGGGGTTTACAAAGTGACGCATCTACCTAGATGCGTCACTTTGTAAATATGGCGCAACGAGGCGCATTTTTTACTCCACTGATGCGTCACAAAAAGTGACGCACCGGCGGCATAAAAGTGACGCACAGCCTCATAAATGAGGCCCATTGTGTTTTACCCTGTCGTAGAAGATTTCATATGCCAGGAGGTCCTTGCTACTACATATATTCACACCACGGAAATGGCCATTTTTAGACAGTATAAGGATCGATTTTTGGAACACTGTTCACAAGTTCACCGCACAATTAAGGAATTTTATGTATATTCTTCATAGTCCGCCTTCATGAGCGTCCCAGTTCGACCAAACCCTGCAGTTTCCAATTTCCTTTTCCTCTTCCCGTCAGCTGTATTTCAAAGGGAGATAGGAACAGTGCTTCTTCTTGGCACAGCACTGCCCTTTAGGCAATTGTTTGGGAGAGTGGTAATCACATGAATACCCTTTCCTAACCTGGGCGTGGGGTGACAATAAGACTCGCTTCTGTGTATTCCGTCATACGTTCCTTATAGAGCGAACAAGTAGCCATGCACATAGTGCCCCTGGGTCTCCCACTAGGTGGCGCTAAGAGCTAAACCAGCAAATTATTGGGTAAACAGTGAATGATGTCATACCAGATCTCAAAATTCAAGCGGACGTTAGCAAACAGAGGAACATGTTCAAACGTCTGTTGGTGAGTTTAGGAGTAGAACTGGGTAAGGAGAAGTCTTTTTAATTTCTCTTCATTGGTGGGCCTCTTACAACTGTCAGAAAGAAGCAAGTAGAAAATTGGCAAACGCACTTTAAACTAGAATGCCTACATATTTTACTATCGTCTCATTGAGGCCATGTTTTATGCCTTTCTGTGTCACTGATGTGTGACTATAGCTGGTAAGTCTTTTTGAGGCACATTTTGCTACCAACATGACCCAGCCGTGGACTCTCGATGGGAGGCCGTGGTCACAGAGCTGACTCAAGGAATGAATACAGACCATTTCACAGTTAACTGCAACGTAATGTGAAATAGCATACAGGTTCTGTTTTCTTTTTCTCCTGATGGGAAAAGAAACTTAGGCTGCTTCAAATGCCGTGGCTTTCCGATTGTTTTCCACCAGTATGCAAGTGCAGTTTGTTCCTCGTTTTACACCTAGTGGTGAATCGAGGCATTGGCCTAAAGAGTCGGAAATGAGAATATCTCATTTTTTAATGTTTTATTTTTATTTTGTTAAGAGCAAACGTCTCCCCGTTGTAAAGGTGAGAGTTGGCTTGCACTCTACTTTCGATGATTTATTCGGTTTTGTCACAGTACCTCGCTATATGTAAACTTATGTGGCCCTATAGAACAGGCGTGCGCACGCCTCACGCAAGTGTGGGGGGGTGGCGAAAGGTGGGAGTGCGGCAGAGAGCAGGCAGCGTTTCCCTTGCAGGAGCGAGTGCAATAATTGCCAGCACATGGCGCTGCTGGCTCCCGCAAGGAAATTGTCAAACGTGCACACGTTCCATTGAAAGCAATGCAACGTATGCACGTTTATGACTGGAAAGCTGAATCAATCTCAAGAGCACTCTTTCTTAAGCAGCGCATGCGCGCGGCGTAGGCGAGACCTAAACAAATGATTAACAGCAAAACATTCAACTACACACATGTAGCATGTAGGAAACAAATAGATCAAGCAACGCCAAAAAACGAAATGCGTACATGTACTTTAGAAATGGTGTTGAGCTTTCGGGTATCTAGAGATCAGGTACGCATCTAAATGTGAGGCATAGACAGTGCACACATGTGCATACAAAGTACACACACACACACCCGATGATACTTATATGCTTTAGTTATATATGTATATCGTAAAATATTCCAGCACACATTAAAAAAGTTCAGAATTAAAATGTTCTTCCCAGACATTGCAAAATATACCTAGTTAACCTATGGAAGATGCATAATATCAGGTTTCACCTGGCAAAAGAATGACTGAGTCAACATTGCCTTCTAGTGGAGGCTAGAGTAAAATAAGAATAAACTAGCTGATGCGTGTCATCTTGAAATGCAGCATTGTATTATAAAACATACCTTGTGTTGGGTTGTCAGTTGGAATTTACATCTTGTGTATGGAATGATTAAATCATAGTGTGTGCTGTGCAATCATATTATTGGAATATGAGCCACTTTGTATAAGGGAGAAGATGTGATGGGTTCTGAGCTGGAATTTACAGCATAATATCTGTTCTTATTGAGCAGCTAGGCCTCTGGGTTCACTGCAAAAAAACCACAGTGCTCAGAGACCTGCATTTTTACTCTGAAAGCAGCCACTGTCTTACCTAGGGACCGGGATCTGGAAACTACTCCCATGTGCAGAAAACTACTTTATCAGTTTTAATGCTCAACAAGAGACCTGTAAAATCTACTCAGAGCTTTTTTCTACAGAGGCAAAGTGAACAAAATAACACCAAAAAATATTGGGCCCAATTCACAAAGGTAAACTGAGACAAACTTCTAACTTTACGACTTTCAGTATTCACAAAGGCCATTTACTAAAGCCTTATAGCCCGCCGTAGCGGTCTATACCGGCTATTAAAGGCCCGCTGAATCGTTAAGGCCCGAGCCGAAGGCGAGGGACTTTAACAAGACAGCGGGACTTTAATAGCGGGTATAGCCCTGCTACGTAGGGCTATAAGGCTATTAGAACATTCTGCCACTAGAGGGCAGAATGTTCTAACAAATTAAACAAAGGGTTCTCAAAGCTCGAGGGGATATAAATCCCCTTGAGCTTCGAGAAGCCGTCGTAGAACATTGGAATGTTGCTCTGCGGGCTTTTACCGGCCCGTAGAAGCAGGGAGCACTACATTGTCTGCAATGGAGCTCCCAACATTCCAATGTTTTAATAGTAGTTAAAGTTATATTTTTGTCTCAGATTTACTTACGTTTTGTTCATTTAGACTGACAACCAAAACTTAAGTGAAACTGAGACAAAAGTCTAACTTTACGACTTTCGTTATTCATAAAGGGTATTAACGAATAGTAAAGTTAGAATTTAGTCTCAGTTTAACTTAAGTTTTGGTCTTAAGTCTAACTGAGACAAAACGTAAGTAAATCTGAGACATAAGTCTAACTTTACTTCTACTAAGTGCCCTTTGTGAAGTCAGATTTTCATCTCAGTTTGCCTTTGTGAATCGGGCCCATTTTATTTTATGTTCCCAAACTACATTATTGTAATCACATCTTATTGCAACCAGAGATGTGCAAATATAAATATATATTCACTAAAAAACCATAGGTTACAGTGACGTTATAGTTAGGTTCAGATTTTACACACACAAAACCATAGAGATCCCGCAGTTAGAGTTAGAGTTATCTCAAGTAACTATAATTCATGCCATAATGTAACTAAAGTTCGCGCCCTCACCATGCACAGCTTTCTAATCAATAATTTTACACTAAATGCTGTGGTGATATTATCAATGATGTCATAGAAGATGTGATGAGTGATGTAATATGTGGGTAATTAGCAGGGCTAGGCGAGGGCATAAGTTATCGCTACCTTGGAGCTTCCTGCTGTTCAGTGCTAAAGTGCATATGCTCTTTGTGTAAATTGTTGTTATGGATTGAGGTTTCCAAAATTGTCTTATTTGATTTACTACTAAGTCCCTAGTATAGTGCAATGTGTGTGCCCAGAGCCTGTAAATCAAATGTTGCTAGTGGACCTGCAGCACTGATTGTGCCACCACACAAGCAGCCTTTCAAAGGGTTCTCAGACCTCCTGCCACTGCAGTGTATGTTCGCAGTTGGGACTGTCATGTTAGCTTGGCAAGTGCACCTACTTGCCGGGCCCTAACCTTCCCCTTTCTTACATGATGATACCCCTCATGTAGGGCCAATGTACCCCTGTGGGCAGGGTGCAGTGTATGTGAAAGGTAGGACATGCACTGGTGTGTGACATTTCCTGATAGTGAAATACAGTGTATTACGTTTTTCACGATTGAAAGGCTATCTGTCCCATAGGATAGAATGGGAGTTTATTTAAAATATCTTATAAGTATAACTTCTTATTGGGACGAGATTGAGGAATGGAGTTTAGTATGCCTGAACTCAGAATGTAAAAATGGATCTTTTAATGAAGATGAGTTTTATGTTGTGTGTTTGAAAATCCATTTTTAGAAAGTGGGTATTTTCCTGCTTAGCCATCCTGTGATCCTCTGCTGGGTTGTGTATTGACTGCCTGGCTTTGGAGAGACAGGGGCTGGGGATGTGAATTCTCTTTCAGCCAGCCACTGGGGCATTCGATGTGTGTACTGCCTTTCCTGGATGAGTCAGGGCTTGGCTGAATAGACCTGGGCTAGACTCAGAGTAGAGGGTGGAGTTTTACTAGCACCAGAATAGGCCTGGTATGCATTTAGAGTGGTGGTAGGAGATTTCCCTGACACCTGAATGGGTCTGGTCTGCCTTGGGAAATGCTTTTTCCACCTACTGCCCGGAATCGGGACCAGAGAGGACAGAACTGGTTTGGGATGAGCACAGACACTCTCTGCCCAAAAGAACAAAGAGAAAATGAGTATAAATATTGGGTCCCAGAACTTTAGATTACTGTTGAATTAAGGAACCTGCCAGGAAGAAAAGCTGGAAAAGCTGTCACGAGGAACTGCCACTCTGCTCTGCTGGTCTCTGCTTGCTGCTTCTATCTTGGGCAGAGAAAGGACTGGATTGCACTTTGACAATCCTGCTGTTAGAGTTTTCTCCAAGGGCTTGATATAGAGCTTGCCTCCAACTCGAAGTCTTAGGGAGAGACAAGACTTCAGAGAATTCACTGGAATCAAGGAATCTGCCAAGAAAAAGAGCTGGAAAATTGCTAGGAGGAGTTCTGCCCTATTACTGTGTTGTTGCTTTTTTGGGTTGTCCTCCAGTTGCTGCTTCTGCCTTGGGCAGAGAAAGGGCTGGACTGAACTTTATTTACTTGTGCTGAGTATCTCCAAGGGCTTGAAATAGAACTTGCCTCCTTATCTCAAAATCTTAGAGACAGCAAAGACTTCACTTTCCTCTTGGTACCACCTCTAAAACCATGTGTTTCAGTTGCCACACAGGGGGAAAGTAGCCAACACCGTAACCAAAACCCCTGTAAAACTCCGTGTCCTGAAGGAACCGCAGAGGGCACTGAGGCATTTCGCACCGCAACCCTGGTCTCACCAACGAGGATGACCGCCGCCACCACTGAGCTTCTGCTTGCACTGCGACCTCTGGGATCTGCTCCGCTTTTCTTCACTCCGCCGCCCTGGTCTCATCTACGATATCCCTGCCTGCTGACCGTGACACCCATGACCACACTGTGATTTGGGGACACCGCTCGTAAGTTACACAATGCACCGCCCCATCCCACACTGCAGTCTGTGCCGACTGATGCTAGCTTCCATCAACCTACAACAACAACACAACTACCAATACTGAACTGACTTATTTCTTTTTTAGTCAAGAAACTGTTACGAATAAAACATAACAGTCTATTTTAAATTTCGTCGCTAGTTTATTTTAGTCATTTTTTCTAGTTAGAGAACTTTTTCATTTTTTCAAAGGATATTTCTTCTGCATATACAAATATACAAAATGTACAGATTTATACAAAATTTACAAAAACAATCACTTCATGACTAAACAACACATCCATACCAACCTTTCTCACTGCATACATTCAAATAACATTCACACTCAAACAAGAAACACAATATCTCTGAGGTATAGGTCAATGTCAACAAAAATGCTATTTTTACAACAAGGTAGAGTAGTTTGATGAATCCTACATTTTTTATGTTCAAACGATCTAAACTATTAAAACCATATTATGTCCTAATCCAGTCTTTCAAATCTTTTTATATTGTTGACAATTGACCACTGAGCATCGACGCGTTTCGAACCCCCTATTGCGGGGTTCTCTTCAGGATCAACAAGAATTCTAAAAGAAAAAAAGAGACATATGTGCCAAATTAGACTCCCTAGTTTGTCAAAGTAGAGTGTTCACTATCAAAAGCAGCCACCTACCGGCTCAAGCCTCCATACCTTAGAACTCCTGTGGAGAGTGTCTCACGGACTGGTGTGGGTGTTGTTATCTAAACATTGAAAAACAAGAAGGACAAACCACATGACACACTGTTCCTATTATTCAAAAGACTTCCATAGAGGGCCAGATATATTCACTTAGAGCTCACATCTCAAGCATTTTAATTCACTTGGAGTGCCTGTAAGAGAAGAGGGATGACAATGTAGTTGGTATCGTCACCAGCAACGAAAAACACAGAAAAACAAAGAAAAACAAAATGCACGTCCATTGAACAGCCTCTAACGTGAGCCACCTACTCGATTTTGGCTTGGAAATCGCTTGACCGGGCTCACTATCGTGCGGGGCGTCTCCTTTAGTATGCCGTCGTCTGAAGCACAACTGCACCTAATGCACTGCGTCCTGTAAACAACAAGGCGGGAACTCGTGAGCTTCTAATTCCGTCCCGTTCTCAACATTAACAAAACCAACAGTTCCGCCCATCTTTGGCGAAGCAAAATAACCAATTTTGGCTCGTGTACTCACTTGTCGGGTACATTCGATGTCACGAATAGACGGAGCTTCCGGTAGAACCTTTGTTTGGAACTTCAATTGGTCATGTGACCTTGTACGCTATTAAAGAGAAAGTGCCGCATCTAACCAGCATCCTTAACATCTCTATCTCACCAGCAACCTTCCAATACAGATGGAAACACGCAGACGTCAGAACCCACCTAAAGAAAGCCTCTGCCAACCAAAAAATATTGACCAATCTACCTGCTTCCCTATTCAGCCAAAGTACTCGAGAAAGCCATCAAACAGCAGCTTGCCAAATTCCTGTATCAAAACCACCTACTGAATGCCTCACGATCAGGATTCCGTGCCAACCACAGCATTGAGACCATGCTGAACACAGCCACAGATGACACCAGAACACTCCTTGACCGTGTGGAAACTGAGGCCCTGATCATCCGAAACTTCTTTGCAGTGTTCAACACCATCTCCCTCAACGCTCTCATCATCAGACTCTACAACATATACATAAAGCTAGACGCCCTCGAGAGAATCACCTCCTTCCTTACAGGATGTACACAGAGCATCCTATGGCATCCTTCTACCTCTGCACCCAAATGCATCATATGTGGTGTGCCACAAGGATCATCCCTCAGCCCCACCCTGTTCAACATCTACATGATTCCCTCACAGATGTCGTCAGATCCCATGCACTAAAAATAATTTCCTACACAGAAAACACTCAACTCATCCTTTCTCTCACTGAGGACACCTCCAATGCCAAATCAAACATCACACCACCATGAACAACATAGCCAAATGGATGAGAGACAATTGCCTCCTGTTCATTTCCAACAAAACCGACAAACTGATGTTCAGGAAGAACACCTTCGCATGGGAATACAGCTGCTGACCTACAAGAACTCAGACCTGCAACCACACCAACTGACCATGTACGTAGCCTCTGTATCATCATTGACAGCCAACTGACCATGAAACTACAGATCAATGCAGTCGCCTCCTCTTGCCTCCACACAGTTCATATGCTTGCCGCAATCTTCAGATGTATCCCAACCAACGCCAGAAAGACCGCCACACAGGCTCTTGTAACCAGCCGACTTGACTATGGCAATGCCCATTACGCCAGCATCTCCACCCAGCTCCTCAAAAGACATCAGACCATACAGAAAGCTCCCCAACGAGAAGAGATGGCAGTTTAAGATCCTCGCTGTTGCCTACAAAGCCCTCCATGACCTACGACCTGCCTACTTCGTCCAACGACTAAACTTCCACCAACTCTCTAGACATCTACTCTCCTCTTAACTCACTATCGCACACACCACCCACATCGTCACAGCCACAACAGGGGTCGCTCTTTCTCCTACATCGCTGCCAAGATCTGGAACGACCTTCCCCTCCAACTTCATTCAGCCCCTTGCTGGCAGACTTCAGGAAGAAGCTCAAGACCTGGCTCTTCGACTGAGACACAGCACCCAGCTACCTTCAGAGGTGACAGTGAAAAACCTTTGGCCATGCACCATGGGAGGTTGGCTGCTGGGCTACTAACTCCTCCACATGCAGCCAACAGCATGCCACCCACAGCCTTTGGCCTTGCATAACGGGGAGTTGGCCACAAGTCCTGGTCTGCAGTCAACTTCCAAAGTTAGCCAACCAGGGAGGGGGGGCATGCATCCCCCCTACCTGGTCTGATTTTGGCCTGAGCACCCCATGCCCTGGGGCCTGGCACATTTTGTGGGGGAGGGGGATATGTGTCCTCATTTGGCACCAGGGACCCCTTTCTCACCACTGTAATATCGAAGGAGGGAGGTATGCAGCCTCCCACCCTGGGACATTTTCAGCCTGGGGGACACTATCTACCAGGGCCAGGCACCTTTTATGAACTAGGAGGAGGCACACAAGCCCTGTCACTGGGCTGATTTCAGCCCCAGGAACCCATCCCTGGAGACCAGCCAATTGGTAAATTGGGAGGGGGTCACGCAGCACCTCTTACCGGGCAGATATGAGCACCGGGGACCATATTCTCCCAGACCTGGCCAATAATTAAAGAGAGAGAGGGGCATGCAGAACCTCCCCAGGCCAATTTTGGCTCTGGGACTCCACCCCTGGGGCCTGGCTAACTGAGGGTGGTTGGCCTGCTGTCCACCCAAGGTACCCACCATCTCCTAGTTGGGGCCGTGGGGGACTCCTAAGGCCCCCACCTCCCCTGCTAGCTTTCCACGTCCATTGGGAGCCGGCATTGCTTGCTACCACCCACAGGGAGCAGCTAAAAGTGCTGCTCTCTGTGGGAGGGAAAAATATTCATATCTGCTACCTGTCCCACATTACAGGAGCACCACTAACTCCTGAGGCTTGAGCCGGGAGACAATCTTTAGCGTTTTTGCACTTCTTAAATTGCACTGACTGTCACAACTTCTATTAATGCATTTTATAAATTGAATTTTAGACGGAAATGGTTTTTACCTGTTCTTTGTTTCATTGTATTGCTGCTAACTGTTGGAGGAGTTAGGATCATTTTGATAGTGTGTTTTGGGGTCGTACAGCCATCAGGGGTTCCCATGACTCTTATGGAGCAGGGCCGCAATTTTGGGGGTACTGTAGATCAGCAGGCTAGTTTTCCCCCTGACTCTAGAAATAGAAGTGCTGACGCGACAGCGCAGCTGATGTGCTCAGCGGGCAAGTCCGTCTGCGCCCATCCGCGCATGGCCCGTGCTCAGCTCCAGCACCTCTACCCAACAAAACCCAGGTGAGGCCACCATCATGGGGTATTCAAGGTCACAATTATTGGATTTGAAGCCAGTCGGTAAGTTCAATGGCTGTCTGTGTCTCACGTTTAACACAAGGCCTGTGTATTTTATGATCACCTGCCCCAACTGCAGCTCTACTCTGCCCAGGCTTTGCTTTCTAACTATTAAGCCCACCAATTATGAAATTTTGTAAACGGTGGAGCCTAACATAACAGTGGCAAAAATGCATTCTGCTCAATGCCATGTCTTTGGTGAAGCAAAGTGTTGAGTGTTCCTCGCTTATAGAGGGGGAGGATATTCAAATTGCTTTTATTTCTGAAGCATGGACAGATGAAAGCTCAGGCCCTGATATTGTAAAAGCTACTCTGTTGGGGTTTCTCTGTCACATTTCAAACAGGCCAATTAGGAGGGGGGAGGGTAGCCATGATTTATCATAATTCACTTAAGACTGCCTTTCATATAGCCTCCAATTCAGCCTGTGAGTCTCCCTCCTTTAGCTTCAGTCTGTCACATCACCGCACGTTTAAGGTCATTCTACTAAATAAACCCCAAGGACTGAAGAGCACTTTTCTAAAACTCTATTGGTAATTTGCTGGAAGACAGGCTCTGTACAGATTCCTTTACCATCATGGAAGATTTTAATTACCATCTGGAAACCTTGAGAGACCCAGATACAGTGGACCTTATAGACATGATGAAGAGTGCTGACCTAAGCCAGCACGTGACGGGCCCTACCCACGTGGCAGGACACACGTTGGACGGAACTTTTCAAACCACCCTTAACTCCTGTACACAAGTTTGTTACCTCTTACCTGGACAGACCATGCTTCTGTACAATCTGAGTTAGCCCTTCCCGCTCACTGCACTATGGAGAGGAGCATTAGGATTCAGCTTAAAAGCAAGGCCCGGAACAAAATAGAGGGCGAAGACTTACAAGATGCACTTATGGCATCTGCTGGTCAGATACCCTCAAAAGTAGAGGAGGCCACCACTCATTATAGAACTTGGGGGGAAACAGCCTGTAATAAACTAGCACCAGTCAAATTTTTGTTTCCTAAAAGGTCTCAACCAACAGCCCCCTGGAATTTTGAAGCTGGAGGAAAGATTATAAGGAAGGGGAGAAAAAGACAGTCTTGCCATCCATAAGCAACTCATATTTGAAGCAAAGAAAAAATTCTTTACAAATCAAATTAATTCAGCAAAAAATTCTGCTACACAACATTTTAAAACTGTATTGAGTCTGGCCTCCCCCAGCCCGATGAAAATTCAGGCGAGTCAGGAACTATGTGATGATATCGCTAGGTTCTTTTTGAACAAGGTGGAGGTCATCTTCTCGGATTTTAGTTACCCAAGCCCGGTAGGAGTTGAAGCTTTGATGGAGAGAAGGAGGCCAGTTGTGGACCCCTCCCAGGTCTTTGACAAATTTGCCCCACTGTCTACAATTGACACTGTGAAACTTCTCCTGTCCGCAAGATCACGCTCCCCCTATGATCCCTGTCCATTCTCAGTGATCAAACAGGCCCCAGTTCCCATGTCCCTTTTACTTGCCTCCCTGTTCAATGCAATGTTTGAAGCAGGGCACTTCCCTAGATCTTGGAAGCTTGCTTCTATATTGCCTCCTTTAAAGACGACCAGCTTGGACCCAAAGGAGCCTAATATTTTCTGATCAATCTCACGCCTCCCAGCACCTGCAAAATTGGTTGAGAAAACCATGAACTTGCAACTTAGCGCCTTTCTACTTGAGACCCAAGTTTTAGATCCCCCCTCAAAATGGGTTCAGAGAAGGGCACAGTACAGAATCAGCCCTTATAAAATCCACGGAAGAGATAAGGAGGGCCCTGGATAGGGGAGGTAAATCTGTCCTAATTATGTTGTACTTCTCTGTAACCTTTGATACGGTCCATCATGATGTATTGATGGACCGTTTGTTGTCATGTGGGGTCCAAGGTAAAGCATGGAAGCTCCTGAAATCCTTTCTGATGGACAGATTCTGGATTGTGGCACTGGGTGAATTTCATTCTAGACCTTTTTTTTTGCCTTCGGAGTGCCACATGGGTATTCGCTTAGCCCCACTCTTTTCATAGTATATGTATCGTTCCCACCTTTTTTAATTGGATCCTTTGGCTTCAACCTGACATCGTATACAGACGACACACAAATTGTGGTTACTCTGTGGCTGGGACAGGCAGCAGGAATCAAAAACCGGTTCCATGATTGTATGGCAGCAATCGGTAGCTGGATGTTACAAAACTGCCTAAAACTGAATTCAGGAAAGACGGAGGTCATCTTATTTGGAAATAATCCCAACTACTGGACCCCAAATTGGTGGCCAGAAGCTATGGGAACTCTTCCTATTCCTACCAGGAAAGTAAAAAACCTAGGAGCCATAAGTGATGATAAACTCAACTTTGGTGACCCAATCAATGCAGTGACATCAACTACCTTCTATGCAATCAGAATGATTAAGACAAATCTCCCCGTCTTGCTGGCTGATAGCCAGCGGACTGTAGTTACTGCACTCATTCAGGCTTGATTATTGTAACTGTATACAGGGGTCCCAGACCAAAACATATAATTATTGGTTCATAATCACACACTTTTTTGTATTGAATTGATCCAAAAACAATTGAAGGTGCCAAGTGTTTTTAATCTCACTGCACCATTAGCCATTCAATGATGGAATAATCAATATATATACAAAAATAAAATGCGCCCACAGGGAAAAGGGGGAAAGGTGCAAGGGACAAACACGCTTCTGATAGTTACATATCACTTTTCAGATTCCATATGCATAAATCCACAGGTCAAGATATAGTTCTCATTGATCCACATACACGAGGTCAGATACAATATGCACATATCAACGAAAACATTTTTGAGAAAAGAAACCCCTAAGTTTGGTTGTAGATAGATGTCTACGTTTCGACCCAAAGAGTGTAGGACAGTATTCCCTTACTGCGCGGGTCTTCGTCAGGACGTGAGGGGAGGGGGGGGGGGGGGGGAAGGTTGGCTGGGCTGATTCCTGCTTAGGAAGACACAAGTTGACCTGGCAAGGCGTGGTCCATGATATGGCTGAAGTTATTTAAATTGCTGGGGTCTCTGTTCATATCTCACAGCCGTGAGATGATAGATGCAGGGTATGCGTAAGTATCGCTCCTTCCCCGCAAAGTGGATGATAATCAAAGAGTCCGTAAAGAGTCCGTAAAAAAGGGAGAATCCCTCTGTGAATCCGAAAGGGGTTCCTCAGTTCGCGGAGCGTGCGAGCCAAGTTCAAGAAAGGGTTGCCGAGGTTACTTTAAACAGCCTCGGTGTAGGCAGTCCGTTCAATAAAAATCCTCGGGTACATCCGAAGGGATTATTTCCATTCACGAAGCGTGCAACCTGGTTGCAGCATAATGCGGCGAGACGCATTGTCTTAAACTATTTGAAAATCAGAGTGACGTGTTTAGGCAATGAATATTTGGTCAGGGTAATTAAGATTTCTCTCCGTTTTATTTTGGTCTGAGCAGTCGTTTTTGTAGGCAAATATGGCTTATTGTGCATAGTGATACAACGGCAGGTTTTAGCATGATGTGCTGTACAGAGTAAGCAATCCTTTCCCTCATCAGGGACTCACAACAGTTACCCCAAGGAGATTCTTAATTACCTGAGCAGTTTCTTCACAACTTTACCAGCTGCGTTGATAAATGTAAAGCTACTTTTCCTACAATGCTTAGTGTGGTTAATTTCATTTATTACTGCTATAATGTATTTCTAAATAGAAAGAAGATAGGATTTTCACTCTTGTAATGACACTGTCTGCAAATCTTGTGAAGGAATTCAGGAAGGCATTTACATGTGAATGCCCAAGTGCTGCATTAGTTGTAAATGAAATGCAATAAAGGTTAATACCTGCCTGTACTTTTGTTCACTGAAAATCAATAAGGTGGATAATGATTGTTTTAATGGAAAAGAAAAAGGTGAACATATGTCATCACTATGTTATTTTTTGCTGTAGTATTGGACTATTGGCCAAGGCTTATCTCAACCCTTGCTTTCTTTTGAGAGAAACCGGCTTTAAATCAAAATACATTTCTCTGAATATTCCATAACAGATATGAAGGTAACATATTCTGCTCTATGCAATTACTATCCAAAAAGCTTAAACTATGATAATGGTATACGCCAGTAATAGGGAATTGAAGAAGGAAGAATATATATATTTTTTAAATTCTACATATCCTTGTCTATTTCTACTACCTAAGATGTTGCTTCTTTACTAATTTCAGCCAACAGTATGTCACATTTTCGGCCTAGTTGTTTTATTATTAATATTTTAAAGTCTCACAACTCTCAATATACAAATTGTTAATGCCTGTAAACCATTGTGGTCTGAAGGTGCGGGAGATGCTTTTGGATTACCTGGCAGACATGTTCACTTAAAACATACGCTGCCAGGCAAAACCAAGAGGTCTGGCATTGGCTACCTGCCCTTTCACTTTGGCAATTCTGTTTTGTTCTGTCATTATTTTCCAAAACATTTTTGTTGGGGAAGCTGCCGGGCCCTCATCAATCTAAAAAACATTTTGTAAAGAAAAAAAATGTTGTTGGTCCAAAAGGCACACATTACAATAGTAATCTCTGACACTAAATGGAACAACTTTGTGTGTGGATGTGCTTCTTGTCAAAGAGAAGCATGCTGTAACTCACAGTGAAGTAATACAATGGATGACTTGGCCAGTGAGTAAAAAGAAAATGTGACTGACACAACAACAGACTTATAGATGAAGTCCAGCTGAAAACCCCTATAAGTAACAATGTTATACACTTAATTTTAGGAAAATCAAAAGGAAAAAAAAAATACCCGACCTAAAAAAGCCAGTTGATCTGTTGTTGGCTGCCAGTCTCTTGCCTTTGCTAATGTTTTTTTGTAATGATTTTGTTAATCTTTATAACCACTAGAGAAGGTTGAAAAGATAGATAGAGAAGCTCCTAAAGAAAAACAGATTGATATATAGATAGATGGATGCTTGCAAAAATAGATAAACAGAGACAGATTGAATAATAGACCTGCATAAACAGATACACAAAGATAGATAGACAGACAGATAGAATGATAGGCTTGCAAATATAGATAGATATGTTGCAAAGATAGATAGATAGATAGATAGATAGACAGATAGATAGATAGATAGATAGATAGATAGATAGATAGATAGATAGATAGATAGATAGATAGATAGATAGATAGATGGATAGATGGATAGATGGATAGATAGATAGATAGATAGATAGATAGATAGATAGATAGATAGATAGATAGATAGATAGATAGATAGATAGATAGATAGATAGATAGATAGATAGATAGATAGATAGATAGATAGATAGATAGATAGATAGATAGATAGATAGATAGACAGACAGATACACAGTGACATGTAGGTAGACAGGTAGATAGGCACATAGGGCCTGATTCACAAAGGATGGGACTGTATAACCTTTTTATGTGCGGAAACCCCACAGTCATAAATATACTACTCAAAAATACCTTCATAATAGCAAATAGCAAACAATTGTAAACTGTGAAAAAGCGGCAAAAAAGAAAACACGGTTGTTTGCATGTTTTGTAGACTTGAAGGCCGCATTCGACAGAGTAAGCCAAAATCGTCTGTGGGAGAAACTAACAGCCTGGGGACTGCTGAGTAAAGTACTGGACGCAATAATAGCCCTATACAGTGAGACCTGGGCAAGAGTGAAATTAGGGAATGGACAAAGCACCACCACCAGCATTTACACACAGCAAGACCTAAAACAAGGCTGCGTCCTGGCCCCGTGCCTTTTTAATGTATTTATGGCAGACATCACTAAGCACATGCAAGCAGCCGACTGCCATCCACCAAACCTGTCCAAAGAGCCAATACCCTTCCTAAAGTGTGCAGACGACATAGTGGTGCTGAGTCAAACTCCTATTGCGTTACAAAGAGCAATCAATAACTTAGTAAAATACTTGGACCAAGAAATGTTGGAACTAAATAAAGAGAAAACAAAGATTGTACGTCTAGTGGACCCCAAAAAAACACGTTTAAAGGGTTGGTAAAAGGGACAATAGTAGAAGAACAAGCATCTTAAAAATATCTAGGTTTAAAATTGGGACAAGGTCCTACAAATAAGGAACACAAAATGTACATAAAACCAAAAACGCAATCGTTAATCTTTGCGTATAGAGTACTGTATGAAGAATTGGGCTGCCCGAACCATGGTCATCTGTTAAAAGTGATGGCAGCTCTACATCCAGCGTTTGCCAAAGCATCGGAGGAGGGCTTTTCTGGCACGCCGCATGCGACTCAATTGTCCAGGAGCCCGTGCGTGATTCTACCTGTGCGGAGGCAAGCTAACCCGCCCACCGGCATCTTAAAACCTCTTGCCGGAACCGCTGGCGTGGGTCCCGCTTTGTGTGGAATTTTCACAGTCATTCAAGCTGCCACTGCCCCTGGAGGGGCTCTGCATCCAGCGTTTGCCAAAGCATCGGAAGAGAGCTTTTCCTGAACGCCGCACGGGGCTCCATTGTCCAGGAGCCCGTGCGTGATTCTACCTGTATGGAGGCACGCCCACCTGCCCACCGGCATCTTCAAACCTCTCGCCGGACCCGCTGGCGCGGGTCCCACTTCGTGTGTCAATTTTCACCGTCATTCAAGCTGCCACTGTCCCGGAGGGGCTCCACATCCAGCGTTTGCCAAAGCATCGGAGGAGGGCTTTTCCTGCACGCCGCACGGGACTCCATTGTCCAGGAGCCTGTGCGTGATTCTACCTGTGCAGAGGCACTCTAACTCGCCCACCGGCATCTTAAAACCTCTTGCCGGACCCGCTGGCGCGGTTCCCGCTTCGTGTGGGAATTTTCACCATCATTCAAGCTGCCACTGCCCCTGGAGGGGCTCCGCATCCAGCGTTTGCCAAAGCATCGGAAGAGAGCTTTTCCTGCATGCCGCACAGGACTCCATTGTCCAGGAGCCCGTGCGTGATTCTACCTGTGCGGAGGCACGCCCACCTGCCCACTGGCATCTTAAAACCTCTCACCGGACCCGCTGGCGCGGGTCCCGCTTCGTGTGGGAATTTTCACTGTCAGTCAAGCTGCCACTGCCCATGGAGGGGCACTGCATCCAGCGTTTGCCAAAGCATCAGAGGAGGGCTTTTCCTGCACGCCGCACGGGACTCCATTGTTCAGGAGCCCGTGCGTGATTCTACCTGTGCGGAGGCACGCCCACCCGCCCACAGGCATCTTAAAACCTCTCGCCGGACCCGCTGGCGCGGGACCCGCTTCGGGTGGGATTTTCACCGTCATTCAAGCTGCCACTGCCCCTGGAGGGGCACCGCATCCAGCGTTTGCCAAAGCATCAGAGGAGGGCTTTTCCTGCAGGCCGCACGGGACTCCATTGTCCAGGACCCCGTGCGTGATTCTACCTGTGCGGAGGCAAGCCCACCCGCCCACCGGCATTTACATCAACATCCGGTTCCCGCAGGACAGGACGCGTGCGGGACTAACCGGACGAAGCCCAGACAAAGGGCGGGCCGTCTGTGGCCGTCCGGGATGGTACAAGGCCGGGCTGGGCCATCCCTCTTGACCCATTGATCTCCTGGACACCCAAGTAAGGTTTCTTATTGTGCATTAACTGGTCCTACCTCCTTTGTACTGTCCTTTGTTTTATCTATAGTGCACAAATAATGAAAAACATCCCGAGTCTGGAACAGAAATCGTCAATGGGATGGTCTGTTAGAGAGACTTTGGACGCTTTCATTACAAGGGCTGCTTCAGTACTGGACATAGAAATATGCCTAACTGAGAGACGAATATCTACCAAATGGCAAAACAAACGATCGTCCCTGGACGCTATAAATCTAGCTAAAACGCCAACACACACCAATAATAACAATGACCAATTGAGAGATACAGGCCTCCCATTGCTGTTACAAGACTCTCCAGTTCGACCAGCGATCCACAGGGAACCAATTTATTCTGATACCACATCAGATTCACTACTGGAAACTTCACCAGAAGATTCACTGCTCGAAATTCCCAGCAAAGACACCTCTAAGAAGACCGTAAGTGCTAAACCTACAGGAGTGGACATTCCCTTATAAAGGAAGAGGGGGGTGCGAAGCAAAGGGGAATTAGAGCCAAATCCCGTAGGTCCACTAATACCCCAAAGAAAAACATAGGTTTAGCATTAAGCGAGAATAACCAGGGGGATCTAATAACAGTTCTTCAGCAAAGTCTAATGAGTAATATTGAGCAAGTACTCAAATCCTTCCTGCTACCTATAGTGGAAAGAGTTAAGCGTATAAACGAGCAACTAGGGTCTATCACTGACACTGAAATTGCTAATTCCAACCTACTAAAAGAGCTGTTACCCAGACAATCCCCTACGACTGACCCTGAGGCGAGAGTTGGACAGTCTGCTCCCATTAGCAAACATAGTAGTAAGCCAACCCCAAAAGACCATGATAGTACAATCAGCATGCAGATTTTGAACACGGCTCCAGAACTTACTAGACAAAAGGAAACAGCTGAAAATAGACCCCCTATCACGAATGATAGGAAAATTGAGGACAAAAAGCAGAGGTCCCCTAATAAGGATAAACAGACAACGGGGTCTCCTATTTGTATTGATCTCCCACCAGAGGCAGAACCCCTTGTAATTATACTAACAGGGGTGCCTCCACTTCCAGCAGGGAAATTTGAGAATAAAGCCATGTACTGGCTAAGGGCAAATAGACCACTACCTTCACATTTGGATGGTGAACTCATAAACGTTAGAAGGACGGGATGGGTAGGGAGGAGACCAGAGGACATCACTGGAGATATAATCATAATAAATGTCCGGGATTGCAGGGTGACAAATCACATTTGTGAATGGTATTGTGAGGGCCATGAGGGAGGTATAACTGCAAGAGCCTTGAGTTACTTTTACCCGATATCTCTAGTGGCTAACCCGTGGAGATACGGAAACCAAACCTCCCGTGCCATCAGGCCACCCATGTTTAACATTCCCACCTATAACAGATTCTCTTCACTCATGGGGATGGAGGGGGTTGACTGACTGCCAACTGGGAGTGCCAAGAACCTGGGGGATCATGAGCCCCTTTCAACCCTAGTTCAGAGGGGAGAGCCAAAGGGAATAAATGTCATATAGATAACTAGTTGTATAGGAGAGGTAAATAACATTAATGGGGATAGACCTATGGCGGTTACTCAAATAACTCCGCCCAGTACATTACCTACTATAGGACAAGACTCAAAGGCAATTTCGAGTGCGGATACCCTGACCGATAGATCCTGCTGCCTTAGAAAACATAACAATTGTCCAGACTTATTTATCGTCTCTTGGAACATCGCAGGGCTAAATAGAAATTTGGTGGATCCAACTTGGCACTCATTTATTGAAATGTATGAAATCATACTCCTGCAGGAGACTTGGATGTTAGAAAGCCCCTACAGGGTAGGATACAAAACATATGGGGTTGGGGCAACATGCTCATCAAAAGGAAGACCCTCTGGAGGACTTATCATTTGGGTTCGTGTATCCTTGCAAATCAAGATTACCTCCTTAGACATCGATTCCCAAGACATACTGGGTCTAAAGCTCAGAGATAAAGAAGATAAAGCTACATATCTCTTTAATGTTTACAATAGACCATCACCTTCACAGGGTGTATCGAATGTTATCAACCAGCTCGACTGTGCTCTAGATACATTAGTACTGATACAAGTAACCATTTAGCAATTTAAGACACTCAATCTGAAGTAAAATTCAAGGCTTGGAGCTGATCAGTAGCTTTTATTATTTTGCTTAATGTTATCTAAGAACAATTGGTTCAAAATTAAACAGTATTACATGCTAGGTACAAAAAATGTGGGAAGGAAAAATCTATCATTCTATCAGGCATGTCACAAGCTTACAACAATCAATCATACAGGGACAGTGGGGGACATGGAAACTCATATATTACAGTGGACAGTATTTACAGTGAACAGACAAGCACAAGAATAGTGCAATAGGCCACAGTCTGCTAAATTTCTAAAAAGTTTAGTTATAGAATTATTTACATAAACTGTACATTCCTAACGCAAGTTTTAAATAATCACAATTTTTGATGCAGTCAACCAAAAAGATGAATAAGGTAATGTACAACTAAGGGTGAAAAAGTGGCAAAACAATTCAGGTCAACTTGTCACCCAGGCAGACTTAAAGGTGGTGGAAGGCCTACGCGTTTCGAATCCTACAGGTGTACGAGGATTCTCATCAGGGCCTTTGGTTCAAAACACGGTGTTATAACATCCGAATGTAGTTTTTCACAGCATATATACTGAAGGGGGTATTTTGTACCTGCTACCGTGTTTACAGATGATGCTTTACCAGGTGCGGGGTCACTTTGGAAAGGCTGAAGGGTTCCTAATATTTTAAAATCTCTATTCTTATTTATAACCGATGTCCCTGTCCTTAGGGTAGCTGTCGCTTTATTTGAGACACTGTCGCCGTGGGAGTAGAAGTGAAATTGAATCAGAGGCCGTGTTTTAAATTACGGCGGGCGTGGTCCGCTAACCGTGGTTGCAAACGTTCAAACCATTCTACAATCCGTCAACATTACACAGCACGCTGCAGAAAGGTGATTTAATCTTTCAAAGGTTCAGGCTGGCGACCTTAGCGACGGCGAACGCGAACAAAGTGGTAACCTTCAGGCAAGGGCGCCTAAGCTGCTTAGGCGCCCTTGCCTGAAGGTTACCACTTTGTTCGCGTTCGCCGTCGCTAAGGTCGCCAGCCTGAACCTTTGAAAGATTAAATCACCTTTCTGCAGCGTGCTGTGTAATGTTGACGGATTGTAGAATGGTTTGAACGTTTGCAACCACGGTTAGCGGACCACGCCCGCCGTAATTTAAAACACGGCCTCTGATTCAATTTCACTTCTACTCCCACGGCGACAGTGTCTCAAATAAAGCGACAGCTACCCTAAGGACAGGGACATCGGTTATAAATAAGAATAGAGATTTTAAAATATTAGGAACCCTTCAGCCTTTCCAAAGTGACCCCGCACCTGGTAAAGCATCATCTGTAAACACGGTAGCAGGTACAAAATACCCCCTTCAGTATATATGCTGTGAAAAACTACATTCGGATGTTATAACACCGTGTTTTGAACCAAAGGCCCTGATGAGAATCCTCGTACACCTGTAGGATTCGAAACGCGTAGGCCTTCCACCACCTTTAAGTCTGCCTGGGTGACAAGTTGACCTGAATTGTTTTGCCACTTTTTCACCCTTAGTTGTACATTACCTTATTCATCTTTTTGGTTGACTGCATCAAAAATTGTGATTATTTAAAACTTGCGTTAGGAATGTACAGTTTATGTAAATAATTCTATAACTAAACTTTTTAGAAATTTAGCAGACTGTGGCCTATTGCACTATTCTTGTGCTTGTCTGTTCACTGTAAATACTGTCCACTGTAATATATGAGTTTCCATGTCCCCCACTGTCCCTGTATGATTGATTGTTGTAAGCTTGTGACATGCCTGATAGAATGATAGATTTTTCCTTCCCACATTTTTTGTACCTAGCATGTAATACTGTTTAATTTTGAACCAATTGTTCTTAGATAACATTAAGCAAAATAATAAAAGCTACTGATCAGCTCCAAGCCTTGAATTTTACTTCAGGTTGAGTGTCTTAAATTGCTAAATGGTTACTTGTATCAGTACTGGCATCCCCTTCTTGTTGTTATAGATACTGGCTCAGCCATACTGATTAGAGCCACCCCTTTGTAGTTTTCTAGATACATTAGGCCATAGTCCAAGGGTATTTATTGCCGGTGATTTCAACTGTAATTTTGAGCCGGTGCATGGTTTCGGTGATTTGATGGAGCTACAAGATCAAGCATATACCATTCCATCCCTGGCTAGTAAAAAACAGGTCAAATGCACTGCAGCAGTGACTCAGCTCCTAGGACTAACCTTGGCTCACAACCTTAGATCCTGTAATGGTCGCCTTCCTTCTGACAGACCTAAGGCCCACACGTTTTGTAGAGGAAATTCGCAAAGTTACATAGACTATATGATGGTGTCACTAAGTTGTTGGAGCTTCTTGTGTGACCTTAAAATAATCACTAGAACAGAGAGTGATCATTTACCCTTGTCCCTGAGGGCTTCCCCAGAACTCTTTTCTATAACGAACTCTGCAAAAGATAATTATGGCACTCTAGATGACCCGATAATGTTAAATAGGAACGATCGTGCTATAAAATGGCCCAATATCATAGGGGATAAGGGGCACTGACCAATATTTATTTAGTTTTCTCAGAAACATTATCTATGTACACCGAGAGCAACATAGCACCAATTACAATATCTGACCTACATGGTAGGTTGGTAGATCCTCTCGGTCCTATACTAAGTAAAACAACCCAAAGTAAGAGGGGAAAGACAACTGATAGGGTCAGTCATGGAAATCCTTGGTACTCTAAGGATTGTCGTATAGCAAAGTCGGAGCTAATAGTAGCAATAAAAAGAAAGGATTTATCTAAAATAAAGACACTAAGGCGTGCATATAACCAAATAATTGATGCCGTCAAAAGAGCCTGGGATGAGGAGATATGGGAAGGTCTTATTAGAGCAGCCAAGACAAAAGACCAGGCAGGTTTTTGGAGCCTAATGACGAAAGGTAATAGGGCTGGTAGCAAACAGAGAGATCTATTCCTGAATGAGGATACCTGGGTCAATCACTTCTCCACGCTCTATTCTGAATCAAAAAATTAATCCAATACTGAGAATTCAGAGTTGACAGGTGATATGATTGAGTCAGCGAAGGCAGCTAACTTACACTTCACATTAAAAGAAACAAACTATGTTGTAGGAACAGTAAAATCTGGGAAAGCGCGGGGAATAGATAAAATCCCCGCAGACTTTCTAAAACACGATCTGACAACTTGGGTCCCTTATATGAATGGTATATGTAACGCTATAGCAAACTTTGACCCAATACCGAAATCATGGAGGGGGGCGGAGATTGTTACAATTTTTAAAAAGGGGAATAGACTGGATCCGGCGAACTACCGCCCGATCAGTCTTATAGACATTCCACAGAAAATATTCGTAAGACACATTTTGTTGAGTATATCGTCCTGGATCGAAGAGGTGGACTTGCTAACAAAATACCAAGTAGGGTTCAGAAAAAAGATTAGTACGATCGACCAGGTCTTCAGGTTTTTATGCCTGTGTTGGAAATATATTAGGGTTAGACATAGTACATTGTATGTAGCATCCGTGGATCTAAGAGCTGCTTTCGATTTGGTTCCTAGAAGTAGTCTCTGGATCCACTTGAGAAACCTCGGAATGCCCATCGAATTGCTAGTACAAATAATTAGAATACATGAAAATTATTTTGCAAAAGTAAGATGGGGGCATCGGGGAGAACTCACTAGAGAAATCCCAGTGAAGCGTGGGGTGCGACAAGGTTGTGTGCTTGCACCAACCTTGTTCTCCCTCTACGTAAATGACATCCCCTCCTTCCTCGAAGGAAGTAAGAATTATTCACCCAAGCTAGGGGGGAAGGCAATTCCTGCATTTCTCTTTCAGACGATACTAATCTAATTTCGCAAACTCCTGGTGGGCTCCAAAATTTGATAAACACTTTCCACTCATACTGCATCAAAAACGGTCTTGAGATTAACCTAAGTAAAATAAAATATATGTCCATTAACCCAAGTAAAATCTTCAAAAAAAAAGTTGGAACTTCAAGGTGAAAGATTGGAATATGTGAACAGTTTTAACTATTTAGGTATCACGTTAGATTCCAAAATGTCGTGGAAACCTCAATTAGAAAAAAATCAAATTAATCTTGCTCCAATCTTCATGGCAATATTAAAGAAACACGGTCGGAGTACCTCGAAGGCTGTATCACCTGCCATTGAGGTCTACAAATGTAAGGCACAATCTGCAGCCCTCCATGGGGCAGAACTTTGGGGCCCACATTGTAAGCATAATTTTGAAGTGGGTGAAAATAATTTTGTGCGAAGGTTACTATCATTGCCAACAAGAACACCATTAGTACCTATTTGTCTGGACATTAACCTAAAGCGCACTGATAGCTTAGCAGCGCTACATCCCCTCATGTACTGGATAAGAATCTGGACCACTGACGAGCTTATCCACTACAGACTGGGCCTACAAGAGCTAATGCTCTTTGGTATGGCAAAGGATATCCCTTGGTTCAAACACATTGCCACCTGGTTTAAAAAAATAGGACTACTAACTTATTGGTAAAAACCTAGGAGCTAACGAAATCTTGTTGTAAAATAGCAAAGTGTCGATTCTGGGACTATCAACAAGAAGCTTTACTACAGGATGCTAGTCTAGGACCCTTATCCATAAAGTTCCTCCAGTTCAAAGATGAGCCCAAATTTGAAACTTTTTTAGACAAGGTTTACCCCCCGGTGGCAAAGTCATTATATCTCAAATTTAGGTATGGGGTCCTAATAGACCAACGTTAAAAAATCTAAATGGGGTAACAAGACTCCTGATAAAGACTTAGACAAATGCAGTTTCTGTAAAAATGTTACACTGGTTAAGGTAAATGTTACACACATTTTATTTTTCTGCCCGGCGTACAAAATCCCGAGGGAAAGATGGATTAAACCCTTATGTAATACCCTCAAAGTAAGACACTATAGGCAGGCAGAACGAATTTACCTATCAGACACTGCACGATTGATAGTATTTTGTGTGTCTAGATTTCTTATGCGTGTAATGTTCTATAGAGCCAAAAATGGGTTGAAACTGTAACTTTAGTAGACCATTATGCAAGCAGTTAGTGGATAATATGTAGACTGACTTAATATCTTAAGACAACACATGTTTTTAATATATAATTGGTATGCAGTAACAGCGATTGGTTGTTTGAATAGCAACATTTTTTTAATGTTGTTCGAATAGTAATAGTTTTAATTACAATGGAATGTATGAACTAAAAATGTAGTATATCGAGGCTTATCTAATTCTTCCTGATGTAAATATTTTATATTTTTATATTCCTTTTTAACGATTTTAGAATTTCCTAATGAATTGTGTAAACCTCTCCCCGATCCATGACATAGGGCCTAGTTAGTTATCAAAAATGTTTACTTGCTGTGACGATGATTTTTAAATTGTAATGTGATATACTTTTACTATGCACTTTTATGGTTCAGAAAAAAAAACGAAATAAAGTTTTGAATTGGAATTGGAATAGTCTATGCTGGAAAGAAATTTAAACCCAGATGGATCAAGACTTCCCAAATTCATGGGGAACCCGTCTGAGAAAATTATTGGCAGAACTGGACATACAAACGATATGGGACAGCATGGTAGATAGGGCAGTATTTGGTAAAACGGTAAATAATATAGCAAAGAGGAATTCCGTCGTAGAAGATAAAATAACAACATCAAAAGGCTGGCATGGGTGGACAGTGATCAATTCTCATGCATCAACAAAGCCACAGGCTTACTTGTAACCCATTTCAGCGCTCAGCTAAAAAAGAACTTTATTGATTACCGGCTGGGTATGCATGATTCGAAAGACCTACAGCCTTCTTGGAAAAACAACCAACACGCAGCACACTGTTGCCTATGTGGTTTTCGTAATGAAACGCTAACTCACCTGCTGTGCGTTTGACCGGCAGTTAAGGACCTAAGGTACCAGCTTTTAAAGCCCATTTTTAACAAATTAAACATTATAACATGCAAGGAAGCGGTGATAAGTTGGTTGGAAGGATCCTCCTAAATCTTGGCTTGCCGGGGTGTAAAATATCTCGTAAAAGTAAGAAAACTTTTAAGGCAAGCCAATTTAGAAGAAGACAAAAAAGCATGAATAAGGTCAACATGGGCTTCGTCTCAGCACTGGCAATAAGCGGAATCAACAGATAAAAGTAGTCGACCAAATTTTATTGTAAAGTGTAGCATTTTTTATAGGCACATTTGAGCTTGACAGAACCAGGTTAATTCATCTTTGAACAAAGCAGTTACCCGAGCACCTGGAAAAATTGGAATAACATGAACTTGAAAATTATATGTAAATAGTTAGTAACATCTTATGTGCCTTATTAATGTGCTTTGGATTTTAAAAAGATAGCGCAGTTTTATTATGTCGAAATATTTTATATTGTAAATTGTAACGATTTTAACTAATCATATACAATAAACTAGTGACTTGACTTGACAATTGTAAACTTGCACAAAAATGTAGGTTCACCAGTGAAAATCAATAAATCAATCAATCAATCAATCAGGATTTGTGAAGCAAGCTCCTCACCCGTGAGGGTTTCAAGGCTCGGGGGCGGGGTGGGCGTGCAGCTTCAATTCAGCCAAAGAGCCAGGTCTTGAAGTTCTTCCTGAAAGTCTGCAGAGTGGGGGATCATCTTATGTTGAGTGGGAGTTTGTTCCAGGTCTTTGCTGCTATTTAGGAGTAGGCTCTACCACCCATTCTGGCTCTGCATATGCGTGGGGTTTTGGCGAGGGAGAGGTCAACAGAGCGAAGTTGTTCTGGATGGTCAGAAGTTTCTAGAGCAGGGATTTGTTTATTCCGGCACAGAGGACATCTCCGTAGTCTAGTCTGCCGGTTATGAATGCGTGGGTGACGGTCTTTCTGGATTTGATGGGTATCCACTTGAAAGTCTAGTCGAAGGATGTGTGTTGTAGCAAGAGGAGAATGCAGCGTTGATCTGTCTGGTCATGGTGAAGGAGGAGTCTAGCATGATGCAGAGGTTGCGGTCATGGTCCGTGGGAGTATGGGGGCTGCCGAGGGTGGAGGGCCACCAGGTGTTGTCCCAGGCTGAGGGGGTGGGTCGGAGGACGAGGACTTCTGTCTTCTCCGGGTTGAGCTTCAGACAAGCTGCTGCTCATCCAGGATGCGACGTCTTTCATTCCTTCCTGGAAGATGCATTTGGTGATGTTGGGTTGCCTCATGAGTGCGAGGATGAGCTGGGTGTCGTCGTCAGCGTAGGATACTATGCTGAGCCCATGTTTTCTGACAATGGTGGCGAGGGGGGCCATGTAGATGTTGAAGAGTGTGGGGCTGAGTGACGATCCTTGGGGTACTCTGCAGTTGATGTCTGTTTGCTCGGAGAGCAAAGGCCAGAGTCTGATTCTTTGGTTTCGGTCAGTGAGGAAAGATCGTATCCAATCGGGGGTAGTTCCCTGTACACTGACATTGTGGAGTCTGGAGGTGAGAATGCAGTGGGAGACGGTGTCGAAGGCTGCAGAGAAGTCAAGTAAGATGAGGGCCAGCATGTGGCACTGGTCTAGGAGGGTGCGGATGTCGTCTGTGGCAGCAAGGAGG
Source organism: Lissotriton vulgaris (assembly GCF_964263255.1). Classification (NCBI taxonomy): domain Eukaryota; kingdom Metazoa; phylum Chordata; class Amphibia; order Caudata; family Salamandridae; genus Lissotriton; species Lissotriton vulgaris. Next base: position 83,535,119 of record NC_141690.1, on the reverse strand, counting down.
GTGGTCTTGATGCTTTGGTTGATGCAGAATCCAGTTTGTGAGGAATCGAGGATGGAGTTGGCTTCGATGAAGTTCGTGAGTTGGCTGTTGACGATCTTCCCAGTGACTTTTGCCACAAAAGGGAGGAGAGAGATGGGTCTTTAGTTTTTGAGGTCCGTAGAGTCTGGAGAGGGCTTCTTGAGGAGGGGCTTGAATTCCGTCCGCTTCCAGTCATCGGGGAAAGTGCTGAATGCAAAATAAATGATTAATTTCAGAACGATGGAATTTATATGTTTTCTACCATAATAACAGAGGATGTATCATCTATAGCATGTATGCAATGTGAGAAACAGCTTTAAAATCAGTGATCTTTCCTGAGTGCCCCAGGAATTAAGCTGCACCTGAACAGCACTCTCCCTCGCTAAGAGTCCTAAATTGAAGCAGCTTAGCTTAAACTATTATTATTATTTTTCAAATTGAGGGCACCCTTTTTGTTTAGAGAAGACAACAAAGAGGAAACTGGGCTGTTCCTAAAGGAAACGAAGGGGGGGGTCACTAAGCTGCTAGGGGTAGTACTCGGATGAGAGCTAACCCTGGGTATACAATATGTTGGATATAATGGCCTCACACACCCTTGCGAGTGTCATGCTTCATCATAGGCAATGCTCCTCGTTGGGCAGGCGGTGCAATGCCCAACGGGCACACCTCACAGACGGGCTCTTTATCGGAGATCTTTTATCCAACTGCCTATGGGTGAAGTGTGAGGGGCCAGGACAGAGTAGATGGTGTGGGTGAAGATAAAATGAGGCACAAGGTACCGGAAAACAATTTTATTCTGGTGGTCCTCTGCCGCAAGTAAAATCAAGGGTAGTCTGTATTCGCTGGAACTTAGGTTTCCAGAGACAATACAGTACTACGAGGTGCAGGGTGTGGTCAACATGTTTCTCGCTTCAAGCGCATTGGATGCGATTCTTCAGGACCTAATAAAACCTACTATCCACAAGAACATGACCTGCAAAAGTATCAGTTAGCAAACAGCACACATGTTGTACTACCTGCTTAACACCTGCTCTTGCCTAATGGTTAGAGTAAAAAAGGTGTCAACTGTACCCGGTAGGTCTGACATCAGGGGAGAAACCATAGAGATTGAGGTTTCAGCTGCCTGTGTCTGCGACGATCACGCCTACCCTTCCCTACCTGGTCTGGATAGTGGCCCCTTTTTGTTTACTCTAGTGCTGCTCTTTGGCTCCAATTTTGTGATCTGGGCCTGAAGCCGGATGCCTCTCCTCCCCGGTCCCTATGCTCAGCTGTGCATAGAAATGGAAATGAGCTGGCTCAACCCTCTCCTTCTTAATATGGTGGCCATCTTAGAACGGGCATGTGGATATAATTTTCTTACTTCTGGGCAGGGCTTAATAAAAGAAAACAACTGACTACATCCCCTGATGTTGGGTTCCATCCTGGAGTAGTCTTGCTGTCTTTTTCCCACACACAGTGTCTTTGGGTGATATCATCCCGCACTATTGGTCCAGCATTTTTCACTTTAACATCATCCTCTTTCCCACCGATAATACACTCACCATCGGGCAATAGACTCACTGTTCACAATGATTTTAAGTCCCAATCCTTCAGGATCCAATGCTTTTATCATCAATTACCCACCCAACCTATTGAAGAATGCTGCCAATAAACACAAGCACCACTTACTCAGGGCCAGGCCCGAAACTTTAATTTCTGATGTCTATTTCTCCACTTACAAAGGTACTAGAGTTAATGACCTTATTTTCTATACCAGGAAAAGAGCATGCTGTCGAAAAGTATTCTACTTTATGCTCCGTATAGCAAGTACTAGGAAAACACTGCACGGTATCAAGCTTACCCCAGCATCCTCGTCCACACTCAATGCCAATGGCACCATCACCCTCTATAACAATGGTATCATCCTTATCCAAAGGTCCAATGTCAATCTATTTAAGTTAACCGACATCTTCCTGTTACTCAAAAATGCGGTTTCCTCGAAACCTAATGACAACCATATTCACCCTCCCTTCTCTCAGGACTCGACAAATCCCCTCCCCACTATTCTAGGAAGGCCATCTCACCATTTCCATCTAAACACTTCTCACCACCAGATCATCACAGAGTGTTTACAGATACAGATTTACAGATTTACTCGGGTTCACCCGGCTCACATCTAGCCCGTCCAAGCTTGGCCGTTCCCCGAGATCCCCTGCTGACCACCTGGCACTGCCTCCAATGATTGACCCATTTTACCCCAGTCCTCTCCGTGCAACTGCCCACCACCGATCATGATCGATTAATCCCAATCATTCCTGTGTTGCCTGGACCAAACCCTCAGGCTAATAATCACTCCCCCTTAATTAAGGTTCAAACCTCACCATTAAAAGTACATGGAATTCAGCTAGCCTCAAATGACCAACTTCCTCCCCAGGATCGCCCCATCACCACCGCAGACTCCGTAGGTTTACACCACGACCGCCCTTTACCGATCGATTCCCTTTCACACCCTCCACCTCTTGCTCAACACCCAGACTTGGCTGCGCACCTAGATGAGATCTCGCTGCAGCTGCACCTTCTCACTTCTGAGTCACATGACCTGAAAGTCCTATCAAATGACCTTTTCCCCCAGATCAGCTCTTTCCTCATCTCCACAAATGTGTCCAAAGCTCTCACTAGCGATAGAAATCCCATGGACAAGCCTCTAGCCTCTTCCTTCTTTAAATCGATTCCCCTGTCTAATGAACCCTCTCGCCCTAGAAGATATGAGACATAACTTGAGTCCATAGAGCTACAGGACCTGCACAACTCTTACCCTATTTGGTCCAACCCCAACATGAGACCACAGAGACAAATACAATCCATCCTTTCTAACCCAAACAGAGAACCTCCTCGCAATCTTAGAGGCGGTAATAAGGTCAATCTCACTTATGTGAATGTCCCAGAATCCCTCCCCCCACATCCCCTAAATGTGTACTTCTAAACTGCAGGTCAGCCAGCAAACACGCCACTGATATCTTCGACCTCATCCAACACAAGGACTTAGACATTATTATCCTTACTGAAACCTAGCTAAATCCCGCTTCCACTCCTATTTTAGACCTCCTAGTACCTCCCACTCATGATATAATTAGGATAGACAGAGCTTGGAAATTTGGTGGGGGTTTGGCATGTATTCATAGGAACACACTTTCGATTTCTCTGGTTGAGTCCTCTGCGCCCTCCTCTTGTGAATATTTGTGTCTCAGCATCTCTAGTAAAAACCCGATGGTTTGCACCTTCTACCACCCCCGGGAGACAATCTCCCCTTCATTGAGCAATTAATGGAAATCATTTCTAGCAATGTTGACGCTGTGCCCCAAATCTTCCTTGGTAACTTTAATGTTCATTGGGCAAACCCCAAAGACCTAGCCGTATCAAGCCTTAAAACGTTTTTAAATGATCATGATCTGACTCAGCACTGTGACCAACCTACTCATAATAAAGGAGAAACTCTAGACCTCAATATCTCGAAAGAGCAGACCGTCACCCTGGATTCCATTACTCCATGTGACTGATCAGACAATCACTGCATCCTTTTTTAAATCAACAAGGAGGTACTGTTGAGGAAGGCTCAACTCACGAAATCTAAGATATGGAAAAGGGGCCTCATATAAATAAACTCTGTTGAGCTAGCTCACAGTGTACATCTGCCCTCTGCTCCCAAGCGGACTTGACTGAGATGCAGTTACTCACTGACTCCTATAATTCGACCATCTCCAACATCATGGATGATATTGCGCCAATCCAACATAAAAATGCTTCAACAAAAATATCCAAACCTAGATACAATGAAAACTTAAACACGGAACGTCGCAACCTTAGGGCAGTTGAACATTCCTGGAGATCAAATCCTTCCTTGGACCAACTTAAACTAGGAGCCTCTACTACAAACAAATCAAGAGTGCCAAGTCTAACCACTTCAGACACAAATTTGATCAAGTGGCGAACCATCCCAAGAAACTTTTTGAATTAGTCAAACAACAATCAGTTGTAGGTCCAAACCTCTTGGAACCCGGAGTCAGCCCACCCTCTTGTAACAAACTTGCTGCTTTCTTCATTGAGAAATCAAAACTCATCTCCAATTACCTCGCCTCTAAGAAGACTTTACTGCTCTATTCCAGGGCAGCATCACCACTCGTCCTCTTAGATAAGCTCAACTCTCCCCCACAGAACACCAAGAACAATTTGTCTTGGGGCACATTTACCCCATTTAGTGAACAAGACATCAAAAAGATCTTCCTGAATATAAACCCACCTAACCACTTCAGTGACCCATTACCCCTATCCATCTTCAAGGAAATCAAGAATACACTTATCCCCACCTGGGCAAGGATTGTAAATGCTTCTCTGTCACAAGGCACAATCCCTGACTCCCTAAAAGCAGCAAAGGTGTCTCCTATACTAAAGAAACCTAACACTGACAAGACAAACCTCAATAATTTCCGACCTATCTCTAACATCGCCACCCTAGCGAAACACCTTGAAAAATGCACTCAATCCCAACTCTGTGCGCACATTGAGAACTACCAACTCCTAGATCAGCATCAATCCAGTTTTCGGAAGGGGCACATCACCAAATCAGTCCCCTCACTCATGTTATGGATGACATTTTAAAAATGCTTGATCAAAACGAATCCTACCTCCTGATCCTCCTTGACCTTCCCTCCGTGTTCGACATGGTTAATCATGACAACCTCCTATCCATTCTGGAAAACAGGATAGGTTTTTGTGATCAGGTGCTACAATGGTTCTTGTCCTTCCTCCACCGCAGATCTCAAAGAGTCAAGGCAAATCACTTTCTCTCCCAGTCCTCTCCAGTTCTCATGGGGGTCCCCCAAGAATCTGCTTTATCTCCTATCCTCTTCAACCTTTTCCTGGAACCATTAGCCAACTCACTAAACTCCACGGGTATTCTTTTCCACATGTATGCCGACGACATGCAACTCTTTTGGAGAATCTCATCCCCGGAAAACATCATCTCACTCAACACTACCCTAGCGTATACTGAAAACTGCTCAACACCTTAAAAACTGAATTCCTGCTCATCTCCTCTCCGAACCACTTGCCCAAGATAGACCATGGACAAGCACCTGAATATGAAAAATCATATCAGCAATATATGTAAGGGTGCAAACCACTTGATGAGGTCTGTCAGAAATAGCAAACCTGTCCTTCCACTTAATGATTTCAAGCAGGTGGTCCAAGCGCTTGTCCTACCGAGGCTAGATTATGGCAGCGCTACCCTCTGTGGCCTTCCCAAATACCACCTGGCTGCACTAAGGCCATCACTGAATGCTGCTGCTAGACTGGTTACAGGCACCAAATGCAATGAGCATATATCATCAGTTTTAAAATCTCTAAAATGGCTCCCCTACGAAGCACAAATTCAGTTAAAGATTGCTGTTATGACGCACAAAGCTATCCACTTCAATACTCCGAGGTACCTGGCACATAAACTCGAACTATCTTGTGGTGTAAGAGCCTCAAGAAGCACCACTACTTTCCTCTTGGAAGTATAGTATCAGCAACTCTGTGGAAGATGTGTGGCGGGCAGGGGTTTGTGGGGACTCCAGAGTTAATGCTCTTCATGGTTGAGGCGGTGTCTTCAGTGGTGACCGGTGTCCAGGTTGAGACGGTAGACTGGCTGGTGTCAGGTGTCTGTTCATTGAAGTTGTCATAGAGTGACTTGCTCTTGAGATGGAAGTAGGATTCGAGTTTGTTGCAGAGGTCCTGGGAAAGTGTTGTAGGAGAGTAGGATCTGCTTACTATGGTTACCCCCACTTTTTGTTGGTGTTTCACTGTTTTTCGACTTTAGTCTGGCTGGAGCCCTGCTAACCAGGACCCCAGCCTAGCTGCTTCCTCTCTAAATTGATTGCATGTACTTTAGGTATACTCCAGATTGGTTACTGGGTTACCCTTGTGAGTCGCTAGTATATGGCACCTTAGGTACAAAGGGCATAGGCACCCCAGAAGCCTACCAGGGGCTGAAGCATGTATTATGCCAGTCCTGCAAAGCCTTCCCAAATGGCACCAAAGGTCTGCTACTGCCGCCTGGGTAAGGTGATGCTTGCACCCCTTACTAAGATAGGCTACCTATATCTACCTTTAAATACAGACGCATATAAAAATGTAAGTCACTCCTATGGCAGGCCTTAACAATCCTGAAGAAAGAGTGTTTGGTTTTGTGTGAGAAGGTGCCCAAGCATGAGCTGAGCCACTCTGCAGATTTCGGAATCACTTCTCTGTAGCTGTTCTGTGATACAGCCATACCATACACTCTTAAGTGCATTATAACCTCGCGGTAAATGCTAACTTTGGAATGGCTGCATCAAAACATGTCATGTTTGGTGTCAAACACTTTGGAATCCTACCCCCCCCCCCCCCCAGTTCTGGTGGCGGGGGTAGAATTCCACCCTTCTAGAGGGAGAAGACATGTACCCACTTACCTGACCGGTAATAGTTTAAAAGAGCCCCAGCATCACAAAATGGATACTGCTGCCACAAACACGAGTCTGACCTCCTACTGCTGGATGAAACTCCGGCAGGGGAGGACTGGACAAAAGGTTTCCTGTCACAGGGAGGTGTAACCTGAGGGATAAAAAAAAGATTTCCCCTACATAAGGAGTATCAGCCCATATTATGTTAGCATGATGCATCTATATGTACCCTCTCTACTTGATATATACATATATTGCTTTGCAGGGAGGACAGCATTTATTCACTCCTTGCGTTAACACTGCTAACAGAGTAGGCCAAGAACCATACATACACCATTTTTGAATCTATGCTCGAACACGGACTGTGCTCATGTGTTAGTATCCGGCAGTTGTTAAGCCCCAGTTCATCTGAATTACTGGGAGCAGCTGAACATAGGCTGTTTACTCGACTGTCCTGAGACTCAAGGTCGCATTTGGCTTTAGGTGCGTTAAGCGCATTCTTGGAGGCGCCGTGCCTACACTACTGGGCACCAAGACGAAAGGGAGTCACCCTCCTGACCTCCCCAGTAATAAATAGCTAAGCTTTGAACTAATCATGTGTGCCATATATGGTCCTTTCCTGGAGCTCGAGGGCCAACTGGTGTTTTGGAGAGGCTCCTCTATAGAATATTTCTGCCTAATAAATTATTGAAATTTCTTCACTGCCAACTGACTGATTATTGGGAAATGGGATTAGGGCTATTGGTAGGTATAGCCCTTTATGTTATTTTTATGGTACTTCAGTTGGCGATTCTGGTGGGACTCCATGATAGGGTCGTCCCCCCCTCCCGTAACCTAGTAGAAAGGACAAAGAAAGGGGAACTCTGGTCAAGCGGGTGGACAGACTGAATTTTTTTGACTTACCCCGCTCTCGCCATCAGGGTGCCGCAGCTGCTAGTGACCCTTCGCCGGAGCCCTACGGGGGTAACGCAGGAGCTGACTGTGTTGGTCTTCAGGAGTTGGCTGTGAGAATACGCAATTGTATGCGCTGGTGAGCAGTGCTTTTGAAGCAGCTAAATGTATTGGATTTGGTAGTCGTTGTACCATGGAGAATCTTGGGGGTCTACCCGTGCAGCATCGTGGCTGCACTGGTAGATGCTCCACAGACTTGTTTCGTGAACAATGGAGATGTCGATCGGACGCCCTGGTGTGGCTCATGTGGTGCGCACCCGGCCGGACTGGTCTCGGAAAGGCCTGTGGTTGAACCTGGGTAGCCTTGGGGACATATCTAAAGCGATGCTAAGGAAGCAGGCTTAGTCAGAATTGTCCCAAGGGTGAACCAGGAAGACTGCAGGTTGGTCTGTAGGACAGTATGTGGTTATACCTGTCCAACGGTCTCTGGGTAGTCTTTAGACTGCTTGATTTTGGTATCTGTTGGTCTGGAATCTAAATTGATTGATTCTCCATGCACAGGAGTCGACGGGTTCGGTTCTTTGTTTGGAAAGACAGAAAAGAGACATGTCGTTTTTAATATCTTTGTATGTACATATATTATTGTTCTGTGTGTGTTCAAATAAGAGTGAGGTTGAATATGTTGTAAATGTTTGAATATGGCCATGTTTGAAAGTACGTTTTTATGATTGAATGAGGAATACGTGACAACAATCACTATGCCGTGTTTTAGCAAATTGAGTTGTTTTGGATGTTGTCGCTGTCCTAATGATGAAATGAAATGAAATGAAATGAAAAAGAAATTTATAAAGCGCTCTGTGGCCAAGCGGCTTCCTGGCGCTGAGGAACACATCGGTATCTGCCTAACTGGTGCGAGAGAGATTAGCCCGGGAAAGCCTGAAGAAAGAAAAAAGTTTTAAGGGCTTTCCGAAAATGAGAAAAAATGGGAATGGAGCGGATAGAGAGGGGAAGAGAGTTCCAGATTTGCGGAGCACGCACAGAGAAGCGGGTGCCCCCTGTGCGGGACTTACGGAAGCGGGGAACGTGAAGAAGAGAGAGGGAGGAAGATCGGAGGGAACGGGGAGGGGCATAGGAAGAGATCAGAGAGTTGATGAAGAGAGGAGCGGACCGGGCCTGTGCCCGAAAGGCCAGGCAGGCAAGTTTGAACTGGGACCTGAACTGAACGGGGAGCCAGTGAAGAGTTTTTAGGGCGGGAGTGATGTGGGAGAACTTAAGTAGACATAGGACAAGACGGGCCGCCTGGTTCTGGATGGCCTGGAGACGACGGGTCTCGTAGGCAGGGATGCCTACATACAGGCCATTACCATAATCCAGGCGGGATGTAATAAGGGCAGTAATGATAACTTTGAGGGCATCAACAGAAAAAAACCGGGAGATCTTACGGATGAGGCGGAGGGAGAGAAAGCAAGAGGATACAACAGAACTAATGTGTGCGTGCATCGAGAGGTCATTGCTGACCTTGATGCCCAAAGTCCGAACAGAGGGAACCGGGGAAGGTGGAGGACCAAAAGAAAGGGGCCAGTGGACAGAAGACCAAGGGTTAGAGGGGCCACCAGTGAGGACAAGCTCTGTCTTGTCAGGGTTGAGCTTCAAATGATTGAAGCTCATCCACTGAGAAATAAAGACAAGAGTTGACCTGAGCTTGGGAAGAGAGTGAGTGGGGGAGGATAGATCAAAGACGAGCTGGAGGTCATCAGCGTAATTATACACTGAGACCACCAGCTCAAGAAGAGAGGAAATGAGGGGACGGATATTGAGGTTGAAGAGGAGGGGGGAAAGAGAGGAGCCTTGAGGTACCCCACACGTGACCGGGAGGGGAGGAGCCGAGAAGGAGGAGAGGTGGACTGCCTGTGAGCGTCCCTGCAGAAAGGACGCGATCCAAGAGAGGGCAACGCCCTGGATGCCCGCTGCGCTGACACGGTCAAGAAGAATAGTATGATCGACCGTGTCAAACGCAGCGGACAAATCCAAAAGGACTAAGGCCTGAGGAAGGTTGCCATCGGCCTTGCCCTTCAGTTCGTCAAGGACCGCAAGGACCACGCCCTCAGTGGAGTGTCCCGGTCGAAAGCCGGCCTGGTGAGAGGCCAAGATGTTGTTCCCCTCGATGTAAGAAGAGAGACAAGATGTTACGTGACTCTCAAGAATCTTCCCTAGATAGGGGAGGAGGGAGATCGGCCTAAAGTTCGATGGAAGGGAGGGATCCAGGCCAGCTTTCTTCAAGATGGGAAGCACGATGGCAGACTTAAAGAAAGAGGGGACAGAACCCAGAGCCAGACAGGAGTTGAGAAAGGTTAGGGGGGGGTGGGACAACTAGTGAATAAAGTTCTGAGGATACGAGCAGGTGCACAATCCACCAGGGAGCCGGACTTGACCTTAACAAGGAGGTCGAGAAAAAGCTCGGGTGAGATGGGTGTGAAATGATCAAAAACAGGGGAAGAGAGGGGGGGATGGTCCGGTAGATCAAGGGGAGGAACAATCGGGATGTTGGCTTTAATGGTGGTTATTTTATTGATGAAATAGGTGTTCAACGAGTAGCAGAGGGATTGCGAAGGAGCAGGGGAAAGACCAGCACGGTCTGAAGTGGCAAGGCTACGGACCAGAGAAAAGATCTCACGAGTTTTGTTAGCCGAAAGGGCAACGCGGTCCGAGAAGTATTTGGATTTGGCTGCTAAGATAGCAGATTTGTAATTATTGAGAAGGGCCCTATATTTCAGGCGGAGAGTGGGGCAATAGGTGCGGCGCCAACGACGTTCCGACCGTCTAAGCTCGAGCTTCAGGGATCTAAGATCATCGGAGAACCACCTGTGGGCGTCGTGAAGACGGGCCGATCGAATCTTTTTAAGAGGAGCGGCCTGATCGCATGCTGCGGAAAGCCAAGTGTGGATGGCATCCGCCTGATTTTCCACAGGGAGGTCGGTCAGAGCGGGGGCCGATAGAGAGAGAGAGGAGGAAAGATCATTGAGATCAACCTTATTCCAGCACCGAGCCCAGATGTTCTTGGGCAAAGTAGCTTTCTCAGGCTGACCTAAGGGGATTGAGAAGGAGATCAAAAAATGATCAGACCAACCACAGGGGGAGATAGAAGACACCAGGGGATTGCAACGGAGAGACCAGATCTGGTCAAGAATATGACCATGGATGTGGGTAGGGGTCAAGACGTGGGATGAGAAGTTGAGACAACGGAGAGTAGCAAAAAAATCTTTCGAGAGGGGGTCCTCCTGCGGGTCGCCCGGCCAGAAATTAAAATCCCCCAGCAGAATTAGCGACGAGTTGTCTACAGCCAGGGTGGCCAGGAGATCCTGCAAAGAGGACACAAAAGAGGACATGTACTGAGGGGGGCGGTACAGAAGAATCACCGTGAGGGGAACCGGGAGATTGAGAGAGCGGGCCACCAGAAAATCTACATTGGTGATGCCAGGATGCGAAAGAAGCTGGAATTGCAAGGATCGGCGGACTATCATCGCCACGCCACCCCCAGTTCTTCCATCTGGGCGGTCGGCACGGAGGGCGTAGTAAGTTGCAGGGAGAATAGCAAGAAGGTCAGGAAGTGAATGAGAGGAAAACCAAGTCTCAGTGAGGAAGAGAAAGTCCGGGGGGTCCGTATCCAGTAGGTTGAAGAGGGCGGTTTGATTTTTTACGGCAGAGCGTGTATTCAAGAGAATAGCAGAAGCATCAAGGGAGACAGAGGAAACACGAGGAGGGGGGGGGCAGAGAGGAGATTGGGGAAGAAGAAGAAGGTAAGACGTCACCGGGGGAGGGGGGGGCATAGATGCCATGCGAGGATAAGTAAAGAGCTGTAGATGGGGAAAGAAGGATTGAGGCAGAGAAAGATGAGAGTTGGGCCGAAGAATATACCAGACGAGGGGCAGAGTCTGTGGCCCCAGGTCCCGGTCGGTCGCGGACGGGCGCAGACGGGCTTGCCTTAGGCGCGCCCGCTGCACCCGTCCGCTGCGCGAACGGTAGAGGCACATGTTAAGTAGTAAAAGTGGAAGGCGAGATCCGGGGGGCGTGGCCAAGAAGTGGGCGTGGCCGGGAGGGCGCCCGCTGAAGGCGGGAAGCGAGTGGGAGAGCTACCGCTGCAGCGTCCAACTTGGCTGCGCGGGAGGGAGGGAACAAGGGCAAGGACTCTGATCAGGTAAGAAGAGGGTGGGTTTAAATGATACACTATTGGCTGAAAGTCAACCTGCCCCGCCTGAGGGCAGCCCGAGTTATGATATGTATGTAAAACATGGTATTGCACCTATCTTGTTTAACACACTATGGCATAAATATACTAAGGATAATGTGGAGTTGCAATGGCCTTTAACCGGGTCTTTTCATGAGAAAAAGATACATTTTCTGCAAGATCGATTGTTTTCCAAACGTAGTCAAAGTCAATGTTTGATTCCCTAAACCTATGGCAGTAGGAAGCAAAGCGTAGACGTATACAGGAGAAGAAATTATGCAGAATAAAGGGAGGTCAGACGATTACGCAGAAAGCCATTCCTTATAATAAAGCTCAAACCGAACAGGGAATTGATTGGGCAGATAGGCATTTTAGATTACAAGTGGATAAGACCTACGTGGCTAGGACTGAAGCCGAGGATGAGATGGAGGATTTATTGGATACTCGTCCACCTCTACCATATGCCCCACAACATATATATCCCATTATTCCCCCGACTCCAGTACATGTCCCTTTTGCCTCTGCCCCTGTTGTTTCCTCTTCCCCTGTCTCTCCGGGAACGTCCTCTGTTTTATCTCCCTCTGTGTCTGAGATGGCTACCTTATGGTCTGTTACATTGCCATTTTTGGTTATGTCCACAGCTGTTTTGCCTCCCCCTTCCCTTGCGTAGGCTTCCTAGTCCGCGAGCATGACCCCATCTCTAGCTGCTTCAACTCCAGCTCGTGCTCCGGGGGATTTGGACACACAAAAGTTGTTTACTCCTTTGACTGTAGAACTAAATGAGAATCAGATGGTCAAAAATCAGTCATCCCAGTGGATGCAACATCCTATTTATGCTATAACTTATATATGGAGCACGCTCCGAGACTTTGAGCCTTTTATGCAGCAACATACCCTGAAACACATGGCCACATGTCTTATTACTTTATGGGAACAGTGTTTTGCAGGAGGGATGGCCCCCCAAGTGATGTATGATATTCGGGACAGGGCTCATAAGTCTGAAGTTAGACCAGAGGAAGTGTACAAAAATGTTGAGGTTTTTTTTAAGTTTTCGATGGCGGATGCACCACAAATGTACTCATGGGACTCTCAGCACCCTATGCGAGATGTCCATCCTATCTTTCACCCTGAAATACCGGAATTAAAAAATGATCAGGATGTAGTGACTAGACCTCGTGTAGAGGCACGAGTGCAGGAACAATGGGTTTATACCCTTTGGAAAAGGAATGAAGTCCTCTCGCTTAAATCACAACTACCTGACCCCCGTAAGAACCCCATAGCTTGTTATAAGGAACTCACGGAAGCGGCTTCCTCAGTCGTTATGACCCTAGCTGACATAGAGCTATCTTTTGCATTGTTAGTCCCTGTTGATGTATGGCGTCAGGCGCATGATCAGGACCATGTTTAGGAGTTGGGCGGTACATGGGAACAGATAAAAGATTGGGATAAGGAGGGGGCGTTAGAGGGCGCACAACCAATATGGCATCGCACTAGCGAGGCTCTCACCAGTTCGGTTGAACTTTCCAACACCATCCCTATCCTGAGGCATTCTAATTGCTGAAATACGCCGCATCGGGAAGCGGAGAGTGTCCTGCCCGAGACGCACCGTCTCTGACCGCCCTAGCACGTCGCCAGCCGAAGTTACCCACCACAGAGGTTCTGGCTGAGAGCCGGGGGCGGAGCACTGGTCCCGAGTGGTGGCAGGGAACATCACGCGAGGCTGAGGATCGAGAGGCCTGCTGGGGGAGAGACACAACAGATATATTGGTGAGGCTGCTCTCGCTGCTGTCATCAACTGCTAGGTGCGGCGAGGCTGCGGCCGGGGGGCACCGGGGGTTGGCGGCGCTTCAGAAGAAAGGAGCATGACAGAGTGTTAAAGGCCCCCCCCCAATGAGACTATACCGCGGCAGGATCAGAGCCTGCACGCCAGGCGCGACAACAGAGAGGGAGCACAGCCCGTGCCAAAGTACAGTACCACTCAATTCTTCCCCCCCAGGCACCAACAGAGGCTGCAACCCACGCACCCGGGAAAATTATAATATTATCCCATAACAACCATATCGGCTGCCGGCGCCATTTTGTATAACGAGCTACTCTAGGGGCAGGACCAGAAAGGACACACGCAAACTGCACGGAGCAGTAGCTCCCACCCCGAGGGGAGTGATCAGCGGCCCCGGCCCCAGGTGGACAACCGTGCTGTGCTTGTGCCGCCGCGCTGCGTCTGCAGTGTATTTTGAGGCCCACCCCATTGGAAACAGGACCAGAGACCGAAGGAGGGTGCGACTGAGCACCGCTGGCTGCGCGGGCGCGAGGTCCGGACAACTGGCGGACAGTGCATTTGGTGGCAGCAAAGACCCCCCTTGGCCCACGTGTGAGGAGCTGATGGACAAGGAGTTACCCCTGGCGTTAAAACAGGTTCAGAGAATAACTGACTGAAGGAGTGCAATCGCGTTTAGGGTCACAACCAGTACAAGGCTTGTCACAGTCACACCACGGGCCCTGCCACAAAGACCCGCTGAGCTCCTGATACTGGTCGGAGATCTTGCGACACCAGGAAACAGTACCGAGAGGCCGACATGGGACGCAACGATGCCAGGCAAGCCAAGCTTTCGTTTGACCCCCGGAAATGTCAGAGATCGGAATCGGCAGAAAATAGGGATGCTGGATCAACAGAGCCACCCGATGAGGACTGGAAGGCGATCCTTATGGGCATGAAGCAGAGCCTCACCTCTATTGATGCCAAAATGGGCACATTGAATTCTAGAATGGACTCTGGTGCACAAGTTAGAGCAGCATGATCACAGACTTAAGGACGCCGAAACTAGAGTGTTGGAACTGGAAGATGGAGCGGCAGTGGCAAATACCCAAATGCTTCACATGGATAAACTGCTGAATGTAATATCAGAAAAGAATGAGGATTTGGAGGTGCGCTATCGCCGGAACAATGTCCGGATCCTTGGCCTGGCGGAATCCACCAACTGGGGCTGGATGGAGGAGTTCATAGAAAAATTGGTGGTGGACCTGTTCGGAAGAGATGCTTTCTCCGCCCACTTAACGATCGAAAGAGCGCACCGCTCGCTGGCTGTGCGACCACCACCGGGAGCAATGCCCAGGCCGGTCGAAGCCCGCTTCCTCAATTACAGAGACAGAGACACTGTTTTAAGACTCGCCCGGGAAATGCAACAAGTAAAATATGAAAATACCACACTGGCATTTTTTCCTGACTTTACACAAGCTGTTCAAGAGGCAAGGCGCAAATATACTACCGTCAAGAAAAAACTGCTTGCGCAGAACATTCAGTGCTCTACCCAGCAAAACTGAAGATCACACACTGGGGAAGCAACATTTCTTCACTACCCCTCAGCAGGCAGAAGAGTACCACAAAAGGCATTAACGTGCTGCGTCCCGAGAAGCAGGGGAAAGGCGGCGCTCCAGATCTCTATCACCGGCGGCAAATCAGGACTAGGCGCTCAGGCGGACACTTACCACACAGACAGATAGACTTGATGTAACCTGTTGTACTGCTTCTGAGATGGTGATGTATCACTACCGTTATTTGTTATATGTCTTTTACACACCTGTAACATGCCCGAACACTCCCCTCCGTCCCGCTGTACCAGCTGGCTCACTGAGCGGTGCTGTAGGTGGGTGAAATACAGGAGGAGAGATGGCAGGTGGTGAGCCCCTGGTGTCTCCACATACAAGGGCATACCCCCGAACATTCCTCTAGTGAGAGGGAGTACTTAGTAGACTGTTAGGAGTTGTTGTATGGGGAGGGAGGATTGCACTCCAGGGGGGTGACCATCATAATCAAACGATGAGTAGAATTTACACCACAGGGAATGGAATCTGACACGGAGGGTAGATTCTGCATAGTGTGGGGGCGACTTTACTCACATACTATCATCTTTGCAAAATACTACGGTCCTAACACTGAATACCCTAACACCCTGCTTCTACTATGGGGCAAGATACAGACACTAGGCATCACATCTGTTGTTCTAGGGGGGATTTCAATACAGCAATACACCCCCAAGCGGACAGATCGCACCCCCTCCCGGCGCACTACACAGTTACACAAAGAACGCTAAGTGATATAGTTGGGGATCACTGCCTGCTAGATGCCTGGAGACACAAACACCCCACACTTAGACAAGGTACTCATTATTCAGCGGTTCACTCTACTTGGGCGCGCCTTGATTATATTTTCCTGGTGGCGGGGATGACACACTGGGTGCAACAGGCGACACACTTGGCCCGTAAATTCTCGGAACACTCCCCAGTAATTGTAAACCTACAGATCCCAGTAGACTGCGCCCCATACTTGAGCTGGCGGCTCAACCCCTCCCATCTTAATAACGCTCTCTTTAAGTCCGAATTAGAGCAAGATATTCAAGAATTTTCTGACCGTAACCTGATGTCCATGTCCAGCGTAACGACAGTGTGGGAGTCCTTCAAGGTCACTGTGCACGGCTGGTGCCTGGCCATGGGAGAGGAGATACTTAAACCCCAACGAGGTGACCTCTGGATGCTTGAATGGGAGCTGCACGAACTGGAACACACACTGGAACGGAATCCGAGTGACCACACGCTTAAAGCCCAAATGAGAGACAAAATGACTGAATACAAGACGGTAGCTGATAGAGAATGCAAATTCCATGAGAAACCACACACGGCACGCATTTACTGGGAGGGGGATCACCCTGGAATGGCGAATGCCACCCAGACCCCTATGTTCACTAACTACGTCACCGAGCTACAGGATGCTCAAGGAAGGCACCCTGTAAAGAAACCTCCCGGACCAACTACGAATCCTCATGGATTACTACAACACACTATACACCTCACACGGCAGCATGCCGATTGACTTAGATGCCTACTGCCTGGCTAGGGACCACGCAACAAAAGTTCTTAAACCTAGAGTTGGAATTGGATGAAATAACGGAAGCCATAATGAAGACGAAGTCCGGTCGAGCCCCTGGCTCGGATGGCCTTTCAATTGAATTTTATAACGCCTTTGCCCCCCTGCTAGCTCCTATTCTAAAAGACTTTTATTATGCTGCATTGGATGAGGGAAGCTTTCTCTGTACCATGCGTGAAGCTCTGATTACCTCCCTACTAAAACCTGGCAAGCCCCTGGAGCAATGTGATTCATATCGCCAGTTTGTCTCTGTTACTGCGATACTAAAATCTTGGCAAAAGTCCTAGCTACGCGCCTTAACCTCCTGAAGGAGCGCCTAGTCCTACCAGATCAGGCCGGGTTTGTCCCAAATCGCGCAACGTCGCACAACTTGCGCACGCTACATGCGGTGCTGCATGATATAGACCCTAACTGTGAGGCAGCTGCTATTTTCCTCGACGCCACAAAAGCGTTCGATTCGCTCGAATGGGATTACTTGTTAGGTATCCCGGAGCGCATGGGAATGACCTTCAGCTTTTTGGACTGGGTGCGGTTACTATACTGTCAGCCATCGGCGGTGGTGTTACTGAACGGGTCAAGATCTGCCCCTTTTAGGATTAACAGAGGCACGTGCCAAGGGGGCCGGTTATCCCCCGTCCTTTTCGCACTGGCCGTCAAGCCATTAGCAGCGAAGCGCAGACAACACCATAACTACCATGCGCTGATCTACCCTGCCCAGCAGCTACTCATCTCGCTCTACGCAGATGATATGACGCTATATGTCAAGAAGCCCCAAGAGAATCTCAATCCCCTTCTGCGCGAAATCACGAAGTTTGGCTGCATTGCCGGAATACAAATTAATTGAAGAAAATCTGCAGTGTTCTCCTTTACGAAAAAAACGCAGCCACACCAACTAGACTACCGCCTAGTCTGGGAAACAGAGGAGCTGAAATACTTAGGTATCCGAATAACCAGGCAGAGAGATGCCCAGATTAGAGCCAACTACGGGACAGCCCTGGATAAAATTACTGATAAGATCACGAAATGGATACGCCTCCCACTCTCAATGGCAGGGCATATCTCTCTCATTAAGATGGTGCTGCTGCCCAAACTATTATATTTATTCACCAACATTCCACATAGCCCGGGCCGCCACTATTTCCGCGCACTCAGAACCCAATTGACGAGGCTGATATGGGGGGGAAGCAGGCGAGGATCAGTCTCGCTACCCTCATGTTGCCGTATCACCTTGGGGGCTTTGAGGTCCACAATTTTGAGCGGTAGTATGATTGTGCACAAGGCCACTTCGCCGTTTACTGGTTCCACCTGCCACCCTACATGGCGCACCTGGCGGTAGAGGATGGATACATGGGACCCGTGAACACATCTGGATATATTTTCACATGAGTGGGGGAGAGAGAACGCGACCCGTCCACGGTAGACTGCACGGCGGCGGCATGGAAATGCCTCGCCAGCGCCATGGGGAGCCCGTTCATGTACTCACCGTGAAAGACCCTGATGAATGAGCCCCGACTGCAAGTCACAGCGAGGAAATCTGTCATAAGATGCTAACCAAACTTGCATATCACACATGTATGTTCAAGGGCAGTTCCACACGATAACTACATTTTTTGGGGAACATACACCCATGATCATGGATACCTTCCTGTATACCCGACTCCGACAGAGCATTCGAGCAGCAACCCCCAACTTCCCGGATGAACCAGACACCCTTGCACCCTTCCCCACACTCCTGCAAAAAGATGCCCCGCAACACGTAGTATCACTACTCTACAAACATGTACAGAACGCACCATTGTCTACCACCCTGCGGACGCTCACAGACTGGATGGGGATCTTGAAGTACCACTGATGGATGAGCAGTGGGTGGTCAGTTGCACACAAACTAATGCAGTTACAGGCAATTCCAGATTACGGCTAGTTCCGCCTTAGAGAGAATTATCGATGTAACCTTTGTGGAAGGGAGGGAGCGGACTTCTTCCACCTGGCATGGACCTGCTCCAAGGTTGACCAATACTGGACGGAGGTCTTTGCTGGGTTGTCGAAGATGCTGGGAGTGGAGATAACACCCAGCCCACTGATGGCGTTACTAGGCCTCATGCACACTACATTGACCATACACAAAAAATTTCTGGCACTGAGCCTATTCCTGGCAAAGCGTCAGAAGCATGCAGATGGGGGAGAGGGCGAGCCCCCAAATTTAAGGCATGGATCTTCACCATGACAACGTGGCAAGACCATCTCCACATGTATGCAGAATTGCTCCCCCTGAAATCGTGACCAAAAGACATATGGGGAACACTCACGGCCTACCTTCTAAGACAGCATGAGGACGAGACAGAGGGTGCAGGGGAGACTGGGGACACACCAGCCGGGAACACCGATGCTGATCACTAATTTAGTGGGTCAACGCTTTTACGCACATCCTCGAGAATTGGCACAGGGCCGCACCAACCGCCTACACCAGAGGTACCACTATACACAGGGGGGACAGGGACTAGACAGAGGAGTTGACCAAGCAGAAGGGAAGTCGAGTGTCGCCACAGTGATGGGGGCCTGGTAGGATCTATGTTACATAAGCCTTGCATGTCATGACACATGTCGTGTTGTTATTAACTGTATTGATATTTGCTACCATAGGACACCTTGGTATGTTGCACACATTATTGAATGAGGGAGGGGGGAAGTTGTAATCTAACTTTGGTTTTGTTTCTTCGCAAAAGATCAACAACATGTCCGGGAAGGCGCCTTGTTGCCTATGTGATTGAATGTCACTGTATTGGACGTACTTATTGCACTGATGTACCGTACCTTTCTTATATCTATAATAAAAGTTTTTGAAAATCAAAAAAAAAAAAGATTGAGATAAGGAACGTAAGCCTGGTGATAAACCAATACCCAAACTATTGGCGATACCTGGCCGTATCATTACTTACATGCATTCCTTAATTCCATGTGGATTGGGATAAATTGACAAGATGTAAGCAGAAGAAAGATGAAAGTGTTTCTGATTTCTTCACTAGATTTGAAGGTGTATTCATTGAATTTAGTGGACAGGATTTATCAGCGGAAGGCTGTATACGATTATTTGTTAATCGTTTTGTGTTCAATTTGTTACCGGAAGTTTCTGCGCTGCTACAAGCCGCTGAAAGTACTTAGACTATGTCTACGCCCTCTGTAATATTGAGTATGGCCCAATATTACGAGCATAGAGAAAATGAGAGTAAGCATAAGACAGAAAAGAAAACGAAAGATCTTAAGACGCGGTTGTTGTTGCAACAAGTCGTTCGAGGACGAGGCAGAGAGAGAGGGGCAGTAGAGGGTTAGTCAAGAGGGGGGCAGGAACCGGACGAGGCGGAGGGCCGGCGGTTGTTTTCAGACCAAACCAGTGCGCTTACTGTAAAGAGGAAGGGCATTGGCGATTTCAGTGTCCATTGTTGTTGGCTCAGAATTGGGCTATGAGAGGAAGAGGTTGAGGTGGTGTGGATCGCAGTGATATGCGACGAGAGGAGGTGGCGCACGTCGGGTCAGAAGAGAATTATTTCGATAATCCGAGAGGTAGGCAGTACTATAATGAGGACTGTGCAATGGATGCAATCGAAGGGTATGCCTATACTTAGGACAGCCAAGGACAGTGATGGGGCCAGGTGTCCATACCCATTGATCAGCAAGGTCCTTATGTAAAGGCGCATTTGATGGAGACATCTGAAAAGTTTTTAGTTGATACAGGTGTGATGAATAGTTCTATTTCTCGTTCTCTGGTCTCAGGGGCTGCTTTGTCCGGGCACAATAATGTTTCGGTGAATTCCGGTGGTAAGCCCCATTTCTAAACCTATTCCATTCACAATTGGTCCAGTTACGGTAGACTCCCCGTTTCTTTTGACTTCGCATTGTGGTGAACATTTATTGGGCTTTGATTTGTTGAAGAAATGACATGCAAAAAATCATTGTTCGCCTGATGGTGTTTATTTGACTATTAATCCCCTTGGCAAGCATACTTTGCAGTGTTTCACCAAAAATTAACCCCTCCCTCCTGAGTTTGCTGCTATCCCAGAGATGCTGTGGGCCACTGGAAACACAGATGTAGGATTATTAAGGATTCCACCCGTTTCTATTACTCTGAAACAAAATTCTCAGCTTCCACGTATACCTCAGTACAAAATTTCTCCGGCGGGCGAGAAAGCTTTGCTCTCCATCATACAAGACGGGATCAAAAGGGGTGTGGTGGAGGAGACGGCTGCTAATGTATGCAACAGCCCCATTTTACCGATCTTAAAAAAGGCCCCTGTTGAAAGTGATCCTGACTATGTTGATACTTATCGTTTTGTGATTGACTTGCGTGAAATTAATAAAATAGTGGTCCCCCAATACCCTGTGGTTTCTGACATCACTACTATTCTTACCATGATTCCTCCCACTGCAATATTTCTCCGTGATTGATTTAAAGAATGCTTTCTTTAGCATTCCGACACATCCTGATAGCCGTCATATTTTCGGCTTCTCATTATCTGGTCGCAGCTTCCGGTTTTGTCGCGCTCCCCAGGGGTACACGGGGAGTCCTAGTATTTATAATATTAGTATTATTTATAATCAAAGCATTGAAGACATTGTTGGATGATTTGGTCCTACCCCCTGGTAATATTCTTTTGCAAAATGTTGATGATCTGTTAGTGGCATGGGATACTGAAGAGGGTTATAAGGAAGCCACAGTACAATTATTGTCTCATTTGGCGGCTAATGGCAATAAAGTCTCTCTTTCTAAATTCCAATATTGTCGACAGGAGGTGACCTATTAGGTCATCTGCTGTCGAAAGAGGGGAGGAGACTAACCCCTGAGCCTGTGACTACCATTTCTAATATATCTGTACCTCGTACTGAGCGTGACATTCGTGCATTTCTCGGCATAACTTCTTACTGTCGCGAATGGATCCCTAAGTTTTTCCTTCTTATTAAACCTCTCCTGTATTTAACCACTATAGATGTGCATGAACCTTTACCTTGGACTGATGATTGCCAAAATGCTTTCGACTCTTTGAAATCTGCGCTTTGCTCTGCACCCGTTCTTGGTACCCCTGACTACCAAAAACCTTTTGTGCTTTAAATACACAAGGTGGACGGTTGCTCGTTTTCTGTGTTAACACAAGGATTTGGTGGTAAGCAGAGACCTTGTGCTTATTTCTCGGCGATGTTGGAGAACGTCGCCAGAGCACTTCCTTGCTGTTTAAGGGCTACTGCTGCGGTTGCAGTGGCTATTTGACTGTCGGAGGGGCTCGGTCTGAACACTGATCTCACAGTGATGGTACTGCATGCTGTGGATACATTTTCGAACAAAACAAAGACCCAGCACCTTACGAGTGCGCGTCTTACGGGTTACAAATTGACTTTGTTTGCTCCCCACATTACGATTAAACCATGTGCCACTCTGTACCCTGCCACGTTACTACCCCTTCCTTCGAACGAAAAGAACAATGATGTTCATGATTGCATATTTCGGACAGAGGAAGAGTCGAAGGGACGGGTAGACCTGACAGACAATCCCCTATCTGACCCTCAAGGGGAGTTGTATGTCAATGGCTCTTGTTTCAAATTACCAGATGACACGACAACTGCTGCATATGCGATAACTACTCTTCACACTGTAGTTGAAGCTTCTCAAGTACCCTATCAATCAGCACAGGCAGCTGAGTTAGTGGCATTGCTCCGGGCCTGTGAGCTAAGTGAAGGATTGAGAGTAAATATTTTCACCGATAGCCAGTACGCCTTTGGCGTGGCTTATATTTTTGGCCGGCTTTGGGCCGAGAGAGTTAATCTCACTTCCCATGGTCAGCGAATACAGCATGGCCCTTTGATTTTGCGATTGCTGACAGCATTGACAGTACCAGAGATAGTGGCTGTAGTTAAATGCAGTGCTCACAAGGCAGTGGTTGATGCGGTGGGTGAGGGTGATGCCTTTGCTGGTCAAGTAGCTAAGGAAACTGCTAAATCTAAAATGACCTCAATGTTTGTGACTATCTCTGCTAGGTGGTTGGCTTAAAAAGTGATATTTAATAACACCGTGGAGAGTGTCCGAGAAATACAGAAAGAAGCTACCCCTATTGAGCTGGCTCACTAGAAAGAGAAAGTGGGGAAATTAGATGCAGATGATTGTTGGATTGATTTGACAGAGAAACAACGATGGTTGTTGCCCAATGCATTAGTAAACAAGGTGGTAACAATGGCACATGATTCGGCTCATATTGGGGCGAAAGGTATTTGTGCATTATTAGATCCTGTATGGTACAATCCCAACATTCCAAATACCGCTGCTCATTTGGTGCAATATTGCATGGTTTGCTTACGACATAATCCTGGGGGCAGGGAGCCTCTTCTGAGTGGAAACCTTGAACCACCATCTTTGCCTTTTGAGGTGCTCCAAATGGATTACATTCAGCTGGAGCGTGTAAATAATTTGAAGTATATCCTGGTCATGATGTGCACTTTCAGTAAATGGGTGGAAGCCTACCCAACCAAGGAAAATACTGCTTTGGCAACGGCAAAGGCATTGGTAAAGGAATACTTCCCATGCTATGGATTGCCTCGGGTGATCTGGAGTGATAACGGGGGGCACTTTAATGCAGATCTTATCAGTCACATTTGTAATGGACTACAGATTAAACAGAAATTCCATGCGGCTCGACAGCCCCAGTCCACTGGGCTGGTCGAGAAATATAATGGAATACTGAAGCTCAAATTGGCAAAAATTCAAGAAAGTATCAGATTGAAGTGGCCAGATGCTCTACCACTAGCATTAATGTCAATACGGGTTACCCCATATTCTCTTTCTGGCTTATCTCGTTCCATTCATCAACAGGTCTCAGCAGTTTTGCAGTTTTGCAGCCCCTGCTGGAGGGTCGCGGACATCGCTTAGAGCCAGGAGAGTGGGTTCTGGTCCATAATTACCAGCAAAAATCCAGCTTGGATTCCGATTGGTCTGAACCTTTTCAAATCTTGTTGGCCACACGGACGGCGGTAAAGGTGAATGGCAAACGACACTGGATCCATGTGTCACATCTGAAAAAATTACCTCTCCCGCTTCCATATGATCACCGAATCCAGGAAGGGGTTCTGACCCAGGAAAGTGAGTGAGTTCCTCGTTTTGTCCTTTTTTCTGATGCCCAGGTAATTGGAGAAGGACAAGGAGAAGGTGTCACAGGCTCGGAAGGGGCTCTGTCATCAGCACAAGTGATTGCCCCAGAATCTGTTGCCCCTACAGTCGAACGAGAGACTCGCAGTACCCCTGTTGCACCGGATTCATCATCCTCTGTTTTGTTTTCTGATCAAGAAGTGCCTGGGCATGCTCCATACAACCTGCGGCCCAGAAAACAATGTGGTACCCCAGGTGAATATGGTAGGAGGTAGGGAGAGACTTGAGTGATAGGGTACAGACCTGTTCCACGAATGTCTGCTAGATGCGCTTCTGGGGTACTGAGCGAGACACTGGACTGAACGCGCTGAGAGCCTTGAATATTTGCTTGCTCTGTTCAGAAAGAAGACTGAATTTCTTGTTTAAAAGGGCCCAGGTTGTGTTTTCTTCAAGGGTTGTGTGAGAACATAACTCCAACCTGAGAGGCTTGCTTTGGTATTATTTGTGATGAACAATAGGAGCCTGCCTGTGGGGGTCTAAACGGACACAGGAAAGAAGCACCCTCTGGCAGGTTGGACTGCATCGCCAGAGTTTATTTTTGGACTTTTAGTTAGCATGTATCCCTTTGCTCGTTTCGTTCCTGAAGAGGAACGTCCTTTTGTAGCACGTTATTTCCCTACATATATGCCTGTCTTTTCTAGTTGGACCCAAGGTGTTAAAATTGCATTTATAGTTATTGTAGCAATATTATTATTCACATTGATGGGAGTATTAATCTATTTGGAATTTCACCACCCTATGCATACTATTTTAGGAACAACTGCCCCACCTCCGGAGCATTTGTTTCATACTTTAGCCCTACATAAGGAAAGACATCGTCAGACTTATGTGAAAAATGTATTTGTTGAAATGCTTCATCAAACACACAGTGCCACTAATGCTGCAAACTGTTGGGTTTGTGGTCTTTTACCATTTGTTATGCACAAGCACGACTTATTCATATCCCTACCCTTGTCTCATCTGGGGAGTTGTGAGGATTGGTTTAAATTACTTTCACTGATGTATAGGCATTATACTGTGGACACTCAAAGGTTTTCGGAAAAGGATTATGAAATGATTTTAGCTTATATCGAGGTTCATCAAGGATTCGACCCGAGGGGAATAATGGAGAGGGAACCTTAGATCCGAATGCATGTATGAATATGTATACAACGCATGAAAATACCACTTGGTTGAAAAATGAGATTTTGGATTTTGTTGAGTTTAATTTCACTCAGTATTTTCGACATTTTCAAGACCAAAATGTTACTGAAGATAAGGCTATTCCAGTGCCTATACTAATTAGTACCTCTGTGTTCTGTGTTCAGGGAGTAGGGTACATATCAGAAGGAGAAAGCCAACGTATTTATACTTACAGGTTGCGTACCTTTAGCAGCCACCCATTGTTAACCACTCCTAATGTATATTTTGTTTGTGCAGAGAATGCCTATACTTGGCTTCCACGCGGTTGGGCTGGACGTTGTTACCTGTCCTTCCTGTACCCACCTGTCTATATCGCCTCTTCTAATTATTACAAGGATCACTTCTTAGATAAACGAAGTATGCCTGTTAAGAGAAATAAAAGAATGATAGATACTACCGATATAGATCAGACAGATACTCCTGAACAGCATTTTACCGACATTGTAAAAGGAGTGTTTCCCATCTGGGGGCCTATAATCACCAGCAAAGAAGTACTCTGTTTATCCAGAGTAGTTGAAGGGGTAATTAACACTACTGCAGGAATATTGACTAATCTAACTGTAGAGCTGCGAGCGACCAGGCTCGTTTCGCTCCAAAATCGTATGTTATTAGACGTTATCTTGGCAGATCGAGGAGGAGCATGCCGTGTGATCGGCAGTTCCTGTTGGGTTTATATTCCTGACTCCGCCCCCTCCGTTCATTTGGCTATCGAGAATCTACATCTTTTAGCCCCGGAAATACATGTAGAGACTGGTACGTGGTCCCTCTCTGGTTGGTTCTGGGGTCTGTTGTCTACTTTGGGAAGGAAAATCTTGATGGTGCTGGCAGGTATATCCGGTATCATATTCACGTGTTGCCTTTGTGTACAATGTGGACCTGCATGTTGCTCCTATTGCGCAACTAAACTCACCACCTCCTTGGCCGGTCCATCCCGAGCAGCAGTAAAGGCTCAGTTAGTTCAGCAGGAGCTCAAAGATTTAATGCAGATTGATGAAGGAATATTTGAAGATTAAGCTGTTTTAGTTAGCTACATCATGCTAAAAGGGCCGTTCTGAGGGATAAAAAATAGATTTCCCCTAAATAAGGAGTATCAGACCATATTATGTTAGCATGATTCATCTATATGTACCATTTTTGCTTGATATATACATATATCGCTTTTGCAGGGAGGACAGTAATAATTCACTCCTTGTGTTAACACTGCTAACAGAGTAGGCCAAGAACCATACAGACGCCATTTTCGAATCTATGCTCGAATACGGGCTGTGATCACGTGTTAGTCTTCGGCAGTTGTTAAGCCCCAGTTCATCTGAATTACTGGGAGCAGCTGAACGTAGGCTGTTTACTCAACCGTCCTGAGACTCAAGGTCGCATCTCGCTTTGGGTGCTATAAGCACATTCTTGGAGGCGCCGTGCCTACACTCCCGGGCACCAAGACGAAAGGGAGTCACCCCTCCTGACCTCCCCAGTAATGAATAGCTAAGCTGTGAACTAATCATGTGTGCCATATATGGTCCTTTCCTGGCGCTCGAGGGCCAACTGGTGTTTTTCCTTTTACATTGATTACATGTGTTGAACTGAAAACTATATAACCTCATGTTTGAATGTGAGCCAACAGTCTTCTCCGCCCACCTGATGGGTGAGGGTGGGAGAGGCTCCTCTGTAGAGTATTTTTGCTTAATAAATGATTGAACTTTCTTCACTGCCAACTGACTGATCATTGGGTAATGGGATTGGGGCTATTGGTAGGTCTAGCCCTTTATGTTATTTTTATGGTACTTCAAACCACCTCCCCAGACAGGCTTTAGTGTACTGGGGCTGGGCAGGTGCATTCAGTGAATGCTTTTCAGACAGTGCTGGGGGCACACTTGGTGTCTCTGTGCATACTGCCCTCTGGCATGAAACTGGACAAAGGGGAAGGGGTGTAACCACCCCCTCCCCAGGTCCTCCCATAGGTGGGACCTTAGGGTAAGTCCAACCCCTAAACTTACTTTAAGTATACGAACTCAGTCCTTAGGACTTTAGATTACCCTGGATGAAACTCTGCAACATATATCCTGGAACTTCGACATTCTATTTCAACTAGAAGATGGAAGGATCTCCCTTGCGATCAAGGAGTTACTCCCCTGTTCAAACAGGCACCAACGAAGCATCTTGCTGGTCTGCTTTTCTAGGCTCCCACCAGAACCCGAAGGTTTTGCGACACAGGACATGGACTTCCAGACATCTACGAGGCTGATACAAGATCCCACAAAGCTGAGACCTGTAGCCATCATGAGAGATGTGGGACTGGAACTCCTGGACACTGTGCACAATTGCAAGTGCATCTACTTCCTGAGCTTTCCCAAAGTTGTCCAAACCCTGAGCACCATCTGCACTGAAGATTGTGGGCCCGCTTCTAGCACTTCTGCTTGAGGCCCCTTCGCGATTCCTGGTCCATCGACTGGTGGGTCCCCACAAGGGTAACTCTTTTGTTTCTTGGGCTTCCCTGGTTGCTCCAGACATGCCCTGACTCCCCTCCAAAGGGTGAGTCCCTCCGACCTTGCTGGTCTGCTCCGAAGCCAATCTTTGCATTCTGCATGGGTTGCTGTTGCCAAGGCTTGTTGAGTCCAATCCAGATATGACACTACAGCACTCGACATCTGACGTGGCACAGCTTGAATCCAGCTCCTTGTTGTCGTCGATGCCTGCTGGTCCTCATGTCTGAAGAGTCAAGCTTCACCTTCTGCACCTAAAATCACCCGACATCGGTGGGCATCTTCTTACTGCCTCCCTAGTCACTGGCAAGTGACCCAGACTCTGTACCCTCTGCTTTCCGGTTCTTCAGATTTCCGATCCACCCTTGGATCCATCCCGACACTTTTTACCTGGTCGCCTGCAGCACTTCTTTGCAGCTCGCCGTAGGAAACTATGACGAAACCTGACACGAAAAGACACCTATGCATCTGGCTTCCCTGGGTGAGGTAACACGAGTACTTTGGTGCTCCCGTGGGTCTTGACTCTCAAACTGTCTAATTCTCAAGGGGTTGGATCCTCCTAGTCCACTCCGAAGTGTCCCAAATCTTTAAAATTCTAATCGCAACTTTCTCCATGGAAGTCAATGGTGATTCGCTACAGTGTTCAGACACTGCACGCGTCCCCTGTGCGTCCCGACCTTGGGTGGTTCCTGGTTGCCCCACTGGTTCTACAGGCCCTAGGCCTTGTCTCTATGTCCCATTGTGGTTTTTATACCACTTTCTTAGTATATGGTTTGTGACGCCCCTAGGGTTAAACGTATACTGTGCTAATTTACTGTGTGCTAAATAAGTTTACTGTATGCACTTTTGCCTCTAGCCTCATAAAGAGACTAGAGGGATGTGTTTATATTAAATACATATATTTTATATATATATATATATATATATATATATATATATATATATATATATATATATATATATATATATATATATATATATATATATATATATATATATATATATATATATATATATATATATATATATCTGGTGTGGTTCTCCTTTCATTTGGTCATTCACGAGATTATAGACTTGTAAAACAAGCTGCTTTACATTCCTTCAAGGCTTAGTCTGAAGGCTGCTCTCCACAGGTACCACTAGGATAGCTTTCTTTATAGGTTGTCTTTAAACCTACCATCAATAAGGGTCGTTTGGACTGGTGCAGGGTGCCCACTAGATAAATAGATAGATGGCACAGATTCAATTAGTAATATAGTAGTTAACTATCTATCTAAACAAGACATACAAGACCACTAAAAGCAAATTAGAAAGACAAACAAGAAGGATTTATGGACTAAATTGATTTACAAGTATAACTTTAGTCCTCAATTAAATGCACATAGGAGTGCAAGATTGTTTTTTAGAATGCATTTCATTGCATGCATTCTAAAAATAAGAATTACTTTAGGAGAATAGATCAAATGTACATAATCTGGCATTCTTTCAAACAGCAACACTCAGATAAAAAGACAGCTCTGAAAGGAATTTACAACATCATTGGCAGGAGGCAGGAACGTATAAAGCATGAAAATGCCCTGTGCTGTAAAAAGCTGATGGAAAGCACCCCCCTATCAAATCAGGCTCTAAACACAAAAGCAACACTAAAGTAATAATTAACTACAAACAAAAGCACTGGCAGGGAAGGGAACTACCTTTCTGTGGATGTGCTATTTGTGAAACAGCAAAACGCAGTCACTCAAGATGAAGTTACCCAGTGACTCAAGTAGGCTGGCCTACTTCCCTTTGCTGTAAGCTGCAGTGGGCATGCGCAAAATGTGAATGACACAACAATGGGCAAACTGATGAAGAGAGTTGGCTGAAATCCCCATTAAGTATAATATACATTTATTTTATGTAAAATCAAAAGGTCTTGGCTAACGCCAAAGACCTAAGAAATATACAAATTAAACAATCATATGGAGAGACTGAATCGATCATTAAAATGACTAAGACAATGAACCTATTTCTTACTTCACTAGGTACCACTAAATGCAGCATTTGGCTCACATCAGCAGAGTTTGGCCTGCACACTTCAAACGCACTCTGACATTTCTCAAGGATCTGACTTGGGTTTTCTCTAACATTGGGGAACTGTTTCTTAATGCTTATTGTTGGACGTGGCCCTTTTCGCAGGGTCATCCCTAACTTTTAGCCTTTTTTCCTAGCCATTTTTCTGACATGGTGTTGGTAGTTTTAAGACTCTGGGCACTTTAGCACTGCTGTTCAGTGTAAGATTGGTCTACACCTGTTTGGCCTATTTAATTTACCTGTCAGTCCCTTGGGACTGGTAAATTAAATGCTACTGTTGGGCTTGCAGCGCTGATTGCGCCACCCACCAAAGTAGCCTTTCAAACCTATCTCAGGCCTCTGCCATTGCAGGACCTGTGCGCGCAGTGTTACTGCCGCTGTGATGAGGCACCTAAAGTGTGTGCCATGTCTTTGACCCCCCCTTTTACTACATGTCAGTCACCCGTAAGGTAGGCCTTAGCTAGCCCTATGGGCAGTGTGAATTGTAGGTAAAAGATAGGACATGTATCTTAAGTGTGTGACATGTCCTGGTAGTGACAAACAGCCTTTTTGATTTCTCACTACTGTGGGGCTGCCCGCCCATAGGAATGCATTGGAGATTCCCTGATAAGAGTTTCACTGGCAATTCCTAATATATGAGGCACAGCGTGGTCAGATTTGGTATATTTGGAATAGTGATAATACATGTTGCGCATTGGTGTGAGCAGATTTATTATAACTATTTTTAGAAATGCCAATTTTAGAAGTTGGCATTTCTGTGTGCTATGTGTCTGCCTGCCTGATGTGAATTGCATGTCTGACTTTTGAGTGACAGGGGCTGGTAAGGTGTGTGGCTCCAGGAGGGGCAGGGTGAGTCAGCGCTAGGCTGAATGCAACATCTGCATTTGGAGTAGGTGGGAGAAGTCCCTGGTCCCTGAATAGGATGGTGCCTGCCCTGGTAAATGCTGGCTCCGACACCCTGCCTTATGTCTATGGACGAGCCACCACCTAACAATGGGGAAGAGGAGCCCTGTCAACAGAGTGCTCCAAATCCCCCTGATACAGTTGCATCCGGTTCCCCCAAAGCCTTGTGCTGGTGCAGACAAGGAGAAATGGTGTATAAATTTAGGGGCTGTTACCACATGCTGGGGGTGCTGTTCCTGACTTGGGGGGTGCTGCAGCTGGGGCCCAGGAGGAACCTTATGTGCCTTTACGAGGGGGTGCCCACCTCGCAGTTACTTTCATTACAGGCGGAGCTCACCCCGCACTACCAGGGCTATTGGGAGTGGGTGCCCACCCCGCGATCGGCCTGGTCCTGTATATAATCCCCTGTTAATATTGCCCTTGCCAGTTGGCACAGTGTAAATGTGTGATTATGTTTCTAATGTGTTTATGATAATACAAAGGCTATTTTTTATATAACCTTGTGTGGAGTTTCTTTTGTTGTGTGCCTAGTTTGTTGCTGCTGTGTGAGGTCCAATGCACCTGAATGATAGCACTACCCCCGGGAACGGGGTAGTCTCTCGTACACACAAACGCATTCTTTGTCTGTGGACTCCTCCCTTTTTAACCCACCCAACCGGTCTAGATTCATGTAGTCTCCTTTTCAGACATCTACCTCAGTGCACTATGAAATCTTTACAGTCAATGCAAGACAATAAATGCAGAGCAAGTAAGCAAAATATGGTAAATAATATCAGACTTCCCCTAAATGTGGTTCAACAGGCTTACACTGTGTGGCTAAAACACCAGGCCCAGCCCTGGGCCGTGCTCCACTCTTAGAGAGAAATCCTTCCCTTATCTCTTGTGCCTGGAGTCATTGTGTGTAGTCTGGACCAGCACTTGCCTTGTTCTTCAAGTGGAGATGTCTCTTGGCTCGTGGTCTAGGTCCTGTAAAGGCGAATACAGACACCCCGGAAGGCGCACAAGAATACAGACACTTCGAAAGGCGCACAGAAATCTAAAATGCGTTTGATGCAAAAATAGCCAGTTAGTCAAAAACAGCCATGGCGATTTTTTCATAAATGGATCAGAGCTTCACCTCCAACCATTTAGAGCCAGTAATGCTAAAATCTATACATTTTAGTGCAACATTTGCACGTTTTTTTTATCAATGCAAGTGAATGGAAGCAGGAACATCTAATAAACCAGAAGCATACGGACAGGCTGTACCGAGCAGGTGCCATGCTCTTCTCACGGGAAGAATGCAAGAAGGCCTTAGTAAAGAGATGCACTTATCACCAGCAAGAGCAAAATCGACTTTTTAAACGAAATCCGCGCTTTGGTGTGCCTGCTTGAGAACGAGGCTACGCTTACTAGAAGGGTTTAGCGAAAATGTGCTTTGTATAGCACAAGATGGCAAAATGGAAAATCATTTACAATGCCTGTTACTGTGCAGTAATTCCAAGGCTCTAGTGGGCTTCAAACAGGCACAGATATAAAATAGCAATTGAAAAATAAAATGGAGCAGTACACGTTAAGGCATATATGTGTAAAGGTGGTAGAAAAGGCTTTTGAGGGTCTTAGCAAATAAAAATGGGCCCTCTATTGATATTTCAATCATTGTGGCCCAGTACAGAAAAAGACCAAGGAACTTCCGATATTCTTGGCGATAACTCCCTGCAGCATCAGGGATATTAGTTATGTGATTGCAAAGATGTGTCTAGGCCCGACCTACTTAAGCCATGGGGCTCGTTCTCTCTGAAGAGGCTCACACAATAGATTTCTGGAGCTGCTTCAAGTGACAATGCCGGCAATACATAGCAGGCACGTCTAGATTGGGGGGGCTGGTGCTGCAGATTTGCTGCCTCTACCAGCTCTCTGTTGGCATGCTGCATAACTCTATGCTGCCACCCGAGCTCAACTTACAGAATTAAAAAGATCTGAGACAGTTGTGGCAATGCAGAAAATAGTTATTTTTACTGTACTTTAACTGTAACAATTGTGCCCATCTAAGGAACTATTCAGATGCTGGAACAATTATAGTACAAGAAACTATAGATCACGTATTTCCAAACATTGGGGCTGTTTTGGAGTTTGACGTAAAGGCTGTTGTTCCCCCCTCACAAAGGTACCGATCTGTTTAACCCCTCCCCTGCTGATGACGGAACCGCTCCGTCATCAGCCGCGGTGATGCTGCTCTGATGACGGAGCGGTTCCGTCATGGCCCGCCCGACGCGCCTGCGCGGCGTGGATTCCGCGCCTGCGCTGGGCGTTCTATTGAGCGGACGGGGCCATGACGGAACCTCTCCGTCATAAGCACAGCGCAACCGACGCTGGTGATGGAGCGGTTCCGTCACCAGCATGCGTCCGGCCGCTCGGCCGCTTCCCCCCTTAGCACTGCGGCGGAATAGCAGCCTCAGTGAAGGGGTAAAGGCTAACAGAATTCCATCCGCTGTAATTAGGGTTTGGTCTGAAGCATTGCTGTCTGTCATGAAGGAGGACGGTCTGTTGGTCAATCCTCAGTTCTCGGTCAATAGTGCCCAGCCAGGGACTATCTGTTTGACTCTATACTGGTTCTGGGCCTATCTGAACCATGGGCCACTCCAACGGATCATCTTTTTTTCAAAAAAGCGGTGAGAAAAACAACATCTATGCTATCTGTTTTAGATGACAAAACAACTCTTACTAAAAAGGCCCACGGCTGGAGAGTGCTTAGTGAGTATGTAAGGCTAAAACCCCAAGCCTACTTGAGTGCCGGAATCAAAATAAGCAGGAAGGAAAACTTTCGAAGGTTGCGCCGGGGGGTAATTCCGATCAAAACCCACCTTCCACCATGGAAAAGGAAGGAAGGCACTCCGACTTGTCGACTATGTGGAAGTGGGAAGGAAGACATCACTCATGTTATATGCAACTGCCCCAACTTAAAAGACATAAGATGCACTTTGTTACGTCCCTTTTTTAGGTATCATGGCATCCGGTCCTGTAGGCAGGCAGTTAAGCTTTGCTTTAATCCCAGTAACATCCAGCTTAACTGTCGGCTAACAAATATTTTTGAGATGGTAACTAAGAGACTTAAAACCCTGTCGTTGTCCGAAACCCGCTAAAATGCCTTTTTAGTGTAATATTAACTCACTATCTTGTTTTTCCACTTTAATCACCAAGACTCTAACCATGGCCAACGGACCTGGTTAAGCTGTGCTATCCGACCGGAGAAATTGCGGTATTCCCTGACAGATAACATTCCATTAGTCGTAAGAGTCTATGATAATCTTTTTAAAAAACAGCTATTCGACTAATAGAATTGCCTCAATGTTAGTATGACAGATATTGGGAATAGGGTAGCCTCACAGCAAGGGCCAGCAATAACACACAAGTTCTCCTTCTGATGTCCTTGTGTCTTGTTGACGGATATGTCTGTCAACACGCTTCTGCTCAAAACAAACTCATCAACAAAACCTGCACATCACACTATAAAACACACTTCTCAAATCACACAAACCATTTACCACTCACGACATGAACCACCAGCTGTACACCTATGTTAATCTTTGCTTTCAAGATGTCTACAAGAAGAGAACCCAGGGTCTCAGAAAATGAGGAACTGTTATGGTTGCTTAGATAATTAGAGTTGAGCCCGGGGCCAGACAACAACCATGAAGCAGAGTAGAGAAATATGATACAAAATTGTGGGTAAGCCAGTGAATGCTGGCACCCGCACCATATGCTCCCAGACGGCCATCTGCAATTGTTGGAATGAATGATCTGTGGGGGCGTGGTGTGTATTCCCTTGCTTGCGTGATGCACTGAGATGCCCAGGCAACTGGTGGCTGTCCTAGGCTGTTCAACTTAATACCCTGGGAGGATAAGGTGTAATCCATACTCTGCATGGAAGGCACCGCTGGAATTCTAGGCAGAGTGGAGACTGTAAGTACAAATACTACTTCTGTAGCACTAACAAAAGCGTCCTCTCTTCACTCTAGCACCCCTAATCTCTAAAACAAATCCCTCCACTAATGACAACCAACTTTCCTATATGATCTCTGTCACATACGACGGAGAGGAAGGCCTAGATGGAGAGGGCCCTGGTGGGGACGGCTGAACATCTGGCACTTTTAATGTCCCTTACTGCTGGTCCCGCAATGGACCTGACAACTATATTATTCCACCCTCACTGCACTAGCAATGACACATACTGCATGGAATTGACCCGCACTTTGGGATACCACTTAGAATGCACATAGCTGATCTGAGCATAAGCAGCATGCCTGTGGGTGGCTAGGGTGCGAGTTGTGGGAGGGTGGGTGGAGTTACACGGGGCGACCTGTGTTGGAAGATGAGCCTTGAGGGGACACATCAATAATGGACTGCGGTGGAAGCTAACTCACGGCAGCAACCTCAAAGACAACCCGGGACTGAGATGAACATTATCCTCCTATTGCAGAAGTGACACTGCTGGAGAATTGCAGTTGGAATACTGGAGGTCGTTGTGTTTAACTGCTTCCTTGGGGCTCAAGCATAATCCGAAGGATATTTGAGAGTTGTTTAACCGTCTTTTCAAAAAAACAATAAAGGTTGTTTAAAAAAATGATCTCCGTCACATCTAAATACATAGACTACCTAATCACTATTCATAATTGTATCACTCTGTTACACCGTTTTTCATCAACACAGCTAATAAAGCACCCCATTAAACAGATGTAACGTCCTATTTTGAGGATAATCACACATTCACATATGTGATGCCTACATCTAACAATTTACAAACAACACTGTAAACTATAAAAAAAAACAGGTAATCTCTGGTAGTACACATTACAACCGATTAAACCATATTACTAGGATTACAATGCTCCCTTGTTTTTCAACATTGCATATCACTGCATTGTGGGAAATTATTTCTATTAATTTTTTTTGCCATATTGTTCGAAATAATATCTTGTAAAATATATCTATAAACTAAGGAATAGCAAAGTGGATTTTTTTTCCCACATTTTAGCTAGCAAGCAAAACTCCCTTTTTACACCCATTACCAGCATAATTAATGATCCTTGTCTTTTCCCTTCAACATTTTTAAGTTTAGCAAAATAATATAAGTGGGCAGTGTTTGCTTACCAGAATCCGACGAGTCTCTCTTAATTATTATGCCTATCATATAATTTGGCCAAACCATGTTTTAGATTTTAGGAACTGTTCACTATTAAATGAACCTATAATTCTAAACACTTATTCAAAAAGATGTTGGGACAATTTACAATAATGTTACTATGTTATAGTGCTGTATGACCTGAATAAACTCCATAACCAGGCTCAGATAAATTAAACTTTAGATTATTAACATTCAGCTGTTTTAGGGCAGCTATTGTGCCCCCCCTTAGGGACCCTGTACCTTAACACCCACACACTGACATTGCAGGCTGCATGTTCTGGTGCAGGGAAAAGTGAAGAGTTGACATGGCACACATCCCTGTGTTCCATGCCTGCAATTCACCGCCTGTGACTTAGTAAGCCACTGCTCTAGCAGAGTGCACTAGAACACAGGCGAGGGTATGTTTGCATGAACACTGTACCCCTACGGTGTCTAAGTCCATTCTTAGGCATTGTAAGTGCAGTGAAGCCATAAAGAGTGTATGGTCTTGGAGTTAGTCATTACAAAGTTCACAGCTCCATAATGGCTTTACTGAAAACTGGAAAGTTTGGTAGCAAACTTCTCAGAAAATTAAACCCACATAGATGCAAGTGTGGGATTTGATGTACAATGCACACAAATGACATCCTAGAGATGCACCCTGAAAAACAACCAGCCCTTGTGGGGTTCCTGAATGGCTGCCTGCCATTTGCCACTACCAGACAGATTTCTGGACCCCTTACTAGAGAGCCTCTGTCCATCCTGTCCAGACGTTTCATGCTTTCTACCCCAGGATGGGCTGGGTCCACGAGAGGGGAAGCTTCAAAGGGCTGCTGCCTTAAGCTTCCCCTGCCTTTTGTTGCCCCCAGCAACTTGCTCCCACTGGTGCTGACCCCCACTTTGGGTGGGAGAATCAGCGGGGAAACTGAACTAGGAGGAGAGGTGTGCCCACTTTTACCAACCCCACCCCTCAGGTGAGGAAGGCGAGGTGAAGCACACATCTTAGTCCCCTCATCTTGGAGATGAGGGGACCCAACCAATTAGGAAGGTGCTCATTCACTCCTACCTGTGTTGGGTGGCATATTAGGGGGTGTACTCACCCCAAGGAAGGGACCCATTGGTCTCGACCTGCATACTCCTGTAGCGCCCCTAAATGTAGTATTTAGCTGGCGACCCTGAACCTTGCCTCTTCAGATTCGAGGTAAAAAGAAGAAGGACCAAAAAGCCATGCAGTCACAGGAAGCAGAGGACACCTACAGTTTTGTACCCACCTCTACCGGCCTGTACCAACTTCAACCTGCCTGCAGCGAGAACCCCGGCGTGTGCAGCAGCCAGAAGCCCCCCGGAGGACCTGCCTTCACTCATCTAACAGACTGTATGTCTGTGAGCACCAGATTTGCTCAAGCAAAGATCACTCACATAATCCAGATCCAGGCTGCACTGTGATTTTGCACCACTCTGCACCCAACGCCCATGACCTGATTTTGAGTGGCCCATCACCACGACGAGGCCTCCCCAGTGATCCTGACCTGGGAACTGGGAGTCTCTGACCTCCCTCAAGCTTCAAGAGGATACCTACAGCCTCAACCTGAAGAGTCCCTTCCCGACCGTGACCGGAGCTGATAAGAAGACCCAAGGCCACAGGACAACCGTGCACCCGATGTCCCATGGCCTTGGGTGGCCTAACCGGCGGTGTTCAAGCATCCCACAATAACCCAACTTACCTCTCCAGCTAGTGGTCCCTTCTGGAAGTCTCCCTGCCCGAGCTTGCAACTGAACCTAAGGTCTCCATTGGAGTCCACAGAGTCCCCAACATCTCCTTGGCACACTACACCCGGCTACCCCTGTGCAGCTGGTTGTGCAGCTTTTGTGCTAATTGTTGGCCCCTGCTGTGCTGACCTTAGCTCCATGAGCTTTGCTCCCACACCAACTGTCCCATGGCCGAAGGCTCCCTTAGCGCCTGCATTCTGCCCCCGGCCGCCCCAGTGTCGCTTGTGGTGCAATTTGAGTGACTACCTAGCCCTTGGAGAACCTTGGTCCTAACCTCCAAAACTCCCACTCGTAAGTCGTTTACCTGAGAACTGTTAATCCCTTTTCTCCCACAGAAATCAATGTTAAGGGTTTTTTGCCTAAAAATGCTGTTGAGTTGAACTTTTGTAAGAAAGTAATTAAACTGCAAACCTTCAAAGGTCTTCTACTTACTTGTATTTTGAGATTTCCGGTGTGGTATCCAAGCATACCGCTCATGGTAGTCGCTGTAATCTAAAAGTAATTACTGTTTAATTTAAACTGTTTTTGAACCCAATTACAATTGCAAATTCAACCACAACTGCATTTCCTTGTAAAGTCTTGAACTTAAGTGTATATTTCACTTACCTGTGCCAAGTCTTGCTTGGTTCTAAAAATAAAACATAAGTATACTTTTTTTATATTTACCGAATTGGTCTATATTCTGTCTCTGAGTGTATGCCATCAGTCTTCATTGAGTGAATACAATAAATGCTTAACACACCCCGGGATAAGCCTGACTGCTGATATAGTACATACAGAGTCAGCTTTCTACATTGTGCTAGCTCCATAACTGCTTAGTGTTACTTCCCCCTTCATCGTTTTATTATTTTGTGAGGTGAGACTCACACCTCTATTGTGTCTGTCTTAGAAGATTCCAAAGCAAATATTAATAAACAGAGTGTGGAAGAGTTAGTAATTTCCCCATTTTGAGGGTGGAAAGAGCCTCATAAAAACTAATGGTGTGGATAGTAGCACATAGTGATCTTCTTGAACAACTGAAGAATGTAGAGTTACAAGATGTCTGTCCACATTGTGAGGTCCGTCAAAAAATGTTTGCTGTGTTGGTTGTAGTAAAAATCTCTCCCACATACCTTGGTGGTGACTGAATGCAACTATTCATTTTTTTAACTTATTTTTTGCTTTGCAGGA
This sequence comes from Lissotriton vulgaris, assembly GCF_964263255.1. Taxonomy (NCBI): domain Eukaryota; kingdom Metazoa; phylum Chordata; class Amphibia; order Caudata; family Salamandridae; genus Lissotriton; species Lissotriton vulgaris. The sequence continues at coordinate 83,496,708 of NC_141690.1, read as the reverse complement.
AGTGGTGTCTTAAGGCGTAGTTTGAGGTAGAAGAATCAGTATATTTTGTGAAGTTTGGCAATTCCCATATGGTGCTATCTCTTTGAAGTAGATACCCTAAGGCTTTAGGGTTTATGCTTACAAATATTCTTTTCACAGTACTCCCAATATTGTGTCTCATGCACTCAAAGTATGCGTGTGTGGTATAAGAAGTGACAAGACTAGATACGGTTTTCTTTTTTAGCACCATTTGGCCCAAAATAAAGAAGAGGAATAAATGTTTCTCCTAAGTATTTTCTCACTTTATATGTGTGCCTCTTTACATTAATTACAGGAAAATGTTCAACCTGTGCCAGCTGTCTCTCTATGAAAAGACCAGCAATTCATAAGAGCCTTTGCCATTCTCAGAATTGGCTGTACCAACTTAAAGGGGATCCTTTTGTTGGAAGGTGGATTATTAGTAGGGGTATGTATTCACCTCCCACTAGCAATAAGGCCACCAAAGCAATATAAGATCCATACGAGGTCTCAATGTATAAGCCACTGGCTCAACACTTGGTAGAAAGCTGCGAGCAGGCAGTCTTAACTCAGGAGACAGGGAGGTAAATCATTTAACACACCAGTACATTAAATAAGTAAGACACAATACACGTTACAAATCCCACACCAATGTATAAGCATAGGAGATATTTTTATCTTTAAAATGACACCAAAATGATAAATATTCCAATATACCAGACATATGATTTTTTAAATGTTAACCACTTTCTAGTGCTTAAAAACATATAGCCCCAACCTGGGATATCTGGTCACACTTGGCCAGGACATAGTCAAAGTTTGAGGCTGATCGCAATGGATTCCCTCAATGGATACACCCGGCAGGAGGCCCAGGTTGAAATTTTACCATTGGACTTAGAAATGTTTCTGGAGGATTATCTCTCGTCGTGCAGTCCCCTCCAGCAGGCTGATTTTGATGCAGCGTCATCATATTGATCCTCAGTGAGGCCCTGGTCAAATCCTGAAAGTCTGGAGCTCCAGAGTTTTCAGTGGGACAAACCGGAAATCTAGGCCGGGTTGCAGTTGAAGGTAGTCTGCTTGGCTCTCGATGTCGGCCCAGTCCACTTATGGATCTTTTTTCGAAAGTTGTTCCAAACACCTCCAAACTTCTGGAACTTCATCCTGAATTTCGTCTTGAGTGTTAAAATAGTCCGCACCACAACTCCAAGGGTCTAGAAGCTCTGAGTCCTTGTAGGTTTGAATCAAAATATCTCACAATGCATCTGGCCACATCCTTCAAAGTCCACTGCACTCACTCCAGGCTGAGTCTTCTTGAGGGAGATGGTGCAGGGAAGCTATGTTAACCTGTTGCTTAAGAGAACCCACTCCTTATTCCTTTTTGAAGCAAGGCAAAGTCCTCAGGGCAGCAGTTCCAAGTGTGCTGCAGGCTCAGTCGTCTCAGAGAGCAGGCCTTTGTGGTGCAAACCAGTGTTCTAAAATGGCAGTCCTTCTGCTTGTAGTTTCAGGCAGCAAGTCCGAATTCAGAATAAGACTGAGTTATTCTGCAGCTCACACATATTTATTAAATGATCTGGCGTGACAAGCATTAGAGCACCACTGTCCATGGGGTGTTAGGTGCAGCTCAAAAGCAGGACTGCTTCCTCCAAAGTTTGGCACATTCTTGTCCAACAAAGCATTGTACTTTAAAATTCAACATGGAAGATTTCTCTGCAGCAGAGTAAGACCTGGCTAAACCAGCGTACTGGTGTTGCTCATTTCCATTAACGCTCCCCCTCCAGACCCTCTGTAAATTCTTTTCCTGGGCCTGCCATCTGTCTGGGGGTACAGGAGGGGAGGGGGTAGGTCTGCATTCCTTATTGCCCTCCTCTGTTTGTTGCCCAGTTTGATTTAACAAGCCAACAACCTGGCCTTTTTTTGCAGCTGCAGAAACTCCCCCAACCAGATAGCTTCTTCTCCCTGTCGGCCACTTATCATCTCATCAAAATCGCTTGACTAAGCCTGTTAAGGCTGACCAATCAGGACATGCCCCTAGAAGGCTGGATTTTGGCTTACAGAAGAGAAAGTTCTATAACTTCTGTTCTGTATTAGTTATAATATGTTCAACAGTAGCATGTTGTTGGATTTATCATTGCCAATCTTTAAGTCTTTTAATGACATTTTAGCTCCTTCCTAGCAGTATTTATAAGTAAATAACATATTCCAATGTTAGCCTATGCAGTTAAAAATCTACAACGGAGAAAACGGAATTGGCACCAGGGCATATAAAACAACTTTTATAAGGTTCCTGCTGATAGTTGCATGGCACCCCACCACTTTGGTAGTGCCTGTACCACCAAAGTCGAATGTGCATGTAGTTTACTTTTAAAGACAGTCTTTAAAGCAGGGCGGCCTTTACAAATTACAGTTGGAACAGAGCACTAAACACTCCAGTGCAGTAAATCTAATGGGCCTCTAAACCTCCCTAGGGACGTATAGGTAGTTTGAATCCCCCTTTATCTATTATATACTAGGGACGGGCAGGGTGTGTCATGGCTGATTGTATTTATATCTAATTACCACGTACACTTTTCATTAGAGCACTGGGCCTAGGCTTGGGCCTGGTTAGGAGAGCACAGGGAACAGTCACAGTCAGTTACCACCAATAGCAGTCCATTGAAATGCGGGCGAACAGGGCCAAAAGGATGACTTTCCAACACCTTTGTAAATAAATAAATCCAGTACTTGTATAGCGCACGAATCACCCCCAAAGGGGTCTCTCGGCGCTGGGGGCCGTTGGGAAGATTAAGCGAGCTATTGCCCAGAGTCGCATGGTGCTGGGCAGACCCCTGCCGCCGGAGCCGGGGATCAAACCGTGATCCCCAGCGTCCAGTGTCTGTCGCCCTGGCCGCGGCCCCACACCTCTCCCCTTTGTAAAAGGACCAATAGAATTACCCTCATGTGCAAATCACCCCTTTTTCTATGCCTGTAGATTTGGAAACGTTTGCTTTTAGTACACTGTAGTGAGCCTTCCTGACTATTTCTTTGTTCCAATAGCCCTCTGGAACAGTATCAGTCACCTCACGGTTCTTTGGCCCTAATGGCCTTGATCAGGTCAGAGATTGAAAAAGGATAGCTTACGTCACCCTCTCGTGAGAAGTGACTGTTTGATTCATGAATGAAGCTTTTCTACCAGACATACTATATGGAGTAGATTCAGGGTACATTAGACCAATGACAACAGAATGGTTATATAGAGTGGTGATGAAAGTGATTAATGATGAATGACAGAATGTTTTGAGAGTGCATCGAAAGAGGTAGTAAACTGCACATATTTTTTACACTATGCATCCTTGAAATTTAGGGCACAGTGAGATAAAGAAGCTCTCCCAGTAGCATTTGATTCAACTCAGGTCTGGGCACCAAATGCAGCAACTGAGTGACTAAATCACAACTCTTACCTATAAATGAAGCTCACAAGGCTTCCAACAGCTAGGCATCAGTTTCAAGGGTATTCTTTAAGGATGCACCTTTTTTTTTACCAGCCTGTAATGGTCCTGTTGGGAAGGGTGAAAAACATTTGATCTTTTTTGTACTGTCACACTGTTTCTTCTTCGGTTCCGACATCCCTAACAACTTTTATTCCTGGTCCCATATTTTATGAGAAACTAAGAGAATTGGTAATGGCAACAGGTCTGATTATAACTTAAAGTGTGTCCACAATAACTGAAGATTTTAGACACTCAGTAATCACACATGCACTTAATCATACATTTTTGCACTCATGCACCCATTATTGACCTACTACCTCATTCTTTCATTGCCCCACTCATCCATCCATGATGAAGAAACTCAACACAATAAAAAAATAAAAGCAGAATATTTGATAATTCCTAAACATAATGGGCATATGCTTGCAATAATAAATGTGTAAAAAATTATATATAGCCTTATTGACGTGGTATTGTGCATAATGTACACTCAGGGCAATAACAACCCACCCTTAAAGACCTATTGGGCTAAAATATATGCTTTTCATGATAATTATATCAATCCTAATTCCTATACCATACAATTTCATAACAAATAGCTCATAGCAATCATCGCAAACTGCACCTTGCACTGCACAAGCTGTCCCTTCTTTCCTTTTTCTGCCGCTCGAGTAGATTTTTACTTGAGCAGCAGCTTTCTCAACGAGAACAAGCAGTTTCTCATTGTGAGTGGTTGCGAGCATACGCGACCACTCACAATAAGGAACCTGACCACCCCGTGTTGTGAAATCTCGCCAGGATGTTTATTTTCCACGCTCGCAGACACCAACTTGACGTTGACGATCGTGAGCGAGGAAAAAAGCTTTGCTCCGTAGTAGCAAAGTTTTTCAGAACTCCGCGAGCTCCGCGTAATGCAGAGTGCGGGAAACTCCCCAGACTCTGCGAGTGGAGGGTAGATCACCGCCCAGGGTTTCTTTAAATACATATTGCCTTTACATTTGCTTTTTACAATAAAAAAGCCAGGCTTACTGAATTTGTTGTAAATTTCTCAATAAGCAGATTATACCTATGGCTTTTAATATACCTTTGCCTGATTAACCAATCATGCCTATATCCTTTCTCATTGGTTTGTTACCATATCAAACTCAGGCTTTCTATATTGAACATAGCCTTTAAAGCAGCTGTTGGGTATGGAGCCATAAACTAATAAAATATATAAAAATATGTACAAAATTGCAGTGGATTTAAGAATATACAACCACACCTAGGAGGATCTAGCTGGGATTCTAGCAGTGTACTTTGTATAACTAAAATGACTGTTAGAGGGGATAACACCATCAAAACCCCTGCCTAATATGGTTATCCCTGAGCTTCCATGAAACAAAACATGTGTCTACAGGCTTTAACAGGGTGTAATAATAGTTCAGTCTTAAAGTCCTATTGACTCCTGAAGATGCTTTCCACAGCTAACAAAGCAGGTCTACTACACTTTGTAACTTTTAATACTAAACACCTCAGACATACCTTGTGCTGTAAAGTAAGACCTAAAAATGAATCTTATTGATTACACTACTGATCTTGTCAATCACTATTGTTCCACAACTACAATCAACATTTTTAATGGTTTTAAAGGTGACTTTCATTGGAATGAACCCACTAGTGGTTTGGTTTCATATTGCCTGTGTATTTTGCAACCACACATTTTTACTATTTACTTTTTAAACTCACTAGGACAATCATATTCTATATCTTGTGAGTGCTTATCCATCTTGGGTCCATCCTGATAAGGCACAGTTGCACTCAATTACTTGAGCAAGCAGTAATTCCTTTTTCAAACAGTTTTTCCTTAGCCTCTCACACTTGTTGTTAGACTTTGCACTGTTGAGTGGCAGTCCCCCAAACATTTTGTCTTCACCCCTCCTATTTTGGGGAAATCGTTTTTGTTGGCTTTAGAACTCTGCACACTTTACCACTGCTAACCAGTGCTAAAGTAATTTTGTTGGCCAGTTACAACATGTTGCAATTGGCTTACACATGATTGGAATATTCAATTGACTTATAAGTCCCTGATAAAGTGGTATCTCATACAACCTTGCTGGTAAACTAAATGCTACTAGTAGGACTGCATAAGACACACAATTGATGGATGGAATGCAGAACAAATCAAAACATTCACCCCCAGTCAAGATATCTGGGGGTGAATGTCATTCTTTTGCTCACCATGCCACCAGAGTTTAGACCTGGCCATATGCAAATCAGTCCATTCCCTGTGCTTCTTGGGAACAGTCCAGACCAAACTGCCAAGCAAGGTCCTCCCTGGCCCGGAAACAAGCGTCTTAGGACTGGTTTGGGGGTTTCACTCCTCTTCAGCCAGTATAGCTTGAATCCAGTTGCACAGTGAGTCCAAGACCCACATCTGGGCATACCCTTTGCAGTTAGGACAAGAAAGCAAAAGACACACAAATGCTGGAAGGAATACAGAACAAATCAAAACATTCACCCCATTCAAGAGATCTGGGTTAACTTCATCATTCTTTTGCTCACCATGCCACCCCAGTTTAGACCAGGCCATATGAGTTTGAGTTTGAGTTTAAAAGTATTTGTAGAGCGCGCTTTCACCAGCGGTTTCATGGCGCTGTAACATGCAGATCTCCAGAGTGGACATGGCAGGGGAGGAACAACGTAACAAATAATCTAACTAAAGGATTTGGTGAATAGGTGAGCTTTGAGTTTCTTTCGAAACTGGGGGTAAGGCGTTAGGGATCTGAGCTCAAAGGGCAAGGAGTTCCATAAGACTGGGGCAAGGGTCGCGAACTTCGACCCCCCCCATTTTTTCCTGCGGAACCGGGGGACTGATAACAGGGATTGAGATGAGGATCGTAGCTCCCTAGTTGGAAGATATGGGACAATCTCTGAAGCGATGAAGGCAGGGGCCGTGCCCAGTCAAGCCTGGAAGGTGATGGAAGAAAGCTTGAACTGGACACGTTCACGGACAGGAAGCCAGTGTAGTGATTTAAGGAGGGGTGTAACGTGACAAGATTTAGGGAGTTTGAACACCAACCGTGCCGCCTGGTTTTGTATCAACTGCAGCCGCCTAAAACTATATGCAGGTATGCCAGCATATAGGGCGATGCCGTAATCCAGGCGGGAGATGACCATCGCAAGGATGATCAGCTTCAAGGCCTCAAAGGAAAAGAAACGAGATACCTTGCGGATGGTGCGTAGTGAAAGAAAAGAAGAAGAAACCACGGAGCTAACCTGGGAGTGAAGGGTGAGGTGAGAATTAAGTTTGATGCCTAAGGTTTTCACTGAGGTGGAAGGGACCGGGGGGGAACCTAGGGAAGGGGGCCAAAAAAGTGAGGACCAGGGACTGGAGGCACCACCTGTCAACACCAACTCGGTCTTATCTGGGTTGAGTTTCAGGTGGTTAAAGTCCATCCAGTCCCGGATGAAAATCATAATGGACTGAAAATTAAGGATAGAAGCAGAAGAAGAAGAGAGGTTGAAAACAAGTTGGAGGTCATCCGCATAGTTATATACGGCGACCTCCATTTGTTGTAAAGTAAAGATAAGGGGAGCAATGTAAAGGTTGAACAAAAGAGGTGAAAGGGAGAAACCTTGGGGGACCCCGCACTGAACCTTCCGGAAGTCCGCAGAAAAGTCACCCAGGCGAACTGCCTGGGTGCGGTCCCTCAGGAAGGAGGAGAACCACACCAGGGCAGTGCCCCCGATCCCTGCTGCCCTGACACGGGAAAGCAAGATGGTGTGATCAACCGTGTCAAAGGCGGCTGAGAGATCAAGGAGGACCAAAGCCTGGGATCGACTGGTGTCCATTCCCTCCCTGAGGTTGTCAAGGACCGAAAGCACTACGGACTCCGTCGAGTGTGCAGGGCGAAAGCAAGCCTGGCGAGAAGCCAGAACCCCATGCTCCTCCACAAAGGCGCTTTGATGGCGGCAATCTTATTGATGAAGAAACTGTTCAAGGAATCACAGAGGTCCTGGGAAGGGGAGGGCTTGAGGGATGTCCGGTCCTAAAATGCCAATTTGTGGACAATCGAGAAAATTTCCCTCGATTGGTTCTCGGCTGTGAGGATCTTAGAGGAGAAATAGGCCGTTTTGGCAGCCAGGATAGCTTTCTTATATTGAGCCAGGAGAGCGATGAAATCAGCTCTAAGAATGGAACAGTAATTTCTCCTCCTGGCCCGCTCAGCACGGCGTACCTCTAGTTTGATGGTTTTAAGGTCATCGGTAAACCACAGATTGGCATCCTTCTCCCGCTTAGAGGTCAACCGCTTTAGCGGAGTAATGGACTCACTAGCTGAAGAGAGCCAATGGCGTTGGCCTGAGCCAGAGTGGAAAGGCCTTGTAAGGTGGGGTAGGAATCAACTAAGAGGGCAGATAAGTTATCCGGATCCACTCTGCTCCACGAGCGGACCCAGACATTTTTCGGAAGAGGGAGCCTGGTAGTAGAACTAATGGGGAGAAAAAAAAATATTAGATGGTGATCGGACCAGGTGCAAGGTGAAATGGACAAGGAGTCTACCGGGTAGTTTAAGGACCAAATCTGATCCAAGATATGCCCCTTGACGTGAGTTGAGGAATGAAAGTGAGAAACAAAATTAAGAGATTGAAGTGTGTCTGAAAACTCTCGAGGATGAACACTCTGCTGGGTCAGAGGGCCAGAAATTTAAGTCACCCAGCAGTAAAACGGAAGAGTTATTAACCGTGAGGGTGGCCAGCACCTCCTGAAAGTCAGAAAGAAAACATACAGGTGACTGGGGAGGACGATAGATGAGGACACGAGTGAGAGGGGAGGAAATGGAGGTAGTGCGGATGACAAGGTACTCGGTAGTAGCAATGTCTGACAAAGAAAGCAATTGGAATGGGAAATCAGATTGGGCAATAACTGCAACACCACCCCCAGTTCTGCCAGATGAACTATCAGCACGAAAAGCATAATAAGGAGCGGGAAGAGAGGCTAATAAGGCAGGCAAGGAGTCATCACTGAACCAAGTCTCAGTTAGAAAGAGAAGATCAGGTGCGTGGAGATCCAACAGCACCGATAGTTCATGTGAGTGAGCCACTGCCGACCGGGTGTTTAAATAATAAGCCTTAAGAGACCTGGCTGGAACTGGGTTGGCGTCCTCCTTAGGAGGCGGAGGGGAAGTAAAGGAGGAAGATGAACAAAAGCAGGGAGAAGCAGGGGACAGATCAAACAGGGAAATGCGTGAGTGTGTAGAGGCATGTAGAAACCACGGACCTTGTAAACTGTGAAGTTGGGAGGAAGTGTAAGTAATGCTTTGGGCAGGGTGATGTGCCCCTAGCCCCGGTCGGCCGCGGACGGGTGCAGACGGGCTTAACTTAGGCGCAACTTCGGCGCGCCTTCGTCGCGCCCGCTGCGCCCGTCCGCTGCGCCGCCGGTAAGGAGTGGCCATTATGTAGGGACACATATGGGAGGAATTTCAACAGGGCGTGGCAGGGGGGGAGGAGCCAGAGAACTGCCACGCCCAGCCCAGACCTGCCCAAGGTGGAATGGCCGCCCGTTCCGCTCCCCACGCTAGGCAAGGAGGGGGCAATCAGCGGAGGCGGTCTGGCGGTCTGGGTCGCGGTTGCAGGCGGAGGGGCAGGCAGAGAATAGCTAAGCGCTGGTTCCTGGGTGCTGATCGGTGTGCGCTGAGCAGGTAGGCACAAGTCTTTAAAAAGTCAAAATGAAGAGTAAAAGGAAACCGTTGCTCCCGGGGAAGCGTCGGGAGATCTGCAAATCAGTGTTTGACCCTGTGCCTCACAGGTACAGTCAGGACCCAACTACCAAGCATGGTCCCCCCTGTACCAGAAACAAGCATCCTAGGACTGGTTTGGGGGTTTTACCCCTCATCAGCCAGGATAGCTTGGAACCCAGTGGCACAGTGAGCCCGGAATCCACGTCTGTGCATACCGCTCACTTAGGGCGAGAAAGCAAAAGACACTCAATTATTGGACGGAAGCTAGAACAAATCAAAACATTCACCCCAGTCAAGAGATCTGGGTGAAATCCATCATTGTTTTGCTCACCATGCCACCACAGTTTAGACCTCTCCATATGCAAATCAGTCTTCACCCTGTGCCTCATGGGAACAGTCAAGATTGAACTGCCAAGCCAGGTCCTCCATAGACCCGTTACAATCATTCTAGGATTGGTTTCGGGGTTTGACCTCTCATCAGCCAGGATAGCTTGAATCCAGTATTACGGTGAGCACGGAACTCACGTCTGTGCATACCGGCTCACTTAGGGCGAGAAAGCAAAAGACACACAATTAATGGACGGAATGCAGAACAAATCAAAACATTCATTCCCAGTCAAGGTATCTGGGTTAACTCCATAATTCTTTTGCTCACCATGCACTCTAGTTTAGATTTGGCCATATGTAAATCAGTCTTCACCCTGTTCCTCATGGGAACAGTCCAGACCGAACTGCCAAGCAAGGTCTTTCCTGGACCGGAAACAAGCATCCTAGGACCAATTTCGGGGTTTCACCCCTCATCAGCCAGGATAGCTTGAATCCAGTAGCACAGTAAGCCCGGGGCCCACTTATGGCAGGAAAGCAAAAGACACACAATTGATGGACAGAATGCAGAACAGATAAAAACATTCACACCCATGGCCAGAAAAAAGTCAGTCTTGACCCTGTGCCTCATGGGAACAGTCCAGATCGAACTGCCAAGCCAGGACCTCCCTGGACCGGAAACAAGCATCTTGGGATCGGTTTCAGGGTTTCACCCCTCATCAGCCAGGATAGCTTGAATCCAGTGGCACTGTGAGCCGGGGACCCACATCTAGGCATTTTTGATTTGATTTGATTTGATTTGATGTGGATTTATATAGCGCGAAATTGCTGCCCGGAGGCGTCCAAGCGCTGAGAATACCAGATCCGACAGAGGGGGGAAGGCACGGGAGAAGGAGGAGGTTAGACTGAATGGAACAGGAAGGTTTTCAGTTGTTTGCGGAACGTCGTAAGGTTAGAGTTGGATCTTAAATGCGGTGGAAGGGTGTTCCAGGCCCTCGCCGCATTGTAGGAAAAAGACCTACCTCCAGCTCTGGATCTCCTTACTCTCGGGGTAACTGCTAAGAAAGACTGATCTGATCTTAGGTTCCTGTTGGGCCTGTAGTGATGGATTAGGTCCTGTGTGATCTTGGGGCCAGAGTTCCAAAAAGACTGGTGGGCTATGCATAAGGCCTTGAACAGCACCCTCTGGCGCACAGGTAGCCAGTGGAGAGAGACCAACCCGGATCTGACTGACTGTCTGCGAGGGATGTCAAGTAGCAGACGTGCAGCACAATTTTGCGCTATCTGCAGCCTCCTCAGAGTGGATTCTGGGGCTCCGAGATAGAGGACGTTATTAAAATCAAGGCGGGATTGAATCAGGCCTTGTATCGCTGCTTGCTTGGCTTCCATAGGAAGAAGGGGGAAGATTTTCTTAAGCATCTTCATGATGCCAAAGCAGGTGGCCGAGAGTTTGGTGGATTGTACATCGAAGGAGAGTGATCTATCCATCCATATTCCCAAACTTTTAATACTGTTTTTGGGGGTAGGTGGAGGACCCATACTGGGTGGCCAAAGGGTGGTCGGGAGGCTGGAGATCGAGTTGCCGAGGACCATAAGCTCGGTCTTGTCTCCGTTCAGTTTCAAGGATGATAAGGACATCCAGGATTTTACCTCTTCTAGACACTCTCTGAGTCCGCTCTGTGCAGGTAAATTGGTCTCCTGTGTAAGGGAGACCACTAGCTGCGTGTCGTCCGCGTAGGAAATTATCTTAATCCCGAACGGACGGACGACGTCAGCCAGTGGCCTCATGTACAGATTGAAGAGAGCCGGGCTCAGAGAGGATCCCTGGGGAACGCCACAGTTCAGGGGAATGCTGGTGGAAACTGAATCACCCTCGAACACCTGGAAAGATCTATCCTCCAGGAAAGACCGAAACCAAGACCAAGCTCTGCCCCGGATCCCAACCTGGGCCATACGGTCCAGCAAGGTGGCATGGCTGACCGTATCGAAGGCCGCGCTGAGATCAAGGAGGATCACTGCCACTGATCCTCCCTGATCCAGGATTTTCCTTGCCTCCTCGGTGACCATGAGGAGGGCGGTCTCGGTCCCATGTTTGGGTCTAAAGCCGGTTTGGGTGGGGTCCAGAAGAAGGTGTGTTTCTAGAAAGTTGGTGAGTTGGAGATTTATGTATTTTTCCAGGACCTTGCTCGCCCAGGGGAGCAGGGATATTGGGCGATAATTGCTCATATCCGTAGGGTCCAGGCTGGGCTTTTTCAGCAGGGCCTTCACCATGGCCTGCTTCCAGACTGTGGGAACTGTGCCCTTAGAGATGGAAGTATTTAACACTTCCCTTAGTATGGGTAGGGTTGTTTGGGCGGCTGTCATTATTATCTCTGGGGGGGCAGGATCGTTGGGGGAGCCGGATTTGACCTTGCGTGCCAAGGACTCCAGAAGGGCAAGTTCCAGTGGAGGAAAGTGACACAGCGTGGGAGATTGAGAATTACACGCTGGCTCAACAGGATGTGGAGGCATAATTGTCGGAGGGGGGTTGGTCCGGGGGAATGCCGAGTAGATGGAACTAATTTTCTGATGGAAAAATTCTGCGACTTTTTTGCAGTGTGAGACGGGCTTGTCCACTGATGGACTGGGGGGGGGTTTAGTGAGTATATTTATGATTTTTAAAATTTCCTTCGGCTTTGATTTGGCAAGGACAATTTTCTCCGAGAAGTAGGCGGCCTGGGCTTCCTTTATCAGGTTTTTGTAGTTACTAATAGCTTCTCGGTAACGGGTTTTATTTGCCACTGAGTAGTCAATTCGCCAGCGTCTTTCGAGTTGCCTACAGCACAGTTTTTTCTCTCTCAGATTCTCCGTGTACCACGGGGCAGTTTTGCGGGGGCGTTTAAGCGTGATTTCCTTTTTCGGGAGAGCGATGTCAAGGGATTGGGAAATCCAGTTAACATAGGCCAAATTGGCTGAATCGGGGTTCTCCGTGATCATGGGACGGGTCTCAATAAGTGCGTTGGTCCAGCTGTCAATTGTTAGATGGGACCAAGTTCTCCTAAGTCTAGTAATGGGGATGTGTTCAAGGGGCTTAGGTATAGTCCAATTGATGGGGATCAGGAAATGATCCGTCCATGGAAGGGGTATGGGGCGGCTGGTAAGGAGATCCATGCAGTTGGTGAAGACAGGGTCGAGCAAATGGCCTTTTACGTGTGTGGGCAAGGTGACCCGTTGTGAGAGTAACAGAGCTGCTAGGTCGCTTGTTAGAGTCGAAGCAGTGAGGTCGGAGGGTGAATCGAAATGAAAGTTGAAATCACCCAACAGGATAAAGTTGGGTGAAGAGATGATACGTTCGGATACATTAGTGGGTAAGCTGACGTGGAACTGTCTAGGGGGGCCTGGGGGTCGATAAATCAGGGTGCCTGAAAGGCACTTGTTGGGGGACAGTTCTATATGAAAGGTAAGACTTTCACAGTCTAGAATGGTTTCGGCAGCCACTCTGCAGTTGAACTGTTCTTTGTGTATTATAGCTAGGCCACCTCCCCTCCCTTTTGGCCGGTCCTGGCGCAGGATTTGAAACCCTGCAGGAAGCGCGGCTATTACGGCTGGGTCGGCTTCCAGGGAAAGCCAGGTTTCTGTAAGGAACAGAATATCAGGTGAGTGTTCATCTATTAACAACATTATTTCGGCTGAATGTTTGGGAAGGGAGCGGCAGTTCAGCAGAAACATCCGAAAATTGTCGAGTGGTTTGACGGTTATAGTGGGTTTGAGGGGTTTGCGGCACTCTGGACATAGTTGAGGTAAGTTGTCGGCGAAGAATCTGGGGCAGCAGTGGTTGTCCATGGGGGCCCTCAGACTATGGAGGAAGTCAGCACTATAGGAGATGTGATGGGTTATTGGGGGGGTAGGGGAACTGGCCCCTGGCCCGGACTCGGCGCGGACGAGCGCAGACGAGCTTGCCTTATGCGCGCCTTCGGCGCGCATTCGTCGCGCCCGCTGCGCTCGTCCGCTGCGCTTCCTGTGCATGCACATATTTGTTGGGAGGGTGTAGGGGGCGTGTCCTCGCTTCCTCGTGGCCGATGGCGGCCGAGGAGGGCACTCCCTGTGAGCGCTGGCTCCGCTCTGGGGAATCAGGAAATTACAGGTATTTTAAAACACATTTTAAAAGTTCATTCTGTGCAAAATAGCAATTTTTCGAGCAGCGTGCTTCCTCTCCCGGCTGTGCCTCAGGAGGGAAATGGCATACAGCGGGCTAGAAGTCAGCGCGCTATATATCTCCAAAGTGGGCGTGGCTACGAGTGGGGGGGCGTGTCCTCGCTTCCTCGTGGCCGATGGCGGCCGAGGAGGGCACTCCCTGTGAGCGCTGGCTCCGCTCTGGGGAATCAGGAAATTACAGGTATTTTAAAACACATTTTAAAAGTTCATTCTGTGCAAAATAGCAATTTTTCGAGCAGCGTGCTTCCTCTCCCGGCTGTGCCTCAGGAGGGAAATGGCATACAGCGGGCTAGAAGTCAGCGCGCTATATATCTCCAAAGTGGGCGTGGCTACGAGTGGGGGGGCGTGTCCTCGCTTCCTCGTGGCCGATGGCGGCCAAGGAGGGCACTCCCTGTGAGCGCTGGCTCCGCTCTGGGGAATCAGGAAATTACAGGTATTTTAAAACACATTTTAAAAGTTCATTCTGTGCAAAATAGCAATTTTTCGAGCAGCGTGCTTCCTCTCCCGGCTGTGCCTCAGGAGGGAAATGGCATACAGCGGGCTAGAAGTCAGCGCGCTATATATCTCCAAAGTGGGCGTGGCTACGAGTGGGGGGGCGTGTCCTCGCTTCCTCGTGGCCGATGGCGGCCGAGGAGGGCACTCCCTGTGAGCGCTGGCTCCGCTCTGGGGAATCAGGAAATTACAGGTATTTTAAAACACATTTTAAAAGTTCATTCTGTGCAAAATAGCAATTTTTCGAGCAGCGTGCTTCCTCTCCCGGCTGTGCCTCAGGAGGGAAATGGCATACAGCGGGCTAGAAGTCAGCGCGCTATATATCTCCAAAGTGGGCGTGGCTACGAGTGGGGGGGCGTGTCCTCGCTTCCTCGTGGCCGATGGCGGCCGAGGAGGGCACTCCCTGTGAGCGCTGGCTCCGCTCTGGGGAATCAGGAAATTACAGGTATTTTAAAACACATTTTAAAAGTTCATTCTGTGCAAAATAGCAATTTTTCGAGCAGCGTGCTTCCTCTCCCGGCTGTGCCTCAGGAGGGAAATGGCATACCAAGCGTATTTAGTGTGAGAAAGCAAAAAACACACAATTGATGGACGGAATGCAGAACTAGAAGGACTGCAGCACTTTTTGTGCCACCCACTTTAGTGGAGCCATAAACATGTCTCAGGCCTGTCATTGCAGCCTGTGCACGGTATAAACTGCCAGTTCAACCTGGCAATATAAACCCCTTTCTAGGGCGTTAAATCTCCTTTTAATATATATAATCTACCCCTAAGGTAGGCCCTATGTAGCCTGGAGTGCAGTGTATTTAAAAATCTGGACATGTACTTTTAAATTTTACATGTCTTAAATGTGTTTTTCACTACTATGAGGTCTACCTCTCCCTGAGAATAAAACTGGGTAACCCTATTACATTTAATAAGTGCTCAATTTTGTTTGGGAGCAGTGTGAATGTCACATTTGGTGTCTGGACAACCAACTCACTAGGAACCAGGGTAAATTATGGGTGATAGAAACAGTGGTTCCTGCGGAAAGGTACTGATCTATATTGATAATACTGTGCGCAATCACAATAATTATCTGTTACCTGGATGTCAGGCAGAAAGGAGACCAAAAACACTTCTGTTTGTGTATTCAACTGATATTTTTATATTCTTACAAAGAACATGTACAAAAAACAGACAGTTTTTTCGAATAGTGCTTAGTGTCCCCAGTGTAAATGAAACCAAAAAAGAACAAATAAATGGTCTTTAGTAAATGTGTGACATATACAACTCGGTTTCCATTATTTTGAAAGACGACTATCTACAATTATGTAATATTCACAACCAATGTATACAATAGTCAAAGCTGATCGCTATGGTTCGCTTCGCACAGTTGTCAACGACGTTTCGACCCTTCAAAGGATGTAGGGTCTCATCAGGACCCATCGATGTAGGGACATCTATGATTCAAGGAGAGACAGTGTCAAAAAATGTTGGAAGTGACTATGATAAATGAAAGGACTGAAAATGCCATAAGGTATCTGAATTTAGGGAAACATTGCGCAGCCTCGTGAAGAATTTGAAACACTGGTCAAGTGAGAAGTAAAAGTAAAAGAATACTCCCACTGGACCGAGCCGGGTACTACACCAGTGAGAAGGGACAATAAAGAGAAGAGTAAGATTAGTAAGAGAGAAGCAGTGTAGTGCTGTTTCTGCAGGCTGTGGGCTTGAGGGTATTCTCTGAAAAGTAAAAGATGTAACCATGAGCATATTACGCCTAAAAGGTTTATGAGTGAACAGTTTGAGGATGAACTAGGTGAGGCCAAGAGTATGGGCGGGGCTGTTGTTTCAGCTAAAATTATGCCGACGTGTACCATAGCACGAAAGTATAGAACCACTCTAGGCAGTACTGAATGTCAATACACAATTATATATCAATTAACAGTGTACTTCGTGTACTAATAAGCAGTGCGTACTAAACCTGTAATTCAAAAGCGGCCTAAACCGGGTATCGGCAGAGCGCTTACCCTACCGAATTAATCAGCGGTGCAGAAAGGGCATGCCGAACCGATGCCAGAACCAGAACCCAAGTTGTATATGTCACAAAATCACTAAAAACCCTTTTTTATTCTTTTTTGGTTCCATTTAGACTGGGGACACTAAGCACTATTTGAAAAAACTGTCTGTTTTTTGTACATGTTTATATATCTTCCTAGGAATATAGAAATATCAGTTATATACACAAACTGAAGTGTTTTTGGTCTCCTTTCCTCCTGAAATCCAAGTAACCCATAATTATTGTGATTGACCACAATATTATCAATATAGATCAGTACCTTTCCGCAGGAACCACTGTTTCTGTCACACACTTTTAGAAAGTTGGCATTTGGTGCCTGACGCCTGTTCCAGGGTCACATGAATAGGCTTAGTTGGCTTTTGAGTATGCCTCCCAGACACTATCAAAAACGAGGGACTAGTCTTGGCAGTATGGGCCATCCTTACTTAAAGTTAGGGGGTGGAGCTGTAACTTTTCACACTTGCAGTTTAAGACCCTACCCCCGCACACACACAAAAAACTTCACACTAGGTTTTTGTGGCTCCAGACATCCTGGTTCCAGGTCAGGGAGGCAGAAACTTCCAGACAAGTCAAAGCTGGCACCTGTTATAAATACTGGACCCTCAGAACCACTCTTCAGTATACTTCTGGACCTGTGGGCACTACGAAGGAAGACTTTCATGCTACCAGGGGACTGGCCTGGTACTTGAGGCCTGCCCTGCTGTCTGAAAAGATTGACTGGACCTGCTCCCTTGAGACGAGGCACCAGAGTTACTCAAAGGGCCAGTTAGCTGGCCTCCTGTTCTGAGCTACACAATAAGCTCCTGAGGCTGACGCGCAAAGGCCCAGATAAGCTGTTGCATTGGGCATGCCTGGAGTTGTATCTGGATCTGCCTAAGCTATGCTGGCCTCTGCTGGAGTGAATTACTGATCCCAGAGGGGTGACTCCCAGGTCCTGGACCCTTAGTTGGACATCTTTTGAGCTCCTCCTGGAAGAAAGGGTGAAATCCTGAAGATTTGGGCTCTTTATGACCGCAAACTGGCCCATTTGCACCAAGTACCTGCAATCCATGCTGACCACCGAGTCAAAGCTCCAGTGAACCCAAGTCTTTGCGATACAGTGACCGCCTTTGATGAAGGGCAACTCAAGATTTGCATTTTGCGCTACAGTATCACCAGCTTTTGATGACATCAACTTAAAGCTCCACAAATGGCCATTCACGACACACTACAGGATCTCCTCGCTGCACCAATGACTGTCTGCGACGCTTGACCTGCTCTTGTCACTATAGCGACCGCTGAGCCTTGCACAGGCCTGGTCGCCCCCACGCTCCTCCTGCTGCCGCCGATCCTTGCCAGATTTTTGCCTAGGGCGACCCAGCCGCCGCTGAGCCACCCGCATCAGACTTTCCCGCCGCTGCCTTCCTGCGGCCCGCCCCCCGCCAGTCCATTGGCTGCCCCGCTACCGCCACCCAGCTGACCCTCCCTCCCGGCTACCTTTTTAATGAGAACTCTACCTCTCCTAGGGAGCGACCGCTGAGCCTTGCATAGGCCTGGTCGCCCCCACGCTCCTCCTGCTGCCGCCGATCCTTGCCAGATTTTTGCCTAGGGCGACCCAGCCGCCGCTGAGCCGCCCGCACCAGACTTTCCCGCCGCTGCCTCCCTGAGGCCCCGGCCCCCGCCAACCCATTGGCCGCCCCGATCCCGCCACCCAGCGGACCCTCCCTCCCGGTTACCTTTTTAAGGAGATCTCTACCTCTCCTAGGGAGCGACCGCTGACCCTTGCACAGGCCTGGTCGCCCCCACGCTCCTCCTGCTGCCGCCGATCCTTGCCAGATTTTTGCCTAGGGCAACCCAGCCGCCGCTGAGCCACCCGCACCAGACTTTCCCGCCGCTGCCTCCCTGCGGCCCCGGCCCCCCCGCCAGCCCATTGGCCGCCCCGCTCCCGCCACCCAGCAGGCCCTCCCTCCTGGCTACCTTTTCAATGAGACCTCTACCGCTCCTAGGGAGCAATCGCTGAGCTTTGCACAGGCCTGGTCGCCCCCAAGTTCCTCCTGCTGCCGCCGATCCTTGCCAAATTTTTGCCTAGGGCGACCCAGCCGCCGCTGAGCCGCCCGCACCAGACTTTCCCGCCGCTGCCTCCCTGCGGCCCCGCGCCCGAGCCAGCCCATTGGCCGCACCGCTCCCGCCACCCAGCTGACCCTCCCTCCCGGCTACCTTTTTATGTCTCCTCCACGCACGCGCAGCATTCACGTGCAGCGGGCGCGCCGATTGTGCGCCGAAGGCGCGCCAAAGGCAAGCTCATCTGCGCCTGGTCCGCACCCAGCGCCAGAACCCCTGGTCCCCGCAGATGCCAGCCCACCCGCCAGGCGTACGTCGCCGCCACACTCAAAGCACTCAACACCGGCCGGATCCCCGGATGCTACCAAGCCAACCCGCGACGCACCCACGGACCCTTCCGCTGCCGATCCTGCAAGTACTCCTGCATCTGGACCTGCACCGCACCCGCCAAGCCGAGCACCAGCAGCAACCACCTGAAGTGCATCCTGCTCAACACCCTCTCCGTCCACAGACACGCCGTGGAATTCTGGAACCTGCTCGACACCACATCTCCAGACGTCACCTTCCTCTCGGAAACATGGATGAATGCCTCCTCTGCGCCCGACATCGCCATCGCCATCCCGGACGGATACAAGATCACCCGGAGGGACCGCGTCAACCAGACAGGAGGAGGCATCGCCATCGTCCACAAGAACACCATCCGCATCACGACCAACTCCGACGACACCCTCACAGACGCTGAACATCTCCACTTCCAGATACACACCGACCCCAAGACCACACTCAGAGGCACCCTCATCTACAGACCCCCAGGACCTCGCACACAATTCAGCGAAGACATCGCAGACTTCATCAGCCCGCACGCCCTCTCCTCGGCTGACTACATCCTCCTCGGGGACCTCAACTTCCACCTAGAGAACAACAAGGACAGCAACACCACCACCCTGCTGGACAACCTCGCCAGCCTCGGACTCAAGCACCTTCACTTCCAGATCCACACCGACCCCAAGACCACACTCAGAGGCACTCTCCTCTACCGGCCTCCAAGGCCCCGTTCACAATTCAATGACGACATCACTGACTTTATCACCCCACACGCCCTCCCCTCCGAGGAATACATTCTATTGGGAGACCTCAACTTTCACCTGGAAAAGAGCAACGACAGCAACACCACCACCCTTCTGGACAATCTCGCCAACCTCGGACTCAAACAACTTGTCACTACTCCCACCCACATTGCAGGTCACACACTCGACCCTATCTTCACTTCCAGCAAACATGTCTCTTTCAGTCACACCACAGCTCTCCATTGGACGGACCACAGCTGCGTTCACTTTATCTACAATAAGACCACAACACACAACCATCCTCAACCTACTCTGCGAAGAAACTGGAACAAAATCACCATCGACCAGATCTCCTCAGCGCTTCTTCAAAACCCCCCTGCCCACCCCTCAAACCCCGACCAAGCAGCCATTAACCTCTCCCAATGGCTATCCAACAGCGCCGACATCCTAGCACCGCTGAAAAAACGTCAAACCAAACTAGGCAGCAAAAACGCCTCCTGGTTCAACGATGATCTTAAGAAATCGAAGAAACTGTGTCGCTCCCTCGAGAAGGCCTGGAAAAAAGACCCTAACACCAGCACCAGGGATGCCTTCAAAAACGCCACCCGCATACACCACCAACTAATCCGGTCTGCCAAGAAAGCCGCTTTCAAAGACCGACTAGATAATAACGCCCACAACAGCAAGGAATTATTCAACATCGTCAAAGAATTTACCAACCCTTCAGCCAACTCCAACGACATCACTCCCTCTCAAGCCCTCTGCGACTCCCTAGCCTCATTCTTCCACAACAAAATCGCAGACATCCACAACAGCTTCGACAACAGACCCGGAGACCAACCCACCCAACCTTCTGCAGGACCCTCACCCCTCTTGAACATCCTTAATGACTGGAACCCAATATCCACTGAGGACACCATCCGCCTGATGAACTCCATCCACTCAGGATCCCCCACAGACCCATGCCCTCACCACATCTTCAACAAAGCAGACTCCATCATAGCACCACACCTCCGAGACTTCATCAACTGCTCCCTCAACTCCGCCACCTTCCCGGAAAGCTGTAAACACGCCGAACTCAGCGCCCTTCTTAAAAAACCCACAGCTGACCCCACCGAACTCAAAAACTACCGCCCCATCTCGCTCCTTCCATTCCCGGCCAAAGTCATCGAGAAAGCTGTCAACAACCAGCTCGCTGCCTTCCTCGAAACCAACAAATCCCTCGACTCCTCACAGTCCGGCTTCCGAGCCAAACACAGCACTGAGACCGCCCTCATCGCAGCAACAGACGACATTCGAACCCTACTGGACAATGGAGACACAGTCGCCCTCATCCTCCTTGACCTCTCCGCAGCCTTCGACACAGTCTGTCATAGCACCCTGCTACAACGCCTCAGAAACATCGGAATCCAAGGAAAAGCACTGGAATGGATCACCTCGTTCCTCACCGGAAGAACCCAGAGAGTCCGCCTCCCACCATTCAAGTCTGAGGCCACTGAAGTCATCTGCGGTGTACCACAAGAATCTTCACTCAGCCCCACCCTCTTCAACGTATACATGAGCCCCCTCGCGGCCATCGCACGCCAACACAACCTCAACATCATCTCCTACGCTGATGACACTCAACTGATCCTATCACTCACCAGAGACCCCAACACTGCCAAAACCAACCTACATGAAGGAATGAAAGAAGTAGCCGAGTGGATGAAGCACAGCCGTCTGAAACTGAACTCAGACAAAACAGAAGTCCTTATCTTAGGTACCTCCCCCTCCGCCTGGGGTGACTCTTGGTGGCCAGAGGCCCTTGGAAAAGCACCCATCCCGACGGACCACGCACGGAACCTGGGCGTCATCCTGGACTCCTCACTCTCTATGAACAGACAAGTCAACGCCGTCTCATCATCTTGCTTCAATATTCTTCGCATGCTCAAAAAAACATTTCGCTGGATCCCCACCGAAACTAGAAAAACAGTCACCCACGCACTGGTCACGAGCAGCCTGGACTACGGAAACACCCTATACCACCGCAAAACCCCAGAAAAAACTCCAACGCATCCAGAACGCTTCAGCCAGACTCATACTAGACATCCCGCGTAAAGACCACATCTCTGGTCACCTGAAAAACCTCCACTGGCTCCCCGTCAATAAGAGGATCACTTTCCGCCTCCTAACCCACGCACACAAAGCACTTTACGATCTGGGACCCGAATGCCTCAACGCACGACTCTCCTTCTACACCCCCTCACGCCAGCTACGATCCTCCAACCAAGCCCTTGCTACTGTACCTCGCATCAACAAAACCACCATGGGAGGGAGATCCTTCTCCTACCTGGCAGCTAAAACCTGGAACTCACTTCCTACTCACCTCCGCCTCACTCAGAACCACCTAGCATTCAGAAAGCAACTTAAAATTTGGATATTTGACAAGTAATTCCCCACCCTTATTCAAGCGCCTTGAGACCCTCTGGGTATGTAGCGCGCTATATAAATCTTTTTGACTTGACTTGACTTGACTCCCACCCAGTACCCTGGACACACACTTGACCCCGTCTTTTCCTCCAGCAATGACGTCTCCTTCAGCCACTCCACCGGACTCCACTGGAAAGACCACAGTTGTGTCCACTTCAGCTTCAGAAGGACCACGACCCACCACCACCCGCAACAGGTTCCCCGCAGGAGCTGGAACAAGATCACCTCCGACCAGCTCTCCACATCCCTGAACCTGAATCCTCCCGCCAGCTCAACGGACCCCAACCAGGCAGCCAACAACCTCACACAGTGGATCACCAACTGCGCTGACGACCACGCACCCCTGAAAAACCATCCCAGCAGACCCGGCAGCAAGAAGGCTTCCTGGTTCAACGATGATCTCATGAACTCCAAGAAGAACTGCCGCACCCTCAAGAAAGCCTGGCGCAAAGACCCAACTACAGACAACATGACAGCCCTCAAGCACACCACCCGCGAACACCACCAGCTGATCCACGCCACCAAGAAGACAGCATTCAATGAACGACTGGACTACAGCGCACATATCAGCAAAGAACTCTTCAGCATTGTCAAAAGGCAAGATCGCCGACATACACAACAGCTTCGGCAAACCGCCCACGCACCCAAACACCGAACCGACGCCCCCCACCACCACCCTCCGCGCCTGGACCCCGGTCAGCACCAAAGACACCATCCACACAATGAGCACCATCCACGCCGGATCACCAAGAGACCCATGCCCCCACCACGTCTTCAACAAGGCCGCCCCCATCATCGCACCCCAACTCCGAGACGTCATCAACTGCTCCTTCAACACCGCCACCTTCCCGGAGAGCTGGAAGCATGCCAAACTCAGCGCCCTCCTGAAGAAACCATCAGCAGACCCCACCAACCTCAAGAACTACCGCCCCATTTCGCTCCTCCAGTTTCCTGCTAAAGTCATCGAGAAGACCGTCAACCGACAGCTTGCCGCCTTCCTCAAGACGAACGGATCCCTCGACCCCTCGCAGTCCGGCTTCCGAGCCAACAACAGCACCGAGACCGCTTTCACAAACAGCGGCCTTCATCCTCCTGGACCTCTCTGCAGCGTTCGACACTGTCTGCCACCGCACCCTAGTACAACGCCTCAGCAACATCGGAATCCAAGAGAAGGCACTGGAGTGGATCATCTTGTTCCTTGCCGGAAGAGCCCAGAGAGTCTGCCTGCCCCCGTTCAGATCTGAGGCCACCGAAGTCATCTGCGGCGTACCACAAGGATCATCACTCAGCCCCACCCTCTTCAACATCTACATGAGCCCCCTCGCGGCCATCGCACGCCAACACAACCTCAACATCATCTCCTACGCCGACGACACTCAGCTGATCCTCTCCCTCACCAACGACCCAGCCACCGCCAGAAGCAACCTTCACAAAGGGATGAAAGAAGTAGCCGAGTGGATGAAGAACAGCCGTTTGAAACTCAACTCAGACAAGACGGAAGTCCTCATCCTGGGACCATCTTCCTCTGCCTGGGACGGCTCCTGGTGGCCCCCTGCCCTGGGCAGCGCACCCAAACCAACGGACCACGCACGCTACCTGGGCTTCATCCTGGACTCCTCCCTCTCGATGACCAGACAAGTCAACGCCGTCTCGTCCTCATGCTTCAACATCCTAAGCATGCTCCGGAAGATCTTCCGAAGGATCCCCACCGAAACCAGGAAGACGGTCACACAGGCACTCATCACCAGCAGACTGGACTATGGAAACACCCTCTACACTGGAACCACAGCCAAACTACAGAAGAGACTCCAACGCATCCAGAACGCCTCCGCACGACTCATCCTGGACATCCCCCACCACAGCCACATCTCCGGACACCTGAGAGACCTGCACTGGCTCCCCGTCAACAAGAGAATCACGTTCCGACTCCTCACCCATGCACACAAGGCCCTCCATGACCTGGGCCCCAGGTACCTCAACAACCGCCTGACCTTCTACACTCCCACCTGCCAGCTTTGTTCGACCAGCCACGCCCTCGCTGCCATTCCACGCATCCGAAGAGCCACCATGGGAGGAAGATCCTTCTCCTACCTGGCAGCCAAGACATGGAACTCCCTCCCCATCCACCTCCGTCAGACCCAAGACCACCTCTCCTTCAGGAATAAACTCAAGACCTGGCTGTTCGAGCAGTAGCAGACCCCCCTCCCCCAATCGCCTTGAGACCCTCCGGGCGCTATATACATTTCTTGATTGATTGATTGATTGACCATCAACGTCGCTCTTGCTCCACTTCACCGCCTCCTTCACAATGAACTGGATTCTTGGCGGTGGAGTTTGAGGTAACTTGATCAACATGAACTTGTGACTTTCCCCTGGTCGTGCATAACCAGATAATCACGATGGCGCTATGTGCTTTTAGGTGCTATACTTACCTTATATCTTTGAAATTAGATTTCTACTGTTTTACAGTGTAGATTTTTGTTGTTTTGGTGTGCTGGACTTGGCCTTCTCTGTAGGGTCAACTCCAAATGTTTTGCCTTCTCCCTGTTTTCTGAACCCATTTTCATTGCCTTTTAGCACTCTGAGCACTTTACCTCTGATAACCAGCGCTTAAATATTTTTGTTCTCTTCCTAAAACATGTTAACATTGACTTATACTCAATTGGCATATTAAATCCCTAGGGCAGTGGTACTAAATGTACCCTGCGCCTGCAGGTTAAATGCTACTGGTGGGCCTGCAGCACTTAGTAGGCAGCCTTTTAAACATGTCTCAGACCTACCATTGCAGCCTGTGTGTGCAGTTTTGAACTGCCATTTTGACCTGGCAAAATAAACCTCTTATCTGTCCCAAACCTCTGTTTTTAATACATATGTCACCCATAGGATAGGCCCTTCACAGTCCAGAGTCCAGGGTGCAGTGCCTTTTGAAAAGGTCCAAAAGTACATTTGTGTTTTACATATCCTGGTAGTGAAAAACGACTAAACTAATTTCTCTCTGCTGTGAGGCCTACCTCTTCGATAGGATAACTTTGGGTTACCTTATTACATTTAATTAGTGGTTACTTTCAACTGGGAGCAGATTGGAATGTCATGCTTGGTGTCTGAGAAATTGCAATGAAAATACCTATTTGATGGTAAAGTTGGATTTTAATTTACAATTTTGTAAATGCCACTTTTAAAGAGTTGACATTTTTCTGCCCTAACTATTTGGTGTCTGCAGTAAGCATGAGCGAATTTTGCGGATCTCGCGTTCGCGAATTTTGCGGATTTGCGGATTCGCAATCCGCAAAATCCGCGAATTCCCGCGAATTTGCGGATTTTTTTTTTTGTGTTCGCCCGTGTTTCTGCCAGTTCGCAAGGGTTTTGTACACTTTCGCAAATTGCGAACTTACCTGTCGGGTCGCAAGTTTCGCGAACTTGTTGTTTCTACGTGTCCAGCCTGTTTGGGACACTCTTCTTCATCACTGCCACTCTCTGTCACCACTGCCACTCTCTGACTACTCATGCCACCCTCTGGCCCACCCATGCCACCCTCTGTTTCATCACCACACCCTCTGGTTGTCCAGTGTACATTATTTTCGGCAAAGCAAAGCACACCTTCCCTGCCTCAAGTGACCTGAATTAATTTGGGGCTGATTAATGTGTCACAGAATATTTTTTTAGCTGGCACCTGCTTCCTTAGTGCGCCCTGATTAGTGATCTTTTGCACTTGCTAAGTGCTTTCATTGTTGCAAAATTAGTTACAACACCTGCCCTGCCCCAACTGACAATAATGAATTAGGGGCTGATTAATGGATTTTAACTTCCAGCCTGGCTCCTGCTTGTCTCCCTTAGCTGTAATTCAGGACCTTTGTGGCATATGTGTAACTATTCTGAGGTTCAGAGCAGGGTCACATAATAGTTTCAACTGGCAACTGAACTCTGGAGGGGCCCCTCAGGAAGCACTACAGGAAATGGCTACTAATGATGAGCCTGAACTTTTGAACCTGGTAAGTAGTTACTTTCAGTTTTGCTAAGATCGTATTTCTGCAATTTTGCACTTATTCGCGGGGCGCGAACTCACGCGAACTCACGCGAACAGTGCGAGCAGTGCGAGCAAAATCCGCTGCTCGCGGATTTGCGGATTTTGCGGGAGATTCGCGAATCTCGCGGATTGCGGATTTCCCGAAAATCCGCAAAATCCGCGAGCGGAATGGATTTTCCGCCCATGCCTAGTCTGCAGCCTGTTCCTGGGTTGCAGGACTGGGTGTAGTTGATAGTTGGACTTTGTTTATTCCTTCAAGACAGTCACACAACAGGGCAATCAGTTGTGCCTAGATGAGACACCGACTGACAGGATTGGTCGTGGTGCAGGGAACCGATCCACTAAAACCTGAATAGGCTGTTCTCTGCCTCCACAAAAAGACTTGTCACCGCTGCATTGTTTATGCCGATAGGTTGGAGCCTGGGAAGGCAGGAAACTTCTTTGACTTCAAATGAAATTCTCTAGAAACTTCTCTGACTTCAAAGTGGGCAGCAGGAATAAATAGTGAACCCTCAGACCCAACTCTTCAGTATACTCCTTGCCCTGTAGATACTACGGAAGGACTGTTGTGCTGTTTTGCTGACAGAAGGACTGCCTCTCTGCTGTCCTGCTACTCTCCTGCCCTGCTGCTGCCCTACCTTGCTTGCTGAGATGGAAGACTGGGCCTGCACCCTTCATCCCAGGCCCTCCTATTATGAGCATAGGGACATAATAGGTCCTAGAGGGTCCATGCAACTGCCCAGCTGACCTATTGCTGGACCTACATCTGCACCTGCCTGAGCCCTGCTGACCTCTGCTGGAAGGAGTTCCTGACTCCCAAGAGGTGGCCCTCAGGTCCTGGACTTTGGTGTGGCCTCAGTTGAGGTCTCCTGTAGGTTTGGACTCTTTGTAAATGCAAGCAGGGCAGTTCGGCCAAACATCTTGGAGCCTGTGCCACCCACAAATGTGAATTTCTGATGAACCAAAGCATTCACGCCATAGCGACCACCAACGATGCTCAGCTACACAATGTTTGCACTTATCGATGCAGCGTCAACAGCTTGTGCTGACTGATAACATGAAACTCCAGCACCACCGTCCACGATGCCCTACAGGATCTTTGAGATACAGCAAAGATAATTTGAAACACTCTCCCTGCTCTTTGTGGGGGAAACAGCCTTTACAACAAGGTTTTTACCTTGTTGTGCCTTTCACACACATTTCTTTAGCACGCATATTTTTACTGCAAATATGCATTGATAACACATAGCAATACCGAGTTTCAAAAGCTTTATTCAACAGGTTATCATAAACTATAAATAATACATAACAATACACATATTAAAAAGTTATTAAATTCACTGATTCTATCGTAGTAGTACAAGTTTTTCTAAAAAAACATTTATGGCTGATTAAAAATTACTACATAATTAAAACCATTTTTAGGAACAACAGGTAATTTGCTAGCTAACATCATGTGGCTGAAAAGTGCGAGTGAGTCTAATCCAAGCCCACTTTAAAAATTTCGCTACAGCAACCGCTATACAGGGTGAGCAGTCTGACTCTACTATCCTTAGGGCTTCTATATGCCTCCGGGTGCCCAGGTTTAAGCAGATGGGTTTTAACCATTTGCGACGAGGGGCAACATAGCAATACCACTCATTTAAGGTAAGTTAGGGGGTGGGGGTTACCCCCCACATATACATTGTTTTTAAATCTGAAAATAATGCATGCTATTGGCATGAGTTGTAAATGCATATTTGAGGTAAAAACATGCGCGCTAAAAAATGCATGGGTAAGGCGTGCAAAGTAAGTGCCTGTGTTGTACCATCATACAACCCTTTATGGCCCCATGCACCAAGAACGGAACTCTTCACGCTGGACACTGAAGGTAACTATCTCAGTGGGGCTAATCTGGTTCTTGTATCCAGCCTGTGCTCCATCATGGTCGGTCT
This sequence comes from Lissotriton vulgaris, assembly GCF_964263255.1. Taxonomy (NCBI): domain Eukaryota; kingdom Metazoa; phylum Chordata; class Amphibia; order Caudata; family Salamandridae; genus Lissotriton; species Lissotriton vulgaris. Next base: position 83,468,921 of record NC_141690.1, on the reverse strand, counting down.
GAACTTGTGACTTTCACCCGGTCTTATGCAACCAGATTACCGTGAGTGGCACTTTGTGCTTTTAAGTGCTTTATTTATGTGAAATCTTAAAAATTGCATATCTCAGGTTCTACTGATTGGATTTGTTGTTGTTTTGGTTGTAATTTTTTCGTAAACTTTACTCAATTTTTCTAAATTTGTGCACCATTTTCCTTGTGTTGCGTTACACTTTATTACTGTTTGTAAGCTGCATAAATACTTTACCCACAGGGTTATTTAGTAATCTCTTTAGCTCAGATGTGAGCATAGCTCTGTATGAGGTACTCTCAAAGCCCCCCAAAACTGGGACCACAACCACTGATTTCACTTCAAAATGCAGACAATATAGTCCTCATGAATTTAACTCCCATAGGCCTGCAAAACTTGCTTTAAACATTGGCTCTTTACTGTGCAACAAACCAGATGACAGTTAATGAAGCCAAAACTAAAATAGTCATCTTCGGGAACGGCTGCAAAAAGAAGGACAATTGGTACCTGTTAGGTAGCACAGTAGAAAGGAGTCCCAATTACCAAATACCTTAGGGGTTGGCTCCACAAATATCACTCTCAAAGGCTTCATCTCAATACTCTAAAGTCTTGCTTCACTTATTGCCACCTTTCAAAAATGTTTGCTTCATTGTTTTGAAGCAAACAATGAAACTTTATTGAAATTAACACAGAAATTAAATGAAGACACATGGCAGATCCCCTCGACACGATCCGTCGGTCACAGCCTGCAAGACAAAAAACATGATGAGAAGGTGTGTCCTGCGCACATCAAAGGGCAGAGAGAGAGCAAAAGAGAGAGAGAGAAGAAGAGAGGGGGAGAGAGAAAAGAGGAGAGGGGGAGAGAGACAGAGAGAGTAGAAGAGAGGGGGAGAGAGAGAGAAGAGGAAGGGGAGAGAGAGAAGAAGAGAGGGGGATAGAGAGAGACAGAAGAGGAGAGGGGGAGAGACAGAGACAAAAGAAGAGAGGGGGAAGAGAGAGAGAGAAGAAGAGAGGGGGATAGAGAGAGAGAAGAAGAGAGGGGGAGAAAGAGAGAAGAGGAGAGGTGGAGAGAGAGAGAGAGCTGACCCTGCACACCCAGGCCACACTGCTCACCTGGTGCCACTGGTGTGTCTCCAACCACTTGCCAGTACGTATAGTACACCAGATCACACATCTGAGACAGAGCCATCATCTGAAACTGAGTCCTGAGACAAGACTGGCACAGTACACACACTTGCACAAGACAACATCGCCCGCCCGTCCATGCACACCCAGGCAGAAGCATCCCAGTCCCTCCCGTCGCCCATCAGAGCCTGCCCGCCCATGCACACCTGGGCTTCACTGCTCACCTTCCGCCACCGGCGTGTAGACTGCTGGTCCCACCTGATGCCGCTACAAACCACAAGCCTGGGGCCCGCAGACATGACACCCTCCACACCATGCATTCACGCTGCGCTGGCCACCAGGTCTCACGTTTGATGATGGGACTTGATTACACCATGGCATAGGACAAACCAGGGCACCCGGCAACATCGCAGCCAGCACAGCAGCTCAGCCCAATGGGTGCCACTAACTCTGTGATTCCGGAAGCGAGGCCACATGGCGGTATGCCCGCGCAGCCAGCTGCGCGGCCTACACTGTGGTCCAGCAAGGCACACAAATCCGGAGCAGTCCGGACCGTAAGATGGGACATCATCGCAGGCTGCACACCTGCTCAGCAGCTCGAGGTGCCAATGACTCAGTGCACCCAAAGTCGCCGTCCTGTGGCGGGGAGCCTTTGCCGGCTGCAATGCAGCATGTGCCACAAACCTTTTCCAACCCCAGTCACTGTCCCGTGGTGGGGTGCCTGTGCCGTCCGCAATGCAGCGTGTGCCACAAACCCTGTTCAACCCCAGTCAGTGCCACATGGCGGGGTGATGTGCTGGCCGCAATGCAGCATATGCCACAAACCCTGTCCAACCCCACTCAGCGCCACGTGATGGTAGGCCAGCGAATATTCCTGTGACGGGTAGCAATGAGGCCCCCCTGAGAGCACGAGCGGAGTGGTCTAGCCTGACGTATTCCAGAACAGCGCAGGGCTTGCAAAGAAGACTCGTGGGCACTGTGCGTGGTTCAGTCCATGTCCAGACAAGAAAGTGGCTGATGCATGTGTCCCTGTTGTGGTGTGCGCGGGACCCGTGACACAAATTGCTATGTAGCACCCTCTGACTGGCATCTCACAGGATGAGCATCATTGATGCAAAGGGAAATCACTGTCCCTACATTCATCCACACATACAAACATGAATGATGAAAGACATGAAACAGCAGTGCGTCACTGGATGTTTATTGCACATCCAGTGCAGTTCCGCAGCTGGAGCGGTACAAGGCACTGCCAAATACACTACACTATATGAGGCCGTGGAGGGCCAGTCCCCGGATGTGTGCCCTGCCCCATTATGGGTGTTGCTGTACCAGCTACATCACTGTGTGCCACTGACACCTCAGGTGCCGGAGGTGGATTGTTGGCCGCACTGTGTGCCATTGACACATCAAGTGCCAGAGGTGGATTGTCGGCCGCACTGTGTACCACTGACACATCAGGTGCCGGAGTGGTTAGGCCTGCCGCACAGGGAGGCATAAACACACTAGGGGGCAGACATGTGGATGGTGTGGGGGCAGCAGCATTCAACAACGCCACTCCTTGTTGAAGCAATGCCATAATGAGGATCTGCAGGGCATGGTAGATGCCACCTACATTCCCCTGATGTGCAGCGGTGTCTACCATCCTTTCCGCCTCCATCTGCTTCATGTACTCCAAGAGCCTGCGCATGTGTGGCAGCTCACGGTTGGTATCCCTGGAGCCAATCTGAGCAGACAGCTGTTCTTCTCTCTGCGTCATGACTCCAGCGATGTCAGTTAGAGCTCATTGGAGACCATGGAGCGGGCCCTACACACCCAGGAATGGCGTCAAGTTTGGTTGCCATGTTGCCGTAGCCCAACCGCTCCTGTTCTTTGCTTTCCCTCCTGCACTCCAGCACATGGCGTTGGAAGGCCATGTGTTGTTCCTGGGGGTCTTGAGGGAGTGCTGGGGCTGTGGATGCCTCCTGCTGGGAGCTTTGGGTAATGGGTGGGGTTGCCTCGATATAGATGGGCTTCCTTGATCCTGGAGGTGAATGGCGGATGAGGTCAATGATGTCTTGGATGGCTTGGGTGTCGATGCTGGTGTTGTCCTCCTCATCATCAGTGAAGAGTGGCTGGGACTGCTGTCCAGGATGTGATGATGGTGCCCCTGCTATGGTGTATTACAATGTGTCCACATGTATGTAGCTACATGGTACATGTTGACAGTCAGAGAGCATGGCATTGTACATTGTGACAGTCTGTAGATCTGGGCGAAGACCCAGAGTCCTCGCCCAGATCTACAGACTGTGAGTGTGCACTGTCCTCTGTGTCATTGTGTGTGTGCACTGTGCTCTGCTTGATTGTGCATGTGTGTCATTGCGCCAACTCCACCCGTCCCCCCAGTACCTGGTGGTCACTCACCGTGTTGCAGTTGTGTTGTGTCCTGTCGAGTAGTGTCGTATCCCCGACTCTGGCCACAGTGTCCACACTGATGACTGTCAACACCTGGTTCTCCATGTCATCCAGCTCGAGCTGTGGCACTGGGCCCCCACCTCCAATCTGCGTTGCTGCCTTCTGGTTGGTGGAGAGATTCTCCTTGGTCCGCCGCTTGATGTCATTCCATCGCCTCTTGACCTCGTCCATTGTCCTCTTGTGCTCCCCGACGGTATTCACCTTGTCCACGATGTCCCGCCTTATTCTATTTTTGGTGCCCAATGACACTTTGGAGGTGACAAACAGTTGTTTATTGTATTCCATCACCTCTGTGACTATGATTCTGTTTGCCTGCGGACTGAACTTCGTCTTCCTCTTCTTATTGTCCTTTCCCTGTCCCGTGGTCCCAGGCTGGTCGTCCGGGGTGATTGTGGGGTTGCGCTCGTTCTCTTTGCCTGCTCCGGCTGCCTCCATGGTGCTTGGGTGTTGGTCAGTTTGTATTTGGGTGTTTTAACTACTTTTATGTTGATTTTTCCCGCCTGCCAGATGTGTGTTGCAGGCCTGGTGCTGTTTATTGCAGGTTTCCTCAACGCGCTTTGGCCCATCGCAGGTTTTTTGGTGTTGTAGTTTGTGTTTTTGTCTCCACCGAGTTGGTTGTATCACGGAAATTGTCCACAGTTTCGGCAGACTATTGCATGCTACCACCGTGTTGTGCATTCCACATTGACACAGGGTAATTTTCTCACGATAGGCTGCGATGTTGAAAGTTGCGCTACACTAATCTTACGGTAGTTATCACACGTTTTTGTGAATAGACCCCTAACAGCACTAACCTGGAAAGAGATTCAGGAAAACAGCCAAATTAACTGTTGGGCCCAGGCGAGAAGTGAGGCCTTAGAAGCGTTGGCCTCGCAACATCTGTGGGAAGCACACTTGTCATTTAATCGCAGTGAACAAACAAATTAAGCTATTATCCTGGGTGCAAGATAAGGAATGCTTCTACCAGTGTAAACATTCATGGCAATGCATTAATACATATAAATTATCCAGGGGCGGCTACCATAAAACGTAGGTGGGGGGGGTTGGAAAGATGTGCACGTAGGGGATGAGCAGAGAAGAGGAAGGAAAAATTATTTTTTGTTTTTTTAAATATAACCTTTCCCTGAAGCCTCTGAATCTGAATCTGACAGCTGCCTTTTGAGATCTCCCAGCAGTCTCTGGGAAGGCAAAGGCTGCTCAGTCAATCCTGGCGCTAATCTCCTGAGTGCAAATGGATACACACATTTGACACCATACTCAGAGGTTTGAATGAGTATGAGGAGATAACCCGCCAAGCTGCAACACTCCACATCAGCTGATACCCCCCATTGAACTCTACACCCGAAGTGACATATAATCCTTATACTTATAGACACCTCAGACTTATGAGACTTGCAACATCAGCAATGTTTTTCTGTGTTTAAACAGGACTGTGTACATTTTGATTTTTTCTGTATATGGGCGGTCCTGTTCACTGTGCAGCATGTAAATAGGCAGGCCTTGTATCTAGACTGTATATATTGATTTATCAGCACGTACATGCAATCTTACATTTTGACATTTTGGCCTTGTATAGTATGCCTCCCAAAATACTGTTATTTTAATACTGTTAGGATCGTCTTTCTATTGTTAGGCAATTTTGTATTCGCACTATTGTAACGACCGGATTTTCAGACCAGATATCACCAGCTCACCAAGACACCACCAATCCAGCTGAAACGTACCCATCTCCCTCCCCAGAGCCTGCTTACCACAGTACCTAGGTACCTTCCTGGGGATGGGGAATTAGCAATATACAAGCTCATATCATCAAAAACACAACAAAATATATAGGATTACTAGGAATACTCACTAATTACTAAGGAATTCCATGTCACATCCTATGATCTCACCTTATAGTCTCACGGCAATCTGGCCCAGACAATGCAACTCTCTTCCTCATGGTGGAGAGCAGTTCTAATGCATCTACCATTACACACCGACCTCAATCAGTGCTCACGCAAGCCGCAATCCTGCGGGTATACACACCGTATCCTCCCGGTGCTCACGCTGCCGCCACAATCGTGTGACGATACACACCATATCCCTCCGGTGCTCTCACTAACGCCGCTACACAACGGCGATCACTGTCCTATTGATACCTTCAACTCTCCCTCTCTCTTTGTTGGGAAGTTTCTCTATATGTCTAATATCTACTGGGGATGTCTCATATACAATTGTTATCCCTTATGTGGCGAATAGGAGATCCAATCCTCTCACACAAGAATGGCCAAATTGTAGCATTCGGGTTATCTCCTGACCTGATCTACACACAATCTTCCATGCTCAATTATCTGCAGGGAAGGGAATGTCACATCCTTCTCCTGTTGGGTAAAAAAAGGATTAGCTCTGTCCTAGAAGAGAACAACCAAATGTATTTACTATATGCAAAGGTTATTCCCTGATTTAGGCGCTCCTTGCTCCCTTGCTCAGTTACCACTTACCCGGACGGGAAACACGTCCGTCCACAGAACAGCATCTGACTAGAAGAAAGGTTAGTCTTATCTTGAATAATAACACTTGCACAGCTGTTCACTAAGAACTGGGGTCCCTTTATTACACAATAGCAAATTACAACATCACAATAACTAGCAATCTAGACATAGCCTGAAAAGTGAAGGGAAATAGATACATCTAAGGAATACACAATGGCAAACAAGAAAGATCAGATTACTAACACATCCACATATAACTAACAGGAACTGTAGATAGCTGAAAAGGAAAATAATGAATTATAACAGGACTGCACACCGCTAAAAGAAAAGGGATTAATCAGTGCAACAATACGGTTGGGTATATAGCCTAGGAAATAAAGGAAAGTGAATGATTAAGTGTAAAGCAAACTAGTTTAGAATACCTCACCCTATAAGAAAGGAATGTTTTTCTCTCTCTGGTGGAATCAGGGCTCTCTCCCTCTGTCACCACGGCTTCACTCCAATGGCTCCAACTGAACTTCTAACTGCTCCAAGCTCTTCCATCTGCCTGGTAATCACTCCATAGATCAGCTCTCCTATTCACAGTCCCAGCTGGTTAACTGACTTTGTTCATGTCAGCTTGCTTCTGTCTCCAAAGCATCTCACTCCAACTGCAAAGCAGCTTATTCTGACTGCTCTCTTCCGCTCCAAAAACCCTCTGACTTCTACCATTCCAAGATTCATTTGACCACTCTGCCTCTCTGCACTTCGATAATATAGAGTGCTCTCTACTCATGGAAATTTACAACAGAAACTACCTCCCACCGAATTCTTGTGCCAGTTCCAAGGCTCTCCGCGCAACCACAGTGACCATCTGCATGTTACGTCTGGACCCAAGAGACAAACACATTTCTTCGATAAGAACCAGTCTCCGCTGGCTTTTCTCTAACACACAGCAGGCTTAACTATAAACATTACCTTTACCCTGCAAGCTCCTCAGTCAGCAGAGGCAAGAAAGCAAAATGGAGTCTCTCTGGTTCTGGGCCTTGTAGGCCCGAAAAGGATGAAATAGACACATAGCTCTATCAAAGTACATACAGAAACCCTACCAATAGGTAATATAAAGTCAGAACTACAGGATCCACCCTCTACTATAGGTCTTCAGGCCTGAGAATGATGAAAGGACACATAATTATGTCAAAGCCAATAGGCAATAGATGGATTAGAGTCAGAAATAAGGGATCTATCATCATATAAAGCGGCTATCCTCTAGTTTATGCTTCTAGGTCTGAAAAGAGGCCTAAAAAGGACCAAAACAAGCTAAGAATAGGGATCTAGGATGGTAGCAAGCTAAAGTCACGATCACTCAGAAATAGAACCAAAAACCTGGTAACGACAACTATGTGTATTGTAAATTAGCACACATTAGTTTTCTTTTCAACGTGCTTTTATTGATATATCCCCTCTATAAGGTCATCCGGCCTCGCTTGGGCCATGGCATCATTACTATTAGAGTTCATTACCAGGTTGCCAGCTCGAAGTAGCTCTCCACCGAGGAGCATTCAGCTCCTGCTGCTCTGCACTGCTTGCACGTACACCGCCCTGCGTGCGTTTTGCGTGCACGCCTCCCTGTCCGGTCTTAACCAGCAGTGCGGCATTCACTCTGCCTCTCTTCAACGGAACCCGATGGTTTGATTCCATGATAGCCGCTTTGTGTAGGGAGTATTCACATTCTCAAGGCCATCTCGGGGCCACAACCGTTAATTGCATGCTGATTTATTCCGGCGCTATGAGCCAGCGCGGCACTCTTGTTGTAATTTGGCAACGATGGGGTTAGCATTAGCAGAAGCTGTACTGTATTTAGAGACTATCTTGTCCATTTTGTGGAATCCATTTTGTATTTCTGTCAGCCATTTTGTTTGCCATGTGCTACCATGTGCTCAGCATGTGCTCTGTCCTACCTTCCTGTTAACTGCTCTTGAAATCTGCCTAGGGGCGAGATATATTCAGCCTTTTGTGCTTTGCACATGCTCAGTTGAGCATACAGCTGTCCTTGCAGCTGTCCCCAGTCTGGAACTGTCAGGATGTGTTAACCAGAATTAGCTCCTCCCAGTTGTTTACTGTGCATTTTCTGTATGACCTTATATGTACCTAAAACCAACATTTTGTACTCGTACCGCCTTCATTTGAGCCCCTGTGTGGGTATAAAAGGACCAAGCTCCTTCCATTCAGTGTGCTACTTCATACATTACCGAAGGGTGCTGTGTGAATGTAGTTCCAAATCATGAGGTTTAATATACTCTGTTTTTTCTATTCCAGCTTCTGTGCCAACTTCTTTCTATTGGTCTGAGGACTCTGTGAAGAGAGAAGGGAGATCCCCTAGCACTGGTAGGCATTGCTGAGGCCCACTACTACAAATTGGTGCCCAAAGTGGGTCTCATCAGCGACTCGGATGCCCGAAGGACTGGTCAAAACGGAGGATTGGAATCTCGCTTTGGACGCGATCGCTCTCCTCAGGAGGCACGGGTCTTGGCAACCACGGCGTTTTTCCTTTCTTTCTGCTCCGACCATCCAGGTGGCGCCGGTCTTTGACTGAGATCTATTCTGCTGATTCGCCGTGCAGTGACCATTTGGTCGATTTGAGAACTTGGCAGTTGGAACCTGGACACCATTTGATTGGTAAGAGTCGTTCTGCAGCACTTGCTGTTGGTTTTTAATGCCTTGGATTGGTAGGGTAGTTTAGTAACACTTACTGCGGCTTATGATTTGTATGACTGGCCAGTATTCGTATTTGTATGTATGTGATATATATGAAATGCAATTTATATAGGCAGGTAATGTGGAGATTTTTCTCTATTTGAATTTGTTTGAACGGATCAATGTACGAAGAGTACCTTAAGCACTACTTTGATTATAATACTGCATATTTTGCACTATTTTAGGCATGCCTGTTTCTAGCACACTTCGTAGGATGTGTTGCTTTTGTAGAGGTACCAGTTTTAGACTCGATGAAGCACAACCGGCCCACACGGAGGGGACGCCTAATAGGGACCTGTATATTAAGTATGGTATTTCTTCCATAATGTACAACACGTAATGGAATAAATACACTCGTAAGGATCCTGAGTTGCATTGGCCTATGCATGGGTCATTTGATTTGTGAAGGCTTCAGTATGTGGAACAATGTATGTTTAAGCGAAAAACTAGGCAAGATATGTTTGACTGTGAGAATGTGGGAGAAAGAAGTGCGTGAACGAATGAAGCATCAGCAAGCCTTGATTGAAAAATGACAGCAAAAGAACATTTATGCGAAAGCATTAGAGTTAAAAAAACAAGGAAACAAAAGAATTAAAAGATGGAGAGGATAGGATAGAACCCAATCTCCTTCTGTTTAGGAAATCACTAAAGACCCTCTTTTTTCCTCACCCATAACTCCCTCAATTGCTGAAACCCTCGGAGATTCAGGTTTAGCGCTGGGATGCTCTAGGCTTACTAGGTAACTGGCCAATACACTGTTAGGCAACCCCTTTAACCTATTCTTAATAAAACCCAAGATGATTTTTTGTTATTAGATTATTTTCCACCTCCGTATATTCTTCCCTCTGCCTCTTATAAGTCAGATGAGGATTCTCCTACAGAGCAGGAGAAAGCACGAGAAACTCTTTCTGTGCTGCCCACCCAGCATTCGTCTGAGCTTAGATCTGCTGTCCAAAAAGCCCTTTGCAGTACCGCCCCTGCTTCTGAGCTTTTAGAGGAGATGAAAAATTGTCAGGAAAGGGAGCAAATATATTTTACTGAGGTATTTGCCACAGAGGTCTTTGAGCTGTTTAGGAAACATTCTGATGAACTGGAGCCTGATGATGTAGCACAGGATTGTAAACAAATGCGTGATGGTCTTTTTGTCTTTTCTCAGGTGCGCAGCTGCACAAACATCTCAAACCGGCGTGGCACAAGCTTCTGTCTTTGGAACAGATAAGACTATGATAGTTCATGCGAAACCTACGAGGGAAGCCTTACCTTTGTATGTTCCTCCTCAAGGTGCGGGTACGAGTGATGATCAGACTTCTATTAATGCAAAGGGTTACTTTATTTATAATTGGGTTTACACTCCTTGGAATAGAGCGGAGTGTTATGGCCCTTAAAAATGCATTGCCTGATCCGCGCAAAAATCCAGCAGCTTTTTATGAGGAAGTTGAGAGTGCTAGTAGCTCTTGTACCATGACTTTGCCTGATATTGATTTGTTTTTCAGATTGATATTGCCGCCTGACATGTGGAGAACTGTGCGTAAAGTTGATGATCGTGCAACTTTATGGGCAATATGGAAAGAGTTACAACAAAAGGATGTAGAGCTGCAACCGTGTAAATTGATTTTAGATCTCCCTACAGCTATATTAGTTAAGTTAAAGATGATTATTCCCCCTAACAAGATAGATTGGACTGTATTAGTGTTGTGTAAGCAAAAGGCAGATGAATCGGTTTCAGATTTCTTTACACACTTTGAGGAGGCATTCCACGATTTTAGTGGCCAGTCATTGACAGATGACACCGGTAGGCAACTGTTTGTCGAATAAATATGTTGCAAACCTGTTGCCAGGAATAGCTAGTCGCCTAAAGGCCAGTGAGAGTTCATGGACTACCTCTTCTCCGGCTTCTCTTTTGAATATGGCTCAGTATTATGAACGCCAGGAATTAGAAGCGAAGGGTAATGAGGATAAAAAGACTAAAGAGTTGTAAAACAAAGGTTATGTTGGCCCAGGCTTAGGGTCCGCCTTCTAGGGGTAATGATAGAGGTGGACGTGCATCTTATGGTTTGTCCTTTCCTTCCTTTACTCCTTCGCATTTGTCTGTTGACCAGTGTGCGTACTGCAAGAAATTTGGACATTGGATTTCTGATTGTCCAGTGCTGCGTGCTCAGCAGTGTCCACATGGTTGGGGACATATGAGAAGTCGTTCAGGATATTCAGTGCCTAGAGGAAGCACGAATGATCGTGCTAGGTTTGATGCTAATCCACGTGGGCAGGATGGGTTTAACACTATTGATAGAAGGAACCAATATCAAATGTGCGACTATGTGCCGTCTGATTTTCAAGATTCTGTTCATGCATAGGATTGCCTAGGAAGGGGTAAGGAATCAGTTGAAGTTTCAGTAGATCAGGGGGGTCCTTATGTTGCAGCACATGTTTTGGGTTCTACTGATCAGTTTCTGGTTGATACAGGAGCTACTGGTAGCGCCTTATCTAAACAATTGGTTCCAAGGGCTCCCCTGTCTGGCTCAACCATTACATCAATAGGGTGCAATGAAACGCCTTCTCTTAGCACATTGTCACAACCACTCACATTCCATGTTGATAAGTACCCTGCTCCATGTCCATTTTTGCTTTCTCCGAACACACCAGACAATATTGGGGGTCTTGATATGCTCAAGTATTTCAGAGCTACGATACGATGTTCTCCGGAAGGTGTACGGGTTATATTGAATGACAATTACCCCATGATTGAGAGATCCTGCATTGTTAAAGAGGACATTGTATTAGCTTCACTCCCTAGTACTTTGTAGGCTACTTCAGACACCGATGTAGGGCAAATGGTTATTCCGCCAGTACATATTAGTGCCAAGGAGGGTGCTTCTTTGCCAAGACTGCCTCAGTATAAAATTTCTAGAGAAGGAGAAGATGCACTTACACACATTGCTCATGGTTTGATTAAAGTGCGGGTTGTGGAAGACGTTCCTTACAATGTTTGCAATGGTCCTATTCTTCCTATTTTGAAAAATGATACTGACACTAGGCTTTACAGATTCATCATTGATTTGAGGGAAGTCAACAAGATTGTAGTACCGCAGTACCCTGTGGTTTCTGACATAACGACACTACTTACTTTGGTTCCCCCAACAGCGACTACATTTTCTGTGATCGATTTAGAGAATACTTTCTTCTCGATTCCTCAAGGGTACACTGAGAGTCTGAGTATTTATAGTCAAGCCTTAAAACGACAACTTGATTCCTTTATTTTGCCTGAAGGAGTGCCTCTCATACAATATGTCCATGACATCTTGTTGGCAGCTGATACGCCTGAACTATGTGAAGAGTGTGCTTTGTCTTTGCTTTCTTTTCTTTCTACACACCATCATAAAGTGTCACGAAAGAAATTGCAATATTGTAAACTGAAGGTAACCTACTTAGGTCACCTTCTGTCTAAGGAGTGCTGTGCACTTACACCAGATCGCATACAAGCAATTTTAGACACACCAGTACCTTCCACTCAGAAAGATGTCCGTGCATTCATTGGTCTGACCTTGTTTTGTAGGCAATGGATATTAGGGTTTTCTCACATTGTCAAACCCTTGCTAGCACTTTTGACGAAAGATACTCCAATGCCCCTTCCATGGACAGATGAATGTGAGAATGCTTTTCGACAATTACGTCAAGCTCTTTGTGCTGCACCAGTGTTAGGCACTCCAGATTACACAAAGGTTTTTACACTCTATGTACACGAGAAAGATGGATGTGCATAATCAGTTTTAGTCAGTCATCATACTTTATTATCGGCTGTAGGCCATAAAATATCAGTTTTAGTACAGACACATGGTTATAAGCAGCGTCCATGTGCATACTTTTCAGCTGTCCTTGATCCTGTTGCTCGTACATTGCCTGGGTGTTTTCGTTCAGTTGCAGCAACAGCTGTGTCCATACGTCAGAGTGAAGGGATAGTTTTGTCACACAAACTGTTGGTGCTAGTACCCCATGCAGTAGATGCCCCTTTGAATCAGACTAAGGGCCAGACTAAGGGCTAATTAGCATTCGCAAAGGCCGAAATTCGCAGAATTTTGGCCTTTGCAAATGCTAATTAGCTAAATGGTATGTATGTAACATGTTTGCTGCAAAATAAGGAATCACAAAATTTGCTATTCATTCTTTTGCGATTGCACTTAAGGAATCGCAAATTTTGTGATTCCTTAAATGCAATGTATCAAAGAAAAAATAATCCAAAAATGCCATTAAGGATTCGCAAATTACCACCAACTTCTAGTTGGTGGTAAGTTGCGAATTCTTTTAAATAAGCTTTTTTCACAAAAACCAAAGGTGCCATATGACGCTGATACATGCCCTTAGGGCATGTATGTGCGCCATATGCCCCCATATAACATTTTCAGGGTTGCAGCAGGGTGTTCTTGAGACACCCCTGCACCCTTGAAAATATTCCTAATTTGCGATTAGCAAATTGCTAATCGCAAATTCCCCCTTCATTCCTATGGGCCTCCTGGCCTATAGAAATGAATGGGTAATTTGCGATTAGCTATTTGCTAATCACAAATTAGGAATGGTAAGGAATCGCTATGAAACAGCGATTTTGTACATACATACAGTTTTGCGAATTCCAAATAGCGATTCCTTAACATTCGCTATTTGGAATTCACAAAATGGAACTATGATACATATGGCCTTAAGACACAACACTTAACTAGTGCTCGTCTGACAGGATATGAATTGACACTGTTAGAACCTCATATTATCTTGAAGAGATGCGTGACACTGAACCCAGCCACTTTGTTGCCATATCCTGTAACCGAGTCTCAATCAAAAGAGCCTCACGATTGTATATTCCTTACTGAGGAACAGACAAAGGGTCGCATCGATTTACAAGATACGCCCCTTCCAGATGTAGATGGGCAACTGTGGGTTGATGTATCCTGTTTGAAGTTATCAGATCGCACGACTCAGCTGCTTATGCAATTACGACACTTCAGACAGTAGTGGAAACAGCTCGCATACCTCAGAAGTCGGCTCAAGCAGCTGAGCTAATAGCTTTGGCACGAGCGTGTGAACTTAGCATTGATTTGTGTGTGAACATCTACACGGATAGCCGCTTTGCTTTTGGAGTGGTTCATGATTTTGGCCTACTCTGGAAGGAAAGAGGCTTTCTTACATCCCACGGGATGCAGATAATGCATGGAGAATTAGTACATAATCTCTTGACTGCACTTACATACCCAAAGAAAATTGCTATTATGAAGTGTAGCGCACACAAGAAAATCATTGACAAAATAGGACAAGGCAATGCCTTTGCAGACCGCGTAGCTCATGAGACTGCAATGTAACGAAGCACTACTTCCATGTAGGTAGTGAAGTCTCAAGCTTAGCGATGGCATTATGCTAAACAGGAAGTGTTAAATGTACAGAGATCTGCTTCTGTATCAGAACTTGAGCAATGGACTAAAGAAGGAATAGTGGATGATGAGGGTTGTTGGCGCAACAAAGACATGGATTAACGGAAATTGCCTGCAGCCTATTTACAACCTATGGTTCAAATGGCACATGGGTTGGCACATGTTGAAGCTCTATTAATAACTAAATTGCTTACGCAAGTTTGGGAGCATCCTGAAATTGCCAGCATAGCTAAAAAAGTAGTACAGTCCTGTTTGATCTGTTGACAGTATAATCCTGGTAAAGGGACATGGACTCCTACAGGAGGGTTTGCTACACCAACCGCACCTTTTGAAGTTTTGCATATGGATTACATCCAACTTGAACGCTGCAATAATCTGAAATACGTCCTAGTGGTGGTATGTGCCTTCAGTAAATGGACAGAGGCATACCCTACAAAGCGTAATACTGCTCTCACCACAGCAAAGGTGCTTCTAAAGGAGTTTTTCCCTAGATATGGTGTTTGTAAACTTTTGTGGAGTGACAAAGGACCTCATTTTTTTGGGCAAGTTGTTGAGCATGTCCTGAAAGGATTAGGGATCAAGCAGAAATTCCATCCAGTCTTCCACCCGCAATCAGCAGGATTAGTGGAGAGGTACAACGCTACTTTGAAATTGAAGTTGGTGAAAATACTGGCTTCCACTTCTTTGAAGTGGCCAGATGCACTACCCTTGGCACTGTTGTCCATAAGATTGGTGCCACATTCACGATCTGGCCTTACCCCATATGAAGTGGTCTCTGGGAGACCAATGAACATTTGGGGAGTTCCTAGGCCACGCCCCATACATGATGTTCCATGTGTTCTGATGAATGATTATTTGGCACAGTTAACCAACAGTTTGATCTCTATTCATCAACAGGTTCGAGAAGCTCTTCCTGACAGAGGTGAGGCCCATGAACTCCGTCCTGGAGACCACGTGATGGTCAAGGTCTTCGGCAGATCGAACAGTTTGGAACTGAGGTGGTGAGGACCAGAGCAGGTGCTCCTAACAACAAGGACAGCAGTTTGAGTGACAAACAAGAAGAACTGGGTCCATAGCACACACTGCAAACGTGTGTTGCCTGCCTTGGTGGAACCTGCTGTGTTGACCGACCATCAAGATGTTCTGGAGACGGAGAAAGGCCAAGCTATCTCACCTGACGAATCTGCGGAAATCTTCCAGGACCACACGATCGCTGGAGAATCCCGATATCAGCTGAGACCAAGGAAAAAATCTGCTTTGCCGAAAAAGACTGGTTGGGCTACCGCTCTGGATAAGTGAAAATGGAACGCCAATATGGCAAGTGGGGGATCAGTCCTGCGTAGTGTAGTGACACCCGTCTTGGCCCATGGTGAAGAAATCAGCGGCTGCCCAGGGATAAGAGCTCCAACGATTGTTTCAATGAGTTTGTAGAAAGATCAATTATTGCTGTTGCTAAAATGCATAACAAAAGAATCATTTGTTCTGTAGGGTTTGCTTTTGCTCTGGTGGTTATGGCAATAATCACCTGGTTTGTTGAGAAAGTGGCTCCTGCTCAACAGCTTTTTGTTGCCACCACTACTTTCGTCTGAATAAAGTATGCTATCAAGATACAGATGGTTATCCTCAAGCTAAAGGGACAAAATGGGAATGGAAGGAGTATCAACCTGACAATATTTTGACACCATATGTCTTTACGAACATGAGAAATATCAAGAACAATGGACCTTTTGTCATTTCTGTGACAAGAGCTTAAGCAGATTTATGTATTAGTAGTGTTGGGAGAATTCCAGTGGGACGGAGTGAATGTATTTTGACACTGACTATTGAAGGAGCTAATATTAGTAGTTTCACATCTTCACACAATACCTATTTTGTTTGTGGAAATAAGGGATACTATCAACTACCTGTTGGGTGGTCAGGGATCTGCTATATGTCTTTTCTGTTGCCCCCTGTGTTTTTGGCACCTGCGTCATATCATCTCAACTTCAAATTGTATAATGACATTTCCAAGAACAGATACAAACGAACAATAAGTACTAATGAGTTGGGTCAGACTGATACCACTTTGCAACAATATGTCGATTTTAATTTGGGTTTGTTCTTCTTTGTGGGTACTGCATTAAACAGTAGGAAAATAAGGAGACTCACTTGTGTTGTGGAAGCTGTTACCAATCAGACATCAATGGCACTTGGGAACATTACAGAGGAACTGCAAATTGCAAGGAGTGTAGCACTCCAAAGCAGAATGGTGCTTGATGTGATTTTGGCTGATCGAGGTGGTGCATGCCCCATCATCTGTAGCAATTGCTGCGTATTTATACCAGATCACTAACCTTCAGTATACAACGCAATATCAGTCAGATTAGCTTTATTCGATTTTGATACATAAAATCATAAAAGCAACATTCAATATATACACATCATTAAGAACCATTTCATTACAATAATTAATAATAAATTAAGACATTATTAAATCAGTTCAAACGAATTGCTAATCACTGGATACCACTGCTACAAACGCTTCGTGGAAAATAATTTGGGATGGGGTTGTTAAAGCCATTCTGTACATACACACTCCGATCCGGCCGATAATTAATCTCTAAACTTGTTCTTTCTGGAAAATGGTGTTTTCTCTCTAGTCTTGTATTTAAGGGCCGAGGGTAGCGGGACCTAGGGTAGAAATCATGGAGTCCCCAGACAGAGATCGGGCCATCCTCTAATTGTGGAAACCAAGTTTGTAAATAAGGCACAACCCGGTCACTCCAGAATCTAACTAACACCAGGTCGCCTGGGAGATCTTTTGGAAGGGGGCCGAGCCATCCCACCCTTCTAACACTTCGAATAGCACCATCAATGTTCACTGGCAAGGGTCGGTTCCTAGTCAGCCAATAGATGACCTTGTGTTTTAGATCCTCTAATCTCTCGGTTTTTCCCTTTGTGATTGGTAAAACACCAGTGAGAACACAGACAAAGGGGGCGGCCATTGGAGGCAAATGTATATGTTTAGTGTAATCTAAGTTAGTAGCTTTCTCCTCATGAGGTGTGGGAACGTTTGGCACCCCTACCTCAGCGATGATACTCTTAGTGGTAGTGGGCTCGATGTCGGATGACGAGGAGATACATGGGCGGTTCTGTGGGACTGTAGGTCTGTTGAGAGGGATGCTACTTCTTTGAGGAGCTAAGTTAGAAACCACGGTAGCGGGTAAGGGCTGTTGTTGGCTAAGTCCTGCCAGGTTCTTATTAGGTTGAGTCGGTGCCCTAATTGAGATCTCTATATCCCTCAACCTATCCCCTAGGGAGTTGATTCTTGCAGTCAAAGGGGATATTAGAGAGGTGACCAGGCGTTCAATCAGGTCCAGAAGAGCTGCCTGGTAGGGGGGTGCAAAGGATTCAATGGATTCAATGTTATCGCAGGCCTGGGAAGCTGTAGGTAGGGTGCTGACGGACGGTGAGGAACTTGTGCAAGGCTTTAGCAGTTTTGCTTCCCTCCCCATGCAGTTATCCCCGGAACGCTTTCTTGTGACCGTAAGAGTTTTAGGGTTTCCAAGTTGTTTAGTGTTTGCTTTTACTAACGGGGATAAGGAATGGGCAGCCAGAATGTTATCGTTTGCGTTCAATAATGAGCTAGACTGCAAATGTATGGGAAGTATTGGGCTGGAAAGGGCTTGGGGTGGGTCTGCTATGGTTTCGACTGGTGCATATCGAATGTGACATAGGGCGTTCAATTCCTCCAACCAGGACAAACTTGATGCTGTGTCGGCTAGCTGCGCCTCGGGATGTTTGCAGGCTACGCTATGTGCGGGCAAACGAGTTTCTAGATCTTCCAAATCATGAATAACGGGTAATAATACCCTGTCTACATAGCAGTCTAACCTCCCCCTACTAGAGTCACTTGGGGGAATACTGGGTTTGGGCGCCCCCTTAAGAGGCATGGTGAAAGTGCAGCAAACAGAGTCCCGTAAAAAGTCAATGAGAGTCCCAGTGTCTTGAGGCAACAGTATGTGCAGAGATGTCGGTGGAGGTCTCACTATACCTTGTTCAGTAGGAGCCAAGGGGGGTGGCCCATCCCGTCCTTCTCGGTCCTCTGAGGGCCACAGAGGGCCCGCCCTTTGCGCGAGCTTCTCCTGTGCACGTCCCGCGGGACGAGGGACCACCCGGGGCTTTAAGCGCCTCCTGGCGCAAGTCTGGAGATGCTCAGCGGCGTCCTCGCCGCGCACAGGCCCATGGAAGATGCAGTCCGGGCCAACAGGGAAGCACAGCAAAGCCCGGCCAGGAGTGCTGACGGAGCACAGCCCGGCCAGCAAACGAGGTGGAGAAGGGACCGGCAGGAAAGAAAGAGGAGCACAGCCCGGCCAACTTGAAGCAGGAAAACAGTGTTAAGGAAAACCGCCCCCACCTTGTCGATGTCACACACAGGGACTCGGCCCCACCCGGGGCTTTAAGCGCCTCCTGGCGCAAGTCTGGTGATGCTCAGCGGCGTCCTCGCCGCGCACAGGCCACTGGAAGATGCAGTCCGGACCAACGGGGAAGCACAGCAAAGCCCGGCCAGGAGTGCTGACGGAGCACAACCCGGCCAGCAAACGAGGTGGAGAAGGGACCGGAAGGAAAGAAAGCAGAGCACAGCCCGGCCAACTTGAAGCAGGAAAACAGTGTGAAGTACAGCCCCCACCTTGTCGATGTCACACACAAGAACTCGGCCCCACCCGGGGCTTTAAGCGCCTCCTGGCGCAAGTCTGGCGATGCTCAGCGCGCACAGGCCCCTGGAAGATGCAGTCCGGGCCCACAGGGAAGCACAGCAAAGCCCGGCCAGGAGTGCTGACGGAGCACAGCCCGGCCAGCAAACGAGGTGGAGAAGGGACCGGCAGGAAAGAAAGCGGGGCACAGCCCGGCCAACTTGAAGCAGGACAACAGTGTGAAGTACAGCCCCCACCTTGTCGATGTCACAAAAACTGCATAATATTGCTGCAGAGATTCACCCAGAGACTGGTACATGGACTTTTTTACCTGGTTCTGGACACTATTTGCTACTTGGGGCTGGAAACTACTGACTATTTTATGTATACTGTTGGCGATATTATTTACATGCTGTACTTGAATACAATATGGTCCAATGCTTTGCTCCATGTGCATCACTGCTTGTACACCTGCCAAGAGAAATATTGCAGAAATAAAAGAACAACAAATGCTAAATAAAGAGTTCATTGAGATTATGAGCATCAATGCTACTCCTCGGCGATGTTGCGGGATATGCGGAGCCATTTTTGTTCTTGTCGCTCCGTTTTCCCGGGGCGTTTTAAGGGTAAACGGCGTTGTCCTGGCTGTGGCTGGATGCCTTCCTGGACATATGCCAATGTCCCTCACCCAGTTACAGCTGGTGTGAAACATCTGTGCCTGCTGCTCAATACGAGGTCTGTAGGCTGCCATGCCCTGTATATACACGATTTCCTTGTTAGGGAAAATCCCTTATGTCTTTTATTAACAGAAACTTGGTTGGGAGAGGCCTCCAATCCAGACATTTTTTCAGCCATTCCCCCGGCGTATAACATTTTCCGGCAGGATAGAGTGAAGGGAAGGGGCGGGGGAGTGGCGGTAGTGGTGAAAAAGAGCGTTTCCTGCTCCGTGCTTCCCCTGAACTCCATTGGGAGCTCAGAGTCGCTTGCCTTTACGCTTAGGCTGTCCCCGAGTCAAGCTCTGAAGGGGCTGCTGGTATATAGGCCACCAGGCCCTGTGGGCTCCTTCCTGGAGGACTTGCAGACAGTTATCTCTGAGCTAGCGCTGTCTACACAGCACTGCGTGGTGGCAGGTGACTTCAATTTCCACCTCGATGTGACGGATGACCCGGATGCTATCAAATTGCTGGATATTACATCTCCGCTGGGCCTTGTACCGTTTGTGTCAGGTCCAACACATGAGAAAGGGCATACCCTGGATCAGGTGTTCTCGTCAGTCCCGATCGTGGAGGTCGATACCCTGCCGGTGCTCTGGACGGATCACAGGTTGATTAGATTCTCCGTGCTGGAGAATGGGCGGCCGGATAATACCGCCCCTGTGCTACCTAGACCAGCCTCGAGAGCGTTGCATAGAGTGACGCCCGATATGCTGGAGCAGGCGCTTGTGGACCACCCTTGCCACCTTTCAGGTGATCTGGAAAGAGACACCGAGGCTCTACAGCTCTGGCTGATTGAAAGGTTGAACGATCTTGCCCCTAGGGCAGCCCCCCGGTCCGCGGCGATACGACAATCTGCGCCGTGGTTTACGGAGGCGCTTCGTGTGGCTCGCAGCCAATGTAAGGTGGCCGAGAGGACCTGGCGCCTTCGGTATGACGGGGGGGCGAAACTCGCCTATAGGGCGGCGGTGAAGGCCTACCACAGGGACATCCTGAGAGCTAAGAAGGAGTACCTGGCCAGGAGGATTGAGGCTTCTGCGAACTCCAGTAAGGAGATCTTCACCATTGTGAAGGAGTTCACGACCTCCAGTTCCTACTCGCCCCCACTAGCATCTTCGGATGCGTGGGCATGTGATCTTGCGAGCTTCTTTACCAACAAGATCAAGGCGATTCAGGCCTCCTTTGTGGAGAGGCGGGAGGAGGGAAGCGCCGCCTTGGGGGCGGGCTGCGGACCACCGCGCACGCCTGTGGCGGTGTTGTCTGATTTTCCAGCCGTTTCCAGCGATGCGTCCAGGCTGCTGCTGGCCAATCTTAAATCTGGCTCGCCACTTGACCCCTGCCCTGCCAAATTCTTGGCCGGGGTGGCGGCGGTGGTTAACCTGCTGGTCAACCCCATCCTCAATGCCTCCCTCAGGGAGGGGAGGGTCCCTAGCTCTTGGAAAAGAGCGATGGTTATCCCCCTCCTGAAAAAACCGGGTCTTGACGCCGAGGCCTTGGCCAATTATAGGCCAATTTCACTTCTCCCGGCTCTAGCTAAGATCGCTGAAAAACATGTTCATGGCGTCCTGTCGAGCTTTTTGGAAGCTAACAATCTGCTCCATCCCTCCCAATCCGGATTCCGTCCTAACCTTAGTACGGAAACGGCTTTGTTGGAGGTCACTGAGATCATCAGGGAGACCCTGGATGTCGGCGGTAGGGCCATGTTGGTCATGTTAGACCTGTCGGCGGCCTTCGACACCGTCCCTCATGAGGCGCTTCTAGCTAGCCTCCATGACATCGGCCTCAGGGGGACGGTGCTCAAATGGTTTACATCCTTCCTTGAGGGCCGCCGCCAGACGGTCTGGGTTTCCCAGAGCTCTGCCGAGATGCCGCCACTGGGAGTCGGGGTTCCACAGGGTTCTGTGTTGAGCCCCACGCTGTCTAACATCTTTATGTCCCCTTTGGCGGCTGCGGTGGAGGCACATGGGGCCCAGATCGTGTCCTACGCCGACGATACGCAACTCCTCTTCACGTGCGGTAAGGACCAGGAGTTCGATGGAGAGAGGATCTGGGGCTGTTTGAGAATGGTCTTCGACTGGTTCCAGTGGAACAGTTTGAAGGCTAATTCGAGCAAGTCTGAGGTCTTATTCTTCGGGTGCGTCACCGATCCTGAGTGGCGGCACTGGTGGCCGACCGATATGTGTCCTCCCGCACAATCATCTTTGGTTGCTAAAAATCTGGGAGTCAAGCTAGACAACCAGCTGTCGCTGAGAACGCATATCCTTGGTCTCGCTGGCACCTGCTATGGAATTTTGAAAATGCTTCGCAAATTCCTGCCCCTACTGTCGGTGGAGCACAGGCGGATTACTGTGCAGGCGCTTATTGGATCAAGGCTAGATTACGCCAATGCCCTTTTTCTTGGCCTTCCTGACTATCTGGTCCAGCGCCTGCAGGTGGCGCAGAACTCCGCCGCTCGGGCGATTTTCGGCTTGTGCAGACGAGCTCGAGCGTCTGGCCTGTTACAGACGCTCCATTGGCTGCCGATCCGGAAGCGGATCATGTTCAAATCCCTGACGCTGATGCACAAAGCTCTGTTTGGCTCAGGGGCCGGATATTTGAGGCGGAGACTAGCCTTCTATTGTCCAACCCGCTCCCTGCGGTCGGAATCCCTGTTTACAGCGGTGGTCCCGCAGGTGAGGAAGGCCCGTATAGGGGGGCGTTCTTTCAGCTGCAAAGCTCCCCAGCTGTGGAACTCGCTTCCACTTACGCTCCGCAGCACCGCCAATCTGCTCCAGTTCAGGAAGAGCTTGAAGACTTGGCTTTTTAATCTGTAGGCTCTTTATGTTCTTGTTTGTTTCTAATTCTGTTTTAGCTTTGTTGTGTTATTTTTACTCTGAGCTGCAAGTGGAAAGCGCCGGGACACTCTTGTCGAGTAGCCGTTGCGCTATATTAAATGTATTATAACATAACATAACAATGTACAGGATGCATATCTAGATTAACCCAGATGAACGACTGTCTTCAGCTAATGCTAAAAGGGTCATCTGTTGTAATTTGACAGCAATGGGGTTAGCATTAGCAGAAGCCATCCAGTATTTTGAGACTATCTTGTCCGTTTTGTGGAATCCATTTTGTATTTCTGTCACCCATTTTGTTTGCCATGTGCTACCATGTATCCCACCATGTGCTCTGTCCTACCTTCCTGTTAACTGCTCTTGAAATATGCCTAGAGACAAGATATATTTAGCCTTTTCTGCTCCGCACATGCTCAGTTGAGCTTGCAGCTGTCCTTGCAGCTGTCCCCAGTGTGTAACTGTCAGGATGTGTTCACCAGAATTAGCAACTGTTAGCTCCTCCCACTTGTTGACTGTGCATTTTCTGTATGACCTTATATGTACCTAAGACCAGAATTTTCTACTTATACCGCGTTCATTTGAGCCTCTGTGCAGGTATAAAAGGACCAAGCTCCTTCCATTCAGTGTGCTACATCATACATTATCGAAGGGTGCTGTGTGAATTTAGTTCCACCTCATGAGGTTTAATAAACTCTGTATTTTCTATTCCAGCTTCTGTGCCAACTTCTTTATATTGGTCTGAAGAATCTGTGCAGAGAAGGTAGAACCCCTAGCACTGGTAGGCCTTGCTGAGGCCCACTACTACACTTTGATACAGCGCAGCACATAATTGGGCCCTCGGAGTTCTATATACAGTGTAATCTGACCTTTTCACTTACCATCACGGCCATCACGAGGGCCCCCTGCTCCTTGGATTTTAGAAATTCACTGCGCTTTCCATGCTTGAGAGCCTTCTCCACCACGGCTCACCTACACAATTTATCTTTAATATGGCTAAACAGCAAGTTCCTTGACGGCTGATTGTATTTCTTTTTATGGCCACACATTGCCTAACTTGGATTGATTCACCCCCTCATACTATGACTTGTCACAACCATGTATTTGTGCTTGCACATTCACCTGTTCACCCAACCGTTCACATTTTAAAAGGCTCTTATATAGCTCTGATACTAGTTGTCTCTCAAACACCCAGTTGTACATATGTCAGTTTTGACGCCCTGTTGTTTTCTATGCACAGGGCTCTTGAACAATGACAAATTGAGAATCTGGGTACTGGTGTGGCCCACCACGTGGGTGTTATTGGATACATCCTGTCTTTGAATTAGGAAGCCACAATAGGGCTCCGGTGATTCTGGTGATTTTGAGCCATCCCCCCTTTGCTTCAAGAGCAGACCACAGCGATCTTTGTCTTTCCTGATTTACTGGCTGGCACCAGGACTAGGTCAGTGTCTCCCGTATACACTTTCCTGTTCTAGATTGTTACACATAGCGCCCGAATAACCCTCATTCTCTACCCCAAAGTTGCCTTCTCCCCATCCTGAAGAAGACTCGCAGCTGAGGTTCTGAGCTGCCAGGTTCTTATTAGGTTGAGTCGGTGCCCTAATTGAGATCTCTATATCCCTCAACCTATCCCCTAGGGAGTTGATTCTTGCAGTCAAAGGGGATATTAGAGAGGTGACCAGGCGTTCAATCAGGTCCAGAAGAGCTGCCTGGTAGGGGGGTGCAAAGGATTCAATGGATTCAATGTTATCGCAGGCCTGGGAAGCTGTAGGTAGGGTGCTGACGGACGGTGAGGAACTTGTGCAAGGCTTTAGCAGTTTTGCTTCCCTCCCCATGCAGTTATCCCCGGAACGCTTTCTTGTGACCGTAAGAGTTTTAGGGTTTCCAAGTTGTTTAGTGTTTGCTTTTACTAACGGGGATAAGGAATGGGCAGCCAGAATGTTATCGTTTGCGTTCAATAATGAGCTAGACTGCAAATGTATGGGAAGTATTGGGCTGGAAAGGGCTTGGGGTGGGTCTGCTATGGTTTCGACTGGTGCATATCGAATGTGACATAGGGCGTTCAATTCCTCCAACCAGGACAAACTTGATGCTGTGTCGGCTAGCTGCGCCTCGGGATGTTTGCAGGCTACGCTATGTGCGGGCAAACGAGTTTCTAGATCTTCCAAATCATGAATAACGGGTAATAATACCCTGTCTACATAGCAGTCTAACCTCCCCCTACTAGAGTCACTTGGGGGAATACTGGGTTTGGGCGCCCCCTTAAGAGGCATGGTGAAAGTGCAGCAAACAGAGTCCCGTAAAAAGTCAATGAGAGTCCCAGTGTCTTGAGGCAACAGTATGTGCAGAGATGTCGGTGGAGGTCTCACTATACCTTGTTCAGTAGGAGCCAAGGGGGGTGGCCCATCCCGTCCTTCTCGGTCCTCTGAGGGCCACAGAGGGCCCGCCCTTTGCGCGAGCTTCTCCTGTGCACGTCCCGCGGGACGAGGGACCACCCGGGGCTTTAAGCGCCTCCTGGCGCAAGTCTGGAGATGCTCAGCGGCGTCCTCGCCGCGCACAGGCCCATGGAAGATGCAGTCCGGGCCAACAGGGAAGCACAGCAAAGCCCGGCCAGGAGTGCTGACGGAGCACAGCCCGGCCAGCAAACGAGGTGGAGAAGGGACCGGCAGGAAAGAAAGAGGAGCACAGCCCGGCCAACTTGAAGCAGGAAAACAGTGTTAAGGAAAACCGCCCCCACCTTGTCGATGTCACACACAGGGACTCGGCCCCACCCGGGGCTTTAAGCGCCTCCTGGCGCAAGTCTGGTGATGCTCAGCGGCGTCCTCGCCGCGCACAGGCCACTGGAAGATGCAGTCCGGACCAACGGGGAAGCACAGCAAAGCCCGGCCAGGAGTGCTGACGGAGCACAACCCGGCCAGCAAACGAGGTGGAGAAGGGACCGGAAGGAAAGAAAGCAGAGCACAGCCCGGCCAACTTGAAGCAGGAAAACAGTGTGAAGTACAGCCCCCACCTTGTCGATGTCACACACAAGAACTCGGCCCCACCCGGGGCTTTAAGCGCCTCCTGGCGCAAGTCTGGCGATGCTCAGCGCGCACAGGCCCCTGGAAGATGCAGTCCGGGCCCACAGGGAAGCACAGCAAAGCCCGGCCAGGAGTGCTGACGGAGCACAGCCCGGCCAGCAAACGAGGTGGAGAAGGGACCGGCAGGAAAGAAAGCGGGGCACAGCCCGGCCAACTTGAAGCAGGACAACAGTGTGAAGTACAGCCCCCACCTTGTCGATGTCACAAAAACTGCATAATATTGCTGCAGAGATTCACCCAGAGACTGGTACATGGACTTTTTTACCTGGTTCTGGACACTATTTGCTACTTGGGGCTGGAAACTACTGACTATTTTATGTATACTGTTGGCGATATTATTTACATGCTGTACTTGAATACAATATGGTCCAATGCTTTGCTCCATGTGCATCACTGCTTGTACACCTGCCAAGAGAAATATTGCAGAAATAAAAGAACAACAAATGCTAAATAAAGAGTTCATTGAGATTATGAGCATCAATGCTACTCCTCGGCGATGTTGCGGGATATGCGGAGCCATTTTTGTTCTTGTCGCTCCGTTTTCCCGGGGCGTTTTAAGGGTAAACGGCGTTGTCCTGGCTGTGGCTGGATGCCTTCCTGGACATATGCCAATGTCCCTCACCCAGTTACAGCTGGTGTGAAACATCTGTGCCTGCTGCTCAATACGAGGTCTGTAGGCTGCCATGCCCTGTATATACACGATTTCCTTGTTAGGGAAAATCCCTTATGTCTTTTATTAACAGAAACTTGGTTGGGAGAGGCCTCCAATCCAGACATTTTTTCAGCCATTCCCCCGGCGTATAACATTTTCCGGCAGGATAGAGTGAAGGGAAGGGGCGGGGGAGTGGCGGTAGTGGTGAAAAAGAGCGTTTCCTGCTCCGTGCTTCCCCTGAACTCCATTGGGAGCTCAGAGTCGCTTGCCTTTACGCTTAGGCTGTCCCCGAGTCAAGCTCTGAAGGGGCTGCTGGTATATAGGCCACCAGGCCCTGTGGGCTCCTTCCTGGAGGACTTGCAGACAGTTATCTCTGAGCTAGCGCTGTCTACACAGCACTGCGTGGTGGCAGGTGACTTCAATTTCCACCTCGATGTGACGGATGACCCGGATGCTATCAAATTGCTGGATATTACATCTCCGCTGGGCCTTGTACCGTTTGTGTCAGGTCCAACACATGAGAAAGGGCATACCCTGGATCAGGTGTTCTCGTCAGTCCCGATCGTGGAGGTCGATACCCTGCCGGTGCTCTGGACGGATCACAGGTTGATTAGATTCTCCGTGCTGGAGAATGGGCGGCCGGATAATACCGCCCCTGTGCTACCTAGACCAGCCTCGAGAGCGTTGCATAGAGTGACGCCCGATATGCTGGAGCAGGCGCTTGTGGACCACCCTTGCCACCTTTCAGGTGATCTGGAAAGAGACACCGAGGCTCTACAGCTCTGGCTGATTGAAAGGTTGAACGATCTTGCCCCTAGGGCAGCCCCCCGGTCCGCGGCGATACGACAATCTGCGCCGTGGTTTACGGAGGCGCTTCGTGTGGCTCGCAGCCAATGTAAGGTGGCCGAGAGGACCTGGCGCCTTCGGTATGACGGGGGGGCGAAACTCGCCTATAGGGCGGCGGTGAAGGCCTACCACAGGGACATCCTGAGAGCTAAGAAGGAGTACCTGGCCAGGAGGATTGAGGCTTCTGCGAACTCCAGTAAGGAGATCTTCACCATTGTGAAGGAGTTCACGACCTCCAGTTCCTACTCGCCCCCACTAGCATCTTCGGATGCGTGGGCATGTGATCTTGCGAGCTTCTTTACCAACAAGATCAAGGCGATTCAGGCCTCCTTCGTGGAGAGGCGGGAGGAGGGAAGCGCCGCCTTGGGGGCGGGCTGCGGACCACCGCGCACGCCTGTGGCGGTGTTGTCTGATTTTCCAGCCGTTTCCAGCGATGCGTCCAGGCTGCTGCTGGCCAATCTTAAATCTGGCTCGCCACTTGACCCCTGCCCTGCCAAATTCTTGGCCGGGGTGGCGGCGGTGGTTAACCTGCTGGTCAACCCCATCCTCAATGCCTCCCTCAGGGAGGGGAGGGTCCCTAGCTCTTGGAAAAGAGCGATGGTTATCCCCCTCCTGAAAAAACCGGGTCTTGACGCCGAGGCCTTGGCCAATTATAGGCCAATTTCACTTCTCCCGGCTCTAGCTAAGATCGCTGAAAAACATGTTCATGGCGTCCTGTCGAGCTTTTTGGAAGCTAACAATCTGCTCCATCCCTCCCAATCCGGATTCCGTCCTAACCTTAGTACGGAAACGGCTTTGTTGGAGGTCACTGAGATCATCAGGGAGACCCTGGATGTCGGCGGTAGGGCCATGTTGGTCATGTTAGACCTGTCGGCGGCCTTCGACACCGTCCCTCATGAGGCGCTTCTAGCTAGCCTCCATGACATCGGCCTCAGGGGGACGGTGCTCAAATGGTTTACATCCTTCCTTGAGGGCCGCCGCCAGACGGTCTGGGTTTCCCAGAGCTCTGCCGAGATGCCGCCACTGGGAGTCGGGGTTCCACAGGGTTCTGTGTTGAGCCCCACGCTGTCTAACATCTTTATGTCCCCTTTGGCGGCTGCGGTGGAGGCACATGGGGCCCAGATCGTGTCCTACGCCGACGATACGCAACTCCTCTTCACGTGCGGTAAGGACCAGGAGTTCGATGGAGAGAGGATCTGGGGCTGTTTGAGAATGGTCTTCGACTGGTTCCAGTGGAACAGTTTGAAGGCTAATTCGAGCAAGTCTGAGGTCTTATTCTTCGGGTGCGTCACCGATCCTGAGTGGCGGCACTGGTGGCCGACCGATATGTGTCCTCCCGCACAATCATCTTTGGTTGCTAAAAATCTGGGAGTCAAGCTAGACAACCAGCTGTCGCTGAGAACGCATATCCTTGGTCTCGCTGGCACCTGCTATGGAATTTTGAAAATGCTTCGCAAATTCCTGCCCCTACTGTCGGTGGAGCACAGGCGGATTACTGTGCAGGCGCTTATTGGATCAAGGCTAGATTACGCCAATGCCCTTTTTCTTGGCCTTCCTGACTATCTGGTCCAGCGCCTGCAGGTGGCGCAGAACTCCGCCGCTCGGGCGATTTTCGGCTTGTGCAGACGAGCTCGAGCGTCTGGCCTGTTACAGACGCTCCATTGGCTGCCGATCCGGAAGCGGATCATGTTCAAATCCCTGACGCTGATGCACAAAGCTCTGTTTGGCTCAGGGGCCGGATATTTGAGGCGGAGACTAGCCTTCTATTGTCCAACCCGCTCCCTGCGGTCGGAATCCCTGTTTACAGCGGTGGTCCCGCAGGTGAGGAAGGCCCGTATAGGGGGGCGTTCTTTCAGCTGCAAAGCTCCCCAGCTGTGGAACTCGCTTCCACTTACGCTCCGCAGCACCGCCAATCTGCTCCAGTTCAGGAAGAGCTTGAAGACTTGGCTTTTTAATCTGTAGGCTCTTTATGTTCTTGTTTGTTTCTAATTCTGTTTTAGCTTTGTTGTGTTATTTTTACTCTGAGCTGCAAGTGGAAAGCGCCGGGACACTCTTGTCGAGTAGCCGTTGCGCTATATTAAATGTATTATAACATAACATAACAATGTACAGGATGCATATCTAGATTAACCCAGATGAACGACTGTCTTCAGCTAATGCTAAAAGGGTCATCTGTTGTAATTTGACAGCAATGGGGTTAGCATTAGCAGAAGCCATCCAGTATTTTGAGACTATCTTGTCCGTTTTGTGGAATCCATTTTGTATTTCTGTCACCCATTTTGTTTGCCATGTGCTACCATGTATCCCACCATGTGCTCTGTCCTACCTTCCTGTTAACTGCTCTTGAAATATGCCTAGAGACAAGATATATTTAGCCTTTTCTGCTCCGCACATGCTCAGTTGAGCTTGCAGCTGTCCTTGCAGCTGTCCCCAGTGTGTAACTGTCAGGATGTGTTCACCAGAATTAGCAACTGTTAGCTCCTCCCACTTGTTGACTGTGCATTTTCTGTATGACCTTATATGTACCTAAGACCAGAATTTTCTACTTATACCGCGTTCATTTGAGCCTCTGTGCAGGTATAAAAGGACCAAGCTCCTTCCATTCAGTGTGCTACATCATACATTATCGAAGGGTGCTGTGTGAATTTAGTTCCACCTCATGAGGTTTAATAAACTCTGTATTTTCTATTCCAGCTTCTGTGCCAACTTCTTTATATTGGTCTGAAGAATCTGTGCAGAGAAGGTAGAACCCCTAGCACTGGTAGGCCTTGCTGAGGCCCACTACTACACTTTGATACAGCGCAGCACATAATTGGGCCCTCGGAGTTCTATATACAGTGTAATCTGACCTTTTCACTTACCATCACGGCCATCACGAGGGCCCCCTGCTCCTTGGATTTTAGAAATTCACTGCGCTTTCCATGCTTGAGAGCCTTCTCCACCACGGCTCACCTACACAATTTATCTTTAATATGGCTAAACAGCAAGTTCCTTGACGGCTGATTGTATTTCTTTTTATGGCCACACATTGCCTAACTTGGATTGATTCACCCCCTCATACTATGACTTGTCACAACCATGTATTTGTGCTTGCACATTCACCTGTTCACCCAACCGTTCACATTTTAAAAGGCTCTTATATAGCTCTGATACTAGTTGTCTCTCAAACACCCAGTTGTACATATGTCAGTTTTGACGCCCTGTTGTTTTCTATGCACAGGGCTCTTGAACAATGACAAATTGAGAATCTGGGTACTGGTGTGGCCCACCACGTGGGTGTTATTGGATACATCCTGTCTTTGAA
Organism: Lissotriton vulgaris; assembly: GCF_964263255.1. NCBI lineage: Eukaryota > Metazoa > Chordata > Amphibia > Caudata > Salamandridae > Lissotriton > Lissotriton vulgaris. The sequence continues at coordinate 83,438,616 of NC_141690.1, read as the reverse complement.
TTAGGAAGCCACAATAGGGCTCCGGTGATTCTGGTGATTTTGAGCCATCCCCCCTTTGCTTCAAGAGCAGACCACAGCGATCTTTGTCTTTCCTGATTTACTGGCTGGCACCAGGACTAGGTCAGTGTCTCCCGTATACACTTTCCTGTTCTAGATTGTTACACATAGCGCCCGAATAACCCTCATTCTCTACCCCAAAGTTGCCTTCTCCCCATCCTGAAGAAGACTCGCAGCTGAGGTCCGCACTCGACCTCCATGTGTTAGTCGAGTCGAAACATCGACGCCCTCCCCCCACATTAGACCTGTACCTCTCTCCCCACTCATCATTTTGGAAGTGCATATGTTGCATGTGTGAATCAACAAAATTATTTTTGTAAATAGATGTTTTCTATTTACCAGTAAATGTCTAAATGATTTAAATTCACTTTCTAAAACCCCACACATTCACTCCCCTTTCCTCTTCCTTTTGCTCCTTTCAGGCAACCAATGACCACTGTACAAAATGTGCTGCTTATAAATAAATGCTTTACATATGATATTGGTTACTCTGGCGCTTTTGCATTTTTGTGTTCTGAATTAACACATGCATTCATAATATGTATGCAATTTAAAGAGTTTAGTGATTTCTCTCAGGTATTATGTACCAATGTTGTAGTTTTTGCATAACACATGACTGATGATATTAGTATTCAGTTTATGTTGAATGTGTCTCGGACCACCTTGTACATTCCCGCATTATACCCAGGTCAGTTGATTATTGGGTCACCCCATTATCTATAATGGACATTAAAATATGAGTCATGGTTGACAAAAACTATTGATACCTTGGTGCCCCTTGTCCTGAGACAGAATGTTAGAGCATCACCTTCGCACCCTGGTTTAATAAACAACTTGTCTCACTGCAAAAACAATGTACATGCCTAGTATATGAATGGTGAAAACATTATAGCACAGATGGTTACACCAGCCTTAAAAAGGCTCTTAAAACCTACCTCAATGTATAATATCAGAACGCAAGGAGCATTATACTCAGATGATCAACTCAGACAGAAATCCAACCAAGGAATTTTTTTAACTTGCTTAAATCAGTCACAAACTCTGAACAAATCTCGACAAACATTTCTCCCTCTAGTGAATTGGGCAACAACATTCTGACTTTCTTCTCCAACAAAGTGACCAAAATGTACAAAAACGTTCTGGATTCTTTAAGGAAAGAAGGCACTGGTAGGATTAGAGAACAACTAGGTGACGTAATGGACATTCCTTCACCTTCTAAATCCAAAGTTAGTGCTATCTTTTCATCCATTAAATCAAGCTCCCCCTGCAGTTGGGGATAACCTTGATCGCACCCCTCCTACAAGAACTTCTGCGGCTATCCATCATGTTTGGCACTGTGCCCAAACCTTGGAAACATGCTATGGTAATTCTTATTGGGAAAAATGTTTCCTTGAACCTTCCTTACTAGAAAACATGAGACCTATTTCCCTCCTTCCGTTTTGGGGAAAAAAAAGTTCAAAGAGGTACTAGACCCCACACAATCCGGTTTTAGGGCAATGTACTCTACAGAGTCTGCCCTTCTCCTATCAGGGGAAACACTGAGGCAGAACACAGATATGGGCCATACCTCGGCCCTGATATTTCTCGACCTAAGTGCAGCCATCGACACTGTGCAGCTTGACATATTGATCCAGAGGCTTCAGGATTTTGGAATCAGAGGTAAGGCCCTGGAATGGTTTAATTCTTTTTTGTGGGGTTGATCGTTCCAAGTTACACTAAGTTCTTGTATTTTGAACCTGTTCCACTCCAGTAAAGGAGTTCCCCAGGATTCTATCCTGAGCCCTTCTTTGTTCAATGTGTATATGAAACTCCTGGATGATATCATTAAAAGTTATAATATTCACGTGGTGTTGTATGCTGATGACACCCAATTAGTAGTGAATCTGTCCGATTCCACCGCCATCTCTGCTAATCGGTTTAAGGCCTGCTTATCGGATGTAGCCTCTTGGATGACTGACAGCTGTCTACAATTAAATGCCAACAAAAAGGAGATCGTTTTGGTTGGCAGGACTCCCTTAATATGAACATTAGCTTGGTGGCCAATGTCTCTGGGGGAACCCCCAGCCCCTAAACAAAAGGTCAAGAATCTGGAAGAAATGTTCAATTCCAAACTCTCCTTTGAAGACCAAATCATTAAATCTGCCAGAAAAAGTTTTGCCACCCTAAAGATACTGAGGAATATCCTTGACCTAATTCCTGCCAAATCTCAAAAAACTATAGTCCACCCACTCATTACTTCCCAACTAAACTATGTATATGTTCTTTACCTGGGTGCTTCTAAAGAGAATCTGAGATTGCTGCAACAAGTTCAAATTGCATCAGCTAGATTGATTCTAAATCTTCCCAAAAGATCCTCAGCATCTGGTGCTCTAGACCACCTGCACTAGCTTCCAGTGTCCATAAGAATCAGCTGTATAAAACTTTATGCATATGCTGTTGCATACTAAATAGAAAGGCCCCAGCTATCTTCACTCATTGGTCCAAACTTATGTACCTAACTGGAACCTCAGATCTTCTAATTCGAATTTGGCAACTATCCTCAAGATCAGAAAAGTGAGAAGGGGAGCAAAATCTTTTGTCTACATAGGGGCTAAATTATGGGATTTTCTTCCCGGCGTCCTCAGAGATTCCCCCTCTGAAATTGATTTTAGGAAAAACAGAAAACTTGGATGTTTAGCAACCATAGTCAATTTAATCAGGTATGATGGCAGCTGCCCCTTGCTTCTCTCTTCTTGACTCTGATCTCTGGTCTAGCGTGCGGATACACCGATAAGGTGGAACCAAGAGCTACATAAATAATCTTACTACACAAATGATCTCCCTAGCACTTTACTTTCTGTATGTTTAGAATATTAAGGTCCATTACCGATGAGACCTCACAGTTCAGCATGTTAGTGTGCCTTTTAACTGATTGTATACAGGTATTACCCTTCCCCATGCTTCATTCCCATTGGCGACACGCCAGCTCTGGATGGATCCTCGTTCTTATTGTATGTTATAGTACTTTTTACGTTGTATTTTTTCTTCTTTTATCGTGTAAATTTTTAGCTAACTATATCATTATTAATAAATTGAATTGAATCTAGTGACTTTTGTGGTTCACCTTGACAAGGATTGTGAATAATATTTAAGGCAGGTTCTTATCCTCAACTAATACTCCGAGTACCAGAATATTATTGTCACATTGTCGTCTGGCTTACCTATTGGGTTCTGTATATAATTTAGGAAAATATTCCCCCACAGAAGCTAATGGAAAATCTAGACTGAATGGACAATATTTTTGGAAACAATATTTGGGACGTTATGTTTAAGAAATTATACTTAAGTATAGTTCCTTACATTAAATTCTGACCTACAACCGTTTGTAAGGTTTTTGGAGACTGTGAATGAAAAAAATAAATTCAAGGTGTAAAGCGTCAGACTTAGCATCTTCGTCACGTCAATTAAGGATTTAATGATGTGAGATATGGAGTTTCGAACTCTACTCGAATCCATTACTTTTATCTTATGTGTTTCGCAACCTTGCAAACTAATAATGACATCTTTTGATCACAAGAAGTCATCCAACACATGTTGGCTTCCTGTGCATAAATAAACGTCCTTTTCCAACTCATCATCAGGCGTTGATGGGCTGAAGAAAGTGTTCTTTCTATGAGAGATGGAAAAACACTTTCATTAATGAATGCACTTTGTTTGAGAAAGGTTCATGCTGAAGGAAATCACATTGGCTTTATTTAAATTACAACATATTTATTAATATTCCTTTTGAGTCAACTACCCCATCTCTTTCCTCGCGTCTATAATCCGAAAACAATGGTACACAATAATGACAAAGATGTACTCTGTTAACAGTTTGAAAGGCAAATGATTGGAACCACATGAGAATGTCTATTAAAAAAAATGACCTCTGGGTTACATATTTTATGTATGGGAATGCCACAGAAGGCTCAGAGCATCCATTTTTCCCCGCTGAAGGCAACAACAGATGCAATAAACTGTCCTCCCCATTGGGCAGGATGACTTAATTAAAAGCTGAAGGACACGTCACGTGCGCCTTATTCCTTAATTGACTGTGAAATGGATAGCGAAGCGAAATCTGTTCCTTTGCACATTTCTAATGAGTGCATTTTGCATATAACTAGACTGGGGTGAGGAGGCGCTCTGTTTCTAAGAAGGATTCAGAGGCAGGGTGTTCTAAATCTGTTTACACTCACAATATCTTGCACCTCCGATGATCTCAGCCGTTACTTCGAGCCAGGCCGCTGTTTACTAGCCAGGCCTCCGAAACAGTATCTCCAGCAGATTAAGCCTACCGCATGCCAGAGCTGTTATCCATATAAGAATAACTTTGTTATGCAATAGAGGTTATATCAAATTTACACCCTCAGCGTTTTCCAACTCTGCGACAGAGATGGGGGAGATTTGTCTATGACGCAGCAACGGGGGAACCGCCAGGGCTCTCGGCTGTCACTCTTCAGATGAGACCGGTCCCTACACCATTAAACAGCGGCAAAATAAATATGCTTTAGACAGAAAACATCAAATCGTTGGCACCTCGGGTGAGGACGGAACTCATCTCCTTCACTTGTCTATTTTCCTCACCGCCTGCCTGTGGGGATTTCTGCATCATAATTGCACAATGCTCCGCTTTGCCGGCGGAGCATGCGCTATTCCTGCAAGTTAAGCATGCATTGGTTGGGTACCCCGGTGAAGTCTGTAGGGAGAAAGGTTGTGACATTGCATTAGCGACCTGAAGGGAGTTAATTACTATGACTCATTCTCCTTGATTTCTCCTAGGTACCGGCGCTGCACAACTAACTGCAGGCTACTTTAGTTTTCGGCTGAATCTTGTGCAACTTGCTACTCTTTATGCAAAATCTATAAGTCAATAATTTGAGCAGTTTGAAACATGCATCCAGACATTGTTAGCATTTTCGTGTGCAAGCATCTCGGGTTAGTTTCTTTACGTTTTAAATTGTGTGCATTTCTCAATGGATTTTTTCTATATTTAATTGGAAAAATGCAAGGGAAATGCTATTTTCCTGTGACGGAGTCAATGTGAACGAAACTCATTGAGTATATTTGTTGTGAATAAGAAGCAATAGTGATACTTATCGCTATTGCTTGGTTAGCGGGAAAAAAATATCACCGAGCACCGAGGATTTTTACCGCTGAGATACCTTGATATTATCAAGGATTATTTCAAAAGCGGTAAAAATCCAGCGAAATGCTTGAATATCGCTGAAAAATCAGCGATATTCATGCATTATCGTGACAATGCTCTTAGCCATGTTATCCACCTTCCATTGGATAACATGGCTAAGAACTGCTTTTAGCAGGCGTTAGCTTTTGGAGATATTCGCGCTTAGCGCGAATATTTCCAAAAGTTGTTAATAGGAGTTAGAGATGTTAGCGACTGTTTTCAGTCGCTAACATCTTGGCACGCCCACTTTGCATGTCATTAGCGATAATTATCGCTGACATGCTAAGTGGGGCCCAAGATGGTCGCTATCTCCTACTAGTTGTCGCTAACTGGTGTTAACGACAGCTTGGTAATAGGGCGATAAAGTTATTGCCGCATTACCGGGTAAAAGTCCCACTAATGCGGCGATAACGCCCTTGGTAATATGCCCTTTTTACTACTTTTGCAACCATGGCTCCTTTATTATTATTTTTTTGGGGGAGGAGGGGGCTTTGAAATCCATAGTCTCTTCAACGCACATTCTTGAGAAAGTCACATCTCCACCCAACCCAGTTCTCAAATTCGAGTTTGTTTCTTTCTTGATTATTATTCACAGTAGTGGGTTTCTTGTTTATGGGATGGAGATATTCCCATCAACTAATCGTAAACAGCAGCTGTAAGGTAGTAGCAAGCCATTTTTATAGGAACAATCCTGAAACCATTTGTTTTCTCTAGAGGAATACTTTCTTCTTTTAGGAGACATGTGTGGGTCAATTTGTATTTATAAGGGCGCAGGTACAAACAGTTGCACCAGGGAGATAGCCCCAGAAAAAAGAAGAAAGACAATATGTTGGAACGTGTTGTGGGAAATGACATCAGGATACCTGATTTGCAGAAATCCAGAACTTGGTGAGGGAAGTTTACAATTTACATAGTTTAAGATGGAACCCTAGATATTAAGTTGACTCATGAGGTGGATGCACACGTGTTGCAATATCCAGTCTTACCACGGAGCAAAGCCCAAGCAGAAGGGAACTGGAAGACACTTTGCCATTCATTTAAGGCATGTTTACTGACTGGGACTATGAACTGTGACATCTTCATGCAAAATCTGCTGAATTATAGCATAGGTTTCAGAATGATAACACAATATTCTTTGACATTCCTGAAAAATTGAAGACTATAAGCAAGATTATTTCACAGGCTGACCGGCTACTGAAAATGGAGCTCTCCTGTTTTTGCTATTCCAACATGCACACAGGATACACTCGCAGAGTCCCATATCCTCATCAAGGCCCATGCCAAAAATGCATTATTTATCAAGCATCAACAAGCAAGACAAGTAAATACATGGTCCCTATACATCTGAAGGTCACAATGCAAAGTTTTAGCAGAATAGTTATTTGAGATCAAATTTAAAATGAAAAAGTAATCATGGCTTTCAATTTCAGACAAAAGCAGAGGGACATTAGATATGATCTGCTAGAACAAAGCAACTTGATTTTAACTAATGATAGAACTTTCAAAGAGTATACTGAATTTGACTCTCTAGAAATGTTGTTGGACTAATTGAAGGCTACAGAGATAGTGCACTCTCCCTCACAAAGTGGAAAACAGGATCACATGTATAAGAAGACTACAGAGGTCAGCGGTCAGTAAAGAACAATGAAAGGTCTGTATGTTGACTCTCAAAGAAGGTCTGAACCACGTGGTGGAAACTCTGGCAAGGCACAGAGACAAGGCCTACTCACCATTGTAAGTGACAGAAGACGCTGCCACCCTGCAAATAATCTGAACTGTTGTGAATGCACAGAGTTCAACACTTTAGAAGTTAAAGTCCTTAATTTCCAGTCGTCTATCACACATGAACCCTAAATCCGTGAATACTTTTAAACAATTTTTTATTGAAGTTCTTTGGTTTCTTAAAAATCTGAGCAGTTATATACAATGTCAAAATCAAGATCAAGGCATAGGTAAAGTAACATTACATGCAGAATACAAAAAAAAAAAAAATTTGAAAAAAAAAAAAATAAATAAATAAAAAAAAAAATATATGGGGCTACTTTTTACCAAGCAAAAACAGATCCATAATTACTCAAAAAACGAATCCCAAGTCTTTTCAATTTTCCTCAGCCCTCCTATCCATTTTGCATATAAAAATTCACTTCTTCTAACATTTCTTATCTTTTGCAGCCATGCTTGGAGCGACGGGACCTGAGTTGATCTCCAATTTTGCAGTATTAACGACCTTTGTACAGCCATTGCAATATATAACAATTTGACGGTTTGATCATCAATTTCCAGTTCGAGATCATACCCATAGAGCATCAACTTTTCATTATATAAAATCTGAATCTTACAATCAGTTTGTAGAAACTTAAATAACTCATTCCAAAAGGGTACAATTTTAGGACAGTTAACTATGGTGTGAGACCAGTTAGCAGGGGAAAAGTGCTGGCATCTAAAACAATTGGCAGATGTGTTAACGTACATTTTTGAGATAGCGGCTGGTGTATAATATAGCAGCCATTTATTAAAAAATAACATTCTTCTCCAATTAGCACCCCGTAACACTTTAAAGTTTAACTCGTTTAACGTTTTCCAAGCATTTACAGAGAGAACATGATATTCTTGATCTTGCCATTTTTTAATAGCTTTCGGGGTGACATCTATCTCAATTTGAAGAGCTAAACAGCGTTTCCATTCCCCTGGTTTCTTGGACCTTACGACCACAAACAAATCTTCCCATAGCTGATTCTGTAAACTAAGATTTCCTGGGTCCAGCTGTTCCAGCATTTTATAAATCAGAATATAAGAACCTATTAGCAGATAATTCCCCTGAATTAATAGTTGCATCTCGCACGGCTTTATCCAGACTCCATCCCTTATAAAATCTGATAAATTATTAAAACCTCGATGATTCCATTGCATAACAATATCTGAGCTTATTTTAGTCTCTGTGTATTTGAAGACATATTTCAGAGGAGTTTTAGAGTTGAAGCGTGGAAGGGAATATCTTTTAAAGATAGCATCCCGTCGTTTAAAAAACCAGTTCATGATCTTATATCGAACTAATTTTGGAGATTTCGGAATTTGCAAAACGAAGGGAGTCTGGGTATCATGACAGATAAGGTCAAAGAAGAAATTAATAAATAAACTAGGTCTTTGCGCTCCAATCTTAAAGCGCTCTAGATATTGTGCAAAATATGCACTATAATAATCTTTAATATTCGGTAGAGATAGCCCACCTTGTTTTGTATCTGTATAGAGAGTACTTAATGCTAGTCTAGCTGTTTTTTTTGCCCAGATGAAACCAGAAAATAAAGATTCTACCTTTGAAAAGAAGGCTGCAGGAAGAAAACATGGAATAGTTGCAAACAAAAAATTAAACAGTGGAAGCACGGACATCTTAATCAGGGCCACCCGGCCCAAGATTGATAATGGCAGAGGACTCCACCTAGTAAACATTAAATGTATTTTCCGCAAAAGAGGTTCAAAATTAAGTATACATAAATCTGCGACCGAAGCCGAAAAGAAAATTCCTAAATATCTTTTTGGCCTTGGATTGATACATCCGACTAACTCTGGGTGAACATTAAGATCCTTCCCTCCACAGACTAAAATTTCGGTTTTTCTTTTATTAATCCTATAACCACCTAAGGTTTCGAATTCCTCAAAAAGTTTTAAGGCGCAGACCTGAGATTTCATATCTGGTCTGATTAGCAGCATGATATCGTCTGCGTACATTTTAATTTTGGCCATAGTAGGAACAGGAGGGACTATATCTACAGAATTACGAATTGCTATGGCTAAAGGCTCAATAAAAAAAGCAAAAAGAGTGGGGGATAAAGGACAGCCTTGTCGAGTCCCTCGCTGAACTAAGACTGTACCTACTAAGGCCGAATTGATAATTATCTTAGCTTTAGCACCCGTGTACAAATTTTGGATTAAATTAATAATCTGTGAGGGAATGCCAAATTGTGTCAAAAGAACAAAAAGTGTGTTCCAAACCACCAAATCAAAAGCTTTTTCTGCATCAAGCAATAAAATTAAAGCAGGGATCTTCTTCATATCAAAATAATCTAAGGCTTCTACTAAAAAATGAGTGTTTGTTGCAAGTTGGCGGCTTGCAATGAATCCATTCTGATCTGGGTGTGTAAGATCCGCAGCAGCCATGGAATTAAATCGCAAGGAAAGAAGTTTTGTTGTAATCTTATAATCAGTATTGAGTAAGGTAATGGGCCTATATGAATTGGGGTCTTTACGGTCTTTGCCTTTTTTAGGAAAGCTAACCACCGAGCCTTCCGTAAACGAGTTAGGAACTTGGCCCCCCTTTAACATAGAATTTAGCAACTGAAGTAGTAAGTCCGACAGGGAGTCATAGAAAACCTTAAAAAATTCGGCTGGTAGGCCATCCGGCCCACAGGCCTTGCCCATTGGTAAGTTTTTAACTACTAGTTCCAACTCAACGTTAATGAAAGGGGCTGACATTCCTTCCTGATCCTCTTGTGCTAGAGATGGTATTTCATATTTATTTAGAAAGGTCCTAAGTTTAACTGCATCTATATCTTGGTGTTGAGTATATATCTTTTGATAATGTGACAACATTATATTACCTATTGCAGCAGTTTGTGAGGTCTCTGTGTGTGTAATCGGACATTTTAACAGATGAATCTTATTCGCAGCCGCTTGTTCTTTAGCTTGCCAAGCCAAAAGTTTACCCGTGAAATTACTTTCCTCATATATCTTCTGAGATTGTTTTAGAAACTGTTCCTCACTCTGTTTATAAAAGTTTGTACTGAGTTCACGTTTTTCTTCATTTAACTTGTTTTTCACTGTATTTGAGAGATCAGATTGACGTAATAATGTTAAGGTAGCGATTCTATGATACAGTTGATCTCTTACTTGCTTGACAGCTCGCCATTCTGAAGCATCCTTACTAATTATAATGCCGCGAATGAAAGCTTTCAGTGAATCCCACACAATATGCAGAGGGGCAGTATCTAGATTACGTGTAATAAAGTCTGAGATCTCCACTTTTAATGTTTTAATCCACTGCTCATCCTGTAAATATGTCTTATTGAATATCCATCTTTTAGGAGTTTTTTCCACTTCTCCAGCCCCAAATTCAATCACTAACATAGCATGATCTGAGAACCCATTATGCGTCAACTTTTGAAAGGAAAACTCTAATTCCGTGGATGCTAAAAAGAAATCAATTCGAGATGAGGATTTATGTCTCCCTGACCAGAAGGTGAACTCTTTTTTTTGAGGATTATCTAAGCGCCAAGGGTCACAGAGATCTAGTGTAACTATATTTTGGCTTATAGATCTTCGTGATTTAGGCTTAAGTTGTCTTTTAGTGCGCACAGTTGAATCCAATTTTACATCCATCAGAATATTGAAGTCTCCTCCAATCACAATATCCCCCCTAATCATGTAGAGTGATTGAAATAATTCATCATACTTCTGACTCGAGTCATCCACTGGGGCATAAAAAGAGACAAAAGTAATAGGCTTACATCTGCCACTCACCACGCATGACACCCAACACCATCGTCCCTCCCTATCTTCTTCAGTTTGAAGAATCTCAGTATCCATATTACGATTTAAAAAAATAGCCACCCCTCGAAGAGATTCTGAGGCACATGAAAACCCTCGATATGATGCCCAAGTTTTAAACTTGGAAAAATTCTCGATTTTTGTATCAGGAATATGGGTTTCTTGCAACATAACAATAGATGGATTCTCCGTTCTAATCCAGGACTCAATAGCACGCATTTTTTTTTATTATTCAGTCCGTTAACATTAAACGAAATTATCTTTAAACCTCTACTAGTCATTGTAAAGAAAGTACTTCATACTTTTTAGCATAAATAATTCCTTCATTATCACCCTTAAGCCACTCTTCCAAAAACTTTTGACCTCACCCAAAGAAACTTCAATATTTTCATTTTTTCTCCCCCCCCTCACCCTTACCTTGTGGCCCTGCTCTCTCCCTACCTCTCCTTTCCACGCTAGCCACCCATACTAACCCCTATCTTGGAGGTGCCTTGTGATTGCACCTCTTAACCCGTGATATCCTTGTTCCTCCCTACCCCTCCATCACCCCTAACCATATAAACACATAGGAGAACACACAATTTAAGCTGACAAGCTAATATTTAAGCTAATATCATATTAACCCTGTGATATTTTATCCAAAAGTCCCCTTGCTTCATCCACCTCCGTGAACATATAGAATTTGCCCTTCACCAACACTTTTAGTTTAGATTGCTGTGCAATCATTGCTTGCGCGCCTTTATCTTTAAACAGCTGCAGTATCTTGACAAATTCTTTCCTGCGTCTTGCAGCAGCGGCTGACATATCTGAGAAAATCCTACATTTAGTAGTTGGATTCACCACAAATTGTCTTTGCCTAAATGCCACAGAAAGAATAGTCTCTTTAACGCGCACATCAGCAAAGTTCACTAGAATAGTTCGGGGATACGTAGAGTTGAGGGGCTGATGAGTTGGAACTCTATGTGCACGAGTAATAGTCAAATCTCCTTTAAACTCGGGAATGACCTCATGAAGAAAGAATGAAGTAAGCCACTGTTTCATATCAGACCCCTCAATATTCTCCGGAACCCCTACAATTCTCAGATTTGACCTTCTGTTATAATTTTCCAAATCGTCGAGTTTGGATTCCAGAGCTTTTGAAATTTTTGATACACTTGCAGTGACCTTCTTTACTTCTGCTAGATTCCCTTCTAGTCCCGTAATTCTGGTTTCTGCCTCTTGAAGACGAGCAGGAAATAAGGTCATTAAATCTTCCATTTTGTCTAACCGTTGATTAATCACTATGAGTTCCGCTTTCTGAGATTGCTTCATCTCTCTTACTTCACTTAAGATCAGATTAAGCATATCTTTTACTGATATCTGAAAGTCACCAGTGGTGTCCGATTCAATCTCAGAAGATTCTTGTACATTAGGAACATCCGCAGAGCACAAGTTTGGTTGAGCCGGGGCCAAACTGAGTTGCGGGCTAGCTGCTGCTACATGTTCAGTAGAGATTAAAGAACCAATTGGGTCCATCATCAATTCTGCGTTTAGTGCTGCAGAGGTACTATTGGCAGATGCCACAGATTTCTTTTCAAATAAAGGAAACTGTTTAGTGATTTTCGCAGTTTTTGACTCTCCAGAGGTTTTTGTTTCTTTCAAATTTTGCAAGTCTTTCAGCTTGGGGTCCTTGATAGAAGATATCGCATCCTTTGGTTCTGGACCTACAGTCCCCGATTTGTCCATTAAATTACCCGAATCCATATCCAAGGTGGGTGCTTCCAAAACTAACATACCACCTGGCCTCTCAACACAGATCTGCGGGGCATGAATGGATATAATTTCCGGAGACTCCTCTTCCCCCTCACCAGAGTTCTCTGAGTTCTCCACAGAAGAGGGCCCTTTATCTCCTACCAGACCAGCAGATTTAGCAGCATCCTCGCCGTCTTTAATTTGTTGGCGGCGCGCTCTCGCTTTGGCACGGGCTGTTAGCTGTTTCCCCATTTCAATTTGCCTAGGGCTCAAGCAGCTCTACAAATCTGTACTCCAAGTTAATCCTATCCACACTGCGGTTGAAGCTTTAGCTTATGCCCAGTTGCGTTGGTGGGGTATCCTCTGCTGAGGTCAGGGAGTCAGGGGTCAGGGATTTTTATATGCTTTAACTTCCTTTACCATGTAGAGAGTAATTGACCAGTCTATCAAGCCTGCTAATAGATTGTCTGCCCAGCGAGTAAACAATCCGCCTTAAGCCTTAAGGCACCACAGCTCAATAGTTCTGTAAATTGCCTACATTTGCATGAAATTCCAGAAGCGGCCCCACTGACCTGCTTATCCGCCGTATCATTAGGGTCTGAGTCCAATCGAAACAAACGTTTTTTCAAACACTTTCTCCAACAAATGCCTAAAAGCGTGGCATTTCACCAGTGTCCCGGAATCCAAAATGCGTTTAGCAAGCTACCGCCGTCAGTAATCCGGGACGCTGCAACAATGTTGCCGCCGTCAGCCGCCATCAGCCTCATGGAAGGGGGGAGGAGTCTCGGACGGAACAGGACATCCGAGCGCTACGCGAGTGCGTGGAGCTCCAGCGTAGCGGCCGCCAAATCCATGAATACTTGAAGACATTGAAAATGTGTCATTCACAGTTATTATTCACACTGTTCGAGATATAGATCAACGTTTTCTGATAGTGTTATTATTGACTATTCTTTCAAGCCTTATATTACTACCAGTGGGCATAGGTCCTTATTTCGGTGTGCCATCCTATTCTTTCCTGAGTTTTATTTTTATTTTGTAAAAGCATAAGGTTTTTTAAACACATGGACATTTTTGGTCTGCTTGTGCATCCATATAAACAATGGGCCTGATTCACAAAAGTAATCTGAGACAAAATCCTAACATTACGACTTTCGATATTAACAAAAGACATTTAGGAGTAGTGAAGTTAGGATTCCGAACTTTACTACTCCTACATGCCTTTTGTAAATACCGAAAGTCATAAAGTTAGGATTCTGTCTCAGATTACTTTGTAAATCGGGCCCAACGTGCTTATTTAGGGTTTGTGTGAAGGAACACTCTATCACAGATGTGGCAGAGATGCAGTCTACCATATTACAAGTGGCAGACAGGATATCCATAATGCTTTTACAGAATATCCTGTCAGCCAACCTGTATATAAAACCCAATACATTTTTTGTGTATTTGGGGCTATGAATTGCTGCAAACCCCACATCAATATTCAACGAAACCAGAAAGTTTAAAGCAAAATGAGGAGATATTTTATATTTTAAACAAATTTGCTCAGTATTGTGTTGTATTTCTCAAATAAACAAACATTAATTCTTCAACATTACCAAAGGAAATGTTGCCCTGAATCTCTGAGTTCAGATATACCAAGTATGTGTGGGGAATATAGTCTGCACAATCAATTATGTAATATTAGCACAGATCCCTTAATTGTGACATCATCCCAGTTTATGGTTCTTTGATCATTTCAGATCCAATATCCAAATCAGCACTATAAAGAACGTGTTAAAACTATAAATTGTCTAATTTTGTATGACCAACGGAGTCTATTGATGCAAGGTAATCTGCCTGTGCCTTGTCTGATAGACCATATGAACACTGTTTATAATGTTTGTTGGATGTTTAGAATTGTTTACCAAAACATGATAGTTCCTCTCAGTCTCTATTGTGAACGTCAAAAACCTGCCAATGATTGTCTTTCAACTTTGTTGCTCAGGGTATGATTGTGGGGGTACGAGAAATACCTGGGCTTTTCATGGTTTAACATGTCCATAAGCTATAATTGGGTGCAGTGCATTTTGGAAAATTGTAGTGCAGTGCATTTTGGAAAATGGTATAGCAACTGCAAGTGAAATGCCAGTTAAGTTTATTTGCATTTTGGTGGCAGCTTTCACTACTTTGCTGTAAATAAATATATCTAAACCAGATATTTGCCATATCTAACATCCTAAGGTATCTACTACAGGTGCTGGAATTTCACTACTTCAATTGGCTGACGAGAGATCATGCTGACTTCAATGTTACCCAAGGAGATGATGGACAGAGCACTGAAACTTTTCCGACACTCACCCCCAGTCAGAGATCTGGGTTGAATCTTATCATCATTCTTTAGCTCACTTTGCCACCCAAGTTCAGACACAGCTATATGCAAATCAGTCTTGACCTGTGCCTCATGGGAACAGGCCAGCCCGAATTACTAAGCAATCCCTGGGCCGGAAATAAGCATCCTGGGACCGGTTTCAGGCTAACAGCCCTTATCAGCCAGGCTAGTTTGAATCCAGTGGCAAAGTGAGCAAGGGACCTGTGCCTGGGCCTACCCTGCCAACTTAGGGCGAACAAAGCAAACACAAGGTAATGATGGACGGAGCACTGATACTTTTCGGACACTCACCCCCAGTCACAGATCTGGGTTGAATCCATTATCATTCTTTAGTTAAATGTTAAATGTTGTATACTTGTAAAACGCACAGCTGCCCCAGCAAAAGGGCGTCCCGGCGCTGTATACCGCTGAGGAACCCGTCCTGGCTTTCCCTGTGGGATGGTCCCTACTGGGAATCCCCAAGGTGGAGCCAGGCATCCCCAACGTTGATGGGGCCGTTGTGGAGATGAGGCAAGCTAATGCCCAGAGTTGCCGATTTGGACCCCAGGTTAGAGTAGGCACCGAGGCGAGAATTGTCGAGTCCGCTGACCCTGGTCCACGACCCTGCCGCGTAGGGAATTGAACCCTGGTCCCGGGCCGACTTCTGCTCCCAGGTCTGCCGCCTCTAACTGTGTGAGAGATCAATCAATCAATCAAAGACATTTATAGAGTGCACTACTTACCCGGAGGGTCTCAAGGCACTAGGGGGGGGGAGGTGCTGCTACTGCTCGAACAGCCAGGTCTTGAGCTTCTTCCTGAAGGAGAGGTGGTCTTGGGTCAGGCGCAGGTCGGTCGGGAGGGAGTTCCAGGTCTTGGCGGCCAGGTAGGAGAAGGACCTTCCTCCTGTTGTCGTTCTTCGGATGCGGGGGATGGCGGCGAGGGCGTGACTGGCTGATCGGAGGTGGCGTTTGGGAGCGTAGAAGTTGATGCGGTTGTTGAGGTAGCTCGGGCCTTGATCGTGTAGGGCTTTGTGTGCGTGGGTGAGGAGACGGAAGGTGATTCTTTTGTTGACGGGGAGCCAATGCAGGTCTCTCAGATGTCCGGAGATGTGGCTGTTTCGTGGGATGTCGAGAATGAGTCTGGCTGAGGTGTTCTGGATCCGCTGGAGTCTCTTCTGGAGCTTGGCGGTGGTTCTGGCGTAGAGGGCGTTGCCGTAGTCCAGTCGGCTGGTGACGAGGGCCTGGGTGACCGTCTTCCTGGTCTCGGTGGGGATCCACCGGAAGATCTTCCGTAGCATGCGCAGGATGTTGAAGCACGACGAGGAGACGGCGTTGACTTGTCTGGTCATGGAGAGGGAGGAGTCCAGGATGAAGCCCAGGTTGCGTGCGTGGTCTGTCGGTTTGGGTGCGGTGCCCAGGGCGGGGGGCCACCAGGAGTCGTCCCAGGCGGAGGGTGAAGAGCCCAGGATGAGGACTTCCGTCTTGTCTGAGTTCAGTTTCAGGTGGCTGGTCGTCATCCACTCGGCTACATCTTTCATCCCTTCGTGAAGGTTGGCTCTGGCGGCGGCGGGGTCGTTGGTCAGGGAGAGGATCAGCTGGGTGTCGTCGGCGTAGGAGATGATGTTGAGGTTGTGTTGGCGTGCGATGGCCGCGAGGGGGCTCATGTAGATGTTGAAGAAGGTGGATTCATCTTTAAGGTGGGCAGTCACCCACCTCAAGAGAAAATGACACTCTACTGTCACAGTGAACCCCAAAAGCCACTCATTAATCTAAGCTCAATCACCTGGTGGCTACACCTCAAAGCAATACTAAAACAGTAATACAGTCAAATCACCAAACAATAAAAATCCCAAACTGAATTAGAACAAAATAACAATTTCATTATACAAAATGGTACCAAGATGACAAAAAACCAAAAGGAGGAGCTAGACATATGATTTTTCAAATTTCTTAGTAAAAACAGCATCAAAAACTGGTATGTGCAAAAGATAGTCTATAGAAGCGGTAAGCTGGGACCTAGATGTAATTTCAGGCCAACTGTGATGGAGCACATGCCAGATACACCAAGCAGGTTCGTCTCAGTCAAAGATTTTACTTACTGATTTTGGCTTTTGTATGGAGTGCAAAATCTTTCAACTGGGCAAACCTGACACTGTATCAGAAGGTGCATCTAAATAAGGGTACACTTCGAAAATAATGACACTCAAAATATCTGCATACAAACATATTGTGACGAAATATTGATGTAAAAAACATCTACATCCTATTCTTATACTGGTAAGTACAAAAATATCCCAAAAAATATATGTCATAAATATAGTTGTACAAAATATTGTGTATATATATATATATATTCACTGAAAAAACCATGGGTTATAGACCATATATAGTTAGGAATTAGCATTTACAAAACCTTATTTTACTCACACAAAACCATTGAAATTTCATATATAGTTAGTTGCACTAACTATATATCGCGCACCCGCAATCTGCTGCTGATCATGTCACATATTACATCATTCATGACATGATCAGTGACATCACTGATGACATCACTGATGACATCACTGATGACATCTCAAATGACATCACTGATGACATCACTGATGACAACATCCAGTGACTGTATGTTTCTGAAATTTCAAAATATGTCTTACTTATTGAAGAATGAGTGGATGTATAAGTGTCTGGATGAAGGATTTAGTAGGTGCATGACTGACTGTATGAGTGAGTGATTAAATGTGTCTCACTGAGTGCATGGGTTAGTGACTAAACTGTCTTAATTCGTGCATCATTATGTCTGTTGTTCTGTAAACTGCTGCATGTGTTGATCAGTAGTTTTATGATTAAGTATATGGGTTATTTATTGGTTGCCCAAGTATTTGTATGGGAGACTGAGTGTGTGTGTGGGTGGCTGGGAGGTGTATGACTCTGTGCATAGATGTGTGAGCAGTTGATTCACTAGATGTATGGGTTCAAAAGTGCATGTGGAAACAGCTGTAACGGCGGTTGACTGTGTGCATGAGTGTATTGGTGAGTGAATGGATATCTCAGTGCTACATGTCAAAGTAAGTACATATGTAAAACACAGTACATGTGAGAGTTGACATATATAAATAACTGTGCATAAGAGCCAGTGAATTTGTGAGTGGCTGTATGCATCATTGTGAACTTGTATCAGGGACTGTATAAGAGAGTAAATATATGTTTGAATAAGTAAGGTGTGTATAACTGTATAGTTGAGGAAATGGAAGTGTGATTGATTCTTTGCTTGACTGACTAGGTGTGTGAGTAACTCCATGGATGAGTGACAGTCTGTGAGTGTCTATTTACTCTGAGTGTATCTAAGATTATATTAGAGTCTTAAGAGGTTCACCGTATTATCACATGAATGATGTCATCAGTGATTTGATCAGTAATGTCAAATTAGATGTCATCAGTGATGTCATCAGTGATGTCATTTGAGATGTCATCAGTGATGTCATCAGTGATGTCATCAGTGATGTCACTGATCATGTCATGAATGAAGTAATATGTGACATGATCAGCAGTGGATTGCGGGTGCGCGATATATAGTTAGTGCAACTAACTATATATGAAATTTCAATGGTTTTGTGTGAGTAAAATAAGGTTTTGTAAATGCTAATTCCTAACTATATATGGTCTATAACCCATGGTTTTTTTCAGTGAATTTTCAAGGTTTTGTAAATGCTAATTCCTAACTATATATGGTCTATAACCTATGGTTTTTTCAGTGAATTTCAATGGTTTTTTAATAGCAAATATCAAAAGCTTTAAAATGTCAAGTACGCGGTAGGTAAAAACATTTTCGTGTTTATGCATGCTTTGAACGCTACCCCCCCCTTCTCTTTTCTTTTAAGAGTATTCTCTCTTTGCAGATAGTGAAGGGTAGGTAACGCAGGCCTTTGTCCCCGTTGTAATCCGTCGTGCCTGCTTCCCTCTCCATTTGATTGATTGTTATCCTAGAATTTATTGTTTTGGAATTGGTTCTCTTTGGTTCATTCTCTATTTACAAACAAGCACAGAGTCGCAATACTCTGTTTAGTCTTTGCAGATAGTGAAAAATCGTTAAAAAAACAAAAGGAATCAAGCAAAATCAGTAGGCCACTAATGGGATCTCTTTTTGACCTCGCTAAAATAGAAACATTATGAACAACCCCTCATGAGAAATACGAAACTAGTGAGAGGAACTGAGCTCGACACCATGATGGCTGCAAGACAGCTCGGCTCCGCCGCCCACCCCACCCAAAATAACGACAAACCCTATGCAAATATTATAAATATATACAACACACCAGCAAAGTAACAGGGTAAAATGTTTTATTAAATAACTATTTACATGGCAGCCTGCTGCAACATCGATCCAAACAAGCCTTTGTATTTGGGGCTCAAAATCAACAAGTAACAGGGTAAAACGTTTTATTAAATATCTATTTACATGGCAGCCTGCTGCAACATCGATCCAAACAAGCCTTTGTGTTTGTGGCTCAAAATCAACCATCAATAGTAAGATTTTCATAGGTGAGTGTAGGTTCATGGTTTTCCATCCACAGACTAAAAGTCTGGAGTGGGAGTGAAAGAACAATAACTAGGTAAGAAGGAAGGCAGAGGTTGTGGGAAGGACTCTGGATATGGTATGTTGCTTGGTCCCTGAGATGCTTCGATGTCACTGCCTTGCACAAATGGCATAAGTCCTGGATGTTGGGTGCCATAGTTGAGGGTTCCGAGCAGCGCTTGTAACACTGTCTGAAGCTTATTTGCACCTTCTGCAGCTTCACTATTCTCAAAGTAAGTGGGGGCTGTTTGTGGACCTGACTGCATTGGAAAACAATGTGATGCAGTGCCTCCCTGAACCGCTTGACGGAGGCCCCCGAGATAACTGCGCCTGCTCCACACCTTGTCCCACAATCCGTTTGACCTGAAGACACGTCCTGCGGTGCCCTGGTCCGACCATCACATATTCCTGCGCCAGGAGACGGCATGGGGTGCACTAGAAGGGAGAGGCGGCGCGATCGAGCCTCCCCCACCTCCCCAGGTGGAGGTTTCTCAGCTACACCCCAGCGCTTCACTCGACCAGCTGACTTGCGGCCGCTCTTGCAACACAGTGCCTCGCTCGGCCAGCTGAAGTGCGCCTGCTCTTGCTATTACAACGTCTCACCCGCCATCCAACGAAATTGCACCCAATCTTGCGGTACAGCGACAGGCGGCTGCTACGGAGCTCACAAAATGGCGGTCGGCTCCACAGACTTGGGCCTGGCCTGCAAGGATGGCTCTGGGCAACCGTGGAACTCGGATGCTTAACTGCTAGGGCATGGGCCCCATTCCCAAAAGAGTCCCCTCAGCCTTGAAGATTCTATAACAGTCACCGGGACCTCCGACTCCCGTAGACTTCCGGTGGGGAGCGACTGCCATGATTGCTCGCGGAATGGCCACGACGTAGCCACGAGATGGTGGTGCTCTCATGCTGACGCCAGCTTCAGTCTGAAACATCCAGAAACACTGTAGACTACCAATTCGATCAGTTCCGGTGGAGCCCCAACGTGACCCGGTAGAGAAGAACTTGCCCTCCCCTCTTTGACTGATGGTTCTTGTTGCCTGTCCCTTCTGTTGTCATTTAACAGAACTTTTTGGACTGCTGAAAGGGGTTGTGTTCCGACCGCTGGTTGGTGGAGACATTTTGACTATATTCTGGACCTGCGTTGTCGCGTAATGCGTCATATGACGCGCCGCGTTAGCGTACCCGGAAGTGCTCCGGTGCGCGAGGCACGTCTTCCCGGAAGCGATCCAGGGCACTGCGCGCTGCTCGTAACGTAAGCATAACAGGTCATGTGACTTGTTAATAAAACTTTTCATTGGTTCATTTTACTTTTGTTTTTCTAATGATGTAAGGCTTGGTCATATGACCTAAAAATAACACTTTTCATTGGTTTCGAACATTTTTTTTCCCAAATGATGAAAGCCCCACCTTTTTTTTCTCACTCTGACTTGTAAAGCAAAGGACCCAGATGCATTTACAGTTTATCACTAACAATGTTCCAGGCTAATGTATTTTCCCGTGAAATTTACAACTGTCCTGCAAGTAAAATATTCCTATTTCGAGAAAAAGGGCGTTTATTCGTCCCATGAGGGAGCCGTTGAACAAAAGAGGCTCGACCTGCTGTCTTAGTCGCTGATAGGCATGAATATCGGATTCTTATCGATCACTTTATGTTGCAGGAGTGGAAAACACAACAGCCCTTGACCATTTATCTTTACTGCTTTCCTGCGTATTATACCTTTTAACCGTCATGTAATCGGGCTGCTTTATTTCACTTGCCTTTTACTGATTCGAAAACAGTGGCTATTATTCAAAACTTTTCCAATCTAAGTACTACTACCATGTTTTGTTTTAAAAACCTTTATTGTGAAAATGTCAGTATACAAATACGGGCCTATAACCACGTGGGCCGGCCACGGAGCAAACTGTAATCGTATATGATGAGGGGACATTTACACTGTAGAAGAACGTAACGGGCGGGCCATTAGGTTGCAGGAACTAAGGTGTCTGACAGTTGCGGAATCGATGGACGTACATTTTATAATTAAAGTACGACAGGGCCAGTTACAATAAAATTATCTAGATATACATTTGCGGGCAAGTACCATGGGTGACGTTAATTCGAACTTTCAATAGTACAGTAATCAATAACACATCAGAACTTAATATCAATAGGGATGTCCAAATGTTCAATCAGTACTCGTCCCCACCCGCCATGTGCTTCAAAACTGCATACGTATCTCGTGAAATCAAGGTTGGGCAACCAGTACACAACAAGGAGTTACGAGTCCCATTTATACCGGCGCCATTTTGGGCGAGGCCGGGCAGGTCCAGGATATAGTCAAAATGTCTCCACCAACCAGCGGTCGGACCAGAACTCCTTTCGGCAGTCCAAAAAGGTTCCGTTAAATGACAACAGAAGAGATAGGCAACAAGAACAATCAGTCAAAAGAGGGGATGCTTTCGGGAATGGGGCCCATGCCCTAGCAGGCAAGCGTCCGAGTTCCAAGGTGTCCCAGGGCCATTTTAGTGGACCAGGCCCAAATCCAAAGAGCCGGCCGCCATTTTTAGAGTCCTGTTGCAGCCGCCTATCGCTGCACCGCAAGAGCGGGCGCAACTCAGCTGGATGGCGGGTGAGGCACTGTGCCGCAAGAGCAGGCGGAACTCAGCTGGATGGCGGGTGAGGCACTGTGCCGCAAGAGCGGGCGGAACTCAGCTGGATAGCGAGTGAAACGCCAAGGGGCGCCCCACTGCAGCTGAGGAGCCTCCACCTGGGGAGGCGGGAGAGGCCCGTTCGTGCCGCCTCCCCCCCCCCGGGGCACCCCATGCCGTCTTTCGGCGCAGCGTTGTAGGATGGCCACACCAGTGCGGCAACTTGCTGGACACCACCTCGGTGCCATCCGGATCTCGGCGCGTTGTGCTGCCTTCGGCCTACTGTAGCAGCAAGTGCGGGCGCAACTCAGCTGGACAGCGAGTGAAACGCTAAGGGGCGCCCCACTGCAGATGAGGTGCCTCCACCCGGGGAGGCAGGAGAGGCCCGTTCGCGCCGCCTCCCCCCCCGGGCACCCCATGCCGTCTTTCGGCACAGCATTGTAGGATGGCCACACCAGTGCGGCAACTTGCTGGACACCACCTCGGTGCCATCCGGATCTCGGCGCGTTGTGCTGCCTTTGGCCTACTGTAGCAGCAAGTGCGGGCGCAACTCAGCTGGACAGCGAGTGAAACGCTAAGGGGCGCCCCACTGCAGATGAGGTGCCTCCACCTGGGGAGATGGGAGAGGCCAGTTCGCGCCGCCTCCCCCCCCCCGGGCACCCCACGCCGTCTTTCGGCGGAGCATTGTAGGATGGCCACACCAGTGCGGCAACTTGCTGGACACCACCTCGGTGCCATCCGGATCTCGGCGCGTTGTGCTGCCTTCGGCCTATTCGCACATCGGTCCGCTACTGACGCCGCCTCACAGGCCAACGGATTTTGTAGGCTTTTTATAGCCCAAAGCCGCATAACAGGTCATGTGACTTATTTATAAAACTTTTCATTGGTTCATTTTACTTTTGGTTTCCTAATGATGGAAGGCTTGATCATATGACCTAAAAATAACACTTTTCATTGGATTGAAACATTTATTTTTCCCAAATGATGAAAGCCCCACCTTTTTTTTTCTCACTCGGCAGTCCAAAAAGGTTCCGTTAGATGACAACAGAGGGGACAGGCAACAAGAACCATCAGTCAAAAGAGGGGAGGGCAAGTTCTTCCCTATCGGGTCACGCTGGGGCTCCACCGGAAGTCATCGAATTGGTAGTCTACAGTGTTTCTGGATGTTTCAGACTGAAGCTGGCGTCAGCATGAGAGCACCACCATCTCGTGGCTCCGTCGTGGCCATTCCGCAAGCAATCATGGGAGCCGCTCCCCACCGAAAGCCTGCGGGAGTCGGGGGCCCGATGACTTTTGTAGAATCTTCAAGGCTGAGGGGACGCTTTCGGGAATGGGGCCCAAGCCCTAGCAGGCAAATGTCCGAGTTCAAATGTGTCCCAGGGCCATTTTAGTGGACCAGGCCCAAATCCGAAGAGCCGGCCGCCATTTTAAGACTCCTGTGGCAGCCGCCTATCGCTGCACCGCAAGAATGGGCGCAATTCAACTGGATGGTGGGCGAGACGCTGTAGCCGCAAGATGGGGAGCAACTCAGCTGAATGGCGGATGAGGTACAGTGCCGCAAGAGCGGGCGCAAATCAGCTGAATGGCGACTGAAACGCTAAGGGGCGCCCCACTGCAGCAGAGGAGCCTCCACCTGGGGAGGCGGGGGAGGCCCGTTCGCGCCGCCTCCCCCCCCGGGGCGCCCCACGCCGTCTTTTGGCGCAGCACTGTAGGATGGCCAGACCTGTGCGGCAACTTGCTGGACACCACCTTGGTGCCATCCGGATCTCGGCGCGTTGTGCTGCCTTCGGCCTATTCGCACAACGGACCGCTACTGACGCCACCTCACAGGCCAACGGATTTTGCCGACTAAAAGACAGACCAAAGCACCCCATTGTTGCTTTGAGATGGATGTTGTAGCAGGCTGCTATGTAAATAGTTGTTTAAAATGTTTTTTTTTAACGTGTATACTTTGTTAGAGCGTTGTATATATTTATAAGTTATTAAAGTGTTATAATCCTACTACTTTGTTGGAGTGCTATATATTTTTAATTTGACACATAATTGTGAAGACTTTGATGTACAAAAAGGCATCCCTGGAATCTTCCGCTTCAGGCTCGGTCCCACACACCCTTACAGTGAGAATCCCCTCCCCAATCACAATACAAGATCGTTATCAGATAGTAGGAACGCGTGTGGTGTGACGGATCTCATGGGGTGGGGGACTTGATCTACTGTAACTCCTTTGAAGAGGGATGATTCTTTACAGTTGGGGCCATAAACTACATCTCCAGGGCTAGGTGATAGCCTGGGACCGGCCTGGACAATCGGACACAGAGGAAGAGGAGTGTCAGAGGGTGCGGTAGTGAATAGGGTGAAAGGGAGGTGTCGGGCGGGCACAGGGTGTGATTCTCAGGGAAGAGCAGCGCAGATGGGGGGAGGTTTATGGCCCATGCATGAGAGAGAGAGCGGGGGTGACCAGTGCATGGGGGAGATGCTTGCGAGGGTGGGGAGCCATGCTAAGGATCGGCGGCGTGCAGAGAGTGGGTCTGGTCAAGGCATCTAAAATGGCTGCAGTGCACGACAAAAGTGTGGCATTGGAAAAAAGGCAAGATGGCACAGACAATGTTTATCAATACGGATTAATTTATAACAATTATTTTTAACAATATATTTACTCGCAGTGACAAATTGGCGGTCAACACTTCCTGATTTCCTTCGAATCGAACGTTAACAGACGTCACGCAGCAAAAAAAAAAATCTACTCACGCGCAGCCGCTGGAAGACATGCATCAACATATATGAGCATCCTCAGCCACCCTCAGAAAACATAGGGGGTCAGGATACGTCTCCCGTACCCCCTTATACCCATTTCCCACATTGTTTTTCCTCCATCTTGTAATTTAATTAAAACGGAACACAAAATGGCGAATTCCCGTTTCGCTATCGGTTCGCTACCCGGTTCTACCGCGAAAAATCAAATTTTTTTTATTTGCCCCACAGGACCCTTTAATAACCCCAACATCATTCCTAGGGGGTCAAGAGGGGTCTACCTTGCCCCCTTTCATTAAATTCCCCCTTCGTTTTTCTTCTCCTCTTGTCTCTCGATCCTACCAAGAGACAAGATGGCGGCCGTTCCGGACTGTTTAGAATGTTGACAGGCACTGGAGAGCCAATCAGCTTCGCTTCGCAAAGTTCCGTTACGCGAAAAGTACGCGAACCGGAGCGCTACCCGGGACGCTGTCACAGATATATCTGTTTTTTAAAACGTTAATTTCTCAAAATCCACTGGAGCACATATATTGAGACATAGCAAAGGCACATCGGGCTAACAGTCCCTACAATTTTGCCAGGTTTCGTGCAAATCCATTCAGCCGTTCGAGCTAAAAGTGAGGCCAACCGCCCTATGGAAAAATGAATGGGAAAAATGCGTTTTGGGACCCCCCTTTTTTCTCGGCCCCCCCTTGACGAAACCCCCCCCACATTTCCAGGGGCTGCTCAGAAACAAAATTTGCCATTTTCCTGAAGATTTCAGCCGATTCCGTCTACAAACGCCAAAGTTATTAGACATAGAATTTTCAAAAGTCCCATAGAGAAAAAATCCTAACTATATATACCTACTGGCGACCGCCAGTTAAGCATGAGCGAATTTTGCGGATCTCGCGTTCGCGAATTTTGCGGATTTGCGGATTCGCAATCCGCAAAATCCGTGAATTCCCGCGAATTTGCGGATTTTTTTTTTTTTGTGTTCGCCCGTGTTTCTGCCAGTTCGCAAGGGTTTTGTACACTTTCGCAAATTGCGAACTTACCTGTCGGGTCGCAAGTTTCGCGAACTTGTTGTTTCTACGTGTCCAGCCTGTTTGGGACACTCTTCTTCATCACTGCCACTCTCTGTCACCACTGCCACTCTCTGACTACTCATGCCACCCTCTGGCCCACCCATGCCACCCTCTGTTTCATCACCACACCCTCTGGTTGTCCAGTGTACATTATTTTCGGCAAAGCAAAGCACACCTTCCCTGCCTCAAGTGACCTGAATTAATTTGGGGCTGATTCATGTGTCACAGAATATTTTTTTAGCTGGCACCTGCTTCCTTAGTGCGCCCTGATTAGTGATCTTTTGCACTTGCTAAGTGCTTTCATTGTTGCAAAATTAGTTACAACACCTGCCCTGCCCCAACTGACAATAATGAATTAGGGGCTGATTAATGGATTTTAACTTCCAGCCTGGCTCCTGCTTGTCTCCCTTAGCTGTAATTCAGGACCTTTGTGGCATATGTGTAACTATTCTGAGGTTCAGAGCAGGGTCACATAATAGTTTCAACTGGCAACTGAACTCTGGAGGGGCCCCTCAGGAAGCACTCCAGGAAATGGCTACTAATGATGAGCCTGAACTTTTGAACCTGGTAAGTAGTTACTTTCAGTTTTGCTAAAATCGTATTTCTGCAATTTTGCACTTATTCGCGGGGCGCGAACTCACGCGAACAGTGCGAGCAGTGCGAGCAAAATCCGCTGCTCGCGGATTTGCGGATTTTGCGGGAAATTCGCAAATCTCGCGGATTGCGGATTTCCCGAAAATCCGCCAAATCCGCGAGCGGAACGGATTTTCCGCCCATGCCTACCGCCAGTAGGTAATATATACATCCACAGCATCCCAATCCAGAAAGAACAGGCGGAGGCCACTTCAGGGGAAACGTTAGGATTTCTTTAATTCTTTAAATTATCAGCTCTGCATAATGCATTTCGGCCTACCGGCCTTCTTCAGATGCTGCTGAGTTGCAGGAAGTACTTTTCACCCCCACCTTTAACTAAGCCAGTGTCTCTCCCATTGGCGGTAGTCCCCCGGCCGTGGTCACACGATGACAACTCTGCTGCAGTTTGGACCGAAACTACAGCTCCCAGAGTGCTGTATTTCCGGGTAAGTGTTGCTGGAAAAGACTGTTAGATAGACATTGTAGGTGTCGAAATCCTGCTGGCAAAGGCGCGGGGTGTTGAAATAATAAAGTCCTTGTTGAGAATAGAAGATATATATATATATCACTCCCAGGAATCCCTCACCCCCTCCAGTTTTGGCGAAATGAGGGAGACGGGCCACCATGTTCTTCGACAGACCGCGGACCCGGTGTTAGTTCCCGCCGGGGCTAGGCGGGTCGGGGCCCCGGCCTGCGGCGTTAAGCCGGTTGAACGCAGCTGTAGAGAACGACGGGTCACCGTCCACGCTTGCCCCTTCGTGATCCTGTTCGTCCCCCACGGAGATGCCAGATTCACCCGGGAAGGTGATTGTGATTGGTATCGGGCTTGAGACTATGGATCGAACTGTGTTTGAGCCATCGCTGAGGTCAATATTGGCAGAACTTTGGGCATTTCACTCACAAGTGGATCTTTTATTGACTAAAATGGATGCAAGCCTATCTGTGATGCTACTTGTGGTACCGGACCCTGCCCCACTGTTGGAACAGCAATCTGCAGCCATTCAAGCCGCAGCCACTTTGACTCCGTGCGAGGACCCCGTGGGGGAGCGAGTATTGGAACCATCAGATGATGCGCTAAAAGATGGTGTCCCCGAGGTCGTGAGTGTACTACCGCACCTTCCATCATTATTGACTTTGGAGGTATCGAATGGCGTTCCCCCCCCGGAGACTTGTGTTGTACACTCTTCTCTCATCTTGTGGTCGTCTCCTCCCTTTTTGAAGATTTTACGACCCCGGGGCAAGAAACATCGGGACTGTCCAGGGAGACTTTCTGCGCCTGAAGTTCTCGCGGACTTACTAGCTACAAATGGTAATGGATTGACTCTTGATGACTTCCTTCTCCTCTATGACTCGTTTGTGTGCTCTTGGGTCTCGCTGGGGAGGGTTTGTGTGCTGGTTCGAAAGAGTCAAGGTTAAGATCAATTAAATCGGGACGGTTTGGAATCGCATTAAGGAAGTTCGATCTGCAATTGTTTGATTTAAGAGGCTGGGCGATGTATCATGGTGCCCCCTAATTTCTTTTATAAGGGTCGCTCTGCATCCGTCTTTTTGCAACAGGGGGTGTCTATTTCTGGCGGGGGGACTAAGGGGCTGGGAGCACATACGAATAGCCCCTCCTCCATTCTTCTTTTTCCTTCTTTTAGGGTTTTAGTTACTTGGAGCGACAGGCACGCTGCTAGTGGGGTTAGGCTATAGCCATCGGCAGGGGTGCAGGGTGGGGGGTTGGAGGGGTTTTTTATTTTGCCTTTTTATTTTCTATGGCCTTTTTCTTCCTTCCCTTTCTTTCCTTTAGGATTTATTATGATTACACTGTGTTCTGGAATTTAATGCTCATGATTTTCACGTTAGTCGGACTTCCGGGTGGGCAGGCCCTGAGAACTGGCGCTCACGAAAATGTATATTGTATTGTTGTTTACACCGATTTACAAGCATTGGCGCTAGAGTTCCACATATGGCTGTTTCTAGATGAATATCCTGTTTCTTGGCCTGCCCCCGTATCCTTTTGTTTAATTGTATGGCAGCTGATCCGTTTATTTAGATAATATAAAATGAAACCTCTATTACATCCTGTGACTTATTCATGCGTTCTAATACAAGTTCAATCCTGAATCGCTGCCGGACCTCAGGGTTGTCGGCTGATGAGCTGTGTTGTACCGCGATATAATGGGTTCTAATTATGATTAGCTGCCGGCCCCTGCGGTTGTAGGCCCACACTTGTATTTTATGAATGCTGCAATAAAGGTTTTAAAAAAAAAAAAATTAACAAATATATATATGCATATACCAATAATATAAAATCTATTTAAAAAAAATTCTAATATAAATTAAAACATTAAACTATTTACAAATGTTTAAACTTACATTTCCCACTTGAGTCAGTGCAACAGTAGGGAGTGTGTTGGATAATGGAGGCATAAAATTTACTTTTTCTTCTCCAGTCCGTGTAACAGAAGGGAAAGTGTTGGATAGCGGAGGGGTACAAATTACTATTACCACTCAAATGAGTGGAACAGTAGGGAAAGTGTTGGATAGCGGAGGTATAAAAATTACTATTCCCTCTCCAGTGAGTGCAACAGTAGGGAAAGTGTTTGATAGTGGAGGGAAAACATTTACTATTCCCACTCCAGTGAGTGTACCAGTGGGGAAAGTATTAGATAGCGGAGGGATATAATTTACTATTCCCACTTCTGTCAGTGCATCAATAGGGAAAGTGTTGGATTGCGGAAGGGTAAAATTTACTATTTTCATTCCAGTCAGTTCAAAATTAAAAGCAAACAAAATATTATCAACAAAATAAAAATATTTTTTTAAAGTAACCAAAAATAATATATAAAAAATAAAAATATATTTATTATAAAAAATAAAAAGAGTATGAACATATTATAATGTTAAATACACATCACAAATACCTACAAATATTATATAAAATATAATGAAAAATAAACATTTTAAAACAAAGGAATATTTTTATTTGCAAATATTATTTATTAACAAACACATTAATTAATACATACATTTAATCTATTTCCTTCCTAGCCTATAACATCACACAACTCACAACCCACATATTTGCATAATTAACATAATGAATTATCAATTAAACAAATATTAATTAAAAAACAAATTAAAACAAATAACATGTGATTAACTTCCTACACTTTAGACCTATAATCCCCACAACCCACACCTAAAATGAAACTCTAAAATATTCAATTACACAATATTTTTTTTCAATTAAATAACTAATAGTATTTAACAACTAATTATAAAGTAGGTACAATTAATTTACACCCCTATAATCCCAAAACACAAACACAAAAAAGAATTAAACAATTGCCCTAATTAATTATCAATTATGATTAATTATCAACTAAATATTAATTGATTAGAAATAAATAACTTCCCACCTTGTACCCCTAAAAACCACACAACCCTCAAGTAAAATAATTAGACAATTTCTTAATCTAATTGTCAATTAATTAATTAATCTTAATTAACAACTAATTATTATTTAATTAAAAATAAATTGCTGCCCACCCTTTACCCCTATAAAACCCCAACCATCACCTACAATGTACCCCAAAAAATTACAACGAAATTACCATTGTAAAATCTCAATTAAATATATATTAATAAATAAAAAATATTTATTTATTTATCATAAATAAATTACTTCCCACCCTATTCCCCTATAAACCCACAGCCCGCTACGGAACTGAAAAATGCCAAATTGAATTAAAATAAAATACATATATTAAAAAACATATTTACATTTGCACCGTAAAATCTATCTACTTACCTCATTGGACTACCTCATTGGACTAATATTATTCTACATCCTCTTTACATTGTATCAATTTTGACAATTCCCTAATCACACCATGACAACTAGAGGTAGCAGAAGTAAAACAGCCCAAGGTGCCGCACAGATAACTGGCCCAATTGACCAGTTTATCACTAGTGCTAACGAGGCTATTGACCAGGGCATAATCCTGCTAGAACGAAGGGTATCGCAGGATTCGGCCATGGCCAAATGGTCCTTGTTGGGCTCCCTTGCTGTTGTTAAGACACCTACGCGCCTATTGGAACCCGGGTCACTACTGGAAGTACACGTGGAAACACACACTGTGCCATGTATGGTCGACCTTTCAGCATCTTTGGAGTTTTCAGACTCGCAATCATCTATGCTGTTAGAAAAAAAACCTGTTCTTTTTGCGAGACCGCACCGGGAGGATTCCATCACAGCACCAAATAGGGGATTAAGGGAGGGTGCGATACCTAAACAGAAGAAATCAAAGAAATCGCATAAAGCGAACCATCCCAAGAAACAACTTAACCGCAAAGCCTCACCTACTATTCAGCCTTCAGGACAAGCTGGTCCAATACAGAGAGAGTTAATTTCTTCACCAGCAGAAATAATTAATCTTTCCACGAACGTAGAAAACCTCAGTGTAAACAGTAACACGGGTGGAGGGTGTAAAATCTGCGGTATAAACAACCAACTGCTAACTAGATTAGGGGAATTAATTAAAACTTATATGCAACCCATTGAACAGACCCTCCTAAAGATAGAAAATCAGATAGCAGCTCTGACTGCAACCTAAATAATCCCAAAGGGGACAGGCCCTGGACAAACAGTGGTGCAAAAAGCAAATAACAAAACTACTAAAGCAGGGGCACAAGCCACAAAATCTGCCACTGACGCGTCATCTGTACAACAAAAGCCCCCAGCCACAGTGGTGAAGAAGGGCCCTGTTACAACAAAAACCCCAGCTCTCCCTAAAATCCAGACGTCCGATCAAGCTAAGTCTCCAGGGGTACAAAATGCCAACACCAGGACAAGGGGGAGGGGTGGACACCCAATACACCTACCACCAGAAGCAAGTCCCTATGTGGTGATTATGACTGGGGTTCCTGAGCTGAGTACAAACACGAAAGAACCAGGCTGGTCTTTAAAAAACAAAGTATTGCACTGGTTGTCTATTAACAGACCTCTACCACCGTACTCCGCTAGTAGAGTCTCAATGGTTCGCAGGGTCCCATGGATAGGTAAAGAGCCGAAAAGAATCCTGGGAGACTGCGTTATTGTCAACTTTGATGACCCACTCACAGTAGAGCACATCTGCTCCTGGAGTATGCCAGCAACAAACGACGGGATAGATACAAAAAGACTCTCCTACTTCTACCCGCCAACACCTCACTATAACGTAGGCCCAGAATGGAACTGGACCCAAGTAGGAAACTGGGACAGGAGAAAAGACTGGGTTGACTGGCCTGGATATGGAGGTAGAGATGCTGCTCTCACCTTGGGTTGGAGAGGCATCCCACTTGCAAACAGATTTGATTGCCTAGAAATGGTAGATTGACCATCATCGTGCATTAGTCTGGGAAGCACAGGTCCCCCGCTCTCAGAGTTTAAACCCTTACAGTCATCTTCACGCTCCCCGAGATCATGTCCCACAAATAGTATCCCTGTTATGACGATAGAATTAAAATTAATTATACCCTCCTCCCCCGTAGAAATAACCTCTGATTCATCAATGTCCTTAGTTGCAATAAACTTCATCGACTTACCCGGTAACACAGGGAAGGTAGTTCCCCCAAGATCAACAGACCCAGATTTATTGCTAGAGAACTCTATTATCTCTGACGACCCCTCTGAATTACATCCCACTCCTTCATTATCACATCCATACTCACAATCAGGTACTCTAGCTCTCAACGCTCTTCCCAACATAAATGACCCGGTAAACTCTACTCAGACCCTTTCTGTCCTATTTTGGAACGTTGCTGGCCTCCGCTCCAAGATAAACCACAAACCATGGCTAGACACTGTAAGTGCACACCAAATAGTATGCTTACAGGAAACCTGGGCCATTGAGCCTGTACAAATTCAGGATTACAAAACATACTATGTCTCAGCTAGCCTTTAAACTTACGGTAGACCTAAGGGGGGTCTAGTAGTATACACCTCAAATAACTTACCATCCATGAACTTAACGGTTCTTCTTACCAGCGAGAACTTTCAAATCTTAAAGCTCTCATTTAATAGTGTATGCTGTATTTTCTTGTTAACTTCTATAATAACCTCCAGTCTGCTGAATGTGTCAAAACTCTAATTGAAATCACATCCTTTCTAAAAAGAACAATAGAACAAGTACACCTCTCTTACTTGCTATGTGATCTGGGGGGGGGGAGGGGATTTTAATGTTTCTCTGTGCAATAATCATAAGAATGGTATCTGTGGCCTCCAAGACGAAAACGGCTGCTCCCTGACTCATTTCACACATACGAACCTAGGTAACTGTCTGAATGAGTGTCTCTTCTCATTGGAGTTGGAATATGCGAATGACCTTGTGGATCCACCCGCCGATTTCCTTCCAACATTTCATGGAAGGGGTCTGTCAAGTGTCATCGACTATATTCTATGCTCCCAGATATTAAAGGGTCAATTGAAAACCTTTAAAACAGGTTCAGATATTAGTAGCGATCATTCTCCTAATAGTGTCACCCTGTCAATTAACAATGCTCTACCTCAGCTAACTAGGGTCAGCTTATTAAACCAACAAACATTGTCCATGGATAAAGTAAACAGCTTCTCTGTAAAATGGTCCAAAGTCGACCCAGAAGCAATTACTGGCAAAGTGATATCTAGAGCCCTTCCATGGATGAATAATTGTTTGGCAGCAGAATCCCCTCCCCAGTTGATTTTATCTAGTTTTCTGGAAATCATCAAAATTATACGGGCAGAATTGTTTCGCAACCATAAATCCAGAAAAACTGATACCAAAGCTTGGTTTAACTCAACCTGCCGTAAAACTTTAACTGACCTAAAAAGAGCCCTCCACAACCAAGACAGAGATCCTGCTGAGATAGTTAAACTTAGAAAGACTTACAAACTGGCACTACACAACCGCAAAAAGGAAATAAAGAAAAATCTATGGGCCCAACTACATGAGAGCTGCCTACGCAAAGGCAGTTCTCTGTTTTGGCGCACAGTCAAATCACACTTTTTGGTAGATGCCACATCATCCCAACACCTAGATGTGGCAGTGACGGCCGACGAGTGGGTGGCTCACTTTTCAAAGATATTTGGTGGCCCCTCCGCAGATACTACAACTGAGGTTCCGGTGGCAAGTGAACGTACTAGGGAGCAAGTATTTCCTATTGACCTCCATTTTGATCACAATGAGGTCATTAGTGCGGTGTCATCTTCCAAAACTGGTAAGGCCCCCGGCCCTGATGGGGTTCCACTAGATATCTTTGTAAATAATATGGAACTCTGGTCACCTCTCGTCACCCAGGTAATGGCAGCAGTTACAAAAATAGGCCTAATAGATTCTTGGTCTTCTTCTATCCTGCTCCCAATTTTTCAGAAGGGCGAACGTAATAATCCAGCTTGTTACAGGCCCATCTCCCTCCTGGACTCCCTGGGGAAAGTCGCTGGCAGGCTGATCTTGGAACGTCTCCAGGATTGGGCGTCTATGAATAACATTCTGACAGATCTCCAGTACGGCTTCCAGGAGGGACTTGGTACTGTTGAGCAGGCATTGAACCTAACCCTTCTGATTGGTAAATACGTAGGGGCTAAAAGAGGTAACCTGTACCTAGTCTATGTTGATCTCAGCGCAGCATTTGATTGCGTGATACACTCAAGGCTGTGGTCCATTCTCTGTGAAGTGGGGGTAGACCCTCCTCTCATCCAATTTCTCCACAAACTCTACTCCGATGCTACTGCTTGCGTGAGATATGGGATTGGCGGCGAACTATCTCCATCTTTTCCAGTAATTAAAGGAGTTAGACAGGGTTGCGTCCTGGATCCCTTCTTATTTGATTTTTATACCAAACGGGCTGGAAGCGGCCATGCTAGAAGGGAGCCAGGACCTTCCATCTATTAATCTCTGCCCTATTCCTGCGCTGCTTTACGCGGACAACTCTGTAATTTTAGCAAGAACACTAATTCAGTTACAAAGACAGTTAGATAAATACTGTCAGTTTATGCTCTCCCTAGGGTTGAAAGTGAATAAAAATAAAACCTTTGTTATGCACATCGGCCCCAAGGTGAAGAACCCTAAACCAGTCTTTACTGAACAAGTTAGGTTGGAACGCACCAGGGAATATCCTTATTTAGGAATCTTAATGGACGACCGTTTATCATGGAAACAAGCCGTGATAAGTAAAAAGTTACTTTTTCAGAGAGCAACATCAGCTCTTGTTTCCTTTTCGAGGAAACTGGGTAAACCTGCCCCAGCTGAGTTGCTCAAAATCTACCACGCTAAATGCCACAGCGTAGCAACTTACGGCACAGGATTTGGGGTTACGCTCCTGTAGATAACTTACAAAAGGTTCAAAACAGGTTCTTAAAATACATATTGGCACTTTCCCAAAGCGCCCCAACATACGGCTGCCACATCGAGCTGGGTATCGATTACCTGACAGATAACATCAGATGCCAACCGATCTTGTTGTAGCACCGAATTCGGACCAAAACGCAATGCCATCTAACCCGTACATTGATTACCGATTGCTTAGCCCTGGCAAATTGGAGCAAAATCCCTTGGCTTTTATAAGTCTCCAATTTCCTCAAGGATTTGAACTGTACAATTTACTTCTCTGAGCCCATGGCAATGTCAGATATTACCAGGAAAGACCTGAAAAATCTTTGTCTAATCCATCTCAGAGACTTGCGTCTTTCCCAAGAAGTAATTAAACCATCAAATGTACAGATTCTATTGGTTCAGTCATCTCTTGGTATTCAACCATACCTAACTTTTTTCTTAACTAATCATGAAAAAAATGTTCTGACTAGGTTTCGATTTAATTCTTTTTTTCGCCTTGTTATCTTTCCCATTGAACATGACTGGTTGCATGATTTGATGAAATGCCCATGTGACGGAATATCATCCCAGTCTACAATGCATGTAACTGTTCTGCAGATATTACGAGCTCCCCCGCAAGCGTTGGATCATTCCCCTTCTTCGTAAAATGGGCCTGAGAACCTGCCGGCCCGCATATCTGGCCCTGCAGTCCTTAGATTCCCAATACGTTGCTAAGTGCGTAGCTTGCTTTTTAAAATCATGTTTAAAAACTCGCTGTAAAGTTTGAGCTTCTGTTTACTTGATCTCTTGTTCTCCTGTACAGCATCTTAATGAATTGTTTTTAGAAAATGTTTTTAAACGATCAATAGTTTTTAATTGTATCAAAATATTGAGATTTTAACATGTATTGTAATATTTTATTTCTGTAATTTTTATGGTTCTGCTATGTGATAACTGAATAAAAGTTTTGAAAGAAAAAGAAAAAAACATACTTATACCAAAAAAATACATCACATGCATTTAAAATATATACTAAAATACATAACACTAATAATAAAAATTTATATTTTAAACAACTATATTTTTGGAAACAATATTATTGGTTTCTATATTTTTAAAATCAATACTTCTTACCTTAAAGTGATATTCTTGACTACAATATTCTTGCTGTTGATATTTCTGTGTTACAGTATTTAAAACACGATATTGGTATAAGTCGACATTTCCAACTTGATATTTTGACTGAATGCACAACATCAGATATCTTTCCCGCAAGTTCCCTCTGTTACTTAGAAAGTCTCCGACGTTCAAATATTTTCTATATCCCAACTTTTCAGTGTTTCTGGAGAAGCTCCTCTACGTCACTTCTAAGGCCCGAAGTGCCGCAGGACTAGTACTCACTCCAGAAGACACCACCAGAAAGGATGAATCCTGGCTCAATTGGCACTGGTCAACTGGTCACTTTAGGAAAAAGTTCTATTGTAGCTTGTTTTGATCCAGTAGCCACAAAGGAGGCCATCCAGCGGACCCCTGGAGTCCACTTTTTTGTTCAGGAAGGGGGCAGGTCCAGTTCTTCAGAGTTTCTCTCAGTCACAAGCACCAGGTCCAGTCCTCTTGGAATATTCCCCATGTCCAGAAAGTTTTCTGAAGAAGGATCTTTATGGTGCCACATTTACCGGTGGCACTAGCTAGTGGGTGGGGGTGACCCTATCAAATTAGGTTAGAGTTACCAGGGGAAACACTGCCTCTTTTTTCAGCAGGTCCTGTATGTCTTAATGCAAACAAAGTGCATCTGACTTCTAAAATTTAAGATAGGGAAATCCTTGTATAGAGCCTGTGTATCCGCTGAGACGTGGGCCCAGGGAAATGAGCAGCCTCCTCTTGGTCACTTAAAACTCGTTCTGGGGGTAACTTCCCACCTACTGGGTTTAAAGCCATTGTCACTGAGGGAATACAGGTTTGCTGTCGATAGAACTCATCTTACAATTTCTTGTTAAAGGTCAAGACCTTTACAGCTTAAAGAACTACTTAAGTCCCCCCAACCGTTGTTCCTGTGATAGAAAGGCTTTTATTTTTCCTTTGGGAGCAGTCTTCAAACCTTATTAACATCAATTACTGGTAGTCGAGCTGTCAGTAGGCTAGTGTAAATTAGACTACTGGAGGTTCTGGAAGATAAACAGTAACTTTTTAAAAGTTACTATTCATAGATATCTATAAAAAATTTGACTTAACAAATAAATTGGATTTTTGATACATTTTTAAAGTAGTATTACAATGACTTTTTTGATTGTAAGAGACTAGAATATTAGTTGAGGGGGTGAGAACCAATCTCAAGTAATCACAATCCTTGTCATTGTGAACCCCTAAAGTCGCTAATTAAACCTGTGCTTAACCCTCTGGTAGCTTGGTGCAAAGCAGTTAAAATTAACATAGAGGCAATGTGTAAAGTATTTGTGCAGTACTCATATAGTAATAAAGTGAAAACACTATAACTGAAAAATCCCAAATCAGTTTGGAAAAATAGAGTAAAGTTTAATAAATACAATGACAACACAATGACCAAAAGCCAATACCTAAAAACAAAGATATATATTTTTACAGTTTGAATTAAAAATAGCTCCAAAAAGCACAAAGGTTGCACTAGACTGGGTCAAAATCAAATGTTGAGGCTGATCCTGATGGATCGGCAGTTGGATACATGGATCAGGGTCCCAGTGGAAAATTTACATTTGGATGCAGAATCTTTTATGGAAAAGGGTGGTCTACGAGTCATCGGTGGGGCAAACTGCAAACTCAACCTGAAGCGGCATGCAACAACGGTGGGTTACTGGAGAATGGGGTTCTAGTGGGGTCACCGATGAAGGTGGGAAATCTCTGAGCAAGGGAATTCCAAAGTCTGTGCACAGAAAGGCCTTGACATCAATAAGTGGCTGTTCGGCAACAGTTTCAATGGAGTACTTAATGTTCTGACTTCAAAACTGTTCTGAATGTGAGATCTCCTTCAAGCAGAAGGTGACCAGCAATTCGATATTGACAGCTGTGACTTTGACAGTGATCCCAGCCTCTAACAGATCTCCAAGCAGAAA
Source organism: Lissotriton vulgaris (assembly GCF_964263255.1). Lineage (NCBI taxonomy): Eukaryota > Metazoa > Chordata > Amphibia > Caudata > Salamandridae > Lissotriton > Lissotriton vulgaris. Next base: position 83,400,670 of record NC_141690.1, on the reverse strand, counting down.
GCTAGCAAAACAATTCTAAGTCTTTGCTTTAGCAGAGTGGAGAGAAGGAGAACACTCGTACACCAGCCAAGGGTCCAGGACCTGGGGGGCATCACTTGGGTGCTAGGGCTCACTCCAACAAAAATTACCAGCAGGATCCCAGGCAGGTCCAATTGGAATGATCAGCTAAGAAGTTGCAGGTTAAGGGGTTTCTGGAAGCTTTTTATGCCCTTGTAGCTCAAACAGGAGGTCAGCCAACTGACACTTGGGGTCACTTCTGGGGTCCTGGGTTCAAGGGCCATGATCCCTGGTCTAGGCAATACGACGACCAAGATGACTTACTCTCACCTCGACCTCATTCAGCTGAGGTCTGTCCATTCTGGCACTTGCCCTCAGTATGAGCCGGAGAACTTTCTTCGTGCTAGTATCCGTATATGCCCTAACTGCAAATCCATCCTACCCCTCATTAATAACAAAACCACTGTCCTAAAACGCACCAACATTAAAAGCAAGAAAATTATAATGACGCTTATTAATGCCCGTTCCTTGTGCAGGCATAGGCGGGATATAGTAGATCTAATCCAAGACCGGAATATAGATATACTATTCATTACTGAGACCTGGATGGACGACGCATCAGATCCATATTTAGCGGTCGCGGTTCCGCAGGGATATCAGATACACCGACTGGACAGACAGGGAAAGAAAGGAGGCGGCTTGGCAATAATCACCCGAAATAGTTTCTCAGTAAGAATTTTCCCTATACCTTCCACCGTATGGGAAGCTCTCCAATTTGCTATCATGTTGACCCCCTTGTATAATTTAAAAGGAGCACTCATATACAGACCACCAGGCCCCCGCTCTGAATTCTTATCTAATCTTAATTCATTGCTTGAATCCCTGGCAATAGAAGACTCCTTCATGGTCTTGGGTGACCTGAATTTTCACCTAGAAAAAACAGATGATACCGAAACTCAGGCCTTAATGGCCGACCTAGAAAGTCTAGGACTTGTTCAACTAATAAAAGCACCCACACATGAAGCGGGACATACCATAGATGGTATTTTTTCGAATATAAAAGAGATAACTCTACAAGATATCTTTCCCCTTACGTGGTCTGATCATGCTGCTATCCTTGGTACCATCTTGATCACAGACGTTCCCTTTCCTAGACAGATACCCTTAAGTCAAAAGCCTTTCAAAGTTTGGAAGGATATAGATAACGTAGCATTAAGAACGTTACTGGACAGAACCCGCCCAATTATCTCTGCAGATGCAAATATAGCTGCGAAACAATTTTCAGCTTGGGTTGGCAGTGCGATGGACCAATTGGTGCCAACCAAAACCATATCGAGAAACAGTACGCTGCCGTCAGCACCCTGGTTCATGGAAGAGCTAAGAATACAAAAGCAAGTTTGCAGGAAACACGAATGATACTGGTGCAGGTATTATGACCTGGACAGTAAACTGAAATTTAAGGAGACATTGGTCACCTATAAAAAGATGATTATTGAGGCGAAAAAGAAGTTCTTCAGTGAACAAATTGATAATGCAAAGAACTCCAGTAAACAACTGTATGATGTCGTGAAACCACTGGCCGGGAAATCTCCAGATTTAGTTCCCATGCCTTCTCAGCTTTTCTGTAACTCCTTAGCCAATTTGTTTTTTGATAAAGTAAAATACATCGACTCAGAGTTCTCCGCAAATAATACGTTTCCCACTTCCACAACTAATTTCACCCCCCCTGACTGCTCACTAATCCAATTTAAAGAAATGAAGGAGGAACACATAGGGGACATTATGAAACTCATAAAAACAGGGTCGGCGCTTGACCCTTGTCCGCCTAAAGTGTTTCCTCCGGTAATGGATTCTATAACTGAAGTCATTACACAAATTTGTAATGTGATGTTTAGATCAGGCATTTATCCGGACATGCTGAAAAAAAACCTTTTGAAACCACTATATCGAACAAAACAACTTGTTGGATGATTCACAGTTTGGGTTTCGCAAACTGCATGGTACAGAGACTGCCCTAATTAAAGCCGCTGATGATATTAGAATCTTCAAAGACCAGGGGGGGACAGCAGTGTTAATACTGCTGGACCTATCTGTGGCTTTCAACAGGGTCAATCATTCTACTTTGATTGACTGTGTCGGAAATCTGGGCATCCATTCCAAAGCCAAGGACCTGCTTGCTTCCTTTCTGTCTGATAGGACACAGGCGGTACCGCTAGGACAATTTAAATCAGCTGATATGGCGTTACCCTGCGGGGTCCCCCAAGGCTCATCCCTAAGTCCAACACTTTTTAACATCTATGTGTCGGACTTAGCAAGAGTAATTAAAACCTACCGGATGAGCCTTACCTCATACGCCGATGACACCCAGCTGGTGCTCGCCATAAATAACGATGGAACAGAGGTAGCTGCACGCTTTCAAGAAGGCATGTTAGCAATCAAGGATTGGATGACCAATCATTGCCTCAGGCTTAATACTGAGAAGACGGAGGTTGTCATCTTTGGGAAAATTTCCCCCTCATGGTCGTCTGTCTGGTGGCCTCCGTCACTGGGAGCTTTACCAAGACCCGTCCGAAAGGTCAGGAACTTGGGAGTCATTTTTGACGAAAAACTCAATTTTGTCACCCATGCAAACCAAACAGTATCCCCTGCATTCCACAAACTTAGGCTTATCAGAAAAATAGTCTTCTTTCTTCCAGACAGTGCCGGAAAAACCGTGGTGAGCTCACTGGTGCTCTCCTCACTGGATTATTGTAACGGCCTATTTGCCAATGCCCAAGCTTGGGTGGTTGCCAAATTACAAACAATTCAGAATGCGGCGGCAAGATTGCTCTCTAGGACTCCTAAATTTAAGCCGATCAGGCAACCAATCAGGAATTACCACTGGTTGACAATCAGAAATCGGATTAAATTTAAAACTCTATGCCTGACTTTTAAAGCGTTTCACAAACAGGGGCCAGAGTTTCTTAAAGAGCAGCTCATTGCTTACCATTCAACCAGACAATTAAGATCTTTGACACGGCTTCAACTTGTGGTACCTCGTACTAGGACTGTCAGTTGGGGAGACAGACATTTCACGGTCACTGCAGCAAGACTTTGGAATTCCTTTCCATTAACGATCAGATCAAGTCATCTCTGCTCCAATTCAGGAAATTGTTGAAGACATGGTTGTTTGACCAGTAACCTGTCTGCCCCTTACCACTCCTGACAGCTGTTCCAATTCCTCTGTTGAGATATAAACTGAACTCATAGCGCCAAGACACCCACGGGCATTCGTTGCGCTCTATAAATTGTAATAATGAATAAATAAATAAGGCAGCAGCATAGCAAGCAGTTCCAGTCTTCTGTCAGATTCTTCAGACATGTTTAGACAGCAGGACAGGCCTTTGTCTGATTCTCCACACGTCAAGGTTTCTGAAGAAGGTGCTGAAGATGCAACATGGTACCCAGTGCCATTTTTATGGACATATCAGACTCTACAGGCAGAAGAAGAGGACATGGTGACTCAAGAGACCCATAATAAGTAAGCCTGGGTGGAGTTCTGCTACGCGAAACTCTACGAAGTGCAAAAAAAAAGTGTGTTTGATAAATGCTGTTTGCTGTGATTTTCAGTGCCAGGTACTTGTCTGCACTGTGCAATCATCGCAAATGGCACCAAGGGGGCGCTGCTTCCTCTCTGCCGCTAGAGTAGATTTTTACTCAAGCGGCAGCTTTCTCAATGCGAGCATGCAGTCAGTTTCTCAACCCGAGCAGTGGCAAGCATACGCGACCACTCGCAATTAGAAATCTGACTGCCTGGGATGGGAAATCTCACTGGCAGGTTGATTTTCATGCTCACGCTCGCCAACATGTTGACGATCGCGAATGAGGAAAAATGTCACCAGGAGGTGGATTTTGCTCGCTTTTGCTCACCAACTTTACGTTGACGAATGCGAGCGAGGAAAAAAACTCTTCTCTGGAACTCCGTGAGTGGAGCACAGTTCACCACCCATATTTAATAACAAGACTATAGAAATGGTGGCAAAGTTAGCAGCCTTCCCAATCAATCAGGGTGACTACTCCATCATAAAGTGTAAAGACTTCCTCTCTCATCTCTGTCTTTTTACATCAAGTACACAATGCCTAATATTTGACATACCTTAATGTCCATGGGACGGTATAGAGTCAACATATTGAGTTTTTAATATCGACTAGAAATAATATTGAGTAAAAATATAGAATGGACATAATATCGACTAGACATAATAAAGACTACCAAAATATCGACTAGAAAATGTTAATATCGAATAGAATGGACATAATATCGAATCAAAAATATAGAATTGACATAATATCGACTAGACATAATATAGACAACAAAAATATCGAATTTAAGGTAAGGTAATATTAATTTGTATTTTTTGTGTAATATAATTCTGTAGCGGGTTGTGGGTTTATAGGGGAATAGGGTGGGAAGTAATTTAATTATGATTATTTAAATATGTTATTTTATTTATTGTTGTTTATTTATAATTAATTGTTAATTAATTATTAATTGGTAATTATTTAAAATAAGTTGGTAATTAATTTTAATTGATTAATTGATAAATATGTAAAATTTAGTAATTTATTTTCTGTAGCAGGTTGTGGGTTTATAGGGGAATGGGTGGGAAGTAATTTAATTATAATTAATTAAATATGTTATTTTATTTATTGTTATTTATTTAGAATTAATTGGTAATTAATTATTAATTGGCAATTAATTAAAATATAATTGGAAAAAAAATTTAATTGATTCATTGATAAATATTTTAATTTTAGTAATTTATTTTCTGTAGCGGGTTGTGGGTTTATAGGGGAATAGGGTGGGAAGTAATTTAATTTTAATTAATTAAATATGTTATTTTATTTATTGTTATTTATTTAGAATTAATTGTTAATTAATTATTAATTGGTAATTAATTAAAATATAATTAGTAATTGTTTTTAATTGATTAATTGATAAATATGTTAATTTTAGTAATTTATATTCTGTAGCGGGTTTTGGGTTTATAGGGGAATAGGGTGGGAAGTAATTTAATTATATTGAATTAAATATGTTATTTTATTTATTGGTATTTATTTAGAGTGAATTGTTAATTAATTATTAATTGGTAATTAATTAAAATATAATTGGTAAATAATTTTAATTGAATAATTAATAAATATTTTAATTTTATTAATTTATTTTCTGTAGCGGGTTGTGGGTTTATACGGGAATAGGGTGGGAAGTAATTTAATTATAATTAATTAAATATGTTATTTTATTTATTGTTATTTATTTAGAATTCATTGTTAATTAATTATTTATTGGTCATTAATTAAAATATAATTTATAATTTATTGTGATTGATTAATTGATAAATATGTTACTTTTATTACATTATTTTCTGTAGTGGATTGTGTGTTTATAGGGGAATAGCTTGGGAAGTAATTTAATTGTAAGTAATTATATATTTTAAATTTTTTTGTGTCAAATATTTTTTTTTTATATTGTAAATTAATTTATTGGTAATTGGTAAATAATTAGTATTAGTAGGTAATTTGTATTATTAGTTAATTTTTATGTGTAATTTTATTGAATAATTAATATATTTTATAAAATTGCAAAATATTTTCATTATTTTGTAATAAGTATTAATATTTATGTTATTTATATTTATATATGAAGTATTTACTTTCCCTACTATTGTCCATACTAAGTCCATAGAAGAAATCAGTTATAATTGTTTTTTAAGGAAAATTCGTACATCACGTTGACCATACAAAACGAGTACATTTGTGTAGCCATGCTTCCAATTCACTCACTGAGAAATCTGTTGATCAGTTTGAAGATAGTGGCAGCATAGCACCTACAACCCCCGAAGGTTCAGGGGAGCCTGCAACCCCCCAGGGGGCCCCAACCATACAAGGGGGCCCCTCTCAGCCCCAGAACAATGAATATCTGTGAGATATTTGACATTCTGGACACTCATCACTCATCACTTACGGCAGGGAGATCCACCATTTGGCCATAGGACTCGGGGAGAAATGTAAGGAACACACCAAGGGCTATATGTGTATGTGCTCACTTACATAATGGAATAATAGGCCTGGGCGGTGAACTCCGCTCTGTAGTGGAGTTTGCAGAGAACTCCGCTTCCCGTAGTGCAGTGGAGTTTTTTCCCTGCTCGCGAATGGCAAGTTCACGAGCGCGAGCTGCCGCTCGGGTAGAGTTTCTACTAGAGTGGCAGGAAGACCAGCGTGAACAGCAGTTCGCACTACACTCTGCCACTTGCGGAACCTCACAGAGTTTTTGTGTAACTTCGCAGAGTTCCACGTAGCAAAACTCAATGAACTACGCCAAGACTCATAGAGTAATTGTCAGTGTGAATAAAGCAAATATCACTTTTTCATTTTTTTTTCATGTCAAATATGGTGGTGAACGTGAACTAGACCATCGTTCGGCGCATCTATTGGAACATGTTTGCAGTACAGTGCACACATCATGTTTCCATAATAGCGACATTGTAACATTTAGTGCCTCTAATTTCCTTCATACACAACTATGCTGCTGCGCCCAGTTGTTTAAACCAGTATGTCATGTGGTGAGAAGTGATACTTCCACTACAATCTTGAACCGCTACATTGTGTATTGAGATGTTTACCTTTTTACCTTATCTTTTATTGTATCTCTGCCTGATCAGCAATATAATTACACCTACGGCCCCATTAGGATGGCAAGCGGCACCACCCCGACCGCCATGGATGCGGGAAACAACCATCCATCGGGACTGTGGATAGACCGGAGGTCAAATTAGGAACACCCACCAAAAAAGACCGACCGCGGCGGCAGCCGGTGAATAAAAACCGCCCAACGCGGGCGGTGATGATCAAAAAACGACTGCGGCTGTCGGAAACACAATGGAAAAGCAACAACCTGCCGCAAGCATTTGCAGAGACACCACACGGGAAATTAGGAAATCTCCGATGGTCCTGTGCTACGATGCGCAGTTCCCGACCGCAGTGGTCGCACACTGGAGTGAACGGGAGAGGAAGCGGTATAGTTGCAGCGTAGCCACCGCAGCGGACTATCCTCACAAAACATGGTGGACGATGCAAAAACAATACAGCAAAGGTAAACATTGCACACAAAAAAGTAGCCATGCCCCCCCAATACACCAAACACATCCCAATGAAAAAAATAAATGCCAAACAGGAACATACAATTTCCAGGACAACTCCCACAACACACCTGACAGCAAAACTCCATTGGGAAGCACCCACATAGCTGAGTATAAAACCAGCCCCTTCACTGAACACAATCCTTTGCAACACTCCAGAAGAGAAGAGCATACACCAGACCTGACAGGAGAGGCAAGAGAACACAGCACACACCACCACCACCATCACACCAGCACCAACAATCCCCCAGCACACAACACACCTCACACACAAACACCACACTCACCACCCACACCCTTGCACCCACAAACACTTTGAACATTACACACAATGGCATCACAGAAAATGCCCAAATTCACAGAGAGTGAGTTGACAGTCATGGTAAATGAGATAGTCAGAGTGGAACCACAACTGTTTGGTAGCCTGATCCAACAGACACCATTAGCCACAAGGACACAAATATGGCAAAGGATAGGCCAAAGGGTCAATGCAATAGGGAACACCCCGCAATCAAAAAAGGAGATCATGAAGCATTGGCATCATCTCAAGAGGGTTATCAAAGAGAGGAGAAGCAAGAACCGAGAGCTGGCTGACAGGACTGGCGGTGGCCCTCCGATTCCACCAAAACCATTCACACCATGGGAGGAGAAGGTGCTTGCCATACTGTATCCTGAGAGTCTCACAGGAAGATCCTGGGGAGTGAAGGCTGGTAACTACAAACAAATGTTAACCAACACACTGATATGTACTTTCTTGCACAACTGAAACACCATTGCATTGTTCATCTTCACCTAACAGGTAGGTAACCATCTTGCATGGGAGGCCAGTTTGGTGGAGGGATGCCTGTACCACTACTGCCACCATGCTCCCTGTCCCACACCCCAGCAGGATGGGTCACTCCCTCACCCAGAAGAACCTGGAAGCCATTGCATTGTTTACCTTGAACTAACAGGTAGGTAGCCATCTTGCATGGGAGGCCAGTTTGGTGGAGGGAAGCCTGTACCACTACTCCCACCATGCCCCTGTCCCACCCCTAAGCAGGATGTAGCAAACCACACCAACCCAGAAGCAGTTTGCAGCCATTACATTGTTCATCCTTACCTAACAGGTAGGTAGCATGTATGTGCAGCCACACATCTGTCACCAATGAAATGCTGCCAAATGCAAACACCAGCCCTCTCCATGCACAAATATGCACACCGACCCTGCTTGACACGCACAGAGGTGCACACAGGTAAGCAAAGGGAACGGTCACAGATAACAAAGAGTCACACACCAAAGAAGAGGCACAAGGAAGACCATGGACATCCATGCACAGCACACACTGATGAGCGCATTGCCATGTGGCCCAATCAGCAAGGAGCATGTAAAATTAGAGAAAACATGTGTGGGCTCATAAATAGAAATATGTACATTACAGGTCAAAGTCATGCAGTACAATACAATGGCCACTCCAATCCCAGATGTGACGTCAGCCAGGACATACGAATCAACATTGAGAGAACCATTAAACTCATTTGTGCTGGTCCATACATGGCAACTGGTCACTGTGAACATGATCACAGCACGATGTGCATGCAATGCATTGACATCAGACAACATGTACGAGTAATGTATGTACCTCTGCATCATGTCATGAGGCACAGTATTGCACATAGAAAAATATGTGAACATCAGTCAATTGTGTACTGTACAGACACTGGATGATACACAGCTAACAGAATTCTTGCTGAGTGGACAACACTGACCGTTCCCCATCTAATCCACAGGTGACCAAGAACTCACTGCTGAGGACAACATCAATGACCAGCAGAGCCAGTCTCCAGCCCCGGTACATGGACTCTCGGATGTAGACTCCCAGGATTTTCCAGACGATGAGCTTGAGGCTGGTCCATCTGGTGTGCCAGAGAGTACCAGGTACCAGGACCCCATCCTCCCTACCACCACGTCTGCTGCAACAACAACAGCACAGCAGGGCCCTGTTATGGCCTGTGTGACTACCGCCACTGCCACCACCACCAGTTTCACCTGCAGCACCCTCCCTGTGCTAGGGGATGACCAGCCCACACCAACTGTGGATGGCAGGGAAAGTGTGCGGGGACCCACAGTGGTGAGGAAACAGGTCTGTGGCATCAGCGCAGGTGGGAAGGCCAGGGCCACCCCTAGACATCAGGAGGTTGGGACCCCATCCCTGGACCACTTCACCAGAGTCAATGGGGCCTATGAACAGGTCCAGGGATAAAGTGGGCTGTCTGAGAAACCTTTGCGCGAGCTGATCCTGCTGATGAGGTCCATCGACACACGCCTTGAACAAATGGTGGACCTCATGAGCCAGCAAGCGGCATTACTGAGGGACGGGCCTGAGTCCCAAATAACTTCTTCGCCCCGTCTGTTGTGCTGCAGGATGACAGTTCACCATCCTCCCCTGCGGCCACATAGAGGGGTGAGTCCTCAGACGGTGCTGGCCATGCAGCAGGGTTCCCCCCGGCCAAGCGAGCTAGGGTGTGTCCAAAGAAGAGCCTGGGAGTCTCTGGAGGCAAAGCACCAGCCAAACACCAGTTAGGGAGCCAGCCCTGATGGCAACCCTCTTCCCCACTGCATTGACTGTTTGGACTGTCCTTCCCCACACTGCCTTGTGAATGGCACCTGTCTGTTGGACTTGGTCACCACATCGATGTGATGTCTGCTCTTTCATCTAATTTACCATGACTGTCAACTCACTGCTTCATCACCACCTTCATGTAAATCTGCCTGCACCCCTCACATGTCAACTCTGCACATAAAATACCTTACACACTTTAATTGTGTCATCATCCAATGATATTCCAAAGCCCAAAAAGAACTTCTCAAAAGAATATCCACACAAATCTTCTTGAGTTGAGATCTGGTATTTTATTTGTTTTATTTGAAGAAAAATGACGCTTGTGGTGAGGATGTATAAAAATTGTATTTCTGCTCATTCATATGGTAATTGTGGATACAAAACACCACTCGGCTCATCGGAACTCGCACCGAAAGTTAGAAGGAGTATAACCTTGGATGTATCAAGATTCAAGTACAAATACGACTCATGAAATGGATTAGAATAATCACTTCGCGTGGTGACTTTGGAAGAGGACAGGCTTGAAAATTGTTGGGGCCACAATTACCATATGAATGAGCAGAAATACAATTTTTATACATCCTCACCACAAGCGTCATTTTTCTTCAATATATGTTGGGGGACTATAACATTACCCGTAAGAAGAGTGACTAAATAGCCTTGAAAAAGCCCTGTGGGCGAAACGCGCGTCGGCTGCTGTCTTTCCTCATATGAACTTTGGATATAAAACACCAGATCTCAACTCAAGAAGATTTGTGTGGATATTCTTTTGAGAAGTTCTTTTTGGGCTTTGGAAAATCATTGGATGCTGAGACTATATGGACTGTTCTTGAGATAAAATATTTACATCACTTGATGCGTCACAATAATATGGTGTGCTTGGGTGTGTTACATATATATGTTTGACCTAGATTCAATTGGATACTAGGACGGATTGACACCTTGGTGGGTAGGTGTCATACTCCTTAGGAGCACCCTAGCCATAGTTGCTTTCTCCAAACCACTTCTATCTATTTTACAATTGGTGAAACTCTGTGATGTGCGGTTAAATTATAGCAAACCCATTTGCCTTTGACTGTTACACACTTTAATTGTGTCAGCTTGGTCCTCAGTGCATTATTTACAGTCTTCCAAATGTCCATAATGTATCCAAAAGATGTACAGTATGTCGGCATGGATAATTTTGAGGCACCTAGGGAAACACAACAGAGCAACATTCACTGGTGTGCGTGTGGCATCACAGACATGACACTACATCAACCATGTACATAAGCCAACACGCAGACAACACAATGGGCAACAAGTGTCAACAAACACGTCACGTATATATTCACAAATGACATGTCACAGTCACATTTCCACACACAGGTAACTTGACATCTGGCAGTAAGTACCATTCGCACATAGACCTTCACGACAACAGCAATCTCGACAGGCAATGGACATGTTGTACTTCGTCACCCACCATCAAGTGAAGCAGCGGGTGATGAGCTGTTGATGTTGACGCATGTCACCACCTTCCTCCTCCCCACTGTCTGCATCACTGGATTCAGATTCTTGTGTAGGAGGAGGCCTTGGGTCCTCATCATCAGGGGAATATCCTTGCGAATGGCCGCTGAATGGAGCATGCAGCATACCACTACGATCTCTCACACCATCCACAGGCGAGTACGACAGTGACATCCGGCCTGTCAAGGCAGCTGAAACGTGACCTGAGCAGGCCCAAAGTCCGCTCCACCACACAACATGTCCTGCCATGGGCCTCATTGTATCGGATTTCCGCCGGGGTCCTGGGATTCTGTTGTTGGCTCAGCAGCCATTGCAGCTGGGATATGCAGAGTCACTTAGGAATGGCAAACACACATTGCAATGTTGCACAGGCTAAAATTTGCTCACTCGCCTGTGGTGACACAAGACCGACATGTGTGCAATCAATGACCCCAACAACATGGGGGATGTGCCCAAGGGGATAGAGGTCTCCCTTCACACCTGCCAATTCTGCTTCCCTGGGGAAATGTATGTATCTGTCCTTGTAGATCATCATGGCTGCAAGAACATCCCGCAGCACCATTCTGAACATGGGTTGAGACATCCAAGCAGCGCTGGCCACGGTCTACTGGAAGGATCCAGTGGCAAAAAAAGGAGGGCTGCCATCACCTTGTAAGTTGGTGTGAAAGCTGTTGGGTAGTTGCGAGGAGGCTGCAGGTGGGGCTCCAACAGATCACAAAGGGTCTTCAGGATGGCTCAGTTGAGACGGAACTTGCAAATGATCGCTATATCCTCCAGGTCCTCCAGCCGTGTCAAGTGACGTATCAGATTTGGCCTCCTCCTAGTTGAGATGAAATTGGACACATGTCAATGACATCCATAATGAGATGGCCACAGCATAACACTTTCAGGATGAAACAGAATGAACAAACACTGACTTGAGGGATGTGTGACACACCATGTTACATGGGTGTAAGTTTGAGCCACACAGAGGGCACACCTCTCCATTTACAGTACACAGGGTGAGTAAAACACCACATAGATCAATGTGAATGCACATATTTTTAAGGCCACATTCCACATGTGCACACCTGGGAGCATGTTGTAGGAAGGGGGAGTCTCTAGTCGGCGCAGTGCAGCACTGGCGACAAGCAGGGACTCTCTCTTCCGCGTCAGGGCTGAGGGTTACCTTCAAGAACAACCTCTGCTTACCCTCTAGGTAGTGTGGCACAAGCAGTCTAGGCTAATCTCTGGGGCACATAAGGTTAAACATTTGCAGTATCTCACCAAACACCACCAACCCACCACACAATGACACTAGACTGTATTTTTGTAAAAATATCTTCTTTATATATATTTTAACGCAGGCTTGTAAATACGGTCTTGGTACAAAAAAAAATGGTTCCAGCTATTTGTTAATAGGCCACAGTTCTTATTCTGCTTCTTCTAGTCTCTCAAAGGTGTTCTTTGGGGCCTTTTGCCCAGCTCCTGCCAAGTATAGTGCTTTCTAGCGCTTCTGTGTGCTTCCCAGCGCCTCTGTGCACCTCCTGCTTGAAAATCGGGCCCGGCCTGCCAAAGCTCTCAGGATGAGTCACAGGCTGTGTGGGCCTCGCTGTAGAGGGGGGCGCCGGCCCAGGGAATGTCAGGGGGGGGCCTTGGGGAGCCAGGAGCGGTGTGAGCCTCTCTGAAGAGTAGAGGCTCGTGCCAAGGTGCAGACTGCAGCTGGGGGCTCCCGGGCACACAAGGTCACAGAGGGCGGTGCGAGCTGCAAAGGGCAGGATGCTCGCACCGCGGGGGCACACAGTACCTTGAGTGATGAGAAGAGGGTCGAGGCGGCAAGGTCGAGGTCGGCTCGGTGTCCTGCGTCGCGGTGTCTTCCTTCCTGGGCCAGTCAGAGCGGCGGCTCGGCTCGGGCTTGAAGGTTGGCGTTGCGGCGCGGGCCGGGCCAGAGAGACAAAGCGCCTTGAGTCCTGGAAAGAGGGGGTGGCGCCCCGGGCAGCAAAGTGAGGCACAAAACAAGCCTTGGTAAAGCACAGGGAGTGCTCCTTCTCTCCCCACGCCGCTGCTGCACACGAACGGCGGCGGCTGGGGCTTCAAGGCACTCTCTCCTTCAGGAGCAGGCGGGCAAAGGCAGAGTCCGGTCTTGCGGTGCAGTCCGCAGTTAGGCAGGCGACAGGCACGGTGCTGGGGCCAGCGAGGCTGGTCCTGGCGATGTCAGCTGGGGCCTGCCAGGAAGCAGATGCGTTGCTCGGCGGGACGGGGGTGCCAAGGGCCTCTCAGAGGGCACAGTGATTCCTTCACAGCGCACTCCGCTTTTTCCTCAGGAGGATTTACCAGGTAGATGCAGATCTCACAGCAGCTTCTCTTTCCAGGGGGGGGGGGTAGCACCCACTGTTCCTGGGGCGCAGTTCAGGGGGCAAGTTCCACAGCAAGCCCTTGGAGATCTTGGTAAAAGTTTGGCACAAGTTGAATAAAAGCAAAGTCTTTCAGTCTTTCTTCTCCTGCTCTCCTAGAGCAGCAAGGCACCCACCACAGGCCAGTCTCTTGGGGTCAGAGTCAGTACTTCTCCTTGCAGCTTCCAGGGTCCTTCTCTTCAGGCAGAGCTTCTTCTTTGCGCAAACTGGATCTAATTTACAAGGAGCAGGGCTCCTACTTTTATACCCAGTTTCTTTTGTTCTTACAGGCCAGGGGGGCCTCTGCATAACTGTTCTCAGTCCCTGAGCACTTGTGATGGGTACTTCTGCTTCTGCAGTCAGTGTGAGGGCAGGCACATCAGCCGCTCCCCAGGGGGGCGGAGCCGGCATTGTGAAGACAGGGGCAGCTTGAGCACTTTGTTGACAAGCTTCGGTCCTTCCTGGTCCAGGTGCAGGCTGAGTCATCAGTCGCTCCCCAGGGGGGCGGAGCCAACATTGTGGAGGCAGAGCACAGCCTGATGCATCATTCAGGGAAACTCCCACCTCCCACTAAGGTGTCATCCTGCTATTCACCCACTGTCCACACCCAGCCCTGTCACTCACACAACTCAGACAGTCAGATACACACAAGAGCAGAGGCGGGCTGAAATGGTTAGGCAAGCAAATGCTAACTTTCTAAAAGTAGCATTTGCAAACCCAGGATATTAAAATAAACTTTACTAAAAGAAGTATTTTATTATTCTGAGTACAGGCATACTAAACATTAATTTCTACCATGTTCCCTGAGCCTGCTGGGATTATAGAGTGTAACAATTCCAGCAGCCCATTCTGGCCTAAGGGGAGCAGGTAGCCTTACAATAGTGAAAAACGAATTTGGTTGTAATTCACTACTAGGACATGCCACACACATCAGGGCCTGTCCTACCTTACACTTACAATGCACCCTGCCCTCAGGCCTACCATAGGGGTGACTGATATGAAGTCAAGGGAAGGTTTTAGAGGCTGGCAAGTGGGTGCACTTGCCCAGCCAGCATGACAGTACCAGACTGCACGCAGGTTCTGCAATGGCAGACCCTAGACACATTTTAAGGCTGCTTCTGTGGGTGGCGCAACCAGCGCTGCAGGCCCACTAGCAGTATTGGCCTTCACAAGCCCTGGCACTCCTAGTGCACTTTACTAGGGACTAACAGTAAATCCAATGAACCAATCATGGATATCAATCACATGTACACTTTTCAGTTGGGAGAGCATATGCACTTTAGCACTGGTCAGCAGTGGTAAAGTGCCCAGAGTCATTAAACCAAACAAAATAGGTCAGAGAGAGTATTGGAGGAAGGCAAAAAGTTTAGGGATGACCCTGCCAAGAGGCCCAGGTCCAACACAACCCCCTTCCAGCCAAAACGCAGGGTAGACCAATCACCACTGTGATGGGCTCCCCTGCTTGGGGCGATAGAACATGGACCTGGCCCGCAACAGCAGGGGCACATTCCAGTTCTACGCCAATCAGAACCTATTTTAAATCCTCTGTACATACTCTCAGGGTCCACCCAGCTACTCCATGGGGCACCCTTCTCTTCCTCTGTGGACACCACCTTGGCAGCACCTAGTCTTAATTCGCTCCCAGGTGTGTCCCAACAGACAGTCATCAAATCACAGTGGCCACTGACAGTAGTCAGGAATGAGACCCAGGCCTTATGCCTCTCAGGGCTCCCAAACCTCTGTGGCCTCAGAGAGTGGGGGGCAGTAGCCCCAGGTGCTTGCCACCCTTTGTCCACTCTCCCTCCTGTCAGGTCAGGTATGTCATCCTGGCACTGACCCACCAGCTCCAGGCCTGTACCTGGCAGCTGAACCAAAAACTGGGGTGGGCTCTCCCACACCCGGTCCTCCTCCTTGGGGCTCTGTACCCTCCCACCTGGAGTGGTACCCCCTTCCAGAATTGTTAGGGTACCTGTGGCAGGTGACCTGCACAATCCGCCCACCAGTTCAGGGGTGCTATCCTGCAACTGGGGCACCAGGTCAGGGGGGACACCCTGCACCTGGCCCTTAAACCTAGGGTCTAGACCCTCTAGTTGAACCGGGGTCAGAGGCGATGACTTCCTCCCTCTGCACCCCCTTCCAGAGTACTGCCCACTCCCAACTGGAGTGGTACCCCTAGAAGTGACATGGGTCAGGACACTGATTACAGAGGCCCCGCCCTCCAGGTCAGACAACACCTGAACCTGGCTCTCCAACTCAGGGACCCAACCCTGCAGTTGAACACTTGCCTGGCGCACCAGGACTTCCCGGGGAGCACGCATGCCCCCCCTGAGGGTGGCACATAGCTCATGTGCCGTGCGACAGTCTGCCTGGCGCAGATCTCCCAACCCCTGTCCATCTGACAGTGCGGGAAGATCCCCCAGGACAGAAGTGGTGTCCCCATGGTCATTCACTGGGGACGCAGCCCTGCTGACTGGCCCCTGACCCACTGGTTCTTCCACTGGGGACTCTTTCCCCCTCTCGCCCCTCCTTCTGGACTTCTGCACCCTCCCAACTGGAGTGGTACTGCCAGACACCAGAACTACTGGAGCTCTGTTTACAGAGCCTCCACGTTCTCTAGCCACTGGGGGATCCCCCTCAGCGGGTGACTCATCCGGACAGCCTAGGCTCCCCACCTGGTGTTCCCTTAAAGAACCATCCAGGCTCTGAGACTGAGGTTGGGCACTACCGGGACAAAACCCATTCTCACTCCTTCCCCTCAAGGACAGGACGTGAGGCCCTACACCCCTCTCACTACCACAGGACCTAGCTGGGCTACTCTGCGCCACTTCCACCACTCTGGGCTGGAAGATACCTGAGCCACTCCCCACAGGATCACACCCCAATGCCTCTCCAGACCCTCTGGAATCCACCACAAGGTCTGCCTCCAATGTGAGCTCCCTGGGGTCAGAGAACTCACTCTCAAACAGGTGTTGGCATAGCTCTGGAAAACTGGGACTTAAAGTATGCTCTCCCATAATTGGATTACACAGCCCCCTAGCAGGGTTAACCAAACTATCCTTCACCTCACCATCCAGCGCCTCACACACATACTGCACACCATCCTTCTGAGACTGGCCAGACAGTAGCGGACTGCCTCTGTCACACAACCCACACTCTTCTGGGCGGTCCTTACACTCACCCACCAGGACCTCAACCATGGGGGAATCCCTCCCACCACTAGGACCATGAACTCCTACGCCAGTCACCCTATTCCCTTCAGGGTCGCTGCGCACTACTGGAGCTACCTCATGCCCTTGAACCTCCTGGTGTAAGTTAACCCCCTCCAAGTCAGGTGCCATATCTCTAGGTGCGCGCACTATGCTGTCAGCACTAGATACCTTAATGTTGCTGCCACCATCTGAGCTGGACTCCACCTCCAACTCAGCAAAGCTCAATCTCTGAGCTACACATATTTCTTGTTGCTGGGCTGAAGCCCTCCTGGCCTCAAGCCCCTCGAGCTCCAAGTCAAGTTTCCTCATTCTTAAGTCATGCGCAAGCTCCATTTTCATTTCTTCCAGGGCTAACTTCCTAGATTCTAGCTCCAGTTGGCAATTCCATTTCAGCTCCGCCAACTTCATTTCATGTTCTCGGGTGGCCTGTCTGTCCGCCAGCTCCTCTGGTGACAGACCTCGGCCAGAAACACTGCTACCCAATGGGGAGGTTGCACCCCTCCACTCTGGAGTCAGGGGTCCCTCCAGCTGCTGTTCTGCATCCTCAAATTCAAAATCCTTTCCAGGGGCATTCCTTGCCTTGACCCAGGCCCTCAGCGCCTTTTGGAACTGCTCCCTTCTGGAGAGTCCGGTCATGGAAATGTTCAAATTTTTGCAGAAGCTCTTGAGCTGTTTCCCAGTATAGTTTTCTAGTTTCTCCCAATCACAGTCAATAGAAGAAATGGATGGTGCCTTTTCCATTTTCACTGACACCGGCATGACGTAAAACACATGGAGATCTCTTCTAGCAACACATAAATCAAAAAAAGTCTGTGGCTTAGGTTACTGGACTGTAATCACTATGCAATGGTCAGTAGCTAAGGTAAAACACTGCAAATGTAAATTCGCGATCCCACCGCTGCCACCAATGTAGGAAGGGGGAGTCTCTAGTCGGCGCAGTGCAGCACTGGCGACAAGCAGGGACTCTCTCTTCCGCGTCAGGGCTGAGGGTTACCTTCAAGAACAACCTCTGCTTACCCTCTAGGTAGTGTGGCACAAGCAGTCTAGGCTAATCTCTGGGGCACATAAGGTTAAACATTTGCAGTATCTCACCAAACACCACCAACCCACCACACAATGACACTAGACTGTATTTTTGTAAAAATATCTTCTTTATATATATTTTAACGCAGGCTTGTAAATACGGTCTTGGTACAAAAAAAAATGGTTCCAGCTATTTGTTAATAGGCCACAGTTCTTATTCTGCTTCTTCTAGTCTCTCAAAGGTGTTCTTTGGGGCCTTTTGCCCAGCTCCTGCCAAGTATAGTGCTTTCTAGCGCTTCTGTGTGCTTCCCAGCGCCTCTGTGCACCTCCTGCTTGAAAATCGGGCCCGGCCTGCCAAAGCTCTCAGGATGAGTCACAGGCTGTGTGGGCCTCGCTGTAGAGGGGGGCGCCGGCCCAGGGAATGTCAGGGGGGGGCCTTGGGGAGCCAGGAGCGGTGTGAGCCTCTCTGAAGAGTAGAGGCTCGTGCCAAGGTGCAGACTGCAGCTGGGGGCTCCCGGGCACACAAGGTCACAGAGGGCGGTGCAAGCTGCAAAGGGCAGGATGCTCGCACCGCGGGGGCACACAGTACCTTGAGTGATGAGAAGAGGGTCGAGGCGGCAAGGTCGAGGTCGGCTCGGTGTCCTGCGTCGCGGTGTCTTCCTTCCTGGGCCAGTCAGAGCGGCGGCTCGGCTCGGGCTTGAAGGTTGGCGTTGCGGCGCGGGCCGGGCCAGAGAGACAAAGCGCCTCGAGTCCTGGAAAGAGGGGGTGGCGCCCCGGGCAGCAAAGTGAGGCACAAAACAAGCCTTGGTAAAGCACAGGGAGTGCTCCTTCTCTCCCCACGCCGCTGCTGCACACGAACGGCGGCGGCTGGGGCTTCAAGGCACTCTCTCCTTCAGGAGCAGGCGGGCAAAGGCAGAGTCCGGTCTTGCGGTGCAGTCCGCAGTTAGGCAGGCGACAGGCACGGTGCTGGGGCCAGCGAGGCTGGTCCTGGCGATGTCAGATGGGGCCTGCCAGGAAGCAGATGCGTTGCTCGGCGGGACGGGGGTGCCAAGGGCCTCTCAGAGGGCACAGTGATTCCTTCACAGCGCACTCCGCTTTTTCCTCAGGAGGATTTACCAGGTAGATGCAGATCTCACAGCAGCTTCTCTTTCCAGGGGGGGGGGGTAGCACCCACTGTTCCTGGGGCGCAGTTCAGGGGGCAAGTTCCACAGCAAGCCCTTGGAGATCTTGGTAAAAGTTTGGCACAAGTTGAATAAAAGCAAAGTCTTTCAGTCTTTCTTCTCCTGCTCTCCTTCAGCAGCAAGGCACCCACCACAGGCCAGTCTCTTGGGGTCAGAGTCAGTACTTCTCCTTGCAGCTTCCAGGGTCCTTCTCTTCAGGCAGAGCTTCTTCTTTGCGCAAACTGGATCTAATTTACAAGGAGCAGGGCTCCTACTTTTATACCCAGTTTCTTTTGTTCTTACAGGCCAGGGGGGCCTCTGCATAACTGTTCTCAGTCCCTGAGCACTTGTGATGGGTACTTCTGCTTCTGCAGTCAGTGTGAGGGCAGGCACATCAGCCGCTCCCCAGGGGGGCGGAGCCGGCATTGTGAAGACAGGGGCAGCTTGAGCACTTTGTTGACAAGCTTCGGTCCTTCCTGGTCCAGGTGCAGGCTGAGTCATCAGTCGCTCCCCAGGGGGGCGGAGCCAGCATTGTGGAGGCAGAGCACAGCCTGATGCATCATTCAGGGAAACTCCCACCTCCCACTAAGGTGTCATCCTGCTATTCACCCACTGTCCACACCCAGCCCTGTCACTCACACAACTCAGACAGTCAGATACACACAAGAGCAGAGGCGGGCTGAAATGGTTAGGCAAGCAAATGCTAACTTTCTAAAAGTAGCATTTGCAAACCCAGGATATTAAAATAAACTTTACTAAAAGAAGTATTTTATTATTCTGAGTACAGGCATACTAAACATTAATTTCTACCATGTTCCCTGAGCCTGCTGGGATTATAGAGTGTAACAATTCCAGCAGCCCATTCTGGCCTAAGGGGAGCAGGTAGCCTTACAATAGTGAAAAACGAATTTGGTTGTAATTCACTACTAGGACATGCCACACACATCAGGGCCTGTCCTACCTTACACTTACAATGCACCCTGCCCTCAGGCCTACCATAGGGGTGACTGATATGAAGTCAAGGGAAGGTTTTAGAGGCTGGCAAGTGGGTGCACTTGCCCAGCCAGCATGACAGTACCAGACTGCACGCAGGTTCTGCAATGGCAGACCCTAGACACATTTTAAGGCTGCTTCTGTGGGTGGCGCAACCAGCGCTGCAGGCCCACTAGCAGTATTGGCCTTCACAAGCCCTGGCACTCCTAGTGCACTTTACTAGGGACTAACAGTAAATCCAATGAACCAATCATGGATATCAATCACATGTACACTTTTCAGTTGGGAGAGCATATGCACTTTAGCACTGGTCAGCAGTGGTAAAGTGCCCAGAGTCATTAAACCAAACAAAATAGGTCAGAGAGAGTATTGGAGGAAGGCAAAAAGTTTAGGGATGACCCTGCCAAGAGGCCCAGGTCCAACACATGTCAACCAGCCATTGTGCAACAAATCAACACAACTGTCTCCTACTCATTTGCTGTACCTGTCACACCTCAATACATCATTCAAACTTGGCACTCATCCACAACACAATGACAGTTGACGGTGAATTGGCAATTGTGTGTATGAGCACACAGATAAGCACAGGTAAGTAACATCATACAGTGAGACAAGCCTTGCCGAGGTCATCACACACACACAACACATTCATATGTGTACTTATTGTAGAGTCCTCTAAAACACTGTCCTACCTTACCAACCATCTAATGCATTTGTGACATGTTAGGGACTAAAGTCCAATGTACGTCACACATACACAACCATGGCCCATGTAGGCACTTGTGGAGTCAATGGAACATTGACATTGTGTGCAAGATGATGTGCACTTTACCATGTGGCCACTGTGCACTGTTGAAGAGTTCCTGATGGACATTGACATTGTATGTGCCACAAATTGTGGTCGCTACCGCCTGGCCCCGAAAGTGTGTCACCAGCACCACCCCTTACACAAGTGCAGTAATCATTGGCATGGAGACATGGGAAGATGGCGGTGGGCATGCTCCACCACCCTACTCATGGTAGCTACCGCCTGGCCCTGGCGGTATGTCACGAGCGTATGAAGAAATGAGCCCAGAATCTGGGTTTGGAGACCTGTCTCGATTGGTGGCTAGCTTAAAAAGGTTATTAAGTGTAGCCGAAAAAAGAAAGAAAAAATGTCTTTCTTTTAGTCCCCTCACTCACCGGAGTTTCCTCACGGTGACATGCTTCATCATTGGGGCCATCCCAGTTCTCTACGAAAAGGGGCGTGCTGCGACTTGCGAACTACGTAGGAGCACTGTAGTAGTGAAGGACTATGTGTGGTGCAGAAGAAAAAGTGAGGTGGAGTGGATGAGTGTATGAATTAAAAATACCGTGCTAGTGGGCCTCAATTATTTATTTTGCTCCTAGAACAGTATATTTAAAAGTGGGGTTTATACTGATAACCAACCAACTATATAGGTAGGTTTAGTATATGGTCAACATGTTTCACGCTACCCCTAGCGTTTCGTCAGGACCATACAGGGACCAGCCCTGTATATGCCACTGCTAGAAACCTAAATTGAGTTTAAAGGTTTTTTAGTGAAAAAGATATTTACAGTGATGAACGTTTCAAAATCCTAAACAACATCGTGGTTCAAAAGATACATACGAGGTAATTTCCGGGTGAATGTATTGCTCGCTGAAGAACCTGTAAGAAAAATTGAATAAACAGAGTTTAAAAAACACCTTGCGCCTTTCTTAGAGAGATCGGGGTCATTTAAGTCCTTCTTGGTGCACGTTTGTTCATACATATACAAATATATATGCATGCCTAATATGGTGCTTTTGCCCCATATTGGTGCGTGCAAACTTTCAGGTCCGGTGTCTGCTAGATAAAAACACGTAAGGTGAATGTGACGTGAATTATCTGTACAAACCATCAGAAGTGACTAACTGTGACAAAGACGGTGAACACACATTATATTTAACATGAACGTAAAAAAACTAAATATTTACATTAGTAGGTGCTTAATAGCACGTCATGGTCTCTGAGGGGGGCAGTGTCGCCTCGGTGGAAGCAATGCTGTAAATACGGGATTAACGAAGCACGGTTAGTTTTTAAGAAAGAAACCAAAGGTTATGAGAGCAGCTGGTTTTTAAGAGGCTTTTGTTCTATTATCTCTGGCGGAAGGGGCAGGGTGGTTCACTTACTTCCTGATCAGCAACGCCGCATGGTATTACCTAGCTGCTTCCCTTCGGACCGCATCTTAGCATGTGTTCCGAGGGCACCGTTTTTGTTTGCTTTCATTTCCGGGTGGAGTCTAGATCGCTTCGTATAAGCGGCCATATTGGGAGGATGCAAATTGACGTTCGGGGAAGTCTTTTTTCAGTTTCCTTTGGTTCTTGTTTTGAGAAAGGCAAAAAATAATCGATATTTCTAAAGGAGTTTGCTCTTTTCCTAATTATGCACGAAATATGTCTCGTTTTTGATGCACATTTATAAAAAGGTGTAAGGATTTCATGTTCCCATATTTCCTGAAATGCGTAGTTATTAGCGTCATTATTCAGAGGAAGTGGGTAAATATCTTAGTGAATTTACTGTTTCAAATAGTTTGTCTTAGCGGTTGAATGCACCCCATGGTATATCATCGTTCAACCCAACTACATCTGTTTGAAGCTTGAAAACCCATCGTTGTTCAAGCTCATGAAGGATTTTTTCTAAATTCTCTTTATTCTTAACGCATTCCAAAACCACCCATCTCAGATCATTTGGTGTGTGATTTCTTTCGATTAAGTGGTTGGTCATGCATGTGGTGGATCTCTTGCAACGAATATTGCTCCTGTGCTCCACGATTCGAGTGCTGACTTTTCTTGTGGTCATGCTCACATAATGCAAATTGCAGGTGCATGTGATCAGGTAAACTGCCCCGCTTGTATTACAATTTGAAAAGTGTTTCAGTTGCCATGTGGTATTGTTGCTAAACGTTACAGATTTTGTAACTGACGTCAGATGACAAACACTGCAATTGTTGCATGGGTAATGACTGTTTGGTAGTGGATGAAGTCTATTCGTGCTTTCAGGTGGCTTCGGTCGAGTATGGACCAGGTAGTTTTTTTGATTCATCCCTCTTCGATGACTGAACATCGGTGTCGGGATGCTGAGATCGCCACTGTTCAGTATGGTCCAATGTTTTTTGACTATCTTCGTAACCTGGTCAGATACTTTATCAAAGGTTGTGATGCAAATGGGTCTTTCATTTTTTGAGGGGTTCTGGACTTTTGGTTCTAAAAGGGCATCTCTGTTGTTGTTACTAGCCCTTTTGTTGGCCTCTTTTATTACTTTCTTTGGGTAATCACATTGTTTTAGCTTTTTGCTCAATTCTTCAGCCTGTACCTTGTAATCCAGTTTGCTAGAACAGTTTCGTCTCAACCGTAGGAACTGTCCGAACGGGAGATTTTGTTTCAGGTGTCTCGGATGGAAACTGTTGTAAGTTAAGAGGCAGTTTCTTGACGTTGGTTTGTGGTGGGTAGTCGTTGATAACGTTCCATCTTTTGCCCAGATGTTCAGGTCCAAGAATACCAAATGAGATCTGCTCATTGTATTGGTGAATTTTAGAAATGGATCTTGTTCGTTGAACCAGGCACAGAAGTTCATGGCCTCTTCCTCACTGCCATTCCAGATCAGCAGAATATCATCGATATAACGCTTCCACATCTTTATCTGATTGGTGTAGGGGTTATCCACGGTGAGGATTTTCTTCTTTTCTAAATGGTGGACATACAACCCGGCTATGCTCGGCACGAAAGTGCTGCCCAAACTGGTCCCGTGTTGTTGACACAAGTGCAGTAGTCATTGGCATGGAGACATGGGAAGATGGTGGTGGGCATGCTCCACCATCCTACTCGCGGTAGCTACTGCCTGGCCCCGGCAGTGTGCCACCAGCACCACCCCTTCACACAAGTGCAGTAGTCATTGGCATGGAGACATGGGAAAATGGCGATGGGCATGCTCTGCCACCCAACTTGCGGTAGCTACTGCCTGGCCCCGGCGGTGTGTCACCACCATGGGGCATTGCCTACAGCCATATTGAGCGATGATTGCGGTGGCATGATGTAATTTTGAAGACCGCGGTAGACATGCTCTGCCACCGCAGAGGCGGACATTGGATGCTTTTGAAAGATACACCACAGCGGTAGCGCACCCTGGGCCCCTGCCATGCATCACCACCATGGAGCATTGCCTACAGCCAATGGGAGCGA
Source organism: Lissotriton vulgaris (assembly GCF_964263255.1). Taxonomy (NCBI): domain Eukaryota; kingdom Metazoa; phylum Chordata; class Amphibia; order Caudata; family Salamandridae; genus Lissotriton; species Lissotriton vulgaris. The sequence continues at coordinate 83,376,405 of NC_141690.1, read as the reverse complement.
TGATTGTGGTGGCATGATGCAATTTTGAAGATCGCGGTAAGCGTGCTCCACCACTGCAGAGGCGGTCATTGGATGCTTTTGAAAGAGACAGACCTGGACAACCAATTGTTGCAGCTTGGCACCTTATAAACGACCCCAGGGGGCTATACATGTGTGGGAGTGAGCCTCACATTTCCACTGCTCAAAGAGCCTGCTGCCTGGGACCCTCACCTGCTGTTGCCTCCAGAGCCTGCTGCCAGAGACCCTCATCTGCTGCTGCCTCCAGAGCCAGCTGCCTGGGACCCCCATCTGCTGCTGCCTCCAGAGCCTGCTGCCTGAAACCCTCCCCTGCTGCTGCCTCCAGAGCCTGCTCACAGAGACCCTCATCTGCTGCTGCCTCCAGAGCCTGCTGCCTGGGACGCTCATCTGCTGCTGCCTCCAGAGCCGGCTGCCAGAGACCCTCATCTGATGCTGCCTCCAGAGCCTGCTGCCTGGGACCCTCACCTGCTGTTGCCTCAAGAGACCCTCATCTGCTGCTGCCTCCAGAGCCTGCTGCCAGAGACCCTCAGCTGCTGCTGCCTCCAGAGCCTGCTGCCTGGGACACTCACCTTCTGCTGCCTCCAGAGCCTGCTGCCAGAGGCCCTCATCATCTGCTACCTCCAGAGCCTGCTGCCTGGGACCCTCATCTGCTGCTGCCTCTGGAGCCTGCTGCCAGAGACCCTCATCTGCTGCTGCCTTCAGAGTCTGCTGCCTGGGACCTTCACCTGCTGCTGCCTCCAGAGCCTGCTGCCAGAAACCCTCATCTGCTGATGCCTCCATAGCCTGTTGCCTGGGACCCTCACCTGCTGCTGCTCAAAAGCCTGCTGCCATAGACCCTCATCTGCTGCTGCCTCCAGAGCCTGCTGCCTGGGACCCTCATCTGCTGCTGCATCTAGAGCCTGCTGCCTGGGACCCCTCCCCACCCAATTCCACCACAGGTGTTCCATGTCCACAGGGATGGCAAGGACAGAGAAGATCCTTGCCAGTCCATTCACAACCTAGGAGCTGGAGGTCCTGGTGGACGAGGTGCTTTCACAGTACCCAAGGCTGAATGGTGTCCCAAATGTTGTGGTAATCATCGTAAAGGGAGGTGTAGGGCAGGGGGGGCAGACATGTAGTAGTACTGCTGCAGTATATGCCTGAGGGTGTGGGGCTGTGTCATACACTGACAAACATGCTGTCTACAGGGGGAAGGAGTGTGCGTCCCAATGTCACAGTTTTCCCTGCCTGCAGTTGTATGTCGAGTGGAGTGTGTTACATTGTCAGCCATACAGAGCCACAGGATGTTGTACATGCAGGTGCCAGGACAATAATTGCTTGGCTGATTGTCTCTGTATTCCCCTGTTGTCCGACTCAGTGTGAACCCAGATTCTCTGCACAGTGCCCGCCTACCAGGATGAGATCACATCACTGCACTTACTGTGTCCTTACTTTTGTTTATTCACACTGAAATCCAAATATGCACCATCTCAGCCCTGTATAATTGCATATGACCACTCTTGTGTTGATGTATATTTTGTTGGTGAGTCCATGTACCCCAATGCCACACACATGACATACAGATATGTTCACAGGACATGCTCATTGAATGCTGCCCAGTCATGCACAAAGTGAGTCTACACACCGACACAGGTGGATATGTGATGTATGTAGTGGCCAGACATGCATAGGACTGGAGATGTGTGCAAGCCACAGAGGGGGTTCAGTGCAGTCATCCTGCATGTTTGTGAGATTATCTTGGACCCTGTACACCCTCATAAATGCATGCAATCACATCCGCTTGGACCATGCAGAGTGCCCATGTGAGGTGTACCCCTTGGTGGGATAGACAGAGATTACATTTGGTAATGAGTCTGTGTCTTGCGACTGTACTGATAGATGTTGGTACATGACACTGTGTCACTGATCATTTCCCCCTCTTTTCTCCCATGCCTGAAGCTCAAGATACACCAGTGTAAGGTCGTGTGGAGAGCCATTGCAGCAAAGGTGCGAGCCCTGGGGGTATCTAACCGTCGACGTACCCACTGCCACAAGAGGTGAGACGACAGCAGCCGGCTGGCATAGAACGTGGCAGAGATAACCTTGGGACTGCTACCAAACACCGGGCGTTTGGCACGGTGCAGCATGACACGACTGATGGGCTGCATCTTGGCAGTGACTCATCCTGAGCTGCATGCATGTCTGAAGGAGCATCAGCAGCAAGGCAGGGGTGAGTATTTGGGGAGCATGCAGATGCATGTGTACAGGGCCTGTAGCAGTGGTGGCCTATGTGATGTCCGGGGATGGTGCTGTGCTGTGTCATGTGAGTGGCTGCTGGGATGGGTGCCAGTGTCATGCATTGGCCCAAACTGGCCTTACAAAGGTGATTCTCCCTGCTGTGCATTCCCATAGCCAGATAAGGTAGGATCTACATGGTCATTCAGCATTGGGATAGTGTGAGGAATCTATTTGGGGGTGAACAGCAGTGTCCACTATCTGAGTGTGACTTCATGTATGTATACTTTGCGTGCACCTTGATCGTTGAGGCGCACCCTCCCAGAGACTCAGATGCACAAAATAGCACCCTTACGCAAAGGCTGAATATCGCCATTGACACCGTAGCACCCGCACACAGGGAAAAAATAAGAGACAAGGGGAAGGGGGCCCCATGGTTCAGTGAGAACCTCCGGAGCCTAAAACAACAGCTCTGCCAAAGCGAAAGAGCCTGGCGGAAAGCCTATGACCCCGTTGCCCTCTCAAAATATCTCGAAGCCTTTGCCACTTACAAAAAAGCAATTCAAACTGGGAAAGCAGTCTTTTATGAAATTAAAATAACATCCGCACACAACACACAAAAAAAAACGTTCAAAATCCTGAAAGAACTAAGACAGGTAAAAGAACAGAAGCCTGCTTTTGGCATGGAAGACTGCGATAAATTCCAAACCTTCTTTTCCACCAAAGTTGAGGACCTTCTGACCACAATTAAGGATACCCTTCTGCTCCCATGCCCTCTAGAACCCACACCCATATGCCCCTCTTTCCATTAACCCCTTAACCCCTCACCTCGTTCCCCCCGCTTTCACACGAAGCCCTGGCCCTACTTATTGGACACGTGAAAACTGGCTCACTGGCAGACCCCTGCCCCCAAGGTCCTTTAAGATGGCTCTCCCAGGGATTGAAGCCGAGATCATATCACTCCTTAACTCCTCCCTCAAAACTGGACTAGTTCCCTGAGACTTCAAGGAGGCACATGTGATTCCACTCCTGAAAATACCTGGGGCAGACATCAAAAACCTGAAGAATTTCCGGCCAATCTCCCAGCTCCCATTCCTCTCTAAAGTCCTTGAACAGCCTGTGCTCGTCTCACTCTCACACCACCTGGAGGCCAACCACCTCTTCAATTCAACCAGGCCGGTTTTCCAGCACACCATAGCACAGAATTAGTCATGCTATCGGTACTAGACGGAGTGAGACTGAGGGCTGACTCCAGGAAACCTTGTGCCCTGATCCTATTAGATTTATCCACGGCTTTCGATACTATAAACCACAATCTCCTCCTGTCGCGGATGGCTGATCTTCGGATTCAGGGCATGGCACTCACATGGCTCACATCCTTTCTGAAAGACCGCTCCCAGAGAGTGCAGCTGGGCGATGTGGTGTCCAAGCCATGCACACTTCCATGCGGAGTCCCGCAGGGATCTGCATTGTCACCCCTTTTGTTCAATGCATACCTCCAACCTTTGATAGCGGCACTGAATCAGCTGGAGTGCCAACTATATAATTATGCAGACAACACCCAAATTATCATCCAGATTGATAACTCCCCAGTAGCCCATACCATTGTTCAGAACATTCTCAAATTTACCATCCACTGGATGTCGGCCAACTCCCTTAAAATCAATCCAGATATGACAGAGGTGTTGGCCGTCACCACAGACAACAACCCATGTAGCAGTTTCTTCTGGCCACAAGAGCTGGGCAAATACCCTGAGCCAGCCACGGTGGTTAAAAGCCTGGGCATCAAGATTGACAATAAACTGACCATGGTCCAACAGGTGTCAACAATAGTGGGCATCTGCTCAAACTTACTGAGCCAGCTGCGGAACCTGGCAACTCTCCTCACCTTCGACACCCTCAAACGAGTGGTAGTAGCACTCATAATATCTAGATTAGACTATGGAAACTCGCTCTACCTAGGACTCCCAGATTATCAACTGGCCATACTCCAGATAATGAACGATGCGGCCAGACGGGTGTTCAAAGTCCCCCATCGCACATACGCCTCTCCCCTCCTCCGCCAACTTCACTGGCTCCCGATCAGGCATAGGACAAAGTTCAAAAGTCTCTGTATTGTACACAAAGCCATCTTTGGCCAGGTCCAGAGGTACATCAAAAATAGCCTAGCCAACTATATTCCAAACAGAGCGCTCCGCTCCTCTGAGGCCAGGCTCCTAGTCTGCCCCCGCCCACGACTGGTTTCCCTCGGAGGCAGAGCTTTCGCCACCATCATTTCACAGATCTGGAACAAGCTACCTGACAACACTCTCTGTTACCATTCAGGAAAAAAATGAAGACCATACTTTTCCAGAAGGCCTGGGGCACACAGTAAAGTACACTCTCCCCATCAGTAACCAAAAGCAGATTCCATCTCTCCCACCGCTTAGAGAGCGTTGGTGATAATGCGTTATATAAATGCAAATTACAAATTACAAATCTGCCAACAATGTGCCCCAGAGTACAACATGGTGTTTGGCACGGGCTACTTGCCATTCTTGACTGTCATGTCCTAATAGGTATCTGTGTTGTCCCCTCCTGTTCCCTCAAGGTCTGTCAGTGGTAATAAGTGGTGTGCCCACATCATGTCCCTAGGTGTGCGCAGAGCAAGTTGTGTGTCTGGTAGACTTCATCCACAAGCAGGGTGTTGTGTTGTGTGGCCTTAACATGGCTCAGTCATGGCAGATATTCAGGGTTACAGGCACTGTTGTGGTCTATGTAGTGAGTTCCTGCAATGTGATTGCAGAGTGTGGTGGTCAACATGTAGATTTGCTCATCTTCTGTACTTTATTGATTGAATTACTTTGTCTTGTTGATGACACTAACCCAACCCTGCATTTCTCTCTCATGCAGATTAGCCAGTGGACATGGAGGGACAGGAGCCGGAAACCAGTGGTGGCGAGAGTAGCACTACAGCTGCACAGGAGCCCAGTGACACAGAGGTCACCAGCGCATCAGAGGGGGACTGTAGTATGCAGGAGGAATCCCTGCCTGAGACACCAACTACAGCATCATCTGATGCCAGCGGGGATGCATCCATGTTGGCAGGCACAGGGAACGGGGACTCTGCATCATCTTCTACCACACAGCGGCAGTGCCCACCCTCCCATCCACTTCCATGGGTGCTGCCCGTGTCCGTGTCAATAAGAGGGGATGAGTTACATTCACACTGCTGAGCCTGCACCTGTCTCACCTGCTGCTTTCAGTGCTGAGTCTGTTGAGCTCCTGCACCAGCTTTGTGTGGGCCAGACAGCCCTGCTCGATACTTTCAGTGACCATGACAAAAAATTAGGCCAGGTGGTTGCCTACATGGAGGGCAAACACTCTGACATGGGTGGGCTACACCGTACTGTCCAGAATTTGTCGTCCACAGTGATGTCTGCCCTTCAACAGGTTCATCCCTGTAGGCACACCATCTTCCCTCATGGAGGGCAAACACTCTTACATGTGTGGGCTACACCGTACTGTCCAGAATTTGTCGTCCACAGTGATGTCTGCTCTTCAACAGGTTGATCCCTGTAGGCACACCATCTTCCCTCAGAGCGAAAAGAGGGTTCCAACACAATTTTAATGATTTGATTCTTTAGTGTTTTTATTCTTCACACTTTTGTTATTCAATCAATATATCTTATTTCATCTTTACTCATTTGAATTTCATGTATGTAAAATTGTGTTGGAACCCTCGTTTTGCTCTGAGGGAAGATGGTGTGCCTACAGGGATGGATCTAGTGACCCACAAGAAACCGGAGTTTTTTTATATTGTTGACGTCCTGGGACTTTCGAAAAAACCAATTCAAAGTTATTGATATTAAAAAGCTGTGCATTTGCCTCAACATACGCATGCCCTTCAACAGGCACATACTCCCATTCTGCTCCAGTGCCTTTGTCCACCCCCAGTCAGTGGCCACATCGGATGATAATGACCACGGTTCCCATGCGCCACTGTCACAATACAGCACAAGAAGCACCCAGCAGAAACAACCCAAGCTGGCCCGCCTGCAGACATCATCCCCACAGAAGAACAGAGCCACCCCAGAATGTAAAGACAAAAGCCCGTCAGGGAAGAGCAAGGCCGAAAAAGCAATGAAGCAGACATCAGGCTCACATGCCTCCGAGGCATCACCAGCGAAGGACTCTCCTGTCCCTAAAACTTCATGCAGAGCTAGGCGTGCAGTGTCCATGTCCATTGAGGAGGTGTTATATGGCAAGGGTACACCTAGGAAGGGCTCAGGGCCACATTCCCCCACCACATCAACTCTATTCCCAAGCTCAGTGAAGCAGGTGAAGGAGGGCACTGTAGGGGCTACCCTTGGCAAACAGGTAAAGGAGGGCACTGTAGGGGCTACCCCTGGCAAACAGGTGAAGGAGGGCACAGTAGGGGCTACCCCTGGCAAACAGGTGTAGGGGTGACATCTGGTAAACAGGGAAAGGGGCACTGTAGGGGGTACACCTGGCAAACAGGGGAAGGTAGTCCAGAGGCGTAGAAAAGACAAAGCGTTCCACAGGTTCCAGCACGTCACTAGTGGGAGTGTCAGTGTCTGCACATGATGCAGGTTTGTTTGTGTGTGTGCCTGTTGTGTCATCACCAGTTCCCATTGACCCCAGTACAGGGAAGGCATTTCGAATTCCCAAGAAGTGGAAAGGCACCCCTCAAACCTCTCCCTCCCACACTGTGTCACAGGTCTGCATGACTCCCCCTCCACGTGCTACTACACCACCTGGTCCAAACAGCCCTCCAGCTTGCCAAGCCCACATCACCTGGGCCTCTTTCTCCTCAGCCAAGTGGTCCTGCTGTCCCCGACACAAAGCCAGCTCCATGTCCGCCTGACAGCCAAGAGTGAGTGGTAGTCTCCCTCACACACCTGTCTCTCATACAGATGTGTTAGTCCTGCCCATTGTTTACCACCTTGGTGTGTTTCTGGCCATGGAAGGGTACAGTCAAACACACTCACAGTGCGGCTTCTCATGTCCTGACTCTGCACTTTGCCATATCCACTGGCCTTGTCATTCTCTGTTGTTCTGCCCTTGCCTGTGCAGCTTCTCATGTCCTTAATCTGCAATTTGCCCTGCCCACTGACCTTGTCATTCACTGCTGTTCTGCCCTTGCCTGTACAGCTTTTCATGTCCTGACTCTGCAATTTGCCCAGCCCACTGGCTTGTCATTCACTGCTGTTCTGCCCTTGCCTGTGCAGCTTCTCATGTCCTGACTCTGCACTTTGCCATGCCCACTGGCCCTGTTGCTCTGGTGTGTTGGACTCTCCCCTGTGCAGCCTCTCATGTACTTGCTTTGCCCCCTGCCATGGACACAGGCCCTGTTGCTCTGCTGTGTTGGATTCTCCCCTGCACAGCCTCTCATGTACTTGCTGTGCTACCTGCCATGGACACTGGCCCTGTCGCTCTGCTGTGTTGGACTCTCCCCTGTGCACACTCTCATGTACTAGTTGTGCCCCCTGCCATGAACACTGGTCATGTTGCTCTGGTGTGTTGGAGTCTCCCCTGCGCAGCCTCTCATGTACTTGCTGTGCCACCTGCCATGGGCACTGGCCCTGTTGCTCTGCTGTGTTGGACTCTCCCCTGCGCAGCCTCTCATGTACTTGCTGTGCCACCTGCCATGGACACTGGCCCTGTTGCACTGCTGTGTTCGACTCTCCCCTGTGCAGCCTCTAATGCACTTGATGTGCCCCTTGCTATGAACACTGGCCCTGTTGCTCTGCTGTGTTGGACTCTCCCCTGCGCAGCCTCTCATGTACTTGCTGTGCCACCTGCCATGGACACTGGCCCTGTTGCACTGCTGTGTTGGACTCTCCCGTGTGCAGCCTCTAATGCACTTGATGTGCCCCTTGCTATGAACACTGGCCCTGTTGCTCTGGTGTGTTGGAGTCTCCCCTGTGCAGCCTCTCATGTTCTTGCTGTTCCCCCTGCCATGGACACTGGCCCTGTTGCTCTGCTGTGTTGGACTCCCCCCTGTGCCGCCTCTCATGTACTTGCTGTGCCACCTGCCATGGACACTGGCCCTGTTGCTCTGGTGTGTTGGAGTCTCCCCTGTGCAGCCTCTCTTGTACCTGCTGTGCCACCTGCCTTGGACATTGGCCCTGTTGCTCTGCTGTGTTGGGCTCTCCCCTGTGCATCCTCTCATGTACTTGCTGTGCCCCCTTCCATGGACACTGTCCTTCCTGTTTGGAGTTTGCCTGTGCAGATTATCTTGCATATGATCAGCATTTTGTGCCTTGCTCTTGTCTACTGTTGTTCTACTGTCACATCTGTGCAATATGTGAATAAAGATAGTTACTCCTGTTGTCTGTTTTGTCAGTGTCCTTGCTGATTAAAGTTATTTTGGTGTGTGCATTTGGTTGACTGTGCCCCATGCTCTATGTGTCACTTCAACATTGCCAAGCTATTTGCCCGCATCATATTTTTTAACGGGGGTGACAAGCTCTTCAGTCCATTCAGACACTGATACTTGTGTTATCTGTGATGTCTATTTGACCTGTCATGCAGTTCTCTTTTTCTTGGTTTGCTATTGTTGGCTACATTGTTCACATGTCAGGTTGGGGTACACTACCAGCACAGGGTGTGATGCTGTGCACAGGTTTGCATGTAGGCTGGGCAATGTCATCATGTATTTGTGTTATTCCTTTATGTGTCTCCAGCTGTGTATGTGTATGGTCATCTTGTGTTGGCCCTTAGTCCTGGTCCCATGGCGTACATGAGATGTCTGCTCCTGGGAAGTCAGGAGGTGTGCAGTGAGAAGGGTGTGACTTTGTAGGGGGTGTGGATGTGTGGATGTCCCTGGATTGTGAAACACACACATATGTCACTCAGGAGTTGTGTGCCTGTTGTTTGGATTGCTCAGCCCTATAGATATGGTTGTATGCACATGTGTGAGTTGTCTGTGGTGCACTGTGCAGTATGTTGGTCTGTCCGTGCTGTTCTGTCTGACTCCTACTTGTTGTTTTTGTCACTTATAAGTGTGCAGAGTGTGTGACTTGCACATCAGTGTTGTGTTTGTTTGATCATCCATGTGTCTTGATAGTGTTTGTGTTTACTGTGTAGCCCTGCTGCGCCACACTGCCATTGTGGTTGTGTTTCTCATGCACATGGTGCCTTTTATCCTCCTGTATGGCATGGTGTGTGTGGTACAATGCCATCCCCTATGTGTGCCACTTATGCCTCCCAATTGTGAGTCTGCACTCCCTCTATTTGAGTATGGTGCACACCTTACATGTCGACTACTGACATGCAAGGCAAGTCACTTTGATGTCAGCTGTGCCCTTGGTTTACATGTGTGTGTGCCTTCCCATCACTTCATTTGTGGCACTGTGCTTTGTGGTTCAGTTCTTGGGCCAATTGTGATGTTCCACTATGGGCATTGCCCCAATGGTTTATGTGTGATGTTCTTGTGCTATTAATCAGTTGAGGGTTGCTCGTATGCACTTCAGCTGTGTGTGCTGCCCAGTGCTCTGGTCAAGATGGTTCTGCTCTTGTATCCCAGAGTGGTGCATCTGTTGTTGTTGTGTTGGATGTATGTGTGTTGACTGTGGTATTCCTTCACTTCCTGGGCAGGCTGTTGTGTTTGTGCTGTGCTGATTTGTGTTTTGTGTGTTGAGGTTGTGTCAGTCATGTCTGTGTGTGACTGTTCTGCTTGGTGTGCACACACTGCTTGTTGTGCATACAGTGCTGTGTGTATGTGGCCTTGGCATTGCCTGATGTGCATCACCTGATGTCCTGTAGTGTTTGTTCATTGTGAATTCAAGTGCATCTGTAGTTGGTTTCATGTGGCAGTGTAGTTCTGTGATGGTGCACTTCTTGTGTGATTTGTGGTATGTTGTGTGTGTGTTTTTGTCCTGAGTGATGAGGTTGTGCACTCCTGTTGTGTCTGTGCTCCCATTGCCTTTCAACAGTTTTGCAGACATGGTATGTCTGCTTCTGGTGGGGTTCTGTGTGTGTTTCTGTAGTGTTTTGTGTTTGTGTGTTTTTGGGCATACATCTGTTCAGGCATCCCTGTGTGTGTTATGTTTGTGGCTACACCCAGGGTGTGTGTTCGTTTGTGTGTGTATTTAACCCGCTAGTATTGGCAGCCTTCAGTGTGTGTGGCACTGGTGTTGTGTGTTGTGTGTTCCTGTGCAGCCACTCCTGCAGTGGATGTCTCCCTGGTTGTTTGTTGTGTGGTGCAGGGTGTGGATTGAGCTTGCTTGTTATCCTACTTGTTGCTTGTTTCTGTGCGTGGGGGTGCACAGGATGGGCACCTGGCCTGTGCCTTCCTGGGGTGTGTTGATGTGTGGTGGGGGGAGGTGTGTCCCTGTGATATTTGTGCCCTGCCCATGCCTTGGACTGGCCCTACCTTCTGCATTGTGCGTATGGATTGACCGCTGCGGTAACATGACTGGGACGGTGCTGCAAGTTTGTGGTCTATATGTGTCCAGGATACAATGGGGTGACTTGTTGGCAGGTGGGTCATGTGTGGGTGCCCTTGTGGATGTGTTGATGCCCCCAGCATGGTGTCTGTTGTGGATTTGGACCATGTGTCAGCCCATGTGTTGTATTTGTATAGTTGCGTACCTGCGGCGGCATCCTCGGCGGCCCTTGAGATGATAGTGCTGTAGCAGGTACAGCACCAGGAACACGTGTAGGGCAGGGTCTATGGTGGTCTTGACCAGGTGGAGAGGACCGGGACTCTGGTATTGCGCTCCGCTGTCGAGTTTCCGCCGCCTCGGGTTAGGCAGTGTCTCCGCTGTGGTGCGTCTGCTTGTTTGGGCCATCTTCATTTGTGGAGCGGGCAGACGTCATTCCGCACGGCGGAGAGTCTCCATTGGCTCCCACGGCCGCGTGGTGGGCGCACGTTGATGGCGGTGCGCGTCGCTCCGCGGCAGATGGGAATTGACCTATGTTTTGCAATACTAATATGGCGGACGTGTTTCCCGCTGCTCTTGGGCGGGAAAAGGAATTTTTCCGCCCCGCCAGCACCTCGGTGGTGCCACCGCCCGACATCCTAATGGATCTCCTGGTACTCAAATATAAGATGTTCTTCAAAGTGGTGATGCAATGACCATCTGCTTCCAGCTTCTTCATGTCTTGCAGGTTGATCTCAATTTACCTTCACGGCTTAAACATATATTGTACATGGAATGTATGTTTTTTCCCATAGAATGCTATATTTTGGAAGTCATTCTTAATTTTTTCTGCACACCAATTAAGCATGGCCATTTTTAAACGTTGAATTTAGATTTAATTTGCAGAAATTCTGAAGTCATTTCAGCAGCTGCACAACTGTACATTTACACTTCTGTATGGGGTGGATGCTACCCTCTTTTGTAATAAGCAAACGTATGCAGCACATAAGTTCCACACATGTGCAGAGGTTAAATCTCATCTCACCAATTTCTTACTTTTGTGAAATAGGCCAAGATTTTCAAATCCCTACCCAAGGAGCTCAGCTTGATTTATTCTGCTCTGTGACCTTTAGATTCAACTACAGCCATGGCTTCCAGACCTTAGAATTCGTACTAAATGTCAAACTTCACTGAAGTACCTTTTTAAACTACTACGGCTGTGGTTGTAAATAATCACCTAAACTATCTCTTTTATTGAACATGCATTTGACTCAACCCTTGGATTCTACGTGTTAGAAAAGCATGTTTATTTTAACATTACCAGTCAGAACAAACTACCAGTCGCGTCAGTTCAAAATTCCAATTGTGAAGAAAGTGACACTTAGAATACCTTCAGTCTTTAATGTAAACCTGCACAGGCTGCACATTCCATGGAGCATACAACCTACTTACTATCTATGAGTTGGTTCAATCAGATGAATTTGTAAAGAAATGGTCAATGTATTTTTTCAAGGTGGTTAAGTTAATGTCGCACTGCCTTACACTGACTGACCCACCCCATTCATGTCTCCTGCACTCCCATGCTTTATTTTTGTTTCAAATATGTTATTGGCAGTTAAAAACACCATACAAACATTCACGTATTACATAAACCTTGTGAAGCATTGCAAAAAAATGTACCATAAGGCATAAGCATTCAAAGTAATACATATATAAGAATAACGGTGAGAGTCAACAGACAAACTAGGATAAATGATACAGACCCATTTAAAACCTGACTAAATTTAGAATGCCCTTTGAGAGATTGTTCCCCCTCCAATAGGAAAATAGGAAGTAGAGTATCATATACATTATGCGTATAAATTTAATCCGCTGTATAAGAAGGATGCAAGGCCTACTAGGTAGGCAGCAGCTCCCTATGTTTCGAACAAACAGGAACAAAAGACACAAACTCGCATTCCTTGGAAGGTAGAGTGAAAACTAACATTATAATACAAAACTTAAGGGAAGATGTGGTACAAATAGAAGTGATAAAACTATGGTCTTTAAAGAGGCAGGGATTAGAGCTAAGTTAGAGGACAGAGAATGGGGTGCATTTATTGACCAGAGTCACATAGTTCTGCGTCAGAAAATATGGGTCGCAGAATCAGTGCAGAGAGCGGGATATACTACTTTTACATCTAGGGCAGTTTCTACTAAAGTGGGGTCTGTTGATAAAGCTTAAAATTAAACTTTTCCCCAAAACAAAAGCTTGAGTACAGATTGTAGAGTTCTGTTAGGTGTGGCCATTCTCGCTGGGCCCTCGCTAGTGCCCTGGCATACTGCAGTAATAAACGTGTACATCTGTTCTATTCAGTCTAATCATTACTCAGGAACTGTGAGGCAATTGTTTTAATTGTAATTATTATCAGTGTAATTGCTTATTTTTCTCCAGAGCATTGAACTTGTCAAGAGTGTGCCAGATCGCAGCGGAGATCTGGGGATATATCGATTGGTTGGTTTGTGACCCATGCACACCTCTTAGGAAGGAGACCCAAGCCCACCAAGTATGAAAAGAAAGGTGGTTGAAGACTTCCAGTCAGACAAGATGATCTTCACAGTGACCATCAGGAAGAGATCAAGCAGTGCCACGTCGAAGCTTCGAAGGTAAATCTTAGGCTTAGAAGCCCAAGGATCTAGAATCACTGTGGGAAAGTCCAGTAAAATCGGGTCATTGAAAATAGCTGATAGATGGGTCTGGAATGGATTTGGGGGTCATTAGCATGACGGACGGATGTCTGGCATCCAATCGTATCTGGGACCATCTGTCTACGAGGCGGCAGTCCCACAGGGCAAATTAAATTGCGATCACCACGGTGGCGGTCGCATTGCCCATGTTTTGCATTGTGGCACATATCCCTGCACTACGTGGCATGCACCATCCAGTGCCTACCACATGGTGCAGTCATAGGGGCCCCCCAGGGTCTATGTCCCAGGCCCGGGGGTTAGGGTGTCCTGCTACAGGCCCTCAAAGCTGGCTGCCACTTTGCTGTGGGTTGACCGCCTCAGAATGACCGGCGGAAAGGGGTATTGTAATCCCTATGGTGGTGCCTGACAGGCACCACCCCAATTCTGGGATTACAGGGCGATTACAGGGAGGTCTGTCGGGACCGTGGTGGTCAGTGTTTCCGACTGCCACCCATCAAAATGTTATATGGCGGACGGAGATCCCTGGTAAGATGGCCCACAGACCACCACCGGCAGCCTGTCGGTGGTTGTCCTTCAGCCATCGTAATAAGGCTCGGGGTCAGGAGTGAGCACTGAAAAACATATGTTAGAGAGAGCTAGTCTCACCATTGCAATTCCAGCAACCAGCATTTTTCCGTGAATTTAGTTTATGTAGTCTTGCTGGAGTTCAATGTAGTAAGATCATAGAAAAAAAATTGCTTTGAAAACAGAAGGGGTTATTTTTATTGCTCAAGGATAGCTTGCTAATGTTCTGGCAGTTTTCTTTTGAGATGTGTCCAAATACTTCTGAGTTAAAGTGTTGAGCTAATTTAGTATAGAGTGACAACTGTTAAGATCAAAGAGGATGGAAAGCATTTTGTACATTTTTAGAGGCAACTTGGACTAAAACAAGCAGAGAAGACAAACGCGCAGGTAGTGTTGGATAATCGGCCTGTCCAAGCTTAGATAGTTTTACTTTAAGTTTCAGAAAGCTATAGAAGTCTAAGTTAGAAAGATTGTGTCTTGGTGCTAAACATGATAAAGGCAGAGGCCTATTGGTTCCTTCAAATATGCCTCTAATTTGTGTAAGGCCATTAGGAGCCCATGTATTGGAAATGGTGTTTGCAACATCCATCCTTGCTTTAGTATTCTGCTATAATGGGGTTAGCATAGAGTTGTGTAACAGAACCGGCATTTATCCAAGAGCTTTGGAGCATTTATAGCATCTGAGGGTATCATCTGATAGTATGGACTTTAAGTTTTGACATTGTAGTGATGGTGAATAGGTTAAGGAAGTGCAAAGGGCATTTTCTATCTCCACCGATCTGGGACAGTTCAGAGAATGGGGTGCAATCCATAGGTTGCCTTGCACCGTTAGGAAGGCTGATTCATACAGGATCCAATTGGAGAGACTGCAACCCCCTGAAACAAATTTCTTCCAAGGATTTTGAATGAGAGCCTCACTCTTTTAACTCTCCATAAACATTTACAGGCAGATGCATCAAGCAAAATACCTCCCGGTAAAATAGCGAATCGGTAAAACAGGCCGATACCGACCGCAAAAACCCAAAATGCAATGCATCAAACCAAATCGGTAAATAATAAAGAATCGCAAAAAAAATCCCCTCGGTATTTTACCGAATCGCTATCCAGCCATTCGGAAATAACGAAAACCAAAGCAGGCCCCCAGAAATACCGAATTGCTAATAAAGAATCTCAACAGAATACATCAAAAATCGCAAATACCGAAACACTCAAAAATTGCTATTTAGCAGGAGCTAAATAAGGGGAATCTCAAACTGGAGGTAAAGATTTTTGAATGAGAAAAAAAAATAAAAAAATTTCCCTGACAGGTGCTGACAATCAGTAACCCTTTAAAAATGACCCTGGAAACCCTGTTAGTCAACCAAAATGGCTGCCCCCTATGTGCTTGTTCGGAGGAGGAGAATCAATTCCCTGGCCCAGCGAAGGAGGATGATCCAGGAAAGGGTCTTCAAGGTGCGCATCACAATGCTGGGGCAAACAGATAAGCAAGTGTACGATAAGTGCAGACTCAGCCCTGCCATGATCAAGCGTCTAATAGTAGACCTGGAACCACAACTGCAGCACCAGACCCTTAGGACCCACGCAATACCAGCCCATGTCCAGGTGCTATGCAGCCTGCACCTGCTGGCGTCTGGAAGCTTCCAGGGGGTAATAGCAGAAGCAGGAGGCATGTCGCAAAGCGCACTATCACGCTTCTTCCACAGGTTTCTGAATGCCATGCTAGCAATGACACATCACCTTCCCCAAGACCCCCCAACAGTTGAACCACACCAACCGTGAGTTCTACCAGGTGGCACAATTTCCCCACGTGATAGGGTGTGTCGACTGCACCCATGTCCACATCTGTCCTCCCTCAGCCACCGAATACATCTACCGCAACCGGAAGTCATACCATTCCATTAATATGCAGGTTGTGTGCAATGCCAAGCACATCATTACGGACCTCGTAGCCCAATTTCCAGGGAGGACACACAACGCATACATCTTCCGTCTCAGTGGCATCCACAGGCACCTGATCAACTGTGAATTTGGAGTTGGACACCTATTAGGCACGTATTGATGCAACATCATTTTATCCATCCCCACATGTACCATTGCATTCATGCCGCTGACCATTCTCCCCCCATCCTGCAGGTGACAACGCTTACGCCTTGCGTGAGTATCTACTCACTCCCTACCTCAACCCAGCAACACCACAAGAGCAGCGCTACAACAGAGTACACATCAGCACAAGGAATGTGGTGGAGTGCGTGTTAGACCTGGCACCTTGGCGTGAGTTTCCCTTCCACTTTTTGCTGATGTGCCTCAGATGTTTTGCTGGTGTTCGATGCGCAGGGCACTGCGCCACGGCCAATCTGTGCTGCAGTGCAAGTGCTCCCAATGTAAAGTGTATGTGTAATTGATTTCCACAATTGGATTCTTTGGTTTACTGTCAGTCCCCAGTAAAGTGCACGAGGCGTGCCGGGGCTTGTAGATACAAATGCTGCTAGTGGGCCTGCAGCGCTGGTTGCGCCACCCACAGAAGCGGCCTCGTAAGATATGTCTCGGGTCCGCCATTGCTGACCCCGCGTACAGTCTCGTGCTGTCACGCTGACTGTGCAAGTGCCCACACTTGCCAGTCCCAGAACCCTCCCTCACCTTCATATCAGTCACCCCTATGGTAGGCCTACGGGCAGGGTGCATTGTAAGCATAAGGTAGGACAAGCCTAGAGTGTGGCATGTCCTAGTAGTGAATTACCGCCCTTTCTCATTCTTCAGTATTGAAGGGCTACCTGTTCTCCTAGGCCAGATGAGCTGTCGAAGCTTTTACAAGCTATAGTCCCGGCAGGCTCAAGGAACACGGTAGCAGGTCAAGTTTAGTATGCCTGAACTCAGAATAGTAAAATACTTCATTTAGTAAGGTTTATTTTTATATCCTGTGTTTGCAAATGCTAGTTTTAGAAAGTTAGCCTGTGCTCGCCTAACTGTTCAGCCTGCCTCTGCCAGGATGTGTATCTGCTATCTGGGTTGTTGTGAGTGACGGGGCTGGGAGATTCCCGGGGATAGTCCGGTGCTCCAGTTGGTGAATGGTATGCTTACACCAGGATGGGTGGGCGGAGTAGTCCTTGAATCTGAATAGGGTTGTGCTCCACCACCACAATGCTGGCTCCACCTCCTGCGGAGCGTCTGATGTCTCTGCCCTGCACCCTGAAAGAAGATGGCAGCGTCCTGTCAACAAAGTTCTCCAGAACCGGGTTGAAACAGGCTCAGGCCCCCTGGCCTGCAAAGACAAAAGAAATGCAGTATAAATATAGGAACCCCGCTCCTTACAAATCAGATCCAGTTTTGACCACGACAAACCTCTGCCTGACTAGAAGGACCAAGAGAAGCTGAAGGACGGAAACCAGTCTGTATCCTGTTGGACTGGCCTTCAGTGGTGCCTTGCTGAGAACAGAGAGGAAAGGAACAGAAAGGACTTTGTAGACTTGTGCCTGAAACGATCTCCAAGGGCTTGATTGAGAGCTTGCCTCCTGAACGGAACGCTAGGACCATTGGGTTCTATCTGCTTGTGCCCGTCTGCTGTTGGGCCTCAGTTCTTATTCCCTTGCCAGAATTGTGACTCGGGTGCCTTCGCCCCCTCCCAGGTAGTGACAGCTTGGAGCTTGGTCACCCCGCCGTAGAGAGCCCCGCTCATCCCAGAGTCGCTCTCCGCTTCAGTGCCGGGCCCCCTGCTCTCCTGTCACCTCACCGTTTACGGAGCGCGCTGTGTGCCTCTCATCTTCTCCAGCCGGAATCTGCACGGAGAGCATTTCAAAGCCTCGGACGGTCCGTACGTCGTAACGTGCCCGACTATCTCGCTTTGCGCTCCTGCATACCAAGGCTCACCTTGTCGCACCTCAAGAAAGGCCTCTCGGTACTGTGGTACCGGAAGCCTGGTTCTGCACCCGTCTGCCCGAGAACTCGACGCCCCTCACAGATCCATGAGTACGACCCGGCGTGCTAAGAAGTAGTACGTCCCGCAGGCCTGAACGGCGCCTCGCCCCGTGAGTTGCATCGATCCCGGATCGCCGCAACCCTACACAGTCTAGCTCCTTCACCTCGCTCCTCGAGGGGGACTGAGCCGGAGAGATCCTCTGGAGAACCGTCGGCCTCGTTCGGGGTCCGCCCACACAAGTAGCCGCGCCTGAAACGCCCGGACTTCCACCAGCAAGGTACACTTGAACTCCGTCCCGAGTTCATATCGGATCCAGGGTCCGCAACGTTCTTATTTCCCTGTCATCGTACCTTGCTAAACAACGAACATTGAAATCTGGTGACCTCAAATTACTGAACGTTATTTGATCTTGTGATAATCCTGCTTGAATCTATCTTTTATATAAAGTATACGTATTTTTGATACAACCATACGACTGGTGTCCATTTGTGGTGGGTCAGTGGGTTTACTGTGTGTGATCATGAATGCTTAACTTACTATCGCCCTGAGGATTAGCCTTGTCTGCTCGCGCCAGACTACCTAGAGGGTGAGCAGGAGTTATTCGAAGGAGTAGTTCCCTTGCCCTGACGTGGAGCTGAGGGTCCTTGCTCGTCACAAGTGCATACCTGTGCCAACCAGAGACCTCCGGTTCCAACATTGGTACCAGCGGTGAGGATTTCGGATTTGCATTTATGATTCATTTACAGTGAAATTACTGATCACCACGTAGTGAGAGCAGATCAATAACGCGACCAGATTACATTCTTGCCGAGAGATCTCCAATCTCTGAAACCATGCCTGGTTCACTTCCCGCAAGAGCACTCTCTGTTATCTCTGGAATCGACGATGTTGACTGGGAAGGGCGGGAAAAGTGCAAAGCCGAGCACTTGAGAGTCCTATGCAAAATGTTCCGAGTTTCTCAAGCAAACTGCAAAACCCAAACCCAGCGCATCACGGCACTGACAGCTTGAAAAGAGTCCAGAGAGCCCGAAAATCAGGTGGTAGTGGATCCACCCGATAGCCTCATCGAAGTGCAAGGGGGCCCGTCGGCAGAAGAGCTGGCAGACAGGGCCGCATCAGAGCGCATCAAGTGGAGATAGCTAGATTGAAAGGTCAGATGGCCATGGAGGAGAATAGGCTCCAGCTGGAGCATGAGATACGCCTGAAAGAATTGGAGCTGAAAGCAAAGAGCTTGGACGCAGCTCCTGGTGGCAGCACAACACCAGCCCAGGTAGAGTCAAGGGTCTACGTACCGAAAGATGTGGTGAAGAGTATTTTAAGGGAGATGACATAGGGCAGTGGTTCTGAGCCTACGGGGTGGCCATGTCTTCCCACCGGGTCTCTGAGAAAGACTGGGGAGCGGGGTTGTGGGGACTGTTCCTGACCGAGGGGCGGGATACCCTGCTAGATCTTCTGAAGAATCCATCTCCTATCCCCACATGAAAGATGCCCTGATGAATCGATTTGGGTTAACGCCTGAAATGTACCGACAGCGGTTTAGAAAGTGTATGAAGATTCAAGGGGGTACGTATGTGGAGTATGGGACCTTTTTCTGCAGAGCGCCGGATGGTTGGGTGAAGGGCAGTAAGGTAAATGATTTTCAAGGGCTGCTTGATTTGATGGCATGGGAGCACTTGTCGGATAATTGTTTTCCTGAGTTACGCCAGCACCTGATTGATAGCAAGCTGTCCAACCCGAGGAAGCTTGCAGAGGAAGCGGACTGCTGCATCAGCACCAGGGTCCACAAGAGTCCAGTGGGAGACTCAGCCAAAGGTGGGCAGGGTCCCCAGCAGAAGAGTGGGGGGGACAAGGGAAAACAGAAAGGATTCTACAAAGGTCCCCAAAGTAATCCCCAAGGGAACCAAGGGAAAGGTTCTCAGCCTCCTCCACCCCCGAAATCAACCGGGGCCCCAACAGGTAAACCTGTTCAAAGAGGGCCCATCACCTGTTTTAGGTGTGGCGGCCTGGGTCACGTTGCCTCTGACCCTAAGTGTCGCTTGTTTGCAAAACCCGCACCCACTGGTGCTCCACCCCGGCAACTAGCTAATGTTAACTTTGGGGAGGAAGTAGCCGTCCCATTGGGTGGGGATCCCGTTCAGATGACCCTAGTCTCACTAGGAGACAGTGAGATGGTTCCCGAGAACTATCTATCCAGTAACACTAAGAAATATGGGTAGGTAGTAACCATCAAAGGTAAGAAGGCGGAGGCTCTTTGAGATACAGGAGCCAGCGTGACTGCAGTGAGGCAGCACCTTGTGTCTCAAGAGCAGGTAGTACCGCACGCCTACTGTAAGGTTGTCAATGCTGACAATTCTGAGAGCCAGTGTCCGATGGCTCGGGTTCCCTTTGAGTGGGGGGGTCTCAGGTACTCTTCAAGTTGTTGTGAGGACCTCCATGCCTGTAGATTATCTGCTAGGGAACGATTTGGAGAACTCCCCTTGGGGAAAGGTGGAGAAAACGGCTCACCTGCGGATGGTGGGTCTACCCGACTGGGCGGGCGTGACCATGCGGTCCATGGCAGCCAGTAGGGGTGTCGAAGAGGTCCTGGAGCCTGAAGGAGAGGCCCAGGAACCGGCCTTAGAGAGGAGGCACAGGGGGCGCGGACAGCCGGTCCCCGAAGTTCCCACGGCCCAGAAGGAGGCAGACCTCGAGGGAGATGCCCTGGAGCCTACCGGGGAACAGATCGCTGAACTGGGAGACTTGCCTGAGCTGACCCATTGGCAGAAAGAAGGGGGTCCCTCCAGGGATGAATTCTGTGAGGAGCAGAAAACGTGCCCTTCTCTCGCAGGTATGCGGCAGCAAGCTGCAGACCAGGCCAATGGCGTTCAGCCAGGAAAACACTTGGTCTACTAGGAGAACGATCTCCTGTATTCAGAGCATAAAGCTGCTGAACCTGGGTCAGCCCGTGTGCTGGTGGTACCCCAGAAGTTCAGAGCCTTCCTACTGGGTTTGGCTCACGATGTGCCTTTAGCAGGACATCTGGGGATGGACAAGACCTATGACAGGCTTGTCACCGACTTTTACTGGCCCCAGATGCACCGGAGCTCAGACGCTCACTGCAGGACTTGCCAGGCAAGTGGTAAGTGTGGAGAGAAGAACAAGGCTCCCCTCCAACCATTCCCCGTCGTCAGTACCCTATTCCAGCGAGTGGGAATTGACATTGTGGGGGCTCTGGACCCCAAGACAGCCATGGGCAACAGGTTCATCCTGGTCTTGGTGGACCATGCCACCCGGTACCCTGAAGCCATCCCTCTGAGGACAGTGACGGTCCCTGTGGTGGGACGAGCACTGATGGGAATTTTCTCACAAGTAGGATTCCCTCTAGACGTGGTGTCTGACAGGGGCACCAACTTCATATCGAAATATATGAAGTCCCTTTGGCAAGAGTGTGGTGTAACGTACAAGTTCACCACCCCTTACCACCCCCAAGGAAACGGGTTGGCTGAGAGATTCAACCGAACCCTGAAAGGCATAATTATGGGCCTAGAAGGACCAGTGAGGGTAAAGCGGGACGTCCTCTCACCATGTCTACTGTTTGCGTACCGAGAGGTGCCACAGAAGTCGCTCGGGTTCAGTTCCTTCGAGCTTCTCTACGGTCACCCTGTCCGAGGACCTCTGAGTCTGGTTAGGGAAGGCTGGGAACAATCTCCCAGGAAACCTCCCCAGAATTTATATAGCTACATGCTGGCCTTCCGAAACCAGACCAGGCGATTCAGGCAACTTGCTGAGGCAAACCTGGAAGCCAGCCAGGAGGAGATGAAGCGGTGGTACAACCAGAATGCCACTCTGGTAGAGCTTCAGCCTGGACAAAAGGTGTGGGTCTTGGCCCCAGTGGAGCCCTGTGCACTTCAGGATAAGTGGATGGATCCATTTGAGGTTGTGGAGCGCAAGAGCCCTGTCACCTACCTGGTGAACTTGCAAACTCCCAGGAACCCTTTGAGGGTCCTACATGTTAACCGCCTTAAGCCCCACTTGGAGAGGTCCGAAGTGGGCATGCTGTTGGCAACCAATGACAGAATGGAGGACTAGACCGAACCTCTTCCGGACCTCTTGGTGGCCTCCGAGCGAGATGGGTCAGTGGACCTCTCACCCTCCCTGACCCCTGAGCAGCAGAGTGATTGCCGCCAGCTGCTGGGACAATTCTCTGACATGTTCTCCCTGGTTCCTGGTGTCACAGATTGGTGCATCCATGATGTGGACACGGGAGACAGCTTACCGGTGAAGCACAAGGCTTACTGCGTGACTGACAGGGTACGAGCCTGCATCAAGGAGGAAGTCTCAACGATGTTTGCTCTTGGGGTGATTGAGTCCTCCAGAAGTCATTGGGCCAGCCCAGTCGTCTTGGTCCCGAAGGCTGTCCCGGGAGCCACACTCGAACTCCGGTTCTGTGTGGACTATCGAGGACTCAATTCGGTCACAAAGACTGACGTGCACCCCATCCCCAGAGCTGATGAGCTTATCGATCGGTTGGGAGCGCTCGGTACCTCAGTACGTTTGACTTAACGTCTGGGTACTGGCAGATTGCCTTAACTGAAGGGGCCAAAGAGAGGTCAGCGTTTTCAACCCCAGATGGGCACTACCAATTCCGGGTCATGCCCTTCGGGATGAAAAACGCCCCTGCCACCTTCCAGAGGTTGATCAACCAGGTGTTGGTCGGACTGGACGCGTTCAGTGCCGCCTACCTGGACGTCATCGCAGTGTTCAGCGGAACGTGGAAGAAACACTTGGAAAGTGTTGCCGGCTTTGCTCAAGGCAGGCCTCACGATCAAGGCAAGCAAGTGCCAGATCGGGCAGGGTTCGGTGGTGTATTTGGGACACCAAGTTGGGAGCGGCCAGGTGGCGCCCCTTCAACCCAAAATTCAGACCATCCTGGCTTGGGAAGCCCCCAAGACCCAAACGGAGGTGAGGGCCTTCCTCGGACTCACCGGGTACTACAGGAGGTTCGTCAAGGGATACGGCACCATCGTGGCCCCCTTGACAGAGCTGACTTCGAAGAAGCAGCCCCGGAAAGTGATCTGGACCGACGCCTGTCAGGAAGCATTCGACACCCTGAAGAAGGCCATGTGCACGGCGCCTGTGCTCCTGGCTCCTGATTTCTCCAAAGAGTTCTTAGTGCAGACAGACGCTTCAGAGCATGGGATAGGGGCTGTCCTTTCACAGACGACTGAGGAGGGCTGGGATCACCCTGTGGCCTTCATCAGTCGAAGGTTACTTCCACGGGAACAGAAGTTGAGTGCGATTGAACGAGAAGCTTTTGCTGTGGTCTGGGCCCTGAAGAAGCTAAGACCCTACTTGTTTGGGTCTCACTTCCGAGTTCAGACGAACCACAGGCCCCTCAGATGGTTGATGCAAATGAGGGGTGAGAACCCGAAACTGTTGAAGTGGTTCATTTCTCTACAGAGTATGGACTTTACGGTGGAACACCGCCCTGGCATAGACTACGCCAATGTTGACGGTCTGTTGAGGTTTTTCCGCCTTAGTGATGAGGAACTTCCTGGGGTAGAAAACTTTTCCTCACCTTTCAGCTGGAGGGGA
This sequence comes from Lissotriton vulgaris, assembly GCF_964263255.1. Taxonomy (NCBI): domain Eukaryota; kingdom Metazoa; phylum Chordata; class Amphibia; order Caudata; family Salamandridae; genus Lissotriton; species Lissotriton vulgaris. The sequence goes on along the minus strand of NC_141690.1, from coordinate 83,353,065 downwards.
CACGTGTTAGACCTGGCACCTTGGCTTGAGTTTCCCTTCTACTTTTTGCTGATGTGCCTCAGATGTTTTGCTGGTGTTCGATGCTCAGGACACTGCACCACGGCCAATCCGTGCCGCAGTGGAAGTGCTCCCAATGTAAAGTGTATGTGTAATTGATTTCCACGATAGGATTATTTGGTTTACTGTCAGTCCCCAGTAAAGTGCACGAGGCGTGCCGGGGCTTGTAGATACAAATGCTGCTAGTGGGCCTGCAGCGCTGGTTGCGCCTCCCACAGAAGCGGCCTCGTAAGATATGTCTCGGGTCCGCCATTGCTGACCCCGCGTACAGTCTTGTGCTGTCACACTGACTGCGCAAGTGCCCACACTTGCCAGTCTCAGAACTTTCCCTAACCTTCATATCAGTCACCCCTATGGTAGGCCTACGGGCAGGGTGCATTGTAAGTGTAAGGTAGGACAAGCCTAGAGTGTGGCATGTCCTAGTAGTGAATTACTGCCCTTTCTCGTTCTTCACTATTGAAGGGCTACCTGTTCTCTTAGGCCAGATGAGCTGTCGGAGCTATTACACGCTATAGTCCCGGCAGGCTCAGGGAACACGGTAGCAGGTCAAGCTTAGTATGCCTGAACTCAGAATAGTAAAATACTTCCTTTAGTAAGGTTTATTTTAATATCCTGTGTTTAAAAATGCTACTTTTAGAAAGTTAGCCTTTGCTCACCTAACTGTTCAGCCCGCCTCTGCCAGGATGTGTATCTGCTGTCTGGGTTTGTGTGAGTGACGGGGCTGGGAGATTCCCGGGGATAGTCGGGTGCTCCAGGTGGTGAATGGGGTGCTTACACCAGGATGGGTGGGCGGAGTAGTCCTTGACTCTGAATAGGGTTGTGCTCCACCACCACAATGCTGGCTCCACCTCCTGCGGAGCGTCTGATGTCTCTGCCCTGCACCCTGAAAGAAGACGGCAGCGTCCTGTCAACAAAGTACTCCAGAACCGGGTTGAACCAGGCTCAGGCCCCCTGATTGATTGATTTGATTTGATTTTGGGTTTTATAGAGCGCACAGCTACCCTAGGGCATCCCGGCGCTGGTGACTATCATCCTGGAGAGTGGGAAGACAAGGGGGGTAGTGTTCAGGGGAAAAGGAGGGTCTTCAGATTTTTCCTAAATCTGAGGTGGTTTTGTTCTTGCCTCAGGGAGAGTGGAACGGCATTCCACAGTCTAGGAGCATTGTACGAGAACAAGCGACCTCCTGTTCTGGCCTTCCTAATTCTGGGGATTTTTGCAAGGGAAAGGGAGTTAGATCTGAGTTGTCTAATTGATTGTTGAGGGGACACAAGAGGTCTGAGAATAGGGGGGCCTTCGTTGTGCAGTATTTTATGTGCAATGCACAGGGTCTTGAAGTTGACCCGTTCTTTGACTGGCAGCCAGTGCAAATTTCTAAGGGCCGGCTTGGCAGAGGTCCTTGCTGCCGTTCCTGTAAGTATTCTTGCCGCCGCATTTTGTGCACATTGAAGTCTGTGGAGTACAGTGACTGGGGCCCCCAGATATAGGACATTCCCGTAGTCCAATCTGGAGTTCACCAGCCCCTGCATCAAGAGCTTCCTGGATTGAGGGGGGAGTAGATGGAGGATCTTTCGTGCCATCTTCATAAGGCTGAAGCACGTTCCCGCAGTTTTTCTCGCTTGTGTTTTGAAGCTAAGGTCCTGGTCCAACCATATCCCTAGGCTTTTTACTTTGGATTTTGGGGATGGAGGGGATCCCATACATGGAGGCCAGGGAAGGGGGGTGGGTATTTTGTTAGGGTTTCCCAGAAGAAGTATTTCAGATTTTTCCCCATTCAGTTTTAACCGGGATTCGCACATCCATTGGTGCACTTTTTCCAGGCAGCTGGACAGATTGGAGAGGGCGTTGTCTGATTGGTTGAGGGACACGATGAGCTGGGTGTCATCGGCGTACATTATTGATTTGATCCCAAAAGGTTTAACAACATCCTCGAGAGGAGCCATGTACACATTAAAAAGTGTGGGGCTCAGGGAGGATCCCTGAGGCACCCCACACTTGAGTGCATGAGCCTTGGAGATGGAATGTCCGTCAGTCACTTGAAAAGACCTTTCCTCCAGGAAGGATGAAATCTAGGCCAAGGCGGAGCCCGCCACTCCCAACAGACCGAGACGATGAACAAGGGTTGCGTGGTCCACCGTGTCGAAGGCGGCACTCAGGTCGAGGAGGATCACTGGCCTGCAAAGACAAAAGAAATGCAGTATAAATATAGGAGCCCCCCTCCTTACAAATCAGATCCAGGTTTGACCACGATGAACCTCTGCCTGACTAGAAGGACCACGAGAAGCTGAAGTACGGAAACCAGTCTGTATCCTGTTGGACTGGCCTGCAGCGGTGCCTTGCTGAGAACGGAGAGGAAAGGACCAGAAAGGACTTTGTAGACTTGTGCCTGAAACGATCTCCAAGGGCTTCATCGAGAGCTTGCCCCCTGAACGGAACCCCAGGACTATTGGGTTCTATCTGCTTGTGCCCGTCTGCTGTTGGGCCTCAGTTCTTATTCCCTCACCAGAGTTGTGACTCGGGTGCCTTCGCCCCCGCCCAGGTCGTGACAGCTCGGAGCTTGATCGCCCCGCTGTAGAGAGCCCCGCTCATCCCAGAGTCGCTCTCCGCTTCAGTGCCGGGCCGCCTGCTCTCCTGTCACCTCACTGCTTACGGAGCACGCTGTGTGCCTCTCATCTTCTCCAGCCGGAATCTGCACGGAGAGCATTTCATAGCATTGGACGGTCCGTACGTCGTAACGTACCCAACTATCTCGGTTTGCGCTCCTGCATACCAAGGCTCGTGTCGCACCTCAAGACAGGCCTCCCCGAACCGTGATAACGGAAGCCTGGTGCTGCACCCGTCTGCCCGAGAACTCGACGCCCCTCACAGATCCATGAGTACGACGCGGCGTGCTAAGAAGTAGTACGTCCCGCAGGCCTGAACGCCGCCTTGCCCCGTGAGCTGCATCGATCCCGGATCACCGCAACCCTTCACAGTCTAGCTCCTTCACCTCGCTCCTCGAGGGTGACTGAGCCAGGGAGATCCTCTGGAGAACCGTCCGCCTCGTTCGGGGTTCGCCCTCACAAGTAGCCGCGCCTGAAATGCCTCGGACTTCCACCAGCAAGGTACACTTGAACTCCGTCCCGAGATCATATCGGATCAAGGGTCCGCAACGTTCTTATTTCCCTGTCATCGTACCTTGCTAAACAACGAACATTGAAAGACTAAGTTTGCCTATTGTAATCTAGTGACCTCAAATTACTGAACGTTATTTGATCTTGTGATAATCCTGCTTGAATCTATTTTTTATATAAAGTATATGTATTTTTTATACAACCATATGACTGGTGTCCATTTGTGGTGGGTCAGTGGGTTTACTGTGTGTGATCATGAATGCTTAACTTACTATCGCCCTGAGGATTAGCCTTGTCTGCTCGCACCACACTACCTAGAGGGTGAGCAGGGGTTATTCGAAGGAGTAGTTCCCTTGCCCTGACGTAGAGCTGAGGGTCCTTGCTTGTCACAAGTGCATACCGGTGCCAACCAGCGACCTCCGGTTCCAACAGTGCACATTTGGCATTCTCAAGAGTCACTTCAGAATATTGCACAAGACAGGAGGTGCCTTGCAGTACGACCCAGTGACCTGCTGCCAGATCATAGCTGTCTGTGCCATCCTGCATAACAATGCAGCAAAAAGAGGGGGATACCCATAGAGTTGTACGGTTAGGACGAGCTACATGTGCCCAACACAGCAGAAGGGCAAAGGAGGCGGACATACATCACACGCCATCACATCTGAGACAGGTAAGAAAGAGCCATGACAAGATGATATGCATTGCAAAGGTTTAATGCCCATTAACACCTGACTGGTGCTGATTAATTTAACAGAAACATGATGCAGTGTAAATTAAATCAAAAGAGAAAATGTCCATTGACAACACTGGTGCTGCATTTGGCACTACAGTTGGCCCATGGTTACCTCACCATGGCCAGGGAGCCAATGCATCATGGCTATTTACGTTTGCCACGGACACCCAGCCTCCTGTCCCGTGACTCCTCAACATCTCCTTGATGACCTTCTGTGGCTGGTGCACTACGCGCGCTGCGCTTCCTCCTGCTTGTCTCAGGCATGGTGACGCTGCTCGCACTTGAGGCTGCCTCACTCACCTCATCCCCTCCCACACTGCTGATACTGGCAGTTCCAGACTGCAGATGTTCTACTGCAGTGGTCACTCTATCGAGGGTCCTTGCCACATCCCCACAATAATGGCCCATGTCCACCTGCAGGGACACCGATCGGCGGGCTACCACAGCTGTATTGTATTGTGCACTTATATAGCGCGAATCTGCCACCCAGAGGGTATCCTGGCGCTTTGACTCTACTGAACCATCTACACAGACACGTTGTTAAGCTGTTCTAGGGAAAAGATGAGTTTACAGACTTTTCTTGAAGGATGGGAGGTCCTCCAAGCTCCTCAAGGACAGAGGGAGGGAATTCCAGAGCTTGGCAGCTGCGTGTCCAAAGGACCGGCCCCCCATCCGTAGCCTTTGGATCCTCGGAACCACCACAAGATGTAATGAAGAGGAGCCTAAAGGTCTTGCTGCGTGGTACCACGAAAAGAGGTTAAGTACCACGGCTGGACCTTGGTCATGTAGAACCTTAAAGACCAGGCAGGGTGATTTAAAAAGAATTCGCTGTTGAACTGGCAACCAGTGAAGGTCTTTAAGTGTGAGGGAAGAGGAGGCAGCGCGCGTCCTAGAAAGAGCCAGCTTCGCAGCCATGTTTTGAATGCGCTGCAGCTTGTTGATCAAAGTGCCGGGTGCCCCCAGGAGCAGTGCATTACAATAATCTATCCTGCTAAGGATAATGCCACGCACCACCTCTGGTCTAGCCTGGAGCGGGAGCAGGGGGAGGAATTTCCGTAAAGTGCGGAGTAGCATCATACATGTGGAAATGGTTTTATTAACAAAGCCATCCAGCTGAAGGTTAGAGTCAAACGTGACTCCGAGGTTGCGGCGGAATCCTCCGCCACCACATTGCCCAAGGAGGAAGAAGGCCAGAGATCAGTCGGTAGAGGGCGCGGGACGCGGTCCGATGAGCAGTGGAGTACCTCAGTATTAGAGCTATTAAATTGGAGGGAGTTGTTCCTCAACCAATCGGCAGTGGCAGTCATACAACAATGGAAAGTCTCTGTAGACACAGCTGGGTGTCGTCGGCATAATTAATCACTGAAATGCCGAAGGATTTGATCAATTTGATCAGGGGGCACAGGTACAGATTGAACAGGATGGGGCTGATCGCAGACCCCTGAGGGACACCTTGTCCCACTCTCCTAATGCCTGATCAAAAAGGGGGTAGTGCCACCACCTGGTGTCTATTCTGGAGATAGGAGATCAGCCAATCACGTGCCAGACCTGCTACCCCGGCCTCCTCCAGCCTGTTGATAAGAATGGGGTGGCTGACCATGTTGAACGCGGCCGACATGTCGAGCGACACTAAAAAGGCTGCTCGACCATTGTCGACCCGAGATCAAAGGGTGTCCAACACGACCACCAGCGCCGACTGCGTGCCGTGGGCTGGCCGGAAGCCGAACTGGGCCCTATCCAGACAGGTGTTACCTTCCAAAAAGCTGGATAGAGACCGGGTCACAATTTTTTCCATGATCTTGACTGGAAAAGGAAGCAATGAGATTGTCCGATAGTTAGACAGACAGGTGGGGTCAAGAGTAGGTTTCTTTAGGGGAGGGGAGACCACCGCTAGCTTCCAGCTATCAGGGACCGTGACAGTGCTAAAGGACTGATGACAGATGGAATATAAAGGTTGGAAGAGTTCCTCCTGAAAAGATTTCCAATGTTTGTGGGCGAGTGGATCAAGAGGGGAGCCAGAAGACACCCCACTTGCTAATGTGCAGAACTCATCGGATGGGGGAAGAGTAAAACTCTCCAGCCGCCGGTGAGCTGTCTGTTGTTCCAGTTCGACTAGAGTGGGGGAAAATACAGGGACAGCCAAAGGCTGAGGGCAGGGCGTGCCTGGAGTAGTGGGGCCGCTCAGGATTTTGTCAATTTTATCCTCAAATGCCTTTGCTAGGGAGTCGTAAAGGGATTGTGAGGCTGGGATGTTATTAGCCGCGCAAGCAGGCCTAGAGAGGTCGTTTACTATTTTAAACAAAGTCTGCGATTTATTAGTTGCTTGCGTCAGCGTGACCTCAAAATATTTAGCTTTAGCGCATTTAATCTGGGCTTTATATTCCAACAGTGCTAATTTGTAAAGAGATTTAGCAGTCTCAGAGTAGGACTTCCTCCAAACCCTTTCTGCCTGCTTGCACCAGTGTTTCAGTTGGAGTAGGTTGTTCGAGTACCATGGCATGGCAGGCCTACGCGTGGCTTTTTGATTTTCGTAAAGGAGCCAGCGTGTCCAGCGAGTTGGTGATTTGCTGGCACAAGCTAGAATAGCTTGCCTCGACAATCTCCTTCAAGTTAAAACCACTGGGAAGCAGAGAAGGATGGTCAGGGTTATGCAGGAGTTTAGACCACTGCCTATTCCCTTTTTTTGGAGTCCAAGACATTCCTTCTGAAAGATTCTGCACAGCTTCTTGATGGCCTTAATTGTGGCATTGGTACTGAGTGAATACTGCTCATGTCTCCGTGGCTCACTCCGTTGGCCTGCAACAACAGCGCGTGTAAGTTCCTGTAGGCATGCCTTAATGTCTTTGTTGCCCTCTGCAATGGCTGTGGTCAGCTCTCGCACAGCGTCAGTCATTGATGCAAATCTGTTGCACATTCTTGTCATGCTCATTTTCATTGCACCCATGTGTTTTGTCTGCAGGGGTTGAACACGCAGCATCCAGCTCTCAACGACTCCATACACATCTGCAGGATCTACTGTTGTTGCTGCAGCCCTACCCAGGGATCCAGCCCACTGTTTAGCTCGCAGACGTGCTGCTGTTCGGGCGGTTGGTGTGACGACAGCCTGCTGCTGTACATTAGTGGCTGCTGGCCTCAGCTCCGTCTCCATCTCCTGCAGGGAGGGGACATTTGCCCTGCGGCTATGTGTGGTTGGCAGGACTGTTGGAGGTGGAGGTGGTGTTGGTGTTCCTGTCCGCAGTGGAGGTGGTGGTGGTGGTGGTCTTGTCCCCTGTGGTGGTGTTGGTGGTGATGTTTGCGGTGGTGGTGAAGGGGAAAGACTGCCTCCATGTTCCAGCGTGTTCTCCGCATCGGTCACCACTGGGGTCTCAGAGATGACTAGGCGGCCGCTGTCATCTGATTCCATGGGGGAGGCATCTGTGTGTGAAACGGAGCATTGTTATGAATTTGTGGATATTGTAATTTTTAGCATTTGTCATCTACATAAAGGACATATTGGGACTGACATTTGGCCCTATGCTGCTGTTTTCATGTCATGCACCTCAGGGATCAGACATGAGCCCTTTCATGTTATGACTACAACTCCCATGATGCAACACGCTGTTGAGGGATTGTGCTTTAGGCACGGCTACTTGTGCACTGTGTTTGGCTTGGGGAAATGGGCAGGGGTTGACAAGACGCTGCATATCTGCGCTGGCATGCATCTTACCTTGTCCGCCTTCCGCAGGACCCAAGGTGTCCAGTTGGGTGACCCCCACAACAGCTTCCGGTTCGATTGTGGACTCCACAAGGTCCTCGAGGGCTGTGTTCGGCGTCACATTGGAGGACCCACCACCTGTGCCAGCCGCATCCTTCACCCTTTCAGCAATCCTCTCCTTGGCCCTTTTGCGGAGGTCGTACCACCGTTTTTTAAGGTCCTCGATGCTGTGGTGGGTGACTCCGACAGCATTCACGCTGTCCTTGATGCACAGCCACATCCTGCGCTTATCCGCCTCTGGCACCTTCAAGGAGAGCTTTCCCAACTGTCTTTCATTCCTGCTGCTGACACTCTCTATTAGTATCTCAAGTTCCTTGTCAGAGAACTTTCATTTTCTCTTCCTGGGGGTGTCCTTTCCCTTGGGTGCTTCTTTCTCCATGATGCACTGCTGTGCAGGTCATGGTGACTGCTGGCTATGTATTGCTCCTCTGCTCCTGTGCTCTGCCTCCTCCTCTGAGCTCCTCAGGTCACCGAGTGAAGCATGGGCTGTGCTACTTCCTGGTTGCGATGTCATCAGCCTGCTTCCGATGCGCCGCGTCTTATTACAGATTTCGATAATACCGATTTCGCTAATACCGATTCGATATTTTCTAATTCGGTATTCAGGTTATCGCAATTTTTTACCGATTTTTACCGAATCGGTAACATTTTGCGGTTTTCTTGATGCATCGCGGTTTGCATGTCCTTATTAGCGATTCCTTATTTTTCGCTAATTAGGACTTTGATTACCAAATTTCGATGTATCTGCCAGTTAGTGGTTAATCTGTCAATATCATGATACAAAATGGATGTACAGCTTTTATGGGAGCATTGCAGAAACAAAATTCACAATGGGTGTTATCATCATTTTAATTGTTTGAAACATAGCCCACCATGTGATGAATTTGGTGACCAGAAAAAAAGTTGGTCCTTGACTTCATAAACGGTCTGGGATTCATTGTCCTTTAGTGTTTCAGATAAGTCTTTGCAGAATCAAATCCCTGGATATTTGTGTCGGGTGGGCTGCCACTTAAGACCAGAGTCACCTAAATGTGAGGAAAAGCATAAAGTATTCAAGGGGAAGAATTTTGTCTTATCCTTATTTAAGGTGTAACCGGACACATGAGCAAACCTCTGAATAATGCTGGTGATGCTAGGAATCGCATTCTAGATATCTTCACTAAAATGAGAACATCATCTGCATAAGCTGCGGTTTTGTACATTTGCTACTAAATGGAAAAAATTTTGTTACCTGTTGAAGAATTGAGAAGTGTAAGTAAGATCAGGGGTGAGCAGAAATAAAGGGGAGCAAGGGCAACCCTGTCTCATGTCTTGTTAAAGGCTAAAAGAAGTAGAAGCGGCATTGTTGATTCTGATATTAGCTTTGGGAATAAAATACAGGGCCACTATCATATTGACAAAAGAAGTACCCCATTTATGAGAGTCAAGAACTGCTTGAAGAAAAGGCCAGGAGACTTTGTCGAAAGCCTTTTCGATGTCAAGAGCAGTGACAGCTGTTTGCGTTGAGGAGAGGCAGGTTTTTTGGCAAAATGTGCATATGTTAGGTCTAGCAAGTCTTCTCTTAACAAAACCTGTTTGAGAGTTATAGATTAGTGAAGGGATAGATGGCTTAAAATCTTTTAACAAGAATTTTAGCAAAGATTTTGGCTTCCATATTTAATAATGATTGGGATGAAAATTCTTTGGATCAAAGTAGTCTTTACCCTCTTTGGGGATCACAACAATTGTGCTGAGTTCAAAAAATAAGAGAAATTGACATAACTGAGCAACCATATGAATAGGTCAGAATAATTGAAAAAACTAGGTAGAGAAAACAGTAAAACCCCAACTAACAGAACATCCTGAAAATGGCTTTGTTAAAAACACTCTCACTACTCCTAAAGAGAAGTGGGAAAATACTAAACAAACTTCTAATGAGAAGTGTTCTCCGTCTTGAGGAAGGTCTCTTCAAAAGGAGCCCTCTGAAAAGAGGTATAACCTCAGGAACAGGGATAATTTGATAAAACCTGATAGATATCAAGATACTGATACACGTTCCTCTCGTATGTTTCAGAAAATGAAAGTTTCAACAGTGAAATGCCCGGCGCAGATGCCCATTTTAATTTCAGATAAACCATTAGCATGTGTTTACTTGGACCACTGTGGTCCCTTACATAGGGATGCTGACTGCCAAATATAAATCTTGGTGTTGCATTGCAGTATTCAAGTCCATTCCATCCTGCGGGAAATTCTATAGTGGAAAGAAAACAAGCATTTACAATGCAATGGTCTCGGCATCATTAAAGGTAGAGCTATTGGCATTGCTCATGACATTTCTTTTTTTTTTTTAAATCATCAATAGCATTGTCATTTACATTGCCAATAGCTTAATAGTTAAACAAATTGCATTGTCATTTACAATGCCAATAGCTACACCCTACACAGAGCCACCCTCACAGACACACTCAACAGCACTCTGCACTCTACAGCACACAGCACTCTACAGCTCACAGCACTCTACAGCACGCAGCACTCTACAGCACGCAGCACTCTACAGCACGCAGCACACAGCACTCTACAGCACACAGCACTCAGCACTCTACAGCACACAGCAATCTACAGCACGCAGCACTCTACAGCACACAACACTCTGCGCTCGACAGCACACAGCTCTCTGCGCTCGACAGCACACAGCACTCTACAGCACACAGCATTCGACAGCACAAAGAACTCTACAGCACTCTGCACTCTACAGAATACAGCACACAGCACTCTACAGCACACAGCACTCTACAGCACACAGCACTCTACAGCACACAACAACACTCTGCACTCTACAGCACACAGCACACAGCACTCTACAGCACACAACACTCTACAGTGTGTGTGTGGTGTATGTGGTGTATGTGTGTGTGGTGTGTGTGTGTGGTCTTATGTGTGTGGTGTTTTGTATGTGTGTGGTGGACTTAGTTTGAGTGTTCGTTTCCTGCACACTCACACACTGCCCCTACACATTCACACACTGCTCACCCTGCACACTCAGACTGTTCACCCTGCACACTCACACACTGCAGTCACTGTCACTCTGCAGTCACTGTCACTCTGCAGTCACACTCACTCTGCAGTCAGTCTGCACTCACTGTCACTCTGCACTCACTGTTACTCTACACTCACTGTCACTCTACACTCACTGTCACTCTCACACTCACTGTCACTCTCGCACTCACTGTCACTCTCGCACTCACTCTGCACTCACTGTCACTCTCACTCTACACTCGCACTCACTGCCGCTCTCGCACTCACTCTGCACTCACTGTCACTCTTGCACTCACCGCACTCACTGTCACTCTCGCCAAGTGCCAGGAAACAATATGCCAACAGACATGAAGGCCTCAATGCACCTTTACACGTCACTGAAAGCATGCATTTTGTGGGATGTTTGTGAGGCTGCCTTTAAACACGTGGCAGGAAAGACAACAACTGTCCATATGGGGTTAGTGAATAGGGGACTCTCTGCCACAGGTATCACACAAAATCCACGGTATTTCCTCATCTTTTTATTTTATTTTTAATTTATTTTACGCAACCAGTGATGCTTCTCTGTATCCCAAAATGTACGAAACGTCAAATATTCGTTGCAATAAAAATATAATTTACATATCTTCTCCATAGACAATACATGTGATTTAATTTCACTGTCATTATACGTCAGCACGCTATTTATCAGCAAAATGATTGTCTATATGTATGTTTCATAATTATTGTGTATGTATTTGTATTTTAATGCCCCTTGTACGCCCAGCGGCATTTCTGCTGCAGGCACGCTCCATTAAGCTAAAACATTTGACCTCTGATCTTTAGGCACACTCCCCGTCACCCACCACACCACTATAATGACTGTTACTATTAACACCACTGCCACTGCTAGGAGATAATGCTATTATTTTCATGTTTCCATCACCGCTGTTAGAAAGATCTTCATTATTATTGTAATTTTTAATGAAAATAATTCTCATGTTGCTAGTTATTTTTGAAATAATGTAGGCGGTAGTTATTTTTGTACCAATGTAGGCGGTTGTGCAAAGCAGCTTACACCGAATACCACAAACGTGGTCTGCCAGCTCCCGGCGGCGGCTCTCTCCCAGGCGGCGGCTCCAGCGGCGGGGTCCTCTCCTCCTCTCGGGGACTCCTGCTCCCCGCTGGACCACCGGGGCTCCCAGCAGCTCACGGGAGCCCCGGGCAGCATGCGGCCATCTTCTCTGCCGGCTCCTCTCCTCAGGCGGCGCCTCACAATCTCCTCGGGCCGGCAGCCAATCCCAGCACGGCCCGGGGAGTGATGTCACTAGGGAATCCCGGGCCGGCAGCCAATGAGAGCGCGGCCCGGGAAATGAGTTCACGGGGTGTCCCGCAGTCCCGCCCCCGGCCTGCCTGACTTCCTGGTTGCGGCCGGGCAGCAGCGGGGACAATTTCGCGCACTTTGCGGGGCAAATGCCGGGTGGGCACCGGCTTCAATTAAACTGTAAAGCGAGGTGGCCATTCGCTCGGGAGCCACAACCACTGTAACAATGCCGCTATCTGCCGCCATTGACCTCGGGGAGGCAGGATGAGACGACCGATGTCGGGATGCGAGCTGCAAAATGGCGGATAAAAGCTCCACGTTTTTTTCGGATTTGGGGGCGTGTTCTTGCTGTTCAAGAAGGCGTGGAAAAAAGTGGAAAGAACAGCAAGGAACACACCCCCAAATCAGAAAAAGACGGAGCCTATTCTGAGAGACAGCTCTCTCCTCCAATGGCTGGCCTCCATTTAGGAAGCCAGCCAATGGAGAAAGAGCAAAAAGAGGGAGGGATAAATGCAGCACTCTAAGAATCATTAAATCTCCGACTTCAGGTTTCTGCCTTACGGCAGAACCGATAGTCCTCGACCTAAAAATGGGACATAAAGCAATCTATAACAGCTAATGTATTAGGCTCGGGTGACGGGTGGGACAAACATCTAATAAGTGTCATACATAGTTTAAATAATGTGCCAAGAAATTCTCTGGGTGGAATCACTCCATATGAAATCCTGTTTGGTACTAGAATGCTTGTTCAGGACCTTGATCGTCACACTTCAGTGGTGGAACAAAAACCCTTTTTATATCAAAGTCTGTCTGGCTGTTTTGCAGGACTTAAACGAGAAAAGGAGAAGTCAAAGCAACACAATACAGAAGCTAACGACCACTGAAGGAGAACCACCCATCCCAGCAAGGCCTGTCTGGATTCTAAATAATGGGGCTCTAGTCAGAGAAAAGATTGCGGATAAGAAGGAGTTTGGGCCTTCTTAGAGAAAACCAGTACCTGTGCTAGCAATCCTCGGATCAAGAACAGTGTTACTGCCGCCCCTTGCTGGAAGAAAAGAGAACAGGTTTATATCTATCGACCTGGTCAAACCACATCATGTGGCCGATAATAAGTAGTAGGCCCAGTGGACTCCAAAGATGTAGCAGAAGACCAAATCTTGCTACTATCCAAGAGGCTCAGACTGAGAGACTGATAACTTTTGAAGACTCTGCAGCACAGAACAAAGGACTAAGTAATAAAGCAATGGAACTTGTGCCTCTTCAGACCCTAATACAGTTCGTCAAGACACTCCTGTCTACAATGATGTAGCATCTGACTATACTAATATGACAAAGGATCAGGTAGCACCAGTGATTTCAAAAAATCCTGATGCAATACCTACAATTGACAGAATTGCATCTGGCTATTTCATTAACTTTGATACATTTTCCGGGGATCCCAGTGAGCCTGAAATGATGCCAGCAAATAAAACTTTTAAAGATCAACTTGAAAAAACTTATCTAGTTTCACCATTGGTTGAATTTTGGATTGTGCTAGGCGCACTTTTTCTCCTACTTTGGCTAATCCTGGTATTAAGTTTGGGAATGCTGATAAATGGAAAATATAGTAAAATGGACACAGCAAGTAAGAACATCAACTTGCTCCTGAAGCCACACAAATCATATAATCATGAACAAAAAGACTTGACATCAGTGAACATCACAGCCATTCCTATACCTGGTGGTATAGCATGGGTCAGAACTAAATATGACATTGTTGACCCTGCAGAGCTGTTGAAGATTCCACATCAATTCCAGGTTTCCTTGAGTGACTTTGTTTCACCCAGCACATTTTCTGATGATTAGGACTTTGAGACAGTTAATAATATGATGTCAGACTTAGAGATGTCTGCAAAATTTACGAAAAATGAATACTTAGAAGGTTCATCAGATTATACACAAATGTATTGTTATAATCATTATGGCCATCCTTACTTGCTCAAATCTGTCAACCGTAGAAATATTTATACTTTCATTCAATTGGAACATTGTCCAACGCCACCAAAGGGTAGCTCAAAAACATCCTATGATAAATTTCCATACTTCTCAGGTTTCAATACCACAAATCCGTAAACGTTTTACTTTAAAAATGTTAATAAGACAGGAATAAAAAGTATGTCAACAAATACGAAGCAAATTTATTCTGAAGCCTTTTATGCCCAGCCATCCTCGTTAGGTTTTGACTTTTGGAGTGACAACATAGAAACAAAAACTGTCTGGGGCTCAAAAGACTGGCAGGTGCAGGGAATAGAAGCTTTATTTCGAGCCTGCATTATCCCTGAACAAATAATGTTTTTGAATGACACTGTCAAACACAGACATCCTGTCTAGTCTAAGTCTAAGTCTAGTCTAAGTCCATACCTACACCTACACCTGATAGTAAAAATACTTCAGAGGGAGGGGTCGAGTTAAAAAAAAAACAGAACTGATTGGAAAAAATGGTTAATCTGGCCCACAGACACAAATAACTGTCAAGACAGATTCCTGAATAAGACACAAGGGTTTACAGTAACTAGGCCAGATCCAAGATATGTCCAGAGACAACATCCAGGGATAGTTACAACATACAGTGAAGGAAAACTGTGCCTTGAGTGGCTACAAAATCTACACTTATAGAGGTTAAACAACATTTATCTTTACTGAAAGATGGCGTTGATTTAAGGGACTTCTTACAAGGTTCTGCGAAACAACGTCATAAACGTTTCATATACGCAGGTATGTACACCATTTATAATGAAACTTGGAAAACGACACAGGCAGAGACTGCAGAAAGAATACAAGAAATTGATTGTAGTTGACAATGGGTTAAGGACTCTGTCATCCAGAGTTTATTCTTTGGACAGCATAATATCCCCTGCCATAGACATAATGAAACAAGACTTGCTCATGCTACAGCATGGACAGTCACAATTACGTTCCATCATGCTTTTAGGCTGGACGTTGCAAAATCTTCGTTCTGGATATGTGCCATGGCGCCCAATCAACACCACGTCATTGTTTTCTGTATTTAACCTTACAGATAAACAAATCACTTTGGCACAAAGAGGAGCAGACTATACAGTGCTGAGCATTGAGAAACTGGAAAGATTACCATTAACTGTTTCAGAAAAACATGCAACAGAATGGCTGATACACGGGATAATCACTCTGCCTGTCACAATTTTCAATTTTCAATACTGTTTGAAACATATACCAGTTTCCGTGTATGAAAGGTTGGGTAAGGAATACATAAAGTCAACCTGGAAATTACAACACACACACAGATGTTGAAGTGGGGGTAAAGAAGTATTTCTTAGTGGTACACAATGTAAAAGTGCACTAAGTGGTACACTTTAATGTCAGGGTATTAATTTACATGGAGTCTGTGATGGTTCTTCAACCAACTTATCCAGCCACCTGCAATGGTCTCCAGCAGCAGTGATAGATCCAATTTTTAGGCAGCTTTCTAATGGGAGCTATATAATGTTGAATGATCACAGCTGTTGTGGCATGTTGCCAGGAACATCCTATCTCCTAACTGTGTCAGCCAGGGTCACTTGTTGTATGCAAGTATTGTTTCCTAAAGCTAAGACAGACATGGAGTCGCGGTTATGGCCTTCACTGAACATCTCTTCTATTCGAATTGATTCTTTAAGCAGAATGAAAGCCATTCTTTTACAAAAAATGTGCCACTGACCTTGTCCAAAGAGACGTATGAACTACAAGTTGCAAGGTCCTTTGCAGTGATACATGCCCTTTTATCCACAAACTGCCCCATACATTTTGTAGAAATGTTAGGTCGTATCTTAAACATGTCAACATGTCTGATACCAGTGGTATTGTACATGTATTTAAGACAGTGTTTTCGGGACTGTTAGCACCGTTTGAAGTGGTCCTCAGCATTTTTCCAAACTTCGTGCACTCTGTGTTTGGCGGCCTGCCTCTCATTTTAGGAATTGTAGCAGGAATACTATTCTTGTTCCTTCTGCTCCAATATGGCAAGTCCGGTCAGCAGCGACACCCAGATTACCATAGAGAACACTCTCCGGCAATGAAATGTCATGAGCGCATAATACAGATTCTGGGCCTGGCTTGTTTAAGAGACCTTCGTACCACGTGGTTCCTATCATTCCGACCAATCTGGCAAGATTGCATCTTACCTGTTTTACGATGCCTGCTATGTGGAGAAGAATGTGTGTTGGACATCTGTCTAACAATTCCATCAGCACTGCCAACGGATTTTGATACTTTGCTTGGTTCAGTAACGGTCCATCCATCGTGTTGTCCCCAGCGGCAACCAATTCTGATGACGGCATTCATTGAGATCTCACAGACGCAATCTGCTGACTGTAAGATACGTGGATCGACAGGCACACAGGTACCATCTCCATCTCTGACGAACATTGCTAATGCGGCTAACGCTGACGGCGATGCTTCACATTTTTGTGCTATCGGTTTACTTAATGAAGTGGGGCAACTTTCACCTACTGTGTTCGACGATTTCTTTGCCAGCTTAGAAGATTTGATGTTTTCCCCTAACAGCTAGAATGATTTTTGAAGTTAGCACACAGTGTTCTATGGGACTCTGTATTCGCCCTTCACTTTTCAAAACAAAACTTCCAATTTTAGAACTCTATTTTTCTATGATTTGACTTTTTCAAAATTGAACTGTTGGAACAAAGTAATCTGCTTAAAGTAGAACTATTCTTAGAGAATTCTTTGAAACACTTCCAAGAGACTATATTTGACCTTGTCCACAACCTAAACAGTTTATATATTCTGTGATTTAATGGTCTTTACCTTTCTTCTGTATTTAAGAGCCTTTTCATAAATGTTATTTCATGACTCATTCTGATAAGCATTTTCTTATGTCACACTATATGCTTTGAATGAAAATGTTACTTTTTTAAATACGTACAGCAAAAATGCTCATCTTTCGTGTACAACCATTTCAAATGCATTTATGTGTGTTGGGAGAGATTTTTTCACATCATGCTTTAGATATGTTTAAAATGCTTAGAATTTAGTAATATTGAACATAATAAAGTGAAGTGGGTGTTGTGTAACATTTTAGAATCCAAGCGTAATTTACCGATTCATGCCCTTATATAGGTATAATTCACATTGCCCTTATATAGACATAGAAATCACACCCATATTTAGACATAACCCACCCAGTCCAAATACAGGCATGGCTACTTCCACTCGTTCTAAAAAGCCACCACAATTTCTTGGAAAATTCGGCTTCAGCAGTCAGGGACATTATCTTTCTTGAATATTGATTTGTCCTAGCAATCATGGGGTTTTCAAAGAACTACCATTCCCTTGGGGTTCTTTGATGACATTGTTATGTCCGACTTGTGGGTCAGGAAATGTCATTGTTGCTAGCAAGGGAGGTTCATGCACTTAATGTTGCATTGTTTTTTCTACACAGGGAATATGTTCTCTGTGTTTCTTCTAGAAGAGTTGATAGTAGGTTTCTACCTAGAGTTTTGCAGTTTGTGATTACTGCTTGCTGTTGTTTCTCCCCACAAACCTGGGACTGGCTCATTGTTAACTTTTCCTCCCTACATGGGAGCTTGCTGCTCACTCTGATTGTATCTGGCCAGCACTCTTCAAACTAGGCACCTTCTAGGTATAAATATGCCTACACTTGCCCTAGCAAACACGCGGTGGTTCAGAGCAGCTCGACTATCTACTTGCCCGACACAGCTAGCTACAGCAAGTTCTGAAGGAAGCCGACCCTCCAGCTGATGTACTGATCAAGAAGCTGCATTTCTCCCGGCGAGAATCCAGCTCCAGTGTTTTTAAGCTCCCCTCGCGGGGTGTTTGGAAATCGAGTCCGAGACAGAGATACCAGACCTCCTTCATTCTAGAACCAAGGTACGATGCTGATTAGACCCTAAGAGAAATCTTGGTGAGATTCTTGGAAAAGAAAAATTAAACCTATGCTACACTTCACTTACTTCTTCCCTCATACTAGACTTAGGTTAGGTACATTGGGGTAGGTGTATTTTAGAAGCATTAGTTGAGTACTTTTAGCCTTTATTATTTATGTATGCATTTATCTATGGTTTAGAAACCATACAATGCTTTTACAGTATTATTTTAGCAGTTCACTTCACTTGCATGAGAAAGAAGACTGTTCGATAAACCCTTTTATTAAAAACGCCCGTCTCTCTATTTCTCTGCATCTCTGATGAAACGAAGCATGCACGACTGACTGAGTAAAATATCTATCTAGGGTTTCCACGACTCTGAAGATCAGTTTTATTCTTGGGGAAACAAAGTTGACATGCTTATGCGGTTGTCAGAAATGAATCCCTATTTGTTTATTAGAGAACGTTTCTAGTGACTTCTGAGCTAGCTGGCACTTACAATTAATATATTCGATAAAGACCTAGTCGACCTAAGTCCTACATCAAACTATAGGATACATTATTTCAATGCGCAGAGTCTATTGGGAATATAGGAACTACACTACATTAGTCCCAAGGTGTTTTTGAGGTGGTTGATTATTGCGTGTGCAAAACTCTTATAAAAACTAACGGGTAACCCATTGAGTCCTGGTGGCTTACCAGAATTAATAGTTTTTATTGCATTGATAGACTCATCCCCTGTACTCAGTTTCCTTAAGCGCTCTCTATCTAGGTCTGAAGTGGAGGCTATAGGTGGGGATTTTAAAAACTCTAGACACCCAGTTTTATCCAATGTGTTCTGTGGCGTATAAAGATTCCAGTTGAAATCCCTAAACACTTCCAGTATTTCTTTGGTTTTAACTTTTTGTGATCCATCTCAATCTTTGATAGACGTTTTTTGGTTGCTTGTGTTTTTGAATGTAAGTATGTTGTGCTCTATTACGAAAATGGAGATGCTTTGATTTTTGGGCCTGAACAAAAAGAAAAACTTTCTCACTGATAATGGTGTTATATGTGTACTTTAGTTGCTTAATGTCCTCCTATAAATATTACTGGAGTGTCTGAAAGCTTCTTCTTTCCTTTTTTATTTCTGCACCTACGGACTGTAAGGTATCCTTGATGTAGTGGTTATTTTCTGCTTAAGTTTAATAATTAGTTCTATCAAGACACATTGATATGTGTCACAGAGTACCACTGAGGAGGTCATAGAATATTAGTTTTCTCTAAAAAGATGTTCAATTTCCTCCCTGAGCTAAACGACATCAGTCTCATTATCCGAAATGTCTGATTCCAACTGCCACACTCGTCTTTCACCTTTGTTTGGCTGTTTTAAAATTGACTATAAGATGGCAACTTCATTTGGGGCTAGTATGGGATGAATCCTTGGGTCAGAAGCTACCTTTAGTAGTGAAGCGTCTACCAGGAGGTAATCAATGCAAGAAAAACTTGAGTGGGGAAGAGAGAAGAAGGTGAAAGGTTTAGTCTCTAAGCATCTAGGAGATGGTGGTTGGAGCATAGATTAATCATCTGTTTGTGACCTCTGGGAAATCTAAATTCTAAGGCAGAGTGTCGGTCTAAAATTTGATCCATTGGGAGGTTAAAGTAACCTCCCATAATTCACTTTGACTCTTGTGGGATATCATTACGTTTTTGATTTTGATTCTCTTTACTGGATGATTTAGACCCTTAGCAGTAAGGGATATTATATTTCAAGAAAACAGTGGAAAATATGTTGGGATGCTATTAGGCATTCTAGATTATGGGACCAGAAAGTGGAGGACACATGAGAGGTCATGGATAGCATGTTGTAGATCTTTTTCAATATATTAATCCCACTTGGACTGTGGACTTTAAAGAGGCAGGAGTAGGGAAATAACAGGTAGAAAAGCATATAACATTTTAAGGCCCTGCAGATTCTGGGATTGCCCTATACCTGCCAAGGCCTCTGCTGACCAGGGGAGTTCTGTTAAAGACAGAATGCATGGGGAATGTCATGGAAGAGCATGGAAGATGCATCAAATGAACTGGTGAAGAGTGCTGGCCAGATACAATCAGAGTGAGCAGCAAGCTCCCATGTAGGGAGGACAAGTTAACAATGAGCCAGTCCCAGGTTTGTGGGGAGAAACAACAGCAAGCGGTAATCACAAACAGCAAAACTCTAGGTAGAAACCTACTATCAACTCTTCTAGAAGAAACATAGAGAACATATTCCCTGTAAAGAAAAAACAATGCAACATTAAGTGCATGAACGTCCCTTGCTAGCAACAATGACATTTCCTGACCCACAAAAATTGAAAGAGTTGAGTTAAATATCGCCCCATGAAATCACAATTTAAGGATCACAAATTGGTATGGTGAGGATTATGGTAGTGTGTATTCATGTCATACAGTTACTTATGAATCTAGGAGTATCACAGAGCCTAGGAAATAGTCCTGTGACAATAAATAAAGGTGTCAGGAAGGAGTTAGGAGGTGGAGGGAGATGGTAGAGGACAAAGATTATAACAGGTTATAGTGTACCTCAGGCTAATGAGGCTATATTAGTAAGATATGCAACTTGATGGACGGAAATGCATATTCTGGTAGAATCACAAAAACTACCTCAGTAAAACCAAGATGGAAAGCCAAATCTATTGTTTAAAAATATAAATGAACAGCAAATAGCTGAGATTATTAGTCAACATGAATATAGCATTTGGATAATGTAAGAAATATCCTTCAGCGTCACTGCTAACTGTTAACAGTTAGCTTCAATCAATGCTCATGTGCCTATGTGGGTGAGGTAACCAGTGGTAATAGGTGATAACATCTGAATGTGAGTATATAGAGAGTGATGATACACGGTAAACAGACAAAATATTGACTACAAAATATTGAATGGACATAATATCGAGTACAAAATATAGGCTGGACAGAATATCGAATGGACATCAAAAATATCGTTTTTAAGGTAAGTATTGTAATATCGAAATTTAAAAGATAGATAGTCAAAATATCAAAGTACATAATATAGGTTAATAAAAATATCAAAAATTTTATAATATCGAATTTTTTATAGTGTATTTTATGTGTTAAAAGTGTTTATTTATGTTATAATGTAATTTAATTAATGAATTTAATGTTATTTAAATTTTGCGTAATTTAATTCTGTAGCGGGTTGTAGGTTTATAGGGGAATAGGGTGGGAAGTAATTTAATTATAAATAATTAAATATGTAAATGTATTTATTGGTATTTGTTTATAATTAATTGTAAATTAATTTTTATTTTGTAATGAATTACATGTTAATTGCCATTTAGTTTTACTTAATTGATTAATTGATAATTATGTTAATTTAATCAATTTAATTTTTGTAGTGGGTTGTGGGTTTATAGGGGAATAGGGTGGGAAGTAATTTAATTATAATTAATTAAATATGTAAATGTATTTATTGGTATTTGTTTATAATTAATTGTTAATTATTTATTATTTGTAATTAATTACATTTTAATTGCCAATTAATTTTATTTAATTGATTAATTGATAATTATGTTAATTTAATTAATTTAATTTTTGTAACGGGTTGTGGGTTTATAGGGGAGTAGGGTGGGAAGTAATTTAATTATACTTGATTAAATATGTAAATGTATTTATTGGTATTTTTTTATAATTAATTGTTAATTAATTTTTATTTTGCAATTAATTACATTTTAATTGACAATTAATTTTATTTAATTGATTAATTGATAATTATGTTAATTTACCTAATTTATTTTATGTAGTGGGTTGTGGGTTTATAGGGGAATAGGGTGGGAAGTAATTTAATTATAACTAATTACATATGCTAATTTTTTGGGGTATTTATTAGATTTTAATGTTAAGTAAGTTTTTAATTACAAATGAATTAATTGTTAATTTGTAATTAATTAGTATTACCAGATAACTAATTGTAATGATTAAATTAAATTAGTATTTGGAATTAATTAATTTTTATACTGTATTACATTGGTAATTACTTTTAATATTTTTTTTATAGATATTAATATATATATATATATTTTAAATAATATATGAAGTATCTACTTTCCCTACTGTTGCACTCTTTGGAGTGGGAATAGTAATTTTTACCCCTACACTATCCAACGCTTTCCCTAATGTTGCACTCTTTGGAGTGGGAATAGTAATTTTTACCCCTACGCTATCCAACGCTTTCCCTACTGTTGCACTCTCTGCAGTGGGAATAGTAATTTTTACCCCTACGCTATCCAACCCTTTCCCTACTGTTGCACTCTCTGGAGTGGGAATAGTAATTTTTACCCCTACGCTATCCAACGCTTTCCCTACTGTTGCACTCTCTGGAGTGGGAATAGTAATTTTTACCTCTACGCTATCGAACGCCTTATCTACTGTTGCACTCTCTGGAGTGGGAATAGTAATTTTACACTACTGCTATCCTACGGTAATAATATTGGATATTTTTTAATTATATTATGTTACTATGTACATATGTTTTAACAAATATGATTGTAAAACATTTTTTTTATAACTTTAATTAATTATTTAATTATTATAAGGTAATTTAAGTATTTTTAAGTAGATTTTATTAAATAATTTTTAATATTAATTTAATTTAACATTGTTTTTAATAAATTAAATATTTTTACAAACTATATTTTAGTGAACGATATTTTTTACTCGATATTTTTGTACTTACCTGTTTGTAGATGCAAAGTCGATAGTCTGTCTGTCGATATTTTGTCGCAGATATTTTTGGTAGTCGAGATTATGTCCCTCAATATTATGTCAGTGATCCATGATACACACCGATTTTCATCACAACAACAATAAAATGAGAGTGATATTTAATGTCAATCCATTCCTTACAGTGGGAAAAAGGATATTGGTAATGTTGTTAATACATCCCATACAGTGGGAAAAAAGGATTTCAAAATAGTAATAATCTTGTTCTTCATAAACCGAATTTACACCAACAGCAGAACACAGGTATAGTGGCTATATCTAGAATGCAGGAGCAAGAAATGAAAGCCACGCCAACAACAAAGCTGACACTTGATGACAGGCGGGGCGAATGTTCTAAAGATAACCAGCCTGTCATTCTGAGTCCATTGCTACTTCCGAAGGTTCCAAGAAGAATGCATCTGACCCTTAACACCTTGGCTGCGCAGGATATTCCTCTCCTGCGCTGGGCCATAATGATCTTGGGTGTGGTTATGACGAGCTCAGCTCGTCATGAGCACACGAGCACTCTGCCTCATGACGAGCTGAGCTCGTCATGAGCACCGAAGGGGTTAAGCTTGATTAGAAACTTTGATGGTCCCAAGAATGAAAAGGGATTTGCATGTTAGTGAGCATTTGTCTTAGTACTAAAAAAACCTTTGCAAAATATGACAGTGTCTCTAGCATAGTCCGAAGGGTTCGAGATTTTTTGGACTTGCCATGTAATTGTTCTGATCTTCCTCATTTGAGCCAGGATTTGTTCTATGTGTTGATGATGTAACGGTTTAAAAATAAGAGGTCTTGAGGAGGAGATGTTCCCATGTCTAAAAGACGGCACCCTATGGCTCTCTCGATCTCGAAGTCTTTAACAAATGAAATTTGAATGAAGGACTTCTGGAATCCATGAAATTAGGAAGTCAACCACCATGCATGCTGAATTTTCAATGTCCCCTGGTAGTCCAAAAATGTGGAGGTTGCTTCTTCTGTTACGATCCTCCTGATCTTCAAGATCTCTCTTCAGTGAAGATTTGGAGAGTTTTTTTTGTTTTGTGAAGTCTTCAACTGTACTAATTCTTGTCTTCACATCAGATAGTCTGATTGTCAGACCCTTGAAGTCTTTGCAAATCCCAGCTACCTCTATTTGGAGCTAATCTGTGTTGGTCTTAAATACATGTGCAATATCATGTACTGAGTTCAATTTGAATAGAATGGTCTCTGAGGTGGAAGATGTCTTTAGGCTTCCCTTTCCGGTGATTCCAGGATCTGAGGTGAGTGCTTGGTGTGTTTGAGGTTCACTTTGGTTTCTCTGTCTTTCATATTGCCCTCCTTGTTATCAGCCATCTTGTACTTTTGCGGAGATTAAACATCTTTTTGAGAATTTGAAATGATTCACCTCAGATACTCAGAAACAAATGCTGTACTAAAGACCTCGAAGAGCATGTTATTCACACAAATGCTCTTGATGTGATGTTCCTATAGAGAAAACAATCTTCTTCCAATTTTGACAATAAGGTGGAAATGGTTTATTTTTAAATGCCAGTTGGTTGTCAGGTTTAAGAAAATGTTGCTGTTCTTTCATTTCAGATTTGAGGTTTCACCCGCTTAATTAACCATTGAATTTGCCACAGGAAACTTAAAATCCCAAACACTGAGCTGTCTGCTCCTTACCACCATGGGCTGAGTTACACAGAGTACCCGGGGCACAACAGACATATATGTACATTTTTTGTGATGCCTGGCACTGCCATATGAGCCAGCTTGAAATGGCCAGTGTATTGTAAGTTTTTTTTCCTGTGGGCTGTGAAAGGACCAAAGTAATTGCCCATTTTAATTGCTCTTTCAAGCTGACTCATCTGGCAGTGGCAGAGCACTAGAGCGTTCAGGCTAAAACTCATTAAAAAAAACTTTGCAAGGTTGCAAGCCATAAGAATCACTGTTTGCAAGAACACAAACAACATAAGGAAGAAAGTAACATGGCAAAAAATACAATAAATGGGAGTGATAATACAAAATATAGAGGAAAGACATTATAAAGTACAACCTTATGTAACAAATAAAAAAAAGAGTAAGATTAGGGTACCTCTCAAAACATGAATTATCTAAACAATTTTAGAATAGTAATGAGAAAAGAGAGAGAGGGAAGAATAGAGAAGAGAGAAGAAAAAGGAATACAGAGGAGAAAGGAAAGTACGGGAGAATAATTAACGAGTGTGAATTAGTATAAGGAATATTTTGTAGACATAAAAAGTAGTAAAAGGTAACCAAAGTAAATCAGACTTAATTCTTTGAGAAACAGATGAAGACAAAGCTGTGGAAGTTCCATGTTCATTACAAATAAGATTCCACCAGGTTAGCATGCACATTTTGGAATTGTCTTTCCAGCAAGTAAGAATAACTTTAAATGCAAGAGCAATAAAAAGATGAAGCAGTTTCAGCTTTAGTTCTGTATCGAGAAAATCAATTGACATTGATACAAGAAAAACATTGTCAATTGTTAATGGGATATAGAGGTGAAAAATATTGGAACTTTTAGCTTAAATGGATTTCCAAAATTATATGACATTGGGACAGTGATAAATCAAATGAGATATTGTAACATTGGTGAAAAGGCATAACCAGCCAAGAGGAGAGGAAGATGGGTTAATTTTGTGCAAAAATACTGTTGCCCTAACAGCTCTGTTATAAAGAAAAAATTAAAGATTGAGTCATATGTGCAGCTCTAGATGTGGAAAAAACCGTATGCCATAATTTGTCCCATTTTTTTTGCTGTAAGGGTGATGGACAGGTCTAGTTCCCGAGCTAATTCCATAGGGGATTTTGGTCTTTCAGAAATAGGAGTAGATATAAGTTTATATATAGCGGAAGCTTTAGGATTAGAGTCAGGAGGGATGCTGTGTAAACGGGCGAAGGGAATAAATGGAGTATTGTTGATAGGAAAGTTTTTTAGACTAAGGAAATGATTGAAGTGCCTGAGATAATAGAGAATATTGAGATAAGCAAGAAGAGGATAAATCATAGCAATCTTGTAATGTATTAAAGGGCAAAACAGAATTATGGGATACAAGTTGGTGAACATATAGAATAATGTTTGCAGTAGAAGGATTTATGGTGAAACTTAATACATTTATTGTACCAAATAGAAGAGGCGAGGAAGGCCTGATAAAAGTTAGATCCATACAAATAAAAGAGGAGAGAGGGGACAATCTTGATATGTACCTCTGTGTAAGTTAAAATCAGGAGACAAAACACCATTAATAGATACACAAGCATGGGGATGTGAATATAGTCATTTGATGAACGAAATAAATGTTGGGCCTAAACTGAACCACTGGAGAGTTTTGAACATGAATTGCCAATGTATGCGGTCAAAATCTTTTTCAGCATCGAGGGATTGTGCGGCTAGGGGATCAGGATAACCATTCCCCAGATTGAGAATATTAGAGAACATTCTAGCATTGTCTGAGAAGAGCCTACCCTTAACAAAGCCAGACTTATCAGGTTTAATAATCAGAGGAATAACTCCTTCCCATCTAGAGGCAGGAATTTTTGCAAAAAGTTTGCAGTCATAATTAATTAAAGAAATTAGGGGAGCATTTTGACAAAGGGATAGAGCTTCATCAGGTTTAGGGAGAATTACAATAAGAGCATCAAGGAAGGAGCCCTCAGGTTTAGATTGTAATAGAAAGGAGGTAAAAAGTAAGTGTTGAGCAAAAATAGATGAAAAAGAGGATATAAGTTCAATATAAAAGCGACGTGGCGTGGCTAGCAGCCGAGCATGTAGGACGTGAGCTGCACTAGCTCCGTCAATAAACCTCAGTTTTTGCTATTTATCCTGCGACCTTGGCACTAAACGACCCCATCCCTGAGCGTATCGGGCGAAGGGTATCTGCCGACTGAGAGAGGAAAAAGATCTGATCCCCGAAAGCTGACTGACAACAGCTCCGTGCCGGAGCGGCGGTGAGGCCTGGAAACAGGAGGACATCCCCGGCCCACAGTAACAACTCAGGCGGACCGGAACTAGACGGGGATCGGGAGGGGTGCATGGCCGCCCCCCTCCTCCACACATGATGTACGGGAGCTTCTGCCGAGACACTACCGGGGTTCTGGCGCGCCCCCCTGCATTCCATTGTCATCGCTGGTCTGAGGAATCCGTCCGCGCTGCCTCACGGACGATCAGCGCAAATCCTACAACACCGGTGGGGTCGGAGCCCGGCAACGGCGGCGAGGCTGAGGAAGGTGTGTGCCCCCCTTTTCCCACCCCCCCCAGAAGCCAGAGGTTCGGGTCCCGGTCCCTGGTGGAAATGGCAGGGCCCGGCCGTGCTGTGCAGCGAGGAACTGATCTCGGTTTGTGCAGCGGAGCCGCAAAAGAACGCCCGTCCAGGACACACGCACGGACAGAGGCGGCAGCCATTACCCCGTGGTGCACGTGAGCTCTGCCTAGCTGCTGAGACCCAGGAAAGGACGGAGTGACGGAGTGACCCGGGGAGCGCTTGGGGGTACTGCACCCCCCACCCCCCCACACTCCCCACAAAGACTATACCAGCTGGCTCACTTGGTGATCGGTGCACAGGGGATTGGTGTGCTCGGAACACTTCTCGCCTCTCCTTATACCCCCCACGGACGTGGGGCCATGACAGTGGACGCTGCAAACACAGCGCGCCCCTTGAGGGTGCCGGGGACAGCCCCTGTGGCGCCTTCACTTCCTTTGATATAAACACTTCCTTGAATACCGAGTGAGCTGGGGAACGCCAACTGGCACAGAGGCAAATCAGCTGTGGTGGACGGTGGGGCTGCTTAGAAACCAGGCCTGACGTGGGGGTGCACTCGTTAGGGGCACTTGCCGGAGGATAGAGTGAACCCACGCGACACGGAGTTTGCGCATAGCGGAAGGGGATACGCTACGCGAAACAGACTCCGTCCAGCTGACCCAGTGCCACGCACGGTGGTCCCCCTCCTCTGGCTCGGATGATCCCCTGGCCTGCTCCAATGACGACATCATCCCTCCGACTGGGCTGGGGGTGCAGGAAGCCAAATTGGACCTTATTCTTACGGAAATCAGGGCCTCCAGAGAAGCACTCAAAACGAGAATGGACACGATGTCGACGGGCCTCTCGCTGCTGAAAGATGACCACAAAAAACTGTCAGAAAAAGTGGCTGAGCATAAGCTCGTGCTGGCTGATCTGATCCCCCAGCATACTGCACACTCCACGCGACTTGAGGATCTGGAGAAACAAATCAAAGGTTTGTGGGAGAAGGTGGATGATGCGGAAGGACGCTCCCGCCGTAACAATATACGCATTTTAGGCGTGCCGGAACGCAGCGAGGGAGCTAATCCGACTGGGTTTGTGGAAGACTGGCTGAGGACGATTATGAGCCCGAGGACCTCAACCCGATGTACAGTGTTGAAAGGGCCCACAGAGTGCCGCCTAGACCACCGAAACCAGGAGCCCCTCCGCGCCCGCTAATAGCGAGGCTACAACACTTCAAAGACCGGGTGGAATACTGAAGACTGCAAGAAAGAGGACCCCAATAAAATATGAGAACAAAACAATTTCCATTTACCCGAATTCCACTCAAGCAGTACAAAAGGCCCGGGCATCCTTCTGGGAGGTGAAACAGACATTACGAGAACGTAACATGAAATATTCGCTCTTCTTCCCAGCGCGGCTCAAAGTCATCCATGACCGCAGGACCTTTTTCTACGACACCCTGGAAGAAGCTTCGGAATGGATAGAGGTGTCGCTTACGCCACCCTAGTCCCAGGGCGAGTGACAGAGACCAGAGCAAACAATCACCGGAGGCTTCAGGAACCCACTCCGACCAACAAACAGAATGGAGGTGGAGTTCTCACACCCAAGTGGACATGATCGGGCGAATGCAGCGAGCTCCCTAAAAGTGGCAGTACTGACAACGGATGCACTGGCAGAGCATGATGCGAATAGCGACATGGTCACGAACAGTCAAGCCAGCTCCCACACGCTAGTGTGCAATGTTCCCACGCATCACGGCACAGATGGCGGAGGACTTATGAACAGTGATAATGCGAATGCAGCTTGGTAAAGTAGCTATGCACCAGTCTGATTGATTGAGGGGAGGGAACGGTGCCAAGTCACATGTTGTTAGCGGGGTGTTGCGAAGGTGGTTCCTTTAGTAGATAACTGCTAGAAGGCGTCGACTAGACGCACCCCCCCGGGCGTAGGCACAATTGCGATCAGTTTATACCCCAGTTGGGTTCTCTGGTTTGGCCCTTCACAGTTTAGGAGGAAGGACCTTATTGTTGGGAAGTTCAGCACAAATGTAGCATCTACACTGTATAACAAAATGTTGGCTATGTTGAGATTCAGGGTAATGTCTAATGTGAAAAATACTCTTTACCATGTCAACTCCTAATAATTACAAAATCTGCACCTGGAATGAGAGAGGGTTGGGCTCAGTGCACAAGAGACATAGAGTTCTGGCACAATTGAATAGGTGTCAAGTGTCAATAGCATACCTCCAGGAAACCCACCTGAATAGAGAAGAGGGAGCTAAACTGTTACGGAAGTGGAGGGGTCAATTATTTGCCACAGAATACTCGGCGTTCTCCAGAGGGGCAGCCATTTGGATTAGGAAAACTTCCCCATTCAAAGTCTTAGAGCATAAGGTCGACAAGGAAGGGAGATTTGTGTCCATACGGGGGTTGTTAGACGGTCTATGCATAGTTCTGGGATGTATATACGCACCTAAGTCGGAGCAAGCAAAGTTTTTTCAAGATATTAGTGGAGTATTATCTAGATGGGTGGCACATGACTGGGTGGTGGGAGGGGACTGCAATGCGGTATTGGATATCACACTAGATAGGTCACACCCCCCACTACATGCAACGGGCAGTAGACGACAAGCTGAGGCACTGGCGTCCTGGGCAGACAGGTGGGACCTTTTTGACACGTGGAGGATAATGAACATGACTAATAGAGAATACACATTTTATTCTCCACCGCACAAATTGCACTCTAGAATTGACTGTGTATTCTGTTCACGACCACTGACTGGGTCCATAACGTCAGTGAGGCATATGGGTAAGTCATTATCAGACCATAACACAGTGGAACTAACGTTGCGATGGGGGAGGCTTCCTACCCCAATACCAACGTGTCGTTTATCGCCAAGTTTGTTGCAAGACTCGGTCTTTCGCTCCGCTCTACAGGATGCCACCACCAAATACTTTGACGAAAATGAGAACACGGCCAGTTCTAGACAAATTGAATGGGACGCGTTCAAGGCACCTTTGCGTGGGGTGGCGATGGGCACGAAAGTGGGTATCAAACATGTAGTGTTGGACAAACTTAAGACAGTGGAGGGTAGACTGGCAATGCTAGAGAGTAAAACTGCGGGCATGGGTGATAACCTCACTCAGCTCCAAGAAGTGCATATTCAACATGCGGAACGAGTACTAGACTACAAGGAATATACAAATAGGCAGCACACGCAGGCTGACAGGGCGGGCCCTCTACTAGCGCGCCTAACACGCAATGCCCCAGAGACCACCCCCATAACAGAGGTGAAAGATCAAGGAGGGCTGATAATACGTACCCAAATAGATATAAATACTACGTTTAGAGCTTACTACACTCAGTTATACAGCCCACATGCCCCAGTTGAGGAACAAAATTTGGAGTACTTCCCTTCAGACATACAACTCCCACAAATAACACCTACACAACAGACTGAGCTCTCGAAACCCATAATAATACCGGAAATTAAGCAGGCCATTAAGGCGATGCCACGAAACAAAGCACCTGGGTCGGACGGTCTGCCAGCTGAATTTTACTTGACGTACATTGATATCCTGGCCCCAAGACTGCACACGATGTACAGGGAAGCCCTAGAAAGTAATGCACTGCCAGGAACGACGTTACAGGCACTGATAGTATCCCTGTTGAAGCCGGGTAGAGACGCACAACAACTAGAGATCTATCGGCCACTATCCTTATTAAATACGGATTACAAAATCCTAAGTAAACTACTGGCGACTCGACTATCCCAATGTGTCGCGGACATAATACACCCAGACCAGTGTGGTTTCGTACCGGGGAGGAGCACCACACTGAATTTATGCAGACTGAGTCAGCTGATGACCCAGGATGGTAGGGACGGAGACACTGAGGGGTGTATACATTGCATGGGTGAAATTACTTTACCACGGCCCCACAGCACGTGTCAGAACCAACGTTTGCATTTCAGAGCAGTTTGAAATAGCGAAAGGTACTAGGCAGGGCTGCCCATTGTCGCCCCTGCTCTTCATCATCGCATTAGAACCGCTACTTATAAAGGTGCAGACTATGGCAGTTAACAGAGGAATAACCAGTCTCAATACCCATCATGTCATCTCCGCTTATGCGGATGACATATTATTGTTTCTTAAAGATATGACGAGCCCACTAACTCCACTGCCAGAAATATTCAGCGATTTCCGAGGTCTGTTGTGACTTACGATCAATAAAAGCAAATCCTATGGGTACTGTTTTCATGGGACGCTGGAGGACACACATTTGCAGTTTGTACCGCACAACTTTCAGGTTGCGCCCGAGTCTTTCAAATACTTAGGTATACAGATTTACAGGCGGACGCAGGATCTACTAGAGGGTAACTTGGGTAAGGCACTTCGTACCCTGAAGTCCCAAGTTCGCTTCTGGAATACACTACAGCTCTCAGTGGCGGGTAGAGTTGCGATCTCAAAAATGGTGGTCCTACCCAGACTGATATATCATTTCACAAACATACCAATACTGATACCTATGCCCTTTTTTAAAGCTCTAAACACGGTTTTGACGGAACTGGTGTGGGGTACAGGCAGGAGACGCATCAGTCTAGCAAAATTGCAACTGCCAATGGACAGGGGCGGCATGGGAGTCCCAGACCTGATAGCATATGGCTACGCGTGCCAGCTTCAGTGGCTGGCCTACTGGTTAGCGGGACGCAACCTTCATGAACTAAATATGTCTGAAACTGATAGGGAGAGAGGAGCCATACACCGCTTACTGCTCCCACACACTAGGATACCAGACTCTGTCCCGCCTTTGCTCAGACTAGCACTTAAACATTAGAAGGCGGCAGTAAAGTACACTAACAAATGTTCTGCATACGCGCCCACGAAACCGTTACTGGGAATACACCTAGGGACAGGCACACTCACGGAACGCAGACTGCAGCCATGGCATGATGCAGGAGTGATACAAGAGGGAAACTTTTTCTCAGAGGAAAACCTTTTGACACACGCAGACTTTACCAGGTTGCACCAAACCCCGAGGACGCTGTTCCTCACGTATGCGCAGCTAACACAATACATTACCACACACTGGGCACGAGACGGTACGGAACCAGTTACCAACACGTTGCTCACAATGAAATACCTGATAGGGACAGGTAGTCATCTGACGAAATGGCTGACCAAGGGAAACGGACAGACAGAGCGGTGTCACTACAACCCCTCCGGACCCGCTGGGAAATGGACGCAGGCAGAGCACTCAGTGATAAGGAATGGGAAAGGGTGCTGAAATATCCTAAAAGAGTAGCACGCAATCCTAAATTCAAGTTTATACAATTAATGATAGTCCATAGAGCATACCTAACCCCACACAGCTACATGCCATGTTCCCAGAGTCGGCGAATAACTGCCTAGATGTAAAATGGACGACGCCGGCCTATTGCATATGTTCTGGGACTGCCCAAGGTTGGATATTACTGGGTAACGATCCACGAGATTCTAGCAGCAGTGGCTCTGGACAGGCCCTATTCGTCTATGCTGTACGGAGTTTTGGGTCTGGGTCACACAGAAAAGGAAAGGTAGTGTTGCCACTAGATTTGTAGACCTAGCCCTGCTGTTGGTGAAATGGGCGATAGCGATGAAATGTAAATCAGCTAGACCGCCGGACTTTGAGACCTGGCACGGGGAGGTGCTGAGGTGGGGGAAGGCGGAGGGTTTGGAACTACAAAGGGAGGAACGTAGAGGCCTTAGAAAGACACACATTTCACTAGACTGGAACTCGATACTACTGGAGTTTGAAACGCAAGCCACAGCGCACTTCAAGTGAGTATCTAGGGTGGAGAAAGGTATCTAGACCCTTACGCCCGAGCTCAATACCCTATGACATCTTAGTGCAGGTAATGAAGAACACGTACCCGGTTCACTTACAGGACGGGAAGCGAAACCTGTTAGCATGATACATAACCTATGCAATGTAAGGAGAGGAAAGTTGTCAGTTAAGAAAATATACGGACATAAAGACATTGCCTGAAAGACCAAGAATTGTGTGCCCAATGAGTGCTGAGGAGGGAGGGGGAGGGAGTTAATATAAGTTTTTGTTACGAGTTGAAAAAGAAGTTAAAAGTGAAAATTGCATTGTACTGTTTTTTATGTTCAAACAAAAGAAGTGACATGTTGTACGATAATGTGATACTGATTATTTGTCTGTATTTGGTATAACAATGCAACAATAAAAACAATTACAAAAAAAAAGTTCAATATAAAAGCTGTCAGGACCAGGGGCCTTAGCTCTTTTTAAGGATTTCATTGTATCTGAAATCTCCTAAAGAATTCTATCATTTTCCAAGAGGGCCATAGCATCCGGGACAGAGCTGGAAGACTATCAATAAATGACTGCTTGTCAATTATGGTGGGATGGGTGTCTTCCATATACAGTGAATGGTAATAAGTCTGGAATGCCTTAACAATGTCTGAGTCAGAGTGTAATTAAGTGTTAGTAAGGGTATTACAAATAGGTCCAATGGCTTTCCTTTCCGATTTGACTTTTAAAAAATTAGCCAACATTCTTCCCGCTTTGTTTTGACCCATGTGGTATTTGGATTTTATTTTAAGTAAAATATTATAGGCAGCAGTTGTGGCCAATTTGTTTAGGTCAAATTTAGGGTTAATTAGACCGGAGGCGAGTATGGGATTTGGAAGTATAATAAGAGTGTTCAAAGGAATTAATATGATTAAGGGAGGAGATGTGGTGGGATTTCAATGATTTTTTCTTTCTAGCAGTATAGGCAATGGTAAAAGCTGTGAACAAGGTTTTGAAAGCATCCCAATTGTTATGCACAGAGGTGTCATTTGATTTGTTAAATTGAAATAATTTGCATTTAAAATATACGTTTGATATGATATTAAGGAATTATTAAATCTCCATCTAACCTGTTTAGGAGTTGCAAGGGACAAATAAAGAGAAACTGAGACCGTGGCATGGTCGGAAATAAAAATGGATCCAATCTCAGAAGATTTGAGCGAGGGGAGTAAAGATTTTGAAATCAAAACATAATCAATGCGAGAGACAGTGTGATGAACATTAGAAAAGAATGTGAATTCATAATTATCAGGATCACTAATCCTACAAGCATCATAGAGTGGATGAGCGGCAATAGCAGTTTGTAATGCTTTGGAAGTTTTATCAGTTTTAAATTTACAATACGATTTCCTATCAGAAAAAGGGTCAAACCAATTATTAAAATCTCCAGCAACAACAATATTGGGGTTAGTAATTGAACATAGTTTTAGTTTATTATTGTGCCAAAAATCGGGGCCATATTTAACCGGCCCATAAATATTTTAAAACGTAACATGTTTATTATGGACCGTGGTGTGAAGTATAACCCATCGTCCACTTGTATCATTTTCAGTTGATGCAATTTGTAGTTTCAGAGATTCAACATTATTACAGTAGGTTTCCTGCAAAAAAGCAATCTGACAATCAAGTTTTGATAAATGAGAAAGAACCTTTTGACACTTTACTGGATGACCCAGACCACAGACGTTCCATGATACAACATTGAACAAAATAACTGGGGGATATTCACAATGATGATGAAGCGCAAAAAATAATAGAGAAAGACGAAAGATGCTGGTCAAAATAATCAGGGAATTCATAGACATAAATAAAAGGGGAGGGGTAACAGATGAAGTAGAGGGAGAAGAAAGAAAGAGTACAGGGAAAGAAAAAATGGAAAAAGAGTAAAAGAAATAAGGAAAAACAGGGACAGATCAAGGACAAAAAGCCAGATCTGAAATATGAAGAGAAAGAAATAAGAACTGAACATGTCACCACTCAAGGACAAGAACAACAACAGGAGAAGATAGAACTGAAGGAGATTAGAAAAATAGAGAAAGTAGGATATTACAAGATATATAGACCGCATAGGCCATAGTGAGGATACAAAAGAACAAAGACCGCAGCAGGAAATAATTAATTGTGAAGCATTAACAATTTAAATGATTTAAGAACAGTGAGCATTTGTATCCATATGTATTTTAATAACTGAATGCAAAATTGTCTTAGTTCAGATAGATCCTCGAATATTCAAGAGACAAGTTCATGGGTAATTTTGCAAAGACAAGGATGCAGGAATCAATAACGGATGTTCATAGATCCTCAAACAGGCAAGAAAAAAGTATTAGAACATTCTTCTGATTGCAATGCAGAATCAGTAATTTATGCCGTAAAATGTCCCTGCAGTCTCACATACATGGGACGAACCTCATGAAAAATCAAAATACGGATCGCTGAACACAAGAGTATGATCCGTACACAAAACAGAAACTCTTGTCTGGCAGCGCATTGGAATGATGAACAACATTCCATACCGCAGAAAAGTCTCACAATCTTAGAAAAGATATCAGCAGCACCAGAGAAAGATATACCAAAACAGCTTGCGAGCAGGGAAACATTTTGGATAAAATATCTTGACACCCTTATTCTTAAAGGCCTCAATGACAAACTTGATAGGATTTGTTTTATATCATTGGATTTTTCTTATCAACTAAATGTTGAGACATTACTGTTGTTCTTACAGGTACCTTCCGCTTGTGTAGGTTTATTGCACACTAACACTGGATCTTTGTCACCTATTTTCACCCCTTAAAAATGTTTTACTTCACATCACATCACTATAATTGGAAGTTATTTTACATTCCTCTCTTATGATTTTTTTTACTTTTAACATTGAAAATTACCTGTTTGTATACGTTCATGATGTTAATGTAGATTATGCATGGAAGCATGTTATTAGGATATCGGAATCTTGGGTTAACTCTAGGACTCCTTGATACTGAATAGTGCATTGACACAATAATCAGCTTAAGAGTCCATTTTGGCAATACACAGCATCATCTAAGATGGAGGTGTACATGTTTAAATGTAGCAAATAGTGACCGGATAAATTGGCACTATGTGGCAGAACGTAACCTTCTAATAATGGATCTCTATTGGTAATCTCGATTGCCCTCATGTGTACAATACATTTTGGCATGATCAATGCTATTCATCATTGTGTAGGTTAACTTGTGCGTACAAATAAAGTTTTATGGGACAGGAGTCTGTCCTCCATTTATATGGAGCAGCTACGGCATGACGCAAGGTAGCCTCTGTGGAAGCTGAGGCATTCGAGTGTAGGCGCTTATGGCAGGCGAACGGACAGGTAAGATTTGTTGAGTAGGTGGAAGTTCTGAAGTTGGTAGCGTTGTTTTCAGCATGGGTGGCTTACGGCACTTTTAATTCTTTATTTTAATTTAGACACAAAAAAAAGGCAAAAGCTTTGGTGTGAGGGTTAAGTAACAGCTGGCCATTTAATCAGTAAGTCCCTTGCACATAAAGGAAAGATAGGCAGCACAATTGGAGCTAACTCAGACGGATGATTAGGATTGTTACATTTACTTCACAGATTCCATTTGATTTCAGATATTTGAGTGAAGGTATGTTAGCTCTTCAAAGTGGCACATTTTTTTGTATGACAGCTATGGATACTCACTTTTTGGGTGACTTCTGATATAATAACACAGGCATGAACTCAGTGACCCTATTCTTGGTGATAAAACAACAATACAAAGGCCAATACTGGACCTACTATCAGATATTTAAATGGAAACCTCTATGAATAAAACATGTTGGTCCGTTTTTTGCTTACGTCACTAGTTATTTGTTTATTTTCTTCACTAGTTATACATTTCAATTTTGTAATGTATTGTTGTTTTGTTATATTTGGCTTAGCTTACTGAGAAGAAGCCAGAACCCAGTGTTGTTTTTTACTATTCTTGGTGATGGCATGATCAGTGTTCATTGTCTGTCGAGTTTGCATCACTTGATATTCGCTCTTGTTGTGCAGATCTAAATCACCCAGTATATCTCTCGCTGTAACTCCTATTTTTCTTTTTTGCCAGGGGCATCAATATTTGTAATTGTGTAGCTTGGTCTGATTTTTCACTTCATTTCTTACTTATACACTCCGATGTTGGCATGGAATGGGACTTCGACCTTGTAATTTCTTTGTATATTGAGGCATTTCATAATTTGCAACTGATTGAATCTTTGTATTTGTTCCGGCAGGTGGCCATTTTCTTTCATTACCTTCATGAATTGTTCTCCTGAAGTAGGGTTTTTGCTTTACCCAAAATGCATTTGGGGCTCCACAATGAAACATATGTGTTGTACTGTTTTATTACTCGCTATTTATGAAATGTGTAATTTTGCAAATATATAACCTCAAAACTATGAAGATATGTTATTGTTTATATGCTTGAATATGAACAAAAAAAGAATATAAATACATATTAATTTGGTGAAAATCATTAACTGTTGTTTAATTTACGAAGTATATCATCATAATTATTGAACTCCTAGAGGTCATCAAGCAGTGCGCTTCATACAAAGTGTGCAGCTGCATGCATACTAAGCTTAGCAGATGTTATGGCCAGACCAGACAAGACAGCGTTTTTCTCTGGCAACTTTTAATACATGCATCAGGTCAGTGAATTCTAGAAAAAGCATAATAATACCTTGTGGTTTGTTGGACTGATGTTGAGGATGACCAAGATGAAGTACTCACTGGATATTGGGAGGAGTCAAAGATTGAAGGTTAAGAAGGTCGGACAAAAATGTCTTTAAAAAGGAAAAAGAAGATCCAGACTTTCAATATTTTCATGCAGTCCATACAGCCGAAGATTGTTCCTTCTATTGCAATTTTCTAATTCATCTAAATTGAGTTTAAGCTTGTAAATTTCTTGTTTCAATAAGGGTACTTTAGTTGCGACGTCTTGAAGGTTACTTATACATTGCTCCATTTATGATCACTTGTAGTTTTTCTTTGGTGGTATTCATAAAAGGTTTTAATGCACGTAGTTCATCTAAAATTGAGTCCAAAACCGGATTAGAAGATGACTGTCCCGGAGGATCATTTTTGACTCTTTTCGGTTTAGTACCAGATGAAGATGTTTTCGCAAGAGAGAATGGTTCACTAGCCATCTTGATAAAATGTACTTGTTGATTTGTGGAAGTTTGTTAGAAGTAGAGATTCTTCCCATAACAATATGTACTCAGTGACATAGAGTTCAGCAATGATATGGAAATGATTCAGTCAAGTGCTGATGAATGACACAACAAAAAAATCTCAGATATCGGCATTATAGGGTATAGCCGGCTATAAAGAGGAAACCAATGGAGGAACTCACAGCTAGAGGCCAAGATGTGAAGTGTCCACAAAGGAAATACCTCACAACATGGGAAGATCTGTTTACATCCTCTTCAAGCACGAGGCATTTGTAAAAAAACAGGCTTATTCTACTTCAATAGAAACCAGGAGAAAAGCAGAGAAGGCAGTCTATTGATGAGGTAATGACTCCATTCATAAGGGAGTAATGCAGCTTGTACACTGTGCTACACAGAGATATGACAAGGGTGCTGGTGTTCCTTGTTCATTTACCTCAATCACTGCTTAAAACGCCTTCTAGAGCCTGTAGTAAGATATATGTAGAGTCTTCTTTATTCAAGTGCTGAAAGTAACCAACTCAGAATGAAGTAAACACACGAGAAGACAGTATGTCTGCTTTTAATGAGAGGATATCCAGTTGTAAAATTTAGTGATGTTGCTTTTCTCCCTTTCCTCACAGGCACCTCGTGTCACTCCATTTGCCTCAGAGATATTAATTTATAGCTGCCAATGAATTCCCCAACATTCTTCCTGTGTGGGGCTTGAGGTTCATTCACTGCTACGATGGAGCATCACAACTCACCAAAATAATCTGCCATGACCATCTCAGTAAGGCATATGCAGCAATGCGGCCACCGCTCATACAAAATGGCAGCTGCTCGCGTCAGGAAAACCAAGATGGAATAAATTCAACCAAAAAGTGAGTTGTCGACCCACCCTTTGCCAAAAACGTGTGCAGCCATATAGCAGGAGGTTCGCTCAGCCAGGAAGATGCGAAGCAAGGTCTTCATGCAGCCGGAATCTCTTTCGTGAGCTCCGTGAGGTGACGGAGCTCAGCAAATAGCCGCCATCTTTTTGAGCGTATAAGCCACACCCTATCGTTTTTAGAATTTGAATTGTTCATTTTTTGACTCTGATATTGCTTCCTGTTATGTACATACTTAACACACAATTGTGTACTTCTTTCTGCCTTAGATACCAAGTGTGAAGACAGAGTACTTTTTCCATTAAAACTATTTATACAACTAGCAAGGTACCATAACTAACTGGGGGAAACCTTATCCAATATCAACAATCTCACAGTTACTTTGTTTTTTTATCATCACAGTACTACCAACAAGAATGAGATATGCATAAGAAAGTAAAAGATGTAGGATGACACTACAGTGAATTTCCCAGAATACCCATTCCCAGTGCTTGAAAGATGGGCTGAAAAGGATAAACTGTTATTTTGTATTTTTAAGGGTATTGCATGTCTATGTACCTTTAGACACACCTGACCACATTTTTCATGAACAATATTTTGAGGTGATTCTAAATACTTGCATGCCAAGAACATGTATTTAGACGGTTCGACTGGAGAGATACCTTTAATTATTTATTTTAATTATTCGAAGATGAATTT
Organism: Lissotriton vulgaris; assembly: GCF_964263255.1. Classification (NCBI taxonomy): domain Eukaryota; kingdom Metazoa; phylum Chordata; class Amphibia; order Caudata; family Salamandridae; genus Lissotriton; species Lissotriton vulgaris. Next base: position 83,313,580 of record NC_141690.1, on the reverse strand, counting down.
GAATTCCAGGAACCTGATTTAGATTAGGGTATAATTTTAAATTTCAACAATCGGTGGAAAAATAGCTTATTAATAGTTAGAGTTCTTTGAGGTAATTTCCGAATCCATCTCATTCCTAAATAGTGTAAATTATTTTATCTCCTTTATATTTTAAACCTTCTCTGGAAATTCTTTTAACATCAAGGGCCGCATTATATATTATCATTGTTTGCGCTGGGCGCACCTTTCAAAAGGTGCGCCGGGCGCGAACGATGTTATTGCACCCTATTATGGTGAATACGCTGCCCCAAGGACAGCCATGAAATCGCACTGCCCCTAGGGCAGCACATTCATGTAAAAACAGGGAGCAGCTGCTCCTTGTTTTTACTGAGCAGGCAGCGCCCGCCTGCACTTTTAAAAGAGATTAGAGAGCCCCTCGCCGCCGGGTGAGTTCAGTGACCACACCCGCCTGCAAGGGGATGTCTGCAGGGTCCATGGACCCTTTTACCCCCTGCAGAGGGCTGCTCTCAGGTGGCGCACAGATTTTGTGCCAGCTTTTAAATGGCTGCTTTGACTCTGCACCCCTGTCTGTAATATGGTGCAGGAGCAGAGCCAAAGGACCCTATGCAAATGAGGAACACCCTCTGAAGGTAGAGCTGGCATATTAAGTGCGCCAGCGCTATCGGTAGAAGGGGACGCACAAGCGTCTGCTCCCCTTTCTTTAATACCAAGTGCCCTGAGGCGGGCAAAGCGGGCACAAATGCCCGTTGGCATTGGGCACCTTCTCTAATACCGCCCCAGGTTGTAAATATGGCTGTAAATGTTGCCCAGATATTAATATACAATATCTAGAGGAGGTTTTTGTAACATGTCATGCTCTAACTGATTTTCTGAAAACGTATGCAAATAAAATTTAATGAGCTGCTGCAGGGATACATGTACAAACTTCAGTCTAAATCTTAATGGGGCCAACACAATCTTATATGCTTTTAAAGTCAGTAAAACGAATACCTACTTTAATTGGAAATAGTTGTGTGACACCCTTTGTAAAGTAGAAACACAATAGGCAATGACTAGAGTGTATCAGTAGTATTAGTACTTAAAGGTGTGAGTGTGGCCAACCCTCCTCAGCCCAGGTATTCCACCATGTGGGATGTTAATAAGGTTCTGAATTTGCTGGAATCCTGGCCCGATAATGGTGATTTGTCTCTGAAACAGCTTTCTGCCAAGCTTACTATGCTATTGTGCCTTATTTCATGTCGGAGGGTTTCAGATGTCAGGGCTTTGGACTTGGCTGGGAGGATGTTTTCACCCCAAGGTGTATCCTTTGTCATTACTAGACGTACTAAGACCATGTCCCGTTCAGTTGATTATCCTGCCTTTCCTCATAACCGCAGGCTGTGTGTTCTTCAGTGTCTTAAATGTTATGAGGAGCGTACTAGTGTACACAGGGCAGATCCTCTGGGACAGTTATTGATATCCATTCAAAAACCGTTCAAGCCAGTCGCTGCTGCTACTTTAGCCAGATGGGTCAGGTGGATCATGTCGGAGGCCTGCATTGATATTTCGGCTTATGGGGCACACTCTGCGAGGGGTGCGATGGCTTCTAAGGCTTACTTATTGGGTTCCTGCTTGGAGGACATTCTGAAGGCAGCTGACTGGTCCTCAGACTCAATGTTTAAGGTGTTTTATTACAAACCGATTCCTCATGTTTCTGATGCTGTGATTGACGAGCTTTAATGTGAGCTTTGAACCAGCATAATCAGAAGCCTCCGGTCCTGCCATAGAATACAAAATGTTCTAGCTATCGCGACAAGAATTTTAGATTCTATTAAGGACACGGAGGCGAGGATTATCCCACCCGTTGGGACTGTTATACAACTGTTGTTGTTTACGTGGTTTTACCTAATTGTTTTGCCCACCCTTACAACGATCTAGGCTGTGGTGGAAACTTTTTCTCAAACTTCCCTTTTTCTGTTCTAGGAAACGACTCCAACAAGATTTGAAGACCGCCTGTGCTTTTGGCTACCGCTCCTTCCGGATGGAGGTTTTCCTTTTCGATTCAAGATTTCTCAGTTGGGGCTTCTGATGGATCTGTTTTCCGTTGCAGTATTAAACTTTTCAGTGTGATGAGACTGTTACTGACTGTTTGCGCAAAGAAAGAGGAGGCCGGAGTAGTGTCTCCAGGATTTATAGACATGATACCTTTGTGATTGGTTGTTGTAAGAAGAGGCGTGGTTCAAAGCCTCATGAGAAATGTTATTTTTTACATGTGTACTTTCATTTTCATTGGCTGCTGTTGTTGCAGTAAAGAAATGAGAAAGCATAATCAGAAGCCTCCGGTCCTGCCATAGAATCAGTAAGTGAAATCAATCTACAAATCCCTCCTAGGGACATGGGGACTAAAACTGAACACCAAACAATTACAGTGCCACAGTCCATATGAATTAGAGTGAGCAGCCAAGATCTTCCTACACATGTTGAAAAATATCATCACAGTTACAAGCATGAAGTTATATGTAATTTTCTAAGAGTACATTTTTATGATTCGCTATTAGAAATTCCCAATGGGTCACAAGGGACTTGCCTCATTAATAATAATGAGACGGGTCGCAATTTGCGAACCATTAGGAATGACCAGCAGTCACCTGGATGGTGGCCTGCGGATGTCAGCAGACGACCATGTCTGTGACTGCTTTTTCAATAAAGCAGTTTTTATTTTGAAATGCAGCCGGGATGCATTTAACAGAGAGAATTGAAAAGTTTCCTTTTTCATTTTTTAAGAGCAGGCCGTGGTCCTTGGGAACACTGCTTGCTCAAAAAAACATTTTGGCACCCACATTCACAATGGGGAAGAGGTCCCTTGGGGACCCGTTCCCGTTTACAAATGGGTTACCACCAACTTGAAGTTGCTGGTAACTGCAAATGTTTTGCATCTGCATTCCTGGTTGCAAAACATTCTACATACCAGTGTGACTCGCTATAAGGCAGGGAAGCTCTTGGCACGCTCCTTCCTAATAGCAACTCGTAAATCCAATTTGCGATTCGGTAATAGCTTACCAAATTGGAAAATAGAGCTTTGTACCTTTAAAATGTGTTTTTTCAGGTTGCAAGCGGCCCCCTTCTGTGAGCTGAAAAAAGCTCCAAACACCTAGTCCCTAATAAGCAAATTCTTGTAGGCAAATTCCTTTAAGCAATCACTTTTAAAGACAAACAGAAGTCCATATGCAAGCTAGAATACATTCTAAGGGATTAGCCCCCAGATTCATCATGCTCCTCTTTTGCGAGTCCTTAAAAGCGATTATTAAGGAATCGCTATTAAAGACTCGCAAAACGGGATGCGTGTAGAAATCGCAAAATTTATAGCTATTTCTACATCTTCCTTATTTGCGATTCGCTAATTGCTAATCGCGAATAAGGAATGACTCCCCATTCATTCCTATGGGCCAACGGCCCATAGGAATGAATGGGGAGTCAATCCTTATTTGCGATTAGCAATTAGCGAATCGCAAATAAGGAAGCGATTTCAAGGGTGCCAGGGTGTCCAAAGGACACCCTGTAGCACTCCTGAAATGGTGATTTACACTGGTGTTGCGCACACACATGTCCAAAGGACATATATGTGTGTAACATCCAACTTAGAAAAATGCAGTAAAGTGCATTTTTTTAAGTTTTCACTATTTACCACGAAGTCAGACTTCGCGGTAAATAGCGGCCAAAATTGCAAATTCGCTATTCTAAAATGGTTCATGAATTGCATTTAAGGAATCTCAAATAGGGATTCCTTAAATGCAATTCTTCGCAATTTCGCAATTTCATATTTTTCGAATATTGCATTTGGGATGATGAATCCCAAATGCAATAAAAGCGCTCGCAAAGGGCCAGATTCTGCGAATCTGGCCCTTTGCGAGCCGATTTTACCTTCATGAATCTGGCTTTATGGGTCCGAAATACAAACACTATTTCACCAACCAGGACGAGCAGCCTGTGCACTACTGGTTTGTGCATGACTTTGAAAATCGCGATGCATCCTATGTACTAAAAGGAAGTACATACTCTGGGGAGCATCAAAATAACTTCCATAATGAATAATATTTAGGCAGGTCTGAATATATGCACCATGTGATTGAATGCAAATGCAGGGGTGGAGGTCTGCAAGAATATCAGACCTCCATCCCTGTATTTGCATTCCCAAGCAGGAAACACATTTTTAAAACATCTTGTGCCTATTAAAGAGACAGGTGCTGCTTTTGAAAACATTTTTACAGTTTGCAATGACACCATTAGAAGCAGGCAGGGCTTCTCCCCTGGGCACCGACATGAATCCCAAAGGGAAATGAGCCACGTGGGGGCAGCTCCCCCTTTGCAAATCAATTGCCAGACCCAACATGTGGGAAGGTAACTGCTCAATGATTTGCAAACACATCATATGCTGCCACAAACAACGCATGCATGTCTTAGCGATTCCAAAATAGCAGGGGTCACCCCCTTCCTATCTATAATTCAGAAACGCCGCAAATGATGTTAATATGATTGAAATATATTGGGAACGAACCCTTTGGTACATTGTAAAAAGTAATTTTGCTGTTGTATTTACTGTAACTGCAAAAGGGCTTTCTGCGTCTGGCCCAGAGTTTATGAACCAGACATTCAACAACTGGATGAAGCACTTAATAAAAGAGATACCAATGCCGAAAATGTAGAAGAAACACAAACAGCCCAAAGTAAACATAATGAACACAAAGCAGATGATAATATAGGCAGGTAGCAGTTATGTGATAGAAAATGACTGTAATGCAAAAGGTACGATGTTAAACTCATTAAAAGCAAAAATATATTAAGGCTCTCCCTCTATTCTACAGACAAATGGCCTTGGAGAACTACCACACTGTCAGAGAGACTACTAACGCATCAGTTTAGAGATTGACAAAATGAGGCTGCTCCCTCCTCACCCCAGAGTGTTCCTATTTCATTCCCACCTAGCCAATATATAAGTACGGAGTGAAGTAAGAATTGTGGCAGTCACATATTCGAATCACTGCTCCTGTCTCTGCCTTTTGGCAGCCAGGTTTGTGCTACGTTAGGATTGGAAAACAGAGGTCTTGCTGCTTGATTTAGACACTGAAGGGTAATGAGAGAGGAGTGCAAACGATGCTGGTGGGAACTGACAGCTTGTCACTCATGGCTGTCTCTAGCGTTCCAGGCTGCATTACCAAATAAAGCCCTAGGGGGCACTCGCACAGCTGGATACAAGTTTCACGTTTCAGGTTTCTTTATTTCCTGCGTAGTTACTTAAAACCATTGCAATATTACTGCATACAATACATAGTATATTTAAAACCTCAACAATGTGTGTGTGATTTCTTCCATTTCCCTACATTATTTTGTCTTGTGACAATCTACAAGTCATATCCAAATTAAAACCTAATGTTAGATAAAACTTTGCAAATATAAAATCAGAGTTAATTATAGACATGCAATGTCTCCTTGTATGACTGGATGCTATACTGTGCAGACTTGTGTTCCTTTAAACCAGCCATATGTTTCTTTTACAAATCATCATGTTTGTGTTGGTCAGATCTTCTCCACTTATTGAGAGGATTAACCCTTTGCTGCTGCCAGTATGTTCTTAATTATGATCTGATTAGGAGCAAGTTCCTGTTATTGGTGTACTGCCCAGGCCTGGGTCGGTTTTTGTTGTCTTGGGCATTTTTTTGTTCAGCCAACATAAGGATTTTTACCAATCTGCAGTTTAGTTGTATGTTTTCTGGATTTAAGCATGCTAGCACCGCTTGCCTCCTGGTGCAGATGCTGTTCTGTTTGAAGTGTTCTTTGAGAAGCTGTTTCCGTGCTTGGTGCAGGTCCTTGCATAAGAAGATTAGGTTTAATATGTTGCCTCATTTAGTATTGCACAACATGCACGGCTCTTGTGCTAGTGACCTTTGCCATGGTGGAAGATGCTGAGCGCATGGAAGTATTCCCATCCTGTACCTCAAAAAGTTTATTTTAATGGACTTCGGGTAGCCCCGTTTAAAATATGGTGTGGAGCCAGTGATTTATAGGAGTTAAGGGTCATCCAGGCGTGCGATCTGTTTGAGAAGCTTGCTTTGTCCTCTACCAAAGAGATTTGTTTTAAAGTTTCCCAGAACCGTTTTTTAAAGTTAGAACAGCCAATTTGTGCATCCCAGAGTTCTGTGAGTTGGGTAGATTTTAGGGCTAGCTGAAAATAGCTTCTGGCTTGGGAGTGCTCCCTATGCTGTATGTCCTGCCACAATAGATAGCTTAGCGTGTTTGTGGTGGCACTTCTATTACTGTGCAAGCAGATGATATAAGCACCATGTCTAGCTAGATCTTGTCATAGGAGGCTGAACTCCAGCCTTATTTGAGCAGGTGATGTGTAGGACAAAAGGCTGATCATGAGTCTATAGGCCTTGACCTGTGTGTTATCCAGTTCCTTTGCATCTCTTCCCCGCAGTGCCTCACTGCCGTAGGTAATTGAGTGGAGTAGTTTGGCCCAGACTACCTTCAGCAGCGGAGTCAGGGTAGGTCCGTCAATTTATTTGCAAGATTTTTCATTGTTAGGGCAATCAGCACGCCTTTCCTTCAGGCTTCCTCTTTCTGATGCCAGAACGACCTGTCCTTGTCGAATGTAACTCCAAGGTACTTGTATTCCTGCACTGGGTTGAGTTTTATGCCACCAAGGGACCAGCTTCTATAGAGGTTCTTTTTGTTGTTTATTGACATTGTCCGTGTCTTGCCCAGGTAAATTTTTAAGTTGTTTTCTGTGGCATAGTTATGCATTTCAATCAGTAAATGCTGGAGACAGATGTAAGTATGACTAAGCAGAACTACGTTGTTTGCGTACATGAGATTGGACAATGTTTTTCCTCCTATCCTTGGTGAATGGGAATTACAGGCGTCAAATGCCTTTGAAAGGTCAGACATTAAGATTAAAAAGGGTCGTGCAAGCACACAACCCTGTTTCAGGCCCTTTGTTGTGGGAACTTTCGAGGAGGTACGGGTACCACCACTTAATTTCACCTGCACCCAGTTGTCTGTATGAAGAAGTTTCAGCATGTTTAAGATATGCTGTGGTTTGCCCCATTGTGCCAATTTCCCCCACAGTCTGCCCCCTCTACGTTATGGAACGCAGCACTAAAATCAATGTAGCATAAATGAAAAAGTTGTTTTGAAGCTTTGGCTGGATCGATTATTATTGAGAATGTAAGGATGTTTTTAGATGTGCTAGCCATTTTGAGGAAGCATGTCCGATTCAGCGGTATTATCAAGTTCGCCTCCGCCCAGTGTGCCAGCTCCTCTAGTATAGTGCCAGAGAAGTATTTTGATTCATTGTCTATTAGCGCTACTAAGCGATAATTGTTGGACACCACCTTATCACCTTTTTTAGGAATTGGCACTACTGCTGAGCTCTTCCATGATTCCAGAATTCTATTTAGCCTCCTGACTTCAAGAAATAGAAGATGCAAGATGTCCACCTGGTCTTCACTCTTTGCTTTAAACAGAGCTGGTGGAAATCCGTTCGGACCCGGAGCTCCTTACCTCCTCCCTTTTGCAATCTGCTTTTTGATTAAAATGGGCAGAGAGCAGATGTCTGTACTTGTAGTTCTGTTTTCTTTGTATTGCTGCTGTCCTAGAATTGGCCATTTGAGTTCCAGCACTATCTATTTGATTATTGAAGTGTATGGTTAGGAATTTCACCCAGTTTGCTTCCGAAATGTGTGACCCAATACCCTTATGGTGTGGATGGATAATCCCATTCACCGTCTTCCAGAAGTGGGCACTGTTATTGCTGTTTGTATCGTATAGAAGTTTTGCCCACAACACATTCTCATGCTTCCTGTTGATGTTCCATTTCCGATGCTTTAGTTTTGCCCTTTGCTCCTTCAAGGAAGCTCATGCAGTGGTATTCCCTGGGAGTCTTCTCAGCCTGCGCAGAGTTGCATTTATTGATTTTTTGGAATGTTTCAACTGTTGTCTTCAAATTTAATTTTTCTTCCAGGCTTTCTGGGAGTTACTTTTTTTTATACCAATTTCTGCATGTGGGTCTAGAAACTAAGCTGCGAACTGTTCCCAATGATCTATTTTGTCTTAGCGTGTTAGTGAGTTGAAGAGTTAGATTGCTGCTTCGGCCTAAGAGTCTGTAATATTTATTGTACATTTTATCCTTCTTAGGTTAGACGTAGACAGGCACCCCAGAATTGTGTCCGTGCCCATTGGTCTTGCTGCAGTCAGTGTTATTTAGAGGTCTTGGGGGCGTGGTCGCTATCACCCTTATCCCCCATTCTATACCCAAGTATGTATGGGAAGAGTGCGAGACTTGCAAAGGTGTAGTCTAATATGGAGCTTGTTGTAGGGGAATAGTAAGAGTCAACTGGTGGAGTGTAATCCTGCAATCTTCCTTTTAAGGCTTGAAGATTTCAATGTTCCAGATCTGCAAGTAGACGACTGTTGCAGGACTTCTTCTTTCTGTGCGGTGGATGACTTTGTGTAGGGATATTGTGAATACTGTTTTGCATAGCTACCTCCTCTCCTTGTGACGAACCTATAAGATACAGGTTTAGGTCCCCTGTAAAAATGAAGATCAGGCTTCCCATCGCTGTAGCAAACTTTGCTGCTTGATTTGCAAGTGCTACTGAGTCTTTCACTTTGAGTTTAGGATGGACATACGAGTTCATCAGGGACACCTCCATTTCTTCGTCCTCAGTAAGGATTGGTATTCTGACTGCTATTGTTGCATTTGACGTTGAGTCCATGAGAGTTGATGAAGGTATGCTTGTTGTAGAGACGTAGGTTGCCATCCCACCAGAGCAGTGGCAAAATCTGCCCATCCTTATTGCTGAACTTGCAAAGCTGGTGTAGCCCTCAATGTGCCGAGGTGCTGAGGTGCCAAGAGCCAGATTTCCTGTAGGAAAATTATGTCGAAAGTTGTTACATACTGCAGGAAATCTGGATCCTCAATTTTCGTAGCTAAGCCGTTAATGTTCCATGAACATAGTCTGAGAGGGGACTCATTTGCTCTGCTATGGCTTCTGTCTCTTTGATCGCGTCAATGCTCTTCAGTGTGTGAGATGATAGTACGCAATATTGGTTCCTTGTTCAAACCTTGACTTGTTCTAGCAGCTGCCCAAGGAACTATTTCTTGTTGGTCCCAATCGGAGTTGGCACTCTGTTGACGGGATCTTTCCCGTGCTCCTCTATGTACGCAGTTCGGATGTAATTGCTGTGTACTTGGTACTGAGGCTGCGTTGCTTAGTAATGACGATGGATAGGCTGGTTTTCGGATGGGGCAATATCAATGCCCCAGCTTTGAAAAATGGCTGATTCGGCTAAAATTGCCTCTACAGTTTTGCTTGTGAGCCACGTTTTTTTCTGTCCTCTGGACTTAGAGGGTTGGTGGTATGTATGAACCCAATGGAGAGTTGATCCATAGAACTTGTGCCAGCAAGTTTGGGTATTGACCCCGTTAGTCTTCGAATGTTACCTCGGTTTAGTATGTCCTGAGAACCCTTGGGGGTGTATAGGGGGTATAATACCAGAGCCTCTGGTGCCTGGTGACTTCTTTGTTTTGCTGGCAGTAGTGGAATTACTGTGTCCGGCAGTTCGGGTCGGAGTATGCTGCTGGATGTTTCTTTGGGCTGAGTTTCCAGTTTAATACTTAATACTTCAGTTGTGGAGTTTCTAACAATGGGCTTATGTTTAATTGACGTAGGGGAAGTTTATTTTCGAACTTGCCCCCGTGCTGTGCCCCTCTGTCTGGGAACCTCCAACTGGAGCTGCCATTGAGCAGTGTGATAGGCCCTTTAGGTTATTTGAGCGATGGCTCCTGGTTTGGCCCAGCTGGCCAGTCTGACATTCCACCGGCTTTTTGTCTGGGCCCGTTGTTTGAGCATGTATTGGTATTTTTATCATTTGTGTAAGTTAGCTTTTGGGCCTAGGTGTTCCACTCTTCTCCCCTTGTTTCTTGAAGGTGTGCTCGTTTGTTATGGGGAACGCTTGTCTCTCCCCTCCTATCTTGGCATTGTTTTTGCAGATTTTTTTGGCCTCTGTCCAGGTTTGTTATTATAGGGGTTATAGTGATATCTTCTTTGTTTGCCTCTTTATTTTCCATGAGAGCCCTAGATGAGGCTCTTTGTCCATTGTCTTTACCAGTTTCATCATGTGCCCTAATTAGCGAAGCCTTATGTAGGGCTTCTTCTTGATCTCTGGGATGTTTGGGGATATTTGGAGACAGTTGTGCTTGTTTTGCAGAGCTTCCATCAACTGGGTTAATCTCGCATTTGTTGGCTGGGTCTGAGAATATGGGGAATTCAGCTGTAGCATTTGTATGGAGCTTTTGATTGCACCCCTTCCTTTTCAGTTGGCAGCATGGCTTTGCTTTAACCCCTCCCCTGCTGATGACGGAACCGCTCCGTCATCAGCTACGGTTGGGCTGTGCTGATGACGGAGCGGTTCCGTCATGGCCCGGCCGCCGCGCCTGCGCGGGCGTTCTATTGAGCGGGGCGGGTCATGACGGAACCGCTCCGTCACCAGCACAGTTCAACCGCGGCTGGTGACGGAGCGGTTCTGTCACCAGCATGCGGCCGCCGAGCGGCCGCCCCGCCCCGTTAGCGCTGCGGCGGAATAGCCGCCGCAGCGAAAGGGTTAAATTTTGGAGATCCTCTGTTCCCGGGACTATCCTTTTTCACAGTGTCCGCCTTGACGTTTCCTCTGTGGATATTGCTGGTTATTTGATCATTGATTGGTTCCTCCAAGATGGTGAAATCGCCCTGGCTTTTTGTTGGTTTCCCTGCTAATACAGTTATAATATCCTTTACCAGGCTGCTTAAAATTGAGGCCAAGGTAGATAGTTTATTAATGACCTGGTCACAATTGCATCTCACTTGGGAGCTTAATTGTGCTCTTGTTATTAGGCCATTCACATTTCTCAATTTTTTGCCGATACCGGGGTAAAAATGGCCAGTGTATTCAGTAGTGTTAGTTGGATCTCCATCTTATCAGTTTGAAATTGCACTGTGTTAACAGCCAGTTGTACTGTATTTAGCAGGGAGGCCCAAACACCATTATTTCGTTTGTTTGTTTGCGCAAGCTTTTCTTTACATTTTTTGGTTGTTCCGTGGAGTGAACATTCCCAGAGGATTCTGTGGTGATATCCTCCCTTTGTTCCAGTACCTGATCCTGTTTCTGACTGTGACTTTGTGAATAAGTTGCAAGCATATCTTCCCAATCTTGTGTGTTTAGAGAGGACAAAAACACCCTCCCCTCTTCTTTCTGGTTTAGTTCCTGTGGCCACCCTCCCACTCCTGTTCCTCTATTTAGTGTCAGTGGACACCCTTGGTCAAGGGGTGATTTGTTTGTAGGTGAGTTTGTGTTTGAAATGTCCATTCTTTTGATGGGGGTGCTGTGATTGCTGACCAAAGCGTTATTACTAAGGCTAGCGTTGGTTTTGCTGCCTTGTTCAGCATCTGTTCTCCTTGAAGCTTCTTTAGTGTCACTTGCCGCCTTAGGATTTTTGATAACCCAGTCATAAGCCCTGGCATCTGGTTGCGATAGTGCTGTGGAGGTCTCTTGAAGTTTGTATTCAGCATAGGGATCTCTTGAGGGCCGCACTGTTGGCTGATTTTTGTTGGGGAAGATCCTAAGTTTCCGGACACACCTGCAAGAGGTGCAGTTTCTGGCATTTGCGCCCCTGAAGATTGTAGAATGGTTCGGAGTTGGTGGATCGGTTGTTCCGGTGCCCTGTGTTCGTCGTTGTATTCTTTAGGCGCTGGCTTTGGATGAAATCTTGGGTCTGTAAAGGTAACAACGCAGATTGCAGACCTTTTAAAGTTGCGGTCCTTGAAAAATGGGCTGACACTGGGTCCCTTAAAAAGTAAAATTTTGTATATATCTTAGGTTGGCGGGAGCTTATAGCACTACTGTGTCCCATGCGTGCTATAATCTTGCTCTGTCGCTGATCTGTTGTGGCTGGACTTGTGGCTAGTTTTAGTTCTGCACTTTGCTCCACTCTGTGATTTTTTTTCTTCCCCTTTCTGTCCTCTGTTCTGAGTGGCAATGCCTCTCTTGTTTTGCCTGACCTCATTTGGCCTGTGTAGCCGCAGCCTCCCCTCTGCTGGCACTCCTCTGCTATCGCTCATGTGTTCACGTGCTTGCGTGCTCACTCCGAACTCCTGCGCGAGCTAGACTGTACTCAGCCAGTCTTTATTGTCTTTTCAGCCTTTTTGGTTTTCAGCCTTTGGTCTACTTGTTTGTTTTGCCGCTTGATGTTAAGTACTTTGTTTAGTACTTTGGTACTTGCCTTTGTCAGGCCTTTGTTTGGCACCCCCAGCCCCAGGCCTGGTGCCTCTAGCAAGGCGGTGAGATGGAGGCGCAGATAGTGAGTGCTGAAGAGTGTTGATGAGGCCCCCAGTCCCAGTCCCTGGGGGCGAGAGTCTGGGGAAAGTCCGGTGCAGCTGAGACGGAGCTCCACAAGGCCCCCCTCACTTCCACCTGTCTTCTCTGTGCACCACAAGTGCAAGTATAATTCTAATACTCGAGGTGCACATTTGACCCCCACCACAGGCCACGGGGTGCTCGGGTACTCGGATGTAGGGGAGTGAAAAGATAGAGTGACAGAGCCACTATGCCGGAATGTTGAGTAACGGGGCTGGAGAAAGAGAACCGGGGAGCAGGTAATCAGCACAGCTGCCAGTCCAACCTGCTTCAACCCATCTCGACCCGCTGGTACCCCTGATGTCGTTACGTCCCCTGATCCTCTACCGGTGACTGACACAGACCACGCTGATACAGGCCCCGCTAACCTGCTAACCGGTTCACGCGGCTCACACAGGTTCGCTCAGGAGCCAGGCTCATGCCGCTGTGCTCCGTGCTCCGGCAGTAGGGCAGATAATGTGAGTGCCGGGAAGCCTTGGCAGGGTTCAAGCAGCTTTGCTGGGTGATCTGCCTAGAGTGCAGAGAGTAGCAGCACAGAGTCCTCCTGGTACTCTCTTGATCGAATCAACCGGTGCTCAGGCTCTCTGGCGCTCTGGAAAACCTGGACTGGAATCATCAGAGCAATGAGCTGGATACAGAATCGCATAAAGTCATTAACAAAATGAGAGGCACAGTGAGGGGAAACGTTTACCCCTAGCACGTAGGGCACATTGGTGAGCATGTGTTACCTTCACCACTCTGGCTCAGTTAAATCATGGGGTTTCTTCATGCTTACTTGGCTGCATGCACTCCAAACAGAAGCATATACCAAGTTATTTCTGGTGTCTACATGGTCGGGGAATGCCTGGTCTTTCCCTTTCCGCTCCGCTATACATGCTGTTATGTTTGGGTATATTATTAGGACTTATAAAGCTCATTGAATACCCGAAGGTGTCTTGGTGCTAGCTAACAAGGCATTGAATGACACAGAGAAAAGAAACATGTAAGGGAAAGTCAGTGTGCCTTACTGTTTTCACTGAAGGACCACTCCATTATTCTACTATGAGGATTGCGATCACATGGGGTAGTTTCACTTCACTAGGGCCTACAAATTCCAGCCATGCACTAAAGTCCACTGTAACTTATGTGAGAAGAAGTATTCCGCTGAGTCCAAAACCATTTCAACTTATGGGTCATCTAATAATGTCACATTCCTCTGACTCAGCTGATACCCAGAGCCTGGCTTGGTCTGACCCTGTCAGGCTGGATTAATGACCTTCCTCCCCAAACTGAGGCATCCGAGGCCTAGCCCTTCACTGCAAGCATTCCATGCGCGAAGGGCTCCTTTCCAAGAGGGAGAGAAGGTGGTTTGAGCTGCAGGTTATCCATCAGCAGCTATCACCTGGTGCCAGGCACCAAGCTGCTCCGGAGAGAAGGCTCTTCAAAGACCATATGGCATGAGAACCCTGGACGACGCCATTTTGAACTATCCCAGAGGCTTGGGCAGGATGGAGGGAGCAGGGGCAGAGAGGTGATGTGTCGCTGCCTGATAAGGCAAGAAGATCCTTCTTGCCAGCCCCCTCCAAATTCTTTTAAAAAGTCTTGCACAGGAAGAGGAGCTCTCTCTGGGGAGTGGTCTGCTGAGGTAGACTGGTGCTGAGCCTGGCACCTTGGGCAGTTGGAAGGAAGAAACCCCTGCCTGTCCTAGGACCATGAATTGTGCCAGGAGGGGAGTCTAGGGCCAGGGAGCTGAATCTTAGGCCTCTGGGAAGGAGAAGAGAGGCCCAGGAGGAGGGCCGAGTGAAAGGCTGGTGCAGAATGCCAGTGAAGACAGTTCCCTGCTGAGTTCACCCGCCTTGTAGCCAGGAGGGCAAAGTGCTCCCAGTGGCTGGGGCGCGCCACCAGGAGCAAAAGAAGGCCAAAATGTGGATGATCCGCCGTCTGGGGGTGGAAATACGCACCCAGGAGGTAGGGGACCTTTGACCCCTAAAGAGGACCAGTGATGAAGCGCATAGGGCTCCGCCACCTGTCCCAGCTGTGCCCCCGGGTGGGTCATGTCCCGGGGGCTGCCCCACAATAAGTCGGGAAGCGTTGCCGCACTCCCAGTGAAATTGCCCCAACCGGGGTGCCAGGAGCCCACCATGACCCCCAAACACACAACAGGAAGGGAAGCGCTATCCCGCCCTCCTAGAAGAGGTATCTGGGGCCTGGGACCCCCTACTTCGGGCCCCACCGAAAATAAAGCCGGGGATCACAGTAACGCTCCCCGTGAAGATCTTCGGGGCCCAGGATCCCAACTCCAGGCTCAATGGTGGCAGTGCACCCTGCCAGGTGAAGAGAAGCCAGGGAGCATGTCCCGCCCCCCATGAAGATTGTTCAGGGACCCGGGACCCCAACTCCAGGCCCCAGTGTGCGGAGAAGGGGGGAGTGTCACCGTACACCCCCACAGCAGCGGGAAGGCAGGGGAGTGCCAATGACCTCCCACAAGGCCCTGCCAAGGACGAGGCAGTCTCCGTGTCTGTCTACAGGAGCGGACGGACCAGAATGGGCACACCGGCTCCCGTGGCTGCACACCAGAGTGTGGGTAAGACGGGGAGCCGGCAGGAGCAGCCGGGCGTGGGCTCCCAGAGCTGCAACAACTCACCAGCCCACCGATGGGCATATGTGGCTTGAGGCTGCCGGCTTGGGCAGTGCGGATCTCCCCGAGCAGCGGGGGAGCCACTACTATGATACACACGAGGCAGGAGCACTTCGCTCCTGCAAGGAGAAGAGGATGGTTCTCTGCATGTGGTGACCTTAGGAGGATGGGGTCACCGCCAAATGCATGCAAAGGTGCCGGGGGAGCTGCAGGAGCTACGCAGTCTCCCCCAGTACGAAGATGAAAAGTCCCTCCCTAAGTCTCTGGGCACTCCATAGAAGTAACCCTCAGCCCTCGGTCAACAGCAAAGTGGGACTAGAACTTTTGTTCTACAGTTGGGGGTGAGTTAGGGACTGCACCAAGGTATGGAGGGCTGAGTTGGGGATGTCTGGAGAAGGGCATCCCCTAGAGGTGAAGAGGTGCAATTGCACGAGAAATGAATTTACCTTCCATTGAAGGACTGAAGGTCACATGGGTAGTGTGAAGTCCTAAGCAAAGTGGGGTTATGTTGCTGGACATTCCTGCTAGGGTGTCAGGCTGTGTACGGTTAATCCTGTGATAATATTGCAATGCATTAGAATGGTTATCGGCTATGATAGTTACTGCCATTTTAAGTGATGCTTAAACATGTATTCTTGCTGCTGCGTTAGGTGTACAACAACCCAGGCTGTCAGCCGCTAAGATGTAGAGGTGTATATTGTATGGTCAGTATGAAATGTTCAGTCAGGCTTATGTGTCACCATGGCAGGTGTGCCCATTTCAAATGCTTGTTGAGATAAAGAGGGTGGGTCACCACTTGGCTGGTTCCAGTGAGCAAGGCCCTCACCCAACGTTATGATCAACCTACTGCATTGGGGGCAAGATGATGTGTATACATGGGAGTGGTGGTACTAGAACCCACCCCCCTGCGGGTGGGGTGGGAATGCTATGCAATGTCACAAAGTAATTCCAAAAGCTTATGTACATTTGTAAATTGTTGCATAGTCCTGAGTAGTGTATGTGTTTAATAAATGTACTCTTCCTTTTATAAAGCAAAGTACAGACTGGACAATCAATTATTGAGTGTTATTTCTGCGTACTGTTAAATGGCGATTACTAGCCCACACCGCCTTCCTTGAGTAAGCCTTGGACTCCTCTGCAATGCTACCCTCTGAGAGTCAGGCTCTACAGTGGGGTGTTTGGACATGTGAAGGACAAATGCAGTCATGTTGTTTGTGTAGGCCTCACAGATACTGCCTTGTTTTCCAACAAGCGCCATCAGGTAACCGCATTGGGCACATTATGCTTTTGGTGCTATTTTTAATTCAAACTTTGAGAACTTACATCACTGGTCCTACTCATTGGATTTTTAGTGTCTTTGTGTAATTTTGTTTATTAAAATATTCCCTATTATTTTAAATTTGTTTGCGATTTTTCTTGGGCTGTGTATTCACTTTATTACAGTTTGAGTGCTGCATTATTAGTTTACCCATTGTCTCTAACTTAAGCCTGACTGTTTTGTGCCAAACTACGAGAGGGTTAAGCACAGGTTTATTTATTGACTTCAGTGGTCCACCTAACAAGATTATGATTATTATCCGAGTGGGTCCTCAACCTCTTTAACTAATACTCCAATCTGTACTACTTTTATAAAGAGAGAACACAAACCTTTTCGCAAGGTAAACTCGGGAACCACAGCGCCAATCCACACACCCAATACATTGTTGTAATCCTTAGGGTGTGCAGATGGACATAGGCTATAGAAAATAAAAAAATAACGTAAATTTAAAAATACGTGATGACGAGAAGGAGCGGCAGTGAAGTGAGGAGCACGGGGAGGAGCGGCAGCTCAGGTGCGTCATGATGAGGAGGAGCGGCGGTGAAGTGAGGAGCTCGGGGAGGAGCGGCGGCTCAGGTAAGGCTCTGGGACACTGCAAATGTCGGGGCGGGAGGGAGCGGGAGGTTGGCCCTGAACAAATGCGGCTGAGGTAAGGCTCAGGCTCTGGGGGCAGCATTTCAGGCTTGCATGCACTCCCGCCCCGGCACCCGCCCGCCACAACATTGTCCGGGACACAGACAATGCCGTGGCGGGCGGGGGCCGGGGCGGGAGTGCACGCAAGCCTGAAATGCTGCACCCAGCCCCGGGCAACGCTGGGGCGGGCTGCTAGTTTCCTATACAATCCACATTCCCCAATAGTTAGTTATCTAGACTCATTAGGTCTGTATTCTTTTTAACATTCAATTACCTTCTGTTGGGAGAAATTTTACCAACAACGCAAGCACCCGAATGCTTGATTCAGAGCTGGTCGGTCATTGAATACCCTCTGCTTTCCGAAGAAATGATGAAAATTCACTAGTGGAATCTTCTCTATTGTATGGACAGAACGTGGGAGAAAATTTCACCTGTGGAATCGCCTCCGGATTTGGGAATTTCTCTAGAAAGCATTATTCCATTATCACACAGTCATAAGAATTTGGTTGAATTAAATAGAAATGAATGTTATTCAAGAGCGATGCACTGCATTTACAGCAACACAATGTCAGTAGAGAAGAGGACAATAAGCATTTGAAGAGAGGTAATCAAAATCTATAGTTGACCGCATGCGTGCAGGTGGTGCCTCTCCCTGCTACAGTCTTTTCAGAAATAGAGAAAGGGCTAATGAATGGCGAATGCCATCCCTCGGAAAGAGGCCATGGTAAAGCCGCCACAGCATTTCAGATCATGAACTGGGCGATTACTCGCCTCCCGAATACTTCCTCGTCTGCCTTTATCGCCCCGAATCATTTTCCTTGACTTATCAGCTAAAGCAAGGGAATGTGACATTTTAACCTAAAAACACGACTACAGGGATTTGTTATCGTTGGCTCCTTATTATATTTCAGACAATAAAGCTGTTATTGATAGTTTACTTCCTATTATCAAGAGTGCACAAAGCAGCTCGACTGCAGTGGTTTTTTTTTTATAGCGTGGAATAAAATGTGCCTAGCTGAACATAACAAAACCTGCAGATTTACTGCTATTGTAGACTAATCTGCCAGGAGATGGCTGCAAGACATGAACAGGAGGCTGTTATCCCGAACAGAAGATGAATGGCCATTCGACAAACCTGCAGCACTTTCGTCCACTTTACAATGCATCATGATGCAGGATGCGTGAACCATTGCGGTTATAAAGATGTCTGCCCTACACGTAAATGTATGGTTGCCTTTCATTCTCAAACAACCTTTGCAGATATTTACTCTAAATATTGTTTGCGTTTTGTAATCTGAACTTGTCCACTGGTATAATGAGATGTCTATGTTTTTGAATTTAACACTTGATAGTTTATGAGTGTGATGAAGGGATATGGAATAACATTAGAAGGGGCCCAAGATACAGATATACACACTTGGAAGGTGGGATGTACAGTTGCTGTTTATAATGACCATGCATCTGGACACGTTTATGATTTTTTCAGGATAAGCACCTGCTATAAATTGAAGGGAAAAAAGAATAGCTTAACAGCAATGCCTTATAATACTCACATAATACATGGGAGCCTCCAATCATGTATAAGTGCCTGTCTCTGCTTTTAGTCTTGTATGATAAAGAAATTACAAAGCTGCTTATCGGTAATAAGTTATTAGAGTTGCTTTCTTGACGTCATAATGCCTACTGCTAACACCAGCTGCCAAGAGGAAAGGCAGGGCAAGGAGCATAATTAAAGCTGCAGTTTAAACTTTGAAAACGAAACCTGTCTTTTCCGTTTTCGGGACGTTTTTCTGTAAATGAATAGTGATCAGGAGAAAAGAGATAATGATGGCATTATGTATATTTTTACATGTTTTAGGTAAATGTAAGAAAAATAGAATTTCTGTGCATGTCTGTACACATTATCAGCAACAGCTGTTTTTACATATTTCACTTATATTCAATCAATCAACCAACCAGGGGTTTGTAAAGCTACTCACCTGTGAGGGTCTCTAGGCTCTGTGGGGGGTGGGGGGGGACTGCTCCATTGGGTGCTGGGATCATCTGAAGAGCCAAGTCTTGAGGCCCTTCCAGAACTGGAGCAGTGTAGGGCTTTGCCGGAAGTGGAGGGGGAGGTCGTACCTGTTCTGGTCTTGTAGGTGTGTGGGTAGTGGCCAGGGAGAGTTTGGTTTATCTGCGATTTCTCTTGGGGGCGTGGAAGGAGAGGCAGTTGTTTAGGTATGTTGATCCGATATTGTGGAGGGCTTTGTATGCATGCGTAAGGAGCTTGAGGGTTGTTCTTCTTTCAAAGGGACCCAGTGGAGATCGCAGTGGTGTTGGGTAATGTGGTTGTGACGGGGATGTCTAGAATACGTTTGGCTCTGGCATTGTGGACGGTCTGGAAATTGTAGAGGAGGTTTTTGTTGATTCCAGCATTGAAGGTGGTGCCATTGTCTAGTCTGCTAGTGATGAGGGCGTGCATGACCATTTTCCTGGGTTAGAAGGGGATCCATCTGATCATTTTTCGGAGTATGCAGAGAGTGTTGAAGCAGGCCGAGCATATGGCATTGATCTGATGGTTCATAATGAGCGATGAGTCCAATATGATACTGAGGTTTCATGCATGGTCTGTCGGGATGGAGGGTTTCCGAGGGGGGGGGCACCTGGGGGCACCAGGTTTCGTCCCATGCTGAAGGGTTGGAGCCAGGGATGGGGACTGTTTTCTCTGAGTTGAGTTTCAGGCAGCTCTTCTTCATCCCGGTTGCGACGACTTTCATCCCTTCTTGGAAGTTGTGCCTGGTGATGTTGGGTTCCTTGCGGAGGGAGAGTCTGAGCTGGTGTTGGGTGCGAGGGGGCCATGTAGATGATGAACAGGGCTGAGAGAGGATCCCTGGGGTACTTCACATCTGGTCTCTGTTGGTTCTGAGAGGTAGGGCAGGTGTCTGACTCGCTGCGTTCTGCCTGTGAGAAATGAGAGTGTCCAGTCACGGGTTTTTCCTCAGATGCTGGCATTGTGGAGTATGGTGGCTAGTGTGCTGTGGGAGACGGTATTTAAGGCAGCTCAGAGGTCCAGGAGGATGAGGGCTGCCATTTGGCCCTCGTCGAGGAGGGCGTGGATGTCGTCGGTTGCAGCGAGGAGGCGGGTCTGGGTGTTCTGGTTGCTGCGGAATCCAGGTTGGGAGATGTCCAGGACATTGTTGGCTTCGATGAAGTTTGCTAGATGGGTGTTGACGGTCTTTTCGTTGACCTTGGCTGCAAATGGAAGCAGTGAGATGGGCCTGAAGTTCGTTAGGTCAGTCATGTCTGCGGAGGGTTTGTTAAGGAGGGGTTGAACTTCGACATGCTACCAGTCATCGGGCAATGTGGCGGCCTCAATGGAGCAATTGATCGCCTGGTGTAGTTAGGGTGCAATGACTGCGGCTGTGGCTGCTCAGTGGATATGTGGGGGGACACGGGTCTGAGGGTGCTCCGGAGTGGATTCTCTTCATGGTCTTTAAAGTGGTAAACAGTCAAAATATCGAGCTTTTAATTTCGACCTACACTGCTAATATCGATGGGACAGAATATCGATGTCCAGAATATCGATGGCCAGAATATCGACCCTAAGGTAAGTAATATCGAAATTACTAATATCGATAGCATATATATCGATGTAAGTAATTTCGATTTACTAATATGTGTTAGAAATATAAGTTAAGTATTTAAATTAATTGTTATAATATGTGTTTAATATGTTTTTATAATTTAAAAATATATAAGAGTAAATAATATGTTTTACTACCACAGCGGGTTGTGGGTTTATAGGGGAATAGGGTGGGAAGTAATTTATTTGTAATTAAATAATTATTTTTCAATTATTAATTTATTTTGCAATTAAATATTAATTGGCAATGATTTATTTTAATTGATTAATTGATTAATTAATTGATAATTTATGTATATTTTTAACTAAATTATGTTTTACTACCACAGCGGGTTGTGGGTTTATAGGGGAATAGGGTGGGAAGTAATTTATTTGTAATTAAATAATTATTTTTCAATTATTAATTTATTTTGCAATTAAATATTAATTGGCAATGATTTATTTTAATTGATTAATTGATTAATTAATTGATAATTTATGTATATTTTTAACTAAATTATATGTTTTACTACTGGAGCGGGTTGTGGGTTTATAGGGGAATAGGGTGGGAAGTAATTTATTTGTAATATTAATTAATTTTGGGTAAAGGGGTATTTTTAGGGTTCAGGGTCAGTTTTCAGTTTTTGGGTAAAGGGGTATTTTTAGGGTTCAGGGTCAGTTTTCAGTTTTTGGGTAAAGGGGTATTTTTAGGGTTCAGGGTCAGTTTTCAGTTTTTGGGTAAAGGGGAATTTTTAGGGTTCAGGGTCAGTTTTCAGTTTTTGGGTAAAGGGGTATTTTTAGGGTTCAGGGTCATATGGCTGAGATACCCGCCACCCCCTCTCAACACAATCCCCAAAAGAAGGGAAACCGGAAACAGTTCTTGAAGTTTTTGGAAGTGGGATGGAGTGACCATCCCGGCCGTATTTATTAAAACAAAATTAAAAACATTAAACGTTTCATGTTATGTACAATTTCATTATCACATTGCGAAGTTTGGCTAACCTTAACATATTCTCTAATACAGAGGTTCTCCTAGCCGAACTAGCATCCTACAAAACATTCTCTAGAAATACTGAAATTGTACATCCTAACGTTTAAGGGCCAACGGCAAGGTCATAACCGGTGTCAAGATCCCTAACCAGACTTACCCCTCCCACTTGGGAGGGGCGACAGCACAGAGGCTTACCTCAAGTGCAACTACTAACAATTTCCCTTGACTTGACGGGGGCACTTAAGACTCGACGCCATTTAAAGGTCGTTCGAAGACTCGTGTGAGGTATCTAGAAGGTATCGTGGACCTCCCCCCCACCCCACACAACTTACAGCATCTGCCGTCGCAGATGACACTGGCCCCGGGAAATTCACCAGGAGGGGGCTGTAACCCCTCCTACAAAGGAAGGGGCCTTGACCGCCTTTCCTTTACTTCCGGCGACCCATCCTTAGACGGGACCGCCTCCCCATTGAGGGGCCAATGGCCACCTCTCCCGAGCGCTCCCATCCGTGTTGGGTGACGCCCACTCATAGGGATCTTCTAATTAGTGCTCACCGATCATGACCTTACCGCCTACCAAAAATAAATACGACAATTCTACTCAAACCTATGAAAACATTGGTCGCTACGACCGAAAAAGCATGCTTAAAAATGCAACACTATATCAAATCATTTTAATCGTAAAACATACACCATTCTTTATTATGATCAACATCAACTGATACCATCACAACCTGTAAACGAAACGGAAAACAGACTTATAAAATCACTTTTTTATAACACAACTGGCTGTCCTCAGGGGCTGGTGGGTGGGTCAAAATTGGCTCTTCGTTCTGTCCCGAGCTCACGTGTAGCGAGGAGGTGCAGCTTCGGAGCACAAGAACAAGAGGACGTCTTCTGGTCTTGCGTCCCTTTTTATCCGTCTTCAGGGCGGGCGTAAACCCGCCCCTGCCTGCCCCGAGGGCGTGGCTGGCTACGTCGGTGTCTAGGCCAGCCCACTCTAGGGCGGGAACAAGCGCGCCCCGGCTACGCCGCTTCGGGCATACCAGCCGAGACGCGCCTCCCGCCCAAAAATGGCTTCCCGGGGGGATCGAGGCACTCCGCCATACGTTCGGGGGGACCGAGTGGTCGCCCCTTTCCATATGGCTGAGATACCCGCCACCCCCTCTCAACACAATCCCCAAAAGAAGGGAAACCGGAAACAGTTCTTGAAGTTTTTGGAAGTGGGATGGAGTGACCATCCCGGCCGTATTTATTAAAACAAAATTAAAAACATTAAACGTTTCATGTTATGTACAATTTCATTATCACATTGCGAAGTTTGGCTAACCTTAACATATTCTCTAATACAGAGGTTCTCCTAGCCGAACTAGCATCCTACAAAACATTCTCTAGAAATACTGAAATTGTACATCCTAACGTTTAAGGGCCAACGGCAAGGTCATAACCGGTGTCAAGATCCCTAACCAGACTTACCCCTCCCACTTGGGAGGGGCGACAGCACAGAGGCTTACCTCAAGTGCAACTACTAACAATTTCCCTTGACTTGACGGGGGCACTTAAGACTCGACGCCATTTAAAGGTCGTTCGAAGACTCGTGTGAGGTATCTAGAAGGTATCGTGGACCTCCCCCCCACCCCACACAACTTACAGCATCTGCCGTCGCAGATGACACTGGCCCCGGGAAATTCACCAGGAGGGGGCTGTAACCCCTCCTACAAAGGAAGGGGCCTTGACCGCCTTTCCTTTACTTCCGGCGACCCATCCTTAGACGGGACCGCCTCCCCATTGAGGGGCCAATGGCCACCTCTCCCGAGCGCTCCCATCCGTGTTGGGTGACGCCCACTCATAGGGATCTTCTAATTAGTGCTCACCGATCATGACCTTACCGCCACAGGTCCGGATAGTTGACCGGCTATCCGGACCCCCCACAAAACTCCTACCTAAAGGTCATGTTTTAACGTTTTTAACCAAGCCAAGAAGTCTCCTATGAGTAACTCATTCCCCACCCTCGACAAATGCACACCATCCCCCAAATACATACTATCATCGTTAATACAACTATGCGAGATCGAATGCAATGTCTTGGAACGGAACAACCTACTCACTTTGTTATTAAGTTTTCTAACAGAACGATTCAAAGCAGGGATCGAGATAGCCCCCCGCCACACTTTTCGTGGGATCATATGAGACCACGCAATTATGCACCCCGGAACTTTCCTCGCTACCCAACTTACCGTGGATAGCATTGCCTCTAGGAGAAGTCGTCTACCGGTGGTGACCAAATCATTGCCCCCTAAATGTACTATGACTACAGACGGCGGTGACCTCGTCCGCCCTAACAAACCCTCAAAGAATGCTTGAAACTGGTCAATACAGAGACCGCCCCTTCCGTAGAAGGACACTCTGTACCCGTATTCCCCAGGTACGTGAATCATGTCACCTGCTTTGAATACGTCTGCGGCACGTCTCACGTATGAGTGGCCCACGACCCACACCTCCTGTCTCACAGCCGGTGATGTCTGACCGCTGGCCTGGTGTTGGGTCGACTGCATAGTCCGCCCTGCCTCGTAGGCTTGCGTAACTGAAAACAAACAAAAGACAAGAAGCGTGAGTACATCATTACAGCCTCACAACATGTGCAATCGCACATATCTCTTATAACAATTGGAGGACCATCGCCCCACTCGTTTCACTTGTTCTACATTAAGACCCCTGGCTGTAGCTTCAGTGGCAGCCCCTATTCGAAAGGAATGGGTCCCGAACTCGCCCGGGTCCAAGCCCGCTGCGGCAATGGCCATTGCAAGCACCCGCTGAAACTGAAACCTCGTCAGTGGGGTGGCGTCTGCATGCCTCAACAATGTCCCCCCCCATGATGCCACCCTTCGTGCTAGGTAATCTTCTAAACACTGTACCGGGCACATGGAGGACCCGGGAATCCTGCGAATGATCGTGCAGTCCCCCCTCCCATCTTGGTCGGTCTTGGACCTGAGAAAGGAGACAATCATCGCATCACCCCTGATCTGAACGTGTTCCCGGCACAACCCCCCCACCACATCCTGTTTGTTCCTTGCAACCAGCTCACTTATTCTCATAGCCCCGTGAAATGCCAGCGTAAATGCAGTCCGGAACAAACACGTCTCGAAAGGAGACGAGCATGTGCTAGGGAGAGTGGCCAGCAACTGGGACAACCTATCCAGACCTATCGGTCGTCTTTCATCTACTCTGCGACCCTCCAGACGTTGCCACCCACGCAGCGCCTTCTGTACTGCAAAAGACGCTGTCGGGTCCAGGATGTTATGGGCCCTGGCAACAAAGGAAATGGCGGCACGATGCCTTTGGGCCGTAGCCACCGATTTCCCAGCCCTACGTAAGGACATCAGAAAATGTACTACCCACTCTTCCTGACCCCAAAGTCCCCCTCTCTCAGTCCCCAAATAGGCTAAATAGGCCCGAAACGCCCCTTCATATGCCTTCCTCGTCCTGGGTGCTAGACTCTCTCCCACGAGGTGACGAAGTTCGGGGCACCGAGAGACCAGAGAGCTTCGGGGAAGGGTGCCGGCTCTGGGTCCGCCGAGGGAAGGAAACCCGAGAAAGCCTGCATGTGAAAACGAGACAGTGCATCAGCAGCCTGATTCATCACCCCTGGGACATGTTTTGCTCTGAATATCACGTTCAGCTGCATACACAGTAAGACAATTTCTTTGAGCAGCCTCAAAATTAATTTACAACGGGCCGCCTGACTATTGATGCATTCTACAACGGTCATATTGTCAGACCAGAACACGACAGAATGATCTTTGAACCCTTCGGGCCAGGTTCTCAGGGCCACCAGAATGGGAAACAGTTCAAGGAAAGCAATATTACTCGTCAGCCCCCCCTCATGCCACCATGGGGGCCACCTTTGTGCCGACCATTTCGTGCCGAAGATGGCGCCAAAACCTATGCTTCCCGCTGAATCTGTCCATAGCCCAAGCTCTTCAGAGGACACGGCTGGCTTGTTCCAGACGACTCGACCATTGAAGTCCGCCAAAAATGCTAACCAAATACGCATGTCCTGGCGGACCTCAGCCGATAACCTCGTGCGATGATGACCCTCCCATAGGCCAACCATCGCTTGGGCAATTGAACGGGAAAAAGGGCGAGCCATTGGGATCACCCTCAAGGCAAAGTTCAACTTCCCCACCAATTGCTGCAACTGATGCAGTGTAACCTTAGATGCATTTAAACATACTTGCAGGGCTGCCCTGAATTTCGACACCTTGCTAGCTGGTAGACGGAAACAGCCCTCACTAGAGTCCAACTCGATCCCCAAAAACTCGAGGCAAGTCGTGGGACCCACAGTTTTACCTGGTGCCAATGGCACGCCAAATTGACCCATCAATACACAGAATTCAGCCAAGGCCTGGGCACATTCGGGATTTCCGGTGGGTCCAAGAAACAGAAAATCATCAAGGTAATGCATCACATTTCGGAAACCCGTTTTCTTCGTGAACACCCATTGCAAAAAATTGCTAAACTTTTCAAAATATGCACACGATATAGAGCATCCCATTGGCATACATCTATCCATGTAATATGATCCCTGAAACATGAATCCCAGAAAACGCTGGTCTTCAGGGTGTACCGGGAGCAACCGGAAAGCTGACTCGATATCTGATTTTGCCATCAGCGTCCCGGGCCCCAGGCGATTCAAAATGGCTACTGCCTCATCGAATGATGCATACCGCACCGAACATACTTCTGGATCAATTGCATCGTTTACCGAAATACCCCGTGGGGCTGACAGATTATGGATTAGTCGAAACTCACCTGGGTCCTTCTTGGGGACCACCCCTAACGGAGAACAGACAAAATACGGTACCGGGGGTACAATAAACGGCCCGGCGACCCTTCCCTTGCTAACCTCTTTCTGGATTTTTTCCTGTACTACAGATGTATGATGCAAAACGGAAAGTTGATTTCTGCACGTCCCGGTACCCTGAAAGTCCCCCACCGGGATGCGGAAACCATAAGAAAAACCGTTCCGCAGCACCCCAGCGGAGATACGATCTGGGTACTCGCTGAGCCAAGGAGTCATCGCCAAAGTATCAATCGGGGTCGGTAAAGGCGCCCCTCGGCCTATATTAGGCTTGTTTGGCGCCTCCCTTACCCCCATTCTCACTCGTTTTGGCTCGACACAAGGACTCAGGATGGGACGACCCGCAGTTGCTGCACTCGTGTTTGAATTTACACGATCCCGGAGGCCTGGTACATTTTCCCTTGTTGAAATTGAAGCAGAAACCCCTTTTCCCCGTGTTGCCGGCAGGTCTCGGGTAATCGTCGGTGCTTGTACCTGACCGAAAGGGCGTCCCCACATTTTGGCGGGAGTAATCAACAACATTGCTCCCTACTAACGGCATTTTCAACATTCCTGACTCTTTCATTTTGTCCCATGTCACGGAATCGTAACAATCCCACGTTAAACCTTTGTTATGTTCCTTTTCTTTCCGAAACAAGTTGTCATAACAGAACCAATGGTTACCCTGATACGCTGTCGAGTAACTCATAATTCGTGACTGATAAATGGGAAACTCAGGAAGCAACTCGGGCCTACGTTCCCCCAAAATCGATGTAAAAATACCCCACGCATTGCCCCAGTTGCCAATATTCTCATTTACCTTAAAGGCGGCCATTTTTGCGCGCCAAACACTCGGATGCATTAGGTCCTTCTGACTCTTAACATGCTCCACCTCATAATGATCAACAAGCAAGGAGAAAATATTCACATACTCTCCCGCCCATATCTTTTCCTTTATTGCTAAAGGCACATGTTGTCCCAATCTCTCTCTACGAGAGGGTGCTGACTCGTCCCTTGCAATCGGCAATGGCCGCTTACCTGAACCGGACGCTGCTTCTGCCGCTTGCGGCTTGTCTATTCCTGCCAACGGCGCGGTCACTTTAGCTGCATCTCTCTTCTCACGCAGCCCTTTTATCAGCGCCTGTGCCTCGGCAGCCGTGGCGCCCTCACTACTATCCCCCAACCATGCTGCTAGCTGTGCTGCCAGCTCGGGGGGCATGTCTTCATTGGATGTCGGGGTGACGACAACGGGGATTGGATTCCCCTCCATCGGTACTGGGGTCGGCGCCTCGAGCGGGGCAGAGGGAACCGGGACGTCTCCACCGGCTGGAACCCTTCTCGGCCTCTTAGGTCTCCCTCCAGCCGGCGCAGGGCCCGAACCCTCCTCCCCGTCTCGCTCCGCCAACCGTTTCTTTATGTCGGACATCTCCTTGAAAAGGGCCCGCACCATCTGGTCGGTCGTCATTCTCTTTGCGCCTTTCTTGGGCATCTCTCGACGAAGTATCTAGAAGACAAATAAAAAGATCAAAACGCTCAAAATTGGCTCTTCGTTCTGTCCCGAGCTCACGTGTAGCGAGGAGGTGCAGCTTCGGAGCACAAGAACAAGAGGACGTCTTCTGGTCTTGCGTCCCTTTTTATCCGTCTTCAGGGCGGGCGTAAACCCGCCCCTGCCTGCCCCGAGGGCGTGGCTGGCTACGTCGGTGTCTAGGCCAGCCCACTCTAGGGCGGGAACAAGCGCGCCCCGGCTACGCCGCTTCGGGCATACCAGCCGAGACGCGCCTCCCGCCCAAAAATGGCTTCCCGGGGGGATCGAGGCACTCCGCCATACGTTCGGGGGGACCGAGTGGTCGCCCCTTTCCAGTTTTCAGTTTTTGGGTAAAGGGGTATTTTTAGGGTTCAGGGTCAGTTTTCAGTTTTTGGGTAAAGGGGAATTTTTAGGGTTCAGGGTCAGTTTTCAGTTTTTGGGTAAAGGGGAATTTTTAGGGTTCAGGGTCAGTTTTCAGTTTTTGGGTAAAGGGGAATTTTTAGGGTTCAGGGTCAGTTTTCAGTTTTTGGGTAAAGGGGTATTTTTAGGGTTCAGGGTCAGTTTTCAGTTATTGGGTAAAGGGGTATTTTTAGGGTTCAGGGTCAGTTTTCAGTTTTTGGTTAAAGGGGTATTTTTAGGGTTCAGGGTCAGTTTTCAGTTTATGGGTAAAGGGGTATTTTTAGGGTTCAGGGTCAGTTTTAGGTTTTTGGGTAAAGGGGTATTTTTAGTGTTCAGGGTCAGTTTTCCCTACTGTTGCACCCACTGGAGTGGGAATAGTAATTATTGTTAAGTAATTATATATTATATATGATTCATTTTTTTTTATTTATTAAATATGTATTATTTTTTTTTTTAACAATTATTACATATATTTAAATATGTTTAAGTAATTATTATGTATTATTTACAGTTTTTTTATGTTATTTTAAATTTAAAAAAAATCGATATATTTAACAACGATATTTTTTACATCGATATTAAATTTTCGATATTTTGGTACTTACCATGTTGTACATAGGGCGTCGATATTTTTGCTATCGATATAATTACGCCGATATTTGTGTAGGTCGAAATTCTGTCTGTCGAAATTCTGTCATAGATCCCTTTAAAGTGTCTTCTGTCGTGAGCAGGGTCCAAGGGAGTACGGCCTGTTGGGTAACGTCACTGGGGGTGGGGCCTGAATTAGTGCAAAGGTCGTGGTTGTCGAAGTTGTCGAAGTTGTCGTAGATCATCTTAAAAAAAGAAGGTGAAAGAAGGAGCTGAGTCTGTTGCAGATGTCTTGGGAGGGTGGAACGTCTGTTGTTTGGCTGCAGAGTTTGGCAAATTCTTGGACGCTGGAGAAGTGTTGCTTGGAGTTATGGGCATTGGTGAGGATTCTGTCTTGGAGGAAGTTTTTCAATGTGGATTTGATGAGTTGGTTGTGTGCTGTGGTGGCTTTTCTGAAGGTGTTGCGTGTTTTAGGAGTTTTGCTGTTTCTCTATGTCTTTTCAAGTGGTCGGCAGGAGCGCTTGGATTCTTGGAGTTCAGGGGTGAACCCGCTTTCTTTCTTGATGTGTCATCCTGTAGCTTTCTTTAAGGGGGCAAGTGTGTCAGTGCAGTTAGTGATCCAGCGGTGGAGGTTGCTTGCCGTGGTGGCAGTGTCTGTCATTGTTGGAGGTGGAGTTCTGGTAAGGGTTGAGCTGAGCTGTTCTTTGGTGGCTTCTGTAGGGGAGGCAGAGCACATGCTTTTGTATGATGGGTTGTCTAAAGGAGAAATGAATGCAGTGGTGGTCGATCAAAAATAAGTACCACGGTGTGGAAGTAGGAAACACTGTTTCCTTCTGCGAAGGCGGGGTCAAGTGTGTGTCCTGCTCTGTGACTGGAGGCGGTGAAAAGTTGCTTCAGTCCTATGTTGACCAGGTTCTCTAGGAGGGCCTTGGTGTTGGTGTCATCGTGGTTGTCCAGGTGGAAGCTTAGGTCTCTGAGTAGGATGTAGTTTGTGGAGGTGAGGGTGTGGGGTGCAATGAGGTCAGCAAAGGAGTTGGTGAATGGAGCACGGGGCCAGGCGGCCTGTAAATGAGGATTCTGCAGAGAGTCATTTTGGGGTTGGTCTGAATCTGGAGGTGAATGTGTTCCACGGGGATCGTGGCATCTTCCGGGTCAGTGGTTGTAATGGAAAGGGAGCTTCTGTGGATGATGGTGATGCCTCCTCCTGTCTTTTCTCAGGATCTTGTATCCATTGGGAATGGCAGTTGCGATGTCAGGCACAGAGTTGACGTTGGTCCAGGTCTCTGTGAGGAGGGCAACGTCGGGCTTGTGGGTGTTGAGGAGCTCCCAAATTTCCATGGTATGCGTGTGTAGGAAGTGCATGCATGCTAAGGAGGATGCAAAACAGTGGTTTGTTTGCTGCGGCATCCGGTGGGCTGGGTACTGCTGCTCAGGCAGAGAGGTGGGTGAAGGTTTCAGAGCCGTGTTGGCAGGAGATCGGGCCTTGGGTGTTGCTCACGGTTGAGTTTTAAACTGATTGTAATATCTTTTTGCTCCAAATATCTAACTGCTCCTTGGTGTGTTTAATTTTGCACTATAGATTCTTCATGTGTGCAAACATCCTATTTCTTTGGCATGAAAGAGTATCACGCTAATTAAATGAGCACTTTGTCAGAAAGGTTATGGTATGACCATGAATTATAAGGAAATAACAATACGGCCTGAGAAGAGAGTTTAATCCGCGATGGGGCAAGTCAGCCTGAAAAAGAAAAGGAGCATCAAGAACAGCATACCACTCAGGCAAGCCGTGGTGTAGCCCCATCACTAGCCACAGGCCCTAAAACTAGTCTTCCCAATAAACAAGTGATATATAGTCCCAAAGGAACTGATTTACTCCTGAGCGAGGTTGTATTAACTCTTCCACCGGCATCCTGCCCCTATGTCATAGTACTGACTGGGGTACCGGTTCTGAGGCGAGACCAAAAAGAATCCTGGGTCAACCTTCGGAACAAAACAGTATATTGGCTGGAAAAATTCAAGCGGTTTCACCCAGCAAACACAGACGACATACTAATGGTTCGTAGAGTGGGTTGGGTAGGGGACGGCCCA
Organism: Lissotriton vulgaris; assembly: GCF_964263255.1. NCBI lineage: Eukaryota > Metazoa > Chordata > Amphibia > Caudata > Salamandridae > Lissotriton > Lissotriton vulgaris. The sequence goes on along the minus strand of NC_141690.1, from coordinate 83,282,551 downwards.
AAACACCTTAGAGGTGACTGCGTGGTAATAGACTTTAGAAGACCACAGTTAGTCAAGAGAATACTGGGTTGCCACGAGATGAACCCACATTGCAGTACTGATATAGACATACTTCCATTGGGCTATTTTTACAACCGGTCTAAGGGAGGCATTGGTGGTGACCTGATTTCCCCAGTAGCAATATCCAACAGATTTACAGAATTATCCGGGTTGGATGACTTGGATTGACTGGGTGGATGTAGTAAAGACAACGGGCCAATAATTAATTCCCCCATAAAAATAAAGAACAATGATGTGACGGGGGTACCATTAGGAATAGTGGAGACAGATAATATAGGTGAAAGCCAGGGCATAGAAAAAGGGCTGATAGGCATAAATACATGTCTGAATTATGATCACATTTCTAGGGAGTTAAATGAGGATACACCAAATCAAATGGTAATAAGCACCGCTAAGGGGAAAACCGATAACCCTACAAAAAAAATGATCTCGTGGAGTATAGCAGGTCTAGCTAAGAACCTAGTAGATGGGTCATGGAATGAATATATAGACCAGGGCGATATAGTGTTACTTCAGGAGACCTGGTCCCTAGAAACTCCACATAGACTAGGCTACAAAACATACAGTATAAATGCCAGCCAGAGCGGTAGGGGTAGGTCTTTTGGGGGCCTGGCTATCTGGATAAGTATTACAATAGAAGCAGAAGTAACCCCCCTAGATATTGATTCTCTAGATATAATGGGAGTGAAAGTAACAACCCTAGGGAAAAGGGTCATTTACTTATTCAATATATATAATAGACCAAATAGCAGAGTCAAGGAATCACCACCCATAGGGCAATTGGACGTATTCCTTGACACTATTGATCCTGGGTCAAGTATAATTTCTGGCGGGGATTTCAATTGTAAATACGAACCTATGGTAGGAATGGACGACCTGTTTGAAGATCAAGACATGGCACATGGAATCCCCACCCTAGACTCCCTTAGAGAAGTAAAATGTACGGTAGCGGCAGCCCAAATCATGAAAGTTATGTTGGGACACAAACTACGAGCATGTAATGGGCGCCTCCCGTCTGACAGACCTAGTGGTGTTACATTTTGCAGAAGCAACACTTATAGCCAGATTGATTATATTATAGTTTCCATTAATCTGTGGCATATTACTATCGATCTAACAATTGGTAAGAGAGTAGAGAGCGATAATTATCCCTTAGAACTCTCACTTGAATCTAATCCCTTCAAATCTACGGGCGCTCTGGTGGAGGAAATTACGCATCAAACAGGTGAATTATGTATAAGTAACAATAGACGTGCATTGAAATGGCCTTATATATTGGCCAAAGATGCCACAATGATAACAATATGCAATACATTTTCCGAAACCATTAGCTCATTCGGTGAACTAAGGAAAGGGGATGATGGTGCGATGAGACAGTAAAAGCAATAGCAGCCATCAAACCGGGGATGGCTCCGGGTCCGGACAAGATCCCTGGGGACCTGATAAAACACGATCTGGAAGTTTGGAGCTCCTACGTTAACTTTTTATGTAATTCAATAGCTGCAGGAACTCCGATTCCGGACACATGGAAAGGGGCAGAGATTGTGACTATTTTTAAAAAAGGTGATCGCTATAACCTGGCTAACTATCGCCCTATCAGCCTTATTGATATTTTACAAAAGGTATATGCTCGCCACATTTTAAATAGACTTTTAGATTGGGTGGATGAGGAGGATACTTTAACCAACTTCCAAGCGGGGTTCAGACCAAAAACAAGCACCATCGACCACATTTTTACGTTCTTATGTATTTATTGGAAGTATGTAGTTTTTAGGGACGGTAGCCTGTACATAGCTTTTATAGATTTACGCGCTGCATTCGATTTAGTTCCCCGATCGCAGTTATGGGTCACTTTGAAAGATATCGGGGTACCAACAGAGCTACTAAAGCAACTAATTAGGCTACACACCGAGAATTATGCTTTGGTTACATAGGGTCCAAAGGGTGAACTAAGTAAACCAATCCCGGTGAGAAGAGGGGTTAGGCAGGGGTGCGTATTGGCCCCAACCCTCTTCTCACTCTATGTAAATGATATCCCCAAATTTCTTTTAAATTGTCAGCATGATTCACCACACCTCGGGGATGAAGGGGTACCGGCCTTATTATACGCTGACGACACGATTTTAATTTCTCAAACGCCTAAAGGCTTACAATGTTTGGTGAATGCTTTTAATAGGCACTGCATAAAAAAAGGCCTCGAAATAAATTCATTAAAGACGAAATACATGGCGCTGAACCCGATTAAGTCTTTTAAACAAAATCTTATCCTAAATAACCAGCCACTAGAATACGTTGAAAGTTTTATTTACTTGGGAATCACCTTGGAAATCAAAATGGCCTGGAAAGGCCAATTAGAAAAAAGTAGGTTAACGTTGCAACAAAACTCGATCCCCATATTAAAGAAACATAAAGCTAGCACCTCAAAGGCGGTGTGCTCTGATCTAGAAGTATACAAATTTAAAGCCCAATCGGCAGCCCTTTACGGGGCGGAGATTTGGGGATCCAACTGCACTAAACATTTTGATCGGGAAGAAAATAAATATTTTAGACAGCTTTTAAAACTCCCCAATAGGACACCCTTGCTTCCTGTAACTTTGGATCTGGACGTTAAACGCACAGACCATTGTGCTGTACTAAGACCACTATTGTTTTGGATAAGGATCTGGGTTACCCCAGAACTAATCCATTACAAAGTTGGTCTGGAGGAAATTATGAAGGTGAATCGTCCTAAAGGCATTCCGTGGTTGAAGCACGTAATGTCTTGGATGCAAAAATGAGGCCTATCTTCCTATTGGAGTGACCCTTTAAAACTCACACCACCTTGTAAAAAGAATTTAAAGTTGACTTATTGGTACTTTAATAATGCTACTATGGGCCCATTAAGTTTGAGGTTTTTAGCCTTTAAAGACATAGCCACTCGAGAACCCTTCCTTGACGAGATAGAACCTCCCCTAGCAAAATCCTTATTTCAACACTTTAGGTATGGAATTTTGCAAATAGGAGGAAATACATCTAGTTGGAAAAATGAGAAGGGGGAAAAGGGTAGTGACCTAATGAAGTTCATCTCAATTTCTGTGAAACCAATGTGGCTCCACAATGAAGATCAGGAATCAACTATTAATCCAACCAGTATATACAAAACAAAAAGAGAATTAAAAGATACAATAATACAATCCGAAGACTGAAATGTGGTAGTCAGTTGAGTCATAATTATGTGAGATTTAACAAAGTAACAGCTACAATGCAGAACAACCAGATTGTTGCGTTCATGGTGTTTATGAAGAAACATTCCCTTTCTAGTCTAGACATATACTAAGATGGAAAAACTATTAAGATTTCCTATGCGGGAGCTTAGAAGATGTCAGCTTAGATCAAATCTTCAATAAATGTTTGAGGAAAAACTCAGAAAAGTCTAGCGGAGAGAGAGAGATCCACTGCATCTCGAAGTCAGAATGAGGCTGTCTAACTAACTATGAAACACCAATTAGTAATCACGACCAACAGATTACAGAACATCCATTTCTTGTTCCAAGGTTTGAGAGCCAATCACCTAATCGCATTTAAGGGAAATCACATATTCCCTAGGTTTTAATCTTCAGACAATAAAACATACAGCATTAACCTTGGATGTGGCATCCTCATGGTCACCATCACGCTCTGACTGGCTACCGGGCCTTTCTATGTAAAGAATGGAAAATCAAATGGTTTTAAGGTATGCTTTAAAACCATTTGTTTTGCTTTCTTAGCATTGTAATTTGTTCTTGAACTTTTGTGAATAATTTCATTATGAAAAAAATTACTTGAATTATAATTTACAATAAATAGATAAATAGGGTGATAGGAATAGATACAATTCAAGTCTCTTAATTATTAACAAGAGCATATAAATATACAAATATATAAATAATTAATTTGGTAATGAACCCAAAAGGAAAAGGAAAGGAGAAGAAAGGAAAGAGGGAGAGGAGAGTGATATAAGAAAATTCAAGAGCTAATGAATATACAGATATCGATAACAATATCATGAAAATTGACATTAAAGGGCCGATTCCGATCAGGATCAGAAAGCTCTCTAACCGAGCCGGATCCAGAGTGTTTTCCGACCGAGCCTGACTCCTGCAGTCCGACGAGTGAGTATGATGCGGCCGCATGCTGCTGGACTCGGTTCGGTTGGACTCCCATAGAAGTCAATGAGAGCCAGTCGTACGACACGTACATGGGCTCCCATTGACTGAATGGGTATGTCTCGCACAAGGGCGCCCCTACAGTGGGTAGGCATCGGTGCCATCTGCACTGTACATGCCTGTGTTGGGGAGACCTTTGGATCTCCCCCTGTGTCCGAGTGACAGGGGGTCCGACGCGAACCCCCAAAGGCAACTTCCCGGACATTTTGCGAGCCGGAAACTTCGGCTCACACCGGCTCTCCGACGCGTGCATCGTACTGGCTCGATCGTAAATTGCATCCATTGCACGGCACGGTTTGCTTACGGACGAGAAGTACGGAGCGGTTTGAACCTGGAAACGACTGGGTCAGTGAATTTTGCAATGCTCGCATCGAACTTGCTCGTTCTTTTTCTGGCCGGATCGTGTTTGGTGCCCTTTCAAGCGAGATCAGAATCGGCCCCATAAAAGGATTAAAAAACAGTAAATTTCCATTGATAAAAATTTATGTAAATGTTTGTAATGACTCATTTTGGAACATTAAGATATGACAGACCAGGAAACAAATATGGATATATGTGTATGATGCATGTTAATATAATAAGTGATAATCTAAGGGATAATGTAGTTGAATATTTACCATTCTACAGATTGTATGTACTAACCTAAAAGGGGAGGCGGGCGAGGAGAGGTTAAACAATGTTAAGTATTACAACCCAATTGGTATAGTGTTACGGATCCGGGGGGGGCGGGAGTAGAAGGAGAGATTAATATGGAGAGAATGGTGATATAAAAATAAATAGTAATATATATATGGAGAAGATACAGGGTAAGTAATTCAAAATATTGTCAATTGAACCACCTGGGAATGACGAAGGGTAAAGATCAATCCGTACACATACACAAAAATAATTATATATGTAAACATATACATATACAGTCATAGAATAACTCCAGAAGCAATGGAAGATAATGATTAGATATGACATGTGTTAGGAATTATTTACTATTAGTCAATACTATCATTGATTAATGTGGGTTATTCCCTGCAAATAAATTATTAATATTACCTGAACCTAGAAAGGGTGACCATACTTAAAGAAACAAATCAGTCTGACCATGTATATTGTATATGATACGTTCATATGAAGCTGTTTGAATCATGGCTAGCAACCAAGTTTCCTACACGGTGGGTTAGGTGGGTTAGGTGACTTCCATTGTTGCAATATAAATATTTTTGCTGTATCTAAAGCTATGTGCAAAAGTCATCGTTGAGGTTTAGACAGTGCTTAATTTGCTAAATATTAAGTCCAGGTGCTCAGATTTTTGTAGGAGGCCACACCCACTTTCCCTGGCTCCACCCACTTCCTTCACTGGCTTCACCCACTTATTCAATTGGCCCAGCCACTTCCTCAACCTGTACTGAAAGCGAGATGTAGTACCCGATCTGGATTCCTACCTTGGTAATATGATGGTTGACTTGAACCACGTTTTGGTGTTCCAGCTTCTTGGGAGAGCTATCTTAATAAAATCAAGGCAACACTGCAAAAGAGACTGGATGTCACTATGAGAAGTTGGCCTGGCATATTCTGTCCACTGTTCTAGTGGGCACCTTGCACCAATCCAAACGACCCTTATTGATGATAGGCTAAAGACAACCTTAATAGAAAGCTATCCTAGTGGTAGCTGTGGAGAGCAGCCTTCAGGCTAAGTCTTGAAGGAATGTAAAGCAGCTTGTTTTACCAATCTATAATCTCGTGAATGACCAAATGAAAGGAGAACCACACCAGGTATATATATATATATAAAATATATGTATTTATTCTAAACACATCCCTCTATTCTCTTTATGAGGCTAGAGGCAAAACTGTATTCAGTAAACTTAATTAGCACAGTAAATTAGCACAATATATGTTGAGCTCTAGGGGTGTACCAAACCGTACATTAAGAAAGTGGTATAAGAACCACGACTGACAGAGAGACCAGGCCTAGAGCCTGTAGAACTGCTGGGGCCACCAGGAACCACCTAACGTAGTGACACAGGGGACCCACGGGGGACGGGTGTAGTGTCCAAACACTGCCGTGAATCACCATTGACTTCTATGAAGAAAGTCGGGGTTGGAATTTGAAAGATAAAGGACACTTAGAAGAGGATTGGAGCAAACCCATTTAGAAATAGGATGTTCTAGAGTCAACACCTAGGGGAGCACCGGAGTACTCAAGTTACCTCACCCAGGTAAGTAGGGTGCATAAGGTGTCTTTTTGTGTCGGGTTTCGTCGTTGATTTCAATGGCGATCTGCTGCAATGTGCTACTGGCGTTCAAGTGGAAAGTGTCCGGGTAGATTCAAGGCTGGATTGGAGATGTGAAGGACCTTAAAGCAAAGGGGACAGAGTCTGGGTTACTTGCCAGTGACTAGGAAGGCGATGAGCGGATGCCCACCAGTGTTGGGTGATTTCAAGTGAAGAAAGTGAAGCTTGACTCTTCAGCTACGAGGATCAGGAGGCATCAATGACAACCAGGTGCTGGATTTGAGCTGCCCACAAAGGATGTTGAGTGCTGTGGTGTTGGTTTCCAGATTGGACCCAACAAGCCTTGGCAACAGCAACCAACGCAGAAAGCAGAGATTGGCTTTGGGGACAACCAGCAAGGTCTGAAGGACTCACCACTTAGTGGGGAGTCAGGGCACATCTGGAGCAACCAGGGAACCTCAAAGGAAAGTGGAGTTACCTTCATGGGGTCCCACCAGTTGACAAACAAGGGATCACGAAGGGGCCTTGAGCAGAAATGCTAGAAGCAGGCTCACGGAACACTCGTGGAGTGTAGGCCCACAAGCTTCAGTGAAAATGGTGCTCGGGGATTGTACTACAAGTAGCCCAATGCACAACTTTGGGAAAGCTTGGGAAGTTTATGCAATTGCAAATGTGCACGGTGTCCCGGAGTTCCGGTTCCACGTCATTCGTGAGGGCTGCAGGTCTCAGCTTTGCTGGGATCATGTGTCAGCCTCAGAGAAGTTTGGAAGTCCATGTCCTGAGTCACAAATACTTTGGAGTCTAGCGTGAGCTTCGGAAATGCAGACCGGCAAGATGCTTCTTTGGTGCCTGTTTGAACAGGGGAGTCACTCCTTGACCCCAAAGGAGATTCTTCAGTCCTCTAGTCGTTAGTAGTGTGTCAAAGTTCCAGGATTCAGCTTCAGAGTTTCGTCCAGGTATAATCTAAAGTTCTGTTACCAGGGATCCCTCACTTTTACTAAAGAAAGGGGTTGGACATACTCTGGAGACCCACCTATGGGAGGGCGTGGGTAGAGGAGTGGTTACACCCCTTTTCCTTTGTCCAGTTTTCTGCCAGAGTGGGGGCTGAGTGCCCCTGCAATCAGTTTGAACTGGGGAATGCACAGGGACACCAAGTGGGCCCCCAGCACTGTCTGAAAAGCATTCTCTGAATGTACCCACCCTGCACCAATACACTAAAGCCTGTCTGGGAGGTGGTTACACCTCCCTGAGACAGGAAACCAATGGTCCAGGCCTCCCCTGCCGGAGTTTCGTTTGGCAGCAGGAGGTCAGACCCGTGTCTGTGGCTGCAACATCCATTTTGTGATGAAAGGGTTCTTTTAAAGTATTACCGGTTAGGTCAGTGTGTACATGTCTCTTCCTCTAGAAGGGTGGAAATTTACCCCTGCCGGAAGGTTAGAATGCTCTTAAGAGTTTATGGTCTGGCTGCATCACAGAACAGCCTCAGAGAATAGGCTCTGAAGGCTGCAGAGGGATCCAGCTCATGCATGGGTATCCTCTCATACAAAGCCAAACACTCTGCCTTCAGGATTGATAAGGCCTGCCATAGGATTGACTGATAGGTTTATATGGGTCAGTAATTAAAGGTAGTTATAGGTACCTTATGTCTTAGTAAGGGGTGCATGTACCAACTTACCCAGGCTGCAGTAGCAGACCTGTGGTGCCATTTTGGAAGGCTTCCCATGGGTGGCATAATACATGCTTCAGCCTCTGGTAGGCCTCTGGGGTACCTATGCATTTGTACCTAAGGTACCATATACTAGGGACTCGCAAAGATAACCCAGTATCCAATCTGGTGTGTACCTAAAGTACATGCAATCATTTTAGAGAGGAAGCAGCTAGACTGGGTTCCTGAATAGCAGGGCCCCAGCCAGACTAAAGTTGAGAAACAGTGAAACACCAGCAAAAACTGAGGATAACCATAGTAAGCAGATCCACTCTCCTACAGTCATGACTTTTGGAACCAAACATAATGACCCTTTCTGACCATGAAAGGCCCGACTCTAAGGTTATGCTGAAATGACTATCTACTTCTGTTGTATTTTGTGTCTCCCCAGGCTTAATTTTCAAATAACACTCTAAACTGCCCTGGACCGGCCTCATAGTAGAAGACAGTACCACACCTTACACACTTCTCAATTCTTTTGCTCCGAGAATTTGGCGTATTCAACTCTGATATGTGCACATTTTGTTGCCAACGGATATAAGACATGATAGAGTTCAGAGGATCAAGCCCAATATGAAGGCATCTATCACATGAAGAATATATTGGACCCTGCTAGATGCACAACATGCACCTCTCTGGCACATGCACGACCTGTAACTGATTTATGCACATCATCATTCAATCCTGTAATATGCCCAATATAGACCTCTAAAACCTCAGATTATATGCATATATCAGGTCCCCAAAATGTGCATATAACATAGTCTCATGTAAAAAATATGTCTAGAGTATACAATGCAGACCCTTAATATGCACAGTATGTAATGATGTGGTATCTGAAAATGGCACTTTTCAGATGTGCAAATGACTTAGGAATTCTTGCCAATTCCTTTGTGGAAGAAGATTTTAAAATAAAATAAATGTATGAATTGACCAGTCAGGGTGCTTTTTAAGGCTACCCCATTTTCGTTGCTACACTTTGGCAACCCCAATTTATGGCTTCAAGGAGTAACGTTTTTCAATTCCAACATTGGTTAAACTAGTGTTACATTGTCCAGAGTGAGCAGCTTTTTATGCTCTGCCTTTATTTATGTTTGACAGTTTTGACAAACAATGTGACCGCTGTTGGAAATCGGACAACTTTTGCACTTTGCAAAATTGGGTAGACAACAACGTTGTTTTGGTGGGAATAGTTTACTTCTGAAATGCTGTTTGTGTGAAACATTTCTGAAACAAAACAACCTTATGGTACAGATATTTTCTCCCACATTTTGTAACGTAAGCAGTGTATTTCTCCACAACTTGGTTCCCTACTCTGGCAGGAGCACACATTAGAAGCTAGATGCCAGCTGACCACACTGCCCCTGCCCCTGAATGACAACCCTGCCCACCAACACGTAACAAATGCTTGTAAACAAAGCTCTTGATTGTCTCAGATTCCCCCCCTCAACCCACCATCAGCCTCCACAGCACTAGGGTCATTGCACTTTTCAGATGTGCAATGACTTAGGCATTATAGGGCAAATACTGGAGGCCCGTAAACTGCACATACTTGAGTCAGAAATGCCCATCTATTCAGTCTTCTGTTTGGACCTCTCACCCTGCGTTCACACAGGCACTGTGCTCCCCTGCACTCATACAGGCACAGTGCTCACACTGCAGTCTTGGAGGCGCACCGCCCAGCCTGCAGTCATACAAGCACATTGCTCACTCTGCACTCACAAAGGGACAGCCCTCACCCTGCACTCATAAAGGGACAGTCCTAACCCTGCATTCATAAAGGGACAGTCTTCACGATGCTCTCATAAAGGGACAGTCCTCAACCTGCACTCATAAAGGAACAGACCTCACCCTGCATTCATAAAGGTAAGTCCTCACCCTGCACTCATACAGGGACAGTCCTCATCCTGCACTCACAAAGTGACAGTCCTCACCCTGCACTCACAAAGGGACAGTCCACACCCGGCACTCACAAAGGGACAGTCCTCACCCTGCACTCACAAAGGAACAGCCCCCACCCTGCACTCACAAAGGTACTGTCCTCACCTTGCACTCTCAAAGGTAAGGTCCTAACTCTGCACTAACAAAGGGACAGTCCTCCCTCTGCACTCATAAAGGGACAGTCCTCAACCTGCACTCATAAAGGAACAGTCCTCACCCTGCATTCATAAAGGTACAGTCCTCACCCTGCACTCATACAGGGACAGTCCTCACCCTGCACTCATAAAGGCACAGTCCTCTCCCTGCATTTATAAAGGTACAGTCCTACAGTCCTCAGCTTGTACTCATAAAGGCACAGTCCTCACCCCGCAATAACACAGGCGCACCGCTCAGCCTGCAGTCATAAAACTGCACCGCTCAGCCTGCAGTCACACAGGTGCATCGCTCCCCCTGCACTCTTATAGGCACAGTGCTACCCCTGCTCTCTTATAGGCACAGTTCTCCCCCAGCACTCATACAGGCACACCGCTCACCCTGCACTCATACAGGCACAGTGCTCCCCAGTACTCATACAGGCACAGTGCTCATCCTGCACTGATACAGGCACACCGCTCACCCTGCACTCATACAGGTAAACCACTCAACCTGCACTCATACAGGCACACCGCTCACCTTGCACTCATACAGGCACAGTGCCCCCACACTCATACAGGTACGGTTCTCCCCCTGCATTCATACAGGTACAGTGCTCCCCCTGCACGCATACAGCTCACCCTGCACACATACATGCACAATGCTCCCCCTGCACTCATACAGCTCACCCTGCACTGATACAGGCACACCCTCACCCTGCAATCATACAGGAACAGTGTTCCTCCTGCACTCATACAGCTTACCCTACACTCATACCGGCACAGTGCCTGTATGAGTGCTCCCCATCAATCATACAAACACACTGCTTACCCTGCACTCATACAGGCACAGTGTTCCCCTAGCACTCATACAGGCACAGTGCTCACTTTGCACTCATAAAGGCACATTGCTCATCCTGCACTCATACAGGCAAAGTGCTCACCCTGCACTCATAAAGGCACACCACTCACCCTGCATTCATGCAGGCACAGTGCTCACCCTGCACTCATAAAGGCACACCGCTCATCCTGCATACAGGCACACCACTCAGCCTGCAGTCATACAGGCACATGAGTCACTCTGCACTCTTACAGGCACAGTACTCACGCTGCACTCATACAGGCATGCCACTCTCCCTGCGCTCATACAGGCACACCACTCACCCTGCACTTATAAAGGCACACCACTCACCCTGCACTCATTCAGTCATAGTGCTCTCCCGCACTCACACAGACACACTGCTTACCCTGCACTCATACAGGCACAGTGTTCCCCTATCACTCATACAGGCACAGTGCTCACTCTGCACGCATAAAGGCACATTGCTCATTCTGCACTCATACAGGCAAAGTGCTCACCCTGCACTCATAATGGCACACCACTTGGCTGCAGTCATACAGGCACATCATTCACCCTGCTCTCATACAGGCAAACCACTCACCCTGCATTCATGCAGGCACAGTGCGCACCCTGCACTCATAAAGGCACACCACTCAGCCTGCATACAGGCACACCACTCAGCCTGCAGTCATACAGGCACATCACTCACCCTGCACTCATACATGCACACAAGTTCCCCTGCACTCATACAGGCATGCCACTCTCCCTGCGCTCATACAGGCACATCGCTCACACTACTCTCATACAGGCACACCACTCAGCCTGCATACATGCACACCACTTACCCTGCAATGATACAGGCACATCACACACCCTGAACTCACACAGGCACACAAGTCAACCTGCAGTCATACAGGCACACCACTCACACTGCACTAATATAGGCACACAAGTCAACCTGCAGTCATATAGGCACATCACTCACCCTGCACTCATACAGGCACAAGAGTCAACCCGCACTGATAGAGGTACACTGCTTACATACTATACTCCAGAATGACAGGCCATACCATATAATATTATGGAATGACAGGCCATTGCATACCACACCACAATGTAACACACAACTAAAAAAAACATTAACAAAGCCAATAGATCGCGCATACGCGAGACCTATTGGTGTCATTTCCTCCCAGTTAGCGGTGCTTTGACTAATAGAAGCTCAAAGACCTATAACCATCTATGCAAGGGGGCTGCTGTGAGAGACTTTAATGGTGCTCAGATTCACTGCCATATTTCATGTTCTTGCCAATTCCTTTGTGGAAGAAGATTTTAAAATAAAATAAATGTATGAATTGACCAGTCAGCATGCTTTTTGAGGCTACCCAGTTTTTATTGCCACGCATTGACCGCCCCAATTTATGGCTTCAAGGAGTAACGTTTTTGAATTCCAACATTATTTAAACTGTTGTTTTATAGTCCAGAGTGAGCGCTTTTTGGGCTCTGCCTTTATTTATGTTTGACAGTTTTGAGAAACAATGTGACCGCTGCTGGAAATCGGACAACTTTTGCACTTTGCAAAACTGGGTAGACAACAACGTTTTTTTGGTGGGAATAGTTTACGTTTGAAATGTTGTTTGCGTGAAACATTTTTGAAACAAAACAACGTTATTAACAGATATTTTCTCCCACATTTTGCAATATAAGCAGTGTATTTCTCCACAACTTGGTTCTGTACTCTGGCACTTTTGTGGCTCTGGCAGGAGCACACATTAGCAGCCAAATGCCAGGTGATACCCACAGCCCCGCCCCTAAATGACAACCCTGCCCACCCCCACATAACTAATGCCTGTAAACAAAGCTCTTGATGGAATAGGATCCCCCCCCCTCAGCTCACCATCAGCCTCCACCTCTGTAGCACCTCACACAGCACTAGGGTCGTGTATTGCCCCCTACAAGCCTCGGGCATCGAACACAATACCTGTGCCTTCAGCTCCGGTAGAGTTTCAGCCTCTTTGGGGAGAGGGCTGGCTGGTCCCGGGGATCGGGCCGAGGGCCCCTAAGCATGGCCTTGCAGCTCGTAAGCCGTGCCTCAAAGTGGAGGCCAAGCCTGGAACTGAAAGCAAAAGCAGCCCTGGAGTGTCAGGTAGGAGCCGCCGCCCCACCCCAGCTGCCATGGCGGCCACAGAGAAAGGAGCAGAGCTCGGGCAGCCACGGCCTGAGAAGGGCCTAAGAGTCCTGTAGAATGTAGCACAGAAGGGGCCTCGGAAGGGCCCAGAACTGGGGATCCATGAGGGACCCAGTTGTGTACCATCCTGATGACACAACACTGTCTTGTGCCTCGAGGGAGAGTACACTCCTGCCCAGGCTCACATATGCACAGCTACATCCACTTTCACTGCGCCAAAAAACACGTTTCAGTTTACGTGCTGCCTGAAACTAAGCACCACGGAGCCTTTCATTAAAGCAACTTGGTTTTTCTTTTATTTACTATTAGTGAGGCAGCCACCCTGTGTGGTAGACCCGGCCCTGAGAAATAAGTGCCGGAAAGCACTGGCACAAATTAAGCACTGGTCAGCTCTATGTAGTTTTGTTGGCGATCAATGCCAATCATGAAGGATTTTGAACAGACAAAAATTCCATTGTGCTCCACGTGTGCCCCTATTTAAATCACCTATGATCTCTGACCTCTCATCATCCTTATATGAAATATATAATGTGGTTTGCCTTCTAGTATGCAACTCCTGCGAGAGAGGTTGTGAAAAAAGGTGGGATGTGAGTGTTTGGTATAAACCAGATGTAACCCAGTTATTCTTTCCCCAGGTATCGAGATATGTTACTACTGGTGAAGCCTGTAGAAGCCAGGGTTGAGGTCCCAAGCACCTCCTCAAGGATTGTCGAAGCTGTGTATATTTCGCGGATTGTATGTTACGAAAATCAAATTCGTCATGAAGTTGCACAAATGTCTTACGTTCTCCATCAGAGAGAAGTTGATCTAAAGTATGAATACCTGCTGCTTTCTTAGAGGGGCCAAGCTATTGTTTGTCTATTAATACATATGCTAGAATTGTCCCATAAGGGCTTTTTTATGGAGCTGGGTGTGTGAACCCAATAATCAGTGCACTTATTGCCAAGACCTGTGAATGGCTGATAAGATCGGATTTATGGTGTCATTACGAAGAATCCCTGTCCCTTATAAGACGGAAAGGCCTGCTTCTGTTGATGAAAGATATCTTTCTAGATGCACCCATTGTGGTACGTCAGGTGTTTTGGAAATCATGTAAGTCTTTTGAGATAGCTGCAACGCAAGGGCATAATGTTCCACTGAATGTAAGCTCATTCCTCCGTAGGAACTGTGCGCCTTTAATTTTAGGGAGGAAAGGTGAGGTTTAGCTGAGTTCCATACAAAGTATTTTATCTTAGAATCTATTGATTAGAGGGATCTGAACTGGGAGCATACCAAGAAAGCATAAAAAAAGTGGTAGAGTAACCATTAAAACGGCTTGTACTCTGCCCCACATTAAGAGTCCCAGTACTTTTCATTTTTCAAAGTCACACTGCATCTGGACAATGAGGGAATTTAGAATATCCCTAATCATCCCTTCTAGACCCTTGTTCATCAATATGCCTAAATATTTGAGGCGTAAGGGTTGCCAGTGGAAGGGAAATCCATGAATGGCTGCTTTTGTAGTCCCATCTGAAATGGGCAGCGCATAGCTTTTGTCCCAATTAATTTTGTACCTGGAAAAGGAGGAAAAATGATATGCAATTTGAAGTATGGACGGCAAAGTATTAAGCAAATCTGTCAGTGTAAGTGGGATGTCGTCTGCATGAAATAGATTTTTGATTCTCCCGTTAAAAAGGGTATACCGGTAACATTGGTAGCTTAACGTATTGTGGCTGCCAAAGGTTCCATCGCTAAAAGGAAGAGGAGTGGAGAAAGGGGACATCCCTGACGAGTGCCTCTGCGGATTGGAAATTGTTCTGAGATTAAACCCCCGCAGATTACCTGTGCAGTAGGGTTATCATATAACAGGCATATTTTGGATATGAATTGGTCACCCAATCCATATTTTTGAAATACTCAAAAAAGATATTTCCATTCGATACGGTCAAACACCTTTTCCGTAACAAGTGATAAGGCTAGTGCATCATTTTGAAGACTTTTGGCATACCATAGTGTGTGGGCTAAAGTGCTGGGATGGTTCCTAGAGGAACGACCTGGAACAATTCCGACTTGTGTATGATGGATCAGAGAGGGTAAAACTCTACATAAACGAGACGTTAAAATGCTAGCTAAAGTTTTTATATCACAATTCAGTAACGATATGGGACGATAACTGCCACAGAGTAAAGGGCCCCTCCCAGGCTCGGGTAATACAGCAATGATAGCTTTATTAGATATGAGACCAAGTGAAGTCTCATGTTCTGCTTCCTAGAACACAAAAGGAAGATAACTCATCACTTCCGTCCCTGACCATCGATGAAATTCTGCAGGAAAACCATCTTCGACCGGGGCCTTATGATAGGGGAAAATAGCTATTGCATGTGAGATGTCTTCCTTGGTAATTTCTCCCTCTAGTAAATATCTTCTTCTCATAGAGCGGGTAAATTTGCTTGTGTAAGAAAAGTATCTAATTTACCATCCACAACTTGAGTTTAAGCAGTGTAGAGAGATTTATAGAACAGAGCAAATTCGTTAACAATGTATTGAGGTCTAGTTAACGTAGTGCCTCCAGCTGATTTTATAGCCGGTATAGCCATGGCATATTCTCTTTGTCGTAACTGCGCAGCCAGTAATCTACCCGCTTTTACCCCCTCTTCATAGTGTCTCCCTTTCATTCTGTGTAAGGCATATTCTTCCTTAGAGGTAAAAAAGATTATTTAGAGCCGTACGAGCTTGTTCCAAGGATTTACAATGCAAAAGTGTTGGATTTTCTGGGTATAGATGAGTATAAGATGCTATATCTTTTTCCAGTTCTTTCTGTTGAGCAGCAGTTTGTTTGTTAGCTTGTGCGCCTTCTCTCATGAGTTGCAAACGTATAGTAGTTTTTGCTGCTGCTCATAGAGTTCTGCCTGAATTAACGGATCCTCGATTGACGGAAATGTAATCTTGAAGATGAGATTGCAATAAATCTTTGTTCTTAAGGGTTATATAACATTGCATGTTGATATATCAGGGCTTACATCCCAGGCCTGGTCAATCAAATTTCCAGTGAAAATAGGACTGGGGAATGATCAGAAAGTGATGCTTCTAAAATTTGGGAATCTTGTGTCACTTGAACCACATTTTGAGAAATTAAAAAATAATCAAGGCAAGAAAGTGTACCATGAGTAGGTGAAGTAAAGGTGTATTCTATATCTGCCGGATGAGAGAGACACCAGTGATCTACCAAACAATTGACTGCCAATCTATCGTTCATATCAAAGCTCTGTCTGCCACGTTAAACTTATCTAAAGGGCCTGTTTGTCCAGAAATGGGTCACGTGCTAAATTCCAATCTCCACCGATAAGGAATTGAAAATCGCCTATCTCAATTAGAAGGCAGTTCAACTGGAGAAAGAATGATTTGTTTGCTCCAGTTGGAGCGTATATTGAGCCAACGCAAATATGGGCTTCACCAATTCGTAATTTGGTAAAGACATATCGCCAGTCCGGATCTGTCCAAGTATTTAACACTGTCATCAGTACGGATTTACGGATAAGGATCGCAACTCTACATTTACGAGTAGGGTTCGCTTATGGATCTTCTCCCTTTCATATACTGCTATGGATCACTCTTCGCACCCAATCTCTGCAAAGTTTTTCAGATTCTTTAGTATCAAGGTGGGTTTCTTGGAGAAGAGCTATATACTCCTGCTCTGATTGTAAATAAGAGAGTATTTCTTTTCCTTTAATGTAGTGTGTTAGTCCATGAACATTCCATGTTACTACACAAAGGGCGTATGAGATAATCATGTCAAACAGAAAAAGGGAAATAGTTAGTAATAAGTGACTACTATAAATATCAGAGAGTGTCACAATAAATTAAAAGAGTTTGTGAGGTATTGTTAGGTGTGTGAAAAGAGGAAAGAAAAGTATGAAAAAAGGAGCAAGAAAAAGAAAAGAGAAAAATAGGGAGAAGAGTGGATAGCAAAGGAACCCTGGTCCGTAACAGGAGTCAGATGAATAATGGGCTAGCCAAAAGAGTGATGATAATTGCTAACAAAAGAGGTCGTATGTGTAGGAAGCTGGATCTCAAATCAGCATAAAGTAATACATAATGCAAAAGAAAAAGGTCGAGAATAAAGGAGGATGATGACAAGGAATGGTAATAGGGAGGAGGGAGTGCCAATTATTGGATGGCACTAGGGACCTCAAACCTTTAACCGTGGGTCCAGACACTTTGAAGCAGCACTAGGAGGTGGGGCTCCATCAGGAGACTGAAACAATGATTGACAAATATAAAATAAAAAGGGATATGCATAGAACAGAGTATATATTATTATTATTAATAAAGAATGTAGGATTATGTTGTAATAGCAAAACATATAATTAAACCATTGAGTTAAAAGGATTTGCATATATATATAAATAAACAATACAATCAAAATAAAAGAGATTGAATTATCAACAATAATATTAAGTATTTCATGTAGAGCTGTGATCTATTAATAAATATGAAAGACGTCTATCATGTATGTGAGAATAAATGAAGTAATAAACCTGCTATTCAAAGTTAGTATGAATAATATAATAAATATGATAAAAACAGATATAATATAACTAGATTAATAGTTGTAACACTCAGCTGTCCGATGACTAACAGTCTTCATTTTTCCTGATATTGTGAGTTCATTGAGTTTGTTCATTTGCCTAGACGGATTGAAGTGTGAACACAGCTTATGACTCTGACCAAGATTGTAAAGGAGTGCTAGTTCATCCACATTCTGCGTTCAAAGTAGATTTTTAGGGAGAGCAGGACTTATCCCTATGTAGCTCCTTAGTGAAGGTAGATACAGTTTGTAGGATGGAAGCCTTGTCCTCTTGACTTTCGAGATATCTGCCTCGCTGTTGAGGACTGTTGAAATTCCATCGTGGGTTGCCCAGTGTTTGTATCAAGGAACTGGATTGTGTTAATTCATGAATAGAGTGCTGAGTTTCCATATCTTGCGGTTTCCAGAGGTCTATGAACAGACGGAGATCTTCAGGATCATAGAAATCTTTGGAGATTTCATCCTTGGTGATGCGAAAGTGGGCAGGATCGAAAAGGCCATATTTAATGTCCATTTGGCGTAATTAAGGTCTCAATGAGAGGAATGCCTTACGGCGATCATTGGTCTCCCTCGAAAAGTCGGCTGCAATACGAATTTTATGCCCATCATATGTAAATGAACCATATGTGCATGCAGATATTAATAGTTGTCTTGTCTGCTAATACCTTAAAAAGCAATCAATGAGAGGACGTGGGTATACTGCAGATTCCTTGCGTAATGGACCAATTCGGTGCGAATGCTGTATCTCCAGTGGGGGATCAAAAGCAATGTCCACTAAATTTGGAAGAATATTTCGGAGGAAAGCTCTAGCTTTTGGACCTTCTATTGTTTCCAGAAAACCAAAAAAAAGCGAACACTATCCCTCCTAATTCAATCTTCCAAGTCAATCCCCTTACTGCGCCGTAATAGTAGTTCTTGCTTTCTGCTTTGTACCGATTCTAGACGCGTTTCCACAACTGTTGACCTATGGTCGAGCCCTTCTGTTTTTGCATGACACCCTGCAATGTCCGCTTGTATTGATTTTGTTTCTGGTGCTATAGAGGATATATTTGAATTAATTCCTTCAATTTGTCTGTTAACCGCAGAAATTTCTTGTACGGTCCTTAGAGAGAAAGTTTGTGAGTACCCATGGGTTAATCGGTAGTCAACTTTCTGCTGTAGGAGGGGACCTTTTTGCAGCTGTGTTTTGTGACTGTTTAAGTATATCCGCAAAAAGAGGTTGTTTACAAGCTCTACTTCCATACTTGGCAGTAAGCATTTTGACTTTCCCAGAACAATGTACTGAGTCAGCGAGTTAATGCAGAGACACAAAGTGGCGAAAAAATCACAAGCAATTTATCAGTTTAAATTATCAGTCTCTCAATATCACATTTCTACTTTGAATATCGTCCTTTTAGCCTGCTTGTCAGGTTTCAGGTTAAAATTCTGAAATTGTATAAATGCGACGACAAGTGTTCTGTGACAGATGGCTTTGAGGAGGCTTGAGGACGACGCCAATATCTTTTAAATTATGGTGGTTTTTTATCGGACAATATTTGCATGTATAAGCTGAGAAAACTTCCTGAGCATTTCAATAAAGTGGTTGAATGTGAACACTAAAATGTAAATATTGCGTCGAACTGCAGAATTCAACCACGACTCAAAATTCTTTATTCATTCATTCCAACCTGAACTAGGAATTTTTTGAAAAAGAGCAACATTTTTGTTGAATCACTTCACAAACGTATCGAGTAGAAAATGGGCTGTTACTTTTAAACATCACATCAAAAACGGCGTGAAGTGTGCTATTTAAAGTCTTCCAAAACTAAGACCAAAATTCCTCCTCAGAGGCAGCACGCCTCATTGGCCATCAAAGAAGAAGAGTGCCAATTTTAACATCAGTCATAGCACTCACCCGCTTTAAAGGTGCTGCTGATACTGATGTCTCTGCAATATTGAGGCCGTCGAGAAGCAGCGCTTTCGTCAACCAATTACCACATGTAGCGCGCAGGCCCAGCTGTGTCACAGAGAAGACGGGGTCTTAATTAGGAGCAATGGACGTTGAGGGCTGAAGGCTGTGAAACTCCGGAGTCGAGGCCGCAGGCAGGCTGACAGGCCGGGGTCTCTCTGATGCGCAACCGGCTCATCCTCTTCTCGGGTACATTACAACAGCCGCTCACCAAAACTATGCTGCGGGTCATGCATAAAGTAGGTCCTGTCTCCTTCAGAAGTCCCCCTCGTAGAGGAGCTCGAACGTTTGGCAGTCATATTTTCCCGCTGCCAGACCACGCCCCGATTTTGCTTTCTTTACTAAGAAGCAAATGCTGTCCCCATCAACATAAATCAGTACCCACAGCAGTAAAATCGGGCCTCAGCTTGGCAGCTGACCTAAACGACCGGGACAGTATGACCATTTTCACCACGGACAGATGGCTTTCTCTCACCGTCATCACTCCATGTTTGTTGCCAACTTATTCTCTCCCAGGCCTCACTATAAGCAGTCTAATGCATAACAATAGGCCTTTTTCTTGATAAAGAATGAATCGGACAAACTGAGGTACAAATCCGAACTTAAATCCTATAATCACGCCATAAAAAATGCAAAAAAGTCCTACTATGCCCTCCGAATCAATGAGAATTGCAACTCTGCTAAAGTACTGTACAGAATAGTCAGAGAACTCAGGGGCATATTATCAAGAATGGGCGTTACATTATCGCCGCTTTTATCGGCAGGAAACTGCGGATAAAGCTGCGATAATGGGCTTCATAATATGCTCTATGAATTCCAATCGAGGCCCATGTTCGATTGGGCTTCGATCCATCGAACATCTAACATGAGCTTCGATTGGAATTCATAGAGCATATTATCAAGCCCATTATCGCCGCTTTATCGGCAGTTTCCTGCCGATAAAAGCGGCGATAATGTAACGCCCATTCTTGATAATATGCCCCTCAGTAAACTAGCCAGTATGTCCCAAATCTTACCCCCATCAGTAGACGCATGCGAAAGAATAAATGACTACTTTTCGGATAAGATAAAGAAGATCTATTCCACCTTCAATTCTCCCACAAAAGCTGACATAACGAACAGGGACCTCTCGATTCCCCATCCAGATGCCACATCAGTTATGTGTAATTTCACCCCCCTTAAAGAGAATGAGGTCCTAAAGGCGAAGTAAAATCTGCATTCCCACTAGACCCCTGCCCTCACTTCATTTTTGCTCAGACTGCCTCCATTTTGTGCACATTCATCACCCAGCTCTATAACAACTCCCTCAAAACTGCCACTTTTCCTGATAAATGGAAACACGCCTCAGTAATCCCTCTGCTAAACAAGCATTAGAAATGCAATAGGTCTCGCAGCATTAGAGTTAGTGCTTTTAGAATTGTTAATGGGTTTTTTTGTAAATCTTTAGCATGAGGGTGAGTGAGGGTGAGTGAGGGTGAGTGAGGGTGAGGGTGAGTGAGGGTGGGTGAGTGTGAGTGTGGGTGAGTGTGTGTGAGTGTGGGTGAGTGTGGGTGAGGGTGAGGGATTGAGGGTGAGGGGTTGAGGGTGAGTGAGGGTGAGGGGTTGAGGGTGAGTGAGGGTGAGGGGTTGAGGGTGAATGAGGGTGAGGGAGGGTGAGGGGTCGAGGGGTTGAGGGTGAGTGGGGGTGAGTGAGGGTGAGGGGTTGAAGGTGAGTGAGGGTGAAGGTGAGTGAGGGTGAGTGTGGGTGAGTGTGGGTGAGTGTGGGTGAGTGTGGGTGAGTGTGGGTGAGGGATTGAGGGTGAGGGGTTGAGGGTGAGGGGTTGAGGGTGAGGGGTTGAGGGTGGGTGAGGGGTTGAGGGTGAGTGAGGGTGAGTGAGGGTGAGGGGTTGAGGGTGAGGGGTTGAGGGTGAGTGGGGGTGAGTGAGGGTGAGGGGTTGAGGGTGAGTGAGGGTGAGGGATTGAGGGTGAGTGAGGATGAGGGGTTGAGGGTGGGTGAGGGTGAGTGAGGGTGAGGGTGAGTGAAGGTGGGTGAGGGGTTGAGGGTGATTGAGGGTGAGGCGTTGAGGGTGAGTGAGGGTGAGGGGTTGAGGGTGAGTGAAGGTGAGGGTGAGGGTGAGTGAGGTTGAGGGTGAGTGAGGGTGAGTGAGGGTGAGGGGTTGAGGGTGAGTGAAGGTGAGGGTGAGGGTGAGTGAGGGTGAGGGGTTGAGGGTGAATGAGAGTAGTTGAGGCTGAGTGAGGGTGAGTGAGAGTGAGGGTGAGTGAGGGGTTGAGGGTGAAGGTTTGAGGGTTGAGGGTGAGGGGTTGAGGGAGGGTGAGTGTGGGTGAGGGTGAGTGAGGGTGAGGAGTTGAGGGTGAGTGAGGGTGAGGGTGAGTGAGTGTGAGGGGTTGAGGGTGAGTGAGGGTGAGGCTGAGGTGTTGAGGGTGAGTGAGGGTGAGTGAGTGTGAGTGAGAGGTTGAGGGTGAAGGGTTGAGGGTGTGAGGGTGAGGGGTTGAGGGTGAGTGAGGGTGGAGGGTGAGGGGGTGAGGGTGGGGGGGTGAGGGTGTGAGTGTCTGATTGATTCAGATGCACCGTCCCTCACCACTCCCTTTTGTACCACTTATTTGATAACGGCAAAAGTGCCAACAATGGTCCCTTCACTACAGCTCTAGGCAGAGCCTTGGGGTGATGCCGGGCCACAGAAGGTCCCCAGGAAGCTGGACTTTTAAAGAATACATCCAGGAGTCGGCCGGCAATTATTCATCTGTCACCTCCTGCTGTACAGCATTGGTCTCCGTAATGCTGCAGAACAGCAACTGGAGTGCACGCAGGGGCAGCCACAGGTCTGCTCAATGCTAAGCAGACATTGAATCCGACTGGCACTGCCAGACCAAGCCCAACGAAATAATTATTAGGGGGTGTACCACTCCATCCTTGCTTGTGACTGACGCGGAAGACCAGTGAGTGAAGGAGGCGACATTCTGAAAAACACCCGGACCGAGTATCCTGCTGGAAGGCTCTACAAATACCATCTGGGAATGTTCCAGAAGGGAACATGAACAGAATGCCTGGGACCTTATCTTCGTTATTACACGGACACCCAAAGAAGTAAATGTAATAATGAGTGCGTATATTGTCCATTATCACTCAAATATGAAAGCCAAAATACAAGTGAGTAAATACACAATTGCGGCTATTAGGTGGAGTTGGTTACGAGCACAACACATCGAGGGCAGTTTTATGTCCAGTACTGTGTACTGGGCTGGGCAGCAAGGCGAACGTCAAGTCTGTGCTTTCATTTATTCCTCAAGTGCCCACCCTGCCAAGTCTGTCCTGGGCCTGTGCCTTCACAGCCTGCCTGGCCCAGTTCAGCAGTCAGCCCTCTGCTGCGGATATCTACCGGGAATCTCACACGCTGCCCCAAGCAGGCGCAGTGATGACTGCATTAGAGAGCACGGCAGTGATTGGCCGAGTCATGTCAAGAAGACACCACTAATAATGTAATAATAAGCAATACTCATTCACCATGCCTGAACCAAGGTGAGCCTGCATGTTAACACATACCAGCGTTCTCTTACCTAGTTATATTCATTTTGAACAGTTATCAGGAATTCCGACGGCAGGTGAAGAAATGCATAGCCCCGACCCAGTGCAGGGGCAGAGCAGCAGAAACCCCCGGCACAAATTAAGCCCTGCCTGCAGACAGACTCCTGCTCTCCTCTTATGAGCTCCCTCGAGAAACTAAAGTCCAGAGGTCCATCAATGTTCAGTTATCTGCCACTGGCTGAGATCTATCCGGGAAAGAAGCCTCACAGAAACGGATCCTGTAAAGCGTCATGTGTTTAACGAAGGCTCAAGTGGGCGCTGGGATTGTGCTTGAAGAGAAGCTCTCAGCCTCCTGCGGGCCCCTGTGTCCGGTTCTGACACTCAGAGCTCGGCTGGTGTTATTGAATGGAGTGGGGCAGAGCGGGGAGTTTGTTGGTGAATGGTGATGCTGTCGGAGGTAGCAGTCGTCGGGCATGCAGTGGTTTACGTTATGGTATAAGGGGGGTGGTTAGGGGCGGGGTTTATAAAACCATGCCTTGTGGAGTGCTCAGCCTTTCATCCCCGCTCTGCCCCCTTTGACCGGATCCCTCCTCGTCAGCTGCTCCGACCGGGCTTCTGAGGTCATGAAGATACTAAATTGCTATGTATGGATGCAATTTACCCGAGTTCAAGTGACTCGGGCTGTTGTCCGGATCTTGGGAAGATCACTCTAGTCCCGTGGCTGAACGCTTATTAACCAGACACTGTAGAGAACAGAAATATATTTACAAGCCCCCGAAGCACATCATGAAATACTGTGTGCGTCTCTGTTTGTGGCTGCACATGCTTGTCAGGAGCGGTGCGCGTGGTGAGATATGCATCAGCATCTGCTTGGGGTACAGCGTGTCTTCCTTCGCACAGTCTGCCGTGAGTCACACGCTGCGCCATGCAGTGATCACCTTGGTGCAGGGTTTCCAAGAGTAATGAAAACAAGACGGAGGGAAGAGAGGGGAGGGGGGAGTAGAAGTGCGACAGGGGAAATGCGAGACGGCGGGCAGGGGAGGGGGTGGAACGGGGGAGGGGGCGGAGAGGGGAGAGGTGCGACATGGCAGGCAGGCAGGGGAGGAGAGGAGGAGGGGGGAGGAGAGTAGGGGAGGCACGGCCTAGCGGCCGTGCAATCAAGTAGTGAGGGGGCGGAGCTGGGGGAGGCTGTGGAAGAGAGTAGGCAAGGCGACACGGCGGGAGGGGGCGGAGCGGGTAAACAAAGACGGACATGCACGCGCCCGTGACTTTTAAGGTCAATGCGCATGCGCATAAGCTTAATGCGCATGCGCATTGACCCTAAAAGTCACGGGCACTGCAAGGAATCGCCACGATTCCTTGCAGTGTGGATAAAGAGTGGATAACTCGCAATACTCTCGCCTTGCTCGATGCGCATGCGCATCGACAGGCGAGACCTAAAAAAGCCGGAACCGATGTTCTAAATCCCAAAAATTACCGCCCTATATCCCAACTCCCCTACCTCTCCAAAGTTTTGGAGAGATTGGTGAAGAGGCAATTATCTAACTTGTCACAGACGGGATTCAGGACAAAAAATAGCACACAGGCAATGCTTCTGGATGTAACAGACACCATTAGATCCTGTACTGACCAAGGAGGGGCAGTTGGGCTGATATTGTTGGATCTGTCGGTGGCGTTCGACACGGTCTCCCACAACAGTTTGCTAGAAACCCTCCATGAAAAAGGAATCTATTCCAACGCACTGAGTTGGCTCAGCTCCTTTCTAAGTAACCGAACACAATCAGTCCACTTCGGCCAATTTCAATCCAAATCTATCCATATCGGCTGTGGTGTCCCGCAGGGAGCATCATTATGCCCCACTTTATTCAATGCCTATGTTTCTACACTGGTGAAAATAAGCAGGAAGTGGGGCATTGGTATTTGCTCCTATGCTGATGACACGCAGCTGATGGAGGCCCTGGATGAAAAGCCTGAGGTCACTAAATCAAAGCTATACAACTGCCTCACGGAGATGGCTCAATGGATGCATGAGCATTGCTTAAAGGTAAACGCAGGGAAATCTGAGATTTTACTCTTCGCGGGTGCCAAATTAGTTCGGGATGCCACATGGTGACGACAAACACTATCACCGCCCCAACTCCAAAATATTGAGCAAAAAACCTGGGCATCACCATTGATGACACTTTGTCCGTGAAAGACCATGTACGGGCCCTCTGCTGCAAAGGTTTTACAACCTTGAAACTCTTGGACATGCTTTTCCCTGGATACCACTGGACTGCAGAAGATCTGTCACGCAAGCCTTACTGGTCAGTCAAATGGATTATGGGAACGCACTATTTGTAGGCATGAAAGAGCTCCTGTTCGCGCGACTCCAGGTGCTCCAGAACGCCACCGCCAAATTTGTCTGCAACAAAGGCAAGCTAAGTTCGGCCTCAACGTGCATGAAGATCCTGCACTGGCTACCCATGCGTCAAAGAGCAGCATTTAAGCTACTCAGTCACGCACATAAGGCTCTGTACCGTACTGGCCCTATAATACTCCAGGAGAAAATCAAGTTTTATGTCCCTACTAGTCTGCGATCACATCATCTAGCTTTGGCCAGAACTTAGCACATTAAGAAAGTGAGGACGGGAGGGCGATCTTTATCTTTTCTGGCAGTTAAGAAGTGAAACGAGCTACCTCTGGACTTCTGGCTCACTTCCAAGAACATTCTGTTTCGGAAAAAACTAAAAACTCATCGGGTCCCCAATATATTAATTCCCACTCTCGCAGCTGTACCAGAATTTTAGCTACGAGCGCCTTGATATCCCACAGGATGAGTGCAGCGCTTAATAAATAAATAAATAAATACATAAATAATGAGGACTATGGTAACATACCTGAAGAGGAGCAAAAACAGCATACTGGCAAAATTAAAGCAAATGCCTAAAGTCAGGCTAAATTAACTCAAGAATCAAAATGGATGCTCGTTACAATTTTATAAATCAGTGAAAAGCAAATAATCGTTGGTAAAGGTAAATATGTGTTGATAATGCAATGATTACATCAGTCCATTAATCAACACAATACACGTTAGGTGTGTAAACTCTTAGTAAAAAAGTGATTACATACTATTATTTATTTCAAATGTGTCAAACATGTGAACGAAGGTAAATCACCTATTGGATATACATGTCATATATGACTACATAAATGTATATACAGACGAATGAAGGGTGGAGCTAAAATTAAACTGCTCAATTCTAGATGTACCGATTATGTGATGTTGCTTGTAAAACGTCTGTGTGATCTAGACTTCTACAGTTCTGCACATCATTTTTTTAAAGTGCAGTCTAAGTAACGCATATATTTTAGTGTTTATTGATAAACACATGTTATATCACTTAGTCAAACAGCAACTCTGTGATGCCTCTGTGAGGTTGAGGGATAATGCAAAATGCATATCATTGAACAATTGTGTGCACACATTTTGTTATTATGTTATAGTTATTTGGATTGTTTTTTCAGTAGGTTAATATTTAAATGATAGATTTGCATTGTGCAGCTTGAGGTAACAGGTTTAATATTCTTTGTAAGGGAAACAGTCATGATGAAAAACAATTCAGGAGGTAATCATTAGGTTGAGGTTCAATCGATGAAGTCTGTTTTACCTAGCTCTAAAATATATCAAAGAAATAGCTGATGATGATTAAGTAATCAGGAATAGGGAAATTATGTCAGTAAGTATAACTTGCATATGTAATATAACTGATTATGCGCATTGCTAGAGTTGCTATAAATTATTTTAACACAGGTTCATAAACCATTTTTATGAAAGAGAAGAGGGCAGTGGATCATTGAGTAAACAGTTGAAACTATGGTTGCCCTTTATATCTAAATACAGAACCAGAATGATCGGAATGGGGTCCTTGTGTTACATAGATCTGACATGTATTGATTAGGCTCCTCCGAAGAAAGTTCTAAAAAATTAAGGTGGCATTTCATTGCTGTATTCTTCCTGAGAAATGTTGTAAATGTCAAAAGACTACTGTCCGAGTTTTAATATGTGAGTAAATGGCGATTTTCTCCTATTGAGTATTGCTCGCCGGAGAGGGCCTCACTTAATGGAGATATTTCTATGCATTCATTTCTACTTTCTTCTCTGTATTAATAAAAATTAAATTAAGACATTTTTGGCACAAATAAAGTGTGTCATGGATGCCAGATCATATTTAATCCGTAAAATGTATATCGATTGTTCTGCTTCCAATGTGGTTTGGTCTTCTATTTAGCAATATCCACAAGTGCCCAGTTGTTCTGTAGAATGCATCGACCTGGATCACAGATGTCACACATTCCCTAAGAATGGTATCTCCTCTCCTGATATTAATCACAGTCAGGAGTCAAACCTTAATATATGGACATACCATGCCCTTGTCGAATAGGTGAAGGATGCTCATTGAAGTGGGGGTAATGTCCATTCCTGTAATCTGGCATACCTTCATTCACTCAACTTTTTGTGCACCCCAATCTGAGTTGAGTGCTACTTAGATGTGGGCAGGGTCACCTACGTCCTTGGCAGTGACATCAAAATGAAATGACAGTTGCAATGGTGTTAGAGCATTTTTTATGCCACATGTACTGGGTATTTTATTCTTTACTGTCCTGGTCTTTTATGTTTCCTACATCTTTTGCTATTATATCGAATTAATTTTAAATAGGTTTGTGTTATAATCTGCACTTGGTACACCCGTCGCCCCCTCCCCTCTACCCAGTTGGTCCCTTCCTAACCCTGCTGTACTGAACATTCCACAACTGACTCCTGCTGACTGGAACCTGTGATGGTGAAAGGTATGAATAAAGAAGAACTCTTCAAGTATCCTGAGTCATGGACTTCTTTATAACACTGGCGACATATAACCGTGTGGGGACGGCTCACCATCACTCCCAAGACATAATTCAGTTACAGAGGAGATCTTAAGCTATTCAAGGAATGTAAGTGGAAAATTCTCACCTCAGCGAGTGCGTCTACTCTGGGTGTCACCACAATGTATTGCTGGTTGGTAGCTGTGAGACAGTGTTAACTTTTGTGATTTCGAGCTCTGGCAGCGGAGGTGCTTCTCGACGACTGGATTGAACTTGTGTTGAACCCTCATCTTGTTTGACTGTGGCATTGGATTGAAGCACACTCTCTGGTGACGTGTGGACTTGAGCACCTGTGAGGCTGGGTGAAGTGAGAGTCATGCAGCAAAAGATCGAGAGGATCACCGCTGTGTAGTGTGATCTGACCGGCATCAGAGGAGAGAAGGTGTTGGCGCCGTGTTTGAGGAAGCGCTGTGGGGTTCCTGCTGAGCTGCGGTGTCCCGCCTATACCCAAGTGGTTGCGTGGTGCGTCTTTTTTGCAAGACTGTTACCGTGGGAACATCTGAGATGGGCTCTTTCGTTACTGCCAGACCCCAGTGACTTTCTTCGTCACACGCTGTCTGCTGTGGAGGCGGTCTTCCAGCCACGACTGAGGCGCTCGCACGGTGTTTCATTGCCCAGGGTGTGCGGCTGAAAGGAGAGTACTGTGGCAAGGATTCTGCTCATACACAGAACTGTGCATAGAGCCTTGGAACCTCATTGAATTAGGGTGTACCAAAACTCACTCAGTAGCCAAAATCCCCTACCAGACTAGCAATCAGTGCCTCATTGGTTCTTCCATACCCCCAATGATTAGACAGCCCAGAACATGGAACTTAGAATACCTCTGGCAATGTGGAACACATGATTACTCTTTCGTTACCAGTCCAAAACAGGGAGTAAATGAAGACACGTGCAGGTTTGAAATATTTATTTCTAATGCCGTGATCTCAGGTGCAGTATCTTAGCTAATACAAGCAGACTTATTATAAGCAACAAGATTATCAGCATAGTTACTATTCCATAAAATACAAACGGAGAAAGCATCTTACACCTAGAAATAACCCTCCCTTGCTAGAAGGTTATTTTATATCTACAGAAGGTCTCTTGGGTTTACAAGGACGACCCCATACCTCTGGTCCTAGAAGAAATGGTTCAGCAACATTTTCTACAACAGCTCTCTGCATGCGAATGTTCTCCAAGTGTGTGAGCATGCCCGCGCAGTGCATTATTAAACGCACCAAAATCAGAGGTGGACACAGATGCATATATGTTATGTCTAGAACGTGCGCTGATCAGACCAAACAACAACGACAATACTGCGTTGCAGGGGGCATGCTAATCTTCGTGTCTGTCTTCCTCTCTAGAATTGACCGCGCAGCTACTTCTAGTGTCCGGTCACCAACCACACCATACAGGGCTTCCGCTTTCTGTGAGGAGTTCTGAGGCGGAGCTGCGTTTGGCCGGCCTCTGTGGGCGTTTCTCAGAGGAGGCAGCGGGAATTAAACCTTGCCAGCTTCCTCTCCTCTGTTTCTGTTACCTTTTTAAAGGAACCTTACCTTGGCAACCTGAATTGTCTTACTTTTCCACAAAGTTTTGACCTACGCTTGTCACGCTTGCTACACGCTGACAAGCACAGCAATTCTCAAGGAGTTCTTGTGCTACTTGTCGAATACCACTCGCCTGTCCAAGTTTTCAACTCGCTGACAGACACAGTTGTCTCTGCCTGCTCAGACGTTCTACTCGCTGACAGGCACAAATTATTTTTGTTTTTCAAATTTTGGTCTTCATAACACCCTAGCCTT
The DNA here is from genome assembly GCF_964263255.1 of Lissotriton vulgaris. Taxonomy (NCBI): domain Eukaryota; kingdom Metazoa; phylum Chordata; class Amphibia; order Caudata; family Salamandridae; genus Lissotriton; species Lissotriton vulgaris. The sequence continues at coordinate 83,252,549 of NC_141690.1, read as the reverse complement.
TTTGGACACTGTACTGTGCAACCCGTTTCGGTAAAAGGTTAAGGTCATTTAAGGTCACTATTGTTCCTGTTCTGCAAATTATTAACACCATTATGGCCACTTCTAATATGTCTCAACCACCTCCTTTCCTCAACGAGGTGAGAGAGTCCCTTCTGCCGTGGAAACAATGGTTCGGACTATTGGAGTCTTACTTGATCGCCATAGGAGGAGAAAAGTTTTCTTCCTTGCGCAAATTGCATACCCTACTTTATAATTTAGGTATTGAGGGGCGAAAAACCTATGACAATATTACAGCATCAGCAGAAGCAGGGAGCAACAGCGATGATGATGACAATGTGTACTTAGTTGCAGTTAACAGACTGGACAAGCACTTTGGTAAAACTATTAATGTGGTGTTGGAAAGACTTAAATTATTTTCGAGAGTACATGGCAGAAATGAAAGGGTTAAGACCTACATAGCGGCCTTAAAGGGACTAGCAAATACATTTGAGTTTGAAACACTACAGGATTCCCTCATCAGTGACCAATTAGTGAGGTGTACTAACACCACTAAAATTCAAGAGAGGCTATTAGTTTCCAATCCAGACCTTAAACAAGCTATAGAAATAGCGGTTGGGATTGAGCACACTGCAGATTGTATGGCAGCTATGAAGTAAGATGGGGAAAAACATACTGAAGTAAATGCTATAAGTAAACAAGAAGTTAGCAAAGAAAGTAAGACTAAACTACCAAATGCTCTTCCTACGATTACCAAATTAAAGTGTTACTGGTGTGACAGTATATGTCATTTAGCAAATTACGTAGGGTGTCATGCTAGATCAATTACATGCCACAAGTGTGGTAAGAGGGGGCATTCGGCCATGGTTTGTCACGATCAACCATCAATAGCAGTAATGTTCATTGAGCAAGAGCATCCCCAGGAATCTAAACATGTATTCCAACTCAATGACCCTGACAGAAATTATGAATTTCCGTCGTGTACTGTCACCCTAGACAAGAGAGAAGTCACTGTATTTGCAGATTCCTGCTCACCCTACACATTGGTGCAAAGCTGAAGCTTTCTCAAAAATGTTTCCCATAAGGCAACCAAACTTACAACCCCCAGAAATTCATCCAGGAGAGTAAAATGGGGACCCCGTACCCTTGGTAGGTATGACCACCATGAACATAGGATTCAAAGGGAGAAGCATAGTTGGGAAAATTTACATCACACAGAAGGGACCCAACTTGTTAGGGTGGAAGCACCAGAGAGAGCTAGGTATCAAGCTGGATCCCAACAGCCCGGACCAAGTTCTACTAGTAGATCCATCAGTAGGGGGCACTGAAGTGTGCAACGACTTTCCCAAAGTCTTTAGACAGAAGTTAGGGTTGTTGAGGAACTACCAACACTCCATCAAGCTAAACAATAATGCTAAATCAGTGAGTCACAAGGTCAGACCCATACCACACATGATGCAGGCACTCCTACGAGCTGAGTTAGATAGACTGTTGTCACAAGGGGTTATTGAACCTATAGAAAGCTCACAATGGTTGGCTCCCATAGTTCTTATCACCAAATCATCCAGCAAGGAAATCAGGCTATGTGTTGACCTGAGGGATTTAAACGAGAACATTTCGGTGGATAGGCACCCCTTGCCCTGTATACATGAAGTCTTACACTCATCAATGGTGCAAGCTGTTATAGCGAGTTAGAGCTATGATCTGCGTACCACCAAGTGGAGCTGCATCCCGACTCCCGCCATCTAACATAGTTCAGCACACACCTTGGGGCGTTCCAATACATCTGCATGCCCTTTGGATTGGCTTCAGCAGCCACTGCATTCCAAAGGATCATGCAACATGTATTGAAAAACCTTCCATGTACACTATGCTTCCAGGACGACATTCTTACTCATGGTAAAGATTTGGATGAGCACAAAACTTTTCTAAGAAAGGCATTAATTGTGCTGGAGGCAGCAGGTCTAACCTTAAAAAAAGAAAAGTGCTGCATAGGGTGGGGTCTGTAGAGTACTTAGGGCACACAATTTCTCAAGATGTTATTAAGCCTAAGGTAGATTTGATGGAAATCATTCAGGGCACACCGGCTCCTACCTGTGTTGAAGATGTCAAATAATTTTTGGGTTTATCCAAATACCATGCAAAATTTGTCCGTAACTATGCGAGTATTGTGGAGCCATTGAGAACACTGTTCTAAGCAAGAACACCTTTTGTGTGGAATGAAGAGTGTCAGACAGCATTCATCACAGTGAAGGAGAGTATTGCCACTGCCCCATTGTTGGGAAGATTCGATCCCACCAAAACCACGGTCTTGTACACTGACGCTAGCAATAAAGGGTTAGGCACGAGTCTTACACAAGTGATCGACGGCAAGGAGCATGTGGTTGAGTTTGCTTCCTGCACATGCAAAGAGGCATTTGCATGTGCTTGGGCCATAAACACTTCCATTTCTTTTTAAGGGGAATCCCCTTCACTGTGAAGACTGATCACACGCCCCTAATGTACGCATTCACCAAAAAAGGGTCAGTGAAGACCGCACCAAGGATCGCAAGATGGATCCTGGGACTGGAGGGGTACCAGTTCACTGTAAAGTATTTGCCGGGCAATAAGAATGTTGTAACAGATTTTCTATCTCAATCACCACCTGATGTTGATGATTATGAAACAGTAGTGGATAATGATAAAATGATACTGAAACTTACCTGCCTTAACAAAGAAGAATGGAACAAGTGCTTACACTCGGACGAGGAAATGAAGGCACCAAAAGACCTAATAGTCACGGTTGGCCCAATAATAAGAAAAGAGTTACCACGTCACTTAGTGGCTATTGGGAGAGGAAATTGGAATTGAGCATTCAAGAGAGAACGGTTTGTAGGGGTGAAAAAATTGTTCCACCTGTACAATTGAGACAAGAAATTGCAGACCTTGCTCACATGGCTCACCTAGGGCGCAGCCTCACCAAAAATAAGATCAGGTTGGACTATTGGGGGCCAGGAATGATCACCATGGCGGAACCCACAGTACAGGACTGTCTTGAGTGTAGTCGCTCAGACAAAATTCATCAAACATGGAGACCCCCACTGTCCCCAGTGGTTGTGCCAGACAGGCCATGGTCCAAACTAGCCCTAGACATCATTGGTCCCCTCAATCTCAAAATGTTAAATGAACGATTCATACTGGTCATGGTAGAATACCACACCCGTTGAATAGTCTACAATTGTGTACAACAGATAGACACCAAGGTACTAATTAATTTCCTTAAGGATGTGTTTTTCGATGAAGGCATCCCTATAGGGTACAATTTACTTTTGAAAACATGAGAAAGTGCCTTTGTGAAATGGGCACTACCCATTATAAAACGGCACTATACTGTCCCTGGGCCAATGGGTTGGTGGAACGTGCGAACCAATTGGTGAAAGAATGTCTATAACAAGCAGAAGTTCTAGGAATTTCTGCAAAGGAAACATTACAAGATAAACTTTGGGCTTATCGATCAACACCTAATTCAGTTTCTGGGGTTTCCCCCTTTGGCTCCCTGAAGGGAAGGGTCCCCAAAATCAGACTTTCACCTCTTTGGAAAAGATTGCACACCTGTAGAGTTGACAGGGACGAAGTGGACAGAAGAATAAGTGTTCATCAATCCAAATACAAAAACAGGTATGATGAAATGAAACATGTCAAAGCGCGCACTTTCAGAGTGTGTTTGTGTAGATCTACCTAAACCACATAGAAGGGAGGCCACTAGATTCTCAGAACCCGTGGAAATAACTCATGTAGGCATCAATTTAATGCAACTCACAAATGGCCAAACATGCAGCATGGAAAGAATTGTCCCTCACTGGCAGGGTGCTGTTCCCCAGGTGGTGGCTCAAGGGGGGACAAGGATCCTGATGGTCCTAGAAGATTATTAAGGTCCAGGTCCACGCCCAGGTGGACTAAAGACTACTGCACTATGTAAAATTACATTGTTCAAAATTGTATTTTCTGGTATGTTTATTACCTAATCCAGGTCTACCCCCTTGCCTTGTTCCTTACCTCCCCCCCCCTGTTCCTCCCTTCTCCTCTCCATATGTAAGGAGATGTGTTATAATCTGCACTTGGTACATTTGCAGGGCTGGAAAATGCTGCTAAAACATTGTGGGCTTCATTTGCAACTTTTTGGCACGGGGCAATGCCGCAGGGATTCTTGCTTCCCTGCCCTGTGTCAAAAGGAAAGGGCAGGATTGAGCTACATCAATTAAATACTGCACATTCTTCCTGCCAGTGCTGGCGTACACATTTGTGCCTAGCACCAACAAAGGCACCCTTGCCCCATGGTGCAAGGATGTCTGTGTTATTGGCACAATGGTTTTGTGCAGAAAGGGATGCCTTCCTGCACAACAATAGATAGAGGTGATTTCCTCTTTTTCAGAGGAAAACATGAGAAAAAAAGAGGAAAAAACAAGTACGGATGTAGTGCTCACAACGGCCGTTGGACGACAAAAACATGGAAGGGTTTAATGAAGAGGGCCCTACACCACAGCAGAACTCTTGCCCCACACAATAACACACATGATCTCTATTATTGCCATTTACTACGGGATTCTGGCTAAAGCAGATTTATGATGTTGAGGGAGCCAGAAGAATTTAAGTGTACATATTGGGTATTGTCACAGATTGTGGCATAAATTATCATGTGGGCAAACAAGTGACAAGTGCTCATGTGCTGCGTGGTCACAGGCTATGGGATTAATATCCTATATCAACTATTCCCTAAATCTGACCTTTTTTCTGAAGGTTGGACAAAAATTAGACCTTCCCAAGATGCCACCTCAATGTTAAGAAATATATAAATGAATCTCAAAAGCCAATTTAGTATAATGTATGTTCTTTCTTGCTGCCGAATAACCCTGACAGAAGAAAAACCACAAGGAGTAAAAACCTTGTCAAATGAAAAAGCTGTAAAAGAAGATAAATTACAATAAAAAATAAATAATGTTCTAAAATATGCATTTATATGGTATGATAACTGTTGTGGGTAAAAGAAGATATAACTCCAGAGGAAGCCAGGTAGTTTACCCAAGATGTAAGTTTATTTGCACATCAATATAAGTTCCATGTTAATTTCAGATGATAGTCATTTGAGGTAAATAGATAATCATTTAAGGTCCCAACAGGAGCTAGGTTAGGTGTTAGTTGCTCAGCCCACACTCATCAACTGTCATTCCACACTGACACACAGGCACACTCACATTCTGTACTCTCTGACATCAGGCACTCCAACATTCCACACAGACATAACACTCACTCTGGCTGAGCAACTGGAAAGGAGGAAAACCCAAGTACAACAATAACTTTGCTAAGACGATTCAGGGAACATAATCTAGTGGAGTTTGAGAGCAAATGTGCTTCATAGACTTCTAAGTTAGGCCCTTCATAGTCCCCTACTCCACCTCTCTGCACTTACTCCTTCCCACCAGGCCTGTCAGAAGCTTTTGTGGCGCCGAGGGCAACAGCTTTTTCAGAGCCTCTCTGATCCAAGCTGAGCTCATAATAAATGTGTTCATTTGTTCTGCGTTCCCACCATCAATTCTGTGTCTTTTGCTTTCCCACCCTGAGTGCGCAGGGTATGCCCGGACGTGGGTCCCCGGCTCACAGTGCCACTGAAATCAAGCTATCCTGGCTGATGAGTGGTGAAACCCCCAAACTGGTCCTAGGATGCTTGTTTCCGGTCCATGGAGACCTGGCTTGGCAGTTCGGGCTTGAGTGTCCCCATGAGTCACAGGGTCAAGACTGATTTGCAGATGGCCAGGTCCAAACTGGGTTGGCAAGGTGAGCACAAGAATTATGGATTTAACTCAGATCTCTTGACTGGGAGTGAATGTTTTGAATTGTTTTGCATTCCGTCCATCAATTGTCTGTCTTTTGAGCTCATAATAAAGGCGTCAAGTAGGCTGGGAAGGAGAAAATAAAGAGGAATATTAACAAGCCCTGTGCACTGCCGGTGCAACATTTTTGTTCATGCACCGGTGGCGCAGTGTGATGCTCCATGTTTACAAGGTCACGTAAAGCCACCCTGCATGGCTTTTCGTAGCTTTGTAAATACAGTCCCTTATCATGCAGCGCTTTGAGTGAAAGGGGCGTGCCATGGGTGAGGCTATGTGTATTGCCATGCAACACCCATGGATTCTGCTGCATTCCAAGATTTACCATATTTTGTAAACCTGGGAAAGCATCAGATTCCTACACCTCCCCAGGGGGAGGAATAAGGATGTGCAACAAGTAGAAATACTTATATTTTTTCTCATTGTTTCCTCTTTCTATGCGTGCTGCATTCTGCAGCACACATAAAAAGAGGAAAACATCTCACATAATTGTATTTGTACAGGAAGGTGTTGCTTCTTGCACAAAACCAATATCCCCTAAAACGCAGACACCCTTGAACCCTGGCTCGAGGGTGCCTGCATCGACACATGCCAGCCTATTGTGCCCCAGTGCAGGGGAAACCACAGGGATGCGTCGTATTGTCATAAATATGATGCATCCCTGTGCTTTGAACGTGTGTTGCTGTGCCTTGCTGAGTCACTTTCTTGTAAATGAGGTCCAAAGTATTCAGTGCAACCTAGTGGTGTTTAGTATTAGCTGCAAGAAGCGTTAGCTGCATCAATAAGGGCCAGGTCCTGCAGTCTGTTTTATTGTTTAAAAATAAGTTGTAACCGAAGAGATGGCCACCCTCAATACATGAGGGGCTTGGCACTAGCTGCTTCCTTCTTGTGACCGTCCTCCCCACCCCTGCCCAGGCAGAAGTTCAGAGCCTCATGTTTTGACTAATCCCTAAGGCCATGGTATCTCAGAAGATGTCTGGTGCTCATGAGTTTCTGGAGCTGCACGGGATTAATTTTCCTAAACTTTTTGAAACGTTTCTTGAATTTTTTTTCCAAAAATGTAAGTTGAGTCTTGAGTGGTGACTTGTCTTCACATCAGCACTTCGTTGGCTTAAGCATTGCTGTTCCTCTTGCTTGAGTTCTAGAAGTAGATCTACATCTATAGCCGTGGCTGACACTTTTGCTTGTACAATGTCCATGCCTGATCTATGGCAGCTGGTGGCAGGAATTCTTTGGAATTGCAGTGAAAACTGTGTAAGGAATTCCCAAATCTTAGGAAAAGAGATTACCAGTGTCTCGTTGATTCCTCCCCTCCTCTCCTTTTCTCCTCTTCCATTCATTTCAAGGCACTGTTGGTGATAGGCTATGCACTGCAAGATTTAATCAAACTGTCTTTGATACCTGGGTGTGTAACATAATATAACATGTCTAGTAGCAAAGCGTATGTTCACCTTGAAGAGTATCTTGGCACTGAATAATGGATGTTTATAGTAGGTTGTTGTTAGAATTTTGAAGTACAGTTTAATTCATATTTGTGCTCTGAGCTCTCTGCCACTTATTCGGAACACCCTCAGCTGATTTATTTAGGACAAGAAACTACTCTCATAACTACACATCATGACTCCTTGAGCAAACTGTGCTCCCTGATGGACAGTTTTTTGGTTTCAATCTTCATTTGGCCTGAAGTTTCAGTATGCAACGTGGTCTTCTCCTGATACTACAGCCGCCAAACATACGGCCTTTAATGGCCTCTAGCCTCTCACCAGTAGTTACAAATACCAAGCCTCTTGACAGATAATCTCCCTGGTTAGGTTCTCACATGCCAGCTGTACTATGCTAAAGTCTTATCTGCCAACGTGGCTTAGGTGCCTAATGCCCCATGGCTTCCCATACTCATATACTACTGCTGCTAACCATCCACAACTTCTGTGGGTACAACTACATAATTGTCATGCTTCAGTTAAAAGGATCACTGACAGAATGTCGAAAATAAACATTTTGTGTGGACAGAATATCGTGTCAAAAATATCAAGGACCAAAATATCAAGAAGGTATGAGAAAAAAGGTAAGTATAGATTTACTGTTCTTAACTCCACATCTACGTACCTTGAATATATATATATATATATATATTGTTAAGGAACATATATGTGGAGTTATATGCAGTAAAACTTTGTTTACGTATAGAAGCTTCCTGACAAAATATTTTTATCCTTTGCATTTTTGACACTATATTTTGTCCCACAAACATTTTGCTTCACACGCCCTCGCTAAACGGCCAGTTAAAATGTGTTTGTGATTGTGTGCAGTAGTGTGTTTAAACTGTCAAATGTCACTTCAAATATTTCCATTAAACCAGTGTTGGAATGATTTAATAATTCTTGCCCAAGCATCTCCAATGAGTGAAGATTAAACCTTTGGCCATTATGGTATTTTACATGGCTTTCTGAGCAGTGTGAGCATGAGACAAGAGTACAACACAAGAGTCTTTTCTTAGTGTTGGAATGACCACTAGGCTGTAATAAAGAGTTGCACTTCTGAACAACACACTCTTCCTTTGATTACGGAGTGATCACAATCCTTTTTGTTGTGCTGAAGTATCTGACACCGTCCTTTTTTCTGCTGAATGCAGCAGCCAAAATGAATATATGATGTTACAATGCAAACAATTACAATGCAAGCTTTTACAATGCAGTTTTTACAACACAACTACCATTACATTGCATGATTTTACAATGTAATCCATTAGAACGCATTTTTTAAAACTACCATTACAACGCATTCCATAACAACGCATATCATTACAATGCATACCATTACAAAACATAATACTTTTAGGACAACAGTAGGCTAAGTGTTGGATAGTGTAGGGGTACAAAATTACTATTCCCACTCCAGTGAGTGCAACAGAGGGTAAGTGTTGGATAGTGTAGGGGTAAAAATGACTATTCCCATGTACCCCGAAACCCATACCCACCCTAAAACAAAGAAATCTCCATTACTTATCTTATGATGTGTTGTAATGGCATGCGTTGTAATACTATGCATTGTAATGGCATGCGTTGTAATGGCATGCATTATAATGGCATGTGATGTAAAGGCCGTTACGTTGTAACAGTTACGTTGCAAAGGTAGTATCTTGTTATGACTGCATTGTAATAGATGTTTCCCATCACAATATGTGTCTCTTCCTCTCACCTGCTGCTACTGATTTGAGCTTTTATGTCAGCCAAGATGCCACTAAGTGAGTTTTATGTCTACTGTGGTCTCTGCTTCATCTAAAGTCCCCTGTTGATTATTCAGGTGCTGTAAAAGTTTAATGGGCAAACCACACTCTCAAGAGGTTTCTTCTCCTTGTTTTCCTCTCAAGGAATGGTCATATTCACCTGACTGATCCGGGTAACAGCAACCAATACCATGTTTAAAAAATATGTCCAAAAACCACACATGCTACAATCTCATGAGACTTCAACGTGACAATTTGCATTGAAATTCTTTTATATCAAATCTTTCCTTGCTGACTCACTACTCTTCTGCAGAGGAATGAGGATATGGTTTGTTAAAATTAAAATAGTGGTAAGCAGCCCCAACATCTGTTCCAGGTAAAATGCAGCAAGTATACAACACAGCACATTACGTCCATAGGCCAATGCTTCAGATGATCATCTCTGAAACACTGAAGGCAGTCATTATTAGTAGGGTACCAACATTTACCATTAGGTATCCCAATTGAATAGCAATCATGATACAACCAATAGAAAATACTATACAATAACTAATCAGTTGCAACATCCAAAAGTAATACTATGCTTTATTCCTGGCCCAATCATAGCCTCTCATCTAGAAATAATAGCACATGAATACTATTTGCACTTTCTAACAACAAAAACAGGACAATCAAAAACTAGCGATACGCTCTTAATGTCAGGGTTAATCTCTTGTCAAAATGTTAAGTGTATACTGGGCCACCACATATGCAACATCTTACCAGTTTCACCACATCCCCTTCTACCTAGATCATATCCACAAAACACCCCTCTCAAGCTATTAGTTGGAAGATGCCATCTGTGAGAAATCGGATTCTGGTTTAGGGGGTAAAACCCTAAACACCAGAAACTACACTCTTTGTCAGGGTGAAGTCACAATCAAGCACCAAATTAACATGTGCTCAACTCTCTTGTAGCTTGGCACAAATCAGCCAGGCTTAACTAGTAAGCAATGTGTAAATTATTTATGTTGTTCTTCAAACAGTACTAAAGTGAAACACACAACAAAAATCCCACACCAATTTATAAAAATAGAGTAAAATGTATTAAGTAATGTATGACCAAAGAACAAAAATTCAATAAGTGGAACTGGAGATATGCAATTTTAAAGTGAAAATAGCGCTAGAAAGTACAAAGCACCAACCCTGGCTATCTGGTTGTGCTAGAATGAGATGAAGGTCACAAATCCAGGCCGATCACATTGGACTGTGGAAGGGCTTCAGAGACCCAGTTAGGCCACCTGAACATAGTACTTAAATCCTTACTGCTGAGCGGTGTGGAGTCTAGCATTGAGGATGCGTCCTTGAGCAGAGACCATACGAGGTCCTTCCGTGGAGATTGCATTGTGCAGAGGGGGTTCCAGGAAGCTGCGAGGCTGTGATGCGAGGTCCTGTAGTGTCGACGAGGATGATGTTGACAAGGGGCTTATGATGTGAAGTCCTGTGTTGAAGATGCATTGAAAGCTGACTGGTTGTAAAGAAGTTGCGAAGTTGCAATGTGGAGTCCAGCGTCATTGTCAAGGATGCTGTAGGCCAGAGGCTTGTGATGAGAAGGCCTGTGTCAAGGATGCATCATGCATCAGTGGTTATGTTAAGAAGTGGGGCTGTAATGCACAGTTCTACATTGGGCAATGGTTCTGATGCACAATTTTTGCAAGGTGATCTATCTCGCTGTATTGGTTCTGCTGGGACCACCACTGGACTGGCAGAGCACCTTCAGGCCCACTTCTAAGGGTCCAGGACTGAAGTGGTACCACTTTGGATGGCAGGCATCTTAGCTGTCAGATTCAAGGTGTAGTTTCAAGGTTGTTGGAGCCTGTTCTGCCCCTGAGGATCTGATCTGTAAGTTAGCCAACTAGCCATTGGAGTCATTCTGGTGGGCCTGTGTCCAAGATGCAGGTCCAGTACTTCTTACTCAGACAGAAGGGCAGTAAGCCGGCAGAGTGCAGGTCTTTCTTGCAGCAAAGCAGCACAGCAGTCCCTCTGAATCTTCCACAGGTTCAGATACCTACTGAAGAATTGGGTCTGAGAGTCCATTATTTATTTCTGGTGCTCACTTGAAAGTAGGGGGAGGTTCTTGAGGTATCTACTCCCCTGGGGTATAAGGCATCCCTTTAATCTCTGTCCTGGCCACATCTTGGCTGGGGACACAAAAGAGTAGTGAAAACCCCTTTATAAGGGTGTTTGGGCAGGGCCTTTGTGTTGTTCAAGTGTGGTAGGTGACAACTCAGCCCCCTCAATAAATCAGAGTGTCCTATTCTGCCAACCCCTTACCGCCCCATTCTATAACTGCTGTGGGGAGTAATACACAAGGACTAATTGCTAGCTACACCTAGTCATGTGACCAAGAGACAACCACTGGGCACCCAATGGTTAGGACAAGCAAATCCCAACTTTCTAAAAGTGGCATTTTCGAATTGGAACTTAAAATCCAACTTTACCACTAAAGAGGACTTTAAATTACAAATCTTTAAACACCAACCTATACCAATTGATCTGCTCCCAGTTGAAAGTTATAACGTATTTAATGTAATAAGGAAACACAAAGTTATCCTATGGGAGAGGTAGGCCTTAAGGTAGAGAAAAACTAATTTAAGAGTTTTTCACTACCAGGACATGTAAAACATAAAAGTACATGTCCAACATTTGAAATACACTGTACTCTGACTTCTGGGCTGTTCAGGGCCTACCTTGGGGGGACTTATATGTATTAAAAAGGAAGGATTTGGCCTGGCAAAAGGTTTATTTGCTGAAAGGACAAGAATATGGCATCTTTCTAAAAGTGGCATTTTCCGAATTGTAACTTGAAATCCGACTTTATCATTAAAGAGGGCTTTAAATTACAACTCTTTAAACACAACCTTTACCTGTCTATCTGCTCCCAGTTGAAATTAATAAGGTATTAAATGTAATAAGGAAACCCAATGTTCTCCTATGGGAGAGGTAGGCCTTACAGTAGAGAAAAACTAATGTAAGAGTTTTTCACTACCAGGACATGTAAAATGTAAGAGTACATGTCCAACATTTTAAATACATTGCACCCTGGCTTCTGGGCTGTTCAGGGCCTACCTTGCTGTGACTTATATGTATTCAAAAGTAAGGCTTGTGCCGGGGAAAAGGTTTTTTCCTCAAAATGACAGTTTGAAACTGCACACAATGTCAGGCCTGAGATATGTTTTACAGGACTACATAGGTGGGTGGCGCAGTCAGTGTTGCAGGCCCATTAGTAGCATCAAATTTACATGCCCTAGGTACACGGGGCACCACTTTACTAGGGACTTACGAATAAAGTAAATGTGTCAATGAGTATAAGTCAGTTCTACAATGTTTAGGGGAGAGTGCACAAACACTTTAACACTGGACTGCACAGAGTCTGAAGGCCAACAAAAATAAGATCAGCAAAAATAGGATGGGTGAAGGCAGAAAGTTTGGGGGAAGATCATTTTAAGGACGAAAAGTCTAACACCATCTCATATGAATCCTATGGGATTCTTCCTTTTGCTGAAAATAAATGGAGGCTGTAGATACTTACAACCACACTTTAGCCTATATTTCATCCAATATTACAAAAGACAAATCTTTTTCCCAACCTGTCACATAGATAGGGTTTTCTAAAATGTGGGTTAATTAAAACATCTATGAGACGATGGCTATGTATAGTCTGTTTTTACTTACAAATTCTTCCACTGGATGGACCTCCCTTGCCTCTTCAGGTTAAAGTATTTCGCAGGTGGCCCAGTGCAACAGTTGCATCAAGCCATGGTTACTAGTTGATCTTAATCCAAAGACTCTGGTGACATAGTTATTAATTTGTTGCATTTCTGACTTAAAGATCACCCAGGAAAAGTGAATTGCCCGAGCCCTAGATCATCTCCCAGAGTCTCCATTCATAATCCCAAATTGATAATCAGGGCTATAAAGTATGGATTAAAAGGGTGAGGCAAAAGTTGTGAATCCCCCTATTCTCATCACAGTATTCTATTTATCTATTATCAAGTCAGAGAAGCCTCAGTGGATTTCACCCCACCCCAATGTCTGGAAGGAGGTCAAAGTATATACTGCAAAATAGCTGTGGAGTATCAATAGTTTGGCATGTGAAAGGGCTGGTGGCTGCAGTGCTCTTTTACCTCGGAATATGATCGGTGTTCTCTCATTTGGGTCATCACGGCCATCCAGAGAACCTAGATAAAAAGAAAGGAGAAGGATTACCCAGGGTGGAGAACAAAGGGAGGAAACCCAAAGAAAGGAAAACACTAACAAAAACTATGATTAGCAGGTGAAGGAAGAAGATGAATCAAAAGAATGAAAAGGCATCTAGGAGAAGCAGAGTAGAAGAAGAGAGGAGTCACGAGGATGAATAGAGATGCTGATATGGATCGAGTACAGGCTGACAGAAAAGCACAACCAAAGAAACTCTGACCCTCTTAGACGTGAGGCAGAAAGCAGAGCAGACAGCCTGAAGCAGAGCAGCAGGACCGGATGAAGAAAAGTGGCAGAGGAGGAGGACAAGGATACCTGGTCAGAAGACTGGTTGTTATCACTGACAGATGCTGACTTCCCTGCCAGAGCTCAGCAGAGCTGTGGCTGACTGGGCGAGTAATGATGGATAAAGGGGAGGGGAAGACACAAAGGCAGGAGTAATAATGGTGTGCCCAATGTTTCCCAGCTTCCCCCTTCATAGTTCTCTGGCTTTCACACAGGCATTGCGCAAAAAAAGTGGATGTGGTTGGATTTCACCTCGATTACATTTCATTTCACATTTAATCTGGTGTTTATGGTTTCTGGAGAAGGAGGTTTGTTAAAACCTTTGAGATGTGCATACAGAAAGATTCCACAGATTAGAAGAGTCCCAATAGAAGAAAGTCTAGAGGAAGCTCAATGAGAAATCTACAATAATTGAGAGTAACACCCTACTGGTGATGGGATTTCACGATAGGACACTTTAGTGATTTAGAAACCCTGAGAGATTTAGTTAGCAGATATCAGAGAAGAAGTCTTCATTTACTGCAAGGAAAGGGTAGACGTGCTTTTGTTGTTCGTTGGTCATTTTATTTACTCCTCACTAACACCAAATCCAATTCCCATATGTGTATTACCAGAGTACCCAGCTGGATGCAAAACAAATGCTTCAAACTCAACACTAAGTATGGGCGGAAAATCCGTTCCGCTCACGGATTTTGCGGATTTTCGGTAAATTTGCAATCCGCGAGATTCGCGAATTTCCCGCAAAATCCGCAAATCCGCGAGCAGCGGATTTTATGGCTTGCTCGCACTGTTCGCGTGAGTTCCCGGCTTCCCAGTTCAACTTCGCGCCCGCGAATAAGCGCTAAATTGCAGAAATACGATCTTAGCAAAACTGAAACTACTTACCAGGTTCAAAAGTTCAAGCTCATCATTAGTAGCCATTTCCTGTAGTGCTTCCTGAGGGGCCCCTCCAGAGTTCAGTTGCCTACTTGCAACTATTATGTGACCCTGCTCTGACCCTCAGAATAGTTACACAAAGGTCCTGAATTACAGCTAAGGCAGACAAGCAGGAGCCAGGCTGGAAGTTCAATCCAGTGACACATTAATCAGCCCCTAATTCATTATTGTCAGTTGGGGCAGGGCAGGTGTTGTAACTAATTTTGCAACAATGAAAGCACTTAGCAAGTGCAAAAGATCACTAATCAGGAAGCACTAAGGAAGCAGGTGCCAGCTAAAAAAATATTCTGTGACACATTAATCAGCCCCAAATTAATTCAGGTCACTTGAGGCAGGGAAGGTGTGCTTTGCTTTGCCACAATAATGTACACTGGACAACCAGAGGGTGCTGTGATGGAACAGAGGGTGGCATGGGTAGGCCAGAGGGTGGCATGAGTAGTCAGAGAGTGGCAGTGGTGACAGAGAGTGGCAGTGATGAAGAAGAGTGTCCCAAACAGGCTGGACACGTAGAAACAACAAGTTCGCAAAACTTGCGACCCGACAGGTAAGTTCGCGTTTGCGAAATTGTACAAAACCCTCGCGAACTGGCAGAAACCCGCGCGAACACAAAAAAAAATCTGCAAATTCGCGAGAATTCGCGGATTTTGCGGATTGCGAGTTCGCAAATCCGCAAAATTCGCAACAAATTCTGAGGTACTCATATAAGGGAGCAACACCTGGGCCTGAACTGGGCCCGTCGCCCACTCCCACAGAAAACAACAGAAACTTAGGCATCATACTCGACAGTAAGCTCACCATGAAGAAGCAGATAAATGCTGTCTCCTCAGCTTGCTTCCTCACCCTCTGCATGCTCCGGAAACTATTCAAATGGCTTCATATTAACACCAGACGCAACTTCACCCAAGCCCTTATCACCAGCTGCTTGGACTACTAAAACTCTCTCTGCGTAGGCAGCAACTCACAACTACTAAGCAGACTGGAAACCATCCTAAATGACACAGCAAGGCTCATTCTTGACCTCCTGAGAAGAGCCCACATCACTCCCCACCTCAGAGCGCTCCACTTGCTCCCCATCCAAAAAAAGTGCAAGCCCTGCACAACAAAGGAGGGCCTACCTCAAACACAGACTGAACTTCCACCAACCTGGTCAACAACTATGCTCCACCTCCCTCACCTATATGCCCCTCTTCTACAAATAGGACAATATACACCAAGACCTTTTACAGAATCTTAGCTGTTTATTTAAATTTTTTGTCAAATTAATCTTAAAGGTGCATGGTGTCCCAAGTGAACATAGAACCTACAAAACAATTTAGGGAATATTTTGTGAAATAGACTAAAGTTTCTAGAATACAGAAAACGACCAAAACTGAGACTGACAGCAGCTGTCTCTGTGGATTACACTGATGATGGCAGTCTCGGGCGCAGCACTGACTTACAATTCCACAGTGCTGCTGCAAAGGACTGACATCCATACCACACTTTGTTGTGTTCGTCCACTACATGAACGTAATTAGAATTAGTCAGCAGAACTGCCAGCCCTCAACCCTCATTGGGCACCCAGCTGGGCCCATGTGAGTATTTTTCTCCCTTTTCCCATACACATTTGCCTGTGGTTTGCACCCAACACTGGGACGGTTCCATCACCTTTATTAAGGTGTCCCTCATTGATAGGTCCTGAAGAGACCCCTATTGATGTTGAGGTGGAAACGCCATTGACAAAACTGTATAAGCAAACCATTTACCAGCCTCTACTAATGTACTAGAAGGCTGTGATTAACCATTGTATATTTAAATTATGGTCGTTTTCTGTATTCTAGAAACCCAAGTCTATGTCACAAAATGTTCACTTAATTGCTTTGTAGGTTCTATGTTCACTTGGGACACCATGCATCTTTATGATTAATTTGACTAAAAATGTACATAAACAGCTAAGATTCTGGAAACGTCTTGGTGCATATTGTTTCTTTTTTCTCTCTTTGACATCCCTGTGCCCATGCTAAATGCTATTGAGCTAAATATTATTATATTTCACATACATTGTCCACGTGAACTGTTGTTTTTTTGTTATGGCCTAACGGCTAGGGCGCTCCACCTCGGCCCTGGGGAACTGGGTTCGAGTCTCGGTAATGTCGCTAAAACATCCTGTGATTCTAGGCATTTCACTTAATCTCCCCGTGCCTAACAAAATGAATGTGTGCCCTCGTGTAACGTAACTGGTGCTATGTAAAGCGCTCTGATACCCAGTTCGGGTCAAGTTTGCGCTATATAAAACTCTGCAAAAAAAAAAAAGTCATTGATACCCTAGTTCCATGTAAGTAGGGTGACCCTTGTACTTCTAAACACTGCTTCTACAAAAACGGAAGTGAGGGCCACACCTTCTTCTACCTGGCCGCTAAGACATGGGATGGCCTCCCACTGCACCTCCACACTGCACCCACCCTACAGAAGTTCAGAGATGGCCTACAAACCTGGATGTTCGACTGACAACAACCAGCAGCAGCTCCCCCCTCCCCTAGCTCCTGGACACCATCCTGAGTGATCAGCAGCACTCTACAAATCATTGAATGATTGATTTACTTAGGTATTCTGTTTTTATACAGAGGGTTGCCGGTGTCACTCAGACCTAGGAAGAAGGAAAACAAACAGTGAAGAGTTCGCAACCAGCAGGACCCTCTTGCTTACTCTTACCACCTGAAGATGTCCTACATGGCAAAATGACTTAAATTGGTCTCTTCCTCTGTGACTACCCTTTAGAGCATCAACTTTTTAAAAGCTACCCTTGTTTTGTGTGCCAAATAAACGCCAACATTCACAAAAAGACGAGCCTCCTAAGCCTTATTTCCGTTTATAAATCCACAGCACATAACTAGTATTTTACAAAATAAGTTATCACCCAGTCCTGTTTGAAGTAACTGTGTCACAACTATATAACCACTCAACCTTCAGAATTCCAACCCCTGATCAACAGGTTTTGTGTACAATTTATCTTTAGTTACCCTTGGTGTATTGTTCCCCTGAACAAAATCAACCAGATTCTGCTGAATATTTTTGACTACCTCTACCTGTCTTTTTATTAGGCATTTACATTACATGCAGTGGTCTCTGTATAAAAGTGTTTTTAATGCAAACGATCCTGCCACATCGGAAAAATTTGAGCTTTACCCACACAAGTTCTTAAAGAAAATATCAAAGAAATGTGACACACAGCAATTATAAAGATCCCCTATCTTATTTGAGATATTTACCAAACACTTAATGGACGCTGCTCTCCTTGCCAATCCACAATTGGTCAACAGTTTCTTATAATCATTCGGTTATCTAGAGGTACTCATGCCCTCTGACTTTGAGTAGTGTCCCCTCCTGCCTTTGCTGCAAATTCCTGAAGATCATGTAACAAAGTGGGAAATTATCATTCTGGATCAGCCAGGAAACACAGAACATCATCTGGGAACAGAGCTAAATTATAATGCCCTTCTCCGGTATGTCAGTATTGGTATTCATCATTAGGTACCACCTACAGACTCCTAGCTCATAATTCATTTATTTTCATGTCTATCCTGGTTCTCTGCTCCTGATGACTCACCTTCTTTCGATTGGATGATTTGTATTTTTCAACGGCTGACTTGAGAGGACTCTTTATTAGTTTTCTTTCAGCATTCCACAGAAGTCACCCTCTTTGTTTAATGACTCAGTTCCCTGCCACCTTCCGTCTCTCTTTCTGCTTCATCTACTGCTGCTCTATTGTTTTCCTGACCCCCTCTTCTTTTAATTAATATAATTTCCCAAAATGTATTTTTCTAAAGGGCCACACCCCAGGCCTCTGTCTGTTTTTGCCTACACCCCATGCTCGTCACCTGCTCTGTGGGTTCCTGTCACTACCCATCCCCAAGAATTTTTAACTTTTTAAAATGCTTTTTGGATCTGTATTAATATGTCTGCTATCTTTATTGTGCAATAATGGAACTGTTTTATATATTAGTATTGTTATGCTGTTGTAAATTTTATGTGGACCTCTCATGAGTTCCAAAACATAAATAAAGAACTTGAACTTGAAACTTGAACTCACTACCCATCCCCGTTCTCATCCTTAATTATGTTTTATTTTTACATTACTATTTTTGAGAGCCCATCAGCTGAAAAGTTATGTGTGACCAGTCTCTTCTTTTTGGCACTCCCATGCACTTTACTTCACTTTATACTTTTAACTCTCTATTTGCCATTCTAAATTGGCAATCAACCATAATTCTATTGACGTTCCTCACTCTGAAATGCCAGTAGGTACCAAAGGCGATGTCTTGTAGAATTGGCCTGGAGATTGTAAACCCGAGGAATTCCCAGTGCAACACCCCATTAGCTGGACATCTGTGACAGACCAAACCTCGGAATGGGTGGTGAGTCATTTTTACTGAGCTCACATGAATATCAAAGCTGAACATTTCTGTCACTCATGTGTAACCTGCGTAACCATTTGTAGTGGTACTGGAGGACATAGTTAAGGGCTTCTTGAGAGTATGGTGGCATAATGGACTGGGAGCATCCTGTAGTGATGGATCATGCTAGCTGGTACCTTAAGGCCAGATATCCGAGGATCATGGCAGAATCCATATTATCCAGAGTGCGGTGAGTATCCTCTCCATGCAGGGTTCTCCAAGATGGAATTTTCTAAGGGTTGTGAGGGGAGGGAATTCAAGTCAGCCTAGATGAAGTTTATTTTGTATGATTATGAAGTATCTTTAGAGTTTACAAATGCCTTATCTCTCCTTGGTGAATGGGCGTACTGAGAATTCCAGCAAAACCATGAAAGACTTGTATTTGCCTACAGGTAGGAACCGCAGAATGGAATGGGCTTCAGTCCCATTGAGCTTCTGTATAGGGACCATGTCAGGGGTCCCCTGATTCTGTCACATGGGTGGGACAGACCTCCCAAGAACCCCAAACAAGAATCTGATGACTGGTTGGTAGGGATCGGGGATGAAAATGGTCCATTGTTAGTCCTTGAATATTGACATGACAATTCAGCACACATTGTATCATTGAACTGGTATAAATCCACATACCCAAATTTTAAATCTTTTTTGCAGGTATTGGAAGGTGTCTGCAAGATTATAACGTTAGAAAAGGCCTTGTTACTGAAAGTACTAAATTGAAACAAGTGAAAGAAAAACTGTAACGTATTCTCAATAAAAACTCTAAACGAAATAACATGGAATACATAATTGCAAATATATGAATCCATTCTGGTGAAATACCACAAATGATGATCTAGCTGCAAAATTACAAACGTATTTAATGAATTATCTACTGAAGCAGGTCTTTCTCTCTGAGATCAAGAAGAACCGCCATGCTATTACCACCCGTCTCTGAATTTTCCAATGAGCCAAACATACCTATTTCCTGTAGTACCTATAAGCATTCAGGTTGTCAACCTGTAAACATATAATTTGTCAAAACTGCTGAACTCAATAATCTCAAGTGCCAACATGAAACTGAAGAAATTGTAATTATCCAGGCACTTGAACAAAGAAAGGGCACAACTGACTGCGTTCCTGTGAACTCATATTACTTCTTAACCTCGATGCAGCATTGTGCTAATCTTCTAAAAGGAAAATAGTAAGCCTAAGCAAATGTACCAGATTCAACTTGAATTTCTTGTAAACGTACTCATGTAATTTGTCTTATGTGATTAGAAAATTCAGTTTGTTAGACTTGTTTTGTATTACTCTTGATGCAGAGGAATCTTTCAACAATCTAGAGTAGCCTGCTTTAGTTTGAATTTGGCCCTCCGTTTACAAATAACCATGGGAAAAGAAACCTGCCACAAAGTCATTCTCAAATGCATATTATTTGTGCATAAATATCTGAATACTCACGACCAAGATTCCTTGCAATGCAAAAACGATTAATATAGAGCATAAGGTCGTGTTGTTGCAGAAATCGAGCCTTATTCTCAAATGCTATAAATTAGATAAAGTGCTTCAATGGTTCCAGTTAATAAGTGATGATACTCACAACGGAGAAAATTATTTTTGATAACTTTTTTACTTTGCAAAGTGCATCACTTGCAAAGTTAAAGAGGAGAACTATACTGATGCTTCATTGCTGTGGGAAACCATTTTTCCTGCAGGTAAGAGTAACGCATGACAGCGGTTGGGCTGCCATCATGTCCCCGTTTGCATGACCGCGGCATAGAGAGAGGGGCCCTGACTGCGGGTCCACCCCATCACATGGCAATTGCCTGCACGTCAACACTATAGTTCCTCAAATCAAAGCTGTGTCACAGTAACCCTAGCATCAGAGCTGTTCTGTGGTGTATCATGACACCCTTGCACCGCGCACACCCCATACCCTTCCTGCATTCTGTGCCTGCATCAAGATTTAATGCATTTGTCTGTCTCAGGAGTTCCTGGTGAATTACAAGCCACCCAAGGACAGGAGGAAATGTGGCCTGCAGAGGGTGAGTCAAATTTCAATCCACATTGGGTGCAGTTGGACAACATCTGCTGTTGCAAAGTGAAAGCTTTGCACTCTGCAAACTTGCACCATCCTGGGGATATCCAACACTGCCCTTCACTTCTCCAGCCAAGACCAATCTGCCACTATTATGACAGGCAGTTTCTCATCGGGAGGAGGTAAAGGTGGGGTGGTGTAGAGTTTACTCTGAGGAGCAAGTTGTCCATGCCTAAAGAAAGGGAGAGCATCTCTGTACTTGTCTGACAGTGCTTTCACCGCCAGAGAATCTCACCATTGTGCGCCCATTCACTGTCTGCTAAGAAGATATCATATGTCTTCTGCTTCACAAGCCTTGGCTTTTAATTTGGACATTCATATGCGCTGTTACTCTTTGATCTTTCACTTAAAAGGCATGTTTTTTGTCAGATGATTATGTTCAATTGCCTAAAACATCCTTCATCGGGCATAAGTCGAAATCCAAGATTCTGCCTTCTTCGTATTATCTCCTCCTCTCATGAAGATGTCTGAGCTGCGGCCTCTCGGGGTCTCCACTGTTCCGCCCTACATTATTGGGCCCGGGGAAGGGAGCAGTGGGGGGAGGATTATTGAGAGGGGAATTTCCTTTAAGGTTTCTGTTAACTGTTTGTCTTTGTTTCTTTTTTTTCTTTTTCTATATTATCTCTTTGATCTCCCTGCTCACATAGCGTGACACGTGTGACAATAGTCTGGCTGTGCGATCTTTATACATAACCATAACGCACTATATCAACACATCAGCACATAACATGAGACAAAGGGTAGGAATGATAAGAAATAATAGAAATATGGCATACCCCCCCATAATAAAATCATTTAATTTATTATAATAGACATGTAGTGTCCGATAAACGTCTGAAAATATTATCCCTGAATATGAAAGGTATAATCCCCCCTGTACAGAGGAAAACGATTATTGATAAATGTTATAAGCTCAAAAGTTACATTATTCTCACTGGGAGACAACAATTGGATACCAAGAAGACCAGACTATGTATAATCAATGGATCCAAAATTCAAATTCCTCCCAGGCTAATTAAAAGAAGTAAAGAAAAAATAGGTAGTATCCCTCACCTCCAAGAAAGCACGCATCAGGGCTACTGAAAATAATCACAATAAAGATGTAAGGTCACCAGACTAACAGTAGATGATGCTGATCTAAACATAGTGCAGGAGGTGCTGGTTGTTGGTGTCTGTTGTGAGATGTTGAGGGAGGGGTAAAAAGTTATGGGGGAAGAGGGAGATATGTGGGCCGACCCTGGGGATGAAAGAAGGGTGGCAGTAGCAACCTGCGGCAGAGAAAATAATTTGTGGAACATTGGAGAGGAATGGTGCGGAGATGATCGGTGAGAGGGATGTTGATTGTCTGCAATAGGCTGTGAGCTATGGATTTGTTGGGGGCATAATGAATCGAAGGAGAGTCCGGGGTGAGAGATGTTGCCTGGGTGGACCAGAAGAGGGCTGAGAGGATGGGGGTTTATGGGTGGATGCACAGGGGGATCATGGAGGATCATTGAGGGACTGAGTGTGTGATAAATTAAGTTGATCATGTCCAGAATTGTATCGCTGGCTTGGAACATGATCTTCCCGTTGTTGGATATAGAAAGGATCCCAGAGAGGCCTCTCTTAATAACATTGAGTAATGCCCTCTCTCCCCCAATATGCAGCTTGGGTGGGAGCAGTACACAAATGGGCAGCAGCGGAGGAGGAAACACTTAGGGAGGAGGAGGTAAAAGGGATGCGCAAACACCCCATATCCATGGAGTGGACCCTATTGTTGCATCAATTCAAACAGCATCCCACACATGACAAGTCAGACAACTCCATGCAGGCCCCAGTTGATTCGCAATCACAAGCCCAGATTGAAATCGCACACATCACCACTTAAACAGCAATAGACACGTGATGAAAGCACAACACTACAATCACGTACCACACAAGACAGCTAGACGAATAACTACAGCTGGACGGACCCCCAATAGCAGAACTCTGTCACACCTGCCAGCAGGATTGCAATAGCCCCGGCACCCCGCCTGTCCCATATGCCCAAGGTCCTAAGAATTCTACCCCAGTTCAATGTTAAAATTGGTTACTGAAACGATTGTATTGGGTGCAAGATAGATGTCAATCCAGAGAAACGATTGTAATGCCCAATGTCGATTATCAAATGAAATGAAGCCAAGTTCACATCTAATGTAATGTAACAAGTTTCTATTACAGATATGGTAATTAAAATATTTCAACAAGAAAAATTAAGTAGTGCCCCCTCTGAAGCTGAACATGGATCACATTTTTTGCAGGTAGAAACCAGAGGCCACTCAAGATACTGGAGTTCATGCTGATATGCTGATGCTCAGGCCATTCCCTAGTTCCAAATTGTTATGCACTCTCGGAAGTTTTATTCATGCATTTGAATGTTTACATCATATAAGACAACGTTAGAAGAGATGATAAAAAAGCTCTATCTGCCTGAAGGCAATCCCCTTGTGTAGATTTGGTGCTGCTGGGTGTCTTAAATGCATATCAGGCTTCTCTCCTTTATGATTTTTTTCACTATCCCCAATGTTGTGAGCCAGGTCCTTATATTTAAGGTAATCCAATAAAAAAGAACACTGGGGCATATTATCAAGGGGGTTTATCGCCGCTTTTTTGGCTTTAAAAGCCAAGAAAGTGGAGATAAAATTATTTCCCTATTACCTAGCTGTCGCTAACACCAGTTAGCGACAGCTAGTAGGAGATAGCGACCATCTTGGGCCTCGCTTTGCATGTCAGTGATATTTATCACTAATGATATGCAAAGTGGGCGTGCCAAGATGTTAGCGACTGAAAACAGTCGCTAACATCGCTATCTCCTATTACCAACTTTTGGAGATATTCGCGCTAAGATCTCCAAAAGATAACACCTGCCCCTGAGCAGTTCTTAGCCATGTTATCCAATGGGAGGTGGATAACATGGCTAAGAGCATTAGCTCGGTAATGCATGAATATCGCTGACTTTTCAGCAATATTCATGCATTGCGGTGATTTTTATCGCATTTGAGATAAACCTTGGTAATACCAAGGTTTATTTGCGGTAAAAATCGCCGCAGCTCAGCGGTAAATTTTTGTCTCTAACCAAGCAATAGCGATAATTATCGCTATTGCTTGGTAATATGCCCCCCTGTTTTTCAGTACTCAAACTAATGCGATCACAGTGGCTGATAACCAGCAATCTCATAGTTATGCTTGCGATTGCTAAAAACAGACGGGTATATTTACAAAGGTACATTTTCTCATGAGCATCTGATTATGACCATATTTAACTTAATTAGACCTCCAATGAACCCAGAAAGGGATTCTTGGCAGGCATAAGCCTTTTTGTGCAAATATCTGTGCTATAAGTACAGAATTCAACCAACACATAATTCCCAATGAAATGGTTGGAAAGTAGGTGTTCCACGGCGTAGTAGGAAGTTCGTGCATGCAGGGAAACATGGCAGTTTCTTGGAAATCACAAACACCTCACCTTCCCCTTTCCACCGAGGAAATTGTTGAATTTTAACTTGAGCAAATGACTGAAAGAAATTCCTTTCAGGGCAGGAAGAAGATAGATCAATGGTATATTTCATAGGGCTCTAAGGCCCACATGCATCAAGCACTTTTTCATTCGCAAACGGTGCGATTCCTTAAAATCGGCCGTTTGCGAATGCAAAAGTGCTTTTTGGGATGCATGAAGCAATTTTAGAATTTGCAACATTGTTGCGAGTTCTAAAATTGCAGGTGCTTTTTAGAAGTCGCAGATGTGCGACTTCTTAAAAGCAATGCATCATTACTGTGACAAGTGGAAAATCTCAATTAGGGTTCCAAATTTACCGAGTGGTTGAACCACTCGGTAAATTTGGAAAAAGTGTTTAAAATGCTTTGAATGTTTTTTTTTCAACATTCATGTTTCACACACACATGTCCTTAGGACATGTGTGTGTGAAACATGATGCGAAAAATACATTTCAGGGGTGCATGGGGGGGTCCTTTGGACCCCCCCCTGCCCCCATGAAATTTTCTAAGTGCCACTCGCAATTTGCATTGACTCCTATGGGCCTTTTGGCCCATAGGAATCAATGGGAATTGAGAAAATTAACTTAAGAATTCGGTATTTCTTTGGGATTCGGTAAAAATTGCGATTTTTACCGAATCACAAAGAAATACCGAAAAAATGATGCATAGCATTTTGCACTTCTTAATTTGCGATTCCTTATTTTTCGCAAATTCAGAAATGCAAAATGACACAATGATGCATGTGGGCCTAAGAGATGAAATGTATTCAGAAGGAAAAATATTTTCCCAAGAGATTAAAAAAAGCATGTGTGCACGTGCAAGCCTATCTCACTGTGTGGAGTGTCCGTAATGGAGATTTCCACACAGCGGGAATCGTAGCCCGCTAAGAATGATGCATGATCACCCAATAAATACATATGCTAACCTGTCTGTGCCTGTCACAGCTTTCCATGCATATTTCTGAGGATGTTTGGAAGTTCAAGAAATGTAGTAAATTTATAGATACACATAAATGTAAATCTCTGCGTTCGCAAGAACTACTTTCTTTGTGAATTGGGTGCAGAGTGTAAAACTTGAAGTTAAGAAGTGAAATAAGCACATAGCCCTAATAACATGCATAATTGAAGCACAATTAAAGCAATTTGTTGATAAAAATAAAATAGGGAGCGGTGACTCCGTTTTGGGTGAATGTGATCGATATATCACAAATGATCAATTACTCAGTACAGGAATTCATGACTGGAAGTAGGAAATAATCCATAGTTGTATGACTAGATGGGTGAATTAATTCATGACTGCTTGAATGGCTGGATTAATTAAGAGTTTGACAACATATGTGCATTCATAATAAACCTTGTGCAACCCAAGCATTTTACAGACAGAACGATTCACTAAGACTTTCTCTTATGTCCTGACTTTTTCTTTACATCACTGGTTTTGACACATACTTTACAATTTCCCTTGTAAGTAGGGCCTAGTAGATTCTGCTTGACTCTCGTGCATGCACGGGTTTGGACCTACTTCTAAGCAGGGTAGGAGAAACGGACAGGTCGGATAATGATTCTGCCGAATATATGATTATTCCACGAAAACAAGTACCACGCATGGCAATACCACGCAAATTTTACTTCGCAAGTGGCTTTACCACGCTGCTTTTTAGAACGTAGGATTTTACTTCGAGAAAAAAAACGTTATGAAACATCTAACGTCGCGTCATTGAAATCTACATAATGATAGTGATAGGCTAAATAAAATATGTCTAACTGCATAACCCAATACATCGATTTTTAAAACAACAAATTACCTTTGCTTTTTAAATTCAGTTTCTTTAATGTGCACTTAAATATATATACTTTTTAATATAGATTATGTTCTTACCTGCACGCCTTTCACCAGCAGCCCTTACTTCTATCCACCACTGAAACAAGCCTCAAAACACGTCTACCAAAATTAAAGAATGACTTCTATTATGACGTCTTTTGGGAGGCTCCTTTAACGTCAGAGGCACTGAATTCCTTTTTTTTAATGTTATTAACCCGCTTGTTTTTTTTGGGGGGGGGGAGACCCCCCCCAGACCCCCCCCCAGACCCCCCCCAGACCCCCCCATACCCACACACGTTGGTCGACTGGAATGATTTTTTTGGGGGGGGGGGAGACCCCCCCCTCCAGCCCCCCAAGCCCACGCAGATCGTACACGCTGGACGACTGGAAGGAACACCACTTGCGTGGTAAAGACGGTCGTGGAAGGCATACGCGTGGAAAAGACGTTTACGTGGTAAGTGCCTCGTAGTAAACGTCACGCGTAGTATTGCCTTCGTTGTAAATGATGTTTCCCGATTCTGCCAGTGACGAAAAGTAACGCATTTTATTTTAGTGTGGTATCCTTTGCATAAGTCCAGCTTTGAGAACCGCCGGGTGCCTGTGAGACAGCTGATCATGTCATCCAGGTGTGGGCCTGGATGTCGTTCGCGCTCGATTGCTTTGTTTGGGACCCTCATATCCACACATATTCTTATTTTTGATTTGTGTTTCTTTGGGACCGCCACTATGGGTGATACCCACGGCGTGAGCCCTTCCGCTGGCTCTATTATATCTTGTTTCAACGGTGCTTCCAGCTCTTCTGCAACTTGCGGCTGCAAGTGTATGGGCACTCTTCGGTGGTGCTGTGCTACTGGTCTTATTGTCTCATCAATGTGCAATATTATCTGCCGTCCTTTCAGCTTTCGGAGCCCATGTAGCAACTTGGGGTATTCTTTCAGGATGCTCTTCCTGTCTGACATGTTGTATGTCATCTCCATTAGCCCCATGATCTGGGCCGTGACGTTGCTTAACAGACACGGAGCTGAGATGTCCCCTCTTAGCACATGTATTTCTTCTGTCAGTCTCTGACCCTTGTAGTGTAGTTCTTCTTTGAATTTTCCAAGGTTTGTTACATGTCTCCTCGACCCCCACGTGAATACTTCCACTCAAGATGGCTTGAGGGTCGGTTTAACTTTCATTCTTTCAAACTCAGAGACGCACATGACATTGCACGTCGCTCCACTGTCCAAAACAAATTTTGTTTCATGTGGCCCCACGTTGATGGTCACTGATTCTGTCTTTTTCATTTTCTTTTTGTCTACCAGGCATATTTTTTCTACGCTTTTATCTTCTTCCCCTTCTGACTCCATAGTGACGTCCGTCATGAGGTACAGCTGTTCTGTTGTTCTTTCTTCTTCGCCGTCCTCTCTTGACTCTGCGGATGAGTTTCTTACTCCCTCTTCTACATGCCTGATGTGTCTGCTCACTGGCATTCGCGTTCTTCCTGGTCTTCCTCGGTCACTTCTGAATTGTGTCCCTTGGCACACACTGGCGTAGTGGTTCCTTCCGTTGCATTTTCTGCAGGTCTGGCCAAACGCAGGGCATTGTCCTCTGTGTGGGAACTCCAGTCCACATTTGTAGCATGTTCCTTCCGGCTGCTTCTTTGTGGCCTGGTCGTTTCTGTCTTTCCTCCAGTTTCCTGAGCGGTTATACAT
Source organism: Lissotriton vulgaris (assembly GCF_964263255.1). Lineage (NCBI taxonomy): Eukaryota > Metazoa > Chordata > Amphibia > Caudata > Salamandridae > Lissotriton > Lissotriton vulgaris. The sequence goes on along the minus strand of NC_141690.1, from coordinate 83,224,464 downwards.
TAGTCGTTGGATCTGTTCTCCGCCTCTTGCTTTTCCTCGTTCCATTTCTTCTATATGGGCGTTCGCTCTTGCTTCCGCTCTCCCTGGCGCTAGGATGTTTTCCAATGATATTGGTTCCTTCGGTACTCTTGCCCGGAATTCGGTGTCGCGACAGCCCTCAATAATTCTTAGTCTTATTGCCTGCTCATAGTCTAATTTGTCGAATTCGCAATGTGTGACTAGTTTCCGCAGCCTTGTCTCGAAGTCATCCAGTGACTCATCCGCTTGCTGGAAGGCGATCATGAAGCTGTATCGTTCAAAGTCTACATTCCTTTGTGGATCGAACTTGGTTGTTAGGCACTTTATTAGCTGATCATAGGTGGCGATTTCTTCCTTTGGCAGTGTCACTAGCAACTCCTCTATCTCCTCTCCTACTTAGTTAAGGAGTAATACTCTCTTCTTGGCCTCTGTGACATATGTTGCGTCTACGTAGTTCTCAAAACGTCTCAGCCATTTTTCCCATCTTATTCCGGTCTGCGCCTGTATTGTGCGCTCGGTTTTGGTTCTGCCATTCTGCCTCCTCTTTGTTGCGCTGTTTCTTGTTCTTCTGTGCTTCTCTCCTATTTCTTCTATCTTTTATCCCTTTGTCTTTCTCTGACTGTGTCCTGTATTCTGTGACTGTGTTCTGTAAGCATGGGCGGAAAATCCGTTCCGCTCGCGGATTTTGCGGATTTTTGGTAAATTCGCAATCCGCGAACTCTCGCGAATTTACCGAAAATCCGCAAATTCGCACGCAGCAGATTTTTTTGCTTGGTGATACAATATTGCGGCGTGCGGCGTTCACTTACCGTCATTCAGCGTTTGCCGAGTTGTTTTTCTCGATATTTTGCAAGTGCTGTGCCATTTTGGATCTTGCTGCGGGATCCCGCGGGAGTTTGGCGACGCATCGCGAGAGTTCGCAATTGCGAACATGTAGATGCGGCGGGCAGCAACAATCTCGCATTCGCGAAATTACACAAGAAATCCACCAGCAAGCAGCATAAACCTTCTGAAAATGATGATTTTTCTCAGAATAACTCCTCAGGTTGACATTTGTCTGCACTTTTTTGGATTTGAGGCCTTTTTGACTTTCTTTGGATCACTTTTGGATTAGAAATCAACTTTCACAAGTAAGTTTGTTTGGGGCATTACAGTTGCTGTTCTGCAGAAAAACGAGTTTTGCAAAACTGAAAGCACTCAGCAGGTGCAAAAGTTCACTCATCATTAGTAACCATTCCCTGTAGTGCTTCCTGAGGGGCCCCTCCAGAGTTCAGTTGCCTACGTACAGTTGCTGTTCTGCAGAAAAACGAGTTTTGCAAAACTGAAAGCACTCAGCAGGTGCAAAAGTTCAAACTCATCATTAGTAACCATTCCCTGTAGTGCTTCCTGAGGGGTCCCTCCAGAGTTCAGTTGCCTACTTGCAACTATTCTATGACCCTGCTCTGACCCTCACAGCAGGCTCATAGAATAGCTACAAGTAGGCCACAAAGGTCCTGGGAAAAAAATTGCACTGCAACAGAAAGCAAATTACAGATAAGGAAGCAGGTGCCAGACAGGAAGTTTAAATTCAGTGACACATTAATCAACCCCAAATTAATTCATGTCAGTTGAAGCAGGGCAGGTGTGCTTGCTCTCCCCCCCATAATCTACAGTGATGAATCAGAGGGTGGCAGTGGTGTACCAGAGGGTGGCATGGGTGAATCAGAGGGTGGCAGTGGTGAAACAGAGGGTGCTGTGAACCTGTGATGATGAACCAGACGTAGAAACATCAAAGTCGCGACCGCTGCGAGCCGATAAGTAAGTTCGCAATTGTGAACTGGTACAAAACCCTCGCAAACTGGCAGAAACCCTTGCGAACACAAAAAAATAAAAAAATATGCAAATTCGCGAGAGTTCGTGGATTTTGCGGATTGCGAGTTTGCAAATACGCAAATTCGCGAACGCCAGATTGGCAAAATTCCCCCCTGTTTAGTGTTCTGCCCCTTTGTCACTTTGGTGGTCTTTGTGTCCCTTAGTTTTCTTATTTCCTCTTATTTATTTTCTCTTTTTACTTGTGTGCCTCCCTTTTTGATTACTTTGACCTTAACTTTACTTTGTGGTCTTTTTCTTGTCTTTCTCGGTGTCTTTATCACTTGTAATTGTCTTTTGTAGCCTTTTTCGCGCTTTGCCTGTTTTCAAAATGGCTGCCGCGCTCGTTCTTTGCTCCTATTGGCTCATATGCCTGTCTTCAAAATGGCCGCCGTTTTCTCGCAAGACTTCGCGTCCAATCACAGCGCTGCCTGACTCCAAGATGGCCCCGCGTTTGTTTGCAGTACCTATTGGCTCTCGCGCCTGACCCCAAAATGGCCACCGAGACTCTTGCGAGAGCTCGCGCTGCTTTCTCCACTTTTCTATTTAATTTTCGCGCTCTTTGCTAGGCGCTTCCCGGAGGGGTCGCTTCTCTTTCCTTTTCCTCTTGCAGCGATCGGGGTGGGCTCCCGTGTCGCTGCTGTTTCGTTGATGTCGCGGCACTCCTTCTTCTGGTCACGACGCGATCCAGGGTGGGCTCCTGGTTAAAATCGTGATTCTGTACCTCGGACGATTCCGATCCCGCCTCGTAACCAGATGTCGTGTTCCCAGCCCCAGGAATGCACGCAGGACGCCAGCTTATGTTGCAGGTACCTTTATTGGATCATCATGCATCTTGTACAGCTCTGCATATCGGCGACCTCTTGCCCCGAGGTCTTGGTCCAGTCTGCCCTCGTCCCCTCCCCTGACTGGATGTGGTGTCCGGTGTCCCCTGTTCCCAGCCCCTCGTCCGCAGGGTCTTAGTGCCATCTCCTGGGCACTACAATATGCAAAAAGACATTCGTGAATTCTCTTACACAGTCATTTAATGCTACTGTTTCTCCCTCCAAAAATCATATTGCAGGAATATAAGACACATGAATTAGCGATACACTGTTAACCCATATTATTCTAATGTGAATACAAATATAAATGCATTTAAGGAGTTTTATATAGGGCGAACAAGACCCGGAGATATCGGGTATCAGAGCGCTTTCCATAGCAAAAGTTTTGTTACATGAGGACGCATTCATTTTTGTTAGGCACCGGCAGATTAAGTGATTTGCCCAGAATCACAGGATGTTGAGCGTTCTTGCCGAGACTCGAACACGGTTCTTCAGCTTCCACGTCGACAGGTTCCTCAACTTCCACGTTAACCGCTCTAGCCATAAGACTGCATCCTCTCCCCTGAAATAAATGAAATCATAAACAATAATATGCTTTCTAGATTACCTGTCATTGATAATGAGCATATGATTAAATGTATGCTATGAAGGGGCCTAAAACGGGAAGGTGTGCAGCAGTTTGGTGTGAGGGATATTTTCCATATCTTTCTTTCTAGTAGCAGCACTTTGTTCATTAATAATTCGTGCTCTTTTATTTGTAGTCATGTGTGTCCATTTTAAATTAAAGTCAATGCTATGTTATTAGCAATTTCTAGGAGTAGCACACGTATTGGAAAAACCAATTGAAACTATTCATTTAGAAAGATGGGGTTTTGAGGATAGCAGGGCTATTACAAAGATGCTTGTCGTTGTAGCGCAGGTGTGGCATTATCTTTTAGGTCCGAGGAAGTGGTTGGGGGATAACATTTAGCCAGGTTTTCCAGTTTATGGTGCATAAAGTGTTACTACTGCTGTGATTAGACATCCTGCTAATTATCTCTGTGTGACAAGCTGTCAAGCAAGCTATGAATGTCTTCCAACAATATGTTTGGACATATAATACAGGTTCATCTGTGGCATTCCTGAGGTGGCAGCTTCAAGGTACAACAAGGGCTAAGAGATGGGCATGATATCTGCAATGTGTTGCACTATAGATTGTAGTGAGAGGTTTATATCTTTCTATGGGGTTAGGGAAATTGACCAGGATTGTCCATACCCAGTGCTAGGACATGGAGAGCTTAGCTGAGAGTTGTGCATGGAACATCTACACTGGAAGGTCTCTGGAGGGATGCCTGATTTAGAATTGACTGGGAATTCCACAACCTAGACTGTGACTTTTTAATGCAAATCTGTATATACAAAGACATGGACTCCGCCAAAAGCTGGCGTCTGCCTGAGAAAGATTTTACTTCTGGCTATTTCCTGTTTGAATGTGTGTTTTTGTTGGTGCAAAGTGTGTATGTGGAAAGTTGGAGTAATACTTTCCTTTTTTTCTTTTTTAGTGTCTATGGAGAAGCTGCAATAGCATCGATAGTTGCTGTTACACTTTGTCACAAATATCTTACAGATGCACACACTCACTCACTGATTTAGCACCAGAATTTTGCAGTTTGCATAAGTGGTTCAGAAGCAGGGTTTTAGGCAGGTTTTAGTTAGTTTATAGGCAGTCAACAGGCATTGCGTCTCAGTTGGTCACTGCTAGCCATACCCTTTATTGAATTATGGAGAACAGCTCTGAGGTAGGAGCAAATATTGTGACAGTATCCTGTTGTGTATCGATTTAGATTTCGTATGAATTTCCCGATTCATACCCTTATATAGGTACAATTCATATTGGCCTTATTTAGGCATAGAAATACAGCCCTTAATTAGGCATAGTTCATGCTACCCAAATATAGGCATGGCTACTTACATCCATTCATCTACGTCACAACAAGTTCCTGGAAAACCAGACTCTTAAGCCTTTAGGACTTCCCCTTGCTTGAATATTTATTTCTCCAATAACTCATTTATTATGCATAAACATTGATTCCTTAGGGGTTCATTCTTCACGTTCTTATGCCCGACTTTTACGTCAATACTGGCATTCCTAAACACCTTCAAGGTATAAATATACCTTCACTTGCTATGGCAAGGCACGGTGCGGTTCGGCTACCTACTTGCACGACGAGGCTCGCCACAGCAAGTCCCGAAAGAAGTCAAGTCCCCAACTAATGCACTGACTAGACGTTGTCATCCTCCTCGCCGAGAATCCAGTTCCAGTATTTCTGACTCCCCTTGCAGGGTGTTAGAGATCGAGTCCCGGGAAAGAGATACCAACCTCTCTCATTCTAGGGTATGGAGCTGATTAGAACCTAGAGAAACCTTTGGCAATTCTTGGCACAACAAAACTAAACTAAACTATTGTTAAAACAGCACCTATTTCTTTCCTCGTACTAGACTTTGGTAAGGTACACTGGGGTAGGGTTATTTTAGAAGCACCAGTTGAGTATTTTAGCCTGTGTTATTTATATATGTATTTTTATATATGTCATAGCTACAAACCATGCTATTACAGTATTATTTTATATTACTGTTAACGCTGTACGCATTATACTTCGCATTCTGTCTTACGATTGTAGCAGTTCATATCTCTTGCATGAGAAATAAGACTGTTCAATAAACCCTTTTTATTAAAACGCCTGTCTCCCTATTTCTGTGCAGCAACTCTGTAGAAACGAAGCATGCACGATTGACTGAGTGAAGCCGTTATCTAATGTTTCCCCGACTCTGAAGATATTATCCAGAATCAGGGAATCAAAGTTGTCATGTTTATGCGGTTGTCAGAAACAAATCCCTTCTTGTTCAATCCAGAAATTTTCTAGTGACCTCTGAGTTAGCTGGCACACACAAGTAATTAAGTTTAATGTACTTGATAGAGACACTCTCAACTTGGTGAGTTAAAGAAATTGCTGGATAGTGCACTCAAAATAGGGATAGTGCACAGAGTACAGTCCTCTTGGTCTTCTTTCATGGTTTGGGTAAAACCCCGCGATTGCAACGTATGCTGCATTTCATTGGTAATTCTGCTGCATTCCCCTGGGACCATCCAGACTATAACTGGTTGTTCAAATTTCAGCCTGTTGTGGCTAGGTTTCCAGAGATTCATGCTCCTGGAACAAATATTACCATTGATAAGTCCTTGCTCCTGTAAAATGGGTGTCCCCTGTTCAGGCTCCTGTTCAGGCAGTACATACAGAGCAAAAGAGCTCGCCATGGCAAAATGTACATGATGTGCGAGAGCTCCACTGGTTATGTATACAGCCTGAGAGGGAATCCAGGGAATTACTCCATTCTTAATCCTGTAGGTTGCTCTTCCACACTATCAGTGACTGCAAATAGTGTATAGGAGCTTGTCCAACCACTCCTACATAAAGGTTATAACCTTTATCTGGACAATTTTTACACAGAAGTAGAGCTGTTCAGCGAGCTGTACAAAGCTGGCACTGTGGCATGTGGTACAGTTTGATGTTGCCATGCAAGGATTCTCACAGTTGTTTGTCAGAAGCTCCAAAAATTCCAGAACACTGTGCTCCACTCCAACAACCTGTTGTAGTCAAATGATCTGTTAGGCAGGATGTGTATGTGCATAGTACCATCCATGATGGGAGCACTTCATCGGTCATGGTTTGGGCTCAGTTGATCGAAGTTTACATGCCTACCTGTATACTTGATCACAACAAGTACATGGGCAGAGTAGAAAAGAATAATCATGTACTTCAATGTGCAGTTGTGCTTCTCATGTTGTCTCTGCATTCTTGTCTGGCTTTGTTTAGATTCTTAGGTTTGGGTATTCTTGTGTAGAATTGGATGTTAATACATAGAATGTCTCTGTTTACCTTGGAGGTTGAAACCCACTTGAAGTGGGGCAGTTGGAGGTTGAGCTGTGCTTGATGGAGCCTCTGTTGTGTGGGCTCCACTACCATGTAGCATATGAATAGACTTCTTTCCACAAGAACATCTGTCTACGGCCTAATCACTACAGAAAATGTGGCGGTGATCCTGGCTACATGGTGGAACCCCTGCCTGCTACATTGTCAAGACTCTGTGTCCTACTACTTGTTGATCTGCTTTCATCATTTGAACTTTAAGGTACTGTACTTCTCTTTATTTGATCCCATCTCCAGTCTACAAGAAGATTAGTTTGGCTCATGCAATTGTGATTTTATTGGGCGGAAATTAGGTCAGTTTTCTCCCGACACCCTAGTCTCATGCTCACCCTTTAACTAGCCGCCCCACACCCATGCACTTGCTATGTTTACATGCCAGTCTTCTCTGGGCCACGTCAGCAGCTATGTGATGTTTCCTTTCACCAACTGGTGTGTCACCGCATTGCAGCCTGTCTTTGGCTATGTCACTGTACTACCCCACGGCTAGCTGGTGCGCATCCTTTCTTATGACAAAGCGCAACATCTCCTTATGGCAGCTATTTCTTTGGCAGCTGCTTCTCCGGACTTTTGTGACATCAGCTGATGTTTCCACAAGAAGCTGGTGCCTGTCTTTAGCCTCGAGCCACATGTAGCATCTCTACGCACAGTGGCCATTTCTACTTCTACCCGCACTGCTTCACGGAGCGCTTCACTTCACCATTGTTACCGACGATACACACGTCAATGCGTATTATCATTCAGCAAGTACCTTCAGCTTACATTACTTTCCACCATTTTCATCATAGATAAGCATGTCTATGAGCCTTGTGTGTGTGTCTTGCAGTTCAGCAATCCTCACGACGACATGCACCTCTTCAGTCTTTGCATACCATCCAATTCATCGACGGTGTGTCACGCGGTGATACACCCTGGTTTTTCAAGTCAGTGACACACACTTCTTCATTTCTCCTCAGGTATTTTCCATTTGTGTGTCATTTGATGATACACACACCTAATAACTTACATCAAGTTTTAGTTCCTCCTCTTCTCCAGTCAAGTTTAATTTTATTACAAGAGGTTCTCCATTGACAATATTCCTACATTTCTCCAGCAGGACTCCATTTGTGATTTGCATTGTACATTAAATGTTATCATTCTTTACTCATGTGTACTTTACAATCTGTTAATCATCCATGAGCATTTTTAGACTCCACAAGTGATTATTATCCCCAGCTACTTACATATGTATAACACAAAAAACAGGGGGGTCTACCAGCTTAGTGATGTGGCTGCACTGTCAATCCGAGTTAACAGAATCTCGGGGTGGATATGTCACATCAAGACAGCTTATTTCAAAACAAGGTGAACACTATATGTATAGGAAAGACCAACACGGTACAGATCATTCATACATGGTTGACAAATCCAAAACAATTAGCAAAGGGTTACCATCAAATTGACTCAATGATCAGTCCAGTCATATGGCCAAACCCCGGTGCAAATCAGGCTAGTCCCGGGGTTTGGCCATATGATTGGACTGATCATTGAGTCAATTTGATGGTAACCCTTTGCTAATTGTTTCGGATTTGTCAACCATGTATGAATGATCTGTACCGTGTTGGTCTTTCCTATACATATAGTGTTCACCTTGTTTTGAAATAAGCTGTCTTGATGTGACTTATCCACCCCCAGATTCTGTTAACTCGGATTGACAGTGCAGCCACATAACTAAGCTGGTAGACCCCCCTGTTTTTTGTGTTATACATATGTAAGTAGCTGGGGATAATAATCAGGTAGGGGTCTTTAAATTAAATATCCCTTGGAGCCTCTCGAAACGGTTTGGTTGTTGATATAGTTTGAAATCTGCCATTTGTAGGTCATAGTTTCACACCTGCCCTGCCATATTAGGTCATAGATTGTAAATGCTTTATTGTTTTTTATTCCTCTTCTTTTTGTTTTGTTTGAGTTTGTTTTGTTTTAGTAAGAGGGGAAGATATGTAGTAGTGCTCCTCATGTTGTTACTGCATTCTTCTCTGTTCTTGTTTGGATTCTTAGTTGTGGGTATTCTTGTGTAGAATTGTATGTCAATATATGGAATGTCTCTGGTTACCTTGGAGGTTGGAACCCAATTGAAGTAGGGCAGTTGGAGTCAGAGCTGAGCTTGATAGCCTCCACTGTGTGGGCTCTACTACTATGTAGCCTATGAATAAACTTATTTCCATAAGAACATCTGTCTACGGTCTAATCACTACACGGTCATGTAATATGAGTCCTCAAATGTGCGTATGGTATGCTTTACCCACCTGAACCAGTTGGCAACATACAATGTGTAGATTGTTTACTGACATATCACCACAGGAAGACCAATGTGTTTTCTTGACTTTCAGTTGACCACTATTGAAAGTCTTACTGTGGAAGAAGCAGTAGCTCCACTTCATCTGCTGGCAAGGCTGCAGGATTGGGACTTTGCTGACTGCATTCTTGCAACAGCAAGAACTATTCAACCCTGTTGTCATTGCAAAGCCTGTTCTAGGCAAGGAAAGAAGCAAGAGACTTGTTGTTACTGTCCACAATGCCCATTTCAGTCAGGCCTATATTTTCCAACTTGCTTTACTTTGCAGAGTACAAACATGAAGTATTCAGAAATTGACTGAGGTGGAACTGTCTTATTATATAACTTTCAATGTCTGTCCATCAATGCATACCTTATCATGAGCCACTATGTCACTATGCAAGCAGCCTTTCAAATAGTTTCCTCTTGTTGAGAAAATCTTGGACTTGATTATGGCCTACTGGACACCTTTATCCGTTGTCAGAACAAGATAGATGTTATGTTTGCCTTATGACCAGTGAATTACAGTCACCGCACTGCACATAATGATGGACAGAACATAGCCCATATTGTCACTGAGTACTCTATGCAGAAAAACCAAAGCCTTTAGTAGTTTTTGAAGTGCTCTTAACCTAGGACAGTCTTCCTCAGCATGTTTTGAGAGTCTAGGCCTCAAGATTACAGTTAATTTATGATTAACAAATAAAATCAATCTAAAGAGTTAAAAGTTTAAAAACGATAGACCAACTAGCATGTAGGAGATTTAAGGAGTTTTTTTATTAACAATTTGACTATATTTTGCATATCAGAAAAGTTTAGTTTTGGCCTTAGTGCTCAGGCAATGCCTTTCTGCTTTCTTGTAGGTAGTTAGGTTATGTGTTTGCATTTTCTGTATTATGTACATTTTCCGATTCCTGCAGACTACCTGACAACACCACAGGAAATAAATGAATGACTTGTATTTATAATTTCAGAGCTAGCATCTTAAGGTGGGGAATGATTCTGAGAAACACGAACGATGTTCAATACTCTTTTTTGGGGAATAACATAAATCTCTTTCACATTATTTTATGATGTACGAAATTGTTTATATTGAATTTAGATAGTATTGAGCATTGAGTGAATTATAGGATTACAAAATCAGTGATGAACACTTTTTCTTGGCAAGCTCCAGGATATCTTTTGCTATGCTAATAAACATTAATTGAGTTTTGAGTACAGATTTAAGGGCTTCTCTCACCATATAAGGACAGTTTGAAGAGTTTGGGTCCCTTCTTTCAGATAGTTAGACAATGGGTTGCAGTTTTTTCCATCTACCAAAAATAAGCTGATAATGTTTTCAGGCTGCAATTCTTTGTGCTGGTGACCAGACGACAGTAATAATAATAATAATAATAAAGGAGTTTATAAAGCGCCTGGTGACGCCATCCCGGCGTGTCCCCGCGCTGTGGAGAGAGCAGCAGGAGAAAGTGAGAGACCTATAGGGTAAAAAGGTAGGTTTTTAAAAGTTTCCTAAATATTGTCTCTGTCTCTGCAAGTCTGATGTTCAGTGGGAGAGAGTTCCAATTTTTGGCCGCCAGCGCACGAAAGGAGCGCCCTCCCATTCTGGCCTTGTTTATCCGGGGGGCTTTCAGAAGACCAGTTCCCTTGGAGCGCAGTGCTCTGTTGGGCACGTAGGGGATGGCAAGATCCTTCAGGTATTCAGGGGCTTTCTGAGAGGTTATCCTGTAACATATTAGGAGCGCTTTGAACAGGATCCTCTTTTTTATAGGGAGCCAGTGAAGGGCAGCCAGGGTGGGCTTAGAGGCAGCTCTTTTGGGTAGCCTGAGGACTAACCGGGCTGCCGTGTTCTGGAGAACCTGCAGCTTTCTAATGTTCTTCTCGGTAGTCCCTAAGAGTAGAACATTACCGTAATCGATACGGGAGGTGACTAGAGCTGGGGTCATCGTGCGTCTGGCCTCTAAAGGAAGAAGGTCCAGGGTACGGTTTAGGGTCTTCAACACCCCAACGCATTTCCCTACTAGCTTCTGGACGTGGCTATCAAAGAGAGTCTGGGATCGACCCAGACACCCAAGTTCTTTGCTTCCTTGCAAGGAGAAGGTAAAGGGCCTAAACAAGGAGGCCACCAGTCCTGAGTCAAACTAGCCGTGTTTCCCCCTATCACAAGAACCTCAGTTTTAGAGCCATTGAGCTTCAGGCAGTGTTGGTTCATCCAGCCTGCAAGCTCCTGCATGCAAGTTTTAAAATTTGCGGCAGCTAAGGTGGGTGCCTGGGATAGGGAGATGAGGAGTTGGGTATCGTCGGCATAGGATACTAATTTTATGCCGTACGATTGGACCACATCCGCCAGCGGGGCCATATAAAGGTTAAACAGGGTGGGGCTCAGGGCAGAGCCCTGAGGCACCCCCTGTTCTAGGGCAATGCTGTCTGAGAGGGAATTTCCTCTCTGAACCTGGAAGCTGCGATCTATGAGGAAAGCTTTGAGCCATCCCAGTGCAGCCTTGGTGACCCCAGCCTGGTTAGACTTCTTATTAGTAGAAGCCCGCTTTACCGATTAGGTAATGCATTTATAAACCGACCGCCTGACACAGTAGTGGCCTTAAGAAGCAATTTGGCATATGGAATAGTTTCCTATATATGTGCTCTAGAGTTTGGATTAAGTTCTTCGTAACTTTAAGGGGAGATCAGCCCCTCTTTGCCTTGGGTTTGCTAAACGGAGACTTGTAGACCATTTCTCTGTAAAACAAACACCGGGGCATATTATCAAGGGGGTTTATCTCCGCTTTTTTGGCTTTAAAAGCCAAGTAAGCGAAGATAAAATTATCTCCCTATTACCTAGCTGTCGCTAACACCAGTTAGCGACAGCTAGTAGGAGATAGGGACCATCTTGGGCCCCGCTTTGCATATCAGTGATATTTATCACTAATGACACCTGCCCTGAGCAGTTCTTAGCCATGTTATCCAATGGGAGGTGGATAACATGGCTAAGAGCATTAGCTCGGTAATGCATGAAAATCGCTGACTTTTCAGCGATATTCATGCTTTGCGGCGATTTTTATCGCATTTGCGTTAAACCTTGGTAATACCAAGGTTTATTTGCGGTAAAAATCGCCGCAGCTCAGCGGTAAATTTTTGTCTCTAACCAAGCAATAGCGATAATTATCGCTTTTGCTTGGTAATATGCCTCACCATTTTATGCGTAGCCGTATAAATCAAAGTTGCTAGGCCAACATGTTATTTTTTTCTGAGGATTGATTTGCATTTTTCCCGAAAATCATTACCTTTGATTTAGATTCAATGAGAGTGCACTTTTTATTCAGATTGAAATAATGTAATGTATCTAATGCTCTTTGAAGGCCGATGTAGCTTTGATCTAGTAATACAAAATTATTGATGCATTGCAGAAGTTGAGTGTGACCAATTTTTACCTGCACCTTGGTGTCCAACTATCGGAATATTAAGGCTTGTGATAAGGCCCTTAGAATCCTCCATGAGTGCAGTCTCTTTTCCAAAGGATATGTCTGTCAACCTTATCAAAGGCAGCAGAGCAGTAGATGAAGAATGCATAAGGGGGGAGGGGGCATTCTTCAGTATAGCCTGCTGTTCCACAAAAATACACTGTCATTATATTGTCACGCTGCTACATCCTGACATGAAACCTTTCTGGTAGAATTGGGTGATTTTTTTCTTCCTCGATCCATGCTTCCAATTCTTTTGACTCCCTTCGTTGCTAGGCCTCAACCCCCATGCTAAGCCTTTTGTTTAGCCTTTGGCGTAGTTCTCACTTAGGCCCCCATAACGTTTTGTCCACATAAGGTATACGTGCCAAATTTGTATCCCTTTTTTACCATATCCTGAGGATTCTAAAGGTATTCAGAGTTGCTGGATTCCCCTCGAGGGAACCGAAAAATTTGCCAAAGCACAGCTACATTTGGGGGGGGTTTCAGAAAAAGGGGAAAAATGTGACACAGAAGAAAGCATCTATTTCTTCCCTGCAAATAGTATCAATGAAGGGTTTGTTATGCTCAAATCACCATCTTCCCAGCTTTCTGGAACAGGCAGACTTTTGACAGTTTTGGAATTTTACTAGGACATATATTTTTAATATTTGTTGTGCTTTCAACCTCCTTCCAGTTAGTGGTGGAAATGGGTGTAAAACGAATTATTGATCTCAGGAAGCTGTCCATTTCTGAACAGTAGATACATTCTGAAATCAGCAAGGGGTCATTTGTGTAGATCCTTCAGGGTTTTCCTATAGAAAGTAATAACTGAAATAAAAAAATATTGACATTGAGTTGCAAAAAATCACCCCTTTGTGACCACATTTTCACCTATAACTTCTTCTAATTATAGCATATTTTTAGGTTTAAATTTCTTTTATTGATTTCAGTACAAAACAAGAACAGTACAATACCATCAGGAATCCACATAGAATGGAAAATGCTAGGGACTAGCCGGCATCGTATATCACCTCATATTGCCCATTAGGGCATGCTGTCCACACCGTCTGTCTTTGTAAAGTATCGCTATTGGAATGGATGCTCCCAAGCAAAGAGCTATCGTGAAGCCAACTGTACAGTAACAATATTAACAAACCCCCGCCCACCCCCAAACTCCCTCCGCCCTACCAGCGTGCCGATATACGTCAAGTAATTGTCTCGCCGATGTAGCGCGCTCATGGCGCCTCTGTCTCTGATTCAGTGGCGACATGATTAGTGTCTGTCAGGCGTAGCAACAGAAGATACCTTGGACATGTTATTTCGTTAAATTCCTGGGATAGTAATGTGAGCAGCGGTTGCCAGACTGTGTGGAACGTGGCAATGGACTGTGTGAATGCGGCTTGATTGCGTTCCATCCCAAGTGTATGCCAAAGTCTATGCAGCCAGCCCGTGTGAGTCGGCCTAGTGTTGGTCCAACCAGAGAGATAGAATGTGCTGGGTAGCAGCCTTTAATGGTAGTCCCATTTGCCACCCCCTGATGGACTTCAGCGGGTAAGTGAGTGCGTTCGGGAGTCCTAATATGGTGTAGGCCGGGAACCTAGGAATTTCGGTGTCTAGGGAGCTGTCAATGACCAGTACCCTTTGACTTCCAGGCAATCCCACAGGAGGTGTGTCAACGTGCCTTCTGCGCCGCACCCTCTCCAGCAAGACGGGCTCCAGGATGGGTTGCCTCTATGTAGCCTAGCCGGGGGTGAGGTACCAGTACGTAGCGATCTTCACGGCTGTCTCTCTGCCCGCTGTATTTCTAGCCATGTGGTTGGCCCTATAATATATGGATTGCCAATCTCGGAGTGTCAGGGACCTCCCTAATTCCTTTTCCCAACGCCTCTGTCCAGCTGTAGCTCAGGGTGGGGGGCGGGGGAGAGCATCTGGTAGAGATCGGTAATCAGGCCGCGATCCGTGTCGTTCGTGACCAGCCACTTCTCAAAGGCGTCTGCCTACCAAGGGCTCAATCTCGGGTTGTGTGAGCCAGTGTCTTATTTGAAAATATTGAAAGAGCTGAGGCGCCTTGAGATCATAGTTTTGGGACACTGTGGATAGCGGCAAAAGCCCTCCAAGTCAAAAAGATGCCCCACCGATCGACAGCTCGTGCCTCGGCACTGGGGAAACGACCGCTCACTGGTGCCCGGTGGGAAGTCAGGGTTATCTAATATAGGGGTTAGCGGTGAAGGAAAGGATGTGATCTCCCTTCTAATGGCCACTGAGTCCCACACCTTCATTATGGTTCACGTAATAGGTGACTTTTGAAGCGACCGTGGCCTATGTGTGCGGTGGAGGAAAGGTATTTTCCACAAGGCGGTCTGGGCCATTGCCCTATCCTGGAAGAGCCATCTCTTCTCTGATTCGGGCCTGTACCACTCCACTAGAGATCTGAGCTGCGCTGCTTGAAAGTATTGTTGGAGATTGGGGATCACAATCAACCAAAGGAGAGAGTAAGGGAATTGATTCACAAACGTGAACGGAGAGTACTCCTGATCCCCTGGGTATCAGTAATAAACAAACAAAAGAGGAGTACCATCAGAGATAGCTTGGATAAAGCGGTCTGAATGGGATGAATGAAAAAAAGAAGAGAGTCCTTCCTTTTTTAAGAAACCCCTCACTCACCGACCTGGTCGGTGACATGCTTCATCATCGGGGTCCACCCTGACAGCCGAGTGCCATCAGGGTGTGCTGCGACACCTGGACTACAGTGGAGCTGGTATTTTTTGTGTGTGAAGTGAAAAAAAGTGTTAAAAATTGTCCTGGTATACTTGTGTGGAAAATGTATTCTCAAGGAACTGGACAATATTAAAATTAAGTGTGTGGATACGTTTAGGTGTTATGACCGTGTGTATCACTTATGTGTGAGGTCTACATGTTTCAACCTGTAGGATGGAAGGTACCGGGTTTTCGTCAGGACCAGAAGGAAAATGGGTGGTCAGGACACACTAAGGCCCTGCCGTTCCCTAGATTCCTGTGCACTGCTGACAAATAGTCAGAGTGAAAAAGCTCAAAAACAAAATGGTCGAGCTAAAAGCAAAAAGACCTGGAGGGAGAAAATAGGCAAAAGGTCACAAGTATGATTAATACAAGCCTGTTACGAAGTGCCATGCTGGTTCTCACGTGTCTTCTGCTGTATAGTGCATTCCATTCAGGGCTTAAAGTGATCGGTAGTGACTGACTATCACTAAAGCTGGCACACTCTATCAATAGTGTTGTGCTCGGTGTTCACTAGGTAGTTAATATGGCATTCAATCATATTCAGCACTTAATAGTGCGTGGTGAAAAATGCTCACATTTCCATTAGCGTGAGGAAACAACGATGTGGAATCTACGTGTTTCAACTTTGACTCAAACTGGCACACTCGAGTGATTATGGTGTGCACAGTGGTCGAGGGGTCGTTAAATATTTATTAGACACAGTCGATAGCACTCAGCACTTCCGTGTGCAAGACTCAACTACTCACGTTTTTGAGTTAAAGTGAGCAAAAATCGACGCAATATGTTTGTCCCATCAAACATACACTCACACTATGCAAACACACAAACAACACACAAACACAGGCCGAAAAGGGAAACAAGGCTTACTCCTATTGTGGATCTTTTAGGCTTCACGGGGTGGAGGGAAGGTAAAAACCCAAACTGCCATATTCTGCAATAGGGAAATAATCAAACAGCTATCACGGGTTATGCTTAAGAAGAACAAATCCAAGCTGCCAGGATCGGGCTCTGAGCTTTATATTTACTTACAGTTCAGTTGGGTAAAGGGTTCTGAGTACCTACTTGCCTCTCCGTGCCTCCCCGTGAATGATTCAGAAGCCGCCAGTGTAGATATAGCGGCAACTGTGCTTCCGGGATGGGCGTGGTCGCGCAAATGCGTAGTGACGCATTAGGAGATTGGGGATCCCCAGGCCCCCTTCATCCGTCTTACGGTAAGCAAGCATTTTGGACATTCTCTGCCTCTTCCCCCCCCAGATAAATTGCTGTATTGCCATCTGCAATGATGTAATGGTTCCGACCGGGGGGAACACGTAGATAGTCTGGAAAATATATAGAATCTTGGGGCGTGCCGACATTTTCACGGCAGTGATTCTTCCCAGCAGTGACAATGGTCGCTACTTCCAGCGCCCCAAATCACTTTGGATTTGCGATGCCAACCTGGTATAATTCAAGGCTACCGTCTGTTCCGTTGACGGTGTGAGGGTAATGCCTAGATATGGGATCTGCAGTTGAGTTTGCAGCCCCCTTCCATACATGGGTGTTGCCCGGTGAAGGTGGGCGTTTTTGCCCAGTGGTAGGAGCAGCGATTTCCCTTTGTTCACTTTAAGGCCCGACACTCTGCCGAAAGCGTCAAGTTCCTCTAGGAAGGCCGGGACCGAGCGCGCCGGGTTGTCAAGCGCCGCTAGGATATCGTCAGCATATAGGCCGATCGGGTGGGGTTCTCTGCCAAAAGTAATGCCGTGGATGTTGGGGTTGTCGTGCACCCTTTGCGCAAGCGACTCAATACAAAGTGCAAAAAGGATGGGGGAGAGGGGGCAGCCCTGCCTAGTGCAGCGTCGTATTTCAAAGGGACTGGAACATTGACCATTGAGGCGGATCTGCGCCTCTGGATGGTGATAACAGCTTGGAATCCAAGCTTGGAAGCGCTCTCCCACTCCAAAGTGTGTCAGAACCTTTCTTAGAAAGGTCCAATCGACTCGGTCGAACGCTTTATCAGCGTCGATAGCTGGGAGTGCTGAGTCCGATTGCTGGAAGTGGGTTTTGTCCATTAAATGGAGGACTCGTTTGGTGTTATCACTACATTGCCTACCGGGGATGAAGCCTGATTGATCCGGGTCTATGATACCCCGGGAGGCAAGCTCCAAGCCTCGAGGCGAACACTCCCGTGAAGAGTTTCAGGTCAAGATTAAGTAGGGAGATCGGCTGATAGGCTGAGCACTGAGTGGGGTCTTTGCCCGGCTTAGGCAGCACTATCACGTCTGCCTCCAGCATATCTCCTGGGATGGAGCCGGGGCCCTGGAGCGAGTTGAAAAGTTTAGTAAGAATCAGGGCGAGCAGCGGGCAGAATGTCGTGCAAAAACCGGCGGAGAACCCGTTCGGACCTTGGGCCTTTAGGGGTTTAAGGCGGGAAATGGCACTGATCACCTCCTCAATTCGTATAGGTTCGCCTAGGGAGTTTCTGGCTGCCGCATTCAATGCCGTGGTGGCTACCCCACTTAAGTAGGAATAGGCACTGCTTTCGGGCACGTGATCTGCCGTGTAGAGTGATGCGTAGTAGTCCTTGAACGCCTCTGCAATTTGTGCCTCATCATGGATTGCCATCCCATCCTCGCTACTTAAAGTCGGAATTTTTGAGTGTTGAACTTTGGCCAGCAGTGCGGTCGCGAGGAGGCGTCCCATCTTATTCCCCCAAACATAGTACGCGTGTTGTAACCTAAGAGCTGCATATTCAGCCCGATCCATGTCTAGGCTCGCCAGCTGAGTTCTAGCCACCTTCAACTGTTTCCAGACACTAGGGGCGCCTGTGCGGCTATGCACTCGCTCGCAGCTCCGCTGGCCTTACGATCTTTGGTTTCCACTGCAGTGATGGCGATAAGCTCTCCCCGCACTACTGCCTTCAAGGCCCCCCACACCGCAGTTAAAGGCATATCTGGATGGTCATTGACCTCCAGGTAACCGGTCATGCATTCACGGAGTTGCTGGACTATCACCGGGCGCTGCAGAATGGTTTCTCTCAACCGCCATCGACCTGGTGGCCTCCTAGCGTTAGTAACTGTAAGTGTGATTTCCACTTCATCATGGTCTGAAATGCCTGCTGGGCAAATATCAATGTCTGCCACCCGGTGTTCCAACTCAGTGGTACCTATGAAGTGGTCCAGTCTGGCATACATACGGTGCACATGGAAGTAAAAAGTGTAATGTGATGTCCCAGGGTGTTTAGCTCGCCACATGTCCTCAGCCCTCTCTGTGTCAACCACTCCCTCCCTGCCGCTGACAATAAGCCTGTGTTGCCATAGCGATGAGCTGATCTGTCTTTCTCTGCATCCATCACTAGATTAAGATCCCCCCCAGGAGTAGGAAGGAATCTGGAGAACGCAGGGCCTCCGACAGGGCATTTCTGAGAATATGTTCCTGACCAGAATTGGGGGCGTAGAGGGAACCCATTGTCAGTGTCATGTTACCTATTGTAAAACTGTATGCTAGAAGTCTCCCTCTGATCTCCCCCACCTTGTCTCCAACCCGTCTGCGGAAATGCCTAGCCACTAGGATCGCTACCCCTGCTTTTTTGTCAGATGTGGAGGAAAAAAACTGTTGAAGGAACGCTCGGGATCTCATCCTATGGCAGTCCTTTAAGAGCAGGTGTGTTTCTTGAAGTAAGCATAGTGCGGCACCTGAGCTCTCAAGATATGACAGGACAGTGCGACGTATGATAGAGTTATTGAGGCCCTTAACATTCAGTGAGAATTTTCAGAGGTACATCAGCCATCTGGGTATCGGGAGGCAGCAGCTACGCGGTCCGCCTTGCGCTTTTTCAGTGAGACTGGCGCCAAGGACACGGAGCTGGTCGGCACACTGGTTCCCTCCCACCCCCCCACAGTCCCGCAACTCCCCCCTCCCGCACTCCCCAACCCCCCCTTCTCACCCAACCAACAACAACCCTCTTCCCCCACCCTAACCCCAACACCTCATCCTCCCCTCCCTGCTCCAAATCCCCAGTGAAGAAGAACCAAAGTTGTATTATTGTCCCAGGCCATGTAACCCCCAGAGTAGGCCTGTGGTAGAATCACGAAAGGGAACGTGTGGCACTGGTGACCTATTTCGGGCCCCCGCCCCGTCCCCCCCGACCCGCCATGATATGGTGCAGTAAGGACCCCAGCCTAGCACGGTCAATCAGATGCTAGTGTATCTCTGGATACTTCTTGGATGGCCGACGCCTGTTCCTGGGCCATAGTGGCGGGATCTGGTTTCAAAGAGGCTCTGGGAGAGCATCTGCAGACCACCGTTTGCCACTCGCTCCGTGGTGATCGTTGCAGTTGATCCTGTGACAGTCTTTGCGAGGCAGCCGACTCTGAAACATCCTCAGGAGAGTCGATACCTAGGCGGGAGCAAGTGTCCCGCAGGGATCGCATCTGGTGAAGGGACCTGTTCCATTTAAAGATTAGTCTGAAGGGATGACCCCAAGAATAGGGGATTCCTTTCTCATGCAGGAATGATGTGGCAACTTTAAAAGTCTTCCGTTTATGTAAGGTGATGGCCGAGAGATCCTGGTAGAGCTCCACTGGCTGTGCCTGGTACATGAGGGGCTGCTTCTGTTGTGCCTCCCGGAGGATTCCCTCCTTTAAGGGGAAGTCGGGCAAGAAGGCAAAAATATCAGCGGGGGGCAGGTGCGCGGCGCGCCAGGCCAACTCTGTGCGCCCTATCAATACGAATGGCAAAGTCCTTTGTTTCCCGACCCCTCTGCTTTGGACGGCACACCTCAAACCCTGATGTTGTTCCTCCAGGACCTGTTTTCAAGGTCCTCTGCGTGTGCCTGCAGATCCACCTGTTGGTCCCGTAATCAAATGAGTTCCTGCTGGAGCTGCTCCACTTCTACGCCTCTGGAGTGTTTCATCTCCTCAATGGCGGCCACTCGCTCGCCCAAGCCATCGACATCTCGGCGAAGTTTGCGATGTTCCCCTGCCATTTCCTGCTTTAGTGTTTGAAAGTCCTCTCACAGTGAATTGAATGGGGATTCGAGAAAGGATTTGCTTATGTGGGTACCTCTTGAGATATCTATACACTGCCAGGTAATGCATGGAGAATACCCATCAGCCCACCCATTGGCGGAATCTCGTCATCTGGGTTTTTGTAAGAACTGGTATCCACTAGGTCCTTCACTGAGTCGTATTGTCAAGAGTACTAGTATAAGATCCACCAGTGAGAGAAAACCAACAAAATTGAATGGTGGTGCTGGTATTGAAAAAGAAAAGTTGCAGTGCACAGAGAATTGTGAAAAATTCAAAATCAAGAAGTCTTTAAAATTGCCTGTTATGACGCCAAAGGTAAGACTTTATTAGGAGGATCAACATAATGGCAAGATTAAAAGCAGAGTGATGATAGTGTGTCAGCAAATACTACTATCAGTGGATGGAAGTTATATGGTCGACAAGGCTCACAAGGCTTTCTTCAGGACCTGTACTTATTACACTACTGCAACAGTGAAAAATAATATAAGTGAACCATGTAAATAAAGACCTACCGTTAGTAGGCTAAGATCATGGTTAAAGGAGTACTCGGCTCAGTGGCAACGACGGACAGAGCGGGGCCTCAAAAACCTGAGCGAGTGCCAGGCGAGGTGAGGCTTGTTCCACACAACTTTGTGGAAGAGAACTTGTGAGGCTGAAACATGCCGACCATATAACTTCCATCCACTGATAGTAGTATTTGCTGACACACTATCATCACTCTGCTTTTAATCTTGCCGTTATGTTGATCCTCCTAATAAAGTCTTACAATTGGCGTCATAACAGGCAATTTTAATCACTTCTTGATTTTGAATTTTTCACAATTCTCTGTGCACTGCAACTTTTCTTTTTCACTACCAGCACCACCATTCAATTTTGTTGGTTTTCTCTCACTGGTGGATCTTATACTAGTACTCTTCACAATACGACTCAGTGAAGGACCTAGTGGATACCAGTTCTTTTTTTTTATTTTATTTATTTTATTTTATTTTTTTGTTTCAAAAGATTTTTATCTTTGTAGCAAATGTGCGTTTCTGTTAGCATGACCAACTGTGCATCGTACATTTTTAATTCTTGAAAAACTAAATTTCTCTTGGTCTTATTATTCAGGCCAGATACGTTCCAAGCAAGACAACTACAGTGTATCATTTTATGTAAAACCAATCCAAAAACATTCTCCCTTTCTTATCACTCTTCTAAGTTTCCTTCCTTGTTAGAAACATTTTAGCTTTATTTTGACTTGCCTTGCCAGTTTTATTTTTCTCTCTCCCCCCCCCCCTTTCTCCCTCCCCCCCGTACAGTAGGAAAACACCCCCCCCTTTATACCTGCTGTCGTTGGAATTACAGCCTCTTGAGGGTGTAGCCCTCTACCTGCCTCTCATCCACCTCAAAAAGTATATCATTCTCAGCTTTAGTAATCAACAATTTGTGCTAAATTATTCAAAGTGAACGGGCCCTTCTATATAGCAATCACGTAGTATTGACCATTCTAAAAATATATACCTAATAGCTTATACATTCGTAAGTTTATCTAAGACCGTTTCTGCCTCCTTAACCTGATTACAATAGTATGTATGCCCGGCTTTGATAACTTTTAAACATGCAGGTTCCTGGAGGAAGACCTGAGCCTCCACCGCTTTAAATGGGTCTATTAATTGACCCAAATTCCATCGTCTCTCCATTGTAGTTTTACATAAATCAGACCGAACAAAAAAAGTAACATTTTCTGTGGCAATAGGAGAGTTAGGTCTGGCTTTTAAAGAAGCAGCTTGTCTGAGTAAAAAGTTTCCGAAATAAATCAAAAATGGGCGAGGGAACTTATTGTTTCTGTTTTTGTTAGCTATTGGTAGTCTGTGAACTCTTTGGAGCTGCGAGTCCCAGTCCCAATCTGCAAGATCCGGAAATGCACGTTGAAATACTTTAACTCTATATGCTCTTGGATCTGCCCCTTCTGCCCCTTCAGGGACCCCAAAAAGCCTGAGATTTTGTCTTCTCTGTCTGTTCTCCATGTCTTCAATCTTTAATTGTAGGGTTCTAATCTCATCCCCATGACTGGAGCTTTTCTGTTCATTTTTAACTGAGGTCTCTTCTATATGTGCGACTCGATGTTGTAGCTCTTCTACTTCTTGCGTTATCGTATTCATATTACTATTGACTTCATATAAGTACGACTGGATTTTAGTATTGTCCTCCTTCAATTGCATAAAGTGTTGCTGAGCCTCTTGTCTCTGTTCAGTGAGCGTATTCAGAATTAATGCAAGAGAAGGGGCCCCCAATGAAACGTCAGAGAGTGGCACTTCCTGATGTAGATCGTTGGTACCCTGCGTAGCAACTTCCATTTCTTTTTCTACTGGGCACACACTATCACTTAGAATGGAGGCCACTTCATTGGTCTCTCTTCTCCTACTATAGAGTCTTGTTGTCGAAGTCTCTGTGTTCCCGCAGCTAGGTTTAATGGATTTGGCGGAGTAACTAGGGTTGTGATATCCACATCTTGGTTCTCTTGATTGTCCTTAAGTGGAGTTGTTGGCCCTGTGGAGCTGGTTCCAGAAAGACGTAATGCCATTGATTTTACACCTCCCTTAGCTTGTATCCACTTGCGTAATGGACTGTCATCAAATATTGGTTTGCTTCTATTATTGGCATGAGTTATGGCAGAGGAAAGAGTAGGGGGATTAATAATCTTCTTATTTTTAAGTTTACTTTTAGCTTTCCCCTTTCCTTTTTTCCGTGCCACGATTTTCCATTTGTCCTGTGGGAAACTCTCCTCAATGCCCCCCTCCTCATCTATCAGTTCCTCATACTCATCATTGGATTCCGTCTGTTTCTCATTAGTCAAATCTAAGTCATCTGAGCAAGTGAGGTGATAGCCGGGTCGTTCCTTAGCTCCATTTCTTTGGCAGAGTCTAAGCTTTCTATTAACTCAGTGTCTGCTAAGTGCAAAGATTGTACTTGTTGATTAGCTTTGTCTTTTACCTTTGCTCTAGCTATGTCGTTGTCTTTCTCGTTATCATTTCAAAAGACGATTATATCTGTATCAGTAGGTATTGCAGCCGGGTTTGTAATCACGAGATCAGTCTCAACAGTCTTAGTATTGCTATTACCAGTTATAAAAGCACTCCGTGGGTCAGACACCACAGCCCCATTACTACCCTTGTATATCTGCGTGGTAGCCTTAATATTAGTGCATTTTTCTAAGACTACTTTGGTTGAATCTATATTGGCCCCTTTAGCTTGAGTGTAATTATTTTTTATAGCGGTCGAAACTACAGGCGCAAGTGATTGCAGTTGCTTACCAGTTGTAGTTGCGGTGACTTTATCTTGTTTCCCTGTAGCAGTCAGATCCTGCAATCCTGTAGTACCATCCTTTCCTTGAAGCTTGGCTGAGGTTTTCACTTTATCAACTGCATTAACCTCAGGAATTGAGACCGTTTTCGTGGTCCTAGTGTTCCGTGGTTGGTTCTTCGGAGCCATAGCTGTATTTAAGGCCTTTGAGCGAGCCTCTGTGAAGGAAAAATGGCTCAAAGTTAGGGAGCTTTTACCTCTCGGTCCGTGCTGCAGAGAGCACTAGCTGCACGTCTCACGCTGGTAAGTACACCAATTCCTGAGTCTGAGGAACCAAGCCAGGTTAGTAGAGTCCAATGAGCCCAGCACGGGTAACCAGTCTCCGGCCCCAACCGGCGATTGCCTCTGCCGCTGCCGCTTATGAGCAGAAGCCGCATCCAGAATCAGCAATATCAGAAACAGCAATATCAGCTATAACAGCTATAACAGCTATATCCCCAGCTCTTAATCTTTTAGGGATTCACTGAGTTTCTCTGTCATCCAGGCACTGTAGAGTTTTGGGCAGTGCCCTCGGCAGTGTCTTTAATTAGGAGATTGCCTCATGTCAGGCAAACAGGATTCAGGGTTCAAAGTTCTCGGGCTATCGAGTCAGTCTCTACCCTTGGCCCACGAGAAGCAATTCTCCAGTGGCTGTGCAAGTAATCAGTCTCCACCCCCAGCCTTCGGTCACTCAGCTGTTCGTGAGCGGGAGCCGCATCCGAGTTCAATCTCTTCCCACAACTCGACCCACGGCTGCCCCCTCTCTATGCAAGCAAAGCCAATGCAGGTGCTCCGTCCCCAGCTGATCAGCCAGTTTCCTCCATCTGCATGCGGCAGCTTTCTGTCTCCTGTGCAGGCAAGTCCAGCCCGATGCGCCGTCTCCTGCTGTCTCTGCCCTCCGCGGAAAGCAGCTGTCCCGCGGCAGCCTTCTCCTGTGCAGTAATCCCTCTCCGCCCCCTACCGGCTATCGTCTCAACTGATAGTGAGAAGAAGCTGTATTCGGTTATGTCCCACGTTGAGAAGCCGAGTCGGGTCCCGTCTCTGCCGTCAACCCCTGGCTACCTTCTCCTATCGAGGTCAAAAGCAATTCTCCCAGTGTAAATGTCCTGGTTCTCTTTCGATTTTCCGTTAGTTAGATCAGAGCTAACCGATCACAGCTAAACAAAGCTCCACCGCCTGTGCATCTCTCCGCATTCATTGAGGCAGCGGGAGCAGCATTATCGGGCTACACCGGGCGGCGTCTTCAATCCGCCATCTTCAGTGGATAACAGTTCTTACAAAAACCCAGATGACGAGATTCCGCCAATGAGTGGGCTGATGGGTATTCTTTCTTCTTCTTTTCTGAACACATTGATTAGCTCTCCATACATTACCTGGGAGTGTATAGATATCTCAAGCTTTATCTAGACCCTTAGCATTCTTTTTGTGTTTTTACTAGTTAGATTGGGGGATAGGATGCAAGCAGGTCTTTAAACTCTTCCCCTTAGACCCTTCTTCACGGTTAGTTTTTCTTTTATGTGGGTACCTCGCCATCTTCTGAGACCACTGATGGCTTGGGGGTCGGAGAGGAGAGAGTCTTGTCGTTTTTGGAGGGGCCCTTGGTGAGCAGGTCAGTGAGGGTGCAACCACCCCTCCTCCCTGTGCTGGCCGTGGCTGCTGTCGGTCGTGTCGCCGCCGTGTCAGGATGCTGGGGGCGACGGAGAGTCCTGAGGCTAGTGTGTATGATGGGGGAGGCTACCCTGGTCCAAGGTGTAGGGCTCTGCAGGTGATGGTACTATGGGGGGGGCAGCTGCAACCAATATCCCAGACCCCCTCTCGAGACCCGGCCGTGACAGGGGCCCAGTCACCAGGCCTATGTGTCAGGGAAAATGTTGTCTTGCTCGGGCATGCAAGGCCGCCATCGGCCCTCCAAGAAGGATCTCCCCTATCCTGGACGCAAACCGGGTGTGTCCCTCAGGGGAGCGGCACACTGGACCCCTCAGGCCGCCTGTAGATACAGCTCCCGGGGTCCCATAAGGGTCCGTCTTTTGCCGGCAGGCTTTGCTGATGCTTCTCAATGGTGGCAGTGTCCCACTCTTGCCAGCTGCTCCCCAGGTGACTCTTATTGTGCCCGGGTGTTGTGGGGGGTTCTTGCTTCTGTCCCCCCCTTCTAGTGCTGGGCACGAATGGATAGCCCCCCCGGCATCTTACTGGTCCCGGCGCCGTCTGCCACCCGCTGTGTCGTAGGGGGGCCAGTCCCCACCCCAGCACAAAGGGCCGCCGCTCGTAATTCTCTCCCTCTCGGCACCCAGAGGCCTCTCTTGTCCCTGCAGATGTTCACGGTCTCCGGGCACCGGTGGGCCGAAGGTCTTGTACTCCCCTGTCGTCTAGGAGCACCTGTAGCAGGCCAGGCCACCACTTGATTAACCGCATAGGTACTAAAGCCACAGTTTAGATTTAAGTGGCAGCCCTGATCCGCCGGTGCAGAGCTCAGCACTCCCCTGCGTCCGTCTCCTCTCCTGTCACCACGGCGGGGGGAGGCCTCTCACCATAGTTCAATGTAGGGGGTCCCGGGTGCCGGTGTGATGAGTCTTGGAGGGGCCTGAGCTGCGATCTGAGGCCCGTTCGTGGGCGGCAGGCCTAGATGCCAGGATCTCGATTTTCGCTGCATCCCCAAGAGGCCCAGCCGCTGCCGTCGACCGCCCCCGGCAGTCGCTCCACTCTCGCTGGTCCCTCTCGCCGCTCCACTCAACAGGACACCAGACTCGTGCTCACTTCCCCTCCGGGTGTGGATCGCACGACCGCAGCAGGACCTTGCCGCGCCCGGCAACAATGACGGACCAAGGCGACCACAGCTCCCTTCTCACGCCACCGCCATGTTGTGGTGGGCGGGCGCGGTCCGATACTCTCACCTTGCAGTGTTCTTCCTTGCCCCAGACGGCTCTCAGGGCGATCCCCTTTTGTGCTCAGTCGCCTGCTGTCCAAAACCACGCCGGGCAGGGGTACTGCAGTGTTATTAGGGCCATTTAGGGGTACCCGGAGCGGGGAGCCTCAAAGTTTAGCTGATGCTCAGGTCGCCATCTTGGCCACTCCACTATTATAGCATATTTTTAAAGCAATATACCGTTCCGTCTGCTGGACCTTTCTGGTTGCTGGGATATATAAGGCTCGTAGTTTGACCAAGAAAAACCAGAGGTACTAGGAGCCAATAACTGAGCTGCACCGTGTAATGGTTCTTGATTGTGTACTGGGTATACAGCAATTCATTTTGAAAATTATATAAAGAGTGAATATATGTATCAGGAAAAACTAGGTATTTCCAAAATGGGAACAAGATTTGAAGTTCAGAAGCAGTGGTTATTTGCACATTCCTTAATTTATGGGCACCCACACTAGCATTTGAATTAGAGGCATTTTTCAAAAGTACTTGCAAAGAAAGATAATTGGTAACAACACTTGTTCTACTATTCTGTGTTTTCCTTAGTCTCTTGATAAAAATGGTACCTTACTTGTGTGCAGACCTCAACATTGTCTAAAAAAACACATTTTCCTCACATTTATGGCATGAAAAGCTCTTAAAACTGAGGGGAGCCACAAACTTCCTTCCACCCAGCAGGCCCCAAAGTCACTTGATAAAAATGAAACCTCACTTGTGTGGGTCAGCCAAGTGCCCTCAACAGGAAATGTCCCAAAATGCAATGTGGACACATCAAATTTCTCCACTGAAAACTGACCCTCTTTTGCAAACTAGACATCCAGGGGAATCCAGGATGGGTGACTTGTGTGGCTCTCACCAGGTTCTTATACCCAGAATCCCTTGCAAACCTCAATCTTTGTAAAACAAAAAAATATATATTTTCTTCATATTTCTGTGATGGAAAGTTCTGGAATATCAATCAGTCAATCAATCAGGGCATTTATATAGCGCACTACTCACACTGAGGGTCTCAAGGCGCTAGGGGAGGGGGGCCCGAACTGCTCGAACAGCCAGGTCTTGAGTTGCTTCCTGAAGGCGAGGTGGTCCTGAGTCAGGCGGAGGTGGGTCGGGAGGGAGTTCCAAGTTTTGGCGGCAAGGTAGGAGAAGGACCGTCCCCCTTTAGTGGCTCTTCGGATGCGGGGGACGGCGGCGAGGGCGTGGCCGGTGGATCGAAGCTGGCGTTTGGGAGCGTAGAAGTTGAGGTATCCTGGGCCTTGGTTGTGTAGGGCTTTGTGTGCGTGGGTGAGGAGACGGAAGGTGATTCTCTTGTTGATCGGGAGCCAGTGCAGGTCTCTCAGGTGTCCGAAGATGTGGCTGCGTTGGGGGATGTCCAGGATGAGTCGTGCTGAGGCGTTCTGGATCCGCTGGAGTCTCATCTGGATTTTGGCGGTGGTTCCGGCGTAGAGGGAGTTGCCGTAGTCCAGACGGCTGGTGACGAGGGCCTGGGTGACCGTCTTCCTGGTCTTGGTGGGGATCCACCAGAAGATCTTACGTAGCATGCGCAGGATGTTGAAGCACGACGAGGAGACGGCGTTGACTTGTCTGGTCATGGAGAGGGAGGAGTCCAGGATGAAGCCCAGGTTTTGTGCGTGGTCTGTTGGTTTGGGTGCGCTGCCTAGGGCGGGGGGCCACCAGGAGTCGTCCCAGGCGGAGGATGAGGACTTCCGTCTTGTCCGAGTTCAGTTTCAGGCGGCTGTTCTTCATCCATTCGGCTACCTCTTTCATCCCTTCAAGAAGGTTGGCTCTGGCGGTGGTGGGGTCGTTGGTGAGGGAGAGGATCAGCTGGGTGTCGTCGGCGTAGGAGATGATGTTGAGGTTGTGCTGGCGTGCGATGTTTGCGAGGGGGCTCATGTAGACGTTGAAGAGGGTTGGACTGAGCGAGGAGCCTTGAGGAACGCCGCAGATGACTTCGGTGGCTTCCGATCTGAACGGGGGGAGGCGGACTCTCTGTGTCCTTCCGGAGAGGAAGGAGATGATCCACTCTAGTGCCTTCTCCTGGATTCCGACGTTGCTGAGGCGCTGCACTAGTGTACAGTGGTGGACAGTGTTGAAGGCCGCGGAGAGGTCTAGGAGGATGAGGGTTGCTGTTTCTCTGTTGTCGAGCAGGGCTCGGATGTCATCGGTTGCTGCGATCAGGGCGGTATCGGTGCTGTGGTTGGCCCGGAAGCCAGACTGCGAGAGGTCGAGGGATCCGTTCGTCTCGAGGAAGGCGGCCAGCTGTTTTTTGACGGTCTTCTCGATGACTTTTGCAGGGAACGGGAGCAGCGAGATGGGGCGGTAGTTCTTGAGGTCGCTGGGGTCGGCTGATGGCTTCTTTAGTAGAGCGCTGATTTCGGCGTGCTTCCAGCTCTCCGGGAAGGTGGCGGTGTCGAAGGAGGTGTTGATGATGTCCCGCAGGTGGGGTGCAATGACAGCGTCGGCCTTGTTGAAGATGTGGTGAGGGCAGGGGTCGGTCGGAGATCCGGAGTGGATGGAGTTCATCGTGCGGACGGTGTCTTCGGTGCTGATCGGGGTCCAGGCGCGGAGGGTGGTGGTGGGGGCGGTGGTTCGGTCGTGGCGAGCGTCGGTTGAGTGCTAAAGCTGTTGTGTATGTCCGCGATCTTGTTGTGGAAGTAGGCGGCGAGGGAGTTGCAGAGGTCTTGCGAAAGGGGTGATGTCGTTGTTTCCGGCGTTGGGGTTGGAGAGCTCTTTAACGATGTTGAAGAGTTCCTTGCTGTTGTGTGCGTTGTTGTCCAGTCGTTCCTTGAATGCAGTTTTCTTGGTGGCGTGGATCAGTTGGTGGTGTTTTCGGGTAGCGAGCTTGAGGGCAGTCATGTTGTCCGGTGTTGGGTCTCTGCGCCAGGCTCTCTCGAGAGCTCGGCAGTTCTTCTTGGAGCTCTTGAGTTCATCGGTGAACCATGGGGCTCTCTTGCTGCCCGGTCTGCTAGGCGGGGTCCTCAGGGGGGCGAGGTCGTCTGCGCAGTCGCTGATCCACTTCGTGAGGTTGGTGGCCGCTTGGCTGGGGTTCGTTGCGCTGGTGGGAGGGTTCTTGCTCAGGGAAGTCGCGAGCCGGTCGGTTGTGATCTTGTTCCAGCTTCTGCGTGCAACCTGTCGCTGGTGGTGGTGGTTCGTGGTCCTTCTGAAACTGAAGTGGACGCAGCTGTTGTCCGTCCAGTGGAGTCCGGTGGCATGGCTGAAGGCGATGTCATTGCTGGAACAGAAGACGGGGTCGAGTGTGTGTCCAGCATAGTGGGTGGGGGTGGTCACCAGCTGCTTGAGTCCGAGGTTTGCGAGGTTGTCCAGCAGGGTGGTGGTGTTGCGGTCGTTGTTGTTCTCCAGGTGGAAGTTGAGGTCCCCGAGGAGGATGTAGTCAGCGGAGGGGAGGGCGTGCGGGCTGACGAAGTCGACAATGTCCTCGCTGAATTGTGTGCGTGGTCCCGGGGGTCTGTAGATGAGGGTGCCTCTGAGGGTGGTCTTGGGGTTGATTTGGACCTGGAAGTGCAGGTGCTTGGCGGGTGCGAGGGTGTCGTCAGTGTTGGTCGTGATGCGGATGGTGTTCCTGTGGATGATGGCGATGCCTCCTCCAGTCTGGTTGATGCGGTCCCTCCGGATGATCTTGTAGCCGTCTGGCGATGGCGATGGCGATGTCGGGCGCTGAGGAGGCGTTCATCCAGGTTTCAGTGAGGAAGGCGACGTCTGGTGATGTTGTGTCGAGCAGGTTCCAGAGCTCGACGGCGTGTCTGTGGACGGAGCGGGTGTTGAGTAGGATGCATTTCAGGTGGTTGCTGCTGTTGCTCGTCTTGGTCTTGGTCGGTGCTGGAGTAGTGCACGTCCGGATGCAGGTGAACTTGCAGGAGTGGCAGCAGAAGGGTCCGTGAATGCGTCTCGGGGTGGCTCAATAGCATCCCGGGATTCGGCCGGCGTTGAGTGTGTAGAGTTCGGTGGCGTCGTAGGTCCGGCGGGTGGGCTGGGATCTGCGGGGGCCAGGGGTCCTGGCACTGGGCGCGGTCCAGGCACGGACGGGCGCAGACGGGCTTACCTTTGGCGCACCTTCGGCGCTCAATCGGTGCTCCCGCTGCACGCGTCCGCTACGCGGTCGCTCTGGGGGCGTCATAAGAGAGGAGCCTGGAGGGCGGGTCAGCTGGGTGGCGGGAGCGTGGCGTCCAATGGGCAGGCGGGGGCGGGGGTGGCGGCGGAGGTCTGTGGCGGGAAGGGGCTCACAGGGCGGCTCTGCGGCGGCTGGGTCGTCCGGCGGAGGAGACCAGAGCAGGAATGGAGAAGGACAGCGAGGAGGCAGCAGGGGGAAGAACGAGGTAGGCAGCAGCGGGGCAGCAGGAGGGGAGAAGTGCCGAGGGCAGCAGCAAGGCGGCGGAGCAAGGCACAGGAAAACGAGGAGGCAGCAGGGGAAGAACGAGGAAGGTAGAAGCGGAGCAAGGCACAGGCAGGCGGCAGGCAGGATCAAGGCTCAGGCAGGCGGCAGTCAGGAGCGAGGCTCAGGCAGGCGGCAGGCAGGAGCAGCTGAGTGGGGGCGACCTCGCCTTGGAGAAGGCTCAGCGGTCGCTCCCTGACCCTGCACACGGACCCCTTAAGAGAGGAGCCTGGAGGGCGGGTCAGCTGGGTGGCGGGAGCGGGGCGTCCAATGGGCAGGGGGGGGGCGGGGTCGGCGGCGGAGGTCTGTGGCGGGAAGGGGCTCACAGGGCGGCTCTGCGGCGGCTGGGTCGTCCGGCGGAGGAGACCCAAGCAGGAAGGGAGAAGGAAAGCGAGGAGGCAGCAGGGGGAAGAACGAGGTAGGCAGCAGCGGGGCAGCAGGAGGGGAAAAGTGCCGAGGGCAGCAGCGAGGCGGCGGAGCAAGGCACAGGAAAACGAGGAGGCAGCAGGGGGAAGAACGAGGAAGGCAGAAGCGGAGCAAGGCACAGGCAGGCGGCAGGCAGGATCGAGGCTCAGGCAGGCGGCAGGCAGGAGCAGCTGAGTGAGGGCGACCTCGCCTTGGAGAAGGCTCAGCGGTGGGGAGCCACAAACTTCCACTCACCAAGCATTTCACCTAGTCTCCTGATAAAAATTGTCTCTCACTTATGTGGGTAGGCCTAGTGTCCGCAACAGGAAACGACCCAAAACACAACATGGACACATCACATTTCCCACTGAAAACTGATGCTTTTTTTCAAATGTGCCTATCTTTTAACTTTGTAGCTTACGTGGCAGGTAGGCAAACCTATCAAACATGTAGATTTTTGAAAACTTGACACCCTGGAAAATCTAGGATTGGGTGACATGTGTAGCTCTTACCAGGGTCTGTTGCCCAAAATCCCTTGCAAACCTCAAACTTTGTATGTGATGGAATATTCTGGGTTCTGAGAGGACCCACAAACTTCACCCAGCATTCCCCTAAGACATGGGGGAATGTTGGGTGGTAGGAAATGTGTTCCGGCCCAGTGATCCCACAACTTTCCCACACAGATATGTGATATGTGAAGAAAATGTAATTTATTAGCTAATTTTGAGGTTTACAGGGGATTCTGGGTAAGAAAACATTGGGGGATCCACACAAGCCACACCTCCCTTTACTCCCCCAGGTGTCTAGTTTTCAGGAATGTCTGGGTTTGGTAGGTTTCCCTTGTTGGCTGACGAACCCGGGACCAAAAATGGAGGTGACCCGCTTGCATTACCAGGTCATTTTGTGATGAATAATTTTGATGCCTCCACAATATGTACTAGGCCCATACCTGTCTTGGGCACTAGGCCCACCCAGACAAGTGAGGTATAATTTTTATCAGGAGACCTGGGGAAATGCTGGGAGGTAGGAAATTTGTGCCAGCCTGGTTATCCCACAACTTTCCCACACAGAAATGTGAGAAAAACGTAATTTTGTTTGCTAAATTTGATGTTTGCAGGGGATTCTGGGTAAAAAAAAAACATTGAGGGATCCATACACCCCACACATCCCTGAACTCCCCTAGGTGCCTAGTTTTCTGAAATGTATGGATTTTATAGGTTTCCCTAGATGACCGCCAAGGCCTGGACCAAAAACACAGGTGACCCCCTTGCAAAACCAGGTTGTTTTATGATCGATAATTTTGAATTCTCCACACTATTTTTCGGGCCCTTCCCTGTCGTGGGCACTTAGCCTCCCCACAAAAGCGAGGGATAATTTTTATTGGGAGACCTGGGGGAACAGTGTGCGGTAGGAAATTTGTGCCAGCCCAGTGATTCCACAACTTTCCCACATACAAATGTGAGGAAACAACATGTTTTTGTAACTGAATCAAATTCACAAGAGCTTCTGGGTAATGGACCTTTTGAGATCCACCCAAAACACACCATGTATTACTCCCTGTATGACCAGTTTCTAAAAAAATAGGAGGGCAGAAGATGTTCACTACAGAGAGAGTATGCATTGAAGGTAAAAAGGAAAAAACATCAAAATATTATTGCAAACACATCCACTTATAAATCATAGGCAAACTGGTTTTATTTGGCACAAGAGTGACTAAATGGGTCATAAAAAAATATTTATTCACCAATGACTTTATGAAATAAAATCCAGGGCCAAAATATATGTCAAATAAAACGAGAGTGAACCTTGCCGGAGGGGCCGCTCCCCTTATTGCACAAATAATTATCCCTGGTATCTAGTGGGTTTGTGCCCCCCTTGGTGCCAGATCAGCTTACAAATACAGCTGATCTGCCCCTGGGGAGGCAGAAACTGTCAAACTTTGCCAATATATAAAAAGGAGCAGCCCTTGCCCAAGGAGCCACTCCCAATATCCCATAAAAACAACTGGTGGACTAGTGGGTGCATTCCTGCTGCACGATCGCTGCTCCACTTGTGATCGTGCAGCAGGAATACACTGCGAAGAGACACCTGGACAAGGAAAAGCATTTTCCTTCCCTCCGGTGCCTCTGAGCACTCCCTGAACCCTGGAGGAGGTGTGGCGTCGCGGCTAGGGCGACTGACTCCAGAATCTGGGGATCACGGTTCCATCCCTGGCACCGGTGGCAGATTAGCCCAGCACCATGTGACTCTGGGCAATAGCTTGTTTGATCTTCCCAACGGCCCCCAGCGCCTAAAGACCCTTGAGGGTGTTTGTGTGCTTTACAAATGTGGATTTATTTAATATTATTATTAACCCTCCCCCCGAGAAGAAATTTGCTTCTTCTCTAGACATACTGGAAGCAAAAAGCTTCCAGCGCATTGCAGCATATTTTGATGACATCAGCACACACTGTGCATGACAGAAACATCAGATCACTGAGGCAGGGTCAGAGGTGGCAGCAGAAGCACTTCTGCTACTACCCCCAGTGGGGGCTTGTAGATGGGTGGCGCATGGGGGAGTGCTAGCGCTTCCTCCGTGGGTGGGTGCCAGGACTTAATAATTACATCCTCAGCATGTGAGCTCTACAGCTGAAGACATAACCATTACTCCCTTAGTACCCAAGGGGTTAGTAGCATTCTTGTATGTGCTTTTGTCTCCAATAAGATGATGAGAGAAATATATGGAAGGTCTTCCACAGCATGTTTTCTTTACGTTGAAAGGTAGATATGTTCACTTATTAGGTGGAATCTAGGCCTTGAGGCATCCTCGCGAACCATCCAGGTCACATCCACAAATGGGTGTGGCAGGGGATACATCGGCATTCATCTGCATAGTGATAGTCTTCCTGGGCAGGGGGAGAGAGAGGTGGTTCACACTTACATTTGTATAGGTTGTGTCCTGTCCTCACACAAAGGGTTTATTGACCCGCTACTGATCATCTGGAGCCAGGGCTCGACTGAAAGTGATTGTTGTACACCTCCTACATGACAGACATTTTTTAGTATAAGTACTGGGGTTCTGACCCCATGTTTTTAGACACTGTGGGACCTGAAAACAGCAGCTGCTGGCTCTACATCAGCACATTGCCTGGAGGACTGCTGTGCTGACAGGAGAAAACTGACATTCCTGCTAACTGCTGTGCTGTGTTGCCCTGCTGACTGCAGGAGGTGCAGGAGGGATTGCCACTTTGCAACTGGCTGGATGTGCTGACCTGCCACCTGTTATCTGCTTTGGCACCCTAGTGCTCTCAAGGAGTTTGGTGGCTTGCCCCATGATCTCCCCAAGATCTCAGAGAGATCAAAGACCTCGTAATCTGCCTTTGCCTACTCTAGCTATTGCAGAGGCCGTTTTGCAAGACAAGTGCTTCGCATCATTGGAGTGTGCCTGATCTGCAGTTGGTGCTACTAACGATTGAGATGCAGGTTTAATTCCACCCAAAGGCTTCCTTCTGGGGATCAGAGCCTGCAGAGCACTTCAGAATTCCCTAGTGAGGCATGCTGTGCGATTCAGAAATATCCAGTCTGGCCAGCTGCAGTACCAGCATAGTGACCTGGAATGGGGGCCTGAGAGAGGCACATCAGACTGGGGGAGAGTAAGCCTACGACCGGCAAGGCTGGTGACCCCATTGCCGGGGCAATGTCAAGGAGTCCATCAATGTCAGCACTGCTTAAGACCCACCCCCACAGAACACCTACATTGTTGATGCAGGCCCTGAGTATTTCTCTTACTGCATTTCCCCAGGAGGCTGGCAACACCACAGTGCCTCCAGCCCAGCTGATCAGTGCAGTCCCAGGACAGAGACTGCCACGTTGGAACTCCAATGCCTGGTTGCTACCTTGATCCATTGCAAACCACCCAGAACCAGGTACTATGAGCAAGGGTGGCCCTGTCAGCCCCTCTAGCTGCATGGCCACCTGAGTGCACATGCTTTGGATTCACTGAGGTCCGGGGAGTCACAGTTGAATCCCCACCTCTGTGGAGGGCCCTGGGGGAGTTGCACAGCCGCCCTGCTCCACCTTCAATCGTTTTGGTGTGTTACTTCTCACCAGAGGGATGCATCCCAGTGTCCAGAAAGAACTCGGGTTTGGAAACGATTGAGGAGTGCATTGTTTCTTCCACATGGGAGAAACTGAAAGCAGCGTGGAACCGCTGTGTGAGATGCAAAATGCCCCGCCCAACTCCAGTCTCTTTGGAGCCCTTAAAGTTACCATGTATCTGGAAGGAGTTAATTCTGCACCCTTTTAGTTCCTTGTAGGCAGTGTTCTGCCATTTTTTGGAGTTGCTTGGCTCCTTTCAATTCGGCAGAAGAAACAAATGATGGACAGAATGCTGAACAAAGCAAATATTCACCCTCAGACACAAAGATCCGAGTTTAATGCATCATTCATTTGCTCGCCATGCCACCTCATCCCAGTTTGGACCCAGCTATATGTAACTCAGTCTTGACCCTGTTCCTCCTGGGTAAAGTTCAGCCTGAACTGCCAAGCTAGGACCTCCCTGGATGGGAAGCATCCTATGACTGGTTTCGGGGCATCACGCCTCATCAGCCAGGCTAGCTTGAATCCATTGGCACAGTGAGCAAGAGACCCACGTCTGGGCATAGCCTTCCCACCTAGAGCGACAAATGCAAAAGCCACTGGAGTCAAGCTAGTCTGGCTGATAAGAGGTAAAACCCCAAAAACAGTTGTAGGATGCTTGTTTTCCAGTCCAGGGAGAAACTGGCCTGGCAGTTCGGGCTAGACTATTCCCATGGGGAACAGGGTCAAGACTGATTTGCATATGGCTGGGTTTAAACTGGAATGACATAGGGGGGTGAGTTCAAACTGCATCTACTTTAGTTTCAACCTCTCTCATGATGTTTATACTTGTGACAGTTGTCATTTCTGTTGCTAAATTAGCAAGAGGGGCGAACAAAACCCCCCACATGAAACAATTCCAAACTCTAAAATGCACACTTCTTAATGCCCGGATCATGATAAAACATAAATATGAACTTCTTGATTATTTAGAGATGGAACTGCCCAGACATAGCTTTCTTCAATGAAATTTAGGCAGATAGTTCAGTCCCCCCAGTTATCTGGCCACCTTACTGACTAGATACTCAATGAATAGATTAGATAGAGCTGGCAGGCATGGTGGGTGGTTGGCAATAACATTTAAGAAACAACTGAAAATCTTTTACCAGCCAGCTAGGGTTACTCTCTGTGAAGCAAGCTCCTTTACTGTAAGACCAAACTTTCATGTTTCTTATCATGCACTCTTGAATTATGGATTCCCAGACCCTGAAACGAAGTTTCTAGAAGCTCTCAGTGATTTTCTTGAGAGGATTGGTCAGTTTGGCAACCTTATAGTAATATGGGATTTCAATTTTCATCTAGATGATTCTGAGAACTCTGATTCAAAAACACTGGTTGACTATCTCTTCTGTTTTGACCGGAGACAGTCGGTGAACTCTCCCACATACTGGGCAGGACATACATTAAAAAGAATATTCACTAGCATTCCTGAATTATAGCTAGGCGGCATCCTTCTGTTCACATGGACTGATCACCTGGCGGTGCAGTTCAGCATCAGTGACCATGGTTTCTAATCAGACAACCCAAGTAAGCTAGTCATGTCTTGGCACAACTTTAATAGAACTGTCTTGATAAGTACTCTAGAGACCTCCCAACCTACCCTTTCAGACATCTCTAATTCTGCCATCGCTAGAATTGTGAGTTCAATTCAGGAAGCAGTCCATAAATTGGTTCCATTTAAAAAGGTCAGCTACCATAGATCACGTCCTTGGGTTCCATGGCTCTCCCTTGAGCTTTGGGATCTAAAGAAAGCTGTTGCTATCAAGAAAGGGCCTGGAGAATCAATTATGACCTAAAAGAAAGATGAAAATACAAACAGTGGAGCCAGGAATATAAGAACCTGGTTATTTTGGAGAAAACAAGCTACATGACAGACAAAGTTAAGTCTACAGGTAATTCAGCCCTGGACCTTTTCCAAACAGTTCAGAGTTTTTCAACTCCCCTTGCCCCCACCACAATTCCTCACACTCAGGAGCTATGTGACAATTAAGCAAAGTATTTTAGGAACAAATGGAGGTTATCTATAGAGATTTCAACCTTTCCACAGTGTCTTATCTCCTGGCCCTAGCTTCCACTGCCTCAGATGTGGATTACCCCATGCTGGGTAAACTTCCTGCCATCTCCACTGAATGCATGATTTAACTTGTCAAGCATACCTGGTCGAAAGCTTCTTCAGACCCTTGCCCCATGAAAGTGCTACATGACATAGTCAACTTTCTTGCACTATCGTTAGCACTGTTGCTTAACTATGTTTTAAAATCTGTCTGCTTTCCCATAGAGTGGAAAAAGGTCTTCATTGTCCCACTTCTCAAGAAACCATCTCAAGACCCAATGAAAGACAACATTTATCATTCAAAATGTAGACTTCCTTTTTGATGAAAGTACTAGAAAGATACCTCAACATCACTCTTTCTAATTTCCTTGACCAGAATAACATCCTAGACAGATCCCAGTTTTGTTTCAGGAAAGCCCACATTACTGCAACTGCCTTGTTTCCAGCCTCAGAGGAGGTCAGAGACATACTAGATCATGGAAGAAAGGCTGCAGTGGTCTTGTTAGACTTATTTGCAGCCTCTGAATAGGTCAACCACCACTTACTGAAACAATGGCTGACAGAGAATGGTGTTTATAGCTCCGCACTCAGTCTTCTTTGCTCCATTTTGGACAACAAGGAACAAACAGTCAACATGGAACATATTAGCGCCAAGCTTTTTTTTATCCTATGGGGTCCAACAGGTGTTGTCGTTAAGCCCTACTCTTTTTAATATTTATGTGGCTCCTCTTTTGTAAATTATAAGAACACATGGTTTCTCCACATTCTCCTATGTAGACAATACCGAAATTCTGGTACCCATTAAAAATAACATAGAGGAAGTGGATTCTCGCCTCAATAAACACATGACCGCCATAGCTGACTGGATGAGCTCCCACACCTTGAAACGTCCTTGTGGACGAGATACCTCTTTTTGATACAGCCCTTGGTGGCCTCAATCTCTTGGTTCTCTTGCCTGTCCTGTCTCTAAAGCATTTTTGACTCCATAATTTTGTTTAGAAAACAGTCTGACCATTGCGCTTCCTTGTGTTTCCCAGAGCTGAAAGTTTTGAAGAAGACTGCCTTTTTTGCCGGTTAATCTGCAAATTCAATTGCAACTTGCAATTTGCGAGTCGCCTCGTACATTAAAATTGTTTTGAGTGGACCTCCTCCTCTATTTTAGCCCACTTACCTTCACTCACTCTTCACCTACACTGTCCTAGGGCCCTCACTCGCACCTCACCCACCGGCATAAGGAAAAAAGATCTCCGCCTAGAAAGCCTCATCACGGGCACCGATCGGGTATTGCACCACAGACCCGATAAGGAGCAGACCCGATGATGAAGCAAGACATCTAGATGGCTGGGTGTGTGAGGGTATTTTTCAGAATGGAAAGATTCCCTCTCCACACTCTAATGGATTCATAGGATTTATGATGTCCACACATAGAACTCTGTATATCCTGCATTTTTAAGATAGGACCTGCATACTTCAATTGTTTAGCTACATATTAAGATGCCCTTGGGGATATGTTGCATTTTACAAAATGTAATATAATCAAATTTAGTAGGAGCTCAGGTGTTCCTTTTTTTATTTTTTATTTGTCCTCATATCACCATAGAGCCAGCAAATCTGAGACCATTCTATTTGTCCGGCTCACAGTCTGTTGCATTTTCACATGGCTCCACCACCCCAAGCCACCCAAGTTGGGCCATCTCTGGGAGCGTTGCCTCAGCATAATCAGCGGTACAAAAGGGGGTGGTGATGGACGGAGCATCTGAATCAATCAAACACTCACACCCAGTCAAAAGATCTGGGTTTAATCCATCACCGTTCGTTAGCCCACTCTGCCACCCCAGTTCAGACATGGCTATATGCAAATCAGTCTGACCCTGTGCCTCATGGGAACAGTCCAGCCCGAACTGCCAAGCCATGTCTTCCCTGGACCGGAAACAAGCTTCCGAGGACCGGTTTCTGGCATTCCAGCCGTCTTCAGCCCGGCTTGCTTGAATCCAGTGGCAAAGTGAGCAAGGGACTCACGTCTGAGCATACCCTGCCACACTTATGGCGGCCAAAAGCGGTACAAAAGGGGGTGGTGATGGACGGAGCATCTGAATCAATCAAACACTCACACCCAGTTAAAAGATCTGATTTTAATCCATCACCGTTGTTTAGCCCACTCTGCCACCCCAGTTCAGACATGGCTATATGCAAATCAGTCTGACCCTGTGCCTCATGGGAACAGTCCAGCCCGAACTGCCAAGCTATGTCTTCCCTGGACCGGAAACAAGCTTCCAAGGACCGGTTTCTGGCATTCCAGCCGTCATCAGCCCGGCTTGCTTGAATTCAGTGGCAACGTGAGCAAGGGACTCACGTCTGATCATACCCTGCCACACTTATGGTGGCCAAAAGCGGTACAAAAGGGGGTGGTGATGGACGGAGCATCTGAATCAATCAAACACTCACACCCAGTCAAAAGATCTGGGTTTAATCCATCACCGTTCTTTAGCCCACTCTGCCACCCCAGTTCAGGCAGGGCTATATGCAAATCAGTCTGACCCTGTGCCTCATGGGAACAGTCCAGCCCGAACTACCAAGCCATGTCTTCCCTGGACCGGAAACAAGCTTCCAAGGACCGGTTTCTGGCATTCCAGCCGTCTTCAGCACGGCTTGCTTGAATCCAGTGGCAAAGTGAGCAAGGGACTCACGTCTGAGCATACCCTGCCACACTTATGGCAGCCAAAAGCGTTACAAAAGGGGGTGGTGATGGACAGGGCATCTGAATCAATCAAACACTCACACCCAGTCAAAAGATCTGGGTTTAAACCATCACTGTTCTTTAGCCCACTCTGCCACCCCAGTTCAGACATGGCTATATGCAAATCAGTCTGACCCTGTGCCTCATGGGAACAGTCCAGCCCGAACTGCCAAGCTATGTCTTCCCTGGACCGGAAACAAGCTTCCGAGGACCGGTTTCCAGCATTCCAGCCGTCTTCAGCCCGGCTTGCTTAAATCCAGTGGCAAAGTGAGCAAGGGACTCACGTCTGAGCATACCCTGACACACTTATGGCGGCCAAAAGCGGTACAAAAGGGGGTGGTGATGGACGGAGCATCTGAATCAATCAAACACTCACACCCAGTCAAAAGATCTGGGTTTAATCCATCACCGTTCTTTAGCCCACTCCGCCTCCCCAGTTCAGACATGGCTATATGCAAATCAGTCTGACCCTGTGCCTCATGGGAACAGTCAAGCCCGAACTGCCAAGCCATGTCTTCCCTGGACCGGAAACAAGCTTCCGAGGACCGGTTTCTGGCATTCCAGCCGTCTTCAGCCCGGCTTGCTTGAATCCAGTGGCAAAGTAAGCAAGGGACTCATGTCTGAGCATACCCTGCCACACTTATGGCGGCCAAAAGTGGTACAAAAGGGGGTGGTGATGGACGGAGCATCTGAATCAATCAAACACTCACACCCAGTCAAAAGATCTGGGTTTAATCCATCACCGTTCTTTAGCCCACTCCGCCTCCCCAGTTCATACATGGCTATATGCAAATCAGTCCGACCCTGTGCCTCATGGGAACAGTCCAGCCCGAACTGCCAAGCCATGTCTTCCCTGGACCGGAAACAAGCTTCCGAGGACCGTTTTCTGGCATTCCAGCCGTCTTCAGCCCGGCTTGCTTGAATCCAGTGGCAAAGTGAGCAAGGGACTCACGTCTGAGCATACCCTGCCACACTTATGGCGGCCAAAAGCGGTACAAAAGGGGGTGGTGATGGACGGAGCATCTGAATCAATCAAACACTCACACCCAGTCAAAAGATCTGGGTTTAATCCATCACCGTTCTTTAGCCCACTCTGCCACCCCAGTTCAGATATGGCTATATGCAAATCAGTCTGACCCTGTGCCTCATGGGAACAGTCCAGCCCGAACTGCCAAGCCATGTCTTCCCTGGACCGGAAACAAGCTTCCGAGGACTGGTTTCTGGCAATCCAGCCGTCTTCAGCCCGGCTTGCTTGAATCCAGTGGCAAAGTGAGCAAGGGACTCACGTCTGAACATACCCTGCCACACTTATGGTGGCCAAAAGCGGTACAAAAGGGGGTGGTGATGGACGGAGCATCTGAATCAATCAAACACTCACACACAGTCAAAAGATCTGGGTTTAATCCATCAACCTTCTTTAGCCCACTCCGCCTCCCCAGTTCAGACATGGCTATATGCAAATCAGTCTGACCCTGTGCCTCATGGGAACAGTCCAGCCCGAACTGCCAAGCCATGTCTTCCCTGGACCGGAAACAAGCTTCCGAGGACCGGTTTCTGGCATTCCAGCCGTCTTCAGCCCGGCTTGCTTGAATCCAGTGGCAAAGTAAGCAAGGGACTCACGTCTGAGCATACCCTGCCACACTTATGGCGGCCAAAAGCGGTACAAAAGGGGGTGGTGATGGACGGAGCATCTGAATCAATCAAACACTCACACCCAGTCAAAAGATCTGGGTTTAATCCATCACCGTTCTTTAGCCCACTCCGCCTCCCCAGTTCAGACATGGCTATATGCAAATCAGTCTGACCCTGTGCCTCATGGGAACAGTCCAGCCCGAACTGCCAAGCCATGTCTTCCCTGGACCGGAAACAAGCTTCAGAGGACCAGTTTCTGGCATTCCAGCCGTTTTCAGCCCTGCTTGCTTGAATCCAGTGGCAAAGTGAGCAAGGGACTCACGTCTGAGCATACCCTGCCACACTTATGACGGCCAAAAGCTTGTTTCCGGTCCAGGGAAGACATGGCTTGGCAGTTCGGGCTGGACTGTTCCCATGAGGCACAGTGTCAGACTGATTTGCATATAGCCATGTCTGAACTGGGTTGGCGGAGTGGGCTAAAGAACGGTGATGGATTAAACCCAGATCTTTTGACTGGGTGTGAGTGTTTGATTGATTCAGATGCTCCGTCCATCACCACCCCCTTTTGTACCGCTTTTGGCCACCATAAGTGTGGCAGGGTATGCTCAAACGTGAGTCCCTTGCTCACTTTGCCACTGCATTCAAGCAAGCCGGGCTGAAGACGGCTGGAATGCCAGAAACCGGTCCTCGGAAGCTTGTTTTTCCTGTCCAGGGAAGACATGGCTTGGCAGTTCGGGCTGGACTGTTCCCATGAGGCACAGAGTCAGACTGATTTGCATATAGCCATGTCTGAACTGGGGTGGCGGAGTGGGCCAAAGAACGGTGATGGATTAAACCCAGATCTTTTGACTGGGTGTGAGTGTTTGATTGATTCAGATGCTCCGTCCATCACCACCCCCTTTTGTACCACTTTTGGCCGCCATAAGTGTGGTAGGGTATGCTCAGACATGAGTCTCTTGCTCACTT
Organism: Lissotriton vulgaris; assembly: GCF_964263255.1. Classification (NCBI taxonomy): domain Eukaryota; kingdom Metazoa; phylum Chordata; class Amphibia; order Caudata; family Salamandridae; genus Lissotriton; species Lissotriton vulgaris. Next base: position 83,181,755 of record NC_141690.1, on the reverse strand, counting down.
TGCCACTGGATTCAAGCAAGCTGGGCTGAAGATGGCTGGAATGCCAGAAACCAGTCCTCCGAAGCTTGTTTCCGGTCCAGGGAAGACATGGCTTGGCAGTTCGGGCTGGACTGTTCCCATGAGGCACAGGGTCAGACTGATTTGCATATAGCCATTTCTGAACTGGGGTGGCGGAGTGGGCTAAAGAACGGTGATGGATTAAACCCAGATCTTTTGACTGGGTGTGAGTGTTTGATTGATTCAGATGCTCTGTCCATCACCACCCCCTTTTGTACCGCTTTTGGCCACCATAAGTGTGGCAGGGTATGCTCAGACGTGAGTCCCTTGCTTACTTTGCCACTGGATTCAAGCAAGCCAGGCTGAAGACGGCTGGAATGCCAGAAACCAGTCCTCGGAAGCTTGTTTCCGGTCCAGGGAAGACATGGCTTGGCAGTTCGATCTGGACTGTTCCCATGAGGCACAGGGTCAGACTGATTTGCATATAGCCATGTCCGAACTAGGGAGGCGGAGTGGGCTAAAGAACGGTGATGGATTAAACCCAGATCTTTTGACTGGGTGTGAGTGTTTGATTGATTCAGATGCTCCGTCCATCACCACCCCCTTTTGTACCGCTTTTGGCCGCCATAAGTGTGGCAGGGTATGCTCAGACGTGAGTCCCTTGCTCACTTTGCCACTGGATTCAAGCAAGCCGGGCTGAAGACGGCTGGAATGCCAGAAACCAGTCCTCGGAAGCTTGTTTCCGGTCCAGGGAAGACATGGCTTGGCAGTTCGGGCTGGACTGTTCCCATGAGGCACAGGGTCAGACTGATTTGCATATAGCCATGTCTGAACTGGGGTGCGGAGTGGGCTAAAGAACGGTGATGGATTAAACCCAGATCTTTTGACTGGGTGTAAGTGTTTGATTGATTCAGATGCTCCGTCCATCACCACCCCCTTTTGTTCAGCATAATCAGAGCAGCTCCTTGTTCTATCTGAGGATCTTTCCTAAACCCTATACCACCTAGAGAGATCCACCCATATCCTTCCGATCATACACTCCATATCCCTACACCAAGTCCAGTTGACCACCTTAATTCAATAAGCACTAATCAAGGTGATAGATCTAACTACTGTTTACAGATTTCCCTTCTTGCTAAAAGTATCAAATAGAACATAAGCTTTGCTCCCAGCTCAATAGACTACGGGAGGTCTCATCTACACCGAACAGAACTAATAGAGATTTTAGGACTATTGTTGCCCCTAAAATATCTTTTAAGATGGTCTCAATGTAATTCCAGAACACTTTATTCTCATGGCAGAAAAAGAAAATGAGTATATCATCGGCTTTCAAAAGACCACACCTTCTACACCTGGGGGTGGGTGGAGAAGCAAACTTAGCAATTGTTTGTGTAGTCCAATTTAGCCTGTTGAGAAGAAGTGGCTTTGCTTCAGGTTCGCTTGCTTTACTATGAAGTACAATAGTTTCACTGAGTTACACCATATTGGTTATAATTTCACCCACTGAAAGGTATCTCCCCACACAATATAAAGAGACTTCATTTTCTTTTCTTCCGCTGCCAGGAGTTTCCAATACCATCTGGCAATCTCCTTTCTTTTAGATCTTACATTCTGGAGAGAGAACTTAAACTCTCACTCCCCCTAGTCTCCTGTAGTGGGGACCCATACCAGGAGGACAGCTGCACATATTTCAACCTGGATGGACTATCTCCAACTTTGGCTCTCGAGACTTCCCAGGCTAGTATCCCTTGTACATTTATCAGGTCTCCCGAAATGACAATCCCAGCCCGCCTTAGAGGGAGACTCAACCCACTCTTCAAGTATTCTAGGGTGCCAGGGAAATCCAGATTGGCATAAAGTCTGAATAATAACCAATACTAAGCATTTACTTCACCTTGCACCATAGGTTGGGTGCTGTCATTAAGACTTTCAGCCATACATTTTTAATACATGTTGGGGTGCCAAACTTATACAAAACCCCATAGGCCCTCAACACTCCTATCATTTCTCCTAAGAGCATTTCTCAAAGGCATCTGGAGATTTTTTAACTGAAACGCTATACAATAAACAGCTAGGTCTGGGAGTGCTAAGCCACCCTTCTCAAACCAACGCTTCTTCTTCTATGCCAACATAACCCACTATGAAGTACAATAGTTTCACTGAGTTACACCATAATGGTTATAATTTCACCCACTGAAAGGTATCTCCCCACACAATATAAAGAGACTTCATTTTCTTTTCTTCCACTGCCAGGAGTTTCCAATACCATCTGGCAATCTCCTTTCTTTTAGATCTTACATTCTGGAGAGAGAACTTAAACTCTCACTCCCCCTAGTCTCCTGTAGTGGGGACCCATACCAGGAGGACAGCTGCACATATTTCAACCTGGATGGACTATCTCCAACTTTGGCTCTCGAGACTTCCCAGGCTAGTATCCCTTGTACATTTATCAGGTCTCCCGAAATGACAATCCCAGCCCGCCTTAGAGGGAGACTCAACCCACTCTTCAAGTATTCTAGGGTGCCAGGGAAATCCAGATTGGCATAAAGTCTGAATAATAACCAATACTAAGCGTTTACTTCACCTTGCACCATAGGTTGGGTGCTGTCATTAAGACTTTCAGCCATACATTTTTAATACATGTTGGGGTGCCAAACTTATACAAAACCCCATAGGCCCTCAACACTCTTATCATTTCTCCTAAGAGCATTTCTCAAAGGCATCTGGAGATTTTTTAACTGAAACGCTAAACAATAAACAGTTAGGTCTGGGAGTGCTAAGCCACCCTTCTCAAACCAACGCTTCTTCTTCTATGCCAACATAACCCACCCAGAAGTAAAACGGTTAATGTTCCCCTAAATCTCATCTAGGATTAATCTTGGGAATTTGAGGATGATGCAATTAAAAAAAATGTCAGTTTTTTGGAGGATCATCATCTTAATTAAGGTATCTCTTCCATAGATTGCTAGTGGCAAGTTCCTTCATCTGCAGAGTAAAGAGTTTACTTCCTTAACCACCCTTTTTAAAAATATGTGACGGAATTTCGTCAACTAGGTTGACACTAGTGATGCCTAAATATTTTATCTCTGCACCCACTCTCCCTCTCCAGCCTTCCATAGTCCAACACATTGTAGTGTAGTTCCTATATTCCCAATAGGCTCTGCGCATTGAAATAACATAAACAATAGTTTAGATGTAGGACTGAAGTCGACTAGGTCTCTATTGAATATGTTAGACTTACTTTGTGAATGCCAGCTAGCTCAGAGGTCACTAGAAACTTTCTCGAATACACAAGAAGGGATTAGTTTCTGACAACCATATAACATGACAACTTTGTTCCTCAAGATTAAGGAATGTATCTCCAATCGTGCATGCTTAGTTTCACCAGAAGTGCAGAGAAATAGAGAGACGGGCGTTTTCAATAAAAAGGTTATTTGTTGAGCAGTCTTCTTTCTCATGCAAGAGAAGTGAATTGCTACAATCGCAATACTTGTCATAAAGTAAAGTGCGTACAGTAAAAAGAGTATTATATAATAATACTGTAAAATGATTTAAATTGTTTCTAAGCCATAAGATACTTACAATGGATAAAATACATACAATAATAAAAGATGACTAAAGATACTCAACTGGTGCTTCTAAGATACGCCTACCCCGGTGTACCTAACCTAAGCCTAGTACATGGGAAGGATTAAGTGAGATGTAGTTTGAGTTAAATAGTTTCTGCCAAGAATCTATCCAAGAATTCTCTAAGGGTCTAATCAGCTACGTACCTTGTTTATAGAATGTCAGAGGTCTATGTTTATATATAGTTGGTTGCGGTGTTGTTGGCTTCTGTTTCAATGGTTTGCTGTATTCCAGGGTACTGGATTTGCGCTGCAACCCACCATCAATCTCGGGAGGAGCTGAGCGGCGGACTACGTGGAATTCATTCCCGATGTCCACACCTTCATTTTGCCCGGAGGATTGGAGGTTTATGCGGATATGGGGACCCGAGGAGGTATGAACTTTGGGAGGCACACTAACATTGAGGGTGGTGAACTTCGTGATGCCTTTTCCTCCCCCGATATTCTCAACTTACCTGAATTTGGCATTCTGGGACATGTAGGCGATATTGAACTTGCCACAATCTGACTCACCGTGGGGGTGGAGCTATCAATCACGCAACAGGATGCAGCTGGGTATTTGAAGCCGCGAAATGTGTCGCGCATCCTGTGAACACATCGAGGCACTGAAGAAGGCTGTTTTGTATGCCGAAATGCATTTGCCGTTTTTGTGCTCCAAATAAATGCCTCCAAACGTCCCCGCCTGTTGTCTCTTCTTCTTCTGCTGGAGGAGAATACTTTGGATATTTACAGCGTGAACGCCAACATTCACGCCGCAGAGACCCCCGCATTGCAAAGTGGTTGCGGTGTTGTTGGCTTCTGTTTCGCCGGTTTGCTGTTTTCCAGGGTACTGGATTTGCGCTGCAACCCACCATCAATCTCGGGAGGAGCTGGGCGGCGGACTACGTGGAATTCATTCCCGATGTCCACACCTTCATTTTGCCCGGAGGATTGGAGGTTTATGTGGATATGGGGACCCGAGGAGGTATGAACTTTGGGAGGCACACTAACATTGAGGGTGGTGAACTTCGTGATGCCTTTTCCTCCCCCGATATTCTCAACTTACCTGAATTTGGCATTCTGGGACCTGTAGGCGATATTGAACTTGCCACAATCTGACTCACCGTGGGGGTGAAGCTATCAATCACGCAACAGGATGCAGCTAGGTATTCGAAGCCGCGAAATGTGTCGCGCATCCTGTGAACACCTCAAGGCACTGAAGAAGGCTGTTTTGTATGCCGAAATGCATTTGCCGTTTTTGTGCTCCAAATAAATGCCTCCAAACGTCCCCGCCTGTGGTCTCTTCTTCCTTTGCTGGAGGAGAATTCTTTGGATATTTACAGCGTGAACGCCAATATTCACGCCGCAGAGACCCCCGCATTGCAAAGTGGTTGCGGTGTTGTTGGCTTCTGTTTCGCCGTTTTGCTGTTTTCCAGGGTACTGGATTTGCGCTGCAACCCACCATCAATCTCGGGAGGAGCTGGGCGGCGGACTACGTGGAATTCATTCCCGATGTCCATACCTTCATTTTGCCTGGAGGATTGGTGGTTTATGCGGATATGGGGACCCGAGGAGGTATGAACTTTGGGAGGCACACTAACATTGAGGGTGGTGAACTTCGTGATGCCTTTTCCTCCCCCGATATTCTCAACTTACCTGAATTTGGCATTCTGGGACATGTAGGCGATATTGAACTTGCCACAATCTGACTCACCATGGGGGTGGAGCTATCAATCACGCAACAGGATGCAGCTGGGTATTTGAAGCCGGGAAATGTGTCGCGCATCCTGTGAACACCTCAAGGCACTGAAGAAGGCTGTTTTGTATGCCGAAATGCATTTGCCGTTTTTGTGCTCCAAATAAATGCCTCCAAACGTCCCCGCCTGTGGTCTCTTCTTCTTCTGCTGGAGGAGAATACTTTGGATATTTACAGCGTGAACGCCAACATTCACGCCCCAGAGACCCCCGCATTGCAAAGTGGTTGCGGTGTTGTTGGCTTCTGTTTCGCGGGTTTGCTGTTTTCCAGGGTACTGGATTTGCGCTGCAACCCACCATCAATCTCGGGAGGAGCTGGGCGGCGGACTACGTGGAATTCATTCCCGATGTCCACACCTTCATTTTGCCCGGAGGATTGGTGGTTTATGCGGATATGGGGACCCGAGGAGGTATGAACTTTGGGAGGCACACTAACATTGAGGGTGGTGAACTTCGTGATGCCTTTTCCTCCCCCGATATTCTCAACTTACCTGAATTTGGCATTCTGGGACATGTAGGCGATATTGAACTTGCCACAATCTGACTCACCATGGGGGTGGAGCTATCAATCACGCAACAGGATGCAGCTAGGTATTTGAAGCCGCGAAATGTGTCGCGCATCCTGTGAACACCTCAAGGCACTGAATAAGGCTGTTTTGTATGCCGAAATGCATTTGCTGTTTTTGTGCTCCAAATAAATGCCTCCAAACGTCCCCGCCTGTGGTCTCTTCTTCTTCTGCTGGAGGAGAATACTTTGGATATTTACAGCGTGAACGCCAACATTCACGCCGCAGAGACCCCCGCATTGCAAAGTGGTTGCGGTGTTGTTGGCTTCTGTTTCGCGGGTTTGCTGTTTTCCAGGGTACTGGATTTGCGCTGCAACCCACCATCAATCTCGGGAGGAGCTGGGCGGCGGACTACGTGGAATTCATTCCCGATGTCCACACCTTCATTTTGCCCGGAGGATTGGAGGTTTATGCGGATATGGGGACCCGAGGAGGTATGAACTTTGGGAGACACACTAACATTGAGGGTGGTGAACTTCGTGATGCCTTTTCCTCCCCCGATATTCTCAACTTACCTGAATTTGGCATTCTGGGACATGTAGGCGATATTGAACTTGCCACAATCTGACTCACCATGGGGGTGGAGCTATCAATCACGCAACAGGATGCAGCTGGGTATTTGAAGCCGCGAAATGTGTCGCGCATCCTGTGAACACCTCAAGGCACTGAAGAAGGCTGTTTTGTATGCCGAAATGCATTTGCCGTTTTTGTGCTGCAAATAAATGCCTCCAAACGTCCCCGCCTGTGGTCTCTTCTTCTTCTGCTGGAGGAGAATACTTTGGATATTTACAGCGTGAACGCCAACATTCACGCCGCAGAGACTCCCGCATTGCAAAGTGGTTGCGGTGTTGTTGGCTTCTGTTTCGCCGGTTTGCTGTTTTCCAGGGTACTGGATTTGCACTGCAACCCACCATCAATCTCGGGAGGAGCTGGGTGGCGGACTCCGTGGAATTCATTCCCGATGTCCACACCTTCATTTTGCCCAGAGGATTGGAGGTTTATGCGGATATGGGGACCCGAGGAGGTATGAACTTTGGGAGGCACACTAACATTGAGGGTGGTGAACTTCGTGATGCCTTTTCCTCCCCCGATATTCTCAACTTACCTGAATTTGGCATTCTGGGACATGTAGGCGATATTGAACTTGCCACAATCTGACTCACCATGGGGGTGGAGCTATCAATCACGCAACAGGATGCAGCTGGGTATTTGAAGCCGCGAAATGTGTTGCGCATCCTGCGAACACCTCAAGGCACTGAAGAAGGCTGTTTTGTATGCCGAAATGCATTTGCCGTTTTTGTGCTTCAAATAAATGCCTCCAAACGTCCCCGCCTGTGGTCTCTTCTTCTTCTGCTGGAGGAGAATACTTTGGATATTTACAGCGTGAACGCCAACATTCACGCCGCAGAGACCCCCGCATTGCAAAGTGGTTGCGGTGTTGTTGGCTTCTGTTTCGCCGGTTTGCTGTTTTCCAGGGTACAGGATTTGCGCTGCAACCCACCATCAATCTCGGGAGGAGCTGGGCGGCGGACTACGTAGAATTCATTCCCTATGTCCACATCTTCATTTAGCCCGGAGGATTGGACGTTTATGCGGATATGGGGACCCGAGGAGGTATGAACTTTGGGAGGCACACTAACATTGAGGGTGGTGAACTTCGTGATGCCGTTTCCTCCCCCGATATTCTCAACTTACCTGAATTTGGCATTCTGGGACATGTAGGCGATATTGAACTTGCCACAATCTGACTCACCGTGGGGGTGGAGCTATCAATCACGCAACAGGATGCAGCTGGGTATTTGAAGCCGCGAAATGTGTCGCGCATCCTGTGAACACCTCAAGGCACTGAAGAAGGCTGTTTTGTATGCCGAAATGCATTTGCCGTTTTTGTGCTCCAAATAAATGCCTCCAAACGTCCCTGCCTGTGGTCTCTTCTTCTTCTGCTGGAGGAGAATACTTTGGAGATATATATATATATATATATATATATATATATATATATATATATATATATATATATATATATATATATATATATATATATATATATATATATATATATATATATATATATATATATATATATATATATATATATATATATATATATATATATATATATATATATATATATATTCACTGAAAAAACCATAGGTTTCACACCGGTTATAGTTAGGAATTAGCATTTTAAAAACCTATTAAATTCACTGAAAAAAACATAGGTTTCACACCAGTTATAGTTAGCTGGAAATTTTACTGATATAAAACCATTGAAATTCCCACGTTATAGTTAGTTGGACTCACTATAACTTGCGCGTGCAATGCACTGCTGATGACATCACATATTACATCACTCATGACATGGTCAGTGACATCACTCATGACATCACTGATGACATCTCAAATGACATCACTGATGACATCGTCCAGTGAATGTGTGTCTTTCTGAAAAATAAATATATTTTATATATGTATATATTAAGATCGATGGAAGAATAAATGTTTAAATAAGTGTCTAAATGGATGTTTTTTTTTAAAAAAATTGATTGGTTAACTGGCTTATTAAGTGTATCTTAGTGAATACATATATTAGCGAGTAATGTTTAAATATTTAAATATATGTATCAGTGTTTTACTTTGTGTATAAGTGGCTGCATGGGTTGGTGAGTAGCTACATGTGTGTGTATATGGGTTATTAGATGTTTTTTTAGTATCAGTATGAGTGTCTGTATGGTTTGGTGGGGCTGTTACTTAGCACATAGATGCATCAATGACTGACTCACTGTTTGTATGTGTTTTGAAGACAGCATTTGTGTAGGATTGTATGGGTGGATGAGTGTGTATATGTGTGTGTTAGAGAGTGAATGCCTCTCTCACTAGTGTCTTTATGAGTAATTACATATGTTTTAATCTTGTATATATGAGAATTGATGTATATAAGTAAGTATATGTGAGAGTGAGAGATTGAAAGAGTTCCTGTTTAAATAAGTATGTGTTTCTATAAGTGATTGTTTAAGAGAGTAAGTATGTGTAAGTTTCCTTAGAAGTAATGTGATAATGTGTGTATAGTTGTATATGCAAATAAATGGATGTTTATTAGTTTATTTGCATGTGTGAGTATATGTATGAGTAAGTTTTTGATGACTGTCAGTGTGTAACAGAATGAATAGGGGTATCACTACATATGATGAGTGAGTATATGTATGAGTGAATACATAAAACTGTTAGTGAATGTGTGAATTTGTATATAGATGGTGAAATTACTGAATTGGTTGTTGTAACTGGTATGGGTATATCCACTTTTTTGTTAATGTTAGTTTCTATTTTTGAATATGTGTTTCAAAGGTTACTTTACAGTGAAAGGAGGTCTGTCACTGTGTTACAAGGATGGTGTCATCAGTGATGTCATGAGTGATGTCACTGACCATGTCATGAGTGATGTAATATGTGATGTCATCAGCAGTGCATTGCACGCGCAAGTTATAGTGAGTCCAACTAACTATAACGTGGGAATTTCAATGGTTTTATATCAGTAAAATTTCCAGCTAACTATAACTGGTGTGAAACCTATGTTTTTTTCAGTGAATTTAATAGGTTTTTAAAATGCTAATTCCTAACTATAACCGGTGTGAAACCTATGGTTTTTTCAGTGAATTTCATAGGTTTTTTAAATGCTAATTCCTAACTATAACTGGTGTGAAACCTATGGTTTTTTCAGTGAATTTCATAGGTTTTTTTAATGCTAATTCCTAACTATAAGTCTCACTTTATAAATAAGACTGTTAGCACTCTAGTTGTTCTTTAGAACACTCTGGTACATTCTGTCATTAAGCTACAGTTGGGCTACATCTAGTTGAAATTTGGGCTATATTTACATTTTTTGGTCTCTGGTGGCCATCTTTGGGCTACATTGGGCTACATTGGACTACATTTGGGTTACATTTTGGCATTTTGGCATATATATATAGCCCAATGTAGCACAATATATATTTTATCAAAGTTAATTTTCGTAAAAACCACTTAAGAATAGGGCTACCAGTCCCTACAATTTTTCCCATTTTTTTATTTTTATTTTTTGCTTTGGAGCGCTCCCGGTGCGCTTCCCGGGGAGCGCCCCAAAAAGCGTACTTTTATAAAGCGCCCCCGGGCGCGCTCCGAGGAGCGTCCCGTAAGCGCCAATATCGCGAACGAAAACATGATCATGACGTATCGCGTAGCAGCGTCCGCGTGATACGCACGGCGTAAGCGCACCCGGAAGTACTCGAGCGAATACGATCGCGCAACGTAAACATCCGACGCGCTTACGCTACGCGACCCGAAGCGCCCCCGGGCGCGCCCGGGGGCGTGTAGCGTAAGCGCGTCGGGTCATGTGACCTGAAAATAACACTTTTCATTGGTTCATAACAGTTTTAGTTTCATAATGATGAAGCCCCTGGTCTTGTGACCTGAAAATAGCACTTCTCATTGGTTCAGGACAGTTTTTTTTCTAAATGATGAAAGACCCCACCTTTTTTCCTTATTCTGACTTTGTCCTTTGACTGAGGAAGACCTGTTTGTACATCTCTGTACCTTTTTGATATTAATAATGGCTTCAGTAGCAGCAGCAGCTGGTGCATCTGCCCCACCACCACCACCACAACCACCAAGAGGACCACCTCAAGATTATATTGGTGGTCAAGAACAGGAGGAGGAGGAAGAGGAAGAGGAGGAGGGGAGGAGAAGATGGCTGCCTGAAGAAAATACTCCATACAAACCAAAGCCACACATTATATGGGAGTTTTTTTCAATCCCAGAGGGCAAGAAAAAAGTTAATGCGCCCAAGGTAACTTGCCTAATCTGCAATGATGAACTTTCACGGGGCAACCCAAACAAAAAATATTCATTTGGTAACTATACCATGATTCGTCATATGACCAGAAAGCACCCAAACAACTACTCTCGTGCTGAGTTCAGGGAACTGGCCAGTAACCTCCCCAAGTCGTCAAGGACCACCTCCCAAACAAACCAACCCACTTCATCAGGACCAGAAACATCCGAGATGATGCCTTGCATTCAGCCAAGATTTGCTGATTTTAAAATCACTTGTTCTGCATGTGGCAAGCTTATCGCCTATGGTGAAAAAAGCGTTAAGCTCATCGTCCTTGCAGGTGATAATCACAAGTGCCCCAAAAAGAAGTAATTTTTTGGGTTTTTTATTTTTTTGCTCCAGTTGAGCCAGTTTCAATTTCCTTTTTTTGTTTCTCCCCCTAAAAAAATACAAAAAAAATATAAAACTGTTTTGAAAAGCCAAAAAAAGTTCAAAAAGTTCAAAAAACACAAAAAAATATAAAACAACAAAAAGAAGAAAAAAAAAAGTTCTTTTTAGAACTACCTCCAATTTCTAAATAAAAACTTCATTTTTTAAAAACTCTGTCATCTTTTTCCCTCATTTTACGCTCCCCGGTGCGCTACCTGGTGCGCGTCCCGGGCTCTTCCCCCGCGCAAAACGAAAAAAAAAATATTTTAAATGCCCCGCGGGGCCCTTTTATAGCCCCCACATCAAACCTAGGGGGTCAAGGGGGGGTCTACCCTGCCCCCTTATGGTCATTTCCCTCTTTGTTTTGCCCACCTCTCGTGTCTCGATCCTACCGAGACACAAGATGGCGGCCGCTCCGGACTGTTTAGAATGTTTACAGACAACTGAGAGCCAATCAGCTTTCTGCGCGCAAGTCGCGTGACGCGCCTGGAGCACACTCCGGTGCGCGCACCGGAGAGCGCCTATAGATATATATATTTTTTTGAACCTAAATTACTCAAAATCCACTGGAGCACATATCTTGAGACATAGCAAAGGCACATCGGGCTACCAGTCCCTACAATTTTGCCAAGTTTGGTGGAAATCCATTCAGCCGTTCGGGCTAAAAGTGAAATCGACCGCCCTATGGAAAGTAACATGGGGAAAACGCGTTTTGGGACCCCCCTTTTATCTCGGCCCCCGCTTGACGTATCCCCCCCAAACTTTCAAGGAAGGACCGGAGCTCGACGAGGCCATTTTCAGGAAATTTTCAGGCAGATTCGTCAACCGGTGCCAAAGTTATTCCAAATAGAATTTTGAGATTTAACATTGAAAAAAATCCTAACTATAACTACCTACTGGCGACCGCCAGTAGGTAATATATATATATATATATATACATACATGGCAAAGGGCGCAGGAGAAAGGGAGATGAGAGAGGACAACGCCTCTCTCGGAAGCAGTGCAGATGCAGAAATCATTTTACTCCTTGTGGAACCCTGGCACTAAGCAACATGACATTGAATGCACCGACCTGGGACAACATGCTGAAAATAATGCAAGTAAACCAAATGTGAATAATGGCAAGTCCCTAAAATAACTTTCCCGATGCATCATGGTGCCTGTAGTATGGTAAACAGGCACGTGACTATCAAGTCTGTATAATATGCTCACCTGTGAACAAGACGTAATGAACGTCGAAACGCGTTAGGAAATGAGCACATTTCGAAGGAGGTGACGAATAAAGTCCTCTACACTTTCAGACACTGTGGACTCTCTTTTTTCGAAGTGGTTGCACGCAGTCTGCCCAGGATCTCCGTTCCAGGTGAGAGTCCACCCTGCAGGACCGGGGGCCCCCGGTAAAACGGAGGTGTTTCTGTGAATATTGATCGAGGGGGCATGGTCCGCTCCTTGCCTGTTTGCCAGCTCTTCAGGACTTCCGTAGCAACATGGCAAAGGGCGCAGGAGAAAGGGAGATGAGAGAGGACAACGCCTCTCTCGGAAGCAGTGCAGATGCAGAAATCATTTTACTCCTTGTGGAACCCTGGCACTAAGCAACATGACATTGAATGCACCGACCTGGGACAGCATGCTGAAAATAATGCAAATAAACAAAATGTGAATAATGGCAAGTCCCTAAAATAACTTTCCCGATGCATCATGGTGCCTGTAGTATGGTAAACAGGCACGTGACTATCAAGTCTGTATAATATGCTCACCTGTGAACAAGACGTAATGAACGTCGAAACGCGTTAGGAAATTAGCACATTTCAAAGGAGGTGACGAATAAAGTCCTCTGCACTTTCAGACACTGTGGACTCTCTTTTTTCGAAGTGGTTGCACGCAGTCTGCCCAGGATCTCCGTTCCTGGTGAGAGTCCACCCTGCAGGACCGGGGGCCCCCGGTAAAACGGAAGTGTTTCTGTGAATATTGATCGAGGGGGCATGGTCCGCTCCTTGCCTGTTTGCCAGCTCTTCAGGACTTCCGTAGCAACATGGCAAAGGGCGCAGGAGAAAGGGAGATGAGAGAGGACAATGCCTCTCTCGGAGGCAGTGCAGATGCAGAAATCATTTTACTCCTTGTGGAACCCTGGCACTAAGCAACATGACATTGAATGCATCGACCTGGGACAACATGCTGAAAATAATGCAAGTAAACAAAATGTGAATAATGGCAAGTCCCTAAAATAACTTTCCCGATGCATCATGGTGCCTGTAGTATGGTAAACAGGCACGTGACTATCAAGTCTGTATAATATGCTCACCTGTGAACAAGACGTAATGAACGTCGAAACGCGTTAGGAAATGAGCACATTTCAAAGGAGGTGACGAATAAAGTCCTCTGCACTTTCAGACACTGTGGACTCTCTTTTTTCGAAGTGGTTGCACGCAGTCTGCCCAGGATCTCTGTTCCTGGTGAGAGTCCGCCCTGCAGGACCGGGGGCCCCCGGTAAAACGGAGGTGTTTCTGTGAATATATATATATATATATATATATATATATATATATATATATATATATATATATATATATATATATATATATTACCTACTGGCGGTCGCCAGTAGGTATATATAGTTAGGATTTTTTTGAATAGGGATTTCTGCAACTTCTATGTTGAATAACTTTGGCGTTGATGGACGGAATTGGCTGAAATTTTCAGGAAAATGGCACATTTTGTTTCTGAGCGTCCCCTGAAAGTTTGGGGGGGGTTTCGTGAAGTGGGGGCAGAGAATAAAGGGGGTCCCAAAACGTGTTTTTAACATTGAGTGTTCCATAGGGCGGTTGGACTCACTTTTAGCTCGAACGGCTGAATGGAGTTCTATGAAACTTGGCAAAATTGTAGAGACTGGTAGTCCAATGTGCCTTTGCTAGGTCTCAAGATATGTGCTCTAGTGGATTTTGAGTAATTTAGGTTCAAAAAAATATATATATCTGTAAGCGCGCCCCGGTATGCGCACCGGGGAGCGCTCCGGGCGCGCTACGCGACTTGCGCGCAGAAAGCTGATTGGATCTCGGGTGTCTGTAAACATTCTAAACAGTCCGGAGCGGCCGCCATCTTGTGTCTCGGTAGGATCGAGACACAAGAGGTGGCCAAAACAAAGGGGGAAATGACCATAAAGGGGCAGAGTAGATCCTCCCTGACCCCCTAGGTTTGATGTGGGGGCTTTAAAAGGGCCCCGCGGGGCAAAAAAAAAAAAAAAGAAAAAAATTTTTTTTTGCAGGGGGGAGCGCCCGGTACGCGCACTGGGAAGCGGACCGGGGAGCGTACTATGGAGAAAAAAGAATGATAGACTTTTCAAATATTGTATGTTTATTGATTGTTCTTTTTGTTGTTTTTTTGTTGTTTTTTTTATTTAAGTAGCAACATGTAGGTACCAATGCAGAGTCTAAAATGTAATATACACCGTCTCCTTTGTAGATATCTTGCATGTTGTTTCAGAAGTTATTGTGGTATATGGAATTCATACCATAGTCTGTCAGGAAAGCAGAAACAATACGGAGGCAGGAGATGATAAAGAGATGTTATATATACATTGGAGATAATATAGTTGGAGAAAGGAAGTAGCTATGAGCAAACTTACTATGTAACACAAAAAAGTTGCACAGTATATTTTAAGTCTCACTTTATATTATATCTTTTTGGGTACTATTTTATAATTTTCATATAAAAAAGAATATTGTCTCAAACAATTTTAACTTTTTAAATGTAAATGTATTGTTGTGATTTTTCAAAATCTAAAAGAATTTGCAACATTAATTCATCTGGTATGTCCTTCTTTTCATTCCATGATTCAATTTCTTCAACACATTTAATTAAATCTTGGTCTACAGTGTCATCCAAAAAGTCTATTTCTTCTTTGTCTTCCTTAGGATTGTTTTCCATATTAATTTGAAATGAAATATTATTTTCATTTTGTTGGGCTTCCATTTTCTTGCTGTAAATTGCATAAAAAATAAATATACCAGTAGAGATAGGGCACTGTTGGGTTTAAGTTCAGACAGGTACTTGTGAGTTTTTAACAGTGAAGTTATCTTTGGGCAGTGTATGGTTTCAGGCAGGAAGTAGAACTATTAAAAAGTGCCTGTGATGAAGCCTAAGTAAAATTCATAAGCCTAACTCAATCAATAATTTAAATAAATAAGCCTTTCTCAATGTCTAACTCTTATAGAGGGACAGTATATAACTATCTGAAAACGTTTTACAAAATTAACTTAAAGTGCATAACATAGTTCTCCTTTCAAATTAACAACTTACCTTCTTCAAAGTAGTTGAAGTTTTCTGTCAAATTCTTTTCCAAATGTACCTTAGGTAGTGTTAGTCAAAATGGCTGTGTTTCCCTCTCATTTTTTATATATATTCATGTACTTAACCAATCAAATGTCAGCACATAAAAGTACAAAATGTAAGTAACATTTTAATTGGTTGAAAATTCAAACAGTTTCATATGTGTTTTGTCATGTAATTTACCTCAGGATATTTAGACAGGGCTACAGCCCAAATAGCTCAATGGAATACCACCAAATTTGGGTAAATGGTAGGGACTGCTATGTAGTAGGGCCTATTCTATATTTGATGAAAGTGTCTTCAGTGGTTTTTCTGTAAATTACTTTCCCACCTTTTTTTAGCGAGCGCTTACGCGTACCGGCAGCGTTACAGGAGTCCTCCATGTTGTGTTTCGGTAGAATTGAGACACAAGATGGAGGGCAAACAATGCTGGGAATGGGTAGAAGGGGGCACGGTAGACACTTCCTGACCCTCTAGCTTTTCTGAGGGGGGCTTAGGACGCTCATATAGGCAAAAAAAAAAAAAAGTTTGCGGGGGGGGGGCGGGAAGCGCCCGGTACGCGCACCGGTAAGCGTATCGGGGAGCGTACTTTGGAGAAAAATAGTGAAATAAGTTAGAAAAAGATAAACGTTTTGAATGATCAGAGGTAGGGTAGCTCTGAAAAGAGCTTTTGGGCTCTGTGGCTGATTTAGGTACCTACAAGTAGGTTCCAATGCACAGTCTTAAATTCAGGAGGAATATTCTATTCCCCTCATCTGAGAAGTGCACTCCATCTACTCTGTAGATGTCTTGCATGTTGTAACGCAAGTTGTTGTTGTATATTGAACCCATTCTAAAGTCTCTCATGTAAGCAGAAACAGATTTATTCACATGTTTCTGTGCTTTCTCAAATTGTTGACAAAATTGGTGGACCAGTTCCATTTCTGTCTTTGGCATATATTGGAATTTACCAAGGCAGTTTGTGGAAAAAGTGTCATCAATTGATGAAAGGTGTCCTTTAAAAGCATTTCCAGACCAACCCCAGTCATAGTGCCCAAATCATTTCCACCACAGTGCACTATTAAGAGGTCAGGGTTTGGCAGATGCAAAAAGGTTTTCACCAATGGTATCAATTGGTGACATCTCAATCCTCTCTGGCCAATCCTGTTGATTTCCACATTTTGTAAATTGAGGTTGTGTAAATTTCTGTTATCAGTATACCTGTGAGCCCAGTGGATGTAACTATGTCCAAGAATCCAAACAGAAAACATGGTGAGAGGAGGTTCTGCTGCAGTCAGATGAAGTGTGGGAATGAAATGGCAGTTGAAACAGTAGGAGTTTGTAATGAAAAAAACTGTGGAGTTTCAGTGCTAATGATTCTCTTTTACTCTCACTGTCTCTGTCTCTTCACTCTTTTACTAGTTGTTCATTATGCTTTCTCCCTGTAGTTCAAGCACACTATGTTATTTACATTTCTTTGCTGCTTCAATTATTCCTTTTTTGTCACTTCTTCTTTTCTTCTTTCTGTTTTTTCTCTCTGTCATTCCACAGGTTTTAACCTTATTCACTATCATACACCCTGTTTTAATCCTATTTACTTTCACTCACTGTTTTTTTAACACCTTCCCTCAGGGTTATTGTTTTAGTCCAGTTCTATCCCTACCTCTCACTCCAAATCCTTTACTCACTTTCTTTTTAATTTGAACATTCACTCACATTCTCCAAGTAACTCTTGTTTATTATTCATCTACTCTCTTTTTTTCTTTCACTTCCTTATCTATTTTCTTTTTCTCAATTTTACTCTCTTACATCTTTTCTTTGTATAATTATCTATTATACAGTATCTCTGTGTTACTCCCTCTAGCTGTCTTTCTTTTATTCTCTCTGTCTCCTTCCCTTATACTCACTCTTTATTTTTTTTATTTTTATTTTTCGGTTCGCTTCAGGGTTCGCGCACCGGCGCGCGAACCGGGAAGCGAATCAAAAAAAAATAATAAAAAAACAAATTATATACATAAAAAAATAATATTAAATACATATAAAATATATTTTTCATTTAAAAGAAGAATACATTTTACAGCTTTTGATATTTGCTATTAAAAAACCATTGAAATTCACTGAAAAAACCATAGGTTATAGACCATATATAGTTAGGAATTAGCATTTACAAAACCTTGAAAATTCACTGAAAAAACCATAGGTTATAGACCATATATAGTTAGGAATTAGCATTTACAAAACCTTGAAAATTCACTGAAAAAAACATAGGTTATAGACCATATATAGTTAGGAATTAGCATTTACAAAACCTTATTTTGCTCACACAAAACCATTGAAATTCGCATATATAGTTAGTTGCACTAACTATATATCGCGCACCCGCAATCCACTGCTGATGATGTCACATATTACATCATTCATGACATGGTCAGTGACATCACTGATGACATCACTGATGACAACTCAAATGACATCACTGATAACATCACTGATGACATCATTCATGTGATAATACGATGAACCTCTTCAGACTCTAATATAACCTTAGATACACTCAGTGTAAACAGACACTCACAGACTGTCACTCATCCATGGAGTTACTTATACACCTAGTCAGTCATGCAAAGAATCAATCACACCTCCATTTCCTCAACTATACAGTTATACACACCTTACTTATTCAAACATATTCTTACACATATTTACTCTCTTATACAATCACTGATACAAGTTTACAATGATCCATACAGCCACTCACACATTCACTGGCTCTTATGCACAGTTATTTATATATGTCAACTCTCACATGTACTGTGTTTAACATATGTACTTACTTTGACATGTAGCACTGAGATATCCATTCACTCACTAATACACTCATGCACACAGTCAACCACCCATACAGCTGTTTCCACATGCAGTTTTGAACCCATACATCTAGTGAATCAACTGCTCACACATCTATGCACATAGTCACACACCTCCCAGCCACCCACACACACACTCACTCTCCCATACAAATACTTGGGCAACCAATCAATAACCCATATAGTTAATCATATAGCTACTGATCAACACATGCAGCAGTTTACAGAACAACAGATATAATGATGCACAAATTAAGACAGTTTAGTCACTAACCCATGCACTCCTGAGGCAAAACAGCCGGGAGATTGCTTGTTTGTTTTAAAATCTTCTTGTGCTTTATTCTGTGTTTTAAACCTCACTTAAACCTCACTTACCTGAAACTGCTCGCCTTTTACAGCGGATTTAGCGCTGTTGGTGACCCGGCGCAGGACCCTCTCCCCAGCGCCTCGCCTCGCCCGTAGGCCACGCCCCCTTTCGAGGCCACGCCCACCCAACATTATATAGGGACGCTGACTGAAAGCGCCGCCATTAGGGTGTTACACTCCTGAGGCAAAACAGCCGGGAGATTGCTTGTTTGTTTTAAAATCTTCTTGTGCTTTATTCTGTGTTTTAAACCTCACTTAAACCTCACTTACCTGAAACTGCTCGCCTTTTACAGCGAATTTAGCGCTGTTGGTGACCCGGCGCAGGACCCTCTCCCCAGCGCCTCGCCTCGCCCGTAGGCCACGCCCCCTTTCGAGGCCACGCCCACCCAACATTATATAGGGACGCTGACTGAAAGCGCCGCCATTAGGGTGTTACACTCCTGAGGCAAAACAGCCGGGAGATTGCTTGTTTGTTTTAAAATCTTCTTGTGCTTTATTCTGTGTTTTAAACCTCACTTAAACCTCACTTACCTGAAACTGCTCACCTTTTACAGCGGATTTAGCGCTGTTGATGACCCGGCGCAGGACCCTCTCCCCAGCGCCTCGCCTCGCCCGTAGGCCACGCCCCCTTTCAAGGCCACGCCCACCCAACATTATATAGGGACGCTGACTGAAAGCGCCGCCATTAGGGTGTTACACTCCTGAGGCAAAACAGCCGGGAGATTGCTTGTTTGTTTTAAAATCTTCTTGTGATTTATTCTGTGTTTTAAACCTCACTTAAACCTCACTTACCTGAAACTGCTCGCCTTTTACAGCGGATTTAGCGCTGTTGGTGACCCGGCGCAGGACCCTCTCCCCAGCGCCTCGCCCGTAGGCCACGCCCCCTTTCGAGGCCACGCCCACCCAACATTATATAGGGACGCTGACTGAAAGCGCCGCCATTAGGGTGTTACACTCCTGAGGCAAAACAGCCGGGAGATTGCTTGTTTGTTTTAAAATCTTCTTGTGCTTTATTCTGTGATTTAAACCTCACTTAAACCTCACTTACCTGAAACTGCTCGCCTTTTACAGCGGATTTAGCGCTGTTGATGACCCGGCGCAGGACCCTCTCCCCAGCGCCTCGCCTCGCCCGTAGGCCACGCCCCCTTTCGAGGCCACGCCCACCCAACATTATATAGGGACGCTGACTGAAAGCGCCGCCATTAGGGTGTTACACTCCTGAGGCAAAACAGCCGGGAGATTGCTTGTTTGTTTTAAAATCTTCTTGTGATTTATTCTGTGTTTTAAATTTAGTTGGCACCTACTCGCTAGCGCTCACCTGTAATCCCCAAACAGCTGATCTTGAACGCTATAAAGGGCAGGAATCGCTTGGACGGCACCATCACTCACCTCGAGGAGCCACGGGACACGCCCACTCCTGGTGACCACGCCCACCCCCCTAACGCCTAGAATCTCCTCCATAAACCATGTGTCAGCACAGGGAGCGCAGCGGACGGGCGCAGCGGGCGCGCCGTCAGCGCGTCGAAGGCGCGCCAAAGGCAAGCCCGTCTGGGCCCGTCCGGGCCCAGCCGGCCCCAGGCCCTGCCACTCTGCCCTTTGTAGCCAGGCACGCCCGAACCTACTCCCGGGAGGAGCTATTAGCCTTAAACACCCATACACATCCCTTGAGCACGCACACCCTGATGAGTGACAACCATCTCGCCAGATGCAACACCTGCATTCCTGTAGATCTGACCCCGGCGCATAAGGGCTTGCACCTAGGCTTACTCAACTGCAGGTCGCTCGTGAAGCACTCACATGAAGTTAATATGCTAATCACAAATCACGCCCTAGACATCTTGTTTCTGACAGAGACCTGGCTCACCCCTAGTAGTGGCCCCGACAGAGTCCTGGCACTTCCCCCCGGGTACTTTATGTGCTCACAGAATAGACCAGAAGGCAGAGGAGGTGGACTAGCCATAATCCTTAAGGACGGCCTCTCCTGTAGAACCTCGGACGGCAACATCAAGGGGCACGAAAGTTGTCATTTCACTATTCAAATCTCCCCAGTCACTTCTCTATCAGGATTGCTGGTATATCGTCCACCGGGCAGCCTAGGAGACTTTCCAAATAAAATAATTGATCAGATCTCTATTAAGTGTACGTCCTCCACCAATTACATACTATTGGGAGACCTTAACATACACTTCCTGGACCCAGGCAATAAGCAGGCCAGTGAATTACTTCAGGACCTCACTTCTATTGGCCTTGACTTAAAGAATCCACAGATCACCCATGAAAAAGGGCAATTGCTTGACCCCTTCTTTTCAAACTTTTCTAGCTTGACAACTCTTGATCACATCGCCCTCCCCTGGACGGACCACTTTTTAGTTCCCCTCGTGTGGGACTTCGACACTCCGTCCCCTCAACCCCCCAAAGTTAAAACTCACACCAGGCGATGGCAGAAACTAGAACCAGACACATGGGCAGCCAAACTAAGGGAACACGTCCCCCTCCCATCCTTAGACCCCATAACTGGGGACATAGAGTTTAACACCTGGATCACCCAATCTCTAGATTCCGTCCTGCCTAAAACCCACTCGCTAAAACATACCAAGAGAGTTAACCCCTCACCCTGGTACACCCCTGAACTCAACACTTTGCGCAAAATGTGTAAAAGGAATGAACGTCTGTGGAGGAAAAGTAAAACAGAGGAAAATAAAGAAACATTTCGCACCTCCATAAAATCTTATAAAAAGGAGCTACGCAACACCAAAATTCGCTTCTACGAGAGCAGAATTAAAAATGCTGCCTGCTCGGCCCACGAAACCTATTCTGTTCTCAAAGAACTCCTCCATGCCCCTGACCCCCCACTCAAAGCCCTCGATCCCAAGGAGGCAGAAAGTAAATGCAGTAACTTAGCCACATTCTTTGACGAGAAGATCCAAAAAATCCTTCTGGACATACCCCCTCTTGAACCGGCCCACACGGATCGGAATCTCACCATCACTATCACCAATCCCATCCCTCCGGCCAATAACCCTCAACCCTCTCTAAACGCCTTTGGCCCAGTGACAATGGAGGAGGTAGAGGCAACGATGGCCTCAATCAAAAGTGGCTCTCCCCTCGACCCTGCACCCCTCCGCTTCCTGAAAAAAGTGTCCAGGACCATCATCCCCCCCCTCACGGCTCTAATTAACTCCTCCTTTTCGGAAGGTATAGTCCCCCCCGGCTGGAAAGCGGCAGCTGTTAAAGGCCTCCTAAAAAAAACCTCCTTAGACCCGAAGGACCTTTCCAACTACAGGCCCATCTCCCTTCTCCCAGGAAACAGCAAGATCACAGAGAAGTTGGTGAACAAACAACTGTCACTCTTCCTAGAAAACAACAACCTATTGGGGGTCTCCCAGACAGGGTTCCGTCCAGGTCAGGGCACTGACATCGCCCTCCTGGCGGCAGTAGAGAAGGCCAGAAGCATTCTGGACACGGGAGGATCAGTGGCAGTGATCCTCCTGGACCTCAGTGCGGCCTTCGACACTGTAGACCATCCCACCCTAGTCCAACGACTGGGAGAAATTGGAATAAAGGGTATGGCCCTGAAATGGCTAAAATCCTTCTTAGCAGGACGATCCTTCCAGGTTTGGGAGAACGACAGCCACTCACCTATCATCCCCCTCCGATGTGGAGTACCGCAGGGCTCATCCTTGAGCCCTACGTTATTCAACGTATACATGGCTCCATTGGAGAAGAGGATCACCCCGTTCGGCGTGTCCTTAATTAACTACGCCGACTACACCCAGTTGGTTGTCACCCTCACCCATCCCCATCATGCCCCTTCTGACCTTCACAGCTGTCTCTCGGAAGTCCATCGATGGATGAATCTTTCATCGTTAAAACTGAACGGATCAAAGACCGAGATACTACTGTTAGGTCACACGGGCCCCGCCCTTCCACCTCATCTCTGGCCCAGCTGCCTGGGCGACCCTCCCGCACCTAAGGACGAGGTTAAAAGCCTAGGTGTGTGGATTGATAAGGACACGACCTTCAAAACCCAGGCAAATAAAACAGCAGGGACATGCTTTGGTCTCCTCCGGGCCTGCAGGAAGATCTTCCCTCTGCTCCCAGCCCCCGCAAGGAAGCTCCTTATACAGGGCCTAATCCTAGCGAGATTAGACTACTGTAACGCCATCTACCTGGGAGCTCCTGAAGCCACCCTTAATGCGCTGCAGAAAGTCCAAAACGCTGCCGCCCGCCTTCTCACGGGCACACCTTCAAGATCCTCCACCAAGCCAGCTCTCAGGTCTCTGCACTGGCTGCCAATCAGAGAAAGAGTCATCTTTAAGGCCCTCTGCCTGGCCCATAAGACCCTCAACAATAACGGCCCCCCCCTTCTCAAAGAAATCTTAATCCCCTACAAAGTGAAAAGAGACCTCCGGTCCAATGGAGAAAATCTTATTTCAGTTCCCAGAGTTAAAAAAGCCAAAACCGGTGGCCGCCGTTTTTCGGTCCATACGGCCAAACACTGGAACTGTTTACCACGAAGTCTGAGGACAGAATCAAACCATCTTCGGTTCAGGAAATCCTTAAAGACCCTCCTTTTCCCCCAAACATAACTTCAGTCAGATGGCTGGAAGCCTCAGGAGAAACAGCTCAGCGCTGGGATGCTCATCGAGTTACTACGCACTTTATAAAACCATTAAATAAATAAATAAATAAATGCACTCAGTGAGACACATTTAATCACTCTCTCATACAGTCAGTCATGCACCTACTAAATCCTTCATCCAGACACCTATACATCCACTCATTCTTCAATTTGTAAGACATATTTTAACTTTACAGAAACATACAGTCACTGGATGTTGTCATCAGTGAAGTCATTTGAGTTGTCATCAGTGATGTCATCAGTGATGTCACTGACCATGTCATGAATGATGTAATATGTGACATCATCAGCAGTGGATTGCGGGTGCGCGATATATAGTTAGTGCAACTAACTATATATGCGAATTTCAATGGTTTTGTGTGAGCAAAATAAGGTTTTGTAAATGCTAATTCTTAACTATATATGGTCTATAACCTATGTTTTTTTCAGTGAATATATATATATATATATATATATATATATATATATATATATATATATATATATATATATATATATATATATATATATATATATATATTACCTACTGGCGGTCGCCAGTAGGTAGTTATAGTTAGGATTTTTTTCAATGTTAAATCTCAAAATTCTATTTGGAATAACTTTGGCACCGGTTGACGAATCTGCCTGAAAATTTCCTGAAAATGGCCTCGACGAGCTCCGGTCCTTCCCTGAAAGTTTGGGGGGGATACGTCAAGTGGGGGCCGAGATAAAAGGGGGGTCCCAAAACGCATTTTCCCCATGTTAATTTCCATAGGGCGGTCAATTTCACTTTTAGCCCGAACGGCTGAATGGATTTACACCAAACTTGGCAAAATTGTAGGGACTGGTAGCCCGATGTGCCTTTGCTATGTCTCAAGATATGTGCTCCAGTGGATTTTGAGTAATTTAGGTTCAAAAAAATATATATATCTATAGGCGCTCTCCGGTGCGCGCACTTGAGTTCGCTCCTGGCGCGACACGCGAATTGCGCGCAGAAAGCTGATTGGCTCTTGGGTGTCTGTAAACATTCTAAACAGTCTGGAGCGGCCGCCATCTTGTGTCTCGGTAAAATCGAGACACAAGGGGTTTGAATAAAA
Source organism: Lissotriton vulgaris (assembly GCF_964263255.1). NCBI lineage: Eukaryota > Metazoa > Chordata > Amphibia > Caudata > Salamandridae > Lissotriton > Lissotriton vulgaris. The sequence goes on along the minus strand of NC_141690.1, from coordinate 83,157,340 downwards.
AAGGGGCAAATGACCATAAGGGGGAAGAGTAGACCCCCTCTGACCCCTTAGGTTTGATGTGGGGGCTAAAATAGGGTCCTGCGGGGCATTAATTTTTTTTTTTCGTTTTGCGCGGGGGAAGCGCATGGTACGCGCACCGGCGAAGCACGGGGAAAATCCAGGACCATATTTATGAAGGCCTTGCGCTGTTAGTTTTGCGCCTCCTGTGCGTCAATTTTTGTGACGCACCAGCGGTGTAAAAAAATGCGCATTGTTATGCAATATTTAAAAAGTGACGCATCTATCTAGATGCGTCACTTTTTAAATATAGTGCAACGAGGCACATTTTATTACACTGCTGGTGTTATGCGTCACTTTTCTGTGCGCACTCCTTATGACATTCCAGATGTGTCATATTTAATGTATGACGAATCATGTTGCAAGGAGTTTCAGATACATCAGTATTTCTGACATATCTGTAAACATAAAAGTGATGCGAGGCAGGTGCAAGATTTTGACGCAACAGCATCCTAAAAGTGACGCAGAGAAATCTTATAGATTTCAGTACGTCGTTATTACCAAGCTTTTTGCGGGGGAATGCCCCCTTTGCATACATTATACCTGACGCAGATATAATGTGGCGCAGAGTTTTAAAAAGTGACCCATGTACCTAGATGCGTCACTTTTTAAAAATAGCGTCAGGTATAATGTATGCAGAGGGGGTGTTCTCCCGCAAAAAGCTTTGTAATAGCGACGCAGTGAAATCTTTGAGATTTCACTGCGTCAGTTTTAGGATGCTGTTGCGTCAAAATCTTGTGCCTGCTTTACAGCAGGTGTTAGACTGAGGCAAGACCTTTCACATGCTGCTTTCCCCATTTGAAAGGACGCATTACTGGAGTTGCGTCACTTTTGTGACGCACTCCAGCAATGCGTTACTTGGAATGTCATAAGGAGTGCGCACAGAAAAGTGACGCATCGCACCAGTGGTGTAAAAAAAATGTGCCTCGTTGCGTTATATTTAAAAAGTGACGTATCTAGGTAGATGGGTCACTTTTTAAAATCAAGCGCCACATTATATCTGCGTGAGGTATAATGCATGCAGAGGGGGTGTTCCCCCACAAAAAGCTTTGTAATAGCGACGCAGTGAAATGTTTGAGATTTCACTGCGTCACTTTTAGGATGCTGTTGCATCCTTTAAATATAGTGCAACGAGGCACATTTTATTACACTGCTGGTGTGATGCGTCACTTTTCTGTCCACAGTCCTTATGACATTCCAGATGTGTCATATTTAATGTATGATGAATCATGTTGCAAGGAGTTACAGATACGTCAGTATTTCTCACATATCTGTAAACATGAAAGTGACGCGAGGCAGGCGCAAGATTTTGACGCAACAGCATCCTAAAAGTGACGCAGAGAAATCTCATAGATTTCAAAACGTCGTTATTACCAAGCTTTTTGCGAGGGATTGCCCCCTCTGCATACATTATACCTGATGCAGATACAATGTGGCGCAGAGTTTTAAAAAGTGACCCATGTACCTAGATGCGTCACTTTTTAAAAAATAGTGTCAGGTATAATGCATGCAGAGGGGGTGTTCCTTGCAAAAAGCTTGGTAATAATGACGCAGTGCGTCACTTTTAGGATGCTGTTGCGCCAAAATCTTGCGCCTGCTTCACAGCAAACCTTTCACATGGTGCTTTTTCCATGTGAAAGGACACATTACTGGAGTTGCGTGACTTTTGTGACGCACTCCTGCAATGCGTTACTTTTGTGTTTACAGATACGTCAGAAATACTGACATATCTGTAACTCCTTGCGAATTGATTAGTCATATATTAAATATGACATATCTGGAATGTCATAAGGAGTGCGTCCACAAAAGTGACGCATTGCTGTTTTCACGTAGCGATGCGTCACTTTTCAGAAATGAGGCCTCCAGTTTATTCACTGTGTCATAACTTTCTTTTCTAACACTCACCTTCTTTCATTCCTCCTACTTCACTTTCTTTCACCTCTCATACCTTTCTGTTCTTTCTTACTCATTCTCCTTTCAATTATCAATGCACTATATTTCACTTACTCTTCATTTTTTAAGAATATAGCTCTTTGATGAGAATTGGAGGTAGTTCTGAAAAGAACTTTTGGTTTTCTTCTTTAAACTGAACAGGAACAAAAACAGGGAATGGAAACTGCTCAACAGGAGCAAAAAGAAAAGAAAAAAATTAGGGGTGGGAAGGGCAGCGATGGTTCTCCAATGCTCGAACCATGAGCAGGACACTTTGCTCCCCATAGGTGAGGAGTTGATTGCAGTATCTGCATCTCAGGACACCATGGTTAAAAGCAGGTTGAATGTTTGCTACCTGCTCCTGTGATTGTTCTCTCCCAGAAGAAGTTGCTCCTCCTGTTGATGTAGAGGCCCCATCTCTGGGAACCTCTTGTGCCAGAGCCCTGACACTTTCCCGGGCAAAATTCTGGGGGTGCCTCCTCTCCACATGGCGAATCATGGTGAAGTTGCCAAAAGAGTATTTTTTTTGGGGGTTACCCCGTGACAGGACCTGTTTGCAGATCCTGCACTCTACTTTTGGTGCATTCACCTTCTTCTGGTCTGCTGGAAACTTAAAAAATTTCCAGATGAAATGTTCTTTGACCTTCGGCTGAGGAGGCTCTTCATCAATGAAATCATTGGAGTCATCTTCACTGCTGGATGGTCTGGCAGCCATGATTAATCAAGGAATATGGAACAGCAAAAAAGGCAGGTCTTTCAGTCACAAAAGTGAAAGAAGAAGTGAAGGAAATGGGTGGGGATTTCATTCATTGTAAAAAAAAACTGTTAGCAACCAATGAAAAGTGTTATTTTAGGGTCACATGACCCGACGCGTTTACGCTGCGCGCTCCGGAGCACTTCCGGTGCGTTTACGCAGCGCGATCGTAGGCGCTTCCGGGGCGCAAACGTGGCGCGATCGTAGGCGCTTTTGCGTGCGTTTATGCGCCGCGAACGTAGGCGCTTCCGAGGGCACTTACGTTGCGCGCCGAAGTGACGTCATCAATCTTTTATAGAAATGCATAATCATTTTCCTTATTAAAAAAAACTAATTTTATTTGTATGGTACGAAATGTTTTGCATTATTATTAACTTTTCATTCATATTTTTTTTCACGAACGACAGTTGCGCTCTGGGTGCGCTTTCAGATGAGCTCTCGGAAAAGCTTACCGGAGAGCTTAGCTGAAAGCTTCCCGGAGCGCGCACCCAGAGCGCAAAAGAAAAAAATTATATAAAAAAAAATGAATACTTTAAAAAAAACTGCAAATTGTAAAAAAAAAAAAAAGGTTAGAAACTCGACATACAAAGGAATTAGCATTTAAAAAACCTATGAAATTCACTGAAAAAACCATAGGTTTCACACCAGTTATAGTTAGGAATTAGCATTTAAAAAACCTATTAAATTCACTGAAAAAACCATAGGTTTCACACCAGTTATAGTTAGCTGGAAATTTTACTGATATAAAACCATTGAAATTCCCACGTTATAGTTAGATGGACTCACTATAACTTGCGCGTGCAATGCACTGCTGATGATGTCTTATTAAGCCAGTTAACCAATCAATTTTTAAAAACCATCCATTTAGACACTTATTTAAACATTTATTCTTCCATCAACTTTTACATATACATATATAAAATATATTTATTTTTCAGAAAGACACACATTCACTGGATGGTGTCATCAGTGATGTCATGAGTGATGTCACTGACCATGTCATGAGTGATGTAATATGTGATGTCATCAGCAGTGCATTGCACGCGCAAGTTATAGTGAGTCCATCTAACTATAACGTGGGAATTTCAATGGTTTTATATCAGTAAAATTTCCAGCTAACTATAACTGGTGTGAAACCTATGGTTTTTTCAGTGAATTTAATAGGTTTTTTAAATGCTAATTCCTAACTATAACTGGTGTGAAACCTATGGTTTTTTCAGTGAATATATATATATATATTACCTACTGGCTGTCGCCAGTAGGTATATATAGTTAGGATTTTTTCCCTATGGGATTTTTGAAAATTCTATGTCTAATAACTTTGGCGTTTGTGGACGGAATCGGCTGAAATTGTCAGGAAAATGGCACATTTTGTTTCTGAGCAGCCCTTGAAAATTTGAGGGGGTTTCGTCAAGGGGGGGCCGAGAAAAAAGGGGGGTCCCAAAACGCGTTTTTAACATTGAGTTTTCCATAGGGCGGTTGGCCTCACTTTTAGCTCGAACGGCTGAATGGATTTGCACGAAACTTGGCAAAATTGTAGGGACTGTTAGCCCGATGTGCCTTTGCTAGGTCTCAATATATGTGCTCCAGTGGATTTTGAGAAATTAACGTTCAAAACAAGATATATATCTGTAACAGCGCTCCGGGCTGCGCTTTGGTCCGCTTACTTTTCGCGAAACGGAACTTTGCGATGCGAAGCTGATTGGCTTTCCGGTGTCTGTCAACATTCTAAACAGTCCGGAGCGGCCGCCATCTTATCTCTCGGTAGGATCGAGAGAGAAGAAGAGGTGAAAAACGAAGGGGGAATTTAATGAAAGGGGGCAAGGTAGACCCCTCTTGACCCCCTAGGAATGATGTTGGGGTTATTAAAGGGTCCCGTGGGGAAAATAAAAAAAAATTGATTTTTCACGGTAGAAGCGCTTCCCGGGCCGCGAACTGGGCCGCAAACTGGTAGCGAAACGGGAATTCGCCATTTTGTGTTTCGTTTTAATTAAATTACTAGGTATAAGGGGGTGCGGGAGACGTATCCTGATCCCTTATGTTTTCTGAGGGTGGCTGAGGAGGCTCATATATGTTGATACATGTCTTCCAGCGGCTGTGCGTGAGCGTTTTTTTTTTTTTGCTGCGTGACGTCTGTTAACGTTCGATTCGATGGAAATCAGGAAGTGTTGACCGCCAATTTGTCACTGCGATAAAATATTTTGTTATAAATGAATCCTTATTGATAAACATTGTCTGCGCCATCTTGCCTTTTTTCCAATGCCACAATTTTGTCGTGCACGGCAGCCATTTTAGATGCCTTGACCAGACCCACTCTCTGCACGCCGTCGATTCTCAGCACGGCTCCCCACCCTCGCAAGCATCTCCCCCACACACTGGTCACCCCCGCTCTCTCTCTCATGCATGGGCCATAAACTTCCCCCCATCTGCGCTGCTCTTCCCTGAGAATCACACCCTGTGCCCGCCCGACACCTCCCTTTCACCCTATTCACTACCGCACCCTCTGACACTCCTCTTCCTCTGTGTCCGATTGTCCAGGCCAGTCCCAGGCTATCACCTAGCCCTGCGGATGTAGTTTATGGCCCCAGCTGTAGAGAATCCAGACATGCCAACCCTCCCGATTCAGGCGTGAGACTACCGATTTCAGTGCTAGTCTCCCGCCTCCCGATTCCTGCAAGCAAAAACCCGATTCCTCGGGGGTTTCAGCTGACAGGGCTTGGTATTGTGTTACGTGCTAATTCTTCCAGGAAACGTCAGAGGGCCGATGCAGGGGCTCTAGAAGGGGTGATAAACCATTTAAGTCTCATTAACAAGCGCATGGTCTTTTAAAGATCTGTGAAGTACTCGGGGCGGCGGTGTGTGTGTGCCCTCTTTCAGGAGCGGGCGGGGGGGGGGGGCACTGCCAGCAACTTGCCAGGCCAGGCAGTGTTCAACACTTGCATCACCCTTTCTCTGCCTGCTATTGCGCTCCATGCTTCGGAAAGGTAAGAAAAAGAACGTGCATTTGAGTTTGAAATGTCCGATCCTGTAGCAGCACACTTCCAAAGCCCACACATGACAATAACCCGATTCAAAGCCCCATTCACCCGATTTTTTAAAAATATATAGCACTCCAACAAAGTAGGATTATAAAACTTTATTAACTTATAAATATATCGAACGCAACAAAAACTGTAAATACATTTAAACATTTTTTGGCAAAAAGAAGCAACAATGGTCAGTAGCTGTCTTTTGTGCGAATAGTCCCAAGGCAGCATAACGTGCTGAGTTCTGGACGGCACCCAGGTGATGTCACCTGGGTGCCGCACTGGTTTTTGGTTTCCTACAATGCAGCTCAGAAAAACAGCGTGGGGCGTCCCGGGTGGTGCGGGGGGAGGGCTTGTCAGTAGCGGTCTGTTGTGCGAATAGTCCCAAGGCAGCAGAACGCGCTGAGATGTGGATGGCACCCAAGTGATGTCCAGTAACTTGCCGCACTGGTTTTGGTATCCTACAATGCTGCTCCGAAAAACGGCGTGGGGCGCCCCGGGGGTGGGGGGGGCGTGGGGGAGGCGGCGTGAACGGGCCTCCCCAGGTGGAGGCTCGTCTGCTGTACTGGGGTGCCCCTTTACCGTTTCAGTTGCCATTCCGCCCGCTTTTGCTACACTGTGCCTCATCCTCCATTCAGCTGTTTATCGCCCGCTCTTGCTGCTACAGCGTCTCGCTCACCATGTAGTTGAGATGGGCCCACTCTTGCGGTGCAGCGATAGGCGGCTGCCATAGGACTCTTAAAATGGCGGACGGCTCTTCGGATTTGGGCCTGGTCCACTAAAATGGCCCTGGGACACCTTGGAACTCGGACGCTTGCCTGCTAGGGCTTGGGCTCCATTCTCGAAAGCGTCCCCTCAGCCGTGAAGATTCTACAAAAGTCTTGGGGGCCCTCGACTCCTGCAGGCTTCCGGTGGGGAGCGGCTGCCATGATTGCTCGCGGAATGCCCACGACGGAGCCACGAGATGGTGGTGCTCTCATCCTGACGCCAGCTTCAGTCTGAATCATCCAGAAACAAGGTGGGGCTTTCATCGTTTGGGAAAAAAAAATGTTCTAAACCAATGAAAAGTGTTATTTTTAGGTCATATGACCAAGCCGTCCATCATTAGGAAACCAAAAGTAAAATGAACCAATGAAAAGTTTTATAAACAAGTCACATGACCTGTTATGCGGCATAGGGCTACAAAAAGCGTAGAAAATCCGTTGGCACGTGAGGCGGCGTCAGTAGCGGACCGATGTGCGAATAGGCCGAAGGCAGCACAACGCGCCGAGATCCGGATGGCACCGAGTTGGTGTCCAGCAAGTTGCTGCACTGGTGTGGCTATCCTACAATGCTGCGCCGAAAGTCGGCGTGGGGCGCCCCGTTGGCCTGTAAGGTCGCGTCAGTCAGTGGGGGCTGTGCGTCTCCCCCAAGATGGAGGCTCCTCGGCTGCAGTGGGGCGCCCCTTAGCGTTTCACTCGCCGTCCAACTGAGTTGCGTCCGCACTTGCGGCTACAGTAGGCCGAAGGCAGCACAGCGCGCCGAGATCCGGATGGCACCGAGGTGGTGTCCAGCAAGTTGCCGCACTGGTGTGGCCATCCTACAATGCTGCGCCGAAAGACGGCGTGTCCAGCTGAGTTCCGGTCACTCTTGCGGTACAGTGACTCGAACGCGCCGAGATCCGGATGGCACCGAGGTGGTGTCCAGCAAATTGCCGCACTGGTGTGGCCATCCTACAATGCTGCGCCGAAAGACGGCGTGTCCAGCTGAGTTCCGGTCACTCTTGCGGTACAGTGACTCGAACGCGCCGAGATCCGGATGGCACCGAGGTGGTGTCCAGCAAGTTGCTGCACTGGTGTGGCCATCCTACAATGCTGCGCCGAAAGTCAGCGTGGGGTGCCCCGTTGGCTTATGAGGTGATGTCAGTAGTGGACCGATGTGTGAATAGGTCGGAACCAGCACAAGGCGCCAAGATCCGGATGGCAAGTCCTGGATGTTGAGTGCCATAGTTGAGAGTTCTGAGCAGTGTTTGTAACACTGTCTGAAGCTTATTTGCACCTGCTGCAGCTTCATTATTGCCCTGTTGTGGCCAAAGATCGCCCATGACATAGACGGCCGGCTCCCGAGGTCCGGCGGAACTTTTTTCCTTTTCTTTTCTGCATCTTGTCCCACAATCCGTTTGACCTGAAGACATGACCAGGTCCTTGAATGTGTGCAGGGGGACGTTATTGATTGAATCAAAATGGCGGCTTCACACAAAGCTGACGCAAGCGTTGCTGTTGATGCTATACAGACAAAAATTGGTTTTCAGTTTGTACATTCTTCAGGATTTTTTTTTCCATCCAAGGCTGATTGAGAGTTTGTAGAACAATGGCTTCAGATTTTCAACATACTACTCTTCAACATTCTTCCTAAATGTAACAATGTGAGACTCACTAGGAGAACGGCTGTTTATCTTTCCTTTCAAAATGCTGCCAACAATATTTTCTGAATGGAAGACACCATCTTGTAGCATAAAGGGCCGAAAGGGGTTCTGATCTGGCCGATGGTTGGTGGAGACATTTTGACTATATCTTGGACCTGCCCGGCCTCGCCCAAAATGGCGCCGGTATAAATAGGACTCGTAACTCCTTGTTGTGTACTAGTTGAACAACCTTGATATCACGAGATATGAATGCAGTTTTGATGCTCATGGCGGGCGGGGACGAGAATTGATTGAATATTTCGACATCCCTATTGATATTAAGTTCTGATGTGTTATTGATTACTGTACTATTGAAAGTTCGAATTAACGTCACCCATGGTACTTGCCCGCAAATGTATATCTAGATAATTTTTTTGTAAGTGGCCTTGTCGTATTTTAATTACAAAATGTACGTCCACCGATTCCGCAACTGTTAGACACCTTAGTTCTTGCAACCTAATGGCCTGCTCGTTACGTTCCTCTACAGTGTAAATGTCTCCTCATCATATACGATTTCAGTTTGCTCCATGGCCGGCCCACGTGGTTATAGGCCCGTATTTGTATACTGACATTTTCACAATAAAGGTTTTTAAAACAAAACATGGTAGTAGTATTTACATTGGTAAAGTTTTTACTTTTAGTCACTGTTTTCGAATCAGTAAAAGGCAAGTGAAATAAAGCAGTCCAATTACATGACGGATAAAAGGTATAATACGTAGGAACGCAGTAAAGATAAATGGTCAAGGGCAGTTGTGTTTTCCACTCCTGTAACATAAAGTGATCGATAAGAATCTGATAATCAGGCGTATCGGCGAGTAAGACTTCAGGCAGAGCCTCTTTTACTCAACGGCTCCGTCATAGGACGAAGAAACGCCCTTTTTCTCGAAAAAGGAATATATTTTACTTGCAGGACAGTTGTAAATTTTCCGGGAAAGTACATTAGCCTGGAACATTATAACATATATGTTTAAAAAAAAATAATGTTCGAAACCAATAAAAAGCGTAATTTTTAGGTCATATGACCAAGCTTTTCATCATTAAAATAACAAAAGTAAAATGAACTAATGAAAAGTTTTATTAACAAGTCACATGACCTGTTATGCTTACGTTACGCGCTGCGCGCCGTTCCCCGGATCACTTCCGGGTGCGCTAACGCGGCGTGTCATATAACGCATTACGCGACAACGTAGGTCAAGAATATAGTCGAAATGTCTCCACCCACCAGCGTTCGGAACACAACCCCTTTCAGCAGTCCAAAAAGTTCTGTTAAATGACAACAGAGGGGACAGGCAACAAGAACCATCAGTCAAAGAGGGGAGGGCAAGTTCTTCTCTACCGCGTCATGTTGGGGCGCTACCGGAACTGATCCAATTGGTAGTCTACAGTGTTTCTGGATGTTTCAGACTGAAGCTGGCGTCAGCATGAGAGCACCACCATCTCGTAGCTCCGTCGTGGCCATTCCACGAGCAATCATGGCAGCCGCTCCCCACCAGAAGCCTGCGGGAGTCGGGGGCCCCCAAGACTTTTGTAGAATCTTCACGGCTGAGGGGACGCTTTTGAGAATGGGACCCAAGCCCTATCAGGGAAGCGTCCGAGTTCCAAGGTGTCCCAGGGCCATTTTAGTGGACCACGCCCAAATCTGAAGAGCCTGCCGCCATTTTGAGAGTCCTGTGGCAGTCGCCTATCGTTGCATCGCAAGAGCGGGAGCAACTCAACTACATGGTGAGCGAGACGCTGTAGTCGCAAGAGCGGGCGGTAAACAGCTGAATGGCGGAAGAGGCACAGTGTAGCAAAAGCGTGCGGAATGGCAACTAAAACGGTAAAGGGGCGCCCCACTACAGCGTGTCTTCAGGTCAAACGGATTGTGGGGCAAGGTCCAGAATAGAAGAGTCATCAAGAGGCAAAAAGTTCCGCCGGACCCCGGGAGCCGGCCGCCTATGTCGGGGGCGATCTCAGGCTACACCAGTGCTATAAGACTTGGGGAGGGGGTCGGAGCCAAGCGTCTTCTCCGAGTCCGTGCCATCACACCGCCCTTCGGGGGCCTCCGTCAAGCGGTTTAGGGAGGTACCATATCACATTGTTTTCAAATGCAGTCAGGTCCACAAACGACCCTCACTTACTTTGAGAATAGTGAAGCTGCAGAAGGTGCAAATAAGCTTCAGACAGTGTTACAAGCGCTGCTCAGAACTCTGAACTATGGCACCCAACATCCAGAACTTATGCCATTTGAGAATGGCAGTGACATCGAAGCAACTCAGGGACCAAAACCATTAACGTACCTTCTCGTATGAAAATCTTACTTGGGGAGGGGGCAGGAGCCAAGCGCCCCCTCCCAGTCCGCGCCACCACACCGTATGTTGAAAATCTGAAGCCATCGTTCTACAAACTCAACCAACCTTGGATGGAAAAATCTAGAAGAATGTACAAACTGAAAACCAGTTTTGGTCTGCATAGCATCAGCAGCAACGCTTGCTATCAGAGTGCATGAGTTTCATGCTCGATCGATTGAGCTAGCCGGATCGGGCAACAAAAAGTATAAAATAGTTATGTAAATAGTTATTTAATAAAATGTTTTACCCTGTTACTTTGCTGGTGTGTTGTATATATTTTTAATATTTGCATAGGGTTTGTCGTTATTTTGGGCGGGGTGGGTGACGGAGCCGAGCTGTCTTGCAGCCCTCAATGTGTGGAGCTCAGTTCATCTGAATATTTTCGTATTTCTCATGAAGGGTTGTTCCTAATGTTTCTATTTTAGCGAGGTCAAAAAGAGATCCAATTAGTGGCCTACTGATTTTGGTCGATTACTTTTATTTTTTTACACGATTTTTCACTATCTGCAAAGACTAAACAGAGTATTGCGACTTTGTGCTTTTTTGTAAATAGAGAATGAACCAAAGAGAATCAATTGTAAAACAGTAAATGCTTGGATAACAATCAATCAAATGGAGAGACAAGCAGGCACGACGGATTACAACGGGGGTAAAGGCCTGCGTTAACTACCCTTCACTATCTGCAAAGAGAGAGTACTACTAAGAGAAAAGAGGGGAGGGGGGGGCAGCGTTCAAAGCACATCAGCGTGCATAAACACGAAAAAGTTTTTACCTATCACGTACTTGACATTTGACAGCTTTTGATATTTGCTATTAAAAAACCATTGAAATTCATAGAAAAAACCATAGGTTTTAGGCCATATATAGTTAGGAATTTGCATTTACAAAACCTTGAAAATTCACTGAAAAAAACCATAGGTTATAGACCATATATAGTTAGGAATTAGCATTTACAAAACCATTGAAATTCACTGAAAAAAACATAGGTTATAGAACATATATAGTTAGGAATTCGCATTTACAAAACCTTATTTTACTCGCACAAAACCATTGAAATTCCATATATAGTTAGTTGCACTAACTATATATCGCGCACCCACAATCCACTGCTGATGATGTCACATATTACATCATTCATGACATGGTCAGTGACATCACTGATGACATCACTGATGACATCTCAAATGACATCACTGATGACATCTCAAATGACATCACTGATGACATCACTGATGACATCTCATTTGACATTACTGATCACATCACTGATGATATCATTCATGTGATAATACGATGAACCTCTTCAGACTCTAATATAACCTTAGATACAATCAGTGTAAACAGACACTCACAGACTGTCACTCATCCATGGAGTTACTCACACACCTAGTCAGTCATGCAAAGAATCAATCACACCTCCATTTCCTCAACTATACAGTTATACAAACTTTACTTATTCAAACATATACTAACACATATTTACTCTCTTATACAATCCCTGATACAAGTTCACAATGATCCATACAGCCACTCACACATTCACTGGCTCTTATGCACAGTTATTTATATATGTCAACTCTCACATGTACTGTGTTTTACATATGTACTTACTTTGACATGTAGCACTGAGATATTCATTCACTCACCAATACACTCATGCACACAGTCAACCGCCCATACAGCTGTTTCCACATGCACTTTGAAACCATACATCTAGTGAATCAACTGCTCACACATCTATACACAGAGTCATACACCTCCCAGCCACCCACACACACACTCAGTCTCCCATACAAATACTTGGGCAACCAATCAATAACCCATATAGTTACTCATATAGCTACTGATTAACACATGCAACAGTTTACAGAACAACAGACATAATGATGCACAAATTAAGACAGTTTAGTCACTAACCCATGCACTCAGTGAGCCACATTTAATCACTCACTCATACAGTCAGTCATGCACCTACTAAATCCTTCATCCAGACACTTATACATCCACTCATTCTTCAATATGTAAGACATATTTTAACTTTACAGAAACATACAGTCACTGGATGTTGTCATCAGTGATGTCATCAGTGATGTCACTGACCATGTCATGAATGATGTAATATGTGACATCATCAGCAGTGGATTGCGGGTGCGCGATATATAGTTAGTGCAACTAACTATATATGGAATTTCAATGGTTTTGTGCGTGTAAAATAAGGTTTTGTAAATGCGAATTCCTAACTATATATGGTCTATAACCTATGGTTTTTTCAGTGAATATATATATATATATATATATCTATATATATATGTATATATATATATAGGTATATATATATATATATATATATATATATATATATATATATATATATATATATATATATATATATATTACCTACAGGCGGTCGCCAGTAGGTAGTTATAGTTAGGATCTACTTTCCATAGGAAATCCGCAACATTCTATTGGGAATAACTTTGGCGCCAGTGGATGAATCTTTGCGAATTTCTCAAAGTTCGTGGCCCGCTCCGCTCCGCTCCTTCCCTGAAAATGTGGGGGGGGATTCGTCAAGCGGGGGCCGAGATAAAAGGGGGGTCCCAAAACGTGTTTTCCCCATGTTAATTTCCATAGGGCGGTCGAACTCACTTTTAGCCCGAACGGCTGAATGGATTTGCACCAAACTTGGCAAAATTGTAGGGACTGGTAGCCCGATGTGCCTTTGCTATGTCTCAAGATATGTGCTCCAGTGGTTTTTGAGTAATTTAGGTTCAAAAAAATATATATATCTATGGCAGCGCCCCGGTACGCGCACCGGGGAGCGCACAGGGCGCGACACGCGAGGTGCGCACGGAAAGCTGATTGGCTCTCGGGTGTCTGTAAACATTTGAAACAGTCCGGACCGGCCGCCATCTTGTGTCTCGGTAGGATAGAGACACAAGAGGTGGAAAAAATGGGGGAAATGACCATAAGGGGACAGGATAGACCCCCCCTGACCCCCTAGGTTTGATGTGGGGGCTATGAAAGGGCCCGCGGTGCAAAATATATATATATATTTTTTTGATTTGCGCGGGGGGAGCGCCTGGTACGCGCACAGGGGAGTGGACTGGGGAGCGTCCCATGGGGAAAAAGTGAATGATAGAGTTTTTAAAAAATGTAGCCTTTTTTTTAGAAATTGGAGGTAGTTCTAAAAAGAACTGTTTTTTCTTCTTTTTGTTGTTTTAATTTTTTTTATTGTTTTTTTGAATAGTTTTATTTTTTTTTGTATTTTTCATGGGGAGAAACGAAAAAACAGGGAATTGAAAATGGCTCAACTGGAGCAAAAAAAATAAAGAAAGAAGAAATTAGGGTTTTTTGGGGCATTTGTGGTTGTCCCCAGCAAGGACGATGAGCTTTATGCTCAGTTCACCATAGGAGATGGTCTTCCCACAATAAATACATGTTATTCAGAAATCCGCAAACTGTGGGTGAATGGAAGGGATCGTTTCACTTGCCTCTGGTCCCGATGGAGTGGGTTGCTTTCTTTTTGAGGTGGTGCTTGTAGATTGGGGAGGGTTACTGGCCAGTTCCCTCATCTCTGCAGCAGAATAGTTGATTGGATGCTTGCGCTGCATGTGTATAATCATCGTGTTGTTTCCGAATAATTATTTTTTATTAGGGTTCCCCCTAGAAAGTTCTGTGCCACAGATTAGGCAAGTCACCTTGGCCGCATTGACTTTTTTCTTGCCCTCTGGGATAAAAAAAAAACTCCCATACAATGTGTGGTCTTGGCTGGTATGGGGTATTGTGTTCTTCCAGCCATCTTGTACTCCCCTCCTCCTCCTCCTCCTCCTCTTCCTCCTCTTGTTGACCACCAATGTAATCTTGTGGTGGTCCTCTTGGTTGTTGTGGTGGTGGTGCAGATGCTCCAGCTGCTGCTGCTACTGTAGCCATTTCAAAGTTCTAAATATTTCTCAAAGATGTTCAAACAGGTCTTCCTCAGTCAAAGGACAAAGTCAGAATAAGGAAAAAAAGTGGGGTTTTTCATCATTTGGAAAAAAAAACTGTCCTGAACAAATGAAAAGTGTTATTTTCAGGTCACAAGACTAGGGGCTTCATCATTATGAAACCAAAACTGTTATAAACCAATGAAAAGTGTTATTTTCAGGTCACATGACACGACGCGCTTACGCTACGCGCCCCGGGGTGCGCCACGGGGCGTGTCGGGTAATCGCGTCAGATGCTTACGTTGCGCGATCGTATTCGTTCGAGTGCTTCCGGGTATGCTTACGCCGTGCGTATCACGCGGACACGGCTACGCGATAAGTCACGATCATGTTTTCGTTCGCAATATTGGCGCTAACGGGACGCTCCCTGGTACGCGCCCCGGGGCGCTTCATAATACTACGCTTTCCGGGGCGCTCACCGGGGCGTGCACCGGGAGCGCTCCGAGGCAAAAAAAAAAAATATACAAAAAAAAAAAATTGGCAAAATTGTAGGGACTGGTAGCCCGATGTGCCTTTGCTATGTCTCAAGATATATGCTCCAGTGGTTTTTAAGAAAATTAACTTTGAAGAAATATATATTGGGCTACATTGGCCTATATATATGTTAGAGCCCAAATGTAGCCCAAATGTAGCCCAATGTAGCCCAATGTAGCCCAAAGATGGCCACCAGTGACAAAAAAAACCAAATGTAGCCCAAATATCAGCCAGATGTAGCCGAACTATAGCCCAATGACAGAATGTACCAGAGTGTTCTAAAGAACAACTAGAGCGCTAACAGTCTTACTTATAAAGTGAGACTTATAGTTAGGAATTAGCATTAAAAAAACCTTTGAAATTCACTTAAAAAAACATAGGCTTCACACCAGTTATAGTTAGGAATTAGCATTTAAAAAACCTAAGAAATTCATTGAAAACACCATAGGTTTCACACCAGTTATAGTTAGGAATTAGCATTTAAAAAACCTATTAAATTCACTGAAAAAACCACAGGTTTCACACCAGTTATAGTTATCTGGAAATTTTACTGACATAAAACCATTGAAATTTCCACGTTATAGTTAGTTGGACTCACTATAACTTGCGCGCCTGCAATGCACTGCTGATGACGTCACATATTACATCACTCATGACATGGTCAGTGACATCACTCAGATCGTCGGGTAAGTAGTCAGTTGATCTGCTCCAAAGCACCATGTGTTTTGCAAGGGCAGATGCTGTTATATTTATACCTGGAAGGTGCCGAGTTTGACGTAAGGTTGGACATAATACGTCACTAAGAACTCACAGTTTTTTTAGGACTCCAGGAGTTCTAGGATAAATCAATACAGAAGCAGGGGAAAGTCCCAGACTGCTGGAGGTTTGGTCTCTCCAAGAACTCGTTGTGATTTCTAGGAATCTGTGGAAGTAGCCATGCCGTATTTGGACTACATTGGCTGTGTCTAAATATGGTTATGATTCTGATGCCTATATAAGGATATGATGAGTTATACCTATATAAGGGCATGAATCGATAAAATTACACTAGAGCCCTAGATTCGTCTACAACACCCACTCCACATAGAATGTCCATCTTTACTAAGTACTAAAGCAAGTATAACATATCTAAGCATGTGTTTACAATCCCACCCAAAAATACATAAAATGCATTTGAAATGGTTTGTAGGCGAAAAATTAGTATTGTACTGTACTGTACGTTTTCTAAGCAGTGGTATCATTCAAACAATGCATATAGTTTACATTTGAAATGCTGACTGAATGAATCACGAAAATGTACATTCATGAAATGGCTCTTAATACAGAAGAGAAGGTCGAGACCATTTCATCACATATTTATACAAGACTGTACATGTGCTAGAGGCTGAGTTCAAATATTGTGTCACATTTTTTCCTTAAAAATAGAAATATAGTTCTCTAAGAATAGTTCTACTTTAAGCAGATTACTCTAAGCCAAAAATTTCGTTTGAGGAAAAAATAGTTCCAACGTTTTAGAAGTTCTGTTTATCAAAACTGAAGGCCGAATTCAAAGTTCAGGGAATGCTGTGTGCTTGTGTTTTCAAAAGTTATTCTCGTTGTTAGGAGAGAACATTAACTCAGATAGGCTGGCAAAGAATTTGTCTACAACAGCAGGTGAAAGTTGGACCATGTCCGAAAAAGTAGAAATAGTGCATATGTGAGATGCATTGCCGTCATCGTTGTCTAGATCAGCAATGGTCAAAGAATGTTGTACCTGTGTGCCGCTTTCATCTCGTACCTCATGGCCAGCATGTTGCTGTGAGGTCTCAACGAATGCCGTCATCAGAATTGGCAGCCGCTGGGGACAACACGTTGCATGAGCCGTTACCGAACCAAGCAAAGTATCGACATCCATAGGTACTGCTGATGGGAGAGTGAGACAGACGTCTAACACACATTCTTCTCCGCAGAGCAGGTATCGTAGAACAGGTAGGATGCAATCTTGCCAGATTGGTCTGATTGAAAGAAACCATGTGGTATTCAGATCTCTTAGCCGAGCCAAGCCAAGGACTTTGGTAATCCTATCTCTGTACTGCATTGCCAGGATCGTTTGTTCCATGGTAACCTGGGTATTGCTTGTGACTGGACTTGCCATATCGGAGCAGAAGGAACAAAAATAAAATTCCAGCTACGAGTCCCAAGATGAGAGGCAGGCCGACGAACACAGAGTGCACAAAATTCGTGAAGATGCTCAGGACTGCTTTAAAGGGTGATAATAGTCCCAAAAAAATTGTCTTAAATACATGTGCGATGCAGCTGGTATCAGACATGTTTAAGATTTGACTTAACATTTCTACGAAATGCACGGGGCAATTTGTTGATAATAATGTATGTATCTCTGCTGACGTCCTTGCGACTTGCAGATCATACGTCTCTCTGGACGAGGTCAAAGGCACAGTTTTTTGTAAAAGAATGGCTTTCATTCTGCTTAAAGTATCAATTCGAATAGAAGAGATATTCAATGAAGGCCATATCGTTGCCTCCTTGTCTGGTTTGCTGTTTGGATACAATACTTGCATACAGCAAGTGACACTGGATGTAACACTAACGAGATAGGCCGTTCCTGGCAACATGCCACAACAGCTGTGGTCACTTAACATAACGTAACTTCTTCAAAAGTTGTCTGAAAAAAGGCTTTATTTGTGTGGCTGGGGAGCCACGCAGGTGGCAAGAAAGGTCATTTGATAAACTCTCGCAGGCTCCATGCAAGTTAATTCCTTGACACAGAAGTATACCACTTAGTGAGTTTTTACAATTGTTACCACTAAGAAATACCTTTTTTTTCCCCCCACTCCAACATCTATGTGTGTAAGGTAAATTCCAGGTTGACTTGATGTACCCTTTACCCAACTTTTCATACAGGCCCGCTGGTATGTGATTTAGGCAATATTGAAACTGAAAAGTCGTTATTGGTATTGTAATGGTGCCATGTATTATCCATTCAATGACAGGCTTTTCGGAAACTGTCAATGGTAATCTTTCTAGTTTTTCAATGCTCAGCACCGTACAGTCTGCTCCTCTTTGTGCCAAAGAGATTTGTTTATCTGTAAGGTTAAAGATAGAAAATAATGACGTTGTGTTGATTAGACGCCAGGGCACGTAGCCTGAACGGAGATTTTGTAACGTCCAGCCTAACTGTACAATAGAACGTAATTGGGACTGGCCATGTTGTAACATTAGCATATCCTGTTCTATTATATCAATAGCAGATGATACAATGCTGTCCAAAGAATAAATTCTGGAGGACAGAGTCGTTAACCCATTGTCCACTACAGACAGTGTTTTTTCCAAATGAATACGATCAATTTCTCGTATTTTTTCAGCAGTTTCAATTTGCATTACTTTCCAAGCTTTGTTGTAAGCAGCATATATATCGGCGTATATGAAATGTTTTTGATGCTGTTTGCAAGGTCCCAATAAGAAATCTCGCAAGTCAAAGCCTTCTTTAAGTAAGGTCAAATGTTGCTTAATTTCATGTAGTGTGGATTTCTGTAGCCATTCGAGGCATAGTTTTCCTACACTGTATGTTGTTATTATCCCTGGATGTTGTCTCTGGGAATATATTGGGTCTGGCCTGTTCTGTGTGAACCCCTGTGTTTTGTTCAGGAATCTACCTTGATAGGTATTAGTGTCTGTGGGCCAGATCAACCATTTTCTCCAATCAGGATTAGTTCTGTTTTGGTGTAAAATATGGGATACGTCTATCGCCTCATTTGTAGTGCTATTACTAGCAGGTATGGGCTTTGGTATAGACGGCTTGTTTAAATCCTTTATCTTGGATAGGCCAACACAGGCTGTTTGTTGAATGGTGTCATTCAGGAACATTATTTGTTCTGGGATCATGCAGGCTTTGAATAATGATTCTAAACCTTGTACCTGACAGTCTTTTGTACCCCAGACCGTTTTAATCTCAATGTTGTCTTTCCAAAATTCAAAACGAAATGTAGACAACTGTGCATAACATTTTGCAGAATAAATTAGTTTAGTATTTGTCAACATGTTTTTCATTCCTGTCTTATTCATAATTTTGAAATAAAACATTTCTGTATCTATGTTATTAAACCCTGAGAAGTATGGGAATTTCTCATAAAATGTTTTCAAGCTGCCTTTTGACGGTGTTGGACAACGTTCCCATTTATTATAAGTAAAAACATTTCTAGGATTCGCAGATTTATGCAAATAGTGGTGTCCATAATGATTAAAGCAATACATTTCTTCATAATCTGATGAACCTTCTAAATAATCATGTTCTGTAAATTTTGCTGACATTTCTAAATCTGACATCATGTTATTAATAGTTTCAAAGTCCCAATCATCAGAGAAAGTGCTTGGTAAGACAAAGCCACTTAAAGAAACCTTGAACTGGTGGATACTTCAAGAGATTAACCGGGCCATAGATGTCGTAATCAGTAGCGTCCCATGCTACACCACCAGGTATAGGCATGGCTGTGATGTTTACTGATGATCCTTGACCCCATCGAGATAGATGCCAGCAGACCCCACAATCGGAATGCAAATAAGAGACAACGCTTAGATTGTCCCCGCACCGCCGCCTAGATGACGGTAACCTAAACCCTAGAAGTTTACAGACCCCCAGTGAGAATGTAATGGACGCGGCTTAAAGACTGTCAGCGCCATTAGAAGTACACAGACCCCCAATTACAAACTACAGTGGACGCAGTTCAAAGATTGTCAATACAACAAGAAACGTCCAAAAGACTCCAACCTAGGGAATCTATGAGCCCATTTTGCAGGTTACCGGCGCAACATCTCTTGTACGCCCGGAATAAGCATACCCTGTAATGTCACATGACCATTTCCACAGCCTAATAATATTTAAGCGTTTACCGAATTTAACAAAAGGTCCACGGAATTGAACAAACAAAAAAGCCCCCAAGCTTCAAACACAAAGCATTCCGTAGTTCCATCATATCTCTGCCATTTCCCTCGTTGTGAAAATCGGCCCCATCCATTTACTCAGGTCCATTTGGATACTCACATGGCTCCCTGATGAAGGCCCTCAGCCGAAACGCGCATAGATGTCATACCTAGCCATGTTTTTATGTATAGTGTGCTGAAACAATTTTCTTCTCCACCCCTTAGTATAAATGAACTACTCTAAAATGTATATAGGTTGTAAGAATATGTGTATATATGTAGATTGAAAAGTCACATGTATAGTGGAGATATGCACATGACAAATACTCATAATAACTTAATGATGTTTTTTTACTAAAATAAGATTTGAATAAAATAAAAGTCACAATTTTGTATCACATACCTTGTTCTCTAATAGTTCTTGCTGCCAATTGTCCGCCTCTGCCCTTCTTTTCAAACCAGTTCCTAATTACCCTTCTTCCACATTCTAAACCTTGTACCTGACAGTCTTTTGTACCCCAGACCGTTTTAATCTCAATGTTGTCTTTCCAAAATTCAAAACGAAATGTAGACAACTGTGCATAACATTTTGCAGAATAAATTAGTTTAGTATTTGTCAACATGTTTTTCATTCCTGTCTTATTCATAATTTTGAAATAAAACATTTCTGTATCTATGTTATTAAACCCTGAGAAGTATGGGAATTTCTCATAAAATGTTTTCAAGCTGCCTTTTGACGGTGTTGGACAACGTTCCCATTTATTATAAGTAAAAACATTTCTAGGATTCGCAGATTTATGCAAATAGTGGTGTCCATAATGATTAAAGCAATACATTTCTTCATAATCTGATGAACCTTCTAAATAATCATGTTCTGTAAATTTTGCTGACATTTCTAAATCTGACATCATGTTATTAATAGTTTCAAAGTCCCAATCATCAGAGAAAGTGCTTGGTAAGACAAAGCCACTTAAAGAAACCTTGAACTGGTGGATACTTCAAGAGGTTAACCGGGCCATAGATGTCGTAATCAGTAGCGTCCCATGCTACACCACCAGGTATAGGCATGGCTGTGATGTTTACTGATGATAGTTCTCTTTTTTCAATGTGGGAAGATTTGTGAGGCTTTAAAAACCAAGTTGATTTTCTGACTTGCTGTGTCCATTGTACTGTATTTTCCATCAATCATTCTTCCCAAGCTTAAAATCAAAATGAGCCAGAGCAGGAGGAAAAGTACACCTAACACAATCCACAATTCAATCCATGGTGAAATCAGATATGTTTCTCCAAGTTGATGAAAGAGTTCTGTTATTTTTTCTTTGAAAGTTTTGTTTGTTGGCTTTTCTTCATGTTCACTAGGATCTGCAGAAAAGTCATCGAAATTGATAAAATAGCCAGAGGCAGTTCTGTCAATTGTTGGAATTGCATCATGATTGTTATTAATCTTTGTAGTTGCTCCGTCCTTTGTCATATTAGTATAGTCAGAGGCTACATCATTGTAGACAGGTGTTTCTTGACGAACTGTTGCAATTTGGGTTTCAAGAGGCACTAGTTCCATGGCTTTGTTGCATAGTCCTTCTTTATTCACTGCAGGTTTATCAAATGTGATTAGTCTCTCAGTTTGAACCTCTTGAGTGTAGCAAGGTTTGGCCTTCTGCTACATCTTGGGAGTCCACTGGGCCTACTACTTATTATTGGCCACATGGTTATGGTTTTACCAGGTCGATTTATACAACTCTGTTCTCCTTTTTACCAGCAAGGGGCGGTAGTACTACTGATCTTGTTCCGTGGATTGCTAAGACAGATACTGTTTTTCTGTAAGAAGGCCCAAATTCCTTCTTCACCGCGATCTTTTCTCTGACCAGATCCCCAATCTTTGGAATCCAGACAGGTCTTGCTGGGACAGGTGGGTTTTCTTCAGTGGCCGTTGATTTTTGCTTTGTGTTACTTAGACTTCTTCTTGTTTCATTTAAGTCCTGTAAAACAGCCAAAATATCTTTGATATCAAAGGTTTTTTGTTCCACCACTGAAGTCTGACGATCGAGGTCTTCGATTAACATTCTAGTACCAAACAAAAGTTCATACGGAGTGATTCCACCCAGAGAATGTCTTGGCAGATTATTAAGACTTTGTTGGACACTTATTAGATGTTTGACCCACCCATCACCCAAACCTAATACCCTCGCTGTTATAGATTGCTTTATGTCACGTTTTTTTCTCTCCACTACTGCATTACCCTCGGGATGGAAGGGACTAGAATACCACAATGCAACGCCCAAGCTGGCCATGGCCTCTTTGTAAGCTCGAGAGATAAACGCAGGACCTTGGTCAGAATGTGCCAAATGCAAATGTGCTAATAAAGACTCGCAGATCTTTAATAACAGTTTTGGCGTCAGCCGAGCGCTGGGGCCACATCCAAATGAATCTCGTCCTAGTAGTTGTGGGACTGCATTTGTCTGTAAGGACGCCTGCGGGTTGATAGCCTAATGTTGTCTAACAGAGGTGTCTGTATCTGGATGGCTACTCTGTAGTCAGGTGTCTGGAGCGGTTCATTACTGCGATCTCTGTTGCAGTCTGGGCAGTTACTTGCAAATTCGTAGCTGTCCAAGCTCATTCCTGGCCACTAGTACACTTTGTCTAATTCCCGTATGGAATCTATGATCTTTTGATGTCTTAGACCCTCTCCCATGTGTGCTTCTTGACTCAAGAAAACTCTCCGCTTCCTGTTTGGAATTACTCTGTCCCCCACTCCAGGGATTGGAGAAAAAGGAACGGAGTTTGCATTAATTATGTATGTATTCGTGGGTGGATAGTGTAGAGGTAACGCCGCATAGTTTCCTTTCATTGTGGCTTTTACTGCTAACATCGTTCCACCATCTATTCTTTTCCTAGCATACTTTATTGTAGCTACGGAAGCCGTGTGTACAGCTGCCTTTGCGACTTCATCAGCCAATGAATTCCCTGCAACGTGAACGCCATCACTCTGATGACTCAGTGTATGTATCACGTGAGTCTTTTGTTCTTTTTTAGTTCTTTCCGCAAAAGAACTACTTGTTCCCAAAGCATTTTATGCCTAATTGTGCCACCTTTCACATCTTTGAAACCGTTTTGAACCCAGTTCTGCAAGTATTCATTGTAAGACTGGACGCAGTAATATGAACGCACACTATTAGTGTGGTGAATTCACGATCGGTATTCTCAAGCGCCATCTTGAAAGCCTGTAGTTCAGCTCGCTGAGCTGTACAGTCTCCGAGTGATTGAGTTTTAGTGACCATAGGTCTAAATTTACCTTCCTGCCAGCGACCTTTAACAATCGCGCACGCAGCACTATAAGCTTGTTTACCCCCAACTGCGGGCTGTGCTGATCCGTCTGTATATATTATACAGCCGTAATGTTGGAAAGGCAGAATTTCGGTCGGCAGAGGACATTCATACTCGTATTGGAACAATTCTTGTGTTTTCAAGTTAGGATCAAATTCGTAAATTACGTCTGATGCAGCAAGAGAATTAACCCATTGTATCCATCTCGGATGTAAAGCTTTAGAATTTGGAATGCTTGCTCTTGTCACTGCTTCTAGGGCAGGTACAGGTGTAACGATTATTATACGTTTACCCTGTGCGAGGGCTCTTTCTTTTGCTACAGCAGTTTGAACCGCTGTCAGAATTTTCTCAGTGGAAGTGAATTTTATTTCAGCTTGTGTGTACAAGTGGGATTTGTAAGCTATTGGTACCGATTCCCCTTCATTATAGGTCAGGTACGTGAATCCGCATCTTCCTGGGATGACTCGGATTACAAGGTTGCGTACATTTACACATGTTTGCAGCTTTGCTTTAACTAACATGTCTGTTTGTATTGAACGTAAATTTTCTGTGTGTTTCTGTGTCTAATTAGTTGGTTTGAAATCAGGTTTAATTAATTTGTAGAGAGGTTTAACCCTCTCTGCGTAATTCAGAAAACAAGTTCTTCCAAAATTCAAGAAAACTAGAATTGATTGTAAGTTTTTCAGCGTTTTTGGAGCTTGGAGCAGCGCATATTTCTCTAAGAAATTGTCTGCCAGGCTTTTGTCTTCACTTGATAACTCATATCCTAGAAATAGGACAGTGAGGTGGGCAATCCGAGATTTTTTAACGTTGAAATTGTACCCTTCTGATGCGAACTCAAGTACAATGGTGTTCACTCTTTCCAAGTGCCTGTCCAAATCATCGTCTGTTAGATAGATGTCATCGACATAAGATAATGCCTCATCATCATACATTTGTAGTAACTCGTTTACTCTCGCTGAAAATAACCCTGGGCTATTCTTGTATCCTGGGGGAGACGGCAAAATTGCCTCTGGGCCCCCATACTGGAGAAAGCGGTCAAATACCTGCTTTCTGGTGCAATGTTTTGACAGAAGAAACCATTTGAAATATCTAATGTTGTTTTATATTTTTTGCGCACGATGTTATTCATTAGTGCTGCACTGTGTGAATTTTGTACTGCAAATGTTTTGCAACAAGTGTTTAAGTGTCTGTAGTCCAATTCTAGACGATATGAATTGTCTGGTTTGGAGACAGGAAACAAAGGATTGTTCATTTGTGAGGTGCATGTTTCAATCACCCCCTGGTATTCGAGTTGATCTAAGATCTCCCTGACTTGTTTTTAGCTTCTTGCTTAACAGGATACTGCCTTTGTGCAGTAGGTTGATTTTTTTACTGGATTTTATGGTGAGGGGATTCCTCATCCCATCCTACATGATTTTGATATAATGCAGGGGCTTGGGCCACTGCCCATTTTCTAGCATATGTGTATTTTTTATGAATTGGAATTTGATTTGAGAAGGCAGGCATAATCATTTCTTCACCATGTGGGCACTCCCTAACAAATTCTGGTGGCCAGTCTTTCTCAGCTAGAAGGATATCATAGCCTTTAGATAGCGTCTCCCAAAAGAGACCTCTTATTTTGTAGTTTTGTACCCTTCTATACGTAATGTTATTTCATATAATCTATGGGGTACACTAACTCTGGTGTCTGCAGTTTCCACCTGATTGTACTCATTCGTGTCCTCTGTCTCCAGAAGATTCATCAGGATCTTGCGAGCTATGGTCACTTGTGCCGCACTGTCTAGCATTGTCTGGGCCCATTCTCCGTTCTTGAGTTGTGTCCTCGGGATCCTCGGCATGTTTTATCTTTATTCTAGCTACCTTCTTTTTAGAAAATTGTGATTTTGTACTTTGATGAGCAGGTTCCTTGTCTTTTGACTTGACGCGCTGGTCTGAAAAGATCAAGAGGGACGTGTTTCATTATCTTGATGTCTGTCAGGTTTTCTCAAATTATCCCTATTTCTGAGGTTATGTCTCTTTTCAGAGGGCTCCCTTCGGGGAGGCTTGTCTCTCTGTTGAGGAGATCTTCCTCTGGGTTGAGAATATTTTTCTCTAGAAAGAGTTTGTTTATTACTCTCCCACTTCTTTTTTGGAGTAGTGTTATTATTCTTAATAAAAGTTTTTTCAGGATTTTCTGTTAGTTGTGGTTTTAGTGGTTTCCCACCCAAACTATCTATATCTAATTCTTCATAGCACTTTTCAATTATTCTTGCAAGTTCAAAAGGCTGGTCTGCTATTTCTGTTTCTTTTCATTTTTGGCGGCAGGTTGTATAGTCAATTGTCAATTGAACTAATTGTCTATATGCTTTTGTTAATTGTTTTAGTTGAGCTAAAAGTTCTCTGTCTGACATTTCTTCAATGTAGGGATGTGGTGTATAGCTGGCTAGAACCGGCCATGTAGCTCCTGGTCTACCTAGTGGACCGAGACTGGTAATGTGATTTTGATGTTTTAGGGCACCATTAAACCAGAGCTGATGCTCCTGGTAAGTTAGTGGAATTTCAACGTCCTCGAAAGGAACGTATTCCATTGGAGGTTCCTCTGTTTTGCAGTAGTGGAACGCGTGTGTCACAGCATTTGCTGCTGGAAAAGTTATCCATGAATAGAATACCTCTGTCTGCCGATACTCATGTGCCTCTATCACAAATATAACTTTACCACCTCTCGATGATACCCCATTTTCTATAAGTTTTATAGTTATGGTTTTCCTTATATTTGCCAGGTTGAATATAGCATCCGGGTCATTTTGTTGGAGAGCTGTGTCATTTAAGACTGATTGAGCTGATATATTAGCTCTCTCCCTTTCGTCGTCACTCTCCGTCATTTTACTTACTGAAAGTTTGCAGAGCAAGTTTCAAGGAAACAAAGATTAGGTGCACAATATTTTGGAACACTGTATCCTTCATCGTTGACTAAACCAAAAACTAATACATAGGATTCTCCTCCTACTACGTTTTGGCGGATATTAACCTTTCATCCACTCCAGACGTCTATTGGAGTTTTTACGGGAAAGGGGTCTGTGTGAAAAGCACGACTGAGTTACTCTAGTATCTAGCATTAAATTATCGCCTTACCAAACGTTGGGCGCCATGTAGTGTAGTTCCCTTATTCCCAAAAGGCTCTGCGCATTGGAATACCATAAACGATAGTTTAGACGTAGGTCTGAAGTCGACTAGGTCTCTATTGAATATGTTAGACTTAGTTTGTGAATGCCAGATAGCTCAGAGGTCACTAGAAAGTTTCTCGAATACACAAGAAGGGATTCGTTTCTGACAACCATATAACATGACAACTTTGTTCCCCAAGAATAAGGAATGTATCTCCGGAGTCGCAGAAACAATAGATGGCTATTTCACTCAGTCAATCGTGCATGCTCAGTTTCACCGGAAGTGCAGAGAAATAGAGAGACAGGCGTTTTCAATAAAAAGGTTATTTATTGAGCAGTCTTCTTTCTCATGCAAGAGAAGTGAATTGCTACAATCGCAATACTTGTCATAAAGTAAAGTGCGTACAGTAAAAAGAGTATTATGAAATAATACTGTAAAAGCATTTATATGGTTTCTATGGCATAAGGTACTTAAAATGGATAAAATACATACAATAATAACAGATGACTAAACGTACTCAACTGGTGCTTCTAAGATACGCCTCCCCCGTTGTGCCTAACCTAAGCCTAGTACATGGGAAGGAGTAAGTGAGATGTATTTTGAGTTAAATAGTTTCTGCCAAGAATCTATCCAAGAATTCTCTAAGTTCTAATCAGCTCCGTGGTATACAGTCAAAATATCGAGTTTTTTATTTCGAATTACATTAATATCGATTCAAAAATATAGAATGGACACAATATCGACTGGACAGAATGAAGACTACAAAAATATCGACTAGAATAGCATTAATATCGATTCCAAAATATAGAAAGGACAAAATATCGAATGGACAGAATATAGACAACAAAAATATCGAATTAGAGGTATTAAGTTAATATCAATATGTTTTTTATGTTACTATATGTGTGAAAAGTGTATAATTATTTCATAATTTATTTTAATTAATTATTGTATGGTATTTTATTTTTGCGTAATATAAATCAGTAGCGGGTTGTGGGTTTATAGGGTAATAGGGTGGGAAGTAATTTAATTATAATTAATTAAATGTGTTAATTTATTTATTGGTATTTATTTTGAATTAATTGCTAATTAATTATTAATTGGTAATTAATTAAAATGTAATTATTAATTCATTTTATCAATTGATTAATTGATAATTATGTTAATTATATTAATGTATTTTCTGTAGCGGGTTGTGGGTTTATAGGGGAATAGGGTGGAAAGTAATTTAATTAAAATTAATTAAATATGTTAATTTATTTATTAGTATTTATTTTGAATTAATTTTGAATTAATTATTAATTGGTAATTAATTAAAATGTAATTGGTAATTAATTTTAATTAATTGAATAATTAGTAATAATTAAAATAAAATTGGTAATTCATGGTTAATGAATTAATAATTGGTAAGTAATTAAAATATAATTGGTAATTCATTTTAAATAAATGATTAAATGTTAATCATGTTATTTGTATTAGTTTATTTTCAGTAGAGGGGTGTGGGTTTATAGGGGAATAGGGTGGGAAGTAATTTAATTATAAATATTTACATTTTTAAATGTATTTATTGGTTATTTTTGTTGAAAATAATTAATTTATTATAAAAAACTAATACATATTTTTAAAAAAATTACTTGGTATTAATATTTAATTAATTTTCATTCATATATGAAGTATTTACGTTCCCTACTGTTGCACTCTCTGGAGTGGGAATAGTAATTTTACCCCTACGCTATCCAACGCTTTCCCTACTGTTGCACTCATTGGAGTGGGAATATTAGTTTTTATCCCTACGCTATCCAATGCTTTCCCCACTGATGCACTCTCTGGAGTGGGAATAGTAATTTTAACCCCTACGCTATCCAGCGCTTTCCCTACTGTTGCATTCACTGGAGTGGGAATAGTAATTTTTACCCCTACGCTACCCAACTTTTTCCCTACTGTTGCACTCACTGGAGTGGGAATAGTAATTTCACCACTACGGTATCCAAGTTTTTCCCTACTGTTGCACTCTCTGGAGTGGGAATAGTAATTTTTACCACTACGCTATCAACGTTTTCCCTACTGTTGCACTCATTGGAGTGGGAATAGTAATTTTTACTCTCCCGCTATCCAACGCTTTCCCTACTGTTGCACTCATTGGAGTGGGAATAGGAATTTTAACCTCTACTCTATCCAATGCTTTCCCTACTGTTGCATTCACTGGAGTGGGAATAATAATTTTTACCCTCCCGCTATCCAACGCTTTCCCTGCTGTTGCACTCTCCGGAGTGGGAATAGTAATTTTAACCCTCCCGCTATCCAACGTTTTCCCTACTGTTGCACTCACTGGAGTGGGAATAGTAATTTTTATGCCTACGCTATCCAACATTTTCCCTACTGTTGCACTCTGTGGAGTGGGAATAGTAATTGTTATCCCTACGCTATACAACGCTTTCCCTTCTGTTGCACTCTCTGGAGTGGGAATAGTCATTTTTATCCCTACGCTATCCAACGCTTTCCCTACTGTTGCACTCTCTGGAGAGGGAATAGTAATGTTTACCCCTACGCTATCCAACGCTTTCCCTACTGTTGCACTCTCTGGAGTGGGAATAGTAATTCTTACCCTCCCGCTATCCAACGCTTTCCCTACTGTTGCACTCACTGGAGTGGGAAGAGTAATGTTTACTGCTACGCTATCCAATGTTTTTTCTACTGTTGCACTCACTGGAGTGGTAATAGTAAATGTAACCCTCTCGCTATCCTATTGTAAATATATTGTATATTTTATTATTAATACTTTGTTTATATATATAAAAAAATATATATATATATATATATATATATATATATATATATATATATATATATACATATATATATATATATATATATATAATTATATATTTTTATGATATTAATTATCTATTAGTTTTAATGTTATTTTGGTATTTTAGTATTTTTAAGTTAGTTATATTTATTATTTGATATATTTTAAATCACTTTTAACTATTTAAAAAAGTCAATATTTTGACTATCTATATTTTTACATCGATATTTTTGATTCAATATTTTTGTACTTACCTGTTTGGAGATAGGAATTCGATATTTTGGCATTCTATATTTTTAACTCGATATTTTTGTATATCGATATTTTTGACATCGATATTGTGTCAGTGATCCCAGCTCCGTACCGTGTTTATAGAATGTAGGAGATCTTGTATCTCTCTCTCAGGACTTGATCTCCCAGTAACCCGCAAGGGTAGCCGGGAAACACCGGAGCTGGATTTCTCGGCAAGAGAAAAGACAGCGTCTCTCTCAGTGCGTCAGCTGGAGGGTCGGCTTCCTTCGGCACTCGCTACAGCAGGGCGTCGGGCAAGTAGTCAGTCGATCTGCTCCAAACCACCGTGTGTTTTGCTAGGGCAGATGCTGGTATATTTATACCTGGAAGGTGCAGAGTTTGACGTAAGGTAGGACATAACACGTCACTAAGAACTCGCAGTTCTTTTAGAACTCCAGGAGTTCTAGGACAAATCAATACAGAAGCAGGGGAAAGTCCCGGACTGCTGGAGGTTTGGTCTCTCCAAGAACTCGTTGTGATTTCTAGGAATCTGTGGAAGTAGCCATGCCGTATTTGGACTACATTGGCTCTGTCTAAATATGGTTGTGATTCTGATGCCTATATAAGGATATGATGAGTTATACCTATATAAGGACATAAATCGGGAAAATTACACTAGAGCCCTAGATTTGTCTACAACAACATAACCTGTGTTTTGGAATTATTCACCAAATAACCCAACATAACCTCAAACTCTGCCACAACCTGCTCCACCCTTGGTATAGTTTTAACATATATGTATAAATTATCAAATCATCAGCATACATTGCAATCTTACTACAAAAAGTAGATGCATAAAAGGGAATAACCTGACTACCTTACCGAAACCGTTGTGCCAAGGGATCGATGTATGAGTCAAACAAAAGAGGTGACAGGGGGCGGCCCTACCTTGTACCCCTTTTATGCTGAAATGCTTAGATGGAGAGCCATTGAAAAGAATTCTGTCTGAGAAGTTTTTATAAAGTTTCCGAAGGGTATGGCCAGTGGCAGCTCGCAGAGGTAATGCTGTGGGGCTGTGATGCAGGGTAGGTCTGGGTGGGTGGTAGTGGAGTCCAACATATGACTGCAAAGGTGAGCCCACCCTGCCCCGCCTCAATGCCCCACAATGTTACCTCTGCGAGCCACCACTGGGTATTTATTTATTTACAAAGTTTTATATAGCGCGAACATGATCCCGAAGGATATCAGAACGCTTTACATTTGGGGAGGAAAGGAAGGTAACAATTGCAGTACGGGCATCAAAAGGAATACCAACACAAACACATAGCAAATAGGCATACCAAACAAAAAGTTCACAGTCAAAAAGGGTCAACAAAGAATAAGATAATAAAAGGTACATTGCGAACTGGGAGGTTCATAAAGAAGAATAACAACCAGTTCAGGGCTTAGGGTGTAAGTCCAATGCATTAGAGCAGACGATCCGAAACCTTTTTAAGGTAAGAACTTGTTCATAAGGAATCTTTTTACTTCCAATTTGAAGGCAACCTTTGAGGAGATTCTGCGTATTTCTGGTGGGAGAGAGTTCCAGATTTTTGGCGCAGAGCCCGAGAAAGCTCAGTGACACATTCTCTTTTTGCGAAAGATCTGTGGTTTCAGGAGGAGGGAATTATCACGCCTAGAAGGTCTACCTCCTCCGATAATTTTAGCTTTTCCGCTAGATAACTGGGGGTTTGAAATGGAGGGCTTTGTGAGACAGGCAGGTAATCTTTAGCTGTATTCTTGCTTCATGGGGTAACCGATCTAGGGATTTTAAGACTGGATGGATGTGCGCATTTCTTTTGGGACCTGTAACCAATCTGGCCGCAGCATTCAGTGTGGCCCTTAGTGGGGGCAAGGTATAGTTGGGGAGACCACAGAGCCGAGCACTGCCATAGTCTGGCCTCAGCAAAACAAGTGCTTGGACACTTGCTTGAAGTCAGCTTGTGGGAGGAAAGGTTTGAGATTCCTGAGTATCCTCATCAGGTGATTAGCTCTCTTGCACACATTGAAATATGATTCATCATGTTCAGATGCTTGTCAACTGTGATTCCGAAAGATTTGGCTGCGTCAATAATGAGGCGGGACCAGTTGAAGGCAGTGAGGTGGTAGATCCGAAGGTTTAATTTGGGGATGTAATTCGGAGGAGAAATTAGAAGGAATTCTGTTTTAGAGGTGTTGAGCAGGAGGTGGTTCTCAGTTAACCAGTTTGAGTATTTATTACGGTAGTGTTGAGTGATATGAGGTTATCCGGGAGGATATATTCAGATAAAGTTGCATTTCATCCGCATACATATGGAAGAGAATGTCCGTGGAATTTAGTGCATTAGCTAATAGTTCCAAGAACTAGTTGGTTACATTAGGATAATATGTAGAGCACACAGCTGCCCCAGCAGAGGGGCGTCCCAGTGCTAAAAGCAATAAAGACCACTAACAACAGGGAGCCCGTTGAGATGAGTGAGAGAAAAAGCCAGAGTGCCATATGAAGCCACAGAGACAGATAGAAGCGTGTGGACTACAAAACCTAAAAAGAAGGCAAAAGATAAGTCTTCAGTGCTTTCGGAAATGTCAGTCAGTTATCCATGCTCTGGATGTGTACAGGAAGGGCATTCCACAGTTTAGCTGCCAATGTGCAAATCAGGATTCAAGCAAGCCGGGCCGAAGAAGGCTGAAATGCCAGAAACCGGTCCCCGGTAGCTTGTCTCGTTTCTGGTGAAGAATTGGCTTGGTAGTTTAGTCTGCCCTGTTCCCATGATGCACTGGGCCAGGGACAGACTGATTTGCATATAGCCAGGTTCTGAGCTGGGATGGTGCAGTGAGATAAATAACGGTGATGGATCAAGCCCTGATCTTTGGACTGGGTAAGAGTGGTCTGCTTAATTCAGACACTCTGTTCATCACCACCCCCTTTTCTGAAATGTGCAAAAGGAGCGCTCACCGGTGTGAGCCTTCCTGACCCGGGGGACAACTGTCAGGTGTTGACCTGCTGAGCGAATATGATGAGTAGGAACGTAGGTGGAGAGTAGGCCCGCTAGAATGCCAGGTGTAGGGGAGTTCAAAGATCCTGAACGCAAAGCAGAGGGACTTGAACTCCAATCGCTTTGCCACCGGCAGCCAATGAGAATGACAGTGGAGGTGGGGCAGCGGCTAGGTATGCCAAGAAGAGTCCTGAATGCCACATTTTGGACTCTCTGCAGTCTCAGAATCTCCGTCTTGTTGGCCCCCAAGTAGAGCAAGCTGGCGTAGTCCAGTCTTGACAACACATATGCCTGGACAATCATCTTTCGGATGGAAGGGTCAAAAAAACTCAGCAGAGGTTTGAGCCCACGCAGGATGCCAAAACATGTTGCCGCCACCTTCTTAGTCTGGGTTTGGAAACTAAGGGCTGAATCAACCCAGACCCCAAGGTTCTTCACCACCTGTTTGGTGGTGGGTGCAAGGCCCAGTGTGGTGGGCCACCACTGTTCACTCCATAGCTCAAGATCTTTCTCAACCAGCAAGACCTCAGACTTGCTGGCGTTGAGCTGGAGACAGTTTGCAGTCATCCACCCTGCAACGTCCACAAGACCACTCCGAAATTTTGCAGCATCATTGAAACAGTCATCGGAGAGGGTGACTACTAATTGTGTATCATCAGCATATGATACTATAGTCAGCCCTCTCCACTTGGCTACCGCAGCTATGCGATGAACATACAAGTCGAAAAGTGTTGGACTTAAGGCAGAGCCCTGCGGCCCTCCCTGTTTGGTAGGATGGAATCTGGAGGTGAAAAGGGGGGGCGACACCTGGAAGGACCTATCCAAAAGAAAGGAGATAAACCAATCCAGGGTGAGGGCCACTATGCCAGCCTCCTTCAACCTCCGTATCAAAATCTGGTGAGAGACAGTATCAAATGCTGCACTGAGATCCAACAGGATCAGTGCCAAAGTAAGTCCCTCATTCAGTGCTGCTCTCAGCTGTTCAGTCGCAGCTAGGAGGTCTGACTGTGCTCAGGCCCGGGTGAAACCCACACTGAGAGGAGTCCAGTATGTTATTATCCTCCAGGTAGCCTGACAAGGTGGAATTGATATAGGCTCCGGAGATCTTAGAGGCCCAGGGGAGCAGGGAAATAGGGTGAAAGTTCTCTGGTTTTGCTGGATCGCGGGTGGGCTTCTTTAATAGTGGCATTACCCTAGCCTGCTGTAACATGAAAAATGGGACCCTCTCTGTGTTTAGATTGATGACCAGGGGAAAGAGAGAGAAACAGCAATATAGGTATACAAAAAAATCCCCCCTCGGCCAGTTCCTACTTCTATAGCTAATTGCATCAAGTCAATTTATTTACCTTCTGTAAAGCATAGGTGAAGCAACAACAAGAGTTTCATTTTATATATTTTGTTTATTTTCTTTTTTTAAAAAGAGTATCAAAAGATAAATGTATTTTTTTACTTTTTTGAATCATTTTTTTGTATATACTTCAAGTCCATAAATATAATTTTAAATTCAATTCAGTTACAATTATAATCTTCACAGTGTTGTTAGAATTCAATCCTTAATATAAAACAAAAACAATACAACCCTGCCATCCACACATCAACCAACAATCACACTAACACATTCATACATTTTCCACATTTATTCCAATCCCAACAAAAAGGCTGATTCTAAGGTTTTGAGTGACACAGATGTTATTCGTGTCTTGTCCACGCCAGGTCTACTCGCGTTTCGGTGGGTTGAGACCACCTTCCTCAGGACCAGACAAGAAAGAGTATTTACTCTCTCTTCCTTACGTGTGTGCAGGGTACCTGAAATTACAAACAAAATATAATATACCCATGCCTTAAACTAGACAAGAAGGACATATGATTTAATCACCAACACTTAATACAATCATTACATTTTTACATAGGCTGTGAAACACCACATTGCATCTGGGGTGGCTGAGTGTGCAGAAATATATTATATTATCCGGGTTTGTATGACTCCTGATGAATTTGAAAGGTGATGAGTCAAGTACAAAGGCTTGGGTGTTTGCAGATAGGTATAACAATCACCTTGGGGCATGGCATAAATACTGCTGGGGTAAATAAAGGCATAACACCTACTACAGATGTTATTTGCAGAGAGAATCTCACCTTCAGTTAAGATAGTAGCCTGAACTATCTGGGTTCTCTTGTAAATAAGCTTATTTTCACAGTCAATTCAGTAAGGAGATCTAAAAGGGAGAAAGAGATTGCAAGGGTTGGGGCCTCTGTCCACAACTTACTTTAACTAATGGGCGCAGATAATAACATAGAAAGCATTCTTACCCCCGAGTTATATCATGAGTACCTCACTCAGGGAAAGTTTCTTATCTTGAGTTGTAGAGGTGAGGCAAGCACTACGTTGTTTGGCTTTTTTGGAGAGACGTCCTAAACAGGGTAAATGCAGACTGAGTCATATTGCTCTATATATCCATTGTATACCTATATTTTGCATGAAGTTACATAAATAAACTGACCTGATTTTTAAAACGGGAAGATGTACTTCTCAGTCCTTTATTTTGTAAATGATGCCTTTTTCAAACTAGTTTGGTTCCTTTCTTCCTTGGTAGCTGCAATCTATAAATAAAACTATGTCTTAATAAGCAGTCATCTCAGATTCTGCCTTGCTAATTATACTGCGATCCCCTGTCTACATTCCCTTTCTTATACGTCATCTATCTCCAGTTTTTGCTTTATTTGTTTGGCATGTATTTAAGAAAGTCGCATGCCAGCCAGCAGTAAAGATACGAGTTTATCGTAATCAGTCCCCAGCTAGTGAACATAATTTGCCAAGTTTACCGTGTGCAGTATTAGGTGAATGTCACGGACTAAATGCCAGCCTGATCTAGTCAAAGACAATTGTCCTATCCCGTAAAAGCTAACTGCAAGTCAAACACACTATTATCAGCAGTATTCTTACTCTGTAGTACCACGCTCACACTAAACTATTCTATAGAACTATTTTAACTACTAGCTACCGGTGCCGAGCCCTAGGAAATACGATTACTTAACAGTGGCAGCACTCGCCCCCTACGATGTGCGCTGTCAGCTCAACGTACCTTGCTGAGATGTGATTTGTAGTCCGTTCGGTCGTCTTGCCTCATGCCGCTTGTGCAAATTGATGTAGACCAGGATTACTCAAACCCCTGAGTTAAATAGTCGCAAATACGCGCGATTTGTGACACTGGCGTTCTGTGAACCGGAAGTGATTCAAGTTAACAGCTCATTTTCGATCCTAAAGTGCGGTCGCCATATTTTAACGGTGTTATCTCGGTATTCTCATATAGCAAGTGCGTTTTTTCGGACAGAAATAAAAAAGGTGAAATATGAAAAAGTGTCAGAACACATTATATATTTTATTATAATGTGTGAAATAGTTTTTGTCCGAATATAAGGTCTAACACGTATATATCTTTATAATGGACCATAGACTAACACTACTAATGTATTTGTAGACGCCATTTGTAAATGGAGTTCAATTCTGTTCATACCTGAAGAATCAATGACTAAGGGACAAAATCAAGGGAGACTGGATTCTTTTTAAACAGCGTTTCTCATCCAATCCTCGATGTTGTTTACTTAAAGTGCCCAATTACCCTAGCCTGCTTCCATAACCTGGGAACCATGGCCATAGACAGGGACAAGTTGATAACCTGGCCCAGAGGAGTGGGAAGCACAGAAAGCAGTCTTATAAGATGGTCAGGCTTCATAGGGTCAGCCGGGGAGCCAGATTTAACCTTTTTGCAGAGTACACAAAGTGCATCCTCTGTAATTGGCGGGAAGGTGGCCAGTGTATGGGCAGAAGGGGGTGCATCCCCAGAATCAGGGCCCATGGTACCCTGAGGGAAGGTCTTGTAGATATTATTCACCTTATTTATAAAGAAGGTGGCTCGTCTGACTTGATAGCAGACGTCACAGGTGCCCCAGCATTTTAAGGATTTTTAGGAATAGAAAAAATTATTTTACAAGGATTATGGCCACCCCGTGCTTTCTGGACAGCCCTATGGTATTTCTTAATGGCTGACTGATGCCAGCTCTTCAAGATTAAATCAAAGTCTTGCCTCCATGCCCTCTCCATCCGTTTACATGCTTTACGCATATTGGTATACCATGGGTTGGATTTGATGCTCCGACACTTGTTTGGCAGGGATCATATCATCCAGAGGATGTCGTAGCCAGTCTGATAGTGCTTCACTGGCGGCATCTGGATCTTCTGTCCAGAAAGGCACGCTCGAGGATAGGATGGAACTGAGATGATCAAAGTTTAATTTGTGCCAGGGGTGACGGAGCGAGAGCTTCTGAGGTGATTTTCAAGAGTATTTACAACAAGGGGTGGTGAGGGACAGAGTCTCTGAATTAAACAGAATACTCTCACCCAGTCAAGAGATCAGGGCTAGATCCAACACCGTTTTTTAGCTCACTGCACCATCCCAGTTTCAGAACCTGGCTGTATGCAAATTAGTCTGTTCCTGTCCCAGTGCATGATGGGAACAGGGCAAACTAAACTACAAAAGCCAATTCTTACACTGGGAAGGAAACAAGCTACCGGGGACCGGTTTCTGGCATTTCAGCCGTCTTCGGCCCGGCTTGCTTGAATCCTGATGGTGCAATGAGCAAGGGACTCACATCTGAGTATACCCTTCCATGCTTAGGGTGGACAAAAATATTTACAACAAGGGGTGGTGAGGGACAGAGTCTCTGAATTAAACAGAATACTCTCACCCAGTCAAGAGATCAGGGCTAGATCCAACACCGTTTTTTAGCTCACTGCACCATCCCAGTTTCAGAACCTGGCTGTATGCAAATTAGTCTGTTCCTGTCCCAGTGCATGATGGGAACAGGGCAAACCAAACTACAAAAGCCAATTCTTACACTGGGAAGGAAACAAGCTACCGGGGACCGGTTTCTGGCATTTCAGCCGTCTTCGGCCCGGCTTGCTTGAATCCTGATGGTGCAATGAGCAAGGGACTCACATCTGAGTATACCCTTCCATGCTTAGGGTGGACAAAAATATTTACAACAAGGGGTGGTGAGGGACAGAGTCTCTGAATTAAACAGAATACTCTCACCCAGTCAAGAGATCAGGGCTAGATCCAACACCGTTTTTTAGCTCACTGCACCATCCCAGTTTCAGAACCTGGCTGTATGCAAATTAGTCTGTTCCTGTCCCAGTGCATGATGGGAACAGGGCAAACCAAACTACAAAAGCCAATTCTTACACTGGGAAGGAAACAAGCTACCGGGGACCGGTTTCTGGCATTTCAGCCGTCTTCGGCCCGGCTTGCTTGAATCCTGATGGTGCAATGAGCAAGGGACTCACATCTGAGTATACCCTTCCAGGCTTAGGGTGGACAAAAATATTTACAACAAGGGGTGGTGAGGGACAGAGTCTCTGAATTAAACAGAATACTCTCACCCAGTCAAGAGATCAGGGCTAGATCCAACACCGTTTTTTAGCTCACTGCACCATCCCAGTTTCAGAACCTGGCTGTATGCAAATTAGTCTGTTCCTGTCCCAGT
This sequence comes from Lissotriton vulgaris, assembly GCF_964263255.1. Taxonomy (NCBI): domain Eukaryota; kingdom Metazoa; phylum Chordata; class Amphibia; order Caudata; family Salamandridae; genus Lissotriton; species Lissotriton vulgaris. Next base: position 83,119,358 of record NC_141690.1, on the reverse strand, counting down.
GCATGATGGGAACAGGGCAAACCAAACTACAAAAGCCAATTCTTACACTGGGAAGGAAACAAGCTACCGGGGACCGGTTTCTGGCATTTCAGCCGTCTTCGGCCCGGCTTGCTTGAATCCTGATGGTGCAATGAGCAAGGGACTCACATCTGAGTATACCCTTCCACGCTTAGGGTGGACAAAAATATTTACAACAAGGGGTGGTGAGGGACAGAGTCTCTGAATTAAACAGAATACTCTCACCCAGTCAAGAGATCAGGGCTAGATCCAACACCGTTTTTTAGCTCACTGCACCATCCCAGTTTCAGAACCTGGCTGTATGCAAATTAGTCTGTTCCTGTCCCAGTGCATGATGGGAACAGGGCAAACCAAACTACAAAAGCCAATTCTTACACTGGGAAGGAAACAAGCTACCGGGGACCGGTTTCTGGCATTTCAGCCGTCTTCGGCCCGGCTTGCTTGAATCCTGATGGTGCAATGAGCAAGGGACTCACATCTGAGTATACCCTTCCACGCTTAGGGTGGACAAAAATATTTACAACAAGGGGTGGTGAGGGACAGAGTCTCTGAATTAAACAGAATACTCTCACCCAGTCAAGAGATCAGGGCTAGATCCAACACCGTTTTTTAGCTCACTGCACCATCCCAGTTTCAGAACCTGGCTGTATGCAAATTAGTCTGTTCCTGTCCCAGTGCATGATGGGAACAGGGCAAACCAAACTACAAAAGCCAATTCTTACACTGGGAAGGAAACAAGCTACCGGGGACCGGTTTCTGGCATTTCAGCCGTCTTCGGCCCGGCTTGCTTGAATCCTGATGGTGCAATGAGCAAGGGACTCACATCTGAGTATACCCTTCCACGCTTAGGGTGGACAAAAATATTTACAACAAGGGGTGGTGAGGGACAGAGTCTCTGAATTAAACAGAATACTCTCACCCAGTCAAGAGATCAGGGCTAGATCCAACACCGTTTTTTAGCTCACTGCACCATCCCAGTTTCAGAACCTGGCTGTATGCAAATTAGTCTGTTCCTGTCCCAGTGCATGATGGGAACAGGGCAAACCAAACTACAAAAGCCAATTCTTACACTGGGAAGGAAACAAGCTACCGGGGTCAAGAGGACACAACCCCGGAAAGCAACATAGGAATCAAGTAATGATCAGACTAACATAACGTAATAGGGTTTGAGACAGAGAGACTTGAAAGATTTGAAAAGACTGGGTCAAGTAGGTGGCCAGTAGAGTGCGTGTAACCATGTACTAGTTGGTGCAGCTGGCAGGCCGCTAGGTCAGCTGAGAAGTTGACAGCTTCTAGTTCATGGGAATTGTCAAGATGCAGATTTAAGTCACCTATGACACAAAAGTTGGCTTATCTCATGACCAGAGAGCATACTATGTCAGCCAGTGCAGCCCTGCATTCCCTCAAAGGGCCTGGGGGTGGTATACCAGTATGCCAGACATGGTATAGTTGGAATTAAAAGAGATCCCAAACCTTCCACACTCACAGCCCAAAATAGTTTCCTTAATAAATGTGCGAGTATAGCATGATTTGAAAACAACTGTCACACCACCACCTCTAGTCTCCTGATTAAGGGTGATGATATTATTGCCTGGGGAGTGCCAACCCTGGTTCTGCCACTGTGTCTGCTGACAGCCGTGTGTCTGTCAAAAAAAGTACAGGGGGGATTCATCGCATAACAAGTCATGCTCATCCAGATAGTGTTTGACTGGCAATTGAGACTAAACAGTTTAATATCCTGACAAGGGGCAGATGGATGGATGGGAGGAGATGAAATGAGTGCCCATGAATTAAAGCCACAGTTCCTACAACAAAATGGGCCCACAGGGAGACTGCAGGGGTGAAGGCCGCAGGTGTTCCTTGCTGGCCTAATGGCTAGAAGTTCATCTCGGGAATAAAAAAGCATATTTTTCCCAAAACCAGCAGCATAACTGGCATCTGGCGACGTCCAGGTGCAGGAGGGCGTGCCTTTGGCGTGCCCGTTGCACGCGTTCGTGGCCTGCTCATGCCTAAATGCTGGCAAAGTGAGCAGTTACGCCCCCTCTACCCCCGGAAATGTGTTACCTGGCAGGTGACAGTACTCAAAGAAGTAACTGCCCTCCACAACAATCGGCAAAATGCCGCAGTGGACCGGAGCAGGGAAAGTGAAAGCCTGATAGGTAGGCAAAGCGGAAAAGGATAAAAGCAACAAAGTTTAAAAAACACAACCACGTTGAAGAGTATGGGATATAATGTGGACCCTTGGGGGAACCCCATGGATACTGGTGATAGCTGGGAGAGAGAGTGGGTTGCCTTAACTCTTCGGGATCTGTGTTGGAGGAAGGACAAGAACCATTGCAGCACCGAACCATATAGCTTGAATTCGCCCCGGAGTAATCTTATTGGTGTCTAAGATAAGCAAGTGAGAATTGAGTAAGTCATCAATATTGTTAGATGCAAGATAGGCCTACTCTCTTCTGGGGTGGGAGGAGGCGTTAGGTAGGGGAATGCTTTTGGAGCTAGAGAGGGGGGAAGGCTGACCAAGGCGAGTTTATCAATAGCAGGGGCTGTGGGCAAATTTGCAAGGGAGAGGAGGGAACGGATCAGGGGGAGATGTTCAATTGAAAGGGCTTTCAAATCATGAAGTTTAACGGTGAGGAGGTGCAACTGGAGAGATATATCGTCCAGGCGCGCCACCAGGTTTGAGTGCTGTGAGAGGAGTAGAGGTTGTGTGGGGAGATCTGGCAGAGAGGAGGGGTCTCGATGTGTGCCAGAGAGGTCTAAGGCGGTATTTTGAGATTCCAGAGGGGGAAGTTGGTCATAGAGGACTTACGGTGTTCCATGAAGCATGGATAGAGAGTTTGGTAAAAGTAGGTGGAGGGCCATTGCCCTGTGAATCAGGGACTGTCAAGTAAGGGTTGAGTGGGCTTAGCTGAACATGGTCCGTGGGGGGCAACTGCCAGGACTCTGGCCTAGCAGGTGGCGTAGAAAAAGGGGTGTGTGTTGGGTGAACTTTTGTTGAGTGAAATGGTGATAGGGTGAGAGGGAACCTCACAGCTCGAGAATCAGCCTGTATCGGTCTGGAGAATTGCCAGAAGAGCAAATCACTAGGCTTGCCTGCCTTCTGAGTCACAGGTCTAGTGTATTGGATCAGTCTGACATGGGATTGAGAGGCTCTGAGATCATCTAAGGGGGGAGAATGATTTAGGGAGAGTGTGGACCTCCCGGCTGTGGAGGGGGGAGGACTGGTTAAGTCTAAAGTGGTGATAGAGGTCATTGGATTTAGCCAAGACCACCTTTTTGAGTGTAGGGAAGATGCTGGCCATCGTGGCCACATTGGCTGCATTTCTGGAGAGGTTAGAAGGGCAGTTGATAATGAAGGCATTATATCCTGAGGGGTCGGGACTTATCTCCATTTTGAAAGTGTGTCCCCAAAAATGAGTATATGGAGGTGAGGGTAATTTTAATTAACGGATAAAGCTTAAATAGGCAGATACTAGTCCTAGTGGGTAGGGAGAATAGGTTGGGTACCGATAGTTACGGGGCAATTATTTTAGACTTCGGAGTTGGTTAATTGGTGGAGGGAAACTGTGAAAGGTGTCTAGGGAGATTGGGGGGGGGGTGAGAAAAAAAATGGCGGGAGCAGGTATGGCTAAATCCCACCCGAATCCCATTATATCCAGGACCTCCCACAGAAACGACCAGCATACCCAATTGAAGGCCTTAGCCGCATCAATTGTGACCACGACCGGGGGAATTGAACTAGCCATGACAAGATCAATAGCTCCTATCAGCTGTTGCGTAAGCTCTTGAATTTGCCTTTTTGGGACAAATCCCTTCTTATTATTTGTGTGTATCAGCAGGGAGGCGAGCTTAGCCAATCTCTGTGCCATGATACTCATAAAGAGTTTGTAACCTGCATTTAGCAGGAAGATTGGGCGGTAGAAATCTAGTTTTCTAGGGTCCTTGGCAGATTTTAAAACCAATACAATTGTGGCCTCATTCCACAAGTTTGGAATCGGTCCACTCTGCCGATATATTGAGTTAAACAGTAATTCACATTCTGAGACCAGTTCTTCTTTGAAGAGTTTATACAACTCTAACGGTAGGGCATCCGTGACAGCCGCCTTACCATTCTTAGTCTGTAGAAGGTATGTCCTATTTTCCTTCTTAGTTATTGGGGCATCCAAACATTCTCTACCCTCTGTTGTAAGTTCTGAAAGCTGAGCACTTTCCAGCCAAACTCGATGCCTCTCAGGGTCAATTTGAATCTCTTTTCTGTATAGTTTGGAAAATAAGAAAACTAAGCAGACCTGCATTTCCTCTACCTTATTCGAGGCTTCTCCCTGCAGGTTAATTACCAATTCATTGATATGATTCCTAGATCTCTCAGCTCTTGCCTTCCAGGCTAATAAGGCCCCAGCTTTTTCTCTATATTTAAATTGTCTCATGCACTCTGTTTGCCAATGTGCTCTGCACATTTTATCCAACACAATCTTATAATTCAGCCTCACCTCTTCCAACTGCCTTGATAATTCTTCCCTATCTTCATTTGGCCTCAAGCCTTGCTGCTTCAATCCAGCCTCCAGTGTCCCCACTCTATCCCCCAATCTTATGAAGTCTATTCTTTCTGGCTTATTTTTAAAATGAACCAGACTTTGCAACCGCCCTCCAATAAATGCTCAATAGTATCCCAAATGACATAAATGGGGCATATCTTGCGTTGTCAAGAAATAAATCTACCCTGTTTGTTTCAGGGTGGCAATAACCTCAGGATCTGAGAGAATAGCCTTTTTAAGGTCCACCTCACATTTTGTCGGTCACTAGACCACTTTAAAGACATACTAACTGCAGCATGATCCGAAACAGGGCCTGGCAGAATGCGGACTTCCTTTATATTCTCTTCTATCGTTCTATCTACGAATATATAATCCAGTCTGGAAAAGTGACCTTATATTTTACTGTAGAAAGTGTAGCCGCTTCTTGAACACTTTAGATATCGCCAAGCATATACAAGGCCCACGTCCTGGAGCATATTCTTAAGAGCCTGTCTCGCCCAGAGATCTGATGTTCCTGTGCCCCTTTGGTTTTCTTATACACTCAATATGCTTTTCCTTCCATATAGGTGACTGTTTCTAAAGCTACTGTTTTTCTTAGTTAGACACCTATGTGCAGCAGCAGCCCATGCAGGTAAGAGCAGTGGGGAGGGGTGGAGGAATTACGACAGATGACGAGGGAAAATTATTTATCATTTAATTTTCCTCATGGTCGTCTGTCGAATCCCACCCCAGCCCTACCTCACGGCCCCACTGCTCTTACCTCCACGGGCTGCTGCTGCCTATGTATTATATGCATGTAGAGTAATATTTGAGCAATGGTTATTCTCTGCATCTAATGTGCCATTGTAATCCTGCACTAATTACCGTACTTATGTGATTCCTGTCGTTTTGGTCTTGTGTTATGTACAATATAGACAACTATTTTTTATACAACCCTGTGTGAAGTCTTGTTTTGGTGTAGTCTTTGTGTTACCGTGTGAGTGTGTTGCACAAATGCTTTACACATTGCTTCTTTAGATAACTCTGACTGATCTGCACCACACTACCAGAGAGTGAGCAGGTGTGTATATGACTAAGCATGGGCTGAAAATTAGTTCCGCTCACGGAATTTGCAGATTTTCCGCGATCCGCGAATCTCGCGAAATCGCAGTAAAATCCGCGAATCGGCGGGGACGAATTTTCAGCCAAGCACTTACAGGGTTACAGCAGCAGGTGCAAAAGTTGAAGCTAATTTTTTGTAACCTTTTACAAAAGGGTTACAAAGAAATTAACTTCAACTTGGGCACCTGCTGTTGTAAGCCTGTAAGTGCTTCCTGGCGCCTCGTTGCCTACTTGCAACTATTCTCTGACCCTGCTCTGACCCTTGAAACAGGGTGAGAGAATTGTTACAAGTAGGCAATGAGGCGCCTGTCATGAAAATTAAACCTCAACAGGAAGCACTGACAGATATAAAAACAAGCATTTGCAATGCAATAGGTCTCGCATTAGGAAAGTTTGAGCTATTGGTCTTGTAAATGACGATTTTTTTTATTTATGTGTTGGTTTTGAAAATAGCTAAATTAATAGCTTTGTCATTTACAATGCCAATAGTTATAACTTTCGCAAATGTGACACCTATAGCATTTGTAATGCAACATGTTTTGTATTTACGTGACTTAGATGTATTGATATTACAAATTACAATGGCTTTTAATTTTTTTAAATAATTAATACTTAAATAAAAGTGATTTTAATTTATAATGGCAATAGCTTAAACTTTTGTAAATAACTTTTGTGAAGATTATGTTCAGTCTATTTTATTGTGACGAAAATCCAAGAACAGAAGTGAAATATTAACATCTTTTTGTGACATTTGTAATAAAGCTTGAAACATTGAGAGAACATATTTGAACCAGTTGTTGTTGAATGGTTGCGCAGATTGATGCTGGGGTGGCGCTGAGTGGTGCTGTGGTGGTGCTGAGTGATACTGGGATGGTGCTGAGTGATGCTGGGGTGGTGCTGAGTGGTGCTGTGGTGGTGCAGAGGGCAGAAGGGCAGAAAAACAAGGGAAAATGAGTCTAACAGAGGGCAGAAGGGCACAAAAAACGAGTCTAACAGGGGGCAGAAGGGCAGAAAAACAAGGGAAAAACGAGTCTAACAGAGGGCAGAAGGGTAGAAAAACAAGGGAAAAACGAGTCTAACAGAGGGCAGAAGGGCACAAAAAACGAGTCTAAAAGGGGGAAGAATGAATCCCGCCCTGCGTGTTTGTCCACAAAAATGCCACCTTTTTGTGCAATACCTCTACTCAACTGAAGTACTTTCTACTGTCTAATCAGAAAGTGCTCCCTCGTTGGCTAAATGTATAGGGGCTGATTTACAATAATTGGCGCATCCCCAGGGATGCACCAGTTATTGTGCGCCGCAGCTCCGCCACCCATGGTTAGTCGTATTTACAATGTGGCGCACCATGTGGCAAAAACGGCACAGATGCATCACGCATCTGTGCCGTAAAAGCAGCGCATTGCTTGAGCTGTGTCGCAAGCGCGACGCAGCTCCAGCAATGCTCTGGGGGGCCCCATCTCCCCATTGCTGCTTCAAGCAGGGGCAGGGTTTTGACGCAGCATTGGCATAAAAGTGATTGAGTGAAATATTGTAGATTTCATTCAGCCACTTTTAGGAGGCGTTCCTGTGTAGGAACACCCTCCTCTGCGCCGGAACGCCTCCTGATGGCGCAGGGCTTTACAACGTGACGCATCTCTCAGATGCAAAGAAAAACCAAAGGTGGTGATGGACGGAGCGTTGACAATACAAACACTCACCCGAGTCAACTGATCTGGGTTTAATCCCTCACCGTTCTTTCAGCTCACTCCGCCACCCCAGTTCAGACATGGCCATATGCAAATCAGTCTGACCCTGTACCTCTTGGGAACAGTCCAGCCTGAACTGCCAAGCCATGTCTTCCCTGGACCGGAATCAATCTTCCCAGGACCGGTTTCTGGCATTACAGCCGTCTTCAGCCGGGCTTGACTCCAGTGGCAAAGTGAGCAAGGGACTCACGTCTGAGCATACCCTCCTAACTTAGGGCGAACAAAGAAAAACCAAAGATGCGTCACGTTGTTAATACCCAGCACCATGGTGCATCTTTTGTGCTGCCGCTGCGTCACAAAAGTGACGCAACTGCGGTGCAAAAGAGGCACAAGTGGCTTGTAAATCTGCCCCATAGTGCTTTTACTATACTGTAGCTGCGTAAAGGGTCAGAAGATGGGTCTCCAGTGACCATGTGTGCCTGTGCCTGTGTTACAGGCACACATGGTCACTGGAGACACATCTTTTGGCCCTTTACACAGCTGCAGTGTAGTAAAAGCACTATACATTTACCCAATGAGGGAGCACTTATTGGATTAGCCAGTAGAAAGTACTTCAGGGCAAATCGCAAAATAATCTGCGATTTCGCTGGAAAATTCGCGAATTCATGGATTTTTTTTGCGATTTCGCAGGGAAATCCATGAATTCGCAGAACGCGAATTCGCAAATTTCGCCCATGTTTATATATGACTTAACCTTACTGGTGTGATGTACTCTGTTTTGCTTAGGTACATATTCTAGCCAACCAGAAACCCCATTTCTGGCAGGCTGCGATCCACGGATTGCTAACCACCCAGTGTTCCAATATTTCTACACATAATAATAGAATCCAATTTTTGTGGGTGGGCCTAGTGCTCCCAAAAGTAATGGGCACAAAACACAACATGGACAGATCAAATGTTTTCACTGAAAAGCACCATGTTTTCTCATTTTGGGTAGGTGTTCATGTTGGGGCTTGTCTGTGCTACAACGCAGGAAAATCTACCAAACCCATATATTTCTGAAAACTAAACAACCAGAGAAGTCCATGGTGGGATGGCTTGCTTGGATCTCACATGTTTTTCTTACCCAGAAGCCCTTGCAAATCTCAGACTTTGTCTAAAACACACATCTTCCTCACATTTCTGTGCTTAAACTTTCTTGAATCTGTGGGGATCCACACATTTCCCACCTCACAATGTTTCCTTATGTTTACCAATAACAATGATACCCCTCTTGTGTGGTTGGGCCACAAGATCACAACAAAAATGGACCTAAAGGGCTATGTAGAGAGATCAGTAAATTGAATACCTATGGTATTTGAGGCCTTGCTCTACCACATGTTTACACATGTTAACCAAAAACAATCATATCCCACATGTGTGGGTGGGCCAGGAGATCACGACACAAAAGGGCCTAATGGGCTACGTAGAGAGATCAGTAATTTGAATACCTATGGTATTTGTGGCCGTGCTCTACCACCACCCAATGGAAACGTATCAACTACAGACATTATTTAAAGCTAAATATGCAAGGGAATTCCAGGGTGGTGCGCCTTGCATGGATCCAATGAAATTTCAGTACCCACAATACCCTTCAAACTTTGCCTAAAGTCACACATTTTACATACATTCCTATGATGGAAATTTCCAAAATCAGTAGAAATCCACCAAATTTCTACCACCCAACGTTACCCCACTTGTTCCAATAACAAATGTTGCCTCACTTGTGTGCATTTCAGTTCCCCATATTCTTAACCATCATTTTATAGGAGTTCAATTTCATGCAGTTCTCTGCCATCCATTCTGCCACTTACTTTAGCCGCTGAAAGAATTAGTTCTGTCTTCCTCATCCCCTCCATCCAATCTCATGATTATTGCATTGTAATCTGCAGAACAGATTAGGATGTACAGGGAGGGGTCACGTACAAGTTAAACCCGGTGGGTTTTAGGGAATATCCCTATGGGACACCTCAGTTTAAGGATTTACAAGGGCCCTGTACAGAATTATGATAACCAATTAGTTTCAATCTGAGAGGAATGAATGGAGCAGTTTAGTTACACGTCCTCTCATACCTGCTTTGGCCAATCTGTCCACCACACTCCCATGGAAGACAGTATCACATGGTGCCAAAGCTCAAGTAGTACCAAAGCTGCAACTTCTCAGCTGTGGTCAAAATAATTTTTAGATTGTTTTGAAAAGCACATTTTGATATCCAATGTAAAGCTCTAAATCCTACTTGAGTTGTATTCAAGAGTGTATTCGTAACATGTTAGCTCACATAACATGTTTGTTCACTATCTTTTCGGCTTCTTTTGAAGAGAGTGGTAACAATGACCTTAGGCAAAAAGTGAGCAGGATAGTTGGAACTAAATAGGCTTTCTTTAACTGTATTCTTACAGATGCATATTTCCAAGCTGCTGAGAGCAGCCCAGAGATATAAGTGGAATTAACATGATTGCTAATAGGGGTGTTAACCATTTATACAATCTTTTGAAAAACAGCGGTGGAGCCAGGATCATCAAAAAAGCCTGATTTAACAATACTTAACAATACTTTCAGAATACTTTCAGAACCTCTTCCTCTCAGGAGAATTTTAATGGAACATTCTTTTGAGAAACACCAGAAAAAATTCCCATGGTGCAGTATTGCTGCTCTGGATTCGCTATATAGTATTTTCTCTGAGTTCGTTTCAATGTACATCTTTTTGACTTAAGTTCTTCTTTATATTTGATCTTTTATTCATATCAATACGTTTTAAACCAGGTACATTCTAATTGTTTCCATAAATGGTTGACTTTAGCTACCTTCACTAAGTAGCATTTGGCAGTAGGCCATGTACACAATGATCTAGTCCTGACCAAAAGGTGAAGGCAGAGTCCTTATCTAAGGCAGTGGTGACCTAGGAATTAAAATTTGTAATAACCTCTTCCACATTCTCCGTAATAGTACAAGTAAAGTTGTACAGCACCTGTCCTAGATTAGAAAATCTAGAAATATTGCATCAATTTGTAGACTCAGTATAAGATGGAACTATTAATTTGGGGGACACTCCACTGATTTGTATTTAATTAAAACGGGTAATGCAATATGGTCCACCCATGTGATTGAAAGGTCATTTGTGTAGGAATCAAAATCCCCATAAGATAAAATTTGATCTAGAGTATGCCATGCCTTGTGTGGGGGGAGGATATTCAATTGATTTAAGCCTACCGAGTTACAAAAAAGAAGAAAATTGGCAGATGCTGTAGCACAACGGGAGTCAACCCAGATGATAAAAATGTTCAATACCAGAACTTTCACAGTTTCTGATAGAAAGGGGGCAAATGACAAGGCAAATTTCTCGCTATAAGTTCTTCAATGTACTGGCTGTGGATTGAAGCCATAGAAACAGTTGTATTAAGGGAAGGGGATAGTGTAAAGGCTAAAATCGTTGCCTCTCAGAATGTTCCCAAGTAGAACATAAAATTTCAGATGTTATTTATACATGATTGCCACTCCGCCTTGTTTGGCTACTCAGCATCTCATTGTGACCATTTGAAAACTGAGCCTTAGTATTCTAGATGGGCTTCCAGGCATATGTGGATGGCATATATATTAGGATCCACCAGCATAGGTAACTTCAAGGATAACCAGAGAACTCCAGGTATGGCTAAAATGCTTCAGTTAGATAATACTTTAAGGGTGATCTTCAACCATATGCTTCCTTTTGCCACACAAGCGCATATGGCTACCATGACAAAGCATATGCTTACTAAAATGGCTAACCTTGATCAGCTTCCATTAGAAGGAAGACCTGGCTTACTGAAAATGTGAAAGCAATTATCTCAATATTTGTAGATAGACTGTTCTTTGCTATCATCGGTAAGACAAAGTCAGAGCACATCAATCTTTGCTTTTGTGCAAGTGGAACAAAGAGTCCTCCTCAATATGGTGTGCATGACCCAAAACTGATGTAGATTAGGCCCGTAAATTCCAAAACCAGTTCAGCCATAACTACAAACTAAATTGCAAATTAAGATCACTAATGGAAAGCAGAAGCTCATCAGAAACCTTGTATGTGAAGAGCTTTAAAAGCAAAATCAAATTGTACCCTTATCTGAGAACACAGCAGACCCACACCAATAGAGATGGACACCATGGTTCTCTCCGATAGGCTTTTTAGGTGAGTGAACGGAAATTAACTGAAAGTAATTCTTAGCCCTTACCTATGAGAGCCATTTGGAAACAGACTCTTTAAAGATCCCTGCGGATATTTTGATCCCTACCATAAGTTATGGCTAAATGTAATTTATGTAGCCCGAAAAATCCTGATTGAGTTGATTCCTGTGTGAACAAATTAAGATGTTGTATGGAGCACTGAAACATTTCAGACACTCATCCCCAGTTCCTATTAGAACTGGGCTGAATCCATCATTGTTCTTTAGTTCACTTGCCACCCCATTTCAGACCCAGTCATATGCAAATCAGTCTTGACCCTGTTCCTCATGGCAACAGTCGAGCTCGGACTACCATGCAAGGTCTTTCCTGGACCAGAAACAAGCATCCTGGGATGGCTTTTGGAGTAACACCCCTCATAAGACAGGCTAGCATGAATCCAGTGGCAAAGTGAGGAAGAGACCCATGTTTGGGCATGCCCTGCCAACCTAGGGTGAACAAAGCAAACCCTATAAGATGATGAAATGTAAATCAGTCTTGATCCTGTCCCTCATGGGAACAGTTCAGCCCGAACTGCCAAGTCAGGTCTTCCCTGGACTGGAAACAAGCAAGTCCAAGCAAAATATTTATGAGAGCCTATGGGAAACTGACTCTTTAAAGATCCCTGGGAATATTTTGAAGAGTGCACCTACCACAAGTTATGGCTAAAAGTAAATTACTTAGCATAAAAAATTCTGATTGAGTTGATTCCTGGATGAACAAAATTAGATGTTGAAAAAAGCGCTGGAACGTTTCTGACACTCACCCCCAGTCATTATTAGAACTGGGATGAATCTATCATCGTTCTTTAGCTCACTTTGCCCCCCCAGTTCAGACCCAGCCATATGCAAATCAGTCTAGACCCCGTTCCTCATGGGAACAGTCCAGCCCTAACTAACCAGCCAGGCCTTTCCTGGACAGGAAACAAGCCTCCTGGGACCGGTTTTGGGGTAACACCCCTCAGCAGGCAGGCTAGCTTGAATCCAGTGGCAAAGTGAGCAAGGGACCCACGTCTGGGCATGCCCTGCCAACTTAGGGTAAACAAAACAAACCCTATAAAATGTTGAAAGGAGCTTTGAAACTTTTCAGACACTCACCCCAGTCACTCTTAGAACTGGGTTAAATCCATCATCACTCTCTAGTTCACTTCACCACCCTGTGTGTTCTGCTGGTGTTGAAAATGTCGGGCACATTTCTGAGTGAGTTAGCATTCTCTTCTCATATGAACATAAGATCTCACATGCTGTGCTATTATGCGACTCCACTTATCTGTCATGCATTTTGAATGTATTGGAAGCAATCATGTACATCACTTCTGTCTTCTTTTTGGATCTATAAGAAAGTGTATTAATATTTGGGGTGGGTGATTGCCCACCTCGAGGAATAATGATTCTAACTTATCAGGACTGACCACAAACTCAATAACATAATCTAAGCTCAGCCCCCTGGTAGCTATGGAAAATACCAGACTGGTTTAAGACAGGGCAATGTCAACATTATGTATGCAGTACCCAAACAGTAATAAAGTCAAAATGCGAGAAAATGAAATCCTAAATTGAATTGGAAACCTATAGTGCATTTTAATAACCAAAATGTCACCAAAAATAAAGTGAGGGAATTGGAAATATGATTTTAAACATTTTTAAGTAAACATAGAGCCAACAAGCACTAAGCACCATTGATAGTCCATTAAAATGGAAGACCAGGACTTAGGGTCATTTTCAGGGTGACTGTGATAGAGCATGAGGCAGATACACTAAGCGGTTTCAAAGATTTTACCCTGTGACTTAACCATTTTTATGGAGCTGCAAATCCAGCAGGGCAACCCTGAAGCTGTATCCCATTACCTGGCTGCAAGGTTTCTCTGATGGCTCTAGAGGTTCATAGTCCCAACTTTACATTGTTTCCAGAGCCAATCTAAAGTTTCCACAACCTCCTGGGCAGACCTTTGGGGCCAGAATTGACTCCTGCAAAGGCTAACAGCAAGGTCTAGTCCAGGTCTGTTTTGTACTATCGAGTGATCTCTTCATGAAAAAGACCCCTTCCAGTGTTCTGCGTCCCTGTGGCCACACAGGTGGTCAGCCCTGATCCTTGAAGTCCACTTTATTGCCCTTGTAATAAGAAGGAGGGGTTCAAGTCCTTAAAGCCTCCTCTCTTGTCACATCAAGTCCAATCCTCTACTGCTCTTCCACATGTCCAGAAAGTGTTATGATGAGGGTGCCAAGGCATACCTTATGGTTGGCAATAGGGTTACTCCTGGCTCCTCCCTAACTAAAATTGCTAACAATTTCCAGCAATTCTACTCATGTTCCTGTCTACTTCTGACAATCCCACAGTGTCACTCACTCCTAAAATCCTAGATGGGGAAAACCATTCTTCCCCTTTGTAGAGCCCTTGTATGCAGGGGGGGCAGGGAAATGATCCGTCCCTCTCCTGTATCCACTCCAAAATGATTCTAAGGTTAGCCTCCCTATCAATGGGTATGGATTTATCCTGGCTCGTGCAGGCATTGAAAACAAACGTTTTGCCTTTTCAGTCCTTTCTTTTTAATGAACTACGAATGGGAAAATAGCCCCACACTCATTCTATCCTGTAACTAGACCTAAGCCATTTTTCAGCTATGGGAGCAGTTTTCACATTTCAGTAAAGTTTAGCACTCGATGGACAGTTAGTGTCAAGCTAATTCAAATTAGTCTTCAGGAACGTCAGGCTGGGAAAAGGTACATTTCTATCAGTTTCTTTTCCTAAATATTTAATAAAAATCTAACTACAACAAATAATTAGATTTTCAATAAATTAAAAAAATTGCCTTTTAATTTAAATGTATATATTCCAAGTAACATATGAATGATTATAATCTATACATTTTCAAGGATCCAGTTACGTGCTGGCCATTGAAAATAGCTTTTGGGGTCTAATCAATGTAGGAACATATAAAACTTAAATTGTGCATGTTCCATTTTTAAATATCAGGCATCCTACCTTGTGGGTGTCAAGTTGTATTTAGGGGTGACATCAATATTTTGAAAACAGAGATTCCTGTGTCTTAGAAAGGGTTATTTTATGTTGGCAGACATGTTTTAGGCTGCCACAGTTAGGCTACACATTGTAGGCTTGAAGTAATATTTTACAGTGCAGCACTTTAAGTGCCACATAGGTGTTGCAGTTAACAGTCCTTTGGTGCGTTTTTTTACACTACATACTAGGATTCTAGGCACTTACAGGTAAATTAAATATATCAATCAAGGATAAGCCAATTTAACCATGTTTAAAGGGGCGGCATAGGAACTATACTCCTGTTTAGCAGGAACATAGCACCTGTGCCCCCCCTTTAAATATAGTAAACTTAACCAAGGTCCAAAAAGGATAAAAAATCAGTGGTGACCTGCAGAAAAGGTAGATTTGCTACAGGATCCTAATGTATATTTAAGTGTTATAGGCATTATAACATCATATGTAGGTGGCCAAATACCGGTCGGTAAAGCCGAAATTCAGTAAATTTTGGCTTTACCGACCAGTATTTAGCCCTGTGGGATGTACGTATTACCGAATCAGTATCAAAAAAGGTACTGGGCTGTTCCTAATAAGAGGGAGTGTAGGGTCTGCTCAGTTGTTTGGATGTAGTACGAACCAAAAGGAGTCCTACGGATGGACATCCAATGTGTTGGATGTAATGGCCTCACACACCCTTGCAGGTGTCATGCTTCATCATCGGCAGTGCTCCTCGTTGGGTCGGCGGTGCAATACCCAACGGGCGACACCTCTAAGAGGGGCTCTTTGGCAGAGATCTTCTATCCAACTGCCGTATGGGTGAAGTGTGGGTATGGGGCCTAGGTGGTGTAGACGTTGCAGTGAGTTAAAATAAGGCTAAGGGTGCCAAGATCAGGTTTATTCCAGGCGTCCCTTGCTTCAATTAAAAAAGATCTAGACTGGACTCAAAGGGAAGTTATGTACCCTTGTGCGAGACTAGGCTAGTGTGTGTAGGACTGGGTCGACATGTTTCTCGCTATTGTGCACTGACTAGCGATTCTTCAGGACCAATGTCAGAATAAATTATAACGTTTAAACTGTCTACAAAGTATCTTTTCCTCCGTGTCAGGTATTAAATACTAATTCTCAAATGGAAAATGACGGTGTACCTGTGTTGCGCTGTATATGTATATGTAAATGTACTAACGATCAAATCGTAAATTGAGTAGTGCGTGCTGGTGTCCTGGTTCTCAACCAGGCCTAACATACTTCACATGCCATAGTTTGCAGGCTATATACCAACACAGCACACATACCGAATTAACGCTCTTAAACTGATTCTAAAGAGTGCAGTTGCCCTTCAAAATTCATTACAAAAAATGGAACAGCAGTGGAACTAACTGACTCTGAGGACGAGGGCGAGGACAATCCCCAGGCAGAGCGCTGCGTAGCTGATGTGGCAGCAGAATAGGATGGGAGACACAGACGGGCTGAGATAAAATGCAACTATGTCTGAGTAAGTAAGGAGACAGAGCCAGTTACTGTATTTGTGTGATGGTGTTTAGTTAGCACACCACCCGGATTTAAACCAGTGTCCATACAGACATGGGTTACATCACCCATCAAATGAGTCACAAATCCCAGTAGGACCTATTTCCTGCGCCCACGCGCTGCATGTCCACGTTCACTGGCCACACTGTCTGTACTGCTGGTATGTTCCTGGGCAGCACTGTGGCGTTTGCTGCGCCTCCTGCCCACGGTGGGAGAGGGCGTAATGCTAACACAGCTAGTAGCCTCCTCACTGTCCCCCCCGGTTCCATAGTTGCCACCCTCACATTCTGCAGCAGTTCCAGTGCAGAGGTCATTGACACCATAACCCTGGCCACATCCCAACTACAATGTGCCATCTCCTCCTGCATGGCTATTGATGTTCTGCACATTAGGGAGGTAGCAGTGGCCAGCCGGTTCACTGCCTTGGTATAGGCATGACGTCTCTGCCTCTCTCTGTGCCTACAAAGACGGTCCTGCTCCAACTGGCTGCAGAGCTTGTCCACAGACGTCGCAATGTCTCTCATGCCCTGAGACATGTTATCGCCCATTGCACTTTTGCCCTTTTCAATTCGGTGCATGTGCCTGTTCATGTGAGACACCTCTCTATGCAATGACCGCATCTCTCTCCATTGCAGGCGCTGGACCTTAAGCATGTTGCCTTCAAGTCCAGCGAAGACACTTTAACCCTGTTCCGACACTTGAAGACTGGCTGGCCTTGCCCTGTGGTGTCTTGAGGATGTGTGGGCGTGCTCTGATGGTGTCTCAGCCCTCACCATGTTGCCGCCCTCATCGACTGGAGACTGTTGGCCCCCTGTGCCCTCCTCCTCTGACTCCTCCATCTGCTGGAGGGTGGCCACGGCATGCCTCCTGCCTGACTGTGATGGTGGTGATTGTGGCAGTGGGGATAAAGTTTGGGGAAATGGCGGCATTCTCTGGTGCTGTTGGGATGTTGGGGAAGGAGAAGTTGTTGGTGGTGGTGCGGTGGTTGTGTGCCCTGCAGGAAAACTCTCTTCCTCCTGTTGCTTCCCCTCTGGCCTGGGTGCCTTTGCTCTGCTCCCCTCTGCAGCACTGTAATGACAGAATGTAGATATACTCACTTCTCTGGCTGCATTTGCATTGCATTAAACGTCATGACTACAGATCACACTGACTGTCCTCTGCTTGCAAATTTCTTTCACATGCTATTGGGTTTGCTAGGCTGACTGTCCTATACATCTGTTCCCTAAGACTACATCTCCCACAATGCATAGCAGGTAATGAGTAAAACATGGAGTCTAGTGGGAGCCCCTATGCCTCTATGGGGATTGGGGTTGGAGAGGGGGAAGCACAGCATGCTGGGCATGCATCTTACCTTGTTTCCTGGCAGCTCTGGCAGAGCTGTCTGAGTCTCCCACGCCACTCACACTCTCCGGCTGGAGGGTGGACTCTACCATGAGTTCCAGTGATGTTGGTGCAGGTGCTGGGTTCTTCCCTCCACCAGTTTTGCCGGCCTGACTCTGCCTTTCAGCCATCTTTGCCTTTGCCTTCTTCCTAAGGTCGTACCACCTTTTCTTAATGTCCTCTATGGAGCGCTGGGTGACCCCAATGGAATTGATTTTGGTCTGGATCCCAAGCCAGATCTGTCTCTTCTGAGACTCAGGCACATGGAGGGATTGCTTTCCAAAAAGCTTCTCATGGTCCTTGCTCATGTCCTGGATTAGTACCTCCAGCTCCTTCTCGCTGAACTTCAGCTTCTTTTTTCTTTCTGTGCCCTCCTTCTCTCTCTCCTGGCTTGCCATTTCCAAGGTTTGTTGGTTTTGATTTGCAGATGAGAGGCTCTGTTGCTCCTGGATCGTCAGCTCACCTGCCTGCCTCACAGTCAGCTCCAGGTTCAGTACAGCTGCCTGGGTGTGGCCACTTCATGTTTGGGAGGTAATTGGGATGCACAGGATTTGCTGATTCATCAAAAACCGAATTTTTAAATTACCGAGTCAGTAATTACCGATTCGGTAATGGATTCGGTAATGACAATTCAGTATTGGTGTTTCGGTATTTTTTTTTACCGATTGCTCCCGAATCGGTATTTTCTTTTACTGATTGCTTCCGAACCGGTATTTTTTACCGAATTTTACCGAATCTGTAAATTTTAACGAATGTTTACGTACATCTGAGATACCGATTCCTTAATACCGAATCGGTAAAATTCAGTATAAGGAATCAGCATTTCGCGATTAACTACATATGGCCCTATATCTGTTGAGAGGAGAGCCTTGTAAAGGGGGCTAGCAAAATTTATTATCCTTGAGAAACATCAAAGGTAACTTGAGTAATATTGTATATGAAAAGGCCAAAATGTATCCAATTGGTTGCAGTTGGAGTTGAAAGTCCTGAACCACTGGGGAACAGCTCCTCTTACTCGAATGTAGCCTTCGATCTGGAATTAAGAATTCTGTGATAAAGTATTCGAAAAGCAGGCAACAGGTCGAGAAACTTAAGTCACATAATTTATTGTTATCTCTGGCAGATAGGTGTCATATGTTGAGCCATGGCTCGCGCAGGTAAGAGTGGTGGGACCGTTTGGGGGCGATTTCGACAGATGAAGATGACGGAAAATGTTTTATTTATTTAACCTTCCCTTGTCGTTGTCTGTAGAAAGACCCCCACCCAGCCCCCAACCCACCGCTCTTACCTGCAGGAGCCGCGATTGCAATTGTGGCTGGACTTTTCCATATAATACATACATGGCACATACTAGCCAGGCCTGATTGCTTATAACCATTAAAACACTAACGGCCACATGCATTATTGTAAATTGCGGTCGCAAAGAGGCAGATTCGCAGAATCTGCCCCTTTGCGACCGCAATTTTTGCATTTAGGATGCACCATCTCAGATGCAAAAATCACAAAAATTGAGATTACTTAAATTGCGATTGCATTTAGGGAATCGCAAATTGCGATTCCCTAAATGCAATGCAACATCCCCCCAAAAATTGCGATTTTGTAATTAAGAAATGCAAATTACCATCAATGCAAAGTTGATGGTAATTTGCGAGAACTTTGAAAAATGCACAAAAGTGCATTTTTCAAAGTTCAATGTTGCGCACATACATGTCCTTGGGGCATTTGTGTGTGCAATATGTGTTGAAATTGCAATTACAGGGGTGCATCAGGGTGTCCTTTTGGCACCCTTGACATTGCATGAGCAATTTGCGATTACCTAGTTGGTACTCGCAAATTGCGGGTGCAATTCCCATTGATTCCTATAGGCCTCTAGGCCCATAGGAATGAATGGGAAGCAATTCCTTATTTTGTGAATCCCAATTTGCGAGTCACAAATAAGGAATGTATAGGAATCATAATTTGTTTTGTGATTCCTACATGCATAAGCATTTGCGATTCCTAAATTGTGATTTCTTAAAAGTCGTTATTTTGGAATCGCAAATGCACAGTTTGATGCATGTGGCCCTAACTCTTTTAAAGAATGCGTATGGCGGGCTTAGTACTGTGTATCCGAGAATGTATGTTAATAATTATCTTATTTTCAGAACTATTTATGCTAACAAAACATATAACTTTCCGTTCTCTATTGTACATGCAGGATGACCATATTTCAGAGCAACTTATTTTCTGAGAAGGGAAGAATGAAGTTACAAGATCATCTTGCCTTGAAAAGACTCTTTTTCAGCGGGGAATAGGAAAATGAACATTTTCTTAGCCTTTCATGTGCTCCTGCAACATTTGTCAGCTTTCCGTAGGTCCAATAACAGGGCCATTATCTTAAGTTACAGAGCGACGATATGATAGGATGCCCATGGAGGAGTCTCTTGTTTCTTTATAGAAAATAAATTGAGGGAAGCAGGGGCGGACTGGCCATAGCGGGCACAGGGCACTTCCCCGGTGCGCCGCACGGGTGGGGGCAGGTTTTGTTACAGGGCCGTTTTTGCAGCATAGCTTCAAAATCGCAGCTCGGCGGCATCACCAACCCCCCCCTCGAGTGGGGAGGTGGGGCCGACCAAGCACTTTGCCAAGGCCGGTTGTGGTTCCCAGTCCGGCCCTGGAGGGAAGTGTATAAAGAGAGGTGAAGAACTGGGAAGGGTGACTTGCACGGACTATGATTGCTGGGAGAGCACTTGTCAGGGAGCCAGTATCTGAGTGAAGGCCAACAGCTCTATGGTGTGCGAAGATGGCTACATGACTTGACATATTTATATTAGAAAGATTACTAACTGCTCTAATCAAATAATAATTATGGAGCTAACGATATAAACATATATGCTAATAGATATTAGGTAGGCATTACACTAATCTAGTATGGCAAGCAGGGATGTGTGATGTAAAATGCTTTGAGCATTTTTATTGTTCATTTGGGTTTTTATTGTGACTGCTTAGATTATTATGATAAATAAGATCATTCTGACACATAACACGTATGAGCTGATTGTTCATAATAAAAGGTTTGTATTGCAATATGAGTACTGTGTGTGTCTATTTCCAGGGGCCAGGGAATAGGTCCATTTCCTCCCTGCAGAAAAGTGTTTCTCTAATATAGTTGACTCTTTACATTCTGAGTCTGGATGAGTTTAAGTCAGCACAGATAAGAGTGAGAGACACCTGCCCATTCTCCCTTTTTCCATGTGGGGCTTGACAAGTATTTATTTACCATATAGCTCAGGAAATCTATGATGTGTGCTTCAAGAAAATGTTTAAGTTCACAACAGAGTATGTATTCCTTAATGTTCATTACACCTCTTTTGGCACCTCTACTCAAGCTGAAGCCTCACTGCAGATCACTTAAAAGGTTATTGGGTTCCATATTGGAGGTAAGTTGATTGGAGTCACCTGCTTTTAGGATATTCATGTTAAAAGGGAGGCCAGAGATCAGTTTTAAATTTGCGTGTTCTTTTGGGCCAAAAGTAGATTCCAAGTAGTGATGTGATGGAAGCATTTTTACGTTTGTTGGGTATAACTCCTTTCCACAGGGAAGCATTGATGAATCTAGTGAGGAACAGCACTAAAGTACATTTGCTAAATGTAATTATTTTTGCATTTCAAAGTACAGGTTGAATGGTGACGGCTGAAATTGACATTTTTCATTGTGTTTTGAAAACGTGCCAGGGCTCAGCAACATGGGTAAGTACCTGAGGCAGTAGAGGGCTCTTGTGGGCTCCATATCAATGTTGGCACTGCATTCTGAAGGGGCCACTTAGAGTCTTCAGGTCTTTTCAGACTCTTTTTTGAGATTGTCTATTTACAGTCTCTACTTTCTTATCCAGAATGACGCTTTTGAATCCCAGGAATAGAACCAGAGAAGGAGTTATAATTTTCCTAGTGCCCAATCCAAAATGGTGGAAGACATTGATTCCTCTATCTGTGTATCCAAATCCAGGATGGAGGCAACAAGAATGATGGGATAATTTTGTGTTTGTTCAGTATGAAATCAGGCTTCAGATGGAAACAGATTGTGCTATAATGCAATTGTAAGTATTATTACAGCGTTCTTCACCTCTTATCCCTACAATTATTTTCCTTCATGTATGAAAGATTCTCTTTAAAGAACCTTCTGTGTCACTCTCACCTATAGACATGAATTAAGAAATGGTAAAACCTCATTCCACCAAGTGACTCCAGGAAGTTTTTTTCCTTTGACGAGGAGTTGGTCCTCATGCCAGGTCCACCTGCAACAGTTCTCCTGTCCCGCTTGCCTGCAGTCCGCTACCCTCTGCTGGCTGACTACCTGCTGCCCTCTGTTTATGCCTCCTCTGCTCGTTTCTTGATCTGTTATGCCTTTTTATGTTCGGTTTTCTTCCCTCTGTTTGGCCTTTTCCGCTCGTTTTTCTGCCTTCAGTTTTGCCCTCTTCTGCTCTGTTTTGCCCTTTTCTGCTTGTTTCTTCCCTCCCCCACCCTTTCCTCAAGACTTGTTGCAGGGAAAGCTGACACTTTGAAGACCTCGCACCCCAGTGCCCGGATAATCCCAGGGTAGAGTGACACGCTCTACAAATGCTGATTGATTGATTGATTTTTGGCGCTCATTCTTAAAAAGGCATTTGGTATTCAGTATTTTTGAGTAACAATACTGTGGTTACTGTAAGGATCAGACTTGTGGCAGTCTTATTTTAAGAACAATGCGCAAACCCAGCCCAAAGACCTCTACAGTTCATAGTATTTTCAGTTTTATGGCTTAAAGTCTCCCAAATGAAGTTAGAGTGAGTAGCGGTGTTACAGTTTTTGTATGGCTGAGAGAAAGGATTCACAATTGTTTTGAGTGTAGCGCTTTTGCGTCCTTATGAAGAAGGACATAAAGTCTTTTGACCAGTGTTGTTAACGGTGTTAATTGGATGAAGGGTTTATGGCCATTTCTGGAAAAGTCCAAAGGAGTTCTTAGAACAGTTGTGGATTTCAGCATTAAGAGAATGGAGTATTTTTAATCTTAGTATGGCTGCTCTATAGTCTCTGTCATGATTGTGAGTAATGTAAGGTTTTGCCCTATATGTGAACTGAGTCCTATGTCCCTTCAATTTAGCAGTTTTTTTAATGATTGTGTGGGGAGCATCGAACTTCTTAAGTAAGATGATGCAGAAGTTTTAAAGTTATTACAAATAATACATGCATTCAACCTAATAACTAAACTCATATACAATTTGAGTTTATTTCCATACAACACTTGTAGCCTTAACATTACAGGAACTAAATCATTCCTCTCAGTGCACTTCAATTTAAATACCTTACGCCCTATGTACAATAAATGTACAATCACATTGAAGAATTAGAGACGTGCCATGAGGGGGCGTGGCTTGGGTGCCGCGCAAGATGGCCGGCTAGGTGCGGAGCTCCGCTACACCGTCAAGCCTCGCAACGGATTTCCCCATGTGAACGGGAACGTTCTTGAGCCCCGCTGCCGAATTCAACTACCGGAGCCTCGGGGGAACGAGCGGAGCGGCTTTGCGGCTCTCGAGGTGCCGTTTTCACCCGTCTCCGCGATGTTTCTACCGATCCTCACGGAGCCGCCATTTTGAGGTCTCCTCATCTCCCGGACCTCTACCTTCAGAATTCGCCACAGCACGATGTGTCACTGGACACCAACGACCCTGGCTATGCCGACTTTGGGGGTGAGCAAATTAATCATGTGGTGACTTTCTGCTACGTTTATCTTCTTTTTTTTTCTACACTGAGGCAGATTTGCTGAAGCACATTGACGTACCGTTTCAACTCTGAGACCCGCTTTTTCTTTTGTGAACGTCTTTCAAATCTCAGCGCTATTCCTCATGCTCCTCCTCATAGCGTTTTGCTAATTTTTGGGACTTTTCTGCGCATTTCCTCCCGCCTCAGCTGCTTCATGACGCACCACCCTCTCTTTCAGTTGCCAGCATATTCTCACTCCAATTCCCTGACGCTCTCTTCTACAATTTACAAGCGCTTCCTCAGGAGATAGCTCCACTTTCTCCTCTGCATCTGTTGTATTTTTGGGAACGTCTTGTATCTTATGGTGCTTCACCTCTCAGGGACTTGAGATTACTTACTGGCACAATAAGACATTTCTATGGTAAGACTACGTAAACCTCAATTTGTCTTTACACCCTCTGTGAACACCTCGGTGGGTTCTTCATCTGGTACACCTAAATCGAATTCCTCTGCCAAAATGTCGTCTCAAAAAACATCTTTGGCTCACTCATCTGCTAGTAAGCCCTCTCCACCTGCTCCATCGGGCAAGCGTCTTAAACAAAATTCTCCTACACCAGAGGATAACCCTCCGACCTCGTCTACTGATCAAATTTTGGAGGAACTGCGAGCAATGCGTCCCTTTATTGAAAAGACAAGTACGGATATGCAGCTTTTGAAGGACAAATGGGAGTCCATGGATGCCCGACTTTCTACTGTTGAGCTACATATCCCTGAGCTTCAATCCAACACGCAATGTATTGTTGCATTAGAAAAGACTGTCCTTTCTCTACAAAAGCATACAGAAGATTTGGAAAATCGCAATAGGAGGAACAACCTCCGTATTTACAATTTGCCGGAAAATCTTGAGGGTGACAATCCAGTGACTTTCTTTACCACCTTCCTGCCGAAACTTCTGGACTTGCCCCCCTCTACATCCATCAGTATACAGAGAGCCCATAGATTAGGTGCAAGAACAGATTCTTCTTCTAAGCCTCGTGGAGTCATCATCCTCTTTTTGAAGTACACGTATCTCCTTTCCAGCCAAACTCGATGCCTCTCAGGGTCAATTTGAATCTCTTTTCTGTATAGTTTGGAAAATAAGAAAACTAAGCAGACCTGCATTTCCTCTACCTTATTCGAGGCTTCTCCCTGCAGGTTAATTACCAATTCATTGATATGATTCCTAGATCTCTCAGCTCTTGCCTTCCAGGCTAATAAGGCCCCAGCTTTTTCTCTATATTTAAATTGTCTCATGCACTCTGTTTGCCAATGTGCTCTGCACATTTTATCCAACACAATCTTATAATTCAGCCTCACCTCTTCCAACTGCCTTGATAATTCTTCCCTATCTTCATTTGGCCTCAAGCCTTGCTGCTTCAATCCAGCCTCCAGTGTCCCCACTCTATCCCCCAATCTTATGAAGTCTATTCTTTCTGGCTTATTTTTAAAATGAACCAGACTTTGCAACCGCCCTCCAATAAATGCTCAATAGTATCCCAAATGACATAAATGGGGCATATCTTGCGTTGTCAAGAAATAAATCTACCCTGTTTGTTTCAGGGTGGCAATAACCTCAGGATCTGAGAGAATAGCCTTTTTAAGGTCCACCTCACATTTTGTCGGTCACTAGACCACTTTAAAGACATACTAACTGCAGCATGATCCGAAACAGGGCCTGGCAGAATGCGGACTTCCTTTATATTCTCTTCTATCGTTCTATCTACGAATATATAATCCAGTCTGGAAAAGTGACCTTATATTTTACTGTAGAAAGTGTAGCCGCTTCTTGAACACTTTAGATATCGCCAAGCATATACAAGGCCCACGTCCTGGAGCATATTCTTAAGAGCCTGTCTCGCCCAGAGATCTGATGTTCCTGTGCCCCTTTGGTTTTCTTATACACTCAATATGCTTTTCCTTCCATATAGGTGACTGTTTCTAAAGCTACTGTTTTTCTTAGTTAGACACCTATGTGCAGCAGCAGCCCATGCAGGTAAGAGCAGTGGGGAGGGGTGGAGGAATTACGACAGATGACGAGGGAAAATTATTTATCATTTAATTTTCCTCATGGTCGTCTGTCGAATCCCACCCCAGCCCTACCTCACGGCCCCACTGCTCTTACCTCCACGGGCTGCTGCTGCCTATGTATTATATGCATGTAGAGTAATATTTGAGCAATGGTTATTCTCTGCATCTAATGTGCCATTGTAATCCTGCACTAATTACCGTACTTATGTGATTCCTGTCGTTTTGGTCTTGTGTTATGTACAATATAGACAACTATTTTTTATACAACCCTGTGTGAAGTCTTGTTTTGGTGTAGTCTTTGTGTTACCGTGTGAGTGTGTTGCACAAATGCTTTACACATTGCTTCTTTAGATAACTCTGACTGATCTGCACCACACTACCAGAGAGTGAGCAGGTGTGTATATGACTAAGCATGGGCTGAAAATTAGTTCCGCTCACGGAATTTGCAGATTTTCCGCGATCCGCGAATCTCGCGAAATCGCAGTAAAATCCGCGAATCGGCGGGGACGAATTTTCAGCCAAGCACTTACAGGGTTACAGCAGCAGGTGCAAAAGTTGAAGCAAATTTTTTGTAACCTTTTACAAAAGGGTTACAAAGAAATTAACTTCAACTTGGGCACCTGCTGTTGTAAGCCTGTAAGTGCTTCCTGGCGCCTCGTTGCCTACTTGCAACTATTCTCTGACCCTGCTCTGACCCTTGCAACAGGGTCAGAGAATTGTTACAAGTAGGCAATGAGGCGCCTGTCATGAAAATTAAACCTCAACAGGAAGCACTGACAGATATAAAAACAAGCATTTGCAATGCAATAGGTCTCGCATTAGGAAAGTTTGAGCTATTGGTCTTGTAAATGACAATTTTTTTTATTTATGTGTTGGTTTTGAAAATAGCTAAATTAATAGCTTTGTCATTTACAATGCCAATAGTTATAACTTTCGCAAATGTGACACCTATAGCATTTGTAATGCAACATGTTTTGTATTTACGTGACTTAGATGTATTGATATTACAAATTACAATGGCTTTTAATTTTTTTAAATAATACTTAAATAAAAGTGATTTTAATTTATAATGGCAATAGCTTAAACTTTTGTAAATAACTTTTGTGAAGATTATGTTCAGTCTATTTTATTGTGACGAAAATCCAAGAACAGAAGTGAAATATTAGCATCTTTTTGTGACATTTGTAATAAAGCTTGAAACATTGAGAGAACATATTTGAACCAGTTGTTGTTGAATGGTTGCGCAGATTGATGCTGGGGTGGCGCTGAGTGGTGCTGTGGTGGTGCTGAGTGATACTGGGATGGTGCTGAGTGATGCTGGGGTGGTGCTGAGTGGTGCTGTGGTGGTGCAAAGGGCAGAAGGGCAGAAAAACAAGGGAAAATGAGTCTAACAGAGGGCAGAAGGGCACAAAAACGAGTCTAACAGGGGGCAGAAGGGCAGAAAAACAAGGGAAAAACGAGTCTAACAGAGGGCAGAAGGGTAGAAAAACAAGGGAAAAACGAGTCTAACAGAGGGCAGAAGGGCACAAAAAACGAGTCTAAAAGGGGGAAGAATGAATCCCGCCCTGCGTGTTTGTCCACAAAAATGCCACCTTTTTGTGCAATACCTCTACTCAACTGAAGTACTTTCTACTGTCTAATCAGAAAGTGCTCCCTCGTTGGCTAAATGTATAGGGGCTGATTTACAATATTTGGCGCATCCCCAGGGATGCACCAGTTATTGTGCGCCGCAGCTCCGCCACCCATGGTTAGTCGTATTTACAATGTGGCGCACCATGTGGCAAAAACGGCACAGATGCATCACGCATCTGTGCCGTAAAAGCAGCGCATTGCTTGAGCTGTGTCGCAAGCGCGACGCAGCTCCAGCAATGCTCTGGGGGGCCCCATCTCCCCATTGCTGCTTCAAGCAGGGGCAGTGTTTTGACGCAGCATTGGCATAAAAGTGATTGAGTGAAATATTGTAGATTTCATTCAGCCACTTTTAGGAGGCGTTCCTGTGTAGGAACACCCTCCTCTGCGCCGGAACGCCTCCTGATGGCGCAGGGCTTTACAACGTGACGCATCTCTCAGATGCAAAGAAAAACCAAAGGTGGTGATGGACGGAGCGTTGACAATACAAACACTCACCCGAGTCAACTGATCTGGGTTTAATCCCTCACCGTTCTTTCAGCTCACTCCGCCACCCCAGTTCAGACATGGCCATATGCAAATCAGTCTGACCCTGTACCTCTTGGGAACAGTCCAGCCTGAACTGCCAAGCCATGTCTTCCCTGGACCGGAATCAATCTTCCCAGGACCGGTTTCTGGCATTACAGCCGTCTTCAGCCGGGCTTGACTCCAGTGGCAAAGTGAGCAAGGGACTCACGTCTGAGCATACCCTCCTAACTTAGGGCGAACAAAGAAAAACCAAAGATGCGTCACGTTGTTAATACCCAGCACCATGGTGCATCTTTTGTGCTGCCGCTGCGTCACAAAAGTGACGCAACTGCGGTGCAAAAGAGGCACAAGTGGCTTGTAAATCTGCCCCATAGTGCTTTTACTATACTGTAGCTGCGTAAAGGGTCAGAAGATGGGTCTCCAGTGACCATGTGTGCCTGTGCCTGTGTTACAGGCACACATGGTCACTGGAGACACATCTTTTGGCCCTTTACACAGCTGCAGTGTAGTAAAAGCACTATACATTTACCCAATGAGGGAGCACTTATTGGATTAGCCAGTAGAAAGTACTTCAGGGCAAATCGCAAAATAATCTGCGATTTCGCTGGAAAATTCGCGAATTCATGGATTTTTTTTGCGATTTCGCAGGGAAATCCATGAATTCGCAGAACGCGAATTCGCAAATTTCGCCCATGTTTATATATGACTTAACCTTACTGGTGTGATGTACTCTGTTTTGCTTAGGTACATATTCTAGCCAACCAGAAACCCCATTTCTGGCAGGCTGCGATCCACGGATTGCTAACCACCCAGTGTTCCAATATTTCTACACATAATAATAGAATCCAATTTTTGTGGGTGGGCCTAGTGCTCCCAAAAGTAATGGGCACAAAACACAACATGGACAGATCAAATGTTTTCACTGAAAAGCACCATGTTTTCTCATTTTGGGTAGGTGTTCATGTTGGGGCTTGTCTGTGCTACAACGCAGGAAAATCTACCAAACCCATATATTTCTGAAAACTAAACAACCAGAGAAGTCCATGGTGGGATGGCTTGCTTGGATCTCACATGTTTTTCTTACCCAGAAGCCCTTGCAAATCTCAGACTTTGTCTAAAACACACATCTTCCTCACATTTCTGTGCTTAAACTTTCTTGAATCTGTGGGGATCCACACATTTCCCACCTCACAATGTTTCCTTATGTTTACCAATAACAATGATACCCCTCTTGTGTGGTTGGGCCACAAGATCACAACAAAAATGGACCTAAAGGGCTATGTAGAGAGATCAGTAAATTGAATACCTATGGTATTTGAGGCCTTGCTCTACCACATGTTTACACATGTTAACCAAAAACAATCATATCCCACATGTGTGGGTGGGCCAGGAGATCACGACACAAAAGGGCCTAATGGGCTACGTAGAGAGATCAGTAATTTGAATACCTATGGTATTTGTGGCCGTGCTCTACCACCACCCAATGGAAACGTATCAACTACAGACATTATTTAAAGCTAAATATGCAAGGGAATTCCAGGGTGGTGCGCCTTGCATGGATCCAATGAAATTTCAGTACCCACAATACCCTTCAAACTTTGCCTAAAGTCACACATTTTACATACATTCCTATGATGGAAATTTCCAAAATCAGTAGAAATCCACCAAATTTCTACCACCCAACGTTACCCCACTTGTTCCAATAACAAATGTTGCCTCACTTGTGTGCATTTCAGTTCCCCATATTCTTAACCATCATTTTATAGGAGTTCAATTTCATGCAGTTCTCTGCCATCCATTCCGCCACTTACTTTAGCCGCTGAAAGAATTAGTTCTGTCTTCCTCATCCCCTCCATCCAATCTCATGATTATTGCATTGTAATCTGCAGAACAGATTAGGATGTACAGGGAGGGGTCACGTACAAGTTAAACCCGGTGGGTTTTAGGGAATATCCCTATGGGACACCTCAGTTTAAGGATTTACAAGGGCCCTGTACAGAATTATGATAACCAATTAGTTTCAATCTGAGAGGAATGAATGGAGCAGTTTAGTTACACGTCCTCTCATACCTGCTTTGGCCAATCTGTCCACCACACTCCCATGGAAGACAGTATCACATGGTGCCAAAGCTCAAGTAGTACCAAAGCTGCAACTTCTCAGCTGTGGTCAAAATAATTTTTAGATTGTTTTGAAAAGCACATTTTGATATCCAATGTAAAGCTCTAAATCCTACTTGAGTTGTATTCAAGAGTGTATTCGTAACATGTTAGCTCACATAACATGTTTGTTCACTATC
Source organism: Lissotriton vulgaris (assembly GCF_964263255.1). Classification (NCBI taxonomy): domain Eukaryota; kingdom Metazoa; phylum Chordata; class Amphibia; order Caudata; family Salamandridae; genus Lissotriton; species Lissotriton vulgaris. Next base: position 83,089,642 of record NC_141690.1, on the reverse strand, counting down.
TTTTCGGCTTCTTTTGAAGAGAGTGGTAACAATGACCTTAGGCAAAAAGTGAGCAGGATAGTTGGAACTAAATAGGCTTTCTTTAACTGTATTCTTACAGATGCATATTTCCAAGCTGCTGAGAGCAGCCCAGAGATATAAGTGGAATTAACATGATTGCTAATAGGGGTGTTAACCATTTATACAATCTTTTGAAAAACAGCGGTGGAGCCAGGATCATCAAAAAAGCCTGATTTAACAATACTTAACAATACTTTCAGAATACTTTCAGAACCTCTTCCTCTCAGGAGAATTTTAATGGAACATTCTTTTGAGAAACACCAGAAAAAATTCCCATGGTGCAGTATTGCTGCTCTGGATTCGCTATATAGTATTTTCTCTGAGTTCGTTTCAATGTACATCTTTTTGACTTAAGTTCTTCTTTATATTTGATCTTTTATTCATATCAATACGTTTTAAACCAGGTACATTCTAATTGTTTCCATAAATGGTTGACTTTAGCTACCTTCACTAAGTAGCATTTGGCAGTAGGCCATGTACACAATGATCTAGTCCTGACCAAAAGGTGAAGGCAGAGTCCTTATCTAAGGCAGTGGTGACCTAGGAATTAAAATTTGTAATAACCTCTTCCACATTCTCCGTAATAGTACAAGTAAAGTTGTACAGCACCTGTCCTAGATTAGAAAATCTAGAAATATTGCATCAATTTGTAGACTCAGTATAAGATGGAACTATTAATTTGGGGGACACTCCACTGATTTGTATTTAATTAAAACGGGTAATGCAATATGGTCCACCCATGTGATTGAAAGGTCATTTGTGTAGGAATCAAAATCCCCATAAGATAAAATTTGATCTAGAGTATGCCATGCCTTGTGTGGGGGGAGGATATTCAATTGATTTAAGCCTACCGAGTTACAAAAAAGAAGAAAATTGGCAGATGCTGTAGCACAACGGGAGTCAACCCAGATGATAAAAATGTTCAATACCAGAACTTTCACAGTTTCTGATAGAAAGGGGGCAAATGACAAGGCAAATTTCTCGCTATAAGTTCTTCAATGTACTGGCTGTGGATTGAAGCCATAGAAACAGTTGTATTAAGGGAAGGGGATAGTGTAAAGGCTAAAATCGTTGCCTCTCAGAATGTTCCCAAGTAGAACATAAAATTTCAGATGTTATTTATACATGATTGCCACTCCGCCTTGTTTGGCTACTCAGCATCTCATTGTGACCATTTGAAAACTGAGCCTTAGTATTCTAGATGGGCTTCCAGGCATATGTGGATGGCATATATATTAGGATCCACCAGCATAGGTAACTTCAAGGATAACCAGAGAACTCCAGGTATGGCTAAAATGCTTCAGTTAGATAATACTTTAAGGGTGATCTTCAACCATATGCTTCCTTTTGCCACACAAGCGCATATGGCTACCATGACAAAGCATATGCTTACTAAAATGGCTAACCTTGGTCAGCTTCCATTAGAAGGAAGACCTGGCTTACTGAAAATGTGAAAGCAATTATCTCAATATTTGTAGATAGACTGTTCTTTGCTATCATCGGTAAGACAAAGTCAGAGCACATCAATCTTTGCTTTTGTGCAAGTGGAACAAAGAGTCCTCCTCAATATGGTGTGCATGACCCAAAACTGATGTAGATTAGGCCCGTAAATTCCAAAACCAGTTCAGCCATAACTACAAACTAAATTGCAAATTAAGATCACTAATGGAAAGCAGAAGCTCATCAGAAACCTTGTATGTGAAGAGCTTTAAAAGCAAAATCAAATTGTACCCTTATCTGAGAACACAGCAGACCCACACCAATAGAGATGGACACCATGGTTCTCTCCGATAGGCTTTTTAGGTGAGTGAACGGAAATTAACTGAAAGTAATTCTTAGCCCTTACCTATGAGAGCCATTTGGAAACAGACTCTTTAAAGATCCCTGCGGATATTTTGATCCCTACCATAAGTTATGGCTAAATGTAATTTATGTAGCCCGAAAAATCCTGATTGAGTTGATTCCTGTGTGAACAAATTAAGATGTTGTATGGAGCACTGAAACATTTCAGACACTCATCCCCAGTTCCTATTAGAACTGGGTTGAATCCATCATTGTTCTTTAGTTCACTTGCCACCCCATTTCAGACCCAGTCATATGCAAATCAGTCTTGACCCTGTTCCTCATGGCAACAGTCGAGCTCGGACTACCATGCAAGGTCTTTCCTGGACCAGAAACAAGCATCCTGGGATGGCTTTTGGAGTAACACCCCTCATAAGACAGGCTAGCATGAATCCAGTGGCAAAGTGAGGAAGAGACCCATGTTTGGGCATGCCCTGCCAACCTAGGGTGAACAAAGCAAACCCTATAAGATGATGAAATGTAAATCAGTCTTGATCCTGTCCCTCATGGGAACAGTTCAGCCCGAACTGCCAAGTCAGGTCTTCCCTGGACTGGAAACAAGCAAGTCCAAGCAAAATATTTATGAGAGCCTATGGGAAACTGACTCTTTAAAGATCCCTGGGAATATTTTGAAGAGTGCACCTACCACAAGTTATGGCTAAAAGTAAATTACTTAGCATAAAAAATTCTGATTGAGTTGATTCCTGGATGAACAAAATTAGATGTTGAAAAAAGCGCTGGAACGTTTCTGACACTCACCCCCAGTCATTATTAGAACTGGGATGAATCTATCATCGTTCTTTAGCTCACTTTGCCCCCCCAGTTCAGACCCAGCCATATGCAAATCAGTCTAGACCCCGTTCCTCATGGGAACAGTCCAGCCCTAACTAACCAGCCAGGCCTTTCCTGGACAGGAAACAAGCCTCCTGGGACCGGATGTGGGGTAACACCCCTCAGCAGGCAGGCTAGCTTGAATCCAGTGGCAAAGTGAGCAAGGGACCCACGTCTGGGCATGCCCTGCCAACTTAGGGTAAACAAAACAAACCCTATAAAATGTTGAAAGGAGCTTTGAAACTTTTCAGACACTCACCCCAGTCACTCTTAGAACTGGGTTAAATCCATCATCACTCTCTAGTTCACTTCACCACCCTGTGTGTTCTGCTGGTGTTGAAAATGTCGGGCACATTTCGGAGTGAGTTAGCATTCTCTTCTCATATGAACATAAGATCTCACATGCTGTGCTATTATGCGACTCCACTTATCTGTCATGCATTTTGAATGTATTGGAAGCAATCATGTACATCACTTCTGTCTTCTTTTTGGATCTATAAGAAAGTGTATTAATATTTGGGGTGGGTGATTGCCCACCTCGAGGAATAATGATTCTAACTTATCAGGACTGACCACAAACTCAATAACATAATCTAAGCTCAGCCCCCTGGTAGCTATGGAAAATACCAGACTGGTTTAAGACAGGGCAATGTCAACATTATGTATGCAGTACCCAAACAGTAATAAAGTCAAAATGCGAGAAAATGAAATCCTAAATTGAATTGGAAACCTATAGTGCATTTTAATAACCAAAATGTCACCAAAAATAAAGTGAGGGAATTGGAAATATGATTTTAAACATTTTTAAGTAAACATAGAGCCAACAAGCACTAAGCACCATTGATAGTCCATTAAAATGGAAGACCAGGACTTAGGGTCATTTTCAGGGTGACTGTGATAGAGCATGAGGCAGATACACTAAGCGGTTTCAAAGATTTTACCCTGTGACTTAACCATTTTTATGGAGCTGCAAATCCAGCAGGGCAACCCTGAAGCTGTATCCCATTACCTGGCTGCAAGGTTTCTCTGATGGCTCTAGAGGTTCATAGTCCCAACTTTACATTGTTTCCAGAGCCAATCTAAAGTTTCCACAACCTCCTGGGCAGACCTTTGGGGCCAGAATTGACTCCTGCAAAGGCTAACAGCAAGGTCTAGTCCAGGTCTGTTTTGTACTATCGAGTGATCTCTTCATGAAAAAGACCCCTTCCAGTGTTCTGCGTCCCTGTGGCCACACAGGTGGTCAGCCCTGATCCTTGAAGTCCACTTTATTGCCCTTGTAATAAGAAGGAGGGGTTCAAGTCCTTAAAGCCTCCTCTCTTGTCACATCAAGTCCAATCCTCTACTGCTCTTCCACATGTCCAGAAAGTGTTATGATGAGGGTGCCAAGGCATACCTTATGGTTGGCAATAGGGTTACTCCTGGCTCCTCCCTAACTAAAATTGCTAACAATTTCCAGCAATTCTACTCATGTTCCTGTCTACTTCTGACAATCCCACAGTGTCACTCACTCCTAAAATCCTAGATGGGGAAAACCATTCTTCCCCTTTGTAGAGCCCTTGTATGCAGGGGGGGCAGGGAAATGATCCGTCCCTCTCCTGTATCCACTCCAAAATGATTCTAAGGTTAGCCTCCCTATCAATGGGTATGGATTTATCCTGGCTCGTGCAGGCATTGAAAACAAACGTTTTGCCTTTTCAGTCCTTTCTTTTTAATGAACTACGAATGGGAAAATAGCCCCACACTCATTCTATCCTGTAACTAGACCTAAGCCATTTTTCAGCTATGGGAGCAGTTTTCACATTTCAGTAAAGTTTAGCACTCGATGGACAGTTAGTGTCAAGCTAATTCAAATTAGTCTTCAGGAACGTCAGGCTGGGAAAAGGTACATTTCTATCAGTTTCTTTTCCTAAATATTTAATAAAAATCTAACTACAACAAATAATTAGATTTTCAATAAATTAAAAAAATTGCCTTTTAATTTAAATGTATATATTCCAAGTAACATATGAATGATTATAATCTATACATTTTCAAGGATCCAGTTACGTGCTGGCCATTGAAAATAGCTTTTGGGGTCTAATCAATGTAGGAACATATAAAACTTAAATTGTGCATGTTCCATTTTTAAATATCAGGCATCCTACCTTGTGGGTGTCAAGTTGTATTTAGGGGTGACATCAATATTTTGAAAACAGAGATTCCTGTGTCTTAGAAAGGGTTATTTTATGTTGGCAGACATGTTTTAGGCTGCCACAGTTAGGCTACACATTGTAGGCTTGAAGTCATATTTTACAGTGCAGCACTTTAAGTGCCACATAGGTGTTGCAGTTAACAGTCCTTTGGTGCGTTTTTTTACACTACATACTAGGATTCTAGGCACTTACAGGTAAATTAAATATATCAATCAAGGATAAGCCAATTTAACCATGTTTAAAGGGGCGGCATAGGAACTATACTCCTGTTTAGCAGGAACATAGCACCTGTGCTCCCCCTTTAAATATAGTAAACTTAACCAAGGTCCAAAAAGGATAAAAAATCAGTGGTGACCTGCAGAAAAGGTAGATTTGCTACAGGATCCTAATGTATATTTAAGTGTTATAGGCATTATAACATCATATGTAGGTGGCCAAATACCGGTCGGTAAAGCCGAAATTCAGTAAATTTTGGCTTTACCGACCAGTATTTAGCCCTGTGGGATGTACGTATTACCGAATCAGTATCAAAAAAGGTACTGGGCTGTTCCTAATAAGAGGGAGTGTAGGGTCTGCTCAGTTGTTTGGATGTAGTACGAACCAAAAGGAGTCCTACGGATGGACATCCAATGTGTTGGATGTAATGGCCTCACACACCCTTGCAGGTGTCATGCTTCATCATCGGCAGTGCTCCTCGTTGGGTCGGCGGTGCAATACCCAACGGGCGACACCTCTAAGAGGGGCTCTTTGGCAGAGATCTTCTATCCAACTGCCGTATGGGTGAAGTGTGGGTATGGGGCCTAGGTGGTGTAGACGTTGCAGTGAGTTAAAATAAGGCTAAGGGTGCCAAGATCAGGTTTATTCCAGGCGTCCCTTGCTTCAATTAAAAAAGATCTAGACTGGACTCAAAGGGAAGTTATGTACCCTTGTGCGAGACTAGGCTAGTGTGTGTAGGACTGGGTCGACATGTTTCTCGCTATTGTGCACTGACTAGCGATTCTTCAGGACCAATGTCAGAATAAATTATAACGTTTAAACTGTCTACAAAGTATCTTTTCCTCCGTGTCAGGTATTAAATACTAATTCTCAAATGGAAAATGACGGTGTACCTGTGTTGCGCTGTATATGTATATGTAAATGTACTAACGATCAAATCGTAAATTGAGTAGTGCGTGCTGGTGTCCTGGTTCTCAACCAGGCCTAACATACTTCACATGCCATAGTTTGCAGGCTATATACCAACACAGCACACATACCGAATTAACGCTCTTAAACTGATTCTAAAGAGTGCAGTTGCCCTTCAAAATTCATTACAAAAAATGGAACAGCAGTGGAACTAACTGACTCTGAGGACGAGGGCGAGGACAATCCCCAGGCAGAGCGCTGCGTAGCTGATGTGGCAGCAGAATAGGATGGGAGACACAGACGGGCTGAGATAAAATGCAACTATGTCTGAGTAAGTAAGGAGACAGAGCCAGTTACTGTATTTGTGTGATGGTGTTTAGTTAGCACACCACCCGGATTTAAACCAGTGTCCATACAGACATGGGTTACATCACCCATCAAATGAGTCACAAATCCCAGTAGGACCTATTTCCTGCGCCCACGCGCTGCATGTCCACGTTCACTGGCCACACTGTCTGTACTGCTGGTATGTTCCTGGGCAGCACTGTGGCGTTTGCTGCGCCTCCTGCCCACGGTGGGAGAGGGCGTAATGCTAACACAGCTAGTAGCCTCCTCACTGTCCCCCCCGGTTCCATAGTTGCCACCCTCACATTCTGCAGCAGTTCCAGTGCAGAGGTCATTGACACCATAACCCTGGCCACATCCCAACTACAATGTGCCATCTCCTCCTGCATGGCTATTGATGTTCTGCACATTAGGGAGGTAGCAGTGGCCAGCCGGTTCACTGCCTTGGTATAGGCATGACGTCTCTGCCTCTCTCTGTGCCTACAAAGACGGTCCTGCTCCAACTGGCTGCAGAGCTTGTCCACAGACGTCGCAATGTCTCTCATGCCCTGAGACATGTTATCGCCCATTGCACTTTTGCCCTTTTCAATTCGGTGCATGTGCCTGTTCATGTGAGACACCTCTCTATGCAATGACCGCATCTCTCTCCATTGCAGGCGCTGGACCTTAAGCATGTTGCCTTCAAGTCCAGCGAAGACACTTTAACCCTGTTCCGACACTTGAAGACTGGCTGGCCTTGCCCTGTGGTGTCTTGAGGATGTGTGGGCGTGCTCTGATGGTGTCTCAGCCCTCACCATGTTGCCGCCCTCATCGACTGGAGACTGTTGGCCCCCTGTGCCCTCCTCCTCTGACTCCTCCATCTGCTGGAGGGTGGCCACGGCATGCCTCCTGCCTGACTGTGATGGTGGTGATTGTGGCAGTGGGGATAAAGTTTGGGGAAATGGCGGCATTCTCTGGTGCTGTTGGGATGTTGGGGAAGGAGAAGTTGTTGGTGGTGGTGCGGTGGTTGTGTGCCCTGCAGGAAAACTCTCTTCCTCCTGTTGCTTCCCCTCTGGCCTGGGTGCCTTTGCTCTGCTCCCCTCTGCAGCACTGTAATGACAGAATGTAGATATACTCACTTCTCTGGCTGCATTTGCATTGCATTAAACGTCATGACTACAGATCACACTGACTGTCCTCTGCTTGCAAATTTCTTTCACATGCTATTGGGTTTGCTAGGCTGACTGTCCTATACATCTGTTCCCTAAGACTACATCTCCCACAATGCATAGCAGGTAATGAGTAAAACATGGAGTCTAGTGGGAGCCCCTATGCCTCTATGGGGATTGGGGTTGGAGAGGGGGAAGCACAGCATGCTGGGCATGCATCTTACCTTGTTTCCTGGCAGCTCTGGCAGAGCTGTCTGAGTCTCCCACGCCACTCACACTCTCCGGCTGGAGGGTGGACTCTACCATGAGTTCCAGTGATGTTGGTGCAGGTGCTGGGTTCTTCCCTCCACCAGTTTTGCCGGCCTGACTCTGCCTTTCAGCCATCTTTGCCTTTGCCTTCTTCCTAAGGTCGTACCACCTTTTCTTAATGTCCTCTATGGAGCGCTGGGTGACCCCAATGGAATTGATTTTGGTCTGGATCCCAAGCCAGATCTGTCTCTTCTGAGACTCAGGCACATGGAGGGATTGCTTTCCAAAAAGCTTCTCATGGTCCTTGCTCATGTCCTGGATTAGTACCTCCAGCTCCTTCTCGCTGAACTTCAGCTTCTTTTTTCTTTCTGTGCCCTCCTTCTCTCTCTCCTGGCTTGCCATTTCCAAGGTTTGTTGGTTTTGATTTGCAGATGAGAGGCTCTGTTGCTCCTGGATCGTCAGCTCACCTGCCTGCCTCACAGTCAGCTCCAGGTTCAGTACAGCTGCCTGGGTGTGGCCACTTCATGTTTGGGAGGTAATTGGGATGCACAGGATTTGCTGATTCATCAAAAACCGAATTTTTAAATTACCGAGTCAGTAATTACCGATTCGGTAATGGATTCGGTAATGACAATTCAGTATTGGTGTTTCGGTATTTTTTTTTACCGATTGCTCCCGAATCGGTATTTTCTTTTACTGATTGCTTCCGAACCGGTATTTTTTACCGAATTTTACCGAATCTGTAAATTTTAACGAATGTTTACGTACATCTGAGATACCGATTCCTTAATACCGAATCGGTAAAATTCAGTATAAGGAATCAGCATTTCGCGATTAACTACATATGGCCCTATATCTGTTGAGAGGAGAGCCTTGTAAAGGGGGCTAGCAAAATTTATTATCCTTGAGAAACATCAAAGGTAACTTGAGTAATATTGTATATGAAAAGGCCAAAATGTATCCAATTGGTTGCAGTTGGAGTTGAAAGTCCTGAACCACTGGGGAACAGCTCCTCTTACTCGAATGTAGCCTTCGATCTGGAATTAAGAATTCTGTGATAAAGTATTCGAAAAGCAGGCAACAGGTCGAGAAACTTAAGTCACATAATTTATTGTTATCTCTGGCAGATAGGTGTCATATGTTGAGCCATGGCTCGCGCAGGTAAGAGTGGTGGGACCGTTTGGGGGCGATTTCGACAGATGAAGATGACGGAAAATGTTTTATTTATTTAACCTTCCCTTGTCGTTGTCTGTAGAAAGACCCCCACCCAGCCCCCAACCCACCGCTCTTACCTGCAGGAGCCGCGATTGCAATTGTGGCTGGACTTTTCCATATAATACATACATGGCACATACTAGCCAGGCCTGATTGCTTATAACCATTAAAACACTAACGGCCACATGCATTATTGTAAATTGCGGTCGCAAAGAGGCAGATTCGCAGAATCTGCCCCTTTGCGACCGCAATTTTTGCATTTAGGATGCACCATCTCAGATGCAAAAATCACAAAAATTGAGATTACTTAAATTGCGATTGCATTTAGGGAATCGCAAATTGCGATTCCCTAAATGCAATGCAACATCCCCCCAAAAATTGCGATTTTGTAATTAAGAAATGCAAATTACCATCAATGCAAAGTTGATGGTAATTTGCGAGAACTTTGAAAAATGCACAAAAGTGCATTTTTCAAAGTTCAATGTTGCGCACATACATGTCCTTGGGGCATTTGTGTGTGCAATATGTGTTGAAATTGCAATTACAGGGGTGCATCAGGGTGTCCTTTTGGCACCCTTGACATTGCATGAGCAATTTGCGATTACCTAGTTGGTACTCGCAAATTGCGGGTGCAATTCCCATTGATTCCTATAGGCCTCTAGGCCCATAGGAATGAATGGGAAGCAATTCCTTATTTTGTGAATCCCAATTTGCGAGTCACAAATAAGGAATGTATAGGAATCATAATTTGTTTTGTGATTCCTACATGCATAAGCATTTGCGATTCCTAAATTGTGATTTCTTAAAAGTCGTTATTTTGGAATCGCAAATGCACAGTTTGATGCATGTGGCCCTAACTCTTTTAAAGAATGCGTATGGCGGGCTTAGTACTGTGTATCCGAGAATGTATGTTAATAATTATCTTATTTTCAGAACTATTTATGCTAACAAAACATATAACTTTCCGTTCTCTATTGTACATGCAGGATGACCATATTTCAGAGCAACTTATTTTCTGAGAAGGGAAGAATGAAGTTACAAGATCATCTTGCCTTGAAAAGACTCTTTTTCAGCGGGGAATAGGAAAATGAACATTTTCTTAGCCTTTCATGTGCTCCTGCAACATTTGTCAGCTTTCCGTAGGTCCAATAACAGGGCCATTATCTTAAGTTACAGAGCGACGATATGATAGGATGCCCATGGAGGAGTCTCTTGTTTCTTTATAGAAAATAAATTGAGGGAAGCAGGGGCGGACTGGCCATAGCGGGCACAGGGCACTTCCCCGGTGCGCCGCACGGGTGGGGGCAGGTTTTGTTACAGGGCCGTTTTTGCAGCATAGCTTCAAAATCGCAGCTCGGCGGCATCACCAACCCCCCCCTCGAGTGGGGAGGTGGGGCCGACCAAGCACTTTGCCAGGGCCGGTTGTGGTTCCCAGTCCGGCCCTGGAGGGAAGTGTATAAAGAGAGGTGAAGAACTGGGAAGGGTGACTTGCACGGACTATGATTGCTGGGAGAGCACTTGTCAGGGAGCCAGTATCTGAGTGAAGGCCAACAGCTCTATGGTGTGCGAAGATGGCTACATGACTTGACATATTTATATTAGAAAGATTACTAACTGCTCTAATCAAATAATAATTATGGAGCTAACGATATAAACATATATGCTAATAGATATTAGGTAGGCATTACACTAATCTAGTATGGCAAGCAGGGATGTGTGATGTAAAATGCTTTGAGCATTTTTATTGTTCATTTGGGTTTTTATTGTGACTGCTTAGATTATTATGATAAATAAGATCATTCTGACACATAACACGTATGAGCTGATTGTTCATAATAAAAGGTTTGTATTGCAATATGAGTACTGTGTGTGTCTATTTCCAGGGGCCAGGGAATAGGTCCATTTCCTCCCTGCAGAAAAGTGTTTCTCTAATATAGTTGACTCTTTACATTCTGAGTCTGGATGAGTTTAAGTCAGCACAGATAAGAGTGAGAGACACCTGCCCATTCTCCCTTTTTCCATGTGGGGCTTGACAAGTATTTATTTACCATATAGCTCAGGAAATCTATGATGTGTGCTTCAAGAAAATGTTTAAGTTCACAACAGAGTATGTATTCCTTAATGTTCATTACACCTCTTTTGGCACCTCTACTCAAGCTGAAGCCTCACTGCAGATCACTTAAAAGGTTATTGGGTTCCATATTGGAGGTAAGTTGATTGGAGTCACCTGCTTTTAGGATATTCATGTTAAAAGGGAGGCCAGAGATCAGTTTTAAATTTGCGTGTTCTTTTGGGCCAAAAGTAGATTCCAAGTAGTGATGTGATGGAAGCATTTTTACGTTTGTTGGGTATAACTCCTTTCCACAGGGAAGCATTGATGAATCTAGTGAGGAACAGCACTAAAGTACATTTGCTAAATGTAATTATTTTTGCATTTCAAAGTACAGGTTGAATGGTGACGGCTGAAATTGACATTTTTCATTGTGTTTTGAAAACGTGCCAGGGCTCAGCAACATGGGTAAGTACCTGAGGCAGTAGAGGGCTCTTGTGGGCTCCATATCAATGTTGGCACTGCATTCTGAAGGGGCCACTTAGAGTCTTCAGGTCTTTTCAGACTCTTTTTTGAGATTGTCTATTTACAGTCTCTACTTTCTTATCCAGAATGACGCTTTTGAATCCCAGGAATAGAACCAGAGAAGGAGTTATAATTTTCCTAGTGCCCAATCCAAAATGGTGGAAGACATTGATTCCTCTATCTGTGTATCCAAATCCAGGATGGAGGCAACAAGAATGATGGGATAATTTTGTGTTTGTTCAGTATGAAATCAGGCTTCAGATGGAAACAGATTGTGCTATAATGCAATTGTAAGTATTATTACAGCGTTCTTCACCTCTTATCCCTACAATTATTTTCCTTCATGTATGAAAGATTCTCTTTAAAGAACCTTCTGTGTCACTCTCACCTATAGACATGAATTAAGAAATGGTAAAACCTCATTCCACCAAGTGACTCCAGGAAGTTTTTTTCCTTTGACGAGGAGTTGGTCCTCATGCCAGGTCCACCTGCAACAGTTCTCCTGTCCCGCTTGCCTGCAGTCCGCTACCCTCTGCTGGCTGACTACCTGCTGCCCTCTGTTTATGCCTCCTCTGCTCGTTTCTTGATCTGTTATGCCTTTTTATGTTCGGTTTTCTTCCCTCTGTTTGGCCTTTTCCGCTCGTTTTTCTGCCTTTAGTTTTGCCCTCTTCTGCTCTGTTTTGCCCTTTTCTGCTTGTTTCTTCCCTCCCCCACCCTTTCCTCAAGACTTGTTGCAGGGAAAGCTGACACTTTGAAGACCTCGCACCCCAGTGCCCGGATAATCCCAGGGTAGAGTGACACGCTCTACAAATGCTGATTGATTGATTGATTTTTGGCGCTCATTCTTAAAAAGGCATTTGGTATTCAGTATTTTTGAGTAACAATACTGTGGTTACTGTAAGGATCAGACTTGTGGCAGTCTTATTTTAAGAACAATGCGCAAACCCAGCCCAAAGACCTCTACAGTTCATAGTATTTTCAGTTTTATGGCTTAAAGTCTCCCAAATGAAGTTAGAGTGAGTAGCGGTGTTACAGTTTTTGTATGGCTGAGAGAAAGGATTCACAATTGTTTTGAGTGTAGCGCTTTTGCGTCCTTATGAAGAAGGACATAAAGTCTTTTGACCAGTGTTGTTAACGGTGTTAATTGGATGAAGGGTTTATGGCCATTTCTGGAAAAGTCCAAAGGAGTTCTTAGAACAGTTGTGGATTTCAGCATTAAGAGAATGGAGTATTTTTAATCTTAGTATGGCTGCTCTATAGTCTCTGTCATGATTGTGAGTAATGTAAGGTTTTGCCCTATATGTGAACTGAGTCCTATGTCCCTTCAATTTAGCAGTTTTTTTAATGATTGTGTGGGGAGCATCGAACTTCTTAAGTAAGATGATGCAGAAGTTTTAAAGTTATTACAAATAATACATGCATTCAACCTAATAACTAAACTCATATACAATTTGAGTTTATTTCCATACAACACTTGTAGCCTTAACATTACAGGAACTAAATCATTCCTCTCAGTGCACTTCAATTTAAATACCTTACGCCCTATGTACAATAAATGTACAATCACATTGAAGAATTAGAGACGTGCCATGAGGGGGCGTGGCTTGGGTGCCGCGCAAGATGGCCGGCTAGGTGCGGAGCTCCGCTACACCGTCAAGCCTCGCAACGGATTTCCCCATGTGAACGGGAACGTTCTTGAGCCCCGCTGCCGAATTCAACTACCGGAGCCTCGGGGGAACGAGCGGAGCGGCTTTGCGGCTCTCGAGGTGCCGTTTTCACCCGTCTCCGCGATGTTTCTACCGATCCTCACGGAGCCGCCATTTTGAGGTCTCCTCATCTCCCGGACCTCTACCTTCAGAATTCGCCACAGCACGATGTGTCACTGGACACCAACGACCCTGGCTATGCCGACTTTGGGGGTGAGCAAATTAATCATGTGGTGACTTTCTGCTACGTTTATCTTCTTTTTTTTTCTACACTGAGGCAGATTTGCTGAAGCACATTGACGTACCGTTTCAACTCTGAGACCCGCTTTTTCTTTTGTGAACGTCTTTCAAATCTCAGCGCTATTCCTCATGCTCCTCCTCATAGCGTTTTGCTAATTTTTGGGACTTTTCTGCGCATTTCCTCCCGCCTCAGCTGCTTCATGACGCACCACCCTCTCTTTCAGTTGCCAGCATATTCTCACTCCAATTCCCTGACGCTCTCTTCTACAATTTACAAGCGCTTCCTCAGGAGATAGCTCCACTTTCTCCTCTGCATCTGTTGTATTTTTGGGAACGTCTTGTATCTTATGGTGCTTCACCTCTCAGGGACTTGAGATTACTTACTGGCACAATAAGACATTTCTATGGTAAGACTACGTAAACCTCAATTTGTCTTTACACCCTCTGTGAACACCTCGGTGGGTTCTTCATCTGGTACACCTAAATCGAATTCCTCTGCCAAAATGTCGTCTCAAAAAACATCTTTGGCTCACTCATCTGCTAGTAATCCCTCTCCACCTGCTCCATCGGGCAAGCGTCTTAAACAAAATTCTCCTACACCAGAGGATAACCCTCCGACCTCGTCTACTGATCAAATTTTGGAGGAACTGCGAGCAATGCGTCCCTTTATTGAAAAGACAAGTACGGATATGCAGCTTTTGAAGGACAAATGGGAGTCCATGGATGCCCGACTTTCTACTGTTGAGCTACATATCCCTGAGCTTCAATCCAACACGCAATGTATTGTTGCATTAGAAAAGACTGTCCTTTCTCTACAAAAGCATACAGAAGATTTGGAAAATCGCAATAGGAGGAACAACCTCCGTATTTACAATTTGCCGGAAAATCTTGAGGGTGACAATCCAGTGACTTTCTTTACCACCTTCCTGCCGAAACTTCTGGACTTGCCCCCCTCTACATCCATCAGTATACAGAGAGCCCATAGATTAGGTGCAAGAACAGATTCTTCTTCTAAGCCTCGTGGAGTCATCATCCTCTTTTTGAAGTACACGTATCTCCTTTTGATTCTTTCAGCAGCAAGGAACAAAAAACAAGTGACTTGGCAAGGTTAACGAGTTTACTTATCTCAAGATGTCTCTAATGTCACTGCCACCAGACGTAAGGAGTTTCTGGCTATGCGTCCCTCTCTACGCTCCATGGGAGCAAGATATGGCCTGTTTCACCCTTGTACTCTCAGAGTCACTTATCGGAATAAGACTTGGTCATTTCAGGAGCCTGGGGAACTACGGAATTTTCTTCTTTTACAGAGTGAAGAAGGGATGGACGCCTCCTCCTCTGCTTCGAACAGTGGCTGAAATTTGGCTTTTGTTGTCTCCATGTCTTGTTTTCTAGTAGTCTTTCTCTGACTTCATGTACCGCTCTATACCCCTTATCTCAATCTTAACCTTCTCATCTTGCTTATCTTCTCTCTGCATATCTCTCTCTTGCGTATCTTATATATACCTACTCTCTCTTTCTAATTTCTGGATCTATACTTTATGTCACGTGTTCCGTATGTTAACAATTTTTCCTTTTTTCTCCAGACGGATATGTATCGGATGTTCCCTTCACCATTTTGTTCCATCCTGTGTTCCTTTTTGTGCGGTCTCGGTGTGGTTCCGCTCCTGATCCTGGTCCATCCGTCTTGTAACGCATCACCACCTCCCCACCTTCCCCCTGTGTGTACTTCCCCTTCCAGGTATGTTCAATACAGTCATCCTTTTGGATTTGTACTGTCTTCTATGCCTTCTCTCTTTTCTTCCTTCTCCTTCCTTTGCTGATCTTCTTTCCCTTTTCCTACCCCTCTCCCTTTCCCCTTTTCTTTTTCTTTTTCATCCTCTACCTATCCTTCCTTCTACCTTTTTGATGATCTTTATGGTTATTACCTCTCTAAAGTTTGAATTACTAAATGTACAGTATGTTTTTGCATTTTTCAATTTTGATCAGTTTACTACTCTTTCACCTTCAAAGTTGTTTCATGGAATGTGAAAGGATTTAATCATCCTATCAAGCGGCAAAGAGTACTCTCCCACCTATCCTCTTACAATCCTGATATTGTCCTTATTCAAGAAACCCACCTTTCAGATATTGAATCCTTAAAACTAAAGAGATTGTGGGTTGGAACTGTTTTATTCTCCCCTGCTTCTCAAAAAAAGAACGGGGTTGCTATTTTGATTCATAAACGTCTTCAATGTAAAGTGTTACTAGAAGAAAAGGATGATGAGGGACGTTGGATTTTGGCTAAACTACTCATTAATGCTATCCCAATTACTGTGTTCAATGTTTATGGCCCTACATGCTTTGACTCCTCTTTTTGGCCCTCCATTACAGCAAAATGTGTTCAATACAAAGATGATTCCTTCCTGTTAGGTGGAGATTGCAATCAGATCATTGATCCCTTTTTAGATCGTAGATCTTCTGTTTGTTTTTCTCCTCACAAACCACATAAACAGTTCCTTGACACTATCACTCAGATACATCTTGTGGACTCCTGGAGACTCACCCACCCAGATGCTATAGACTTTTCCTTCTTCTCTCCTCCTCATGCTTCTTTCTCTCGTCTGGACTACATTTTTCTATCTTCATCTCTATATCAACATCTTATATCCTCTTCTATTGAACCTATTGTTATCTCTGACCATGCCCCTATTATCACTGTTTTTGACCTTCTTCCTCCTACTCCCAAATCTTCTCGCTGGCGTTTCAACCCTTCTCTTCTAATTGATCCTCTTTTTTCCTCCTCTTTTCGCTCTTTCGCTTCTGAATTTTTTCAACTTAACTCTAAGCCTGATACCCCTCCTCATGTTCTATGGGATTCCTTCAAGGCCACGGCCCGCGGCTTTATTATCGATTTTGTCTCTAAAAAGAAGAAAAAGTTCCTTCAAAAGCGTAAAGTCACTCTTGCACACATTAAGTCGCTGGAACATCAATTCTATACTTCTTCTCCTAATCATATGTCTCCTGAACTTCTTAAAGCTAAGATCGCTTTTAATAAACTTACCACGGATTCAGCCTCCTCTTTTCTTCTCCGGAGCAGTGCACAATACTATGGAGGTCGCAATAAGTCAGGCAAACTACTGGCTAACTATCTTAAATCGCGGAAGGAACGAACTAACATAGATTCTATCTATTCCCCCTCTAATGTTCTTTTACATACAAATGCAGAAATTCTGGAACAATTTCACTCTTTTTATGAATCTTTATATACACCTGAGAACCCCCCCACCCCAGAGCTTATTCAATCTTATTTTGATAACCTACCTCAACCAGATACCTCCCACCTTAATTTTTCGGCCGTTGATACTGATCTCACTATTTCTGAGTTATCCACTGCTTTGTCCTCTCTCACTAAAGGCAAGACTCCAGGACCTGATGGTTTTCCAGTTGAATTTTACCTACATTTTTCCGATCTCCTCTTACCCAAACTTCTCTCTCTTTTTCAGTCTTTTTGTTCTACTGGACTGGCCCAAGGCTCATTTCAGGACGCTACTATATGCCTTATCCCTAAAGAAGGTAGAGACCCTAAGTTTTGTAAGAATTATCGGCCTATATCTTTAGTTAATGTAGACTATAAGATTTTTGCAAAATTACTAGCTCTTTGCCTCGACCCGCTCCTGCCACATCTCATCGGAAGAGAGCAATGTGGTTTTGTTAAGGGCCGCCTTACTTCGGACAACTCCCGACTCTTCCTTAACGTTTTGAGCAAGGCCCCTTCACTATCAATTCCTATTGCAGCCATTTCACTCGATGCTGAGAAAGCCTTTGATCGGGTTGACTGGTCTTTTCTCATTGCTTCCTTGAAATGGCATGGCTTCAAACCTAAATTTATCTCCTTTATTTCTTTGTTATATTCTGCACCCAAGGCCTCCGTTCTCGTCAATGGTCACCTCACTTCCCCATTCACGCTTCAGTGTGGAGTTCGTCAGGGCTGTCCTCTGTCACCCCTTTTATTTATTTTGGCGCTTGAGCCCTTTCTCACTTCCATACGTAACAATCCCTCCATTTCTGGATTCCCGTATGGTGATCGTCATCTTCAATTATCTGCATATGCGGGCGATACCTTTTTATTTATTTCAGACCCGGTCACCTCTGTTCCTTCTTTATTAATTGAATTTGAAAGATTCTCTTTGGTTTCAGGATATAGTATAAATTCTGATAAGACAGAAATTCTTCCTTTAACCAAATTTTGCCTTCCCCACTTCTTCACTTTCACCGGCTTTTCTTGGAGTTCTAAGAAAATAAAATATCTTGGTGTTCTTTTCTCTAACTCTCTCTCCTCCTCTATTCAACTTAACATGAATGCGGTCATCTCTAGAATAGATTCACTACTCTCTTCTTGGAATCCTTTATTTCTTTCTTGGTGGGGTCGTCTTGATTCCATCAGGATGATATTGCCCCGATTTTGATCTACTTATTATCCATGCTCCCAATCCATATCCCAGCGTTCTATTTCCGCCGCATTGACTCTGTTCTGTCCAAATTTCTCTGGAAACAAAAAAAGGCTCGTATATCTCTCTCACACCTTCGTAAATCTAAACTTAATGGTGGGACCAATTTCCCAGATTTTCGCCTCTACCATAAGTCCTTCTCGCTTCGACAAGCTTCCCGCTGGTTATCACAGGAAATCTCCCCTTTCTCTCCCCTTTGGCTTTCTGTTGAAAAGGAATTATTGCTTCCTTATTCTTTACAAGAGGTAATTCGTTTCACTTCTAAAGCCCCATGTCTTAACCCCCTCCTATTCAAACACACTTCCTCTCTTTTGCGGCCTTTAGTTTCCTCTGCCTCGGTTTCTCAGGAATCCTTCTTATCATTACCTATCTGGTACAACTCACTCATATTAATACATAACAGACCTATTGCATGGCCCTCGTGGAGAGCGAAAGGTATCATCTGGTTGCGTCATCTTTTTGATGGTTCATCCCCCTGCTCGTTTCCTCAATTCCAATCTCAATTCCGTTGCCCTCCTTCTTTTGCAAAGACATTTTTCATACTTATGGAAACCATTCTTGATTGTTACTACTCTCTCCCTTCTGAAGGTTTATCAGCCTCGTCTCCCTCTCTACTTACCGTCCTCTCTACTGTTCCTAAAGCTTCCCTTATTTATCGGTATTTCTCGGCCCCTGACCCGGACCGTCTCAAATCGAAATTGGAATTATCTTGGGAGAAGGACTTGGGTTCCTCATGGTCAATTTCTCTTTGGGACAAAATATGGGCCAGATCCTTGAAGATTTCCCGTACTGCCTCTCTTACTCAGTCCCTATTTTTCTTCTATCACAGACTCTACCTTTCTCCTCTTTCTATCTCTCGCTTTCAATCCAATTCTGTAGCTAATTGTTGGACCTGTAACGCTCCCAATGCAGATCTCCTGCACCTCTTCTTCCTCTGTCCCTCAGTTCACATTTTTTGGATTCAGATATGGTCTCGTCTCTCCCGTATTTTTAACATCTCTACTCCTTTTTCCACCTCTTTTGTTTTTCTAGGTAGTCTCTCAGATAATCTGGAACTCCCTCCACATTCTCAGGGTCTCTTTGATCTTATGCTAGCCCTAGCACTGCAGCACATTGTTTCTAATTGGAAATCCTTAAGTACTTTGTCCCTAAGCTGCTGGTGGAATCTTGTATGCCACTCACATAGACTTGATGTTGCTTTTGCCTCCTCCTGCAAACCATCCCGAAATGTTGAACTCTACTGGTTACCTCTCACTCTATATTTAGATCAATCTGCCAAAAAGTCATATTCTCCACTATGCTCTGATAATTTCAAACCCCCTTGAACATATGTACTCCTGCTTTTAGTTTATGAAGTTCTTCAATTTCACTAATGCAGTTTTTTAGCTTTACTCACGTTTCCTTTTTGCTAAAAGTTCTTATTTCAGGTAATTGCTGAATATTGTGTATTTACTGTACTTTCTCATTGACATTCATTGTGTTTCTATTTCTAGTCATTCTTTTTTTGTTTTTTTGTTATTAGCATGGTTTTATCTCCTTCCCTTCCCTCCCCCCCCCTTTCCCGCAAAATTAATCCAAAATGCTTTGTTTTTTATTGTGATATTGGCTACTTCGGTTTAGTTTATCCCAACCTTTAACCTTTTTCTTGTATTTTGCTGATGTCACCTTATTGTAATATCTGATTTTACTCTAATAAAGCTTTCAAACATAAAAAAAAGAGACGTGCCATGAAAATGTTGATACAATATTGCCAGTCCATCAATCAAACAGCATTTGTATAGTATCATGTCTAGGGGTAAATGGGTGCGGAGTCTCCATCAACGTGCCAGGTATTGAGTCTCTTTCAGAAGTCTGCCAGCGAGGGAGCTGTATTGAGCTGGATGGAAAGGTCATTCCAGGTCTTGGCTGTAATGCAGGAGAAGAAGCAGCTACTGCTGTGGCTGCAATTGATGCATGGGGTGTTTGCAAGAGCAAATGTAGAGGCACAAAAGTGTCTAGAGGGCTGGCGGAAGTTCAGGCGATGGTTGATGAAGCAGGTCCTGGGTCCTGAAGTGCCTTTTAGGTGTAAGTGAGGATCTTGACCGGGCATAGTTTCTGGATGGGTGCCAGTAGAGGTCTCTCGTGTTGGGGGTCAATGTAGGTTCATTTGGGGAGGTCTGAATGAGTCTGGTTGCCATAATCTGGTGTCTTTTGAAGAGATAAGTGGAAATGCCAGCATAGCATGAGTTGCCACAGTTGAGGCGGCTGATGGCAAGGGCTGAGTGATGGTCTTTCTGGTGTTCATTGGGATCCATCTGAAGAATCTGTGAAGCATGAGAAATGCGTGGAAGCAGGAAGAGGTGTCTGTGTTGGTTTATTTCATGGTCAGCTGGCTCTGGCTGCCGAAGATAATGCTGAGGTTGCGTGTATGGTCGGTCGGCTGGGTTGGTTATAGGCCCAAGTTCCGCAGACCCGCAGCTGTGGTCCCATGCAGAGGTGGTCTTCCTGATGATCAGTTCATCAGTTTTGTGGGAAATGAGTTGAAGGCAGTTGTCTCTCATCCATTTGGCTACATTGGTCATGGCATTGCAGAAGTTGGGTTTGAAGTTGGGGGGGGTCTTCGGTGAGCGAGAAGATCAGTTGAGTGTAGTCTGCATAGGAGATTATGTTGAGTCCATGGGATATGAAGACAACAGCGAGGGCGGTCATGTAGACGTTGAACAGGGTGGGCCTGAGGGATGATCCTTGTGGTACGCCACATTTGATGTCTTTGGTCCTGGAGATGAAGGGAGGCAGCCGGATGCTCTGTTTTTCTTTCTGTAAGGAAGGAGGTGATCCACTTGAGGGTGTCTTGCTATATGCTTAAGTTGTAGTATCTATTGTTGAGGGTGTTGTGGGAGACAATGTTGAATGCCGTGTACAGGTCAAGGAGGTTAAGGGACATAGTACGTCCATAGTGAAGGAGTGTTGTGATGCCATCTGTGGCTGCAATCAGCACAGTCTCAGGATTGTGAGGCATCTAATAGGTGGTTTTATTCCAGGAATTTAGTGATGTGCTGGTTCATGGCTTGCTCAAGTAAATTGGCCGGGTTGGGGAGCAGGGAGATCAGATGATAATTTTTGAGAAAGCTGGGGTTGGTGGAGGCTTTTATTAGGATTGGTCAGACATCTGTGTGTTTCCATCTGTCTGGGAAGAATTCTGTGGAGAGGGAGGGGTTGAGGATGCTGGTGAGTTTCATGTTGGTTTGAATTTGCTGGCTGGTTGAGGTCATTGATATGAGAGGGGTTGGTTGGAGGTTGAAATTGTTGTAGATGTTGGTGATCTTGCTGTAGCAGCAGTCCGAGAGGGTTGTCACAGAGTTCTCTGGAGGGTTGGACAGTGTTCTCTATAGCTGTCGAGTTGGAGAATTCTTTGACTATTTTGAAGAGTTCCTTTGTGTGGTTGGTCAGGGAGTAGATGCAGGTGGTGCTGGCTGCTTTTTGGGCTTATTTGATCTGCCAGTGATAGCAACTAAGACTGTTTTGTGAACTGCTCTGTATTGGTGGTAGTTGCGCTTGGTGGTCCTGATTTCCGGAGTGTACCAGCGGGCATATTTGGAGGGCTTGTTGGATGTTGTAGGTTTTCAGTGGGGTGACTCTGTCAGCAATTTTGATGATCCAGGCCGTGAAGTTCTGGATGGCCCGATCGAGGTCTGTTGAGGGTTGGGAGGAGAGGAGTGCCTGTGACCACTTAGTTTTAGTGGCCTTGCTCTAGCTGCAGTGGGAAGAGATCTGACAACAGGTGATGGTGCCGCGGGCATCAGTGATGGTGAAGTGTACGATAGTGGGCTCAGTCCAGGTGAGTTCTGAGGTGTGTCTGAATTTTATTCTGTCGCTGGAGGTGAAAATTGGGTTGAATATGTGTATGGCTTTGTGTGTTGTTTCGGTGCCCCTTTGGGTGAGGCTGATGCCAGGAGGGTGATGGAGCATTTTTGGGA
Source organism: Lissotriton vulgaris (assembly GCF_964263255.1). NCBI lineage: Eukaryota > Metazoa > Chordata > Amphibia > Caudata > Salamandridae > Lissotriton > Lissotriton vulgaris. Next base: position 83,067,671 of record NC_141690.1, on the reverse strand, counting down.
TGTTGATATGAAAGTTGAGGTCACTGAGTAGGGCATAATGGTGAGAGTCAATTGCTGGGGTGGTAACAAGGAAATGTGCCATTTCATATTCATTAGTCTAAAGGTTGCTCCAGGTAACATTCTCTGCATTACTGCTTCTTTTTCTCTAAGGCTCTCTGGCACTGCACAAAGATAGACTGGCCATGTATTTTAATGGGTATTTTGTCACAGGCTGGAGCCATTGGAGGCCAGTTTTAACCCCTGGTAACTGCTGGTATCATTGTGAATTTCTCAAGCACCCAAAGAATAAGAACAGCAGAAAGAATAAGAGCTACAGGAAGTGGATCATTTGAGATGGTCTGTATTCAAAGTATGCCCCTATCCCATGGATTTATGAGATCACGTTTAACTTCTATAATTTAGATGCTTTCATGACGTACATGTCTATCATGACATACTGGGAACATGTGAAAAGCACAAAACAGTATGCATAAATAAAACATTTTCGACAAAACTAGGACTTGTTGTTTTGGGTTTACCATCAAGCCACATAGTTTATTCATCAAACAATGTGAAGAAAAACCATATCAATGACACTTTTTACCAAAATGAAGTCTCAAATATTCAACCAATTACATTCCATGAATTGACTGTTTTCACGTAATACATTTTATATCTAAAAGATATCCTTTTGATTCTCAGTCCAGCGCCGAAAGCGCTTCAAGCCACAACCAAGTTTTTGGAAGGTAACCGGGTAGAACTTTTTGTATTTGTATTTGGTATTTGTTAGGCGCATATATCACCTGTAGGTCTCGTAGCGCCAGCAGATACTCAGAGAAGACAGACGGGGGGACTAGGCAAGACTTGAAAAGCCAGGTTTTCAGGGTTTTGCAGAACCTCTGTTGATTTGGTTCCAGTCTGAGATAAAGAGGCAAAGAGTTCCATGTTTCAGGGGCTATTTTAGAGAAAGATCTGTCCCCATTATTTACTGTTCTGACTTTAGGAACTGTTATGAGATACTTACTGATAGAGAGAAGGGTCCTAGTCGATAGGTATTTTATCATCTTTTTGGCCCATAGCCGTTAAGGGTCTCTTCGGGACTAGACAGCATAGTTTGAATTTGATCTGTTTTTTAATGGGAAGCCAGTGTAGGGTCTTCAAACTGGGCGCGGAGGAGGTGCGGGAGGGAGGTTTAGGACCAGCCTGGCCGCAGTGTTCTGCAGGACCTGACATTTTGTCAGCAGGCCCTCATTTATAGAGGAGTGTAGTACATTACCGTAATCCAGACAGCTCATGATTAGTCCCTGTACTACGAGGGAAGGGGAATCCATTTGAAGATTTCCCTAAGATTGAGCATTAGCCCATAGCTGGTGCGCACTACGTTGTTGATGTTGTCTGCCATAGAGAGTTTGTTGTCTATACTGCAACTTTATTACAGTTAGAGAATGGGGGGGTCAACCCAGAGGGTCAGAGGGACCTGGGTAGTTAAGCGATATAGATAGAGTGGTCCCTGACCAGATTAAAGTTAATACAAAACTTCTAAAGAACAATCAATGACAAAAATATTTAACAAAACACTATTGTTTATTCACATAGTGTTCATACGTATTTCATTGTATTTTTTCTTTTTAGTTTTTACAATATTGTACACATAAATAACATTTTACAGTGCCCACTATATATGGAAAGGGGGAAGGGTTTTGTGCAGTGATCGGGATAGGTGCAGGTGAAGTGACAAGTCAATTGTAAATTTCTTTAAACAATAGACAATGGCTTCTCAAAAGAGCCATACAGGAGTACAAGCAGAGATCTGTTGGCATTATTATAATGATAACATCACATTGCAACCGGTGTTTAAAATTACACTCTGGTTATGTGTTCCAGTATGAAAGTCAACGTTTCGACCCTCGTTGTAGGGATGTTGCCCCTTGCATGGCGGTTCTTCTTCAGGACAAGGGGGAAAGGGTGGGCATGTCCTATAAGGAAAGATTATTAAAATTATTAAAAAATTCACTTAATGGGGAAATGTACACAGAGGTACATCAAAATACATCAGACAGTGGTACGGGACCATAAGCAAGTCAGGCCTGACCCTATTGAAGTAGGAATATAAAAGGAGCAAAGATTCTGTCTAATGTGGACCGAACTGACTGAGTTCTGTCTAGGGTCAAAAAAGTCAGAGAATTGATTTATAAGAATGAGATTGAAAAAAGTCATTCAGACCGGTCTCAATGGAGATAGTCAAGATATACCTTGTTTACGAACATGGGGTGGCCTCCACATTGTACTTAGTGGAAAACATTGTACGGACACTGGTATTTATTGTCAAGATTTACATTATACTCGAATCATGGAGCTGCCTCAAAATCACGTTTCCTGAAAAACATTATATAGACACTAGTTGTAGGGTCTATGTCCTAAAATTCTAATCTTACAATTTAAACTGGGGATATACAGAGTTTGTTTACCTTACTGGTGATCAGTAGGTCCTCATTATTGTGGTACACCTAGATGGAACGAAAGAGGGTCGTAATTATCTTATTGGTCACACGTTGTTAGGTGGTGATTCCACGAGTGGAAACAAGGGAGGATTACCTGTTTCTGGGCGCGCGTGCGTGAGCCAGGGTCCATTTTACTTCTTGACTCAGCCACTGGGGAAGAAAATCGGAGCAGGATTTAGTCTCACGACCTCCCGCCTAAAATATATATTCCTAAACGGAGTCCAACAAATAAACCAGCCATCAGTACCTGAAGGAATCGGGTCATGGAATTGCGTCCCCGGCAGTCTCCTGGATGATCGGGAGCTCGTCTGGCGTTTTTGGCACTGCGTATGTAGAAACGGACCGGCTTCCGCATCACGTGATTGCGGTAGTAATGGTAGAAAGACTGGAACCACATCTCTATGGTAACCTGGAGTAGCCTCAGAGAAAAGAGGCATAGCATTTGTATGTATCTCCAATATATAGTCGGGCATTGAGTCAAGTTAAACCCATACTCGGGTATCTATATTAAGCGACCCAAAATTGACGACATTCAGACCCCCATTAATTGTTCAGGAAGTGATTTGGTAGTCATATAATGTGATGGAATATTGGCATAATCTTATGTCTAATACGGCGTATAGTGACAGCCGTAGGTAAAGTTTATCCTATATTAAAATTAAAATAAATATAAAACCGTGCCAAATGTGCCTGTATTCAATTATAGAATTTCAAATAATCATATATAGTGATCGATAGGCATATCGACTAGGACCCAGTGTTGTCTCGAGCTAGAACACGTAACTGCCTCGCAGGATATTAAGGTAGTCTAGAGAGAAAGTAACCTATGGGGCTCTCAATATATTCATTGGCCGCATGACTACTTAACATTCAATTTCTCCAGAACATTCAGAAGACGTTCAATGATTCACATAACCCATCAGATAATAATCCCACAATATTGTGTTAATGAGCTAGACCACGTAACTGCCTCACAGGGTATTATAGTAGTCCAGAAGGATAACAACCAAATATGCTCTTCGTTAGTTTGTAGACCGCCTAACTACCTCACCGGGCGTTATAGCAGTCTGTGCAAAATAAAATTTATTACTACATATACATAGCGTTAATATCCCTGACAGTAAAGAATGGACTCACAGTTAGTTGATTGGGGTAAAGGTAAGGGTATTAGAGAATCTCAGAACCCTATAATATGTTTGGAGGTAACTTATAGGTAGGGTGACATGTGCACTACATTGTTGCCATTTGTATGAAACTACTGTCCAATTCATTCAGTCCCTCATTGATGGTATTGAAACGGGTTATCCATTTCATCTCTCGCAGGTTCAACAATGAGCTGATGTTACCACCCCTGGGTCCAAGGTTCACTTTCTCCAAGACGACCCACTTGAGACAGTCTGGTCCATGTCCCTGTATTTTACAATGGGCCACCAATGGGGCACCCACTGTTTCACATCTAATGCGACTGCTGTGTTGGAGAATTCTTGATCTCACTTTCTGTTGAGTTTGTCCTACATATATCATCTCGCAGGGACATATGATGCAGTAAATGACATCCATGGTGTTGCAGTTTGTGTAGTCCTTAAGAGTAATTCTGTGATGTTTATAGAGAAACTCTTTCGTTTGAATGGTATTGGCACAAGCTTTACAATTACCACACCTGTGGTGTCCAACAATGGGTTGTAGATTCCACATCGATGTTAGTGATGCTGGTGCTGGTGTCTCCAAATATGAGCAGACCACATGTTCACGGAAATTGTTTGCTTTCCTGAACGAAAGCATAGGTAGATTTATTATCCCGACATCATCGCTAATCAAATTCCAATGTTTATTTATGACTTTTTTATCTCAATGCTTTTAGTGGAAAAAGTTGTAACCCATATTAGACGGTCTCCCTCGTGTTCCTCTCTTCTGCTTCCTTGTAGGAGGGATTCACGGGGACTAAACCATGCTCGTTTCCTTGCTTGTTTGACCATCCTTTTAGGGTATCCTCGGTCCACCAGATGTTGAATTAGCTCTTCAGACTCAGCCATGTAGTTCTCTTTCATAGAGCAATTCTGTCTTATGCGTAGAAACTGCCCAACGGGCAAGTTGTCTCGTAGAGCTCTGGGGTGGTGGATGGAATATTGTAATAGAGAGTTCCTTTCCGCTTGCAACTTTATTACAGCATATACAAAAAAATACCTATGCATGTGAAGGAGGATGGTATTACAGAGGTATTGCAGAGGAAGACCAAGAATGTGCCAATAACATGAAATGTCACCTTAGCCAGCAGCATTTGGTTTTTGCTTCTCTGGATTAAATGTGTTTTGTTAGGGGTCGGAGGAGAATCGATTGTGGGATGAGGTGCCTGCAGGAGGATGAGGGAAATGGAAGTATATATACAGTGGAAATTTGAAAGGTAGGTACTAGAACTGCTGTCCCTTCAAAATATTAATGGGATTTATTGTAAGGCTCACAGTTTCAATCGTGCAGAGAAGGGCTGGGCTAAGACATACCCACCAAACCTTCTGCTGAACCTATACCATACTGGTGACCAGCTCAGCCCAATGGTAGCAAGAGTTTCCCCTGTGACAACATGGAGTAGCCTTTATTTGCATGTTTCTATGTTTCGCCTTGTTTCCTAGTTTCCAACCAAAAAATAAAGTGCATTGTGTTATTGGATATTTCAGGAAGACAAGAAAATGCCAATTAATGTACACATTATTCAGATAGAGTTCATGGATCTAAAATAAATTATTGGATTTACACAAAATTGTGATGAGAGGCATTAAGAATCAACAGTTGTGTTCAGTCAGGTCAGCAAACTGCCAAGCATATTTTGTCTGACTCTTCCATAGTCAAAGTACTGGTCTAGTTTGTTTGGACTTATGACCCAAGTAGTGCTTGCTTGATTAGAGTTCATCTATCTTTGGGAACCTCTGTGGGCAGTAAAGAGGCTTGGGTAATGGAGACGACACCGCGTTAGGATACCGAGACGCCGAATTTGTTATATCCAGATCGACCCAACAGGCAACTGCCGAAAGGAGATATCCACATGGTTTTCCCAAAGGAATAGGAGGTGGAATATTCTGACTACGTAGAACGAACTTCAATTACATAAGGTTAAGCCTTGTCCAATACATACTTACAAGAAATATAGATCTAAATCTGGGAATTATTTGAGTACCCTGATCACCGGGCTTACCGCAGAAGGAAAACCGAATACAGAAAATTTAAATATGGGAAAATACCAAATATTATTTTGGAATACAACACGTCTTGAAATATCAATTGCGCCCTGAAGAAGTTCTGGTGACAGAACGAAACGCGTTGGCTGGTGTCTTGTCTATAAGTGGATCATTAAAAGAACATTGAATTTTGTGCATCACGACTCAGCGTCTATATAAGAGGATATTTGAAAGACTTATTAGTCTCCCATGATCGGAGGAGACCCACCCCTTTAGCGGTGCTTTTTCATCTAGGACAATAAAAAGAAAAATAATCTGTGAAGCCAGTGCTACTGTGGCGGATTGAATGTTGGCAAAAGATTTCTCATGGCAGACCAAGGTGAGGCTAGGTTGTCAGACAGAGAGTGGTCTGTCCAAATCTGAAGGCAGTAGGGGAATCCTGGGAGGGGAATATAGGACACCCACCATTTTCTGCAGGCTTCTTGTTAATGTCACACTTTAAATAAGGTTCACAACAACCTAGCAGAGACTAAGACTGAAATACAACACATGTAGCATATCAGCATAAAATGAATCAGACTATAGGATACAATGATATCCCTGGACATTTGTGGGTAGATGTTTTACAACTGAAAGAACCACCATGCCATAACAATGGCAGGAAATGCTCATAAATATTCAAGACCATAACATACATTATCATGAGTTAAGATTTTGACGTAACCTTCCCACTGACAATTGGCAAGCAACTTGCAATATACCTTGAAAAGAAGATTGGTGGAAAGCAATGATTACCCAAATAATTGTGTATACAGTCATCTGTGCGCCCTTTATCTCTTCCCATTTTCTTCAGGTGTTTTTTCTTTCTTTTTGTAGTTTTGCAATGGGGTGTAAACAATTCTAATTCATGTCAAATGGTTTATGTAGGGAAGTAGAGTATTATGTAGTGAGGCTGGTTAGGCTTCCTTATGCAATACTCTCCCAATGCTTAAGATAGGCCCTTTGGTTTCACACTAATAAATCCCTAGCCCTGTCCTAGTACTTTGGCATAGAACAATCAGGCTTTACAAGAGGAATATGTGTTAAGCATTTCAGAGTACCAACAAGGATAATAAGCCAAGGTCTCTTAACCTTAGGGACATGACCTCCAGGGTCCTTGGGTTGGGCAGCACACCGGGCACTGCCCCTTCTGGATTCAGACCAAACGGTGGTAGGTTATTGTCTAGGATGTAATCTAGGGGGAGGTCAGGACTGCCTACCACCCTTTGCCAGCTAAGGGTAACCCCTTCTTCTAGGGTGATTAGGGCCACAGGTCTGTTAGTAGCCTCCCCTGGGATTGCCCTTACTTTTCTAACCTCTCCTGGCAAATACTGGCCTGGGGACATTAACCTGTTGACCACTAAAGTGTGACTGGCACCTGTGTCTCTCATGGCAGTGGTGGAGATCCCATTCACCTTAAAGTGATGGAAGTGCTTACTACCAACCTCAGGGATCACCAGATGACTACTTAAGCCCATTTCTCAGTTGAAAGCTATAGGGACCTCCTCATCTGAGGTGACCTCTCCTAAGCCGCTACAATGGCCATCCCAGTGGAAACTTCATCTTGGGGCAGGCTGCTTCCCTTTTGTGGTGCCCTGGCTGCTGACAGTCAAAGCAAAGTATGTTGTCTAGGAGTTTCTTTAGACCTGGGTGCCCACTACTCTGCCTGCTAGAGGTGGGTTGGGTTTTGATCTTCCCTTTAGGGGTCTGTGTTCTGAAGGAGCTTCTTTAGTAGGTGTACTAACTCCCTCCTTTCTCTTCTGTGGGTCTGACACCCCCCTTCTTGGTTTTACCCCTGCCCCCGGTCTTATTTGGTACTCTTGTCCTAACCAATTTGTCAGCTATCTTCTACAGCTCTCTGGGAGAAGACAACTTAGAATCCGCCAAATTTTGATGCAATTTCTCTGAGGTACAATTAGTTAGAATATCCTCTTTCTTATTCAAATCATGCAGCCCATCATAAGTGTTCCACCTCATTGCCTTTTATCCAGTATTCTAGTGCTTTGACTGAGGTGTCTACGAAATCCACCCAGGTCTGGTTTTGACCTTTATAGGCAACCCTAAACTTCACTCTGTACTCTTCTGTGGTGACTCCAAATCCTTCTAGCAGGGACTTCTTCAGATGCTGATAGAACTCAGCCGCACTCTCATTAAGGGTCAGGGGTCTATCTCTGCCTTTGACTGAGGACAGCTCCGACAATAGGGAGCCCCAGTGCTGATGACCAATCCTCCTCCTTGTGCAGGTCCTTTCAAACACTGAAAACTATTTATCAATGTTAATACCATCATTGAATTTGGGGACAATTCCTTTTTGGAATCTTTGGGTCAAAGGTTTCCTCATTGTTCTTATTTACATTGCTCTCACCATTATCTTTAGGCTTCAAGCCCATTTTGACCCTTTTTCTTCAAGGGCTAGTTTCCTTTCCTTGAGTTCAATCTTATTCTCCTCTAGTGAGAGGAGATCAAGCATGCCCTCAAGACTTACTACCACCTTACCAGGAGGGCGTCTGCTAGAGTGACTTCTGTCACTTTCTGCTGACAAAGGGGGTCTGGAAAAGGGTGGAGAGTTTTGGTCTTCACCTTCTTCCTCATCATCTTCTATTTGGGCTGTGGCAACTGTGGTAGCTGACATTCTCATTGGCATGTTAGCATGTCATTGAGATTTTGTAGGGATGACATGGAATGTTAGTAACGGAGAAGCTGTGAGGCAATGTCAGGAAACAGTTGGATGGGATCTTCTTCCTACAAATAAAGAACCAATATGGTGTTACACTCGGCTTGTATATATGAGTATTTCTTCAATCACCACAGCATCGTTCTCACCCTTTACATGGTCCTATTCTGTGGAGTGACACTCCCTCCCTCTCTTGCCTTTCTTCCTCATAGTAGCTGAGGGTCCATTCAAGGTCCTCCATTTTGGTTATTACTCTATAGCCAAAGCCCATAGACTTGCACAAAACTCTTAGATCACTTATCTTCATCGCTGGAATAACAGACAAATGGAGGTTCTTATCAGTCTAGATTGTGTGCTAACGTTTTGTTTGAAAGTTGAGACCTTAAAATTTTACACAAACTTTTAAAACTTTTTCCTCACATTCTGACTTGCTTTACTCTACTTTTGAATGGGCGGTTACACTAAGCCCTAACATTTCAATTAAAAAAACTTTTTGAAAAATCAGCAAAAAATATTTGGGTCTAATGTCAATAGTGGATTTCTCATGCAGTATCACTTATGATGAAGTGGTACCTTGAAACATAAGGTCAGGATCCCACTGCTGTAACACCAATGTAGGAAAGTAGAGATTTATGTAGTGAGGCTAGTTAGGCTTCCCTATGCAATACATTCACAATAACCCGAATGCGTCCTTTGGATGCATACTAATAAATCCCTAGATCAGACCTGGTAGTGTGGCACAGAGGAACATGTTTTAAGCATTTTAGAGTGCCAACATGGACTACACATGACTCAAAGGAAACCCAACACCAATTTATAAAAATAGAGCAGGGTTTGACATAAATTGAGACACCAAAACAAACACAATTGTATACGTATAATTAAAACAAATCAATACACTTTACTTTGTGATTCACAAATTATAAATATTCACTGCAAACTGATTTTCACACATTATTATTTGTGTGCAATACGGTTTGATCAGTAAAACTATACTTCTGTTGCGAATTTAGTGACAATTTCAATGGAAAATCTGCTGTCTGTAAATGACATTGCGCTACCACGCAACACTTTAGTTACATTACAAAATCTTCCTACTCCTGTCCATTAAAGTTAGGTGGGGCGCAAAAGTTTGTTGTTCTAAAAACTGTTTCGTGGTTCTAAAAAGCTGCCGCACTAGACTGTCCAAGACCTTCTCTCAGCACACTTTTACGGGGGCCTAGTACCACTCAGTGGAATCCCAGAATACTCATTGATACCTAACAAAGTAGTTTTCATGCAGCAGCTTCAACAACCAACTATCACCAGCCAATGAAGTTTGAACGCCTCTCCTGTACCCTGAATACTGAACACTGTACACTGTAAACTGAATACTGAACACTGAACACTGGCTGGCTTTCTCTCTCAACCAGAATCAATCACAAAATTTGCTGTGAAATCTTGTAAGCACCCCACGAGGGAAAAACTTACTGTCTTGCCTCTTGCATCCGGAGACATGCACATTTTTCAATGTACATCGCTTGTCAGGCTGGAAACCCAAGAGAGACGCCAGGCTTTTTCAACATAGGAACTAAAACTCTGGAATGTACTCGCTTTGAATCTCAGATGTGGCCCTCCACTGGCAATAAATAGGAAAGATGTCAACGCCCACATCTTCACAATCTTCCTATCTTACTAGAAATGAACATCCCCTATCACCTAAGATGATTTTTTGCTTCTGTATTTTTCATACTTCTCGCATTTATTGGCCTGAGTTCTCATTCAAACATAGTTATGTACCTTGTTGCAATGTGGAGTGGTTCACTTCCCTCTGGAGCTAGGATGGCGCTTCATAAACAGCGCCAATACAAATAAGTTAATAGAAATCAAAGAGCTGATATTACACAGTGTTGAAAATGAAGGGAACTTAGGGGCACATGCATCTTTGCACCCGTTTGCGATTCCTAAATTGCGAAAATTAAGGAATCGCAATTTAGAAATCGCAAACGGCAATGCATGATTAAATCGCAAAAATGTTTGCGAATTCTTAATTTTCCTTAATTGCGATTCACATTTTGCGAATCGCAATTAAGGAAAACTTTCCCATTGATTCCTATGGGCCAAAAGGCCCATAGGAATCAATGGGAAGGCATTAACATTTCGCGATTTTCATTTTGCGTATTGCAATTTGTTAATGCATTTCAAGGGTGCTGAGGGGGGTCCAAAGGACCCCTCCCTGCACCCTTGAAATGCTGTTTTAAGTGCAAGTTTCACACACAAATGTCCAAAGGACATGTGTGTGTGTAACATGACACTTTCAAAAATGCTTTTTTGAGCATATTTGAAAGATTTTGCAAATTAACACGAGGTTCATCCTCGTGTTAATTTGCTCCCCCTATTTGCGAATTCACATTTTTTTAAACATTCATGCATTGCATTTAAGGAATCACAAAAATGTGATTCCTTAAATGCAATCGCATTTTTAGAAATCGCAAAAAATTGCGATTTCTAAAAAATTGTTTAATGCATCCCAAAAAGTGATTTTGGAATCGCAAACGGCCGAATTTTGCGATTCGCACTGTTTGCGACTCCAAAATCACTTGATGCATGTGCCCCTTAGTATTAGAGGCTGTCTGATAAACGTAAGGGGCTTCTCCGTTTAATTAAAAGCTGCACTGTTCACCTTGAAAAGAGATGAATACATGACTTCATATGATTTAATATGAATAGTAGGACTAGATGAAGGCGTTATGAGCTAGTAAACAGAGCTGCGGGATTTGAAACCTGGAGGACCAGTTTCGAATCTCGTTAATGTGGGCAAATCACTTAATCTCTTCGCCTCTACAAAATGTGTGAAGTAAGCTGAGTTCTCTTGTAAATCCTTGCAGGGGCGGTTCTAGGCTCATGGTGGCCCTGGGCAGGGAGCGAAGGTAGGGGGCCCCGGAAGAGGGGGTCCGGGGGGGACGAAGCGCGTGGGCCAGTGAAGAGGGGGGTCCAGGGTGTTTGGAAGTGGAACAGTGCCGGAGGCCGCCAAATCCCTGCCAGGGGCCGCCAGGTAAATATGTATCCATCCTCAGAGGATTATTATATTAAGGATATATTTTGGCATGGTGGCCCCTGGGGTTTGGTGGCCCTGTGCAGGTGCACATCTTGCACATGCCTAAGGCCGCCCCTGATCCTTGTAATACCCACGGCCCGGGTTCGAACCTCAGTTCTTACTTTGATGTGCATCACTGATAATGCATGCCTTTGTTTCAAGAAGGCGACTCATAAACTTACCAACAAATGCCGCGTGGCATGTGAATCACCTTGGAAAATGTGCAGTTCTCATTGAATTACAGGCATGTTTGCATAACAGATCATATCTAACCATAGTTTCTCTAGCAAAATAGGACATGCAATACTGAGGGCTTATGTTTTATTAATAACAGTTTCCAGAAGTGAAATGCAGAGTCGCCAGTTCTTCATTCCCAGAAATTGCAAATGATGAGAGTAACAAGAGAAACGAAATACCAAGCAATTATTTTTATTCTGCTCTCTATTGCCTTGCGTATTCAGACAGTAATATCCAAAGGCTAATTGCAATAGTGGTTCTCCCATTTGACATGCGTCAAAGCAGGCCAAAGCAGAGTCTATTCAAGCCCCTTGAAAGGTCCATTATTGATAAACTAACTTATGGCTGTTAACAGTGTTATCAAACAATTAAATAATACATTAGACCAGCCAAATATAAGCAGCAAGTACCCACTTCCATCCACTTACAGGGACGGCAATCATTACATGATGATGAATTGCTTGAGACGAAGGGTGAAACAGCACTATAAGATGAGTAATAAAGGAATGCCTTACGATATTAGAGGAAAAAGAAATTTATTCTGATGAAAAGTGCAGTGTAATGAACTAAACCCACTATGGGGTACACCTTGAGTCTCACACACAGGATCGGCTTTAGTGCGGTGTGCCTGGTGCAGCCGCACCGGACGCTGCCTGGTGGGGGAGCACTGACCTCAGGTGAAGCGATATTGTAGAATTTAAAAGCACCTGCAGGATAGTTCCTTGTGCATTCAGCTTTTAGGAAGCAATAACCATTTTATAAGTATTGTGATTAATGTTACTGCTAGAGACGGAGAGATTGGAGTTTTGTCTAGTGGCAGTTTTGACTCGCCGTAAATTAGCGCAGAGGGTTAATATGCCTGCTGCAAAGAACAGATCTGTGTTTTATGTGGAAGGCCGAGTGGATTAGTAAAACCACCCTTTACCAGCGCTTTCGAACGAGAGGAACGTATTTGAAAGAGGCGCAATGGAGAGATAAGGGGCACTTTTGCCTGGTGGGAGTGAGGGAGTCATATAGTGGAGGGCACCCCCAACACTAAAGCCACACTCACAACATGCAATACAGTGGGAAAGTATTTTGCGGGGACATATATAACCAAATCTGTTTGCTTTTCAGTCTTCGACATGGGGGGTAACACACTAACAGCCTGATTCATGATCGGGCCGTTTTGCGAGGCTCAAATAGCGAATCATAAGGAATCGCTATTTGAGACTCGCAAAACGGTAATCATGTAGGAATCGCAATATTAATTGCGATTCCCACTGATTCCTTATTTGCGATTAGCTAATTGCTAATCGCAAATAAGGAATAACTCCCCATGCATTCCTATGGGCCAAAAGGCCCATAGGAATGCATGGGGAGTATTCCTTATTTGCGATTAGCAATTTGCTACTCGCAAATAAGATAGCGATTTAAAGGGTGCCAGGGGTGTCCAAAGGACACCCTGTAGCACCCCTTAAATGCAAATTGGAACAGGTGTTGCGCACACACATGTCCAAAGGACATGTGTGTGTGCAACATGCAACTTAGAAAAATGCTTTTAAAAGCATTTTTCTAAGTTTTTGCTATTTACCGAGAGGTCTGACCTCTCGGTAAATAGCGGCCCAAAATTGCATTTTCGCAATTTTCAAATGCTTCATGAATTGCATTTAAGGAATCTCAAATAGAGATTCCTTAAATGTAATTCCTCGCAATTTAGCGATTTAGCAATTACCGATTTTTGCATTTGGGATGCTGAATCCCAAATGCAAAAATCGCACTCGCAAAGGGCTGGATTCTCAGAATCCGGCCCTTTGCGAGCCGATTTAGCCTTCATGAATAAGGCTGTAATTGCTTGTGCTTTCTCCTGAATGTGTACTAAACATCCTATGCTGGGCGCCAGTTTTCCTCAGACAAAGAAACGCATGGGGAAAGAACGCCAGGCAAGTTTAGCACCACCTGTAAACCTGGTCCGTGTGCAAACCCTCATCTGTGCCTACACCTCACACTGTCAGGCCCGCAAAATGGAGCTCCTATGCTTTTATCCCAGGTATACAATACATAATTTTGTTAACCCCCACTATTTCGAAATGTATGTCACAATTATCAAATTGACAATGTTTCATTTTTAGAAAGCATGCACTTGTTATGCTTATTATGCTTCGTGAGGTGTCTTCAGGAAAATTATTTGCAAGTTATAGCTGAAGGAACAGAAACTTTGCATGTAACCTTCCTATGGTATTGGGCACTTATCCACATGACAATTTCAATTTGAATTATTCTACCACACACAACACATATGTGAAAAGTGTGCGGGAGGAGATTATTAGTTGGAGGGGATGCAAGTCTTCAGTAAGTAATAATGTCACAATTCTGTACCAGGTCCAGTTAGGTTTCCTTAATTTAAACCTGATGTGAGAAATTGGGTTGTGGATTGAGAGGGAAGTAAGCTCTTCTCAAGCAGCATCCACAATCCCTGTCAACCACAAACTGTCATTATATTAACCTGTGCTTAACTCTCAGGTAGTTTGGCACAAAAGCAGTCAGGCTTAACATAAAAGCAATTAGTAAAGTATTTATGCAGCACACAAACAGTAATACAACAAAAGAAAAATCCCAAGCCAATTTAGAAAAATAGAGTACATTTTCATAAATTATTTGACATCAAAATGACAAAATTCCAATTAGTAGAATTGGAATTATGGATTTTTAATGTTTAAAGTGAAAACTAGTGCCTAATAGATCAATGAGCCAACTGCAGACATGTGATGGAGCATAGTTTGGATACACAAAGTGGATTCGGCAAGGTCTTTGCTTGCCATCTGACTCAGAAGAAATTTCAAGAAAAATTGTGTGAGAAGGAAAAGATTTGTAGGGCAAGGCAGCTGGCAGTGTTCGAGAAGGAGGCGTTGTTGTCAAGGAGCCGCTGGACAAAGTAGCGGTGAAGATTCTTGCAATGGGACTAAGTCTCTTTTTTGGAAGTTGTAAACCTGCAGCAGGACAGTGCTGCAGGCTGTAGTCAACAAGGGCTCCAAGAGACCCGATACACCTTCTGCTACGAGATGCTGAACAGTATTTTCTGATGCACTGAGGAACGCAATGGGAGCTTCCCCAAAGTCAGACTGGCCAGAGATGTACCTTTGGCGGATTGACAACTGTGTAGGCCCTGGTCTCCTCTTGGTTCTCAGGGCAGCTTTTGGCAGAAAATTGTCCAAGTCCCCAGTTGCATATTTGGGCTATCTGGGCACTTTTAGTGCCACTTCCAAGCATTGAGGGATCAGGGGGAACTTCACTCGAAAGGCCAGGAATCATTCAGGCAGTGTCCAGGTGTGGGTTTAAAAAGGTTGGGGCCTTTTCTTTCCCTGAGGTTCTGATCAGGAGGCCAACCAACTACCCCATGGAATCACTGTGGAATTCCTGGATTCAAGATGAAGTGTAGTGCTTAAGCAGCAGGGAAGGCCTCTGAGGGTTGGAAAAGGTATCAGGCAGCAGATAAGTCTTCCCAGGTGCAGCAAAGCAGTCATCAGAAGTGCACAGCAGGCCATAGCAGCAGGCACTCTGTTGAGATTCCTTCAGCAGGTGCAGACATTGAGCTAAAGAGTGGATCGTATGGTTCTATTTTCATACTGGGTGCCTTCTTTGAAGTCGCATTAGTTTCAAGAGAATTCCCTTTGAAGTGCTTCGAGTTTACTGCCACCCTACCCTGGCTGTCTAAACAATGAGGTAGTGTGAGGTCATGTGTGTGAAAACAGGACACAGCTTATTTGTAAGTGGGGCTGTGCCCACCTCTGCCCCCTATCCTGCAAGTGATGGCCTCTTCAGGCATACCTAATCCATCTATTGTGTGGCTGTCTGGGAGGAATAAACAAAGTCCAACTGCCAATTGCACACAGACATGTGACCCAGGAACAAACAGCTGGAACAAAAAAGCTAGGGCAGGAAAATGCCAACTTGCTAAAAGTGCATTGTACTTTAAAATCTGACTTTACCATTAAAGACATTTTTAAATTGCAATTTCTTAGACCCCAGGCATCAAATCTCTAACTATTCTCAGTGAAATGTTAGCACTTATTAAATGTAATAAGGCAACTCTATGTTATCTTGTAGGAGAGGTAGGCCTCACAGTAGTGGAAAACGAGTTTAGGAGTTCTTTACTGCTATGACATGTAAAACTTAAAAGTACATGTCCTTCCTTTTAATAACAATGCACCTATCCCCATAGAATTACAACCACAAAGGGGAGCCTTCAAACAAGGGGAGAAGAATGTATGCTAAAACAATTCACACAGGCCAGGAGAGAGCCTGGGAATTATGCCTGATTTGGTGGCTCATGCAAAAACCACAGGTGATGGACAGAATGCAGAACAATGTCATAAATTCACCCCAGTACAGAGATCTGGGCCTAAATCCATCGTTTTCTTGCACTCCACACCACCCCAGTTCAGACATGGCCATATGCAAATCAGTCTGACCCTGTGCCTCATGAGAACAGTCCAGCCCGAACTGCCAAGCCATGCCTTCCCTGGACCGGAAACAAGTTTCCGAGGACCAGTTTCTCGCATTTCAGCCGTCTTCAGCCCGGCTTGCTTGAATCCAGTGGTGTGGAGTGCATGGGACTCACGTCTGAGCATACCCATCCCACTCGGGGTGACAAATGCAAAAACCACAGGTGATGGACAGAATGCAGAACAATGTCATACATTCACCCCAGTACAGAGATCTGAGCCTAAATCCATCGTTTTTTGCACTCCACACCACCCCAGTTCAGACATGGCCATATGCAAATCAGTCTGACCCTGTGCCTCATGGGAACAGTCCAGCCCGAACTGCCAAGCCATGCCTTCCCTGGACCGGAAACAAGCTTCCAAGGACCGGTTTCTGGCATTCCAGCCGTCTTCAGCCCG
The DNA here is from genome assembly GCF_964263255.1 of Lissotriton vulgaris. Classification (NCBI taxonomy): domain Eukaryota; kingdom Metazoa; phylum Chordata; class Amphibia; order Caudata; family Salamandridae; genus Lissotriton; species Lissotriton vulgaris. The sequence goes on along the minus strand of NC_141690.1, from coordinate 83,051,112 downwards.
GCTTGCTTGAATCCAGTGGTGTGGAGTGCATGGGACTCACATCTGAGCATAACCATCCCACTCTGGGTGACAAATGCAAAAACCACAGGTTATGGACAGAATGCAGAACAATGTCATACATTCACCCCAGTACAGAGATCTGGGCCTAAATCCATCGTTTTTTTGCACTCCACACCACCCTAGTTAAGACATGGCCATATGCAAATCAGTCTGACCCTGTGCCTCATGGGAACAGTCCAGCCGAACTGCCAAGCCATGCCTACCCTGGACCGGAAACAAGCTTCCGAGGACCGGTTTCTGGCATTCCAGCAGTCTTCAGCCCGGCTTGCTTGAATCCAGTGGTGTGGAGTGCATTGGACTCACGTCTGAGCATACCCATCCCACTCGGGGTGACAAATGCTGATTCAGATGCTCCGTCCATCACCACCCCCTTTTGTACCGCTTTTGGCCGCCATAAGTGTGGCAGGGTATGCTCAGACGTGAGTCCCTAACTCGCTTTGCCACTGAATTCAAGCAAGCCGGGCTGAAGACGGCTGGGTGGACTGTTCCCATGAGGCACATGGTCAGACTGATTTGCATATAGCCATGTATGAACTGGGGTGGCAGAGTGGGCTAAAGAACGGTGATGGATTAAACCCAGATCTTTTGACTGGGTGTGAGTGTTTGATTGATTCAGATGCTCCGTCAATCACCACCCCCTTTTGTACTGATTTGGTGGCTCTGCATGTTCTAGCAGAATCCTAAGTTCTTCTCCCCTTAATTGCACAAACCTATTTGCTTTTATGATGCTATGAAAGTCAAAAAGTTATGTGCTCTGATTACTGAAAAGAAATGTAAAAGTTAAGCATCCAACAACAGTATTTCTAAATTAGATACGCCAATTCATTTTTACCATTAAGAGTTTTATTCATGTTTGTTTAAATTACCTTTAATAAAAGGCAAACATAGGATTAAAATCCATAGGACCCAAATACAAAAAGTCTAGGGCTTCTAATGTGGCAGAGATATTGTAATGCAATATGCCTCTTGAGAAGTATATTAATGAAATTAATGCTACCATATAGCTTTAAAAGATAACTGCATTAGAGTGGCTGAATATTCTGAGGGTGACTTCAAGAATTTCAGTAAGATTGAAGCATCCCTGTGTACTGCCCTGGTGGCATAACCCCGATGGAAGCTATGCTACAGGTAAAGACTACACCAGCTCCTCCAAGATTCAAAGTTCATTCTTGAAGGCATGTGGTGAATCATCCACCACATGGAGGGTGGCTCATCATACAGCAGCACTGGGAGTAAGGCTGTTTCAGGCACTACAGCACCACCTAAGACTTTTCTTAAAATATGGCAGAGCATTGGCAATAAAGAAGTCCTTTAATACTGGTGTTCTTACTGCCTGATTTGTATGTTTGAAGACAGTTGAAAGATGGATATAATTAGGCAGGTAGCAACATTTTTAACCAACTTTTTAAAATTCTTTTAATCTACAGATAAGTGTTAATACTTGCCTCTGAAATCTAAGTAATCTGTATTTTAAACCATAAATTCCCTAAAACTACAATAAATCCAACATGAAGCATCCAATGGAAAAATTAAGAGATTTTTATCATGAATAATCAAACATGACCTGGTCTGGTAGTTTTAAATCTTAAACTTTGATGACAGCTTTACGAGGGTCAGGAAAATGTGACATGGGAAACTGTCAATTGAATACCAATGCCACCCCCAACACATGAAAAAGGGTATTTGTCAGCTGCCTTTAAACATTTCTGAATAATTTAAATGCAATGCCAATACTGGCAGAATAAGTGGGATCACTGCATCTAAATGATGTAGTGTAATGGGGACTCACATTCTAAGCAACAAAGTAAAGAAATTAAAAAGCATAAATTTTACCTGTGGGATGCACGCTCAAATATTCATCTTTTGTGCATCACCGCTTTTTATTTAATGCAATTGGTTCTGCACAAATCAGGCCATGGTATGTGATATGCATTTTTGTAGTTCCATCTTCCACATATATATTTATACACACACGTATATATATATATATATATATATATATATATATATATATATATATATATATATATATATATATATATATATATTTTATACCAAATGCCCTAAGCATTGAGAAGTCACTGGATTTTATTTGAACCAAAAGACTCGAACTCAACTCTGCATGGCTAAACTACACGCCCCACAACACCCCGAGTAACCAGTCAAACACCTGATAACGGAGGCGGGGCTGAGGTGAAATAAAAAACAACTTGATGCAGACCTTGGTGTTCGTGTGTTCATGCCCAGGATGAAGGGGCCTGAAGCCCCGAAACGGGTCGGCGAAAGATTATAAAGCACCGGGAAATAAAGATGCATAGCAGCACATTTATCCTGGAAGGTGGGATGTGGCGTGTGACTTCTCAATGCTTAGGGCATTTGGTATAAAAGATTAGCGCACGGCGGCCCGGCCGTGGAGAAGAGCACCGCCGACAGCTGAGGGAAACGCCCTCCACCGGCTGTCGGAGCTTAAGCTTGGAACTGTTCCGAACTTGCATGGTGCCATGTCCCTAGTGCACAATGGGCTTGCACCACCTTTTCCTGGAACTCACTCAGAGCCAAAAATGGATTTTATTTGAACCAAAAGACTCGAACTCAACTCTGCATGGCTAAACTACACGCCCCACAACACCCCGAGTAACCAGTCAAACACCTGATAACGGAGGCGGGGCTGAGGTGAAATAAAAAACAACTTGATGCAGACCTTGGTGTTCGTGTGTTCATGCCCAGGATGAAGGGGCCTGAAGCCCCGAAACGCGTCGGCAAAAGATTATAAAGAACCGGGAAATAAAGATGCACAGCAGCACATTTATCCTGGAAGGTGGGATGTGGCGTGTGACTTCTCAATGCTTGGGGCATTTGGTATAAAAGATTAGCGCACGGCGGCCCGGCCGTGGAGAAGAGCACCGCCGACAGCTGAGGGAAACGCCCTCCACCGGCTGTCGGAGCTGAAGCTTGGAACTGTTCCGAACTTGCATGGTGCCATGTCCCTAGTGCACAATGGGCTTGCACCACCTTTTCCTGGAACTCACTCAGAGCCAAAAATGGATTTTATTTGAACCAAAAGACTCGAACTCAACTCTGCATGGCTAAACTACACGCCCCACAACACCCCGAGTAACCAGTCAAACACCTGATAACGGAGGCGGGGCTGAGGTGAAATAAAAAACAACTTGATGCAGACCTTGGTGTTCGTGTGTTCATGCCCAGGATGAAGGGGCCTGAAGCCCCGAAACGCGTCGGCGAAAGATTATAAAGAACCGGGAAATAAAGATGCACAGCAGCACATTTATCCTGGAAGGTGGGATGTGGCGTGTGACTTCTCAATGCTTAGGGCATTTGGTATAAAATATATATATATATATATATATATATATATATATATATATATATATATATATACGTATGTATATATATATATATATATATATATATATATATATATATATATATATATATATATATATATATATATATAAGACAGAATATGCTGTCTCCGCACTTCCTTGCCGGCGAACAGGGACAACACGGATCCCAAGATGCAGGCATCAGTAAGTTTTATTTCAGAGCTTGCAAAATCTGACGCGCTTCGGGCGGTTGCCCTTGCTCACAGATAGCCAGATTCTTGGCCCGCCATTTTTTAAAATATGCTCAGTAAACACCACATGTGACAATAAACATAAACAAAATACTATGTACAAGCTGCCATATCTCTCACATTGGGTCAGTCTTTTTTCTGACTAGTAATTCATGTTAAATAGATCTTATCACAATGTCACATTTTGAGGGGCATATTTCTAAAAAATAAACCATGACAATATATAAGCATACATGCTGCACCTCATATGTCCTCCAAATTGATTATTAGGGTACTGAAAATTTATATAGGAATAATCATACGATTTCCACACTCTGTAGGAAATATGTAGCAAAAAACATGGTCTTACATAATACAAACAAATGTGCAAATACAATGCAATTTGATGTGCTAATACTGCGATTTCAAAAAGTGCAAAATAACGCATACTTTTTTCACAATATGTGCAAAATTACGCAATCCATATGTGCAAATACTGCTATAATCCAATATGTACAAATCACGCAAAATATGTAAACTAATGTACTAACCAAATGCAAATCACGCTAACATTGTCGATATTTATTCAGCATAAATGCTGTTCAATATACTAATATCCTAAAATCAGAGAATAATATTTTCTGAGTGAAATCAACATGAAATATACTCAATCCCAAATATTTGAACCCTCTTCTGTGACTCAACTTGTAAAATGTAAAAATATAATGTGTAATCAACACAATAAAATTTTTGGAAACTTCCCCAGAAAATAAATATGTGTAAATGTAAATCATTGCCAAATAAAAAAATAGTTGTTATTAAGACACCAGGACATCAGTTCCATGATCATTTTGTTGTGGCTGTAACATTGAACCGGTCTTGTGCCCAAAAAAAGATCTAAAGCTTTTAGGCCAGTATGATGTTCAATGCTGGTGTAAAGAGATTCGATATCCAAAGTCATGAATATCAATTCTTCGGTCCAGGGGATATTCTGAATTTTTTAAGGAAATCCCTGGTGTCTTTAATAAAAGTTGGCAAGCTTGCCACTAGATCCTGTAAAAAAATAGTCAATGTGCTGAGTAATATTTTTTGCGACACTCTTTATGGCCAAGATAATGGGTTGCTCATGGACCGGGTATGTCTGTTTGTGCACTTTAGGTATCAGATATAACCTAGGTAAAACATGATTCTCCACATGTAAAAACTGAAATTCTTGCATAGAAATCATCCTTTCTCTTTTTCTTGTGAGAAGTGGTTTTTAAGATGGTCTCTAGCAGCGTTATATTGTATGAAGGTAGACTTTTCATAACACAGACGGTGGCCAAGATGTTTCTGCGCCTCTGCAATATAATCCTTTTGATGCCAAATAATGATATTACCCCCCTTATCTGCTGTGGTGACAATAATTTGATGGTCCTTACTCAAACGCTTAATCAAAGCTGTATAATTGTTCTCCTGTTCACTTTTATATCGTTTCCGATGTTTGACTTGATAGTGCAATTTTTTTTAGATCTTTCACTATTACATCATGGATAGCGTCTTTGGACATATTTGGCATGAAATTGGACTTGGGCTTGAATGGCCTTGTTTTGGATCCTGTTTGAGAAATGGCTGCCTCGGCTAATTCTTGTTGAGTTGATATATCATTTTCAGAAGTATTATTGCCTTGACCCAATTGATGTAATGTCAAAAAAGTTCTGGCATCTGCTGCTCTTGGTTCGGTGTTTGACTGCATTGACGTATTAGCTTCAAATTCTTTCAGCCCCTCTTTGATACTGAAGAACTGTATATATATATATATATATATATATATACAAAGCAATATCTGTTCGCCAGTCGAGACCACAGAAGGTAAGGACCACCACACGACTTCCTGAGTGTTAAAACAAGCTTTTATTATCCATTTTTAGCAGTTTCAGCAGGCATGACGCGTTTCAGGCAGGGACTGCCCTTGATCACATAACGGAAATGCAGTTGTGGTCACTTTAAGTAGAGCACACACTCAATTTTTTTCTTTCGTGATACCACCACGTGTTCTAACAATAGACATAGAAAATCAACTACTCGTGTAAAGTGTTAGAAACAAACAATTGGTAGCTTTCTAAGGATGTCCTTAAACTATTGACAGCATATTTTCATATTGCACGATAAAGTAAGACTTTCAATGTGGTTCTATTTACAACAAACGTGTATAACTGCATAAATGCGTTTTTAGCTTGTGCAAATTTAGAACTAGCAGCATGATATAGGAGACACTGCAACTAGTACAAACATATATATACACATTCATATAGTATTTCAATACGTGACTCAATTGCAACAAATAAATAACATATAAATATGTTAAAATTTTTATAAAAGACCATGTATAAAAAAAGGGTCAATTCATAATTACATTGCATCCATGAATAAATATTATGCTAAAATTGATTGTGCAAATGGCAATTTTTCAAAGAAATAGCTATACTTCTAGTGTAACTAGCTATAATTTTATCCTCATGCGGTATCTAAAATATCACATCTTGATGTCGCGTTGTTTTGTATGTTACCATACTTTAATTAAAGTGCTAGTGCTATGCTGATTATAGAGAGGTGGACAACCAGGTGTTATAAAAGCATAAATCCCAAATGTAAGTGTGCTGAGTGATTTAAGTGCAACCAAGGAATGTAAAGGTTTAAAAAAAAGTGATAATGATGGAGAGAGATAAAATTGCAGGGTTTATAATAGTTACGTGGTGGATACTTCTTAAATAGTTATTAAATCGTACATTATGATAAATGACATTCACTGGTGGTGGAATGGACCCAAGTACCACATATGACAAAATACCGAGATGGGGTACAGGATAGGTAGCATTCGTTCAAATTTACAGAAAGGTGTGCATGTCCTCCCTATCGTTAAGGCCATTTGGATGCTTACTATATATATATATATTATCTGGCAATGTGGTTTGGAGCCGGAGTGCTCAACAGCGGGTGCAGGCGTTGGGCCAAACCAATGGCCAGGAATCAACTTTCAAACAAGGGACGCTGCACTCTGGAACAGTTACAAGTTCTTTTAATTTATTTAACAAAGCCCAGTCTGTCACACCATATAACAAAGCTCCAAGGTTCCCACCTGTGGAGACGCACTCTGACATCCACTGAAGCAACCTTCATGAGGTAAAAACCGGATCGGATGGCGCGTCCAGTTTACAGCATGCCTGTCTATTCACGCCTGATGTGTTTCGTGCTCATTGCACTCTTCAGAGGTGCAACGATCATTTTGGCATAGAGGTCACATCTCCCACTTAAAATTATGAGACCTCCAATGGGCTACTCGAATGAGTCCGCGTTGGATTGTGGATCTTGTATCTTGATGGGCAGTGAGGAACAAGAACTTTGCAAGTTTTAACAGAAATGGCAGAGGAGTGGGTCCGGGAGTGGGAAGAGGCAGTGGTTTATATATATAGTGATGAAATACCGAGTGGATCTAACACATCAGTACAGGGCGCTGGAGTTTCTACTAAACCCAAATCATGCATAAACTGGAGAAATTGCGCAAACTGGAGATATCTATGTGGTTGGGAAACCAAATCTCTTTAAAGATATTCGGATGTAGGGTGCATCCCTAGAGGTTTGCATATTTTGGTAGCCCCCACTTATGAAAATCCCGATCCTAATATGTTGCGAGAATGGGATGAAAACAGCGCTGAGTCATCCAATCGTATGCTGCAAATTCTGATAAAGTATGCTATCAGTAAATGGGAAACTGTTCTGCTACAAATGACAGCTTTACAAAAAGAACTGGAAAAATTTCAAAACAGAGAGGAAGTAACCAAACTGGAAACGGAAATGCAAAAACGTCTGGTGAAACATGAACAATCGATAAAAGAAAGAAAAGCAATGAAATTTCAAAGAGACAAGTGGGACTATCAGAATGGCAAAATGTATACGTTTTCAAAAAAATTGAGAATATTTGCAAACAATAATTATCGAAAGTAGCCAATGCACCAACAATACCCAGAGAACCCCGTGGCTTAGAAATCAGTTCTGAGATAGAATTGGATATGGAAGAGACCGGTACAGGCCAGACTCCCTCAGTAATTCAGGAACTCGATTTTTTACATCTAGAACGAACCATGCATCTACGACCCCGACCTCCAGAGCAAGATCCATCAAGCAAAGAACGTGGACAAAAAGTAGGAGGCGCAAAAACAGGCAATGGGGCAGACAGCACAAGTACAACAACAAAACAGAACAGCAGACGTACTAAAAGGAGGCAATATTAGGAGATAATTTTGACAATACAGTTATAAACCTTAAAGATATGGCTTCATCCAAGAATGAAGAGAATATACTTGCTCTGGGTCTCACGTGGTGCGCACCCACTAACTTTGATTATGTTCAGACAAGGATAGAAATTTTTCACTTTGTGCGTAAATTGAAATTACAAAAATATTTTATGAACGTTTCGAACAATGCTTTGAATCAAGCATCCAGTATCAGAGCCAATGAACAATATACGAATCTAAATGTGGAAGATATGACATTACTACATGATTTAGCAGAAATAGAATCTGGGGAAGAATTAGCAATAACATCTTCAGCTATGCTTGCATCTGTATCTGGTTTGGATATTTATGGTAGTATCAGTACTCCCAATAAACCCAAGTTGGTGTTTCTACCTAACATGCCTAGATATAAACTCAACACCTTTTCTGATAATCTGATCAAAGACCTCAAAGTCCTGGCTACAAAAGTCAGTAAAGACTTCATCCGTACTAATCATAACAAAAGGATCAACCATGAAAATCTTATGTCTAAAATCAAAGACCGCCAGGATATTGTTGTGCGATGGTCTGACAAGGGCGGTAATGTTGTTCTATGGCCGCTTGAAAAATAAAACAGTAAAGCACACAAGCAACTCCATGACAAAGAATGCTACTGCAGAATAAGCTCAACAACCATCATCAATGTCAAAGAGAAGTTACACAAAGCCCTCTATGAGTGGAGATCTAAAGAACTTCTGTCAAAGCATGAACTTGATTTTTTTAAAACAGATTATCTGGTTACACCCCTGTTGTATTTGATACCTAAAATTCACAAAAGTGCCACTGATTTCCCTGAAAGACCTATAATCACCGCTATAGGGGGTCTGTTTGACAATACATCTAAATACATAGACTTTTTCCGGCAGCAATATGTGTGCAAACGTCCGTCTTATTAAAGATACTGGAGATTTCCTTACCAAGATCTATGATATCCAATGGAAAGAAAACTATGTCTAGATGACTTTAGATGTAAACTCATTATATACGAGCATCAGACATAAAGATGGACTCAATGCCCTGAAATATTATCTGGGAAAAAGACCTGTGCATTACTATCTTCACACCACTATGCTACTGGAAATGGCTGAGTGGTGCTTGGACAACAATATTTTCTTTTTCAATAAGTTGTTTATAAACAACTGCGTGGCACAGCCATGGGTACCTGCTTCGCCCCCAGCTATCCTAATAAGCATATGGGCTGGTGGGAGGAGCAGGAACTCATGACCTCACACAGGGAAGCCATGAATAACAATGTTTTGATTTATGTCCGCTATATTGATGATTTATTTTTCTTGTGGCAGGGCACTGAGGAGTCAGCGCGTATGTTTGCTCATGAGATCAACAATAACTGTTGAATTTAACCTTTACCTGCAATACTAGCACAGAAAAAATCCACTTTTTGGATCTTGAAATCTTTATAGAGGAAGGCAAAATTCAATCCAAAACATACCGGAAACCCACTTCAGGCAATTCCATTTTGCACTTTAGTAGCTTCCATCCTACTAAATTGAAAGAAAATGTCCCTTACGCAGAATGTTTGAGGATGAAAGTAACTGCAGTACTAAAGCTAGTTTATCTACAGCTACTAACATTCTCTTTCTAAGACTGAAATCACTTGGCTAGACTCCTAACACTCTTAATATAGCACATGGTCAAACTAAGAACATTGAAAGACAAAATCTCTTGTTCCCTTCCGCTGAAGGTAGCAAACTTAAAAGACAGAGTCAGGTACTCCTAGACTCATTACTGTGTTTAACAACTATCATGCGTCATTACGAAAGATACTTTACAGACATTGGCAAACAGTGCATAGCGACCCGGTACTTGGGCCCAAAATATCGAGAGTACCCCCATCTCATTTAGACGTGCTAAATCCATGCGTCAGGAACTGGTTCGCAATGCGCCCAGTAGTGACAAAGGTAATAACTGGCTAAGACACACAGGTTTTTTTTTAGATGCTCCAAACGTAAAGCCTGCAGGTACTGGGTTAGCACTAAAGAGATCAATATACCTTTTAGACAATCCCCTTTTTCTATCAGAGGTGCATATGTATACATTACCTACTGGCGGTGGCCAGAAGGCAGTTATAGTTAGGACTTATTATCCATAGGAAAATTGTAACATTCTATTCCCAATAACTTTGGAGCTGGTTGATGAATCTTAGTAAAATGTTCAAAACTTGTGGGGCGCTCTGGTCCGCTCCTATTTTGAAAGTGTTGGGGTGATTCGGCAAGCGGGGGCTGAAAAAACAGGGGGGTCTCAAAACGTGTATTCTCTATGTTAATTCCCAGAGGAAATTTTAGACAATGCTACAGCCCCAACTGCTGAACGGAATTAAACCAAATTTGTTTCTGAAAGCACTGTTTTTGTTAAATGTTGTAAATCCGTTCAGTAGTTGTTGAGAAAATCAAAAAATAAAAGTTTTGATATATAGAGGCGCGGTGGATCCGCGCACCCTGCCAATCACGAGCTGTATTCTAAATGATTGTTAACACTGCAAACCAGGAAGTATTGGCAGCCATCTTGTGCCTTGGTAACCAAGGAACAAGAAAACAGAAAAACAAAAGGTGAAAAATAACAAAAGGGGGCAGGGTAGAAACACCCTGACCCCCTAGGCCTGCTCATGGGGTTCTACAAGGACCCCCAGGGGAAACAAAGCAATTTTTTTTTTTAAAACAGCGGAATGCACATTGGGTGCGCGGATCCAAAAAAAAGGAAAAAGAAAACGAAGCAAGGGCTTCCTCGCTTTGTTAATTTTAACGCCCGGGTGGGGTCAGGTCACAGGGGTATTTTATAATGTATATTTGTGGACCCAGGGAGTTCCCACAGCCCCGGGGACTGCAACTCTCGGGGCTTTCTATAAATATTCGCGGGGGCTCACAGCCCACCCACAGCCCCGGGGACCGCCACCCCCCGGGTCTTCATATTTTAATTGTTTTTACATGTGTGGGGGGCTCAAAACCCCCCACACATCCCGGGGACCGCCCCCTCCCCGGGGCTCTAAAATTTAAATTAGGGGGTCCGAAGCGAACCCCCAGCCCAGGAGACCACAACTCCCCGGGGCTTTGTGAATTTTGTGAGGGTCCGTAGGCCCCCCTCCTGGAGCCTGTGATGGCCCTCGGGACAGCCATCCACCCAGGGCCGGCTCCTGCAGTGTCCCAGGGTGCCCACCCTTGGGACACTGCTGTTTGCTACGGTAGGGTCAGGGGCATCTGGGCTCCCCCCACGGTCCTGATCATAGTGTAAAGGCCCCAGGAGATGGGGTCCCCAGGGCGAATAGAAATTAGTGGTAGGAGCCGGGTTATTTTAACGAAAAATTTGGAGTTGTGACCCTAGCGCGGCTCTCAGCGTGGCCCCTGGTGGGAACGCGCTGGGGTCGTGACTTCCAGTGCGGCCCCCTGATGTGAACGCGCTGAGTGCGCGACTTCAAAACGCACTGGGTGCGTTTATTATAAATTTAGGTTATATGCTTGGATTTTGGGTGGCTCTAATAAGACCCCTTGTGTTTATTGGGAGATTTTGGTACATACATGTAAGTGCCTATACAGAGTCTAAAGTTGTTGAGAAAGACTCTATTTCCCTCATCTGTGAAATGTACACCATCTCTCCTGTAGATGCCATCCATATTAAAAGGCAGATTGTTTTTGTATATGGACCACATCCTATAATCTCTGAGATAAGCTGAAAGAGCTTTATTGACATGTTTCCTAGCTTTCTCAATTTGTGGACAAAATTGATTGGAACAGTTCCATTTCTGTCTTTGGCATATTTTAGAGTAGAAAAAGGCAGTTTGAGGGAAACGTAACATCAATTCTGCAAAGGTTTCCTTTATTAACATTTCCAAACCTAGCCCAGCCAAAGTGCATAGGTCATTGCTACCACAGTGCGCAATTATGAGGTCGGGGTGTTGGAGATGCAAAAAGTATTTAACCAATGGCCTCAATTGGTGACACTTTAATCCTCTCTGTCCAATCCATTTAATGACTACATTTTACAAAGCTAGGTCTTTGCCAATAGCTCTGCTTTCAGCATACCTTTTGCACCAGAAAACATAGCTGTGTCTCACAATCCACACTCTGAGCATCTTGAAGGGAAGTCTGGATGCACTCAAAAGATGTCTGTAGGTGAAATAGGCAGTTGGAAAAAAAGATGCCCCTAAAATGGTTGACAAGATGCAGTTTAAAAAAAAGAAGAGAATGAATTGGTTGTTTGAGAACATTATAGAGTGACTGTGTTTAAAAAGCATGTTTCTTATTGATTAGTAAAAAGTGTTTGAAAGGTACATTAGATAGGATAAGCTGGTATTTTGAAAAGTCAAGCACACTTGCTATTTGAAATTGCAACATTGTGTGCTGAACTTGTGACCCTTATGTTTAGTTTAGTGTTCCATGAACTGTTACTATGGAAACAGGCATTAGGCAGAATGGGGTAGGGTTGGAAGTTATGTGTCTCATTAATATGTGTATTTCTTATAAATATTAAAGTAAAATGTAATTGCAATGAGATTTCTCAAGTCACTGGTATAGTTAACAGTAGTGTATTATGGAAATAAAATGGTAAAAGTATTTGTAATATACTTTTAAAGTCTCGTCTGGATCCACGGTGGGGGGCACGGACCAGGCGGGACTCCAGAAAATTGCAGAAGCAATTTTGGTTCAGTTAGAGGTCAGTTGGAAAGGGTTGATATGTGTAACCAATAGAAATGTGTCTTAGAATTTGAATTAACCTGGGAAGCAATCTAATTTGATATTTACATGTATATGTGTGCAGAATGAGAGGGAAACCTTGCCTATATTCATTGTGTGCCTAGGATAATCTGTTGTGTTATTCAGATACTTCATAGTCTACCAATCAATTTGATAGATGAATTAGTAATGTGTGAGGTGTACTATGTGGTGCTTTTGTTTTGTTTTTAAACATAAAATATAATTGATAACATTTTAAGTAAGTCATATATTTTGTAACAAAAAATATTTAATGTAGTTTTTTGTAATGAGTTAAAATGCTGTTTAATATACACTTTGGATACTATTATGTATGTTTTGGAAAAGGAATTTTTGATTATGACTGATTGTTTTAATGCGTGGAAGGTAACAAGACAAAATATCGAATTCAAAATATAGAATTACCAAAATATCGAAGTCAAAATATAGAATGGACAAAATATTGAATGGACAGAATGTAGTGGTGAAAAATATCAAATTGAAGGTAAGTAATTTAATATCAAATAGTAATTTTTACCCCTACGCTATCCAACGCTTTCCCTACTAATACTCTCTGGAGTGGGATTATTAAATATGTTAATTTATTTATTGGTATTTATTTTGAATTAATTTTGAATTATTTATTAATTGGTAATTAATTAAAATGTAATTGGTTATTAATGTTAATTAATTGATTAATTGGTAATTAATTAAAATAAAATTGGTCATTCATTGTTAATTAATAATTGGTAAGTAATTCAAATATAATTGGTAATTAATTTTAAATAATTGATTAATTGTTAATCATGTTAATTGTATTAATTTATTTTCAGTAGTGGGTTGTGGGTTTATAGGGGAATAGGGTGGGAAGTAATTTAATTATAAATAATTACATTTTTTAATTTATTTATTGGTTATTTTTGTTGAAATTAATTAATTTATTATAAAAAACTAATAATTTTTTTTTTTTAAATTAATTGGCATTAATATTTAATAAATTTTGAATAATATATGAAGTATTTACGTTCCCTACTGTCGCACTCTCTGGAGTGGGAATAGTAATTTTTACCCCTACGCTATCCAACGCTTTCCCTACTGTTGCTCTCATTGGAGTGGGAATAGTAATTTTTATCCCTACGCTATCCAATGCTTTCCCTACTGTTGCACTCTCTGGAGTGGGAATAGTAATTTTTACCCTTACCCTATCCAACGCTTTCCCTACTGTTGCACTCTCTGGAGTGGGAATAGTAATTTTTACCACTACGCTATCCAACGCTTTCCCTACTGTTGCCCTCACTGGAGTGGTAATAGTAAATGTTATATTTATTATTATATTAATTTTAAATGACTTTTAATCGAAATTTTGACTAACTATATTTTTTAAAACTATTTTTTTGATTCGATAAGTTTGTACTTACCTGTTTGTAGATAGGAATTCGATCTTTTTGCATTCTATATTTTTTCTTAGATATTTTGGTAATTCTATATTTGTGTATTCGATATTATGTCAGTGATCCGTGTGGATATGTACATTAGTAGATTAGTGCATAATTTTAGGTGTTGATTTCACATTGGAAATATATAAGTTGAGTTAAGTTACTACAGAGGTATAGTTAAAATATGCGACATCATTTTTGGTGTTTGGTTTCAATTTGAAGCTTGTATTGTGAATTTATCTGGTGTAGATTGTGTTCTGTGGAGAGATACTCATTTATGTTTTTAGTGAAATGGTGAGACTTATAGAAGAGAAACGAAAATGGTTTCTGCTTTGTATTTGGCTACATGTAATATTAAAAGTAGATGTAGAAAGGTAATGTAGCAGAGCAGATTTATGCAGTAGTTTTATTCTATAAAGAGTTTACTTGCTGAGCAAGTATTTCCTTGTTAGTACTGAGGCACTCCTCTAATCACCCTTTGAGCATCATACTCTAATTCATTCAGTATAGTAATACCTAAGTACTTATACATTCACTATGCAATGTGTTTGATACAGTCAAATGTGCACAATGTACGTCTGTGTCCACCCCTACAATCATCTTGACAGAAGCTTGTCCTTATCTAATGACTCTGCTGAAACATGAGCACTTATAAACTAATCCTGCTGTCAACTACTAGCCCTCTAGGAACCAAGTCACTGTCTATGCACTTGTAGAATGATTCAGGCATTGAAACAAGCAGTGGTACACTCAAACGTACACAATGTATGCGGTCCCCTAACCCCTTGCAGACCACTGACTTAGACCTGCAAAAGTCCAGGTAATAGTCATGCTTGTCTGGAATCACACGGTGAGTATGTGTCAACTCCTACAATCATCTTGACAGAAGCGTGTCCTTATCTAATGACTCTGCTGAAACAGAAGCACTTATAAATGTGTCCTGCTGTCAACTACTAGCACTCTAGGAACTCAGTCACTGTCTATGCACTTGTAGAATAACTCAGGCATTGAGATAACCAATGGTACACTCAAATGTACACAATGTATGCAGTTCCCTAAGCCCTTGCAGACTACTGAGTCAGTCTTGCAGAAGTTCAGGTAAAAGTCATGCTCGTCTGGAATCACACTGTGAGACTGTGTCCACTTCTACAATCATCTTGACAGAAGCATGTCCTTATCTAATGACTCTGCTGAAACATGAGCGCGTATAAACGTATCCATCCATCATCAAGAAGCACTCTAGTAACCCAGTCACTGTCTATGCACTTGTAGAATTACTCAGGCATTGAGACAAGCAGTGGTACACTCAAATGTGCACAATGTATGCAGTCCCATAAGCCCTTGCAGACTACTGAGTCAGTCCTGCAAACGTTCAGGTAATAGTCATGCTTGTCAGGAATCACACTGTGAGTCTGTGTCCACTCTTACAATCATCTTGACAGAAGCATGTCCTTATCAAATGAATTTGCTGAAACATGAGTGCTTATAAACGTATCCTGCTGTCAACTAGTAGCCCTCTACAAACCAAGGCACTGTCTATGTACTTGGAGAATGACTCAGGCATTGAGACAAGCAGTGGTACACTGAAATGTGCACAAGGTATGCAGTCCCTAACCCCTTGCAGACTACTGAGTCAGTTCTGTAAAAGTGCAGGTAATAGTCATGCTTGCCTGGAATCAAACTGTGAGTCTGTGTCCACTCCTACATCATCTTGACAGAAGCTTGTCCTTATCTAATGACTCTTCTGAAACATAATCCCTTATAAACTTATCCTGCTGTCAACTACTAGCACTCAAGGACACAAGTCACTGTCTATGAACTTGGAGCATGTCATTGAGACAAGCAGTGGTACACTCAAATGTGCACAATGTATGTGGTCTCCTAACGCCTTGCAGACTACTGAGTCAGTCCTGTAAAAGTCCAGGTAATGGTCATGCTTGTCTGGAATCACACTGTGAGTCTGTGTCCACTCCGACAAACATCTTGACAGAAGCATGTCCTTATCTAATGACTCTGCTGAAGCATGAGCGCTTATAAACTTATCCTGCCTATCATGTGTACTTTAGTAAATTAATTGTGATTTCAAAAGGAAGTGTTTAACTGGTTTTTATGTAGAATGTGTTTGTTTAGTAATAGAATAGTATATTTTATAGATTTATTTAAATAATATATATATTTTTTACAGATATTGTTCATCATCATTAATAGAAACATATTATGGGTAGTTAAACAGAAAAGGGGAAACAACAGAAAAAGGACTATTATTTTAAGAATATTCAACAGCAAATATTGGATGAACAACAATATGTGGGCAAAAAGAAATTGACTTGCGGTAAGAGAATAAAAGATTTTTTTTAAACTTTCAAAGCCTAGAAACAGTGTGCAGATTATGGAAAGTACAAAGAATGCCTCAACAACAAATAAGAAGAAAGGAAACGTAAAAAATTTGAAATTACATTCAAAACACACAACGTATGGTAAAAGGAGGCAGTGTCAGTATAAAGAAATTGATGTGTTTTATCTAGAAACCCGATTCAATATTGTGACCTTATGCCCCTATACAGCTATAATCAATAAATATCCCGATAATGGCATAATAATCATAGCCATATTTCAGTAACTCGCCTCTGCAGTCCATGACACAGCAGAAGCTACTTCCTTAGATTCCTAGAGAGCACACCGAGTTCTTTCGACACACCAAACCCCCAGCAACCTGGGAAAGCCCCGCTTGCTTTGTTGTGATTTGTAATAGAACTCCTGCGAGCACTGTAAGAACGACCAGTTCTTAGTGACATCTTTATTGACGTCTTATGTCCAAACTTTACGTCAAACTCAGGACCTTTCAGGTATAAATATACCAACGTTGCCTTAAGCAAACACACGGTGGTGATTCTGGAGCAGAGCAGCTAATCTACTTTCCGAGAGCCCAGCAGAAGCAAGAAGCCCACGGACGCTGCCCCTCCTCTTTGACATGCTGAGAACGACGCTGTCTTTTCTCCTGCCGAGAAAATCCAGCTCCGGCGTTTCCAGCCTACCCTTGCGGGTGACTGGAATATCGAGTCCTGAGAGTGAGATACAAGACCTCCTACATTCTATTCCCAAGGTACAGTGCTGACTAAACCCTTAGAGAGAATTCTTGAACAGATCCTTGGCAACAAACCTACTTAACTTCAATTGCTACTTACTTACTCCTTCCCATGTATTAGGCTTAGGTCAGGTACACCGGGGTAGGCGTATTTTAGAAGCACCAGTTGAGCACGTTAGCCTATGTATATATGTATATATATATTTTATCCATTTTTAAGTGTCTTATGGCTAAGAAACCATATCAATGCTTTTACAGTATTATTTCATAATACTCCTTTTACTGTACGTACTTTTCTTTATAACAAGTCTTGCAATTGTGGCAATTCATTTCTCTTGCATGAGAAGGAAGACTGCTCAATAAATAATATCTTTTATTGAAAACGCCGGTCTCTCTATTCTCTGCACCCTGGTGAAATTAAAACTGCACAACTGACTGAGTGAAATAGCTGTCTATTGTTTCACACGACTCTAGAGATTGACTCTTATTCTGAGGGAGCAAAGTTGTCATGTTTATGCGGTTGTCGGAAGCTGAATCCCTTCTTGTCTGAGCCAGGGAAGCTGATCACTTCCTATTCAGTTAAGAAAGTTTCCAGTGACCTCTGAGCTAGCTGGCGCAAACCTAAATTAAGTCTAACATAGTCAGTTGAGACCTAGAAGACCTCAGTCCTACGTCTACACTGCTGTTTATGTTATTCCAATGCGCAGGGCCTATAGGGAAAATAGGAACTACACTACAAAATAAGAAAGAAGATGTTTTACAATTGAGTTGTCTTTAATTTCTTGAAAGATGTGAAGAAATACAAAAGAAGAGCATATTTTATAAAAATAAAAAAGAAATTTAAATTATTGTTGAGAAGGCTTTTAAATTAAAAAGGAAATTATTCATTGTAGTTTTAAACAGATTCGATCGCAAGATAAGCCAATACTTTTTATGAAGGCCAAAAGTAAGAAGAAAAGAGTAATTAACAGAACTAATTTTTGTGATATTTTTTGGGGTGAATGGAAGCACAGTTCAAGTTCAAAGCCTTTTTTGAATGAAGATAGTTATTTTCAGACCAATACTTTATTGCTTGCAGTTGATACCAGTGATTGAGCTTATGAGGTTAGAAATGGTTGTCCTATTGAGAAAGAGAAGATGGTTCATAGAAATGTAGAAGAACTATTAGCTGATAAAGTTCTACGAGACGTCCTAAAGCCCCAGTGTAAACTTGGGATTGTAGTAGTATTTGCGGTATGCAACAATCAATCAATCAATCAAAGACATTTATAGAGCGCACTACTTACCCGTAGGGTCTCAAGGCGCTGGGGGGAGGGGGGTGCCGTTACTGCTCGAACAGCCAGGTCTTCAGCTTCTTCCTGAAGGAGAGGTGGTCTTGGGTCAGGCGCAGGTCGGTCGGGAGGGAGTTCCAGGTCTTGGCGGCCAGGTAGGAGAAGGACCTTCCTCCTGTTGTCGCTCTTCGGATGCGGGGGACGGCGGCGAGGGCGTGGTTGGCTGATCGGAGGTGGCGTTTGGGAGCGTAGAAGTTGATTCGGTTGTTGAGGTAGCTCGGGCCTTGGTCGTGTAGGGCTTTGTGTGCGTGGGTGAGGAGGCGGAAGGTGATTCTTTTGTTGACGGGGAGCCAATGCAGGTCTCTCAGATGTCCGGAGATGTGGCTGGTTCGCTGGAGTCTCTTCTGTAGCTTGGCGATGGTACCGGCGTAGAGGGCGTTGCCGTAGTCCAGTCGGCTGGTGACGAGGGCCTGGGTGACGGTCTTCCTGGTCTCGGTGGGGATCCACCAGAAGATCTTCCGTAGCATGCGTAGGATGTTGAAGCACGCTGAGGAGACGGCGTTGACTTGCCTGGTCATGGAGAGGGAGGAGTCCAGGATGAAGCCCAGGTTGCGTGCGTGGTCTGTCGGTTTGGGTGCGGTGCCCAGGGCGGGAGGCCACCAGGAGTCGTCCCAGGCGGAGGGCGAAGAGCCCAGGATGAGGACCTCCATCTTGTCTGAGTTCAGTTTCAGGCGGCTGGTCGTCATCCACTCGGCTACATCTTTCATCCCTTCGTGCATATTGGCTCTGGCGGCGGCGGGGTCGTTGGTCAGGGAGAGGATCAGCTGGGTGTCGTCGGCGTAGGAGATTATGTTGAGGTTGTGTTGGCGTGCGATGGCCGCGAGGGGGCTCATGTAGACGTTGAAGAGGGTGGGGCTCAGCGAGGATCCTTGAGGGACGCCGCAGATGACTTCGGTGGCCTCTGACTTGTACGGTGGTAGGCGGACTCTCTGTGTTCTTCCGTCGAGGAAGGAGATGATCCATTCCAGAGCCTTCTCCTGGATTCCGACGTTGCTGAGGCGCTGTACTAGGGTGCGGTGGCAGACAGTGTCGAATGCCGCGGAGAGGTCTAGGAGGATGAGGGCCGCTGTGTCTCCGTTGTCCATCAGGGCTCGGATGTCGTCGGTGGCAGCGATGAGGGCGGTCTCGGTACTGTGGTTGGCTCGGAAGCCGGATTGTGAGGGGTCGAGGGATCCATTCGTCTCGAGGAAGGCGGCCAGCTGCTTGTTGACGGTCTTCTCGATGACTTTGGCTGGAAACGGGAGGAGCGAGATGGGGCGGTAATTTTTGAGTTCGGTGGGGTCCGCTGTGGGTTTCTTGAGTAGAGCGCTGAGTTCGGCGTGCTTCCAGCTCTCAGGGAAGGTGGCGGTGTCGAAGGAGGTGTTGATAATGTCCCGCAGGTGGGGTGCGATGACAGCGTCGGCCTTGTTGAAGACGTGGTGGGGGCAGGGGTTGGTCGGGGATCCAGAGTGGATGGAGTTCATCATGCGGACGGTGTCTTCGGTGCTGATCGGAGTCCAGGCGCGGAGGGTGGTGGTGGGGGGCGGTGGTTCGGTCGTGGTGTTCGTTGGTTGAGTGCTGAAGCTGTTGTGTATGTCCGTGATCTTGTTGTGGAAGTAGGAGGCGAGGGAGTTACAGAGGTCTTGCGATGGGGTGATGTCGTTGTTTCCTGCGCTGGGGTTGGATAGCTCTTTCACGATGTTGAAGAGTTCCTTGCAGTTGTGTGCGTTGTTGTCCAGCCGGTCCTTGAATGCAGTTTTCTTGGCGGCGCGGATCAGCTGGTGGTGCTTCCGGGTGGCAAGCTTGAAGGTGGTCATGTTGTCCGGTGTTGGTTCCTTTTTCCAGCCTTTCTCGAGGGCTCGACAGTTCTTCTTGGAGCTCTTGAGTTCGTCGGTGAACCATGGGGGTTTCTTGCTGCCGGGTCTGCTGGGCGGGGTCCTCAGCGGGGCGAGTTCGTCCGCGCAGTTGCTGATCCACTTCGTGAGGTTGTCGGCGGCCTGGCTGGGGTTCGCTGAGCTGGCAGGAGGGTGCTGGCTCAGGGAGGTAGCGAGCTGGTCGGCTGTGATATTGTTCCAGCTTCTGCGGGCAACCTGTTGCTGGTGGTGGTGGATCGTCGTTCTTTTGAAGGTGAAGTGGACACAGCTGTGGTCCGTCCATTGAAGTTCTGTGGCATGGCTGAAGGCGATGTCTGTGCTGGAGGAGAAGACGGCGTCGAGTGTGTGTCCGGCGAGGTGGGTGGGGGTGGACACCAGCTGCTTGAGTCCAAGATTGGCGAGGTTGTCGATCAGGGTGCTGGTGTTGCGGTCGTTGTTGTTCTCCAGGTGGAAGTTGAGGTCCCCCAGGAGGATGTAGTCAGCGGAGGGGAGGGCATGCGGGCTGACGAAGTCGGCGATGTCCTCGCTGAATTGAGTGCGTGGTCCCGGAGGTCGGTAGATCAGGGTGCCTCTGAGGGTGGTCTTCGGGTCGGTGTGGATCTGGAAATGCAGGTGTTCGGCGGTGGTAAGGGTGTTGTCGGTGCAGGTCGTGATGCGGATTGTGTTCCTGTAGATGATGGCGATGCCTCCTCCCATCTGGTTGGCGGTGCGGTCCCTCCGGGTGATCTTGTAGCCCTCAGGGATGGCGATGGCGATGTCGGGAGCTGAAGAGGCGTTCAGCCAGGTCTCCGTGAGGAAGGCAACGTCCGGGGCTGTGGTGTCTAGGAGGTTCCAGAGTTTGATGGCGTGTCTGTGGACGGAGCGGGTGTTGAGGAGGATGCACTTGAGGTGGTTGCTGCTGGTGTTCGGCTTGGCAGGTGCTGGTGGCGGGCAGGTCCGGATGCAGGTGAACTTGCAGGCGTGGCAGCTGAAGGGTCCGTGGGAGCGTCGTGGGGTGGCTCGGTAGCATCCTGGGGTTCGGCCGGTGTTGAGTGCGATGAGGGTGGCGGCGGTGTACGTCAGGCGGGTCGGCCGGGGTCCTCGTGGGCCAGGGGTCCTGGCACTGGGCGCGGTCCAGGTGCGGACGGGCGCAGACGGGCTTACCTTTGGCGCGCCTTCGGCGCACAATCGGCGCGCCCGCTGCGCGTGACCGCTGCGCGTTCGCACGGTCGCCATATATGGCGAAGTGCCCGGGGGGGCGGAGCAGCTGGGAGGCGGGAGCGGGGAGGGTACAGAAAGAAAAAAGGGGCGGGGTTAGCGGCGGTGGCGGGAAGCGGGGAGCGGGGAGGGAAGGCGAAGGGCAGTAACAGGCAGCAAAAACAGGAAAAACAGAAGTCAAAAACACAACAATTCACACAATTCTAAACAATAATGACAACAGGGACACAGGGAGGGAAGCGGACCACGCCGCTCGAAGGAGGGGGCGTGGTCACGCGGCGGCAGCCGGGCAGCGAGGCAGTAAGGCGGGGGGGGCACACGCAGCAGCTGGTGGCCGTGCGGCGCGGGGCTGTCCTAGAACTAGGTCACACTCACCTGCGTCGCACGGTCGCCATATATGGCCAAGTGCGCGGGGGGCGGAGCAGCTGGGAGGCGGGAGCGGGGAGGGTACAGAAGGAAAAAAGGGGCGGGGTTAGCGGCGGTGGCGGGAAGCGGGGAGCGGGGAGGGAAGGCGAAGGGCAGTAACAGGCAGCAAAAACAGGAAACAAATACAATGGTAGTTGTGGAGCTGCACAGCTTATGTTAGGTTCAATCAGGTTTATCTCAGATAGATAATATTTGTTGATTTTGGAGGTGCTCAATAAGGAGGCGTCGAGGGCCCTACGACGTCTAATTGATTGTTAGATACGTGAGACCAGAGAACCTCTGGTATCATCCCCAGTTGGCACACTCAATGTTTGCATTTCCTTAGTGAAAAGAAATCTGCTTCCATTCAATGTTCGTTTTGCTTCATTTATTTCATGAATTTGATAATGGTTTATACCAATGCGTTTCACATTACTTCATAGTTTGTTGTCAATGAACATAATCAGGCAATATCATTACGTGTCCAATGCATTTCGGGCATTTAGAAACATGCCCTTCATCAGGGAATGACACTAAAAATAATAATATAAATGAACGTTAATCAAAGCAAATCATGTGCATATAGTCATTGTCAAAAAAACGATATCAAAGACATTAGTTTATCGATTAGCATAACATTCAATGTGCTGCATGCATCTGAACAAATGAGTTATAGTATGAGGGAATTGATGCTGTGGGTTAAAAGAGTATGTTTCGAAAATTCACTTACATGCCTTTGTTCTGAACGGTGGATCGGAATCTAAAGGTGAGTAAATGTAAAAAAGTTCGTCAGACCTGATACGCGAATTAAGGGTTTGCCTGTGCGTTACATGCAAGGCTTTGTATTTTATGGAACTGACCTTAGTAGTTTACGAGTGGCGCGTTGTGTCCGCAGCTCGTCTCCTTGAAACGCCGGTAAAAGCAAAAGCTTCCCGCGTTAGTAATATTCAAAGTGTCAGAGGTCACGTGTTTGGTCACGTGTTTTCGAGATGGAAAAAAGACTGTAGATCGCGGTACAGGTTGAGGCGTCCGGTCGGCGAGTTGTATCAAACTAAACATAGCTTATTTGTTAAGAATTGTGAATAAATAAAAAGTAAATAAATAAAAAGTTAATTACGGGAATGTATTACGAGAGGAGTGGATTAAAAGAAGAAAAATATAATTTTACAGTGTAGTGTGGGGGATCGAACTGGCTTGGGGTTATTCTGTCATGAACAATGGGTTGTTCATGAGGCTAACGTACAAGCCTGATATCATCGGGTAAAAAACGGGTTTATGTCGTGTCAAAGGTGTTAAGTGTTTGGGAGCATGCACAATTACAACAATATAGATTTACAGAGCAATAATCTTATAGGTAACACGCAAGTTCTATTCTCTCATTTAAGCCCATAGGTTTTTGGCTTGACAATTTGTGAATCCAGTAGTTTTCGCGTTGTAGGAGAAATTTATTATTGTCTCTCCCTTCCTGTTTGGAAACAGTCTCTAGA
The DNA here is from genome assembly GCF_964263255.1 of Lissotriton vulgaris. NCBI lineage: Eukaryota > Metazoa > Chordata > Amphibia > Caudata > Salamandridae > Lissotriton > Lissotriton vulgaris. The sequence continues at coordinate 83,027,668 of NC_141690.1, read as the reverse complement.
AGGATGTATTTTACTTGGGAAACAGGTAGACAAGGCTGATTTCAGATTCTTAAGTCTGATGTTAGATCTGTGTTCAGTAAGGCGCACTTTGATGCATCGCTCAGTTTTCCTACTCAAATTGCAACAACTTCAACTGAACCCACAAGAAAAAATATTGCTATGCACTGCTGACGTTTGCAGTCTATATACAAACATACCTCACAACATGGGCATTGAAGCAATGGAATCAGCTATTTTGAACATTGACGTGGACCATGACTTCCAACTGTTCCTGATGGAACTTATGCAGTTCACTTTATACCATAGCTACTTCAGAGTGCAGGACAAATGGTATCAACAACTGACAGGGATGGCTATGGGCAATTCAGCCGCGCCTGTATATGCGAACATTTTCATGCACTGGTATGAAACCCAACATATATTAAAGGACAACAACTGGACAAACCACCTCAAAATGATATCAAGATACATTGATGACTTTTTCATCATATGGACGGACTCAGAAGAGAAACTCAAAACCCAACTGAACATATTTAACTCTATCGACCAAAGGATCCAACTAACTTGGGACATTTCAGACACATCAGTAAATTTCCTAGATGTTAAAGTCACAATAACCCCAAATGGATTCGTCACAGACCTCTATGTGAAACCCACCGATAGGAATAACATGCTATTGTACTCTAGTTTTCACGAACCAAATCTGATCAGAAATCTACCATACTCCCAAATGGCAAGGGTCAAAAGAATCACCTCAGATCCAACCACTCTCAAAACAAGACTAAGCGAAATGTCCAACAAATTCGTGCAAAGGGGTTACCCAAAAAATCTAGTGGATGAAACCATGAACAGGATACACAACTTGGAAAGAACCAAACTTCTCACACCAACCCCCAAACCTGAACAAACACAGACAGTAGTGGTTTCAAAATATGCCACCAACAGTAAGAAATTCAAACAAATAATTACGAAACATTGGACAATCCTTAATCTTGAACCAGACTTCAACAACGCATTCAGTCAACCCCCGATATTTGCGTACACCAGACCAAAAAATCTGGGAGAAATTCTACAAAGCAAACCCAATGATACCAACATATACACTGGAACCAAACCTTGTCTAAACTGTGGCAACTGCAACAGCATTATTAAGGGACACATCATAAATCATCCAACTAAAGGCTATCCAATAAAACTACGAGTCAATGCCACCTGTGACTCCAGCAATCTAATATATGGAATTAAATGTCCGTGTGGAAAGATATACGTCGGGAAAACTGAGCGACGCATCAAAGTGCGCCTTACTGAACACAGATCTAACATCAGACTTAAGAATCTGAAATCAGCCTTGTCTGCGCATTTTGTTGAACAACAACATAACGTTTCCCAAGTAAAATACATCATTCTAGAGACTGTTTCCAAACAGGAAGGGAGAGACAATAATAAATTTCTCCTACAACGCGAAAACTACTGGATTCACAAATTGTCAAGCCAAAAACCTATGGGCTTAAATGAGAGAATAGAACTTGCGTGTTACCTATAAGATTATTGCTCTGTAAATCTATATTGTTGTAATTGTGCATGCTCCCAAACACTTAACACCTCTGACACGACATAAACCCGTTTTTTACCCGATGATATCAGGCTTGTACGTTAGCCTCATGAACAACCCATTGTTCATGACAGAATAACCCCAAGCCAGTTCGATCCCCCACACTACACTGTAAAATTATATTTTTCTTCTTTTAATCCACTCCTCTCGTAATACATTCCCGTAATTAACTTTTTATTTATTTACTTTTTATTTATTCACTATTCTTAACAAATAAGCTATGTTTAGTTTGATACAACTCGCCGACCGGACGCCTCAACCTGTACCGCGATCTACAGTCTTTTTTCCATCTCGAAAACACGTGACCAAACACGTGACCTCTGACACTTTGAATATTACTAACGCGGGAAGCTTTTGCTTTTACCGGCGTTTCAAGGAGACGAGCTGCGGACACAACGCGCCACTCGTAAACTACTAAGGTCAGTTCCATAAAATACAAAGCCTTGCATGTAACGCACAGGCAAACCCTTTATTCGCGTATCAGGTCTGACGAACTTTTTTACATTTCGTCACCTTTAGATTCCGATCCACCGTTCAGAACACAGGCATGTAAGTGAATTTTCGAAACATACTCTTTTAACCCACAGCATCAATTCCCTCATACTATAACTCATTTGTTCAGATGCATGCAGCACATTGAATGTTATGCTAATCGATAAACTAATGTCTTTGATATCGTTTTTTTGACAATGACTATATGCACATGATTTGCTTTGATTAACGTTCATTTATATTATTATTTTTAGTGTCATTCCCTGATGAAGGGCATGTTTCTAAATGCCCGAAATGCATTGGACACGTAATGATATTGCCTGATTATGTTCATTGACAACAAACTATGAAGTAATGTGAAACGCATTGGTATAAACCATTATCAAATTCATGAAATAAATGAAGCAAAATGAACATTGAATGGAAGCAGATTTCTTTTCACTAAGGAAATGCAAACATTGAGTGTGCCAACTGGGGATGATACCAGAGGTTCTCTGGTCTCACGTATCTAACAAGCAAAAACAGGAAAAACAGAAGTCAAAAACACAACAATTCACACAATTCTAAACAATAATGACAACAGGGGCACAGGGAGAGAAGCGGACCACGCCGCTCGAAGGAGGGGGCGTGGTCACGCGGCGGCAGCCGGGCAGCGAGGCAGTAAGGTGGGGGGGCACACGCAGCAGCTGGTGGCCATGCGGCGCGGGGGTGTCCTAGAACTAGGTCAGGAATCTATTAATATTTTATGCAATTTCTTAAGAGAGTACAGTATAAAAAAAGTGTTAAACAAAAGATTATGATGTTGCAAGGGCTAGATTCTTGCAGAGTGAGAGAAAATACTGGTTTGCAAGGTCATTCTCTGGCTTGTCTTTCTAGGAAAGTATGTCAAAGTATTTTTCATCATTTTAGAATGTTAGCAGTACATCATTCTCAAATGCGGAAGTTAGTGAGAAGATTGTATTAGGCAAAAAGTCCAGCAAAAATGTTAAATGAGTTGAACAGTGCTCTTTTGCATGGGGCAGTATCAGATGTAAAAAAGGTTTGTGATATAATAGAGTTTTGTTACTTTGGTCCAGAAAAAGAGAGTGCAAAAAGTGAGACATTAATAGAAGTAGATGTTGAAGAGAATGTAGAACATACTATTACAAAAAGTTTGAAGAACATATTACAAAGTGTAAGTGTCGGACTCACAACAGGTTCCAGGCAGAAACCAGCTTCCTCAGAAGTGTAGACAGTGTCTCTCTCTGTTACAAACGACACCACACACCCAGTGAAATAGAAACACACACAGGTCTGAGTGGTCGTTAGAAAAGAGAGAGACCAAAACCCATAGGTCTCCTGAATAGAAGATAGGGCACTTGGGAAGGATAAGCGAAGAGTACGCAGTAACCTGCAGAGGAGAAAGAAAACAACACATACAACAGGGTCTTAGCGGATTCAAAAAAAGGACACCAAACTAAGGAGACAATATGTGTATGTACCAAGTGTGCTGCAATGCTCTTACCTGCCCATGGAGTGCAGAGAACCCAAAAAGGTTTTCAAGAAAGAAAAGGTAAATACGAACCAAAAGATGGGTGTATACTTTGGTCTCTCCAAAACAAAAGGATAAGAAATTCCTTGGGATCAATAATAGTCTTGAGTCACTTCCCAATAGGTATCATCCCACAATAGATAAAGGTAGGTACAAGTTAATCCTCTCTGTGTAGGCAAAAAACACAACGTTCATGAATGCGTGCAAAATGTTCACCGAGAGACTTTCCAACTCGCTAACTTCGCGGCGGGTCTCAGTGCACCAAAAGAACTACGCGGAGAAATGTCCGCAAAACAAAGGCAGAGAGTTCTCAGCAGAATATTGCAGCGAGTAGGTGCGGAGGCACCGGGGAGCCGAAGAGAGACTGACGGCACCAGGCAGTGATTCCAGGCGGCACACCTGTGAGCCGTTTAGGGAGAAGGCGGGGTAAATCCAATCTCCACGTCGGGAAAGGGAAAAGGCAGGAGACTTGAAACAAAACTCCGTAGAGGATCTTGAAAGGGACCGCGTGAGCCCACGCGGTCTCGAGGAGAGCAATCTCCGGGATGGGGAAAGAGGGGAGACACACGACCACAGTTCACGGGGAACACAGGAACAGTATCAGAGAATACTCTGGTCGGGCACCAGGCAGGAATCCAAGAACGAAAACCAAGCACCGCCAAGAAGAGGGAGGAGACATATGAACCTCCCAGGCAGCAGCTGATTGGTGCAAAGGAGGCAAGGTTTCCAGATCCCGCCTCAAGGCATTCTGGGACATGTAGTCCCTGGTAGGAAAAAGCACATTACAACACACTTGGCACAGGACTTGAAGGCCTAGATTCCCCCTAAGAGCTACGGGTCCTAACAGTACCCCCCCCTAAAGGCCTACGCACAGGTCGAGGTTTGGAGGGATGAAGAGCATGGAACCTACGTATCAGTCTAGGGGCATGAATGTTATCAGCTGGTTCCCAGGTCCTGTCTTCTGGAGGGTAACCCACCCAGTCAATTAAATACTGGAGTCTACCCCTCGGCCTGCGTGAGTCTAGAACTCTTTGCACCTCGTATTCTATGTCTCCCTCAACCATGACAGGGGGGGGAGGAGGTTCCGGGAGTAGAGGGGCCACATAAGGTTTCAGAAGGGATGTATGAAAAACAGGATGTATCAGCATATCAGGGGGCAGGACCAATTTGAGAACCACCGGGGAAATGACTTTTTGTATTTCAAAGGGCCCTAGATAGCGTGGTTGTAATTTACGAGGCCCTTCGAGTCTCAAGTTCTTAGATGATAACCAAACCCTATCGCCTACTGAATAAACAGGAGCAGGTCTTCTATGTTTGTCCTCTTGGGCCTTCATTTGCTCTTTCGCCAGGGTTAGTTCTGATTTGGCTTGTTCCCATATCTGTAACAGGGTTTGGTGATGATCGAGAACCGCAGGGTTTAACGTATCAGAGGGGAGTACCTCAAGAGGGAGTATTTTGGGGTGATAACCAGTGGTGAAAAAGAACGGAGAAATCTTAGAAGCAGTGTGTGTAGAATTATTGTACGCAAATTCTGCTAGAGGTAGTGCTTGTACCCAATCCTGACATGAGGTGGTTATCAAACACCTGAGATACTGCTCTAAGGTTTGATTTGTCCTCTCTGTTTGCCCGTCTGTCTGGGGGTGATAGGCTGAGGATAACCTATGATCAATGTAGAGAGATTTGCATAACCCTTGCCAGAATCTAGAAACAAATTGGGGACCCCGGTCTGATACTATAACAGAAGGCAATCCATGTAACCGGACAATTTCTCGGATAAACACCTCTGCTAACTCCACTGCTGAGGGGATCTTTTTTAGGGGTACAAAATGGGCCATTTTGGACAACAGATCCACTACCACCAGAATGGTGGTATATCCATGAGTGTTGGGTAAATCTGTTATGAAGTCCATGCTAAGGGTGGTCCAGGGACAGTTGGGAACAGGAAGGGGCTGTAGTAATCCCACAGGTACGGAATGTGAGGCCTTTTGGCGGGCACATGTGGGACAGGTCTTGACATGATGCTTAACATCATGCGATAGTTGTGGCCACCAAAACCATCGTTGACAGAGACTCTTAGTTTTGTTTTCCCCCGGATGACCTGCTAAGGGCATATTGTGACACCATTGTAAAACAAGGTGGTGCAATTCTGTAGTAGGTAAAAAGATTTTATTGTCATGATACCACAGATTGTCCACGATGGTGTTTTTTGAATCTTGTAACCAGGTGAGCGGATCTAAAGGGGCATAAGCCTGTTCTAAGTGCTCCAAGAAGGTACGTGAATCAGGAATTCTTTCCCCTATAGCCACTAGTCTACTCTCAGGCATAAGAGGCAACGGCTTCTCCTGAACCCACTTGTTCTCCTTACCCAGTCTGGATAAAGCATCCGCCTTACCCTGTCTTATTCCTGGCCTGAAATGAATCACAAAATCATATTCCCCAAAAAATGCAACCCACCGTAGCTGTCTCGGTGTCAGGGCTTTAGCTGTTTGAAAGTATTGTAAGTTCTGATGATCAGAATAAACAGTGATCACATGAGGGGAACCTAAAAGGTAGTGACGCCATTTTTGGAAGGCTCGCTTGATTGCAAGGAGTTCCCTTTCCCCAATAGTATAATTTTGTTCTGATTGTGTCAAGGTTTTTGAAAAATACGCAATAGGATGGAGGGTACCTTTGATGCTGTCACGTTGCGATAACACGCCACCCACCGCGTATTGTGAAGCATCCACTTCCAAGAAGTAGGGTTGCGTTTCGTCTGCATGTTTCATAATGGGATCGGAAGTGAAACTGACCTTAAGAGCCTGAAAGGCTTTTTCGGCTTCCACATCCCAGATAAACTCAACCCCTTTTTTAAGCAGGCGTGTGATGGGAGCTACCAGGTCAGAAAAATGGTCCACAAACCTTCTATAAAAGTTGGCAAATCCTAGGAAGGATTGAATCTCCTTTACGGAAGTGGGACTGGCCCACTCTATGATGGCAGAAATTTTTGCAGGATCCATATGTATCCCCTTGGAGGAAATAACAAATCCTAAAAAGGCTACGCTGTGGGTATGGAAGATGCACTTGTCAAGTTTTGCAAATAGGTGATGTTCTTGTAGTTTTCCCAATATGGCTTGTACATGGGACACATGTTCAGACTCGTTAGAGGAATAAATTAGTATATCATCGATATACACAATGACAAAAATGTCCAGATACTCCTGCAGTATCTCGTTTATAAAAAACTGAAACGCTGCGGGAGCATTACATAGCCCGAAGGGCATGACGTTGTACTCATAGAGCCCAAATTTCGTTCGGAAGGCAGTCTTCCATTCATCCCCTCTTTTAACTTTGATCAGGTGATAGGCTCCTCTTAAGTCGAGTTTGGTAAAAATAGTGGCCTTTCTAACCTGATCAAGCAGCGTGGAAATGAGGGGAAGAGGATATTTGTTTTTTATAGTGGCTTTATTCAATACTCTGTAGTCTAGGCAAGCTCTGAGTCCCCCTTCCCGTTTAGGAATAAAAAAAAGGGGGGATGGATGACACTGGCGAGGTGGAATGACTGATGAAACCTTTGGCCAACATGTCTTGTAAATATTCTTGCAGGTATTTAGTCTCTGTTTCCGTAAGCGCATATATGCGACTAACAGGTAAATCAGCGCCTGGTATTAAATCTATCCTACAATCGTAGGAACGATGTGGCGGTAAGGCCACTGCTTTTACATCATCAAATACGTCAGCAAATTGTCTATATTCAAAAGGTAATGTAGCCCCGTCAATAGTGGTAGAGGCACAATACACAGGAGTATGCCAGTGGTTGATGTCTCTATAACAATGAGTAAGACAGTGAGCTGAGCGTAGGGTAACAGTTCTGGCTACCCAATCTATATGGGGATTATGAGTCTGAAGCCAGGGTACACCCAAGATAGCCCCAAAATTGGGGGTATCAATTAGGTCAAAGGATATGCTCTCACTATGACCATTGTCGCATAACACAAGAATGTCAGGGGTATGGTATTTCAACATCCCAGATGATAGGGCGGATCCGTCTACTGCTCTGACATTTTCAGGTACGTCCTTTTTTATGAACTGCATACCCAAGGATTTAGCTAGAGTGATATCCAGGAAGATACCTGTTGCCCCTGAGTCCAAAAGAAGAGCCATAGAATGTCTTCCCTGTGAAGGCAACACTAATACCACTGAAATGGTAAAAGGTTTGGGAATGGATGAATATGTGTTAGCCACATATTTAGAGGTCTGAGACAGATAGGGACTTGGAAGAGCGACCTCAGTACTCCCCAAGTCAACTAGTTTTCCGAAGGCATAGTCTTAGAGTATTTCGGCAACCCCCCACTCAAGGAATTTTTGGGCTTCACAGGACATTCACGGGCAAAATGGCCAGCCTATAGGCAAAGATTTAGCTTTCGCCTTTTTTCCTTTTCTTCTGGAGTTAATGGGCCACGAATACCTCCTATTTGCATGGGTTCGCTTGTGTCTTTGGGATCGCTCTTCACCTGCTTCGTTATTAAGAATTTAGGGAGGTCACTACGAGATTTTTCTCCCTTTCTTTCAGCCAGTCTGTGGTCTAATTTGACCACCAGGTCAATGAATTCAGCACAGTTTTCAGGAGGATCCACTATTTGTGATAAGATGTCTTTTAGTTCGTCTCGCAGACCTCTATAAAATATAGACGTTCTCTTATCATCCGGCCAGTGGGTCTCTGTCACTAATCTATTGAAGGCAGTGATATATGTCAATAAATCCTTTGACCCCTGTTTTAAGTTAAGAAGCTCGTTATCACTCGCCTGCATATAGGTGTGCCTAGAGAAAAGATTTTTCATTCTGTCTTTAAATAGGTTAAGGTTATATAGCACTGGATCGTCATTTTCTACCAAAGCCACTGCCCACGAGGCAGCATTCCCGCTTAAATAGGAAATGATAAAGGCGACCTTAGCCGCGTCATCCGGGAATGAAGCAGCTTTACACAGAAAAATCAGGTGGCATTGATTCAGAAAGACTTTGAATTTCTGACTATCTCCGCTAAATCTTTCAGGCATTGCTAAGGGAGTTTGAGGTGGAGTAACTACAGTAACCTGTACAGGAGTGGTCGGGTCCTGAGAGGCTCCCGAGGAGCTAACGCTAGACGCTGGAAAGTGAGAGGGTTGTATATAACTTTTTCTATGTCTAGCTTGTACTTCAGGGGTTTTACTGGCTTCTATTAATCGGGCGTTTTCTGCTAGTAACCTTTGGTTATCATTTCTGATTAGTTTTAGTTCCGTTTGCAGATTCACCACAGTGGTTGCTAACTCTCTTAATGTTACCTCATCTGTCTCGCCTAGCATGGCTGCGTCATCCATGACTGTCTACACTCGGGAGGAAAATAAAACGTGGGCTTGGTTTTCTGTCGGACTCACAACAGGTTCCAGGCAGAAACCAGCTTCCTCAGAAGTGTAGACAGTGTCTCTCTCTGTTACAAACGACACCACACACCCAGTGAAATAGAAACACACACAGGTCTGAGTGGTCGTTAGAAAAGAGAGAGACCAAAACCCATAGGTCTCCTGAATAGAAGATAGGGCACTTGGGAAGGATAAGCGAAGAGTACGCAGTAACCTGCAGAGGAGAAAGAAAACAACACATACAACAGGGTCTTAGCGGATTCAAAAAAAGGACACCAAACTAAGGAGACAATATGTGTATGTACCAAGTGTGCTGCAATGCTCTTACCTGCCCATGGAGTGCAGAGAACCCAAAAAGGTTTCCAAGAAAGAAAAGGTAAATACGAACCAAAAGATGGGTGTATACTTTGGTCTCTCCAAAACAAAAGGATAAGAAATTCCTTGGGATCAATAATAGTCTTGAGTCACTTCCCAATAGGTATCATCCCACAATAGATAAAGGTAGGTACAAGTTAATCCTCTCTGTGTAGGCAAAAAACACAACGTTCATGAATGCGTGCAAAATGTTCACCGAGAGACTTTCCAACTCGCTAACTTCGCGGCGGGTCTCAGTGCACCAAAAGAACTACGCGGAGAAATGTCCGCAAAACAAAGGCAGAGAGTTCTCAGCAGAATATTGCAGCGAGTAGGTGCGGAGGCACCGGGGAGCCGAAGAGAGACTGACGGCACCAGGCAGTGATTCCAGGCGGCACACCTGTGAGCCGTTTAGGGAGGAGGCGGGGTAAATCCAATCTCCACGTCGGGAAAGGGAAAAGGCCGGAGATTTGAAACAAAACTCCGTAGAGGATCTTGAAAGGGACCGCGTGAGCCCACGCGGTCTCGAGGAGAGCAATCTCCGGGATGGGGAAAGAGGGGAGACACACGACCACAGTTCACGGGGAACACAGGAACAGTATCAGAGAATACTCTGGTCGGGCACCAGGCAGGAATCCAAGAACGAAAACCAAGCACCGCCAAGAAGAGGGAGGAGACATATGAACCTCCCAGGCAGCAGCTGATTGGTGCAAAGGAGGCAAGGTTTCCAGATCCCGCCTCAAGGCATTCTGGGACATGTAGTCCCTGGTAGGAAAAAGCACATTACAACACACTTGGCACAGGACTTGAAGGCCTAGATTCCCCCTAAGAGCTACGGGTCCTAACAGTAAGGTGATTTCATGTGAAAGGCCAAATTATTCTTGTATTTGTTGCCAACAAACTCTTTATTGAAATCAGACTAGGGCTGTTGGCATCAATTGAGATGGAATATAAGATAAAGAGGGGCATATTTACAAGCCCCTTGCGCAATGTTTGACATGGGTGCAAGCAGAAAATGCATGCAGAGTAATAAAATTGCCACACACACAAGAATATGAAATGTCTTGAGAGATGTTTAAAGGGTTTTTCTAATGGCATAAATTGAGATAGAATATACCAAAAAAGAGAGGTATATTTACAAGGCCCTTGCGCAATGTTTGACATTAATGCTGGTATAGAGATAGTGTAATGGTTTCATTGGCGTATTTACAAGCCCCTTGCGCAATGTTTACTATTAATGCTGGTATAGAGATAGTGTAATGGTTTCATTGGCATATTTACAAGCCCTTTGCGCAATGTTTGACATTAATGCTGGTACAGAGATAGTGTAATGGTTTCATTGGCATATGTGCAAGCCCCTTTCGCAATGTTTGACATTAATGCTGGTATAGAGATAGTGTAATGGTTTCATTGGCATATTTACAAGCCCCTTGCGCAATGTTTGTCATTCATGCTGGTATAGAGATAGTGTAATGGTTTCATTGGCATAGTGACAAGCCCCTTACGCAATGTTTAATATTAATGCTGGTATAGAGATAGTGTAATGGTTTTATTGGCATATTTACAAGCCCCTTGCACAATGTTTGACATTAATGCTGGTATAGAGATAGTGTAATGGTTTCATTTACATATTTACAAGCCCCTTGCGCAATGTTTGACATTAATGCTGGTATACAGATAGTGTAATGGTTTCATTGGAATTTTTACAAGCCCCTTGCGCAATGTTTGACATTAATGCTGGTATGAAGATAGATGTGGTTAGCAGTCTTTTTCCTCTTCCTGCGTGTTATGTTTTAGTACCTGTTCAAGCGCCAGGACGCCCCTTTGCTGGGGCAGCTGTGCGCTGTATAAATATTATTAACATAACATAACATAACATAATGGTTTCATTGGCATATTTACAAGCCCCTTGCGCAATGTTTGACATTAATGCTGGTATAGAGATAGTGTAATGGTTTCCTTTGGCATATTTACAAGCCCCTTGCGCAATGTTTAACATTAATGCAGGTATAGAGATAGTGTAATGATTTCATTGGAATATTTACAAGCCCCTTGCGCAATGTTTAACATTAATGCTGGTATAGAGATAGTGTAATGGTTTCATTGGCATATTTACAAGCCCCTTGCGCAATGTTTAACATTAATGCTGGTATAGAGATATTGTAATGGTTTCATTGGCATATTTACAAACCCCTTGCTTAATGTATATTCTTGTCTGTGTGCCAGTTTTATTACTCTGCATGCATTTTCTGCTTGCATCCATGTTAAACATTGCGCAAGAGGATTGTAAATATGCCCCTCTTTTTTGTATATTGTATCTCAATTGATGCCATTAGTAAAATCCTTTACGCATCTCTCACACCATTTCATATGGTTTTCTATCTGCTATTCCTATCCCTCTCCATACATTCACTGCTTCCACCCATGTTAAATGTTGTGCAAGGCGCTTCTAAAAAAGGAGCATATTTACAAGCCAAATTAAACTATTAGCACTATCTCTATACCAGCATTGAATTTAAGCATGATAAACGATTTAAAAAGAAGTCCACCCTGTAAGCTAAAAGATACAAATTGTTAGCACACACAGCTAACATTATGCAAAAAGATGAAAATATAATTCCTTAATTCACTTACACACTCAGTGTGTTCCTTGTGAAAAAACTTAAAGCCAGGCATTTAAACAAAAAACATTTAGTATGGTAAATCGTTTTAGACACAGAAAGTGAGATGAGACACACACACAAACAGACAGATGGTGTAGGCAGAGATTGAGATGACACACACATACAAACAGAGATATGGTAGAAGGAGAGAGTGAGATGAGGCATGGAAAGACGGAGATGGTGCAGGCAGAGAGTGATATGAGACACACAAAGAGAGATGTGAACTAGCGTGTATATTGTTTTGTTAATGTAATTGCTATGTGCTATGTTGGTAGTGGTCTATATTTTGTCATATTTTTCTTTTCAACAGATTGTAAATATCTACAGAGTCATAATAGATTATGCCTACCAAGAACCGCAAACAAAGACTTTATAAGCAAGTTTTATCAATCAAGAGGACTCAATTAGAAGATTCATCCAGAAGACAATCTTCAGAGAAAAGAAAAAACGCTCCTGTTAATGCACCTGTGCTTCCTATTTTTTTGCAGGATAACTTGAATGGACTCTTGTGCAAAGGTAATGAGTTTCTGGCAACAAATGCATTACATCATCAAATTCTTAAGTTCAGGTGGGATATTTGCAACCATTGATGCATACATTGGTGGTGCTGTTGCTTCAGAAGAAGTGCTGGGAGTAGAGTCCTGCTCCTCTGATGATCTTTTTATTACAGCTTTACTCCAATTGTTTGGGTATATATTCTGGACATGGCATTCCATGCTATAAGTTCCAAAGCTGTACTGTTTCTGTGGATTCCCTCTTGAAAGTACTGTGTGACAGATTTTACATGTGACAAAAGGCGCATTTACCTTTTTCTCTCTTTCTGATTTTTTTTTTAATTTCCGTACTATGGACTCTCTCTGTGTTCTAGGGGTTTCAGGAACAAACTCTTCTGAAGACGAAGTAGAAGAATGAACTTTTTACACAAAACAATTGTTGCATCTGTGGTTCCTGTTCTTCTGCAAAATTACAATGGACTGTTGTACGAAGACTGCCAATTTATTGCAATGTATGCATTGCATCATTACATTTTTCAGTTCTGGTTGAATGTTTGCCACCATTGAAGATGGCATTGGTGGTACTCTGGTTCTTGCTGTAGATGTACTAGGAGAAAAGTCCTGCTCCTGACATCTTTGCACCACAGCTCTACTCCAATTGTTGGGTTGTATATTTTTTACATGGCGTTCCATGCTGAGGGTTCTGAATGAATATTTCTTATTAGGATTTCCTCTAGATAACACTGTGTCACAGATCTTGCAGGTGACCAGTGGTGCATTTACTTTCTTTTGATGTTCGGGAAAGCTGAAAAACTTCCAGACTAGAAAAAAGGTGTTGTTTCTCTGGAAGCCAAAGAAGAATGATCAACATGGGAGGGGTCTTTCAAGAATAAGAGTAGGAAGTATTATAAATCGATAAAATCTTTTGTTATAATGTCACATGGTTGGATGTAAGTTTATGGAGTGTTTACGGAGCGTTATGGAGTTCTCACGTAAGCTTATGTTGCGTTTACGTTTTATTTACAGAGCGCTTACGTCATCTTATGATGTGCTTACGTGGTACGCACCCTCGTGACATTTATAATTGTTTACATAAAGTTATATATGTTGTTTAAAATAAACATGTTCTTAATTATCTCAGTTAGTATGTTCCTTTATATTGTTTAATGATTATGTAGATATAATGATTTAGCACCCTTGTGAGATTTATAATTGTTTAAATAAAGTTATATATGTTGTTTAAAAGTTTAAAATAAACATGTTCTTTATTATCCCAGGTAATATGTTCCTTTATATTCTGCAATGAATACGTAGATATAACGATTTAAAGTTTATAAAACTTTCGAAGGTACATAAGAAATTCCTGTGTACATGCATATCTGTGCATGTACATTTGTGCCATGTGGCACACATACATGTCGTAAGACCATGTATGTGTGTGACATGGCACACAAGTCAGAATCAGGGGTGCAACAGGCTGTCAAAGTGACAACCTGTCTCCCTTGTCAATTCAGTAATTTTATTGATTCAGTATTTACTGATTCGGTAATTGCCATTGATTCCTATTGCCTCAAGACTTATAGGAATCAATGGCAATTACTAAATCGGTAAATACTGATTCGGTAAAATGACTGAATTATACAGATTTTGTAATTTCAAAAGAGAAATTACCTACATCCAAATTACCTACTCTTAAATATTGAAGTGGTATGATTTGGTATTTTTGAGTAGGTAAATCGAGATTACGTACATTTGGCCTTTTGAGTTGTAACATATGTATATACATATGTTAAATTTCAGTGTTTTGGAAGTAGTAAAATATACTATAGGTAAACAGCTTATAAGTTTATGCTGTACCACATCCTTATAGTTTTACACTTTGACATTCAGTATGACAAACTTTTACATACAAACATAAAAATGTAGTTATTTTTTTAACCAGTAGAGGTAGTTGTAAAAATAACTGTTTGGTACGCACCCTTACAAGATTTGTAATTACTTAAATAAAGTTATATATATTTCTTAAAAGTTGCTTAAATAAAGTTATATATGTTGTTTAAAAGTTGCTTAAATAAAGTTATATATGTTGTTAAAAATTAAAATAAACATGTTCTTTATTATCCCAGATAATGTGTACTTTTATATTATACAATGAATATGTAGATATAACGATAAAACTTTCGGGTGTAAAAAATGAATTGCTGTGTACATGCACATCTGTGCATGTACATTTGTGCCATGTGGCACACATACATGTCATAAGACCATGTATGTGTGTGACATGGCACACATGTCCGAATCAGGGGTGCAACAGGCTGTCAAAGTGACAACTTGTCCCCTTTGACTATTCGGTAATTTTACCGAATCGGTATTTACTGATTCAGTAATTGCCATTGATTCCTATTGGCCTCAAGGCCCATAGGAATCAATGGCAATTACCGAATTGGTAAATACCGATTCGGTAAAATGACTGAATTAAACAGATTCGGTAATTTTAAAAGACAAATTACCTACATCCCATTTACTTACTCTTAAATATTAAAGCGGTATGATATTGGACGCGATGTTGGTAGGTATTTACCGGTCGGTAATGGCTGAATTTGGCCGTTGCTGACCGGTAAATGCCTTTTCCTATGTAGGAGGCATTTATTTACCGATTTGGTATTTTTACTGATTCTGTATTTACCGAATCGGTAAAATTACCGAATCGGTAAATACAGACTCGGTAAAAATACCAAATCTGTCAATTCTAATGTAGGTCGCACTGTTGACAGTGCTAGAGGCGTCTAAGAATTCGTTATTTACCACCCAATACAATTGGGTGGTAAATAAGGAATTCCTGTGTACATGCACATCTGTGCATGTACACCTGTGCCATGTGGCACACATACATGCCCTAAGGGCATGTATGTGTATCACATTGCACACAAGCCAAAAACAGGGGTGCTACAGTGTGTCAAAGTGACACCCTGCTCCCCCTGGCAGGATTCGGTATTTACTGATTCGGTAATTACCGAATCGATATTTGCCATTGATTCCTATGGGCTTCAAAGTCCATAGGAATCAATGGCAAATACAGATTCGGTAATTATCAAATAGGTAATTACTGAATTTTACCGAATCGGTAATTAATTTGGTAAACATACCTATATCCCCATTGCCAGTTCTGAGATAACAAATTGGTATGATTCGGTATTTAAGAAGTAGTAATCTGGGATTACCTATATAGGGTCCTCGGTATTTATGAGTAGGCAAATCGAGATTACGTACATCTGGCCCATTGATTTGTAACATATTTATATACGTATGTTACATTTCAGTGATTTGGAAGTAGTACAGTATAGTATAGGTAAACACCTTATAGGTTTATGCTGTACCTTATCCTTATAGTTTTGCACTTTGACATTCACTATGACAAACTTTTACATACAAACATAGAAATGTAGTTCTTTCTTTAACCAGTAGAGGCAGTTCTAAAAAGAACAGTTTTTTTGTAGTTTTGTTTTGTTTGAAAAACGTAGAAAAATGAACTTTTTACACAAAATATTTGTTCAACAGGAACAAACTATGAAATTGAAAGAAAAAAATTATTTGCTGCATCTGTGGTTCCTGTTCTTCTGTAAAATTACTTCAATGGACTGTTGTCTGAAGGCTACTAATTTACTGCAATGTATGCATTGCATCATTACATTTTTCAGTTCTGGCTGAATGTTCGCCACCATTGAAGATGGCATTGGTGGTACTCCGGTTGTTGCTGTAGATGTACTAGGAGAAGAGTCCTCCTCCTGAGATCTTTGCACCACAGCTCTACTCCAATTGTTGCGGTGTATATTTTTTACATGGCGTTCCATGCTGTGGGTTCCAAATGAATATTTCTTATTTGGATTTCCTCTTGATAATACTGTGTCACAGATCTTGCAGTTGACCAGTGGTGCATTTACCTTCTTTTGATGTTCTGGAAAGCTGAAAAATTTCCAGACTACGGACTCCTTCTTCTTACTTGGGTGAGGGTTCTCTTCAACAAAGTCTTCATTAGAAGAATGGTCAGAGTCTGGATGTTCAGCCATTTGGAAGTATTTCTCTGTAGCTAGGAGCTGTAGAAAAAAGGTGTTGCTTCTCTGAAAGCCAAAGAAGAATGATGAACATGGGAGGGGTCTTTAACAATTGGAGTAGGAAGTATTATAAACCAATTAAATCTTTTGATTTGAGGTCACATGGTTGGACGTAAGCTTACGGAGCGCTTACGTTGCGTTTACGGAGCGCTTACGTAAGCTTACGGTGCATTTACGCTCTATTTACGGAGCCCTGACGTCATCTTACGATGCGTTTACGTATTACGCACCCTCGCAAGATTTATAATTGCCTAAAGTTATATATGGTCTTTAAAATTTTAAACGAACATGTTCTTTATTATCCCAGATAATGTGTACCTTAATATTGTGCAATGAATATGTAGATATAACGATTTAAAGTTTATAAAACTTTCGGGGGTAAGAGCTCGAAGCTTTTACGGTGCGCGGATGGTGCTCTTACATTGCGTGCATGTGCGACGTACCCTCGCGAGATTTGTTAATACTCAAAAAAGTAATATACCGTTGTTAAAAGTTTTTAAAAAACATTTTCTACATTTAAGCAGATATTGTCTACCTTTAAAATCTACGTTAAAAACGTCGATATTATGTTTTATAAACTTAAAAAATTTGTCGGGGTAAGAGCCCAGAGCGCTCACGGTGCGTGGACCCTGTAATTTTATTAAAAAAACTTAAAAATAAAAATTATATATATATTATATTAAATATATATATTCACTGAATAAACCATAGGTTTCAAGCCTTACATAGTTAGGTATTAGCATTTAAAAAACCTTGCAAATTCACTAAAAAAAACATAGGTTTCAGGTTATATATAGTTAGGTATTAGCATTTAAAAAACCTTGCAAATTCACTGAAAAAACCATAGGTTTCAGGTCATATTTAGTTAGGAATTAGCATTTAAAAAACATTGCAAATTCACTGAAAAAACCATAGGTTTCAGGTCCTATATAGTTAGGAATTAGCATTTAAAAAACCATTGAAATTGCTCCTATATAGTTAGTTGTACTAACTATATTTCGCGCACCCGCAATCCACTGCTGATGATGTCACATATTACATCATTCTTGACATGGTCAGGATAATGTCATCAGTGATGTCATCAGTGATGTCATTTGAGATGTCATCAGTGATGTCATCAGTGATGTCACTGACCATGTCATGAATGATGTAAGGAGGCAGGCGCATTTGCGGTAAGGAGTTGGTGGCAGCTACTCTCACCCCGCTTGGTGCCGACCTCGCACACAGAGCAGCCACGCTGGGCTAATTTAGAAATTTCTTGAGGGAGCTCGAGTTCGTTTTAAATATTTTGCACTTTGTCACAATTCCTGAATACTGATTTTTAAAGTATAAAATGTACTCCTGGACAGATATTTAGAGGCACGCTGTTTATAAATATTCACTTACTTGCATACATCTAGGCTACCAGAGTGGGACTGGTTTCTCTGCCTCCTGAACCCTGAACCGGCACTGCAGCCAATCGCGGTGTGTGGAGGGCGGGGCAGAGACGGGCCACACGGAGAGTCGAGCGGTTAGCGCTCTAGACCTCCGCATTTGCAAGGCTATTTAGCCCCTCGTCGGCCCCAGCGCGCAGCGTTGGTGCGCAGGGTGGCGCCTACACCTGCGCCTAAGACGAGCCAAAGACCAGCCCGTCTGCGCCCGTCCGCGACAGGACGGGGCCAGGGTCAGGAGACTATGGCAATATCCCCTACCAACACGAGGAATCCCTGTACTAGGCGCCTAACCTACACCTCACAGGTATTATTAGGGTTAAGGAACCAATTATCAAATGTATGTGATGTCACCTTACAATTCGACCTAGAAGGACCTTTTACATGCTACACTTGCCGTACACAGTTCGGCCTTGAGGTAGTGGCCAATAGCCATCAGCGGGATCTGGCCGCAAGGCGATGTAAAACACATAACACTGCCCCAGCTAAGACCACAGAGCACACTCCCCCTTCGGGGAGCAAAAATCTGCTCTGTAACGCGCGCTCGTTGGTGAAGCACGCCATACAGGTATGGGACCTGATATCCACAGAGAAGCCTGACCTATGTTTCTTAACAGAGACCTGGCTCAAGCCTCACTCAGTTCCAGCCATCACACTAGGCATCCCGATAGGATATAAGATAACCAGAATGGACCGCCCTAATAAATTAGGAGGGGGAGTAGCCATTGTATATATGAAGGAGCTAAACATCACAATCTTGGAGGAAATTAGTACCCCGCGGATGGAATTACTGATCCTTAAACGTACCTCCGCATCTAGGGAAAATAGAAGGGGTGCGGTATTGCATCGACCCCCAGGTTCGAGTGGAAATTTCTCCATCTCCCTTATGGAGGCTTTAGCACCATTTATAGAAGAAAATCAGAACTTCCTACTAGTAGGGGACTTCAATATGCATAGCGACTCAGAGAAATGCATGGAGGCTAGAAACCTCTTAATGGACATGGACTATTTAGGTCTTAAAAAGATTAACCAGGGATCTACACATGAGGCAGGCCATACTTTGGACTTGGTGTTCTCCAACTCACCTCTAACTACGTGTATATCCCCCACCCAGGTAGAATGGACTGATCATTTTATTTTAAAGTTCTATACTGATGCTTTGGATAAGCCACGCATACAGACCTCCTTGCCCACTAAAAGAAGACCCTGGCACAAATTAACGGTGGACACTTTCAGAGAAGCCTATCAAGCTCCCCTGATTAATGATTATACGGGAATAATGTCAACTGAACTTAAGCGGTTTGAAAATGCAGTTAGCGAAGCGATTAATTACACTATCCCGCTGAAAATATATAAACCCCGTCAGGCAGTCAAGCAAGAAATCTGGTATTCCGAGGATCTGAGACTGATGAAACAAAAAACCAGAAAGCTGGAAAAAGTATGGAGACAGTCTCGGAGGCCGGAGGACAAGCAACATCATATAACCTCACTTAGGTCATATCATAAGGCCATAAGGACAGCTCGTAAAAGCCACATCGCAATGCAACTCACAGAGGCAGGGAAAGACTCTAAAGTTTTATTTAAAATCTTACAAACTTTCACTAAGCCTGCGGCATGCGAGACTGTAGAGGTTGCATCTCAAGATCTATGTGACGGGATCTCACAATTCTTCATGAAGAAGATAGATGCGATCTACGGAAAGATAATGGCCTCAAAGACAACTGAGGTGGTTGATCCTAACAACCTTTCCCACAACAACACACAACAGAAGTCACAAGCTGACTGCCTAAGAAGCTTTCCCCCTATCTCCTTAGAGAAAGTTACTGCTTTAGTGACTGAGATTAAGAGTGGTAGCCCTCAGGACATCATCCCTGCCCGCATCATGCCTATGCTGGCTGAAGTCCTGGGCCCAGAAATCCAGCAGCTAATTAACCTGTCACTAAGCACGGGAGAGGTTCCGAGGGATTGGAAAAGGGCACTAGTGAGACCGTTGAGAAAGAATACCACTGTTCCTTGGACGGAACTTACCAACTTGAGACCTATTTCTCTCCTTCCCTTTATGGGTAAAGTGATAGAGAAATAGGCATTTGTCTAGATACATTGAGGAGACAAATGGACTGGATCCATCCCAGTCGGGTTTCAGGCCGAGACATAGCACCGAGACCACCTTGCTGTCAGTCGCAGACAATCTACACACGTTCCAGGATAAAGGTCATTCCGTTATCCTGGTTCTGTTGGATCTGTCTGCGGCGTTTGACACAGTGTCATATGACATCATGACCCCCAGGCTTGTTAACATCGGTCTGGAAGGTGGGGCTCTAGCGTGATTGAGGAGTTTCCTGACATATCGCACCCAAATAGTCACCTTGGGTGCCTATCAGTCAGAGGAGTTGGAGATCTCGAAGGGGGTGCCACAGGACTCTTGTTTGAGCCCCACTTTTTTTAATATCTATGTGGCCCCCCTAGCGAACATCATGAGGTCCCATGGGTTTATCCCTGTGTCATATGCGGATGACACCCAACTCCTCTTTCCTTTTAAATACTTCACGGATGAGGTCAGGAACTCCTTCTCCCAGGGGATGAAGGCAGTGGCCCACTGGATGGCATCTAACTTCCTGCAATGCAATGTTGCAAAAACTGAGGTGATGCTGTTCGGTGAGGCCAAACTCCTGTGGTCCCCCGACTGGTGGCCGCAAGATCTTGGCCCAGTCCCAGAGCCCAAGCAGTTGGTTTAAAATCTCGGTGTGCGTCTGGACCAGGAGCTGTCCCTTAAGCAACATGGGAACCAAGTGGTGGGGTCCTGCTTCCATGTCATCGGAATGCTGAGGAAAGTTTTTCCCTTGCTCCCTGACTCAACCAGGAGGACGTTAGTGCAGGCCTTAGTGTTGAGTCGCTTGGACTATTGCAATGGGTTGCTTCTATCAGCAAATGAGGGAGTAACTGCCAGATTGCAGGTAGTCCAGAATACCGCGGCCCGTCTTGTTCTAAATCAGCCCCCTCGCAACCCCTCCAAACCCCTCTTGAACACCCTGCATTGGCTTCACATTAAGCAAAGGGTGAAGTACAAGACTTGTTGCATTATATACAAGTGTCTCCAGAAGAAAGGCCCTGTGTATTTGTCTAACAGATTTTTCCCCTATAAACCCTTGAGATCCTTGGGATCTAGTGAACAAGCTCTGCTGCAGGTTCCGAGAGCAAAAAAGGTTAGACAGGGTGGTAGAGCCCTCTCAATTGCTGGCCCAACGCTGTGGAACAGCCTCCCACTTTCCTTGAGACTTTGCAAGGAGTATCTCCCGTTCAGAAAACAGTTAAAAACCTTTTTATTCCAAAACTAGTGTACATTTTATATACCTACTGTTATGTGCTGGAAGGTTGCCAAAGGCGCGGAGATACTCCTTTGGGAGGTGATCCTAACGCGTTATAAACCCGCAAATAAATAAATAAATAAATATGTGACATCATCAGCAGTGGATTGCGGGTGCGCGAAATATAGTTAGTACAACTAACTATATAGGAGCAATTTCAATGGTTTTTTAAATGCTAATTCCTAACTATATATGACCTGAAACCTATGTTTTTTTCAGTGAATATATATATATATATATATATATATATATATATATATATATATATATATATATATATATATATATATATATATATATATATATATATATATATATATATATATATATATATATATATGTATGTGTATATATATATATATATATATATATATATATTACCTACTGGCGGTCGCCAGTAGGTAGTTATAGTTAGGATAATTTTCAATGTTAAATCTCAACATTCTATTTTGAATAACTTTGGCGCCGGTTGACGAATCTGCCTGAAATTTTCAGGAAAATGGTCTCATGGCGGTCCGGTCCTTCCCTGAAAGTTTGGGGGGGATTCGTCAAGCGGGGGCCGAGATAAAAGGGGGGTCCCAAAACGCGTTTTCCCCATGTTAATTTCCATAGGGCGGTCGATTTCACTTTTAGCCCGAACGGCTGAATGGATTTCCACCAAACTTGGCAAAATTGTAGGGACTGGTAGCCCGATGTGCCTTTGCTATGTCTCAAGATATGTGCTCCAGTGGATTTTGAGTAATTTAGGTTCAAAAAAATATATATATCTATAGGCGCTCTCCCGTGCGCGCACCCGAGTGCGCTCCAGGCGCGACACGCGACTTGCGCGCAGGAAGCTGATTGGATCTCAGTTGTCTGTAAACATTCTAAACAGTGCGGAGCGGCCGCCATCTTGTGTCTCGGTAAAATCGAGACACAAGGGGTTTGAAAAAAAAAGGGGCAAATGACCATAAGGGGGAAGAGTAGACCCCCTCTGACCCCCTAGGTTTGATGTAGGGACTAAAATAGGGTCCTGCAGGGCATTAAAATTTTTTTTTCGTTTTGCGCGGGGGAAGCGCATGGTACGCGCACCGGCGAAGCACGGGGAAAATCCAGGACCATATTTATGAAGGCCTTGCGCTGTTAGTTTTGCGCTTCCTGTGCGTCAATTTTTGTGACGCACCAGCGGTGTAAAAAAATGCGCATTGTTATGCAATATTTAAAAAGTGACGCATCTATCTAGATGCGTCACTTTTTAAATATAGTGCAACGAGGTACATTTTATTACACTGCTGGTGTTATGCGTCACTTTTCTGTGCGCACTCCTTATGACATTCCAGATGTGTCATATTTAATGTATGACGAATCATGTTGCAGATACAATATGGCGCAGAGTTTTAAAAAGTGACCCATGTACCTAGATGCGTCACTTTTTAAAAATAGCGTCAGGTATAATGCATGCAGAGGGGGTGTTCTCCCGCAAAAAGCTTTGTAATAGCGACGCAGTGAAATCTTTGAGATTTCACTGCGTCAGTTTTAGGATGCTGTTGCGTCAAAATCTTGTGCCTGCTTTACAGCAGGTGTTAGACTGAGGCAAGACCTTTCATATGCTGCTTTCCCCATTTGAAAGGACACATTACTGGAGTTGCGTCACTTTTGTGACGCACTCCAGCAATGCGTTACTTGGAATGTCATAAGGAGTGCGCACAGAAAAGTGACGCATTGCACCAGTAGTGTAAAAAAATGTGCCGCGTTGCGTTATATTTAAAAAGTGAGGTATCTAGGTAGATGGGTCACTTTTTAAAATCAAGCGCCACATTATATCTGCGTGAGGTATAATGCATGCAGAGGGGGTGTTCTCCCACTAAAAGCTTTGTAATAGCGACGCAGTGAAATGTTTGAGATTTCACTGCGTCACTTTTAGGATGCTGTTGCATCCTTTAAATATAGTGCAACGAGGCACATTTTATTACACTGCTGGTGTGATGCGTCACTTTTCTGTCCACAGTCCTTATGACATTCCAGATGTGTCATATTTAATGTATGACGAATCATGTTGCAAGGAGTTACAGATACGTCAGTATTTCTGACATATGTGTAAACATAAAAGTGATGCGAGGCCGGCGCAAAATTTTGACGCAATAGCATCCTAAAAGTGACGCAGGGAAATCTCATAGATTTCAGTACGTTGTTATTACCAAGCTTTTTGCGCGGGATTGCCCCCTCTGCATACATTATACCTGATGCAGATACAATATGGCGCAGAGTTTTAAAAAGTGACCCATGTACCTAGATGCGTCACTTTTTAAAAAATAGTGTCAGGTATAATGCATGCAGAGGGGGTGTTCCTTGCAAAAAGCTTGGTAATAATGACGCAGTGCGTCACTTTTAGGATGCAGTTGCGCCAAAATCTTGCGCCTGCTTCACAGCAAACCTTTCACATGGTGCTTTTTCCATGTGAAAGGACACATTACTGGAGTTGCGTCACTTTTGTGACGCACTCCTGCAATGCGTTACTTTTGTGTTTACAGATATGTCAGAAATACTCCAGTTTATTCACTGTGTCATAACTTTCTTTTCTAACACTCACCTTCTTTCATTCCTCCTACTTCACTTCCTTTCACCTCTCATACCTTTCTGTTCTTTCTTACTCATTCTCCTTTCAATTATCAATGCACTATATTTCACTTACTCTTCATTTTTTAAGATTATAGCTCTTTGATGAGAATTGGAGGTAGTTCTGAAAAGAACTTTTGGTTTTCTTCTTTTAACTGAAGAGGAACAAAAACAGGGAATAGAAACTGCTCAACAGGAGCAAAAAGAAAAGAAAAAAATTAGGGGTGGGAAGGGCAGTGATGGTTCTCCAATGCCCGAACCATGAGCAGGACACTTTGCTCCCCATAGATGAGGAGTTGATTGCAGTATCTGCATCTGACGACCCCATGGTTGAATGCAGGTTGAATGTTTGCTACCTGCCCCTGAGATTGTTCTCTTCCAGAAGAAGTTGCTCCTCCTGTTGATGTAGAGGCCCCATCTCTGGGAACCTCCTGTGCCAGAGCCCTGACACTTTCCCGGGCAAAATTCTGGGGGTGCCTCCTCTCCACATGGCGAATCATGGTGAAGTTGCCAAAAGAGTATTTTTTTTGGGGGTTACCCCGTGACAGGACCTGTTTGCAGATCCTGCACTCTACTTTTGGTGCATTCACCTTCTTCTGGCCTTCTGGAAACTTAAAAAATTTCCAGATGAAATGTTCCTTCACCTTTGGGGTAGGAGGCTCTTCATCAATGAAGTCATCTTCACTGCTGGATGGTCTGGCAGCCATGATGAATCCAGGAATATGGAGCAGCAAAAAAGGCAGGTCTTTCAGTCACAAAAGTGAAAGAAGAAGTGAAGGAAATGGGTGGGGATTTCATTCATTGTAAAAAAAAACTGTTAGCAACCAATGAAAAGTGTTATTTGAGGGTCACATGACCCGACGCGTTTACGCTGCGCGCTCCGGAGCACTTCCGGGTGCGTTTACGCAGCGCGATCGTAGGCGCTTCCGGGGCGCAAACGTGGCGCGATCGTAGGCGCTTTTCCGTGCGTTTATGCGCCGCGCACGTATGCGCTTCCGAGGGCACTTACGTTGCGCGCCGAAGTGACGTCATCAATCTTTTATAGAAATGCATAATCATTTTCCATATTAAAAAAAACAAATTTTATTTGTATGGTACGAAATGTTTTGCATTATTATTAACTTTTCATTCATATTTTTTTTTCACGAACGACAGTTGCGCTCTAGGTGCGCTTTCAGATGAGCTCTCGGAGAAGCTTACAGGAGAGCTTAGCTGAAAGCTTCCCGGAGCGCGCACCCAGAGCGCAAAAGAAAAAAATTATAAGAAAAAATGAATACTTAAAAAAAAACAGCAAATTGTAAAAAAAAAAAGGTTAGAAACTCGATATACAAAGGAATTAGCATTTAAAAAACCTATGAAATTCACTGAAAAAACCATAGGTTTCACACCAGTTATAGTTAGGAATTAGCATTTAAAAAACCTATGAAATTCACTGAAAAAACCATAGGTTTCACACCAGTTATAGTTAGGAATTAGCATTTAAAAAACCTATTAAATTCACTGAAAAAACCATAGGTTTCACACCAGTTATAGTTAGCTGGAAATTTTACTGATATAAAACCATTGAAATTCCCACGTTATAGTTAGATGGACTCACTATAACTTGCGCGTGCAATGCACTGCTGATGATGTCTTATTAAGCCAGTTAACCAATCAATTTTTAAAAACCATCCATTTAGACACTTATTTAAACATTTATTCTTCCATCAACTTTTACATATACATATATAGAAAATATATTTATTTTTCAGAAAGACACACATTCACTGGATGGTGTCATCAGTGATGTCATGAGTGATGTCACTGACCATGTCATGAGTGATGTAATATGTGATGTCATCATATATATATATATATATATATATATATATATATTCACTGAAAAAACCATAGGTTATAGACCATATATAGTTAGGAATTAGCATTTACAAAACCTTATTTTACTCACACAAAACCATTGAAATTCCATATATAGTTAGTTGCACTAACTATATATCGCGCACCCGCAATCCACTGCTGATGATGTCACATATTACATCATTCATGACATGGTCAGTGACATCACTGATGACATCACTGATGACATCTCAAATGACATCACTGATGACATCACTGATGACATATCAAATGACATCACTGATGACATCTCAAATGAAATCACTGGTGACATCACTCATGATATCATTCATGTGATAATACAATGAACCTCTTCAGACTCTAATATAACCTTAGATACAATCAGTGTAAACAGACACTCACAGACTGTCACTCATCCATGGAGTTACTCACACAACTAGTCAGTCATGCAAACAATCAATCACACCTCCATTTCCTCAACTATACAGTTATACAAACTTTACTTATTCAAACATATACTAACACATATTTTCTCTCTTATACAATCCCTGATACAAGTTCACAATGATCCATACAGCCACTCACACATTCACTGGCTCTTATGCACAGTTATTTATATATGTCAACTCTCACATGTACTGTGTTTTACATATGTACTTACTTTGACATGTAGCACTGAGATATCCATTCACTCACCAATACACTCATGCACACAGTTAACCTCCCATAGAGCTGTTTCCACATGCACTTTTGAAACCATACATCTAGTGAATCAACTGCTCACACATCTATGCACAGAGTCATACACCTCCCAGCCACCCACACACACACTCAGTCTCCCATACAAATACTTGGGCAACCAATCAATAACCCATATAGTTAATCATCTAGCTACTGATCAACACATGCAGCAGTTTACAGAACAATAGACATAATGATGCACAAATTAAGACAGTTTAGTCACTAACCCATGCACTCAGTGAGACACATTTAATCACTCACTCATACAGTCAGTCATGCACCTACTAAATCCTTCATCCAGACACTTATAAATCCACTCATTCTTCAATATGTAAGACATATTTTAACTTTACAGAAACATACAGTCACTGGATGTTGTCATCAGTGATGTCATCAGTGATGTCATTTGAGATGTCATCAGTGATGTCATCAGTGATGTCACTGACCATGTCATGAATGATGTAATATGTGACATCATCAGCAGTGGATTGCGGGTGCGCGATATATAGTTAGTGCAACTAACTATATATGGAATTTCAATGGTTTTGTGTGAGTAAAATAAGGTTTTGTAAATGCTAATTCCTAACTATATATGGTCTATAACCTATGGTTTTTTCAGTGAATTTTCAAGGTTTTGTAAAGGCAAATTCCTAACTATATATGACCTAAAACCTATGGTTTTTCTGTGAATTTCAATGGTTTTTTAATACCAAATATCAAATGCTGTCAAATGTCAAGTACATGATAGGTAAAAACATTTTCGTGTTTATGCACGCTGATGTGCTTTGAACGCTGCCCCCCTTCCCCCCCTCTTTTCTCTTAGCAGTACTCTCTCTTTGCAGATAGTGAAGGGTAGTTAACGCAGGCCTTTGCCCCCGTTGTAATCCGTCGTGCCTGCTTCTCTCTCTATTTGATTGATTGCTATCCAAGCATTTACTGTTTTAGAATTGGTTCTCTTTGGTTCATTCTGTATTTACAAACAAGCACAGAGTCGCAATACTCTGTTTAGTCTTTGCAGATAGTGAAAAATAGTAATAAAAAACAAAAGGAATCGAGCAAAATCAGTAGGCCACTAATGGGATCTGTTTTTGACCTCGCTAAAATAGAAACATTAAGAACAACCCCTCATGAGAAATACGAAACTAGTAAGATGAACTTAGATCCACACCATGATGGCTGCAAGACAGCTCGACTCCGCCGCCCACCCCACCCCACCCAAAATAACGACAAACCCTATGCAAATATTATAAATATATACAACACACCAGCAAAGTAACAGGGTAAAACATTTTATTAAATAACTATTTACATAACTATTTTATACTTTTTGTTGCCCGATCCGGCTAGCTCAATCGATCGAGCATGAAACTCATGCACTCTGATAGCAAGCGTCGCTGCTGATGCTATGCAGACCAAAACTGGTTTTCAGTTTGTACATTCTTCTAGATTTTTCCATCCAAGGCTGGTTGAGTTTGTAGAACGATGGCTTCAAATTTTCAACATACGGTGTGGTGGCGCGGACTGGGAGGGGGCGCATGGCTCCTGCCCCCTCCCCAAGTAAGATTTTCATACGTGAGTGTACGTTCATGGTTTTGGTCCCTGAGTTGCTTCGATGTCACTGCCATGCTCAAATGGCATAAGTTCTGGATGTTGGGTGCTATAGTTCAGAGTTCTGAGCAGCGCTTGTAACACTGTCTGAAGCTTATTTGCACCTACTGCAGCTTCACTATTCTCAAAGTAAGTGAGGGCCGTTTGTGGACCTGACTGCATTTGAAAACAATGTGATATGGTACCTCCCTAAACCGCTTGATGGAGGCCCCCGAGGGGCGGTGTGATGGCACGGACTCAGAGAAGACGCTTGGCTCCGACCCCCTCCCCAAGTCTTATAGCACTGGTGTAGCCTGAGATCGCCCCCGACATAGGCGGCTGGCTCCCGGGGTCCGGCGGAACTTTTTGCCTTTTGATGACTCTTCCATTCTGGACCTTGTCCCACAATCCTGACCTGAAGACACGCTGTAGTGGGGCGCCCCTTTACCGTTTCAGTTGCCATTCCGCCCGCTTTTGCTACACTGTGCCTCTTCCGCCACTCAGCTGTTTACCGCCCGCTCTTGCGACTACAGCGTCTCGCTCACCA
Source organism: Lissotriton vulgaris (assembly GCF_964263255.1). Taxonomy (NCBI): domain Eukaryota; kingdom Metazoa; phylum Chordata; class Amphibia; order Caudata; family Salamandridae; genus Lissotriton; species Lissotriton vulgaris. Next base: position 82,998,913 of record NC_141690.1, on the reverse strand, counting down.
TGTAGTTGAGTTGCTCCCGCTCTTGCGATGCAACGATAGGCGGCTGCCACAGGACTCTCAAAATGGCGGCCGGCTCTTCAGATTTGGGCGTGGTCCACTAAAATGGCCCTGGGACACCTTGGAATTCGGACGCTTGTCTTATAGGGCTTGGGTCCCATTCTCGAAAGCGTCCCCTCAGCCTTGAAGATTCTACAAAAGTCTTGGGGGCCCCCGACTCCCGCAGGCTTCTGGTGGGGAGCGGCTGCCATGATTGCTCGTGGAATGGCCACGACTGAGCTACAAGATGGTGGTGCTCTCATGCTGACGCCAGCTTCAGTCTGAAACATCCAGAAACACTGTAGACTACCAATTCGATCAGTTCCGGTAGCGCCCCAACATGACCCAGTAGAGAAGAACTTGCGCTCCCCTCTTTGACTGATGGTTCTTGTTGCCTGTCCCTTCTGTTGTCATTTAACAGAACTTTTTAGAAAGCTGAAAGGGGTTGTGTTCCGAACGCTGGTTGGTGGAGACATTTTGACTATATTCTGGACCTACGTTGTCGCGTAATGCGTTATATGACACGCCGCGTTAGCGCACCCGGAAGTGCTCCGGTGCGCGAAGCGCAGCTTCCCGGAAGCGATCCGGGGCACGGCGCGCAGCGCGTAACGTAAGCATAACAGGTCATGTGACTTGTTAATAAAACTTTTCATTGGTTCATTTTACTTTTGTTATTTGAATGATGAAAAGCTTGGTTATATGACCTAAAAATTCCGCTTTTTATTGGTTTCGAACATTATTTTTTCTTAAACATATATGTTATAATGTTCCAGGCTAATGTACTTTCCCGGAAAATTTACAACTGTCCTGCAAGTAAAATATATTCCTTTTTCGAGAAAAAGGGCGTTTCTTCGTCCCATGACGGAGCCGTTGAGTAAAAGAGGCTCGGCCTGCTGTCTTAGTCGCCGATACGCCTGATTATCAGATTCTTATCGATCACTTTATGTTGCAGGAGTGGAAAACACAACTGCCCTTGACCATTTATCTTTACTGCGTTCCTGCGTATTATACCTTTTATCCGTCATGTAATTGGACTGCTTTATTTCACTTGCCTTTTACTGATTCGAAAACAGTGACTAAAATTAAAAACTTTACCAATGTAAATACTACTACCATGTTTTGTTTTAAAAACCTTTATTGTGTAAATGTCAGTATACAAATACGGGCCTATAACCACGTGGGCCGTCCACGGAGCAAACTGAAATCGTATATGATGAGGAGACATTTACATTGTAGAAGAACGTAACGAGCGGGCCATTAGGTTGCAAGAACTAAGGTGTCTAACAGTTGCGGAATCGGTGGACGCACATTTTGTAATTAAAATACGACAGGGCCACTTTCAATAAAATTATCTAGATATACATTTGCGGGCAAGTACCATGGGTGACGTTAATTCGAACTTTCAATAGTACAGTAATCAATAACACATCAGAACTTAATATCAATAGGGATGTCGAAATATTCAATCAATTCTCGTCCCCGCCCGCCATGAGCATCAAAACTGCATTCATATCTCGTGATATCAAAGTTGTTCAACCAGTACACAACAAGGAGTTACGAGTCCCATTTATACCGGCGCCATTTTGGGCGAGGCCGGGCAGGTGCAGGATATAGTCAAAATTTCTCCACCAACCATCGGCCAGACCAGAACCCCTTTCGGCCCTTTATGCTACAAGATGATGTCTTCCATTCAGAAAATATTGTTGGCAGCATTTTGAAAGGAAAGATAAACAGCCGTTCTCCTAGTGAGTCTCACATTGTTACATTTAGGAAGAATGTTGAAGAGTAGTATGTTGAAAATCTGAAGCCATTGTTCTACAAACTCTCAACCAGCCTTGGATGGAAAAAAAAATCCTGAAGAATGTACAAACTGAAAACCAATTTTTGTCTGTATAGCATCAACAGCAACGCTTGACTCAGCTTTGTGTGAAGCCGCCATTTTGATTCAATCAATAACGCACACATTCAGGGACCTGGTCGTGTCTTCAGGTCAAACGGATTGTGGGACAAGATGCAGAAAGGAAAAGGAAAAAAGTTCCGCCGGACCCCGGGAGCCGGCCGCCTATGTCATGGGCAATCTTTGGCCACACCAGGGCGATAGTGAAGCTGCAGCAGGTGCAAATAAGTTTCAGACAGTGTTACAAGCACTGCTCAGAACTCTCAACTATGACACCACCTCGGTGCCATCCGGATCTTGGTGCCTTGTGCTGGTTCCGGCCTATTCACACATCGGTCCGCTACTGACACCACCTCACAGGCCAACGGGGCACCCCACGCCGACTTTCGGCGCAGCATTGTAGGATGGCCACACCAGAGCAGCAACTTGCTAAACACCACCTCGGTGCCATCCAGATCTCGGCGCGTTGTGCTGCCTTCGGCCTACTGTAGCCGCAAGTGCGAACACAACTCAACTGGATAACGAGTGAAACACCAAGGGGCGCCCCACTGCAACCGAGGAGCCTCCATCTTGGGGGCGACGCACAGCATCACCAATGCAGTCAGATCCTCAAACAGCCCCCACTGACTGACGCGACCTCACAGGCCAACGGGGCGCCCCACGCCGACTTTCGGCGCAGCATTGTAGTATGGCCACACCAGTGCGGCAACTTGCTGGACACCACCTCGGTGCCATCCGGATCTCGGCGCGTTGTGCTGCCTTCGGCCTATTCGCACATCGGTCCGCTACTGACGCCGCCTCACGTGCCAACGGATTTTCTACGCTTTTTATAGCCCAAAGCCGCATAACAGGTCATGTGACTTGTTTATAAAACTTTTCATTGGTTTATTTTACTTTTGGTTTCCTAATGATAGAAGGCTTGGTCATATGACCTAAAAATAACACTTTTCATTGGTTTAGAAAAAAAACATTTTCCCAAACGATGAAAGCCCCACCTTGTTTCTGGATGTTTCAGACTGAAGCTGGCATCAGCATGAAAGCACCACCATCTCGTGGCACCGTCGTGGTCATTCCGCGAGCAATCATGGCAGCGGCTCCCCACCGGAAGCCTGCAGGAGTCGGGGGCCCTCAAGACTTTTGTAAAATCTTCAAGGCTCAGGGGACATCCGAGTTCCAAGGTGTCCCAGGGCCATTTTAGTGGACCAGGCCCAAATCCGAAGAGCCGTCCGCCATTTTAAGAATCCTGTAGCAGCCGCCTATCGCTGCACCGCAAGAGTGGGCGCAACTCAACTACATGGTGAGCGAGACGCTGTAGCCGCAAGAGCGGGCGATATCCAGCTGAATGGAGGATGAGGCACAGTGTAGCAAAAGCGGGCGGAATGGCAACTGAAACGGTAAAGGGGCGCCCCACTACAGCACAGGAGCCGCCACCTGGGGAGGCCCGTTCACGCCGCCTCTCCCCCCCCACCCCCCCCCCCGGGGCGCCCCACGCCGTTTTTCGGAGCAGCATTGTAGGATGCCAAAACCAGTGCGGCAACTTACTGGACATCACTCTGGGTGCCATCCACATCTCAGGGCGTTCTGCTGCCTTGGGACTATTCGCACAACAGACCGCTACTGACGAGGCCTCCCCGCGCACCCCCCGGGACGCCCCACGCCGTTTTTCGGAGCTGCATTGTAGGATACCAAAAACCAGTGCGGTACCCAGGTAACATCACCTGGGTGCCATCCAGAACTCAGCACGTTGTGCTGCCTTGGGACTATTCGCACAAAACACAGCTACTGACCATTGTTGCTTCTTTTTTCAAAAAAATGTTTAAATGTATTTACTGTTTTTGTTGCGTTCTATATATTTATAAGTTATTAAAGTGTTATAATCCTACTACTTTGTTGGAGTATATTTTTAATGTGACACATAATTGTAAAAACTTTGATGTACAAAGAGGCATCCCTGGAATCTTCCGCTTCAGGCTCGGACCCACACACCCTCACAGTGAGAATCCCCTCCCCAAGCACAATACAGGATGGTTATCAGATAGTAGGAACCCGTATGGTGTGACGGATCTCAAGGGGTGGGGGCCTTCATCTACTGTAACTCCTTTGAAGAGGGATGATTCTCATACATGCCAACATTTCAGAAGAGCAAAGTGGGAGATTTTTTAAAAAAAAATCGGGAGAATGGGGCCTTGAATCGGGTTATTGTCATGTGTGGGCTTTGGAAGTGTGCTGCTGCAGGATCGGACATTTCAAACTCAAATGCACGTTCTTTTTCTTACCTTTCCGAAGCATGGAGCGCAATAGCAGGCAGAGAAAGGGTGATGCAAGTGTTGAACACTGCCTGGCCTGGCAAGTTGCTGGCAGTGCCCCCCCCCGCCCGCTCCTGAAACAGGGCACACACACCGCCGCCCCGAGTACTTCACAGATCTTTAAAAGACCATGCGCTTGTTAATGAGGCTTAAATGGTTTATCACCCCTTCTAGAGCCCCTGCATCGGCCCTCTGACGTTTCCTGGAAGAATTAGCACGTAACACAATACCAAGCCCTGTCAGCTGAATCCCCCGAGGAATCGGGTTTTTGCTTGCAGGAATCGGGAGGCGGGAGACTAGCACTGAAATCGGTAGTCTCACGCCTGAATCGGGAGGGTTGGCATGTCTGGATTCTCTACAGCTGGGGCCATAAACTACATCCGCAGGGCTAGGTGATAGCCTGGGACCGGCCTGGACAATCGGACACAGAGGAAGAGGAGTGTCAGAGGGAGGGGTAGTGAATAGGGTGAAAGGGAGGTGTCGGGCGGGCACAGGGTGTGATTCTCAGAGAAGAACAGCGCAGATGGGGGGAGGTTTATGGCCCATGCATGAGAGAGAGAGCGGGGGTGACCAGTGCGTGGGGGAGATGCTTGCGAGGGTGGGGAGCCGTGCTGAGAATCGACGGCGTGCAGAGAGTGGGTCTGGTCAAGGCATCTTAAATGGCTGCCGTGCACGACAAAATTGTGGCATTGGAAAAAAGGCAAGATGGCGCAGACAATGTTTATCAATAAGGATTAATTTATAACAAACTATTTTATCGCAGTGACAAATTGGTGGTCAACACTTCCTGATTTCCATCGAATCGAACGTTAACAGATGTCACGCAGCAAAAAAAATAAAACGCTCACGCACAGCCGCTGGAAGACATGTATCAACATATATGAGCCTCCTCAGCCACCCTCAGAAAACATAAGGGGTCAGGATACGTCTCCCGTACCCCCTTATACCCTGTAATTTAATTAAAACGAAACACAAAATGGCGAATTCCCGTTTCGCTACCAGTTTGCGGCCCAGTTCGCGGCCCGGGAAGCGCTTCTACCGTGAAAAATCAATTTTTTTTTATTTTCCCCACGGGACATCATTCCTAGGGGGTCAAGAGGGGTCTACCTTGCCCCCTTTCATTAAATTCCCCCTTCGTTTTTCACCTCTTCTTGTCTCTCGATCCTACCGAGAGACAAGATGGCGGCCGCTACGGACTGTTTAGAATGTTGACAGACACCGGAAAGCCAATCAGCTTCGCTACGCAAAGCTCCGTTACGCGAAAAGTAAGCGAACCGGAGCGCTGCCCGGAGCGCTGTTACAGATATATATCTTTTTTTGAACGTTAATTTCTCAAAATCCACTGAAGCACATATATTGAGACCTAGCAAAGGCACATCGGGCTAACAGTCCCTACAATTTTGGCAAGTTTCGTGCAAATCCATTCAGCCGTTCGAGCTAAAAGTGAGGCCAACCGCCCTATGGAAATTAACATGGGAAAAACGTGTTTTGGGACCCCCCTTTTTTCTCGGCTCCTCCTTGACGAAACCCCCCCAAATTTTCAAAGGCTGCTCAGAAACAAAATGTGCCATTTTCCTGAAAATTTCAGCCGATTCCGTCCACAAACGCCAAAGTTATTAGACATAGAATTTTCAAAAGTTCCATAGAGAAAAAATCCTAACTATATATACCTACTGGCTATTGCCAGTAGGTAATATATGTATATATATATATATATATATATATATATATATATATATATATATATATATATATATATATATATATATATATATATATATATATAAAAAAATCAATATAACTTGAAATTTACAAGTCAATGGGGAAAAGACAGTACGGAATTTCTCGATTTGAAGCTAAAAGTTACCAATAACAAACTAGAGAGCACCTTGTACAGAAAGAGCACGGCAGGGAATAGCTTACTTCATGCCCAGAGTTGTCACCCTAGCGCGCTCATCAGAAGTATCCCGATGGGAGAACTATTAAGGGCAAAGAGAAATTGCAGTACACCGCAAGGTTACATTGAAGAGGAAAAACAGATGTCTGACAGATTCAGAAACATGGGTTATTCGGAGAAAATCATCAACAGAGCAAAGAGAGCAGTGGCTGGAAAAGACAGAGAGACTTTGCTCTTAGAAAGGACAAATAAGGATAAGGAAGAGAATACTATCCAATTCATTACTACATATAGTAATCAATCATACATGATCAGAAAAAGTCTGACTCAGCTTTGGCCAATTCTGAAAACTGACTCAGACATCACAGATTATGTTGATCCATTCCCGCAAGTGACTTTCAAAAGGACAAAATCATTAAAAGATCAAATCTGCAAAGCAGTGGAAACCAAAAACCCAAAAATAGTTGGAATACAAGGCTTCTACACTTGTAGAAGCTGTAAAGCTAGCAGGAACAGTTGCAATAAGAAAGAGGTAACTCTATCTCGAGAAGCTGAAAAATTCCAAATAAAAGAACACACATCCTGTAACACAGAATTTGCGGTTTATGCTCTATTCTGTCCATGCAACATGAGTTATGTGGGCAGTACCATAGGCTAAGCTCAGAGTCCTGGAACATTTACGAGCAATAAAGAATGGCGACAAGTCATACCCGATCGCCAGACATTTTCAAAGCCAGCATAATCAGGATACATCATTACTGAGCTTCAGTGTGTTGGACACGATTAAGTTTGATGAAAGAGGTAGGAATAGAGTCCAAAACCTAAGGAGGCTAGAGTCAAGAATAATCATTCAGTACAAGACAATGACCTCTTAGGGCACAATTGCGATGAAGAGCTTGAAGTACATTTGGGTTAACCGGTTACAAATGAACATTACTGTTGTGTTGCATAATAGGGGTCAAAAATGGCTTACATCATTGTGAAATTTGATTTTAAGATCATATTTCGTTTTTAGGAGCTTAGAAGCAGTAGTCTACATGGTATGCAAATTGCTAATAAGAAATGTTGATTTTCTATTTTGATCTCTCCTAGATATAGATTTAAAAGTACATCTGGTCACAGGTTGTTTTATTTATTATTTTATTTGTTTTCTTTACTCTAGAACATATGAAGAAAAGAAGCGGTAGAATTTGCAGATATCAAGAGAATCTTTTGATGTATTCTTCACAAATTGAATGAAACTGTGGAGAATTAGAGGAATGAAATGCCCACTTGGGCTCAATAACTTTTTCTAAGTGCGTCGCTCAATATGAGCGAAAAAAAGAAATTGTGACAAGGGGATACACTAAGGAATTTTACCAATGTGGTGAAAATTAGCTGAGAATGCCCACTAGGGCTAGATACCTCACAGTTAAAAGAGTCTGTTCTGATCCATTAAGAGCTAAGACGAAAGTAACCTAGGTAAAATTACTCCTACTTTTCAAACACCCCTGTCTTCACTTTCATTTAGAAATCCCCCTAAAACCCTATGGTACTAAAAATTGAATTAAAATGAGTTAACTGAAAAAATAAGGGTTAAATATTCAATATGCCGCTAGTACAGATATGTATTTGGAGACAGAAAAGGAATTATTCACATTTGTTTTCTTTTAAAGAATCACAGTTATAGTCTGTTTTTCTGTTTCATTTTTTGCACAACCATCACATGACTATTTAAGTTGCACTTGGGATGTTATAATTTACTCGTGAGCAAGGGTCACTGACCTGAAACGCGTAGAGTGTTTGCCTTAAAACTGTCGAATTAAAGGCTGTTGGGAGATCCAAGTGTTCGTGTGGCTTTCTTCTGAAGATGCATTGAAGAAACTTCTGACTTTATATATATATATATTCACTGAAAAAAACCATAGGTTTCACACCAGTTATAGTTAGGAATTAGCATTTAAAAAACCTATTAAATTCACTGAAAAAAACATAGGTTTCCCACCAGTTATAGTTAGCTGGAAATTTTACTGATATAAAACCATTGAAATTCCCACGTTATAGTTAGTCGGACTCACTATAACTTGCGCGTGCAATGCACTGCTGATGACATCACATATTACATCACTCATGACATGGTCAGTGACATCACTCATGACACCATCCTTGTGACATAGTGACAGACCTCCTTTCACTATAATGTAACCCTTGAGACTCATATTCAAAAATAGAAACTGAAATTTTTAAAAAAATGGAGATACCTATATCAGTTACAACAAGCAATTCAGTAATTCCACTATCTATATACACATCCACTCATTCACCAACAGTTCTATATAGTCACTCATACATATACTCACTCATCATATGAAGTGATACACCTATACATCCTGTTACACACCGACATTCATCCAAAAGTTAATCACACACATATTCACACGTGCAAATAAACTATTGGACATCCATTTATTTGAATATAGAGTTATACACACACTTCCACCTTACTTCTATTTAAAATTACACATATTTATTCTCTTAAACAATCACTTATAGAAACACATACTTATTTAAACAGGAACTCTTACAATCTCTTACTCTCACATATACTCACTTATATACATCAATATTCATATATACTAGATTAAAACATATGTAGTTACTGATAAAGACACTAGTGAGACAGTCATTCACTCACTAACAAACACATATAGACACTCATCCACCCATACAGTCCTGTACATATGTTGTCTTCAAAACACATACAAACAAAGAGTCAGTCACTCATGCTTCTATGTGCTAAGTAATACCCCCACCAAACCATATAGACACTCATACTGATACTAATAAAAATATCTAATAACCCATATACATACACATGAGTGGATGTGTATTAGATGGTGGTATTACTGAATTGGTTGTTGTAACTGGTATGGGTATATCCACTTTTTTGAAAATATTAGTTTCTATTTTTGAATATGTGTTTCATGGGTTACATTACACTGAAAGGAGGTCTGTCACTGTGTCACAAGGATGGTGTCATCAGTGATGTCATGAGTGATGTCACTGACCATGTCATGAGTGATGTAATATGTGATGTCATCAGCAGTGCATTGCACGCGCAAGTTATAGTGAGTCCGACTAACTATAACGTGGGAATTTCAATGGTTTTATATCAGTAAAATTTCCAGCTAACTATAACTGGTGTGAAACCTATGTTTTTTTCAGTGAATTTAATAGGTTTTTTAAATGCTAATTCCTAACTATAACTGGTGTGAAACCTATGGTTTTTTTCAGTGAATTTCATAGGTTTTTTAAATGCTAATTCCTTACTATAAGTTTCACTTTATAAATAAGACTGTTAGCACTCTAGTTGTTCTTTTTAACACTCTGGTACATTCTGTCATTGGGCTACAGTTGTGCTACATCTAGTTGAATTTTGGGCTACATTTACAATTTTTGATCTCTGGTGGCCATCTTTGGGCTTCATTGGGCTACTTTGGGCTACATTTGGGCTACATTTTGGCTCTAACATATATTAAGCCCAATGTAGCACAATACATATTTTTATAAAGTTAATTTTTTTACAAACCACTTCAGAATAGGGCTACCTGTCTCTACAATTATCCCATTTTTTTTTTTTTAATTTTTGGGGGGAGCGCTCCCAGAGCGCGCCCCGGAGTGCGCCCCGAAAAGCGTATTTCTGAAAAGCGCCCCCGGGCGCGCTCCGGGGAGCGTCTCGTGAGCGCCAATATCCCAAACGAAAACATGATCGTGACGTATCGCGTAGCCGCGACCGCGTGATACGCACGGCGTAAGCGCACCCGGAAGTACTCGAACGAATACGATCGCAAAACGTAAACTTCCGACGCGCTTACGCTGCGCGCCCCCGTGCGCGTAGCGTAAGCGCGTCGGGTCATGTGAGCAGAAAATAACACTTTTCATTGGTTCATAACAGTTTTAGTTTCATAATGATGAAGCCCCTGGTCTTGTGACCTGAAAATAACACTTCTCATTGGTTCAGGACAGTTTTGTTTTCCAAATGATGAAAGCCCCCACCTTTTTTCCTTATTCTGACTTTGTCCTTTGACTGAGGAAGATCTGTTTGGAACTCTCTGTACCTTTTTGTACTTTAAAATGGCTTCAGTAGCAGCAGCAGCAGGTGCATCTCAGCCACCACCACCACCACCACCACCAAGAGGACCAGCTCCAAATTATATTGGTGGTCAAGAACAGGAGGAGGAGGAAGAGGAAGAGGAGGAGGGGAGAAGAAGATGGCTGCCTGAAGAAAACACACCTTATAAACCCAAACCACACTTCATTTGGCAGTTTTTTTCAATCCCAGAGGGGCAAAAAAAGGTGAATGCGCCCAAAGTCACTTGCCTCATCTGCAATGATGAACTTTCACGGGGCAACCCAAATAAGAAATATTCTTTTGGTAACTATACCATGATTCGGCACATGACAAGAAAGCATCCAAACAACTACTCTCGCGCAGAGTTCCGGGAACTGGCCAGTAACCTCCCCCAGTCATCAAGGACCCCCTCCCAAAGAAAACAACCCTCTTCCTCGCAACCAGAAACATCTGAGGTGATGCCTTGCATTCAGCCAAGATTTGCTGATTTTAAAATTACTTGTAAGGCTTGTGGCAAGCTTATCTCCTATGGGGAACAAAGTGTTAAGCTCATCGTCCTTGCAGGTGATAATCACAAGTGCCCCAAAAAGAAATAATTTTTTGGGTTTTTTGTTTTTTTGCTCCAGTTGAGCCAGTTTCAATTCCCTTTTTTTGTTTCTCCCCCTAAAAAATACAAAAAAAATATAAAACTGTTTTGAAAAGCCAAAAAAAGTTTAAAAAGTTCCAAAAACACAAAAAAAATATAAAACAACAAAAAGAAGAAAAAAAAAAGTTCTTTTAAGAACTACCTCCAATTTCTAAATGAAAACTTCATTTTTTTAAAACTCTGTCATCTTTTTCCCTCATTTTACGCTCCCCGGTGCGCTACCTGGTGCGCGCACCGAGCGCTTCCCCCGCGCAAAACGAAAAAAAAAAAATATTTTAAATGCCCCGCGGGGCCCTTTTATAGCCCCCACATCAAACCTAGGGGGTCAAAGGGGTCTATCCCTGACGCCTTATGGTCAGTTCCCACTTTGTTTTAGCCACCTCTTATGTCTCGATTTTACCGAGACACAAGATGGCGACCGCTCTGGACTGTTTGGAATGTTTACAGACACCCGAGAGCCAATCAGCTTTCCATGCGCACCTCGCGTGTCGCGCCTGGAGCGCACTCCGGTGCGCGCACCTGTGCGCTGCTATAGATATATATATTTTTTTGGACCTAAATTACTCAAAATCCACTGGAGCACATATCTTGAGACATAGCAAAGGCACATCGGGCTACCAGTCCCTACAATTTTGCCAAGTTTGGTGTAAATCCATTCAGCCGTTCGGGCTAAAAGTGAAATCGACCGCCCTATGGAAATTAACATGGGGAAAACGCGTTTTGGGACCCCCCTTTTATCTCGGCCCCCGCTTGACGAATCCCCCCCAAACTTTCAGGGAAGGACCGGACCGCCATGAGACCATTTTCCTGAAAATTTCAGGCAGATTCGTCAACCGGCGCCAAAGTTATTCAAAATAGAATGTTGAGATTTAACATTGAAAATTATCCTAACTATAACTACCTACTGGCGACCGCCAGTAGGTAATATACATATATATATATATATATATATATATATATATATATATATATATATAGATATATATATATATATATATATATATATATATATATATATATATATATATATATATATATATATATATATATATATATATATATGCAGCAACAGCAGTTTTACAAAGGCTCCGCATTAAGTCGACCCAGGAAAACCACACGAATCCAACAAGTAGATAAAGGCACAAGATTTATTTAAAGCTTCAGTCCAACAAAATCTGACGCGTTTCGGGCATCCGCCCTTGCTCACAGACAGTCAGTTAATGCGGCATACACATTTAAATACCCAGTGCTTTACAGTTTTTTTGTCTTTCAATTAGCATTTTTTTCTTTCTTTTTTTCTTTTTTTCATTTTTTCAAACACTGCACCATGTGATGATGAAAAGAAAAGACATACTCCATTATAGGCATTAAAGAGTCTGTTTTCCAAACAATACTAACATTACTTCATATGTACTACTCACAAATAAAAGGGTTCAAATCCACAAGTGAAAAAATTATTTCTTGTAAAATACATTAATATTATAAAATGCATTTAAATTTATATCGCCAGTGGCTACAATTGCGACAGTGCAAGATGAAATCCAGCAAAAAACATGGCGTGTTACAATTCAATTAAAAAAGACATTATTGTTTTCTTTTTTTGGATAAAACCCAAGCATTGTGCAAAATACGCAATTATGTGCAAACTTTGTTTGGCAAAATAAAGTGCAAATGCAAAATGCAATTGTCGTTTATATATATACACTTATAAAGTGACATTGTGCAATGTTGTGCAAAATGATGCAAAACAGTAAGCAATTGGATAAAATCCAATATGGATGGGTTATAAATGTCTTCATCAAATAACACGGCAATAAAGAAGTTAAATGCCAGAGATGCAAATGGCCAACAATAAATTTTGAGCAACAACAGGTAGTACAGAAGTATATATATATATATATATATATATATATATATATATATATATATATATATATATGGCTGAAACTGACGAGTGACACACTGACGAAGGCTCACGCCAAAACGCGTCTGTGCTTACCTGTTCCCTTTGATTAAAAACTTTGGTTAACTCTTGGACTACGAGTGCTGCCTCTTTCTTGAGAAAGCGAAGAAGAGTTTGAGCGGCAATGTTATGCGGTTTTCCCGCGAACCGCTAGCAGCACCCGTTCGTGAGTGCACAGCTTTCCGTGGGAGGTGAGCGTTTTCCGAGGAGGAAATACGCTGTGCACCGTTGCAGCTGCTGGACAACAACTTAAGGATTATAACAAGACCGGCAGGACGCCGCGGAAGGAGAGCGCTGGATTGACTCCGGAGCCCCTGACGACAGACGGACTTGCCGGTGAGCGGATTCCTTTTATTTCCATTCACGCATGAATGCTACGCGTGTAGCAGCATCAACACAACAGAACGTCAGTAGCACCGAGAGTAGCCAGACGGGAGGGAACAAGCACTGGGGTTGCTAAGCACTACGTAAGCAACCGCCCTTGTCACAAGACCCATTTACAGCGGCAAAACTGCAAAATGTTTTCCGATACAGAGCGCATGAATGCGGCAAAGGATATGTTTAAACGCAAGGGGGCGTCAACACAAGCGGCGAATAAAACAACAACGCCTGCAGAAGCACCACAGGATCGCAAACTAAAAGAGACATTCACTAAGCTGGAGAAGCTATATGAGCGCGAAGTGCGCAAGTGGTGGCAGGCTACAAGCTTAACAAACTACATTGAGGAAAAGAGAGTACCTAGGGGGCTGTGAGTGCACACGGTACCCTCGTATGAACACCCGGACCCCCAACTACTTACAGACTGGTTCGACCACACAGCATCCTATTGCGAAGGCACTTTGAAAATCTTAGTTAAATATGCCTGGAGCGATAGGGGGAAAGTTCTGGAAGAAATTGATACAATCAATGAAGAGCTAGAAAAAGAAACGGATACAGGAATAAAAACAACAATATCTCAAATGAGAGATCAAATGAAAGCGAGATTGGCGAAATACGAACAAAAAATCAGAATGCGCAAACAAGAAAAATATGAGCGCGATGCCAACGACTACGCAACCCGGCGCGTTTTAACATATGCAAAGAAATACGATGCCCCCCGTAAAGCTCTTCAGAAAAGAACCATGACAGCGATGACAAGCAGTATGCCGGAAACAGAACCTGCCACCTCAGAGTCAGACCTGACTAAGAACGAGTCAGGGGATGAACTACGGAGGCAGAATGACTCGGATTCACAAGACGTGCTGCATAGTGCACAAGAAGCCCTACCAAAGAAGACTCCTTTTCAGGAGGAATACGAAGTAATCAAAAGTTCCTGGCTAAGGGGCGGCAAAAACAAACCACCCAATGTAGATGCAAATGCGGATGCAGATGCTACTGCAACAGCAACATCAACCAGAGGAGGAGGAGGGCGAGGAGGGCAGGCGGCGGGAAGAGGGGGCAGAGGAAACACAAGAACCTCCCGATGGACGAGCCGTCAGACGAACAAGAAGCAGTAACTGTGAATCCTGAAAACATCAATCAAGCCAGCCTAACTGTAGTAAACCTAACATCTAAACAATTGACGGAAGCAGAAACGGAAGTTCTAAGTCTGGGTCTCACCTTCTGTCCCACCAATGACCTCGAATACACGCAAACAAGAATCGACTTGATTCGATTCACCCGAAAGCTGAAGCTCCATAAACATTTCAAACTGCGCCCGCATCTAAAAAATACTAAGAAGAGTCCTCAAACCAACTAAATGGATATACTCAGCGCAAAAGATCTACCAGCTATTGAGGCATTAGAGGACTTACGATTGGATCAGGACTCCGATCAACAACAGGAAAACCTGACTATCGCACAACGTGCTGTCCTCCAAGGGGTCGAGCAAGAAAGAGAGGAGAGCTCATTCAAACCTGCATCGACCTTTGTACCACAAACATCTTGGGATGCAATAGATGTCTTTACGGAGGCAATGAAAAGAGACCTGACAGCATACAGAAAATCGCAACCGTCAATCTCAACAAACAATATCACTGAATGCCAACGCCAAGCTTTGAAGGGCTTGATCAGCGACAAATCTATAGTGATCAAGCCCTCGGACAAGGGGGGCAACGTGGTTCTTATGAGTAGAGACCTATATAGAACTGAAGCATTGAGGCAACTAGCGGATAGGAATTTCTACGAGGAATGTACAAATGCAGTATACCAAACAAGCATAACTAGATATGATGCTCTAGTACAAAAATGGTACAACTACAACATGCTCGGAAAGGACGAAAATCTATTTCTAAGGAACCACACCCCCATGTTACCAACTTTTTACCATCTCCCCAAACTTCATAAAAACATGGAAAATCCCCCCCGGCCGCCCAATAATATCTTCCATTGGCAGCCTGACCGAGAACATGTCACGTTTCGTTGATAACATTTTGTTTACCTTAGTGATTAAGTTGAAATCCTACATAAGGGACACGAAAGACTTCCTGACCAAGATCCAGGAATTAACATGGGACTCTGGGTACCTGCTAATGGTTTTAGACATTACTAGTCTTTACACCTGTATAGACCACAGGCAGGGTCTTGAAGCCATTAAACATGCTCTAGGTCAACGTCAAATGAATTACGCATGCCACAATTAAATGATCATGGAGTTCACAGAATTTTGCTTCACCAACAATATTTTCCTTTTTGAGGATCAGTTGTGTATACAAACATCAGGGACGGCGATGGGTACCTGCTTCGCTCTCAGCTATGCGAACCTTTTCGTTGGCTGGTGGGAGGAGCAGGTACCCAGGAGCTGCACAGCAGGTACTGATACAGGGCATGTAAAATGCTGGCATCGTTATATTGACGATTTGTTTATTGTTTGGGATGGAGGGATGGACTCAGCAGAATAATTTATTAAAATTCTAAACAGCAATGATCTCAACCTGCATTTTTCGGGTTCGGTCAGTCCGGTGAGAGCGGAGTACCTTGACCTGAAGGTGTACATTGAGAATAATCAGATGCATACCACCCTGCATAGAAAGGACACTGCTGGCAATTCGACACTCTTTGCCAGCAGTAGCCATCCCACCCAACTAAAGAACAGCATTCCCTACGGAGAGCTATTGAGAATCCGCAGGAACTGCTCAAAGGACTCCGATTTTGAGGCGGCCGCTTCAGAATGTATAACTAGATTTTCCATGAGGGGTTATGGCAATAACTTACTAAAAAACACCCTGAAGAAGGTAAGGAAGATGCAAAGATCTCAACTCTTGGCAAATGATGATCCTATAGAGGGAAGGAACAGAAAACCGAGCAAGAAAAACGGTAAATTCAGACTCATTACTCCATACTCCAAGGGAGCAGGAGATCTGAAAGCCATGCTTAATAAGAACTGGCACATCTTGAAAACGGACAGTGTACTCGCGGATGACCTACCTGCTCATCCTTTAATCACTTTTAGCAGGGCTAGGTCACTTAGCGACATGCTTGTCTCGAGTCATCTAGACAAACCGACACCCAAAACTAATTCTTTGAAGCGGATGGCTGGCTTCTTTCCCTGCGGCCACTGCAAGGCCTGCAGTGGCAGCAGACGGGTGCTATCATTTGATATACCTGACACCGGTAAAAAAGTGCCGATCAAGCACTTTATTACGTGCAGCTCCCAGTTTGTAGTTTATTGTTTAGTCTGCCCGTGTGGCCTACGTTACATAGGCAGCACTATCAAGGAACTCAAACTGAGGATCCTGGAGCACCAACGGGCAATCGAGAAAGTTGACATCACATATCCGGTTGCCCGGCATTTTGCGGAGGAGCACAGGAAAGACCGCAAACAACTCAGATTTTTTGGATTGGACATTGTTCCACCCAATATAAGAGGAGGGGATAGATTAAGGAGACTCCACAGACTTGAGTCCAGATACATTGTAGATCTCTCCACTAAACACCCTGGGGGACTCAATAGCGGTGAAGAATTAGCATATCATCTGGGAAGATAAGACTGTAGGAAGAAGATATACTCTCTTTTAGGAAGTTGGGTACATCAACTGTCAGTCCAGCAATAATATGTACACTTCTCCTATAGCACTTTGATCGAATCACTGTATTACCGTATTTCTCAAATATGTTTTTCTAATATGCTTTCTAATATACTTCTAATCCTGATTCTGTTCCTGATTTTGATTTTTGATTTTGATTTTGATTTTGAATCTGATAACAATTTCAAATGTGACACCCCTTTGCAGACTATGACAGGCCACCATAGGTGTGGAAATATGTAGATATGTATATAGCAATGTATATACATAATGTGAATAGAATTAGCCAGCGTGGATACAGGACCAAATATGATAGGTCTGCTGTGACTACTATTTACTAATTGAGGCCCTTTTTTATCACAACGGATTGTATTTCATAACAGTTTAATTATGATGTTTGATGTAGATATTCTCATCTAGAATTGACTGTTATTTAAGTCCCTGGAGCCTCCTCTTGGTTAACCCAGTTGTGTTACCCATATATAAATACACCGCATGGTGCCCTCTCTGGTCCTATACATTCTTTTTTCTTCTTTCCTTTGTTGGCTTATTGCTGTATAAGAGCGTCCTTCTGATTTATACTCCATGGAACAAAAATCATTCTTTGATTTATCGAGAAGAATTTTTATGATGAATTTTTATGATGAATTTGGGATGTTTCTTCATATGAAGGATGGTATTACTCTTTCCATGTGCCTGATAATTTGCCTTAAGATTTGCACTGTTTGTTTATTTGTAAATATTACATTGTACATAAAATCATAGGACACTAGCCGATCCACGGCTCTATTTCAACGTGAGAACACACACGTAGTAATCAGATAAGACCCCCATTTGGATAGAACACCTTTCCAATATAACGCCCACAGTGGCTATAAGGGGTATAGTCCTATGTTTATGTCTATGTTTATGAATCTGTTTATTTAATGGGATGTCTGAAACTGACGAGTGACACACTGACGAAGGCTCACGCCGAAACGCGTCTGTGCTTACCTGTTCCCTTTGATTAAAAACTTTGGTTAACTCTTGGACTACGAGTGCTGCCTCTTTCTTGAGAAAACGAAGAAGAGTTTGAGCGACAATATATATATATATATATGTATATATATATATATATGTATGCATATATATGTTGGAACTGGCCCTTCTTGCAGGGTCATCCCCATACTTTTTGCTTCTTCCTCCCTTATTTTTCCTGACCCGTGGCTGTTGGCAATAGGACTCTGCGCACTTTACCCCTGTTTTTAAATACTGTGTTTGAGAACAGCACTTTTAGAAAGTTTCTGTTCTCTTGTCTGACCCTTCTGTGTGCCTTGGCCTGTTTGTGTATTGACTGTCTGGTTTGAGAGTGACTGGGGCTGGGGATTCCCCAGGAGGCTGGCTGAGTCAGCCCTAGGCTGGATGACTGCATTTGCGACCTGAGTGGTGGGATTAGTTAGCACCTGGGCCTGAATAGGGCTGTGCCTGCCTGCCACAATTCTGGCTCCACCTCCTGCTTGGTGGCTGACGACCCTGCCCCTCACTCTAAAAGGAATGGAGAAGCCTGGCAAACAAAGTACTCAAGCAACACCCAGAACTCTTTCAGACCGGGCTCAGGGCCCACTTGCACAAAGAGAACAAATACTTTTAGGGGTATAAGTACAGGACCCCTGACAACAGAAAATTAGATCATCCTGGAATCAAGAAGGAACCTCTGCCAAGGAGAAAGCTGAATCTGAAGAAGGAAGACTGTCCTGCTGTTGCTCTGCTGGACTGACCTGTTGCTTTGCTGCCAAGGAGAGGGGAAGGACTTTGCTGTTGTGCTGTGTCCCCTTTCTTGAAGTAATCTCCAAGTGCCTGAGAAGAGCTGGCTCCCTGTTATGAAGTCCCAGGAACAAAAGGAATTCACCCCCAACTTCCCTGAACTCTGCTGAGAGAGTTCTGTCCTTCCTAGAGTGCTTGATCCAGTTGTGGGGCCTCTGGAAGTTGTACCTGTGCTGGGAAGCTTGAAACTAAGCTTGAGAGACTTTTTGCAATTGAAAAGTTATCGCATCGCTCGCTGTGGAGTGCCTCCCCGACAGTGCGAGAAGTTTCCCGTCGCTACGAAAGTCGAGATCTTCGCAGCGCCTATTGCCGCTGTCAGAGCCGTTGCATCCTTCGTTTGCGGGATGCACCCGATCGGTGCGGGAAGCCTAACATCGCTGCGAGTGTCGTCGCAGAGCCTGTCGTCGCTGGGTGAGATCGCCGCACTGCTTGCTTGCGAACCGCATCACATCACTGCGAGTGTCGTCGCAGAAGCCATCGTATCCAGGAGCTGCAAGAGAGAAGATCACCGCTGGTTCATGCATCGTCGCCCCGGAGATCGTCGCAACTCCAGAGATCGCCGAATCGTGCCTTTGCGAGAACAAACTTTCTACGGAACCTACGCACCGGAATCCATACAAGTGGCCTTCCTCCCCATACAGACCGGATTCGTCGCAACAAGCCTGCTGCTGCAGCGGGGCGGTCGCATCGCCTCCCCAGGGTCTCAGGAGCAACGCATCGCTTGTTTTCCACTGCACCAGCTTTTGCTTTTGGAACTTTGTCATACCTCAAGGTAGTGTGTCTGAAACGTGACGCAACAGTGAACTTTTCACGCAACTGTGGATTATTTTATTACAACCTTAAGAACTCTTTTGAAACCATATTCTTGAACTTTGTATGTTGGATTTTTGTCGTTTTGGTCTTGTGTAGTTTAGATTAAATACCTTTATTTTTCTAAACTGTTGTGGAGTCAGTTTGTGGTGTTTTCACTGTGTTACTGTGAGTGTTGGTACAAATACTTTACACATTGCCTCCTGAATAGCCTTGACTGCTCGTGCCAAGCTACCTAGAGGGTGAGCAGGGGTTATCTCAGAGGGTTTCCTCCTTACCCTGACTAGAATCAATAGTCCCTTTTTGGACAGTGGTACCTACCTCTGCCATCAAGAGACCCCCAGTTCTAACAATATATATATATATATAATATATATATATATATTATATATATATATATATATATATATATATATATATATATACATATATGCCAAAAAAGAACAAAAAAGAAGCAGAGAACTCTGGGTAGTTCTCAAGTTTAGGTGGAAAGCAGATGCCTGAAGTTTACCTGTACATCAGACATGAAACAACTGGATTTCTTAGACATTACAAATTACATTGAGAACAATACTGTCCATTCAAAGACCTTCTAGAAACCTACAGCAATGAATAGCCTATTTTCCTACAATAGCTTCCATCCTCGACCTCTGAGGGAGACTTACCATACAGCCAGTTTTTACGCATAAGACTTAACTGTAGCACTCTCAAAGACTACGAAGAACAATCTAAAGAATTGGAAGAGAAATTAGAGAAGAGAAGTTACCCAGTTAAAACCATCGAGCTTGTAACCAACCAAGAGAGAGATTGCTAGAAACAACACCACGAGAAACACAGGTGGATTTACTCACCTGCGTAACAACTTACAATACGTCATCAAATGAGATAAAGAAGTTTGTAAACAGAAACTGGAGAATTATCACATCCAATACCCTTCAATGGCCTAAACCGAGATTTGCAAAGAAAAGAACTCAAAACATTAAGGACCACCTGGTTTATAGAAGACCAACACCGGTAATCAGTAAAGAAAGCCTTACAGCAGCATGGAATTTGATCATGCACAGTATGTAAGCTGACAAAGATCACCAAGAAACTACAACTATTATCACATCTTTTCCTGGAATTTTCGTCAACACACGTCAACACCACTCATGTGATCCATATGATCACATGCCCATGTCAATGCAGGTATATAGGAATGATGTGTCGCAAAGTAAAACTTTGTATCGGCGAACACAAGAGCAACATCAATTGCAAAGAGCCACCACCAAGATGAGTAGGCACTACATTGAGAATAAACCACTCTGCAGAGGATCTAAAATGGGTGGTTCTGGAGACATTACATATAAAAACTAACAATGCAGAACGCATTCTGTTTGAGAAGGAGCAACGCTGGGTCCATCGATTAAAAACAGGCAGCGAAGGATTGAATGATAAAATTCCCAGGCACACATTGTAGTAAACAATCAATTATAGGGTCATTCTGACATCCTGAGCCCTTTAGTATCACCTCAAAGATTGGTCTTGTAATATACCAGATAGACGCTGGACTCAATGCACGGATTAAGATGAAAGAACAAAAGCCATCCTGACACACACAAAGAACCCAAAAACTGAAGGCTTGGTACATATTTTCTCTGATCAGAAAATATGCTACTAGGTCAAATAAATCATGAAAGCCAAAACGAAGCTGCCAACTCGAAATTATTGGTTACAATTCCAATAATAAACACGATTAACTAGAATAAACACTATTATCTAAGAGATCATCACTGGGAACCATGTAGCTCCCTACATTTGAAAAGATAATGAATCATCATAATGTATGTGACAATTCACAAGAAGAAATGGTTATATTTTAAATCAATACCTCCTTATAGGAATCATAAAACAGCCAGAATAAAATTTGAATAGGATAGACTGCTAACTTGATCTCCCATTAGCATGCTTTCCCTGGTTATTATGTCCCCCTTTATACCAACCACGGATGCCAACCAAAATGGGTAGAGGAGTCCTACCACTAATTCCATAGCCCTCTCTACATAAATGGACTCTCTACGCGGCCCCGCGTCTACCGAGAAGCTGCACAGTGACTTGTTTGTACCGGTAAGCTGCAGGCCCTCACACTCGAGATTCTTGGAACTCCTGTAATATTTAGATAATGATAACTTTCCACTCTTCCAGACTAAGGCTACTATACCGTTCGGCCCAGATCTCTGTACTGGGGTGAATGTATGACATTGTTCTGCATTCTGTCCATCAACTGTGGTTTTTGCACTATACCGCTCGGCGGCATCCTGAAGAATGATCCAATTGTTCATTTTGAAGGTAAACATTTCAATTTAAATATCACCGCCAATTTCCCTTTTTAAACATCCCCGCATGACTAATTATTAATATCACTGCACGAATGAGACGAAGTCCAAGAAGAACGTTAAATTTACCTCTATTGTATTAGCATATTGAATAACGTTACTGATAATGAATATTTGGAGAATGATGGGCATCATTAACCCCTTCGCTGCTGGTGTCGGCCAACGGCCATCGTGCACACTACCTTCGTAGTGCTGCGCACACCTGTTGGCCGACGCGGCCCCACCCACTGCGCTAATCCGCCGCACCGCGGCGGAATTGCCACCACGGTTAAGCGGTTAACCATCAAAACTCGCACTCTCTCACTAAATGTCGCTACATTCTAAGCATACTGTGCCATGTTTTTTAACGTCATACCTGAACTTATTGACTGACTGCAGTGACAAATCAAGACGCACACTCTCTGTTTCAATACTGGCGTTTTACTGCTGCACTCCAAGCATATTGTGCCGTGTACCTAAGGATACCACTGTAGTGATAAACTAAACACCATGTCAGGTATGCCTATTAACTCTTGTACTGGACAAACCATTTGAAAGCTCAGCATACTCACAATCTCTGTGTAATCTAGATACCTCACTTGCCATTTATGTGAGAACTAGCAGGGCACACTCAGTCTTTAAGTAAGACAGTGGAGATATTTATTTAAATATTTGTACAAATAACCGTAACACCAACTTCAAAATCATAGTGTTACAAAATAAGTAATCACATTGTACGCATAGGGTGCATGTCGAAGAATTATGATAATAATTACTTCTTTTCTTGCAATGCCAGATACCACAGATCTGAATGTATAAATGCAGGTGGTAAGTTAACCACTGTAATTAGGGGATGCAATAAGCACCTAAAACATCCTCGGTCCTAACGAAAGCCTTTAGATATCACAAGAAGGCTGAAACATGTTGACCCAATAGTGCGGTAGACTGGTAACTGAGTCTACGGATGCATCTTTTTTATTTTTATTTTCTCACATCACTGTTTTCCTAATAACATTTTTGTGCTACATAGTGATGTAGGAAATTTTAACTTCACTGCAAATGAGCACCTGCACACTCTCACCTCTTATAAATCTCTGGCCACTACTGGTAAATCAGTTAGTCTACCTCCGGGTGGAGGACAACATACATACTATCTAAGAACCCTACGATGATGCTGTAATATTACACAAAGGCCGAGAATCAAGATATACCGCCCCGACCTGTGTATGTTTCATGAGGTTTTTATATAGTTCCAACACTACTAAGACCCTGATTTCACAGGACAAGTGATCCATTTCCCCCTGATTTTTGATGTAACCTCTGAAAGACGAATGGATCACAGCTTCTTATTCCCTCCACATTGATAATAATATGTTTTCAAAACATATGAATTCTAGAAGAAACCCTGGTGTGACCACTCTAGTATATAAGACCCTTATTCCCCCCTGCAAATTAGAGGAGAATTCCTTCCATGCTGACACGTGGTCCTGCCTGCTCAATCTTCAACACGCAGCAGTCTGACATTACTTGTGGGGTGTTGTCCTCGAAGCAGAGACAGGGTCCTTCATTCTCAACCATCAGGTGAGGAGCAGGTTCATCCCTAGTGTTTTCTTGACCACCCACCTTCCTACATACATACATATACGCATGCACAGGCTATACAGAGAGGTCTATGTTAGGTAGATTTAGGCAAATTACTTAGAGTTGCTTTTTAGGAATACGCAAGTGCTACTGATTTTATTTGAACTGCTTATTTTCATCTTATTAGCACTTTGGTAGAAATTTATCTACTATTTACTATATTGGTACTTGCTATCTCTTTCGTATGCTTCTGTCTCCTGATTGTCACAGAAAATATGTTTTACGTAATACTTACGCTGGACCAATAAATAATTATTGAAACGTCCTAGTCGCCACCCTGCGTATTTTCTGAGAGTAAGTGACCACGAGTGACTGAGCGAAACGCACTTTCCTGTTTTCCATGATCCCTGAGGAATCAGGGTTGTCATGTTCTGTGGTTGCCAGGGACTACCTACATCACTGTAAGATACAGGAGGGTGGTAGTGGCACTGTAGAACTAGCTGGTCTAATGGCTGATATATCCTGTGGAGGTGTCCGGGAGCAGTTGGGACATCAAGCCCTCAGTTTAGGTCATCCAAAATGTGCAGGTCCTGGGGATTGATAGGAACTACACGATACTACCCAGAGTTCTCTGCTTCTTTTTTTGCATAATTTATGTGTCACTCTATGCCTGAAAGGGATTTGTTTTGATATATATATCAGCAAGCCTTTGATGAACGATCAGGAGATCTGAAAGGTGTCAGGATATGGTAATATTTGAAATAAAATGCTGGTTTGAAAGAAAGGTTTCTAATGAAACATCCTTATATATTTTACACAAGACAGCTCAATTGTCCTGACCCATGACGCCTCTGTTTCTGGTGCGAAATTTGTCGGCACAACCTCGTCAAACAAAATTATCAACAACTTCCTCGAGGTTAGAAAAAATGAAACTGCACTCGCAGGAACTAACGTATTCCCAATTCTTTCTTTATTCCATCAAAAACAACTGCTCCCAGGTCTCAAAAACTGACGCGTTTCGTTATCCCCTGATAACTTGCTCACGGTTACAACAAACAGGCTTGAATTCACCCATAAGAATGTTTTCAATGCATCATGTGACTCGTGATGTCAGTCTTACGTTAGTACAGCAGTGTATTCTGGTATATGTAGGCAAAGTCAGTGTGTATGTGATTTTTATTCCTAACTTAAATTAAAGTTAACTAATGTCAATTAATTTACATTTTTATGGTAACTGCTTTTTCTCTCCAAGTTGTTTGGCTTTAAATAGAACAAAGGTTTTTTTTTATACCCTCGTACTGAGTTGTTTCCAAGGATTTCTCCTGCTCGGTGAAGAGAGGGAATAGCTTGCCATACCTACTAGCATGCAGAGGGGAGAAGCGGAAGTGTTACTGCTTCTGTGGACTGTTAGCATGCCTCTGATGAAAGAGGGGAGCTCTGAAACACTTCAGGCTATGTAAAATACTTGAAATGAAATGCCGGCTTGAAGGTAAAGTTTCTGATGAAACATCCTTTGCTGAGTGAGTCTTCAATTTTCGACAACAATGAAGTCTTAATGTCTTAATGTCTTTAAGCTTAGGATTAGCACAGAGCCATCCATGCTGAGGGAGAAAGGAACAAAGTATTTTGTCATTTCTACAGCAAAGTTTTTAAGCATAGGACTAGCACAGGGCTATCCATGCTGAGCTGTAAAATTACAAAAGCATTTTACCTCTCCAGGCACAGTATTACAGCAACCCCTGACATGTGTTTCGCTATCCTTAGAGCCCTTCTGAGAGGTAGAGATTTGTCCAGACTCAAGGGAGAACCCAGTATAAGTCAGGGAAATGCACAGCTCTGATTGGCTGCTAACATTTCAACCAGGAAGTGTTGGCAGCGATCTTGGGACTTGGCTTCAAGCCGAGTTCCCCCAAAAAAGTGAAAATAAAGAAAAGGGGGGCAGGGTAGGAATACCCTGGTCCCAAGCCATGGTCTTGGGGTCCCCCCTGGACCCCGCCATGGCATAAAAGCATTAAAAAAAAATAATTCCCATAGATTCTCTACAGTTGATAATTCGCAGCAAGTTTAATTTTTTTTTTTTTTAAAAGCACTTGTTTAGCGCTTGCTTTAAAATAACCCCAGGGTGAGCCAGGTCCAGCGGGCATATGATTAATATAGGAGAGGCACATGGACCCCCCTCCTATGGCTTAACAGAGCTCGGGGACCAACACCTCCCCGGGACACTTTACATTATTAATGCAGACAGACCCACTAGGCCCTCCCGCAGCCCCGGGGCCTGCCACCTCCCTTGGGCTAATTTCAATTGTATGGGGGGTCTCATGGCCCTTTCCTACCCCGGGGCCCGTTACCTCTCTGGGGCTAAAATAAATAAATAATGATGTGTGTGGGGGCTCCTTTAGGAAGGATCCCCGTTCCTAAAATATAGCAAAAAAAAGCCAAAAAATTGCCAAGGCCCATCCCACTTTCTTCATTACTCTGCAAATGTGCCTCCTGGCATGTTACTGGTTGGGGAAGATGTACCCTTGGCTGCTAAGGGTCCTTAGGGGCCAAGAAGACCTCATGTTACCTCCAGTTAGCCCCACACAGTGGGACTGCTGGGACGTGGTCGGAGGCTATGCCCCATTTCTCCACCAGTCTGCAAATGTGCCTCTTGGTGCACTACTGGTGGGGGGAAGAGTTCCACTTGCCTACTTAGAGACTCAGGACTAAAGTGGAGTTCATACCCCAAGCAGCAGTGCACCAGGAGGCAAATTTTCAGAGTGGTGGAGCCACGCTCTGACAACCTCTCAGCAATCTAACTGTGTGGGTCTTACTGAAGGTAAGAGGAGGGCTAGTTGGCCCCCACGGACCATCAAGAGCCAAGGGAACTTCATCCCCCAACTAGTCGAATGCCAGGAGGCGCATTTGCAGAATGGTGGAAAAAGGGTGTGTGGCCATCAAAAACCTCTCAGCAAACCCACTGTGTGGGTCTCACAGGAGGTAACAAGAGGGGTAGTTGGCCCCCAAAGACTCTTAGTAGCCAAGGGGGCTTCATCCCCCTACTAGTAGTGTGCCACAAGGTGAGTTTGCTGAGTGGTGGAGAAAAGGGGCATGGCCTCCTACAATGTCTCAGCAATCCCACTGTCTGGGACTTACTAGAGGTAACAGGAGGGGTAGTTTGGCCCCAAAGACATCCTTGGAGGCCAACTACCCCTCCTGTTACCATCAGTAAGTCCCACAAAGCGGGATTGGTAAGAGATGTTTGAGGACACCCCCGTTTCCCCACTGCTCTGCAAACAAATCTGGTGCTGCACTACTGACTGGGGGATGAAAACCACTTTACTCCTGAGGGACCTGGGGCCAAGAAGCCCTTCTGGTACCTCCTGTAAGTCCTAAACAGCAGAATTGCGAAGAGCCGGTTCGAGGCCCAGCATCCTTACTTTACCAGTTTGCAAATGCGATTACTGGTTAAAAAACCATAGACATTTCCTGAAAAAACTAAAGGTTACAGGTAAAGTATAATTCAGAATTAGGGTATAAAAAAACTTAGAAAATCATTGAAAAAACCAATGGTTACAGGGACGTTATAGTTAGGAAATCGAATTTAGCCCATTTACTGCGGCGAATATTCCGCTATGGAGTGTGTGTTTCATGGAGTGGGAGGGTCTGCGTCCGCTGTTCGCCGACGCGAGCACTACAGAGCACGCAGTGGTTTAAGAAAACATACAAATTCACTGGAAATGCCAGTGGTTACGGGGATTTTAACATTAGGCTCAGAGTTCACTCATACCAAACCATTGAAATTCAGCAGTTGTAGTTACATAAGCTAACTATAACTTATAACATAATTAATGACATGGTCAGTAATATCACTCATGACATTATTGATAACATCAAATGAGGTTACTAATGACCTCACTGATAACATCATCCACAGAATCGTTACCCTCCCCATACAACCTCTTATATACCCGCTCATACACCAACACAACCACTCACATACCCATTCACAGACCCATACAGCCACTCATTCAACTACTCACTCACCCATACTGCCACTCACAAAGCCACTCAAAGACCCATACAGCTACTCACTTACCCACAAAACTACTCACTCACCCTCTCACAGACACACACACTCACACACATACACCCATACAACCACTCACATACCTATTCATACAGCCATTCCCACAACCACTCACTAACAGAGATACTTACTCACCCATACAGCCACTCACACATCCATTCACTCATTCACAAAACCCTTTACATGAAACCCTTACAAACCCATTCACGCATCCATAAAATCACTCCCACTCAATCATCTATACAGCCACTCACACAAATATTTACTGTGCAAAACACCCACTCATATACCCACTCACAGACCCATACACCCAAACAGCCAATCACTTACCCATATATCCACTTACACACCCAGTCACTTACCCAAAGAACCATTCAAACAGCCACTCAATCACCTATTTAGCCACTCATACATGCACACTCATCCACCCATAGAGCCACCCACACAGCCACCACAGCAACCTATACAGCCTCTAACACACTCACCCACCCATACAGCGACTCAAATGGTCACTGACTCACCCATACAGCTACTCACACACCCACTTATTTACCCATACAGCCACTCTCACACCCACACAGTCACTAAGATACTCACTTCCATTCACAGTGCCACTGAAATGCCATATGTTCATTAGTAGTACAGAAAGAATAGTAATTTAACTTATGCAGTACCTTAGTATATACCTTTAACTCTCAGAAAACCTTTACGAAACACTTACTCTCACTGGATGATGTTATCAGTGATGTCATCAGTGATGTAATTTGAGATTTCCTCAATGATGTCCCTGACAATGTCATAAGTGATGTAAAATGTCAGGTCATAAGCAGTGTATTGCGAGGGCGTACGTTATAGTTAGCTTAGGTAATGATAACTGCTGAATTTCAAGGGTTTTGTATGAACGAAATCTGAACCTAACTATGGATGTCATGTAACCTTTGTTCAGAGTCTATCAAATTGCCTCTTTGAATCAGAGACATAAAAGCAACAAAAGAACATCACAGGCAAGTGCCATGTGCATGTTCAAATTGGCATGGTATACAAAATAATGTTGTGCAAACTGCTGCAGAATGATGTGCAAAGCTACACATAAAGTGCAGAATTCTTCCTATCTTGGTTCCAAATTGCTCATCTGTTATACCAAAGAACCCCATTTCATCAGAGAGCAACCAATCAACACTAAAGCACAGACAATTATGGGTAAGTGCCCATTCTCAAAAGTACAAAGTGCATTGGTGCAAATTGGCATTTGTAGACAAAAAAAATCGAAAAATCAATTTTATAAAATCTCCCATACAGAGAACATACACAATTGCAAGAAGAACCATATAACAATAGATCAATATGTTTCATTCTGTGATATTAATTTGCTGCAGCCTTACTCCATACATGTTAATAAAGTATATTCAAATGAATCCATATCATATGACCATCAATCAAAAATTACACAAAGTGCTCTTGTGCATAAAACCACAATACCCATAGGCTGTAAATGTAAAATGTAAATGTATAGGCATTTATATAGCACACTACTTACCCGTAGGGTCCCAAGGCGCTTCGACCGCTGTGAAACCCTTCCTGGCTTCCCTGAGAGATGGTCCCTTAATGGGTATCTCCAGGGTGAGACCAGGCATCCCCGGCGGTCTGGTGGGGCCGTTAGTGAAGATGAGGCAAGCTAATGCCCAGAGTTGCCGAGTGTGATCGCTGATCAGAGTGGGCACCGAGGCGAGAGAATTATCGAGTCCGCTGACCCTGGTCCAGAAACCTGCCGCGCCGGGAATCGAACCCTGGTCCCGGGCCGTCCTCTGCTCTCGGGTCTGCCGCCTCTAACCAGTGAGCCACACTACTTCACTTCACTTCACTTCAGGCTGAAAATATATACACTAAAAATGTTACTCAGATTGGCTAAAATATATTAATTGTTTCTAAATCAGTACTCTCTGATCAATGGATGAATGTAA
This sequence comes from Lissotriton vulgaris, assembly GCF_964263255.1. Lineage (NCBI taxonomy): Eukaryota > Metazoa > Chordata > Amphibia > Caudata > Salamandridae > Lissotriton > Lissotriton vulgaris. Next base: position 82,969,475 of record NC_141690.1, on the reverse strand, counting down.
AGATCTTCTTCTATGTTCAAACCTGCCGGCACTTTCACATTGAACCTAAGGATATGTTTGTACTCCAGTTGCCTAAGTCAAACTCTCTGTTGCCTCCTCTAATCCTGTCTGGTGCTTGGTTTAATACAAAGTAAATAAAATCCTCTACCCTGCTCTCGTGTACTGCTTCAAAATGCATAGCTATAGGATATGTTTGATCCTTATGTTTAATAGTTCTGACATGTTGCAAAATACATGATGGACCTTCAGAATTACAACTATATACAACTTGGAGCAAGTACATCACAACACCTAGACAACAAACTAGCTCTTGCAGTGTAGTGTATGCTCAATTCTCCAAACTCCATCAGATAAAGGTAAGGCCAATTATGAGGTGTTGACCCAATTTTCACAAACCTTGCATTTATGTCACTGTTTGAAGCCACCACTCCCCATTAGCCACGTCCTTCATTGTTGCATTTCTGCAACCACAAGATTATCTCTCATTGATCTTGTTCTACAGAATGCAGTGTGAGGCCTGCAGTGTATCATTGTACCATGACAGGATCACTGTAAAGCAGATGCCAATGTAGCTGTAGGATCTGTCTTATTTCTGGTGCTGGATGCTAAAGCCTGTGATTAGTCAAATATCTTGCTGACTTTCTAAGCCTGTATTCGTATCTCTTGATGTTGAATTGGCTCTGATTCAGGCACCCTCAAGCACCTTCTCAGTACAACCCTGTACAGCAAACCTGTCACTGAGTTCTTGCTGGGATAATATGACCGGGATACCCGTCACCCCCTCCCAACACAATCCCCAATGATGGGAAGACGGACACAGTACTTGACTTTTGGAAGGCGGGAGGGAGTTACCCTCCCGGCCGTATTTATTAAAATATGAAACAAAATTAAAACATTAAAATAACAGTTTCAGATCATGTACAATTTCATTTTCACATTACGATGTTTATTGGCTAACCTTAACACAGCTCTAATACAAAGGTTCTCCTAGCCGATTCCAAACATCCTGCAAATGCATATACTCAAAATTAAATTGTACATCCTAACATTACGGGCCAACGGCAAGGTCGTAACCGGTGTCAGATCCCTAATACCAGAACTCCCCCCCTCACTTGTGAGGGGCGGGCGCACAGAGGACTGTACCTCTGTGCCAACTTCCAATTTCCCTTGTCTTAACGGGGGCCCCATATTTACTCGACGCCATCTTAGTGGTCGTCCGAGGACTCGTGTGAGGTGTCTAGAAGGTAGCGTAGACCCCCCTCCCACCCCACACTGCTTACCACATCCGCCGTCGCGGATGTCCTGGCCCCGGAAAATTCCCAGGAGGGGCCCGTAGCCCCTCCTCCCCAGGGAGGGGCCTATGACCGCCTTCCCTTTTGGCGCGCCCATCCTTAGAGGGGTACCGCCTCCCCGTGTGAGGGGCCAATGGCCGCCTCCCCCCGTGGCGCCCCACCTCTAGGGATCTTCCAATTACTGCTCACAGATCATGACCTTACCGCCACAGGCCGGATAGTTGACCGGCTATCTGGACCCCCCACAAACTCCTACTAAAGGTCATGGCTACACAAACTCTTTAACCAAGCTAAGAAGTCTCCTATGAGTAAGACATTCCCCTCTCGGGACAAATGGACCCCATCTTCAAGATACATATGGTCCCCCCGAATACATCCATGCGGAATACAGTGCAACTGGCCTGAACGAAACAACCTACTAAGTTTGTTATTAACTTTCTTTACTGACTGATTCAAAGCTGACACAGAGAGGGCCCCCCGCCACACCCTTCTAGGAATCATGTGTGACCATGCAATCGTGCACCCCGGAACCCTTCTCGCCAACCAACTCACTGTGGATAAAATTAACTCGAGAAGTACTTGTCGACCAATGGTTACCAAATCATTGCCCCCAAGAAGTACTATGATTACAGACGGCGGTGACCTCGTCCGCCCTAGCAGTCCCTCCATAAAAGTTTGAAACTGGTCAATACAGAGTCCGCCCCTTCCGTGGAAGGTCACCCTGCACCCGTATTCCCCAGCCACGTGAATCATGTCACCTGCTTTGAATACGTCTGCGGCTCGCCTCATGTATGAGTGGCCAACGACCCACACCACTCTTCCCTCAGCCGGTGATCTTTGACCGCTGGTCCCCAGGTGTCGGGTCAACTGCACAGTCCGGATCGCAAAGCCTGCTCGCGAAACTGTAAACCAAACAGAAAACAAGAAGCGTGAGTGCATGACATTAGCTTCACAACATGTGCAACCGCACATACCTCTTATAACAATTCGAGGACCAACGCCCCAACTGTTTCACCTTTTCAACACTCAGACCCCTGGCTGTAGCCTCTGTAGCAGCCCCTATCCGGAAGGAATGGGTCCCGAAATCGCTCGGGTTCAAGCCCGCTGCCGCGATTGCCATTGTTAACACCCGCTGGAACTGAAACCTAGTCAGTGGGGTGGCGTCGGTGTGCCTCAGCAAGCTTCCCCCCCATGATGCCGCCCTCTGCGCTAAATACTCCTCCACGCATTTTACCGGGCACATGGGAGACCCTGGAATCCGCTGGACTACCACACAGCCCCCGATCGCTCCCTGATCGGTCTTGGACCTGGCTATTGAGACTACCATCGTCTCACCCTTAATTTGAATGTGTTCTCCACACAGACCTCCCCCCGTATCCTGCTTATTCCTTGCTACCAGTTCGCTCACCCGCATAGCCCCATGGAATGCTCATGCAAAAGCGGCCCGGAATAGCACTGTCTCTGATTGAGATGAACATGTCGCAGGGAGTACGGACAATAACAGAGACAACCTCTCTAGACCTATCGGGTGCCTCTCATCCACTCTACGACCCTCAAGGCGTTGCCACCCACGCAGAGCCTTCCTTACGAGAAAGGACGAAGTGGGGTCCTGGATGCCATGAGCCTGCGCCATGAAGGCAATGGCGGCCCTGTGCCTATTGGCTGTTGCCAGTGATCGGCCTGCCTGATGTAGTGATACCAGAAATTTCAGGACATACTCCTCCTGCCCCCAATGCTCCCTCCTAGCTGAACCCAAAAATTCCCAATAGGAACGGAACGCCCCTTCATATGCCTTCCTTGTCCTGGGTGCTAGGCTCTCTCCCACGAGGTTTTGTAATCCGGGGCACCGAGAGACCAGAGAGCTTCGGGAAATGGTGCCGCCACCAAGTCCGCTGAGGGCAGAAAACCCCGGAAGGCCTGCATGTGGGAACGAGAGAGTGCATCAGCCGCCTGGTTCAGTACCCCAGGCACGTGTCTTGCCCTAAAGTGGACGTTTAGTCTCATACATAGCAGGACAATTTCTTTCAGCAATCTCAAAATCCATTTGCAGCGTGCTGCCTAATTATTGATACATTCAACAACGGTCATTTTATCAGACCAGAACACCACAGTGCGATCACGAAACCCATCTGGCCATGTTTTCAAGGCCACCAGAATGGGGAACAGCTCAAGAAACCCAATGTTACCTGTGAGCCCACTATCGTGCCACCACGCCGGCCATGTTCGTGCCGACCATTGATTACCAAAGATGGCGCCAAAGCCCACACTCTCTGCCGAGTCGGTCCACAACCCCAGCTCCTCGGAGGAAGCTGGCGGTTTGTTCCACACGACGTGACCGTTGAAATCCGCCAGAAATGCCAGCCATATGCACATATCCTGGCGAACCTCTGCTGACAGTCGTGTGCGGTGGTGCCCTTCCTTGAGGCCCACCATGGCTTGTGCGATAGAGCGGGAAAAGGGGCGAGCCATCGGTATCACTCTAAGGGCAAAGTTAATCTGACCCACAGCTTGCTGCAACTGATGGAGAGTTACTTTTTTCTCGCTGAGGCACATTTCAAGTGAGGCTACAAATTTCATTACCTTCTCCTTGGGCAAACGGAAGCACCCCTCTACAGAATCGAGCTCAATTCCCAGACACTCGAGTGAAGTAGACGGCCCTACCGTTTTGCCTGGTGCCAGTGGCACGCCAAAACGTTTCATGAGATTACAGAATTCCCTCAAAGCCTGTGCACATTCCGTGTCCCCAGCTGCCCCCAGGAACAGGAAATCATCAAGGTAATGCATAACCTGCGTAAAGCCCGTGGCTCTGGTGAACACCCATTGCAAAAAAGTACTGAACTTCTCAAAATACGCACAAGAGATGGAGCAACCCATCGGCATACATTTATCCATGTAGTAGCGTCCTTGAAACACAAAACCTAAGAGACGCTGATCGTGTGGGTGTACCGGGAGCAACCGGAACGCTGACTCGATATCTGATTTAGCCATCAGCGCTCCGGGACCCAGGCGATTCAACATGGCGACGGCCTCATCAAAGGATGAATACCGCACCGAACAAACTCCCGGGTCAATCGCATCGTTCACCGAAAGACCCCTAGGAGCGGACAAATTATGGATTAACCTGAACTCACCCGGGTCCTTCTTGGGGACTACTCCCAACGGTGAACAAACAAAGTTAACAACCGGCGGGTTTTCATATGGACCCGTAACCCGACCTCGAGCCACCTCCTTTGCAATCTTTACCTGTACCACCGCCGTATTTTGTTGAACGGATAGTTGGTTCTTACACTGTGCTTCCCCCCTGAAATCCCCCGCCGGGATGCGGAAACCATATGAGAAACCGTCTCGCAACACCCCGGCAGAGACATGATCAGGGTATTCGTTCAGCCAAGGGATCATTGCCATGATATCAACGGGAGTAGGTAACGGTGCCCCTCGGTCGATGTTAGACCTGTTTGGCCCCCCTCTACCTCCTGTATCACCATTCTTCGCTCTGCACGAACTCTCGGGGTGTGAAGACTGTCCGCACCCTGCACACTCATGCCTGAACTTGCATGTCCCTTGTGGCCTAGTGCACTTGCCCCTGTTAAAGCTCCAACAGACCCCTTTTCTACCCGAGTTCCCGTTACTCTTTGTGTGCTGATCACTGTTGGCGCCCACCCGAAAGGGCGCCGCCACATAATGGCGGGAAGGCTCCGCCCCATTCCCGCCGAAAGAAGATGACTTCGTTGTGTTCGGCATAACCTGCTTCTGCCAAGAAATGGAGTCGAAACAATCCCACGTCAGAGATGAGTCGTGCTCCTTGGCCTTACGAAATTTGTTATCATAACCCATCCATTGATTGCCTTCATACGTTTCATAAAATTCCATTATACGTGTCTGGTAACAAGCTAATCCCGACAATACTTCAGGCCTACGTTCCCCCATGATTGCAGTAAACATTCCAAACGCTCTGGCCCAATTAGCGATCGTTTCGTCTACCCTGAAACCTGCCATTTTGGCACGCCATACACTCGGATGCAACAACTCCTTCTGATGTCTAACGTGTTCTATCTCATAGTGATCGGTCAACAGCGAAAACATGTTCACATATTTATCCGCCCAAATCCTTTCTTTCACATCCATCGGGATATGTTGGACCACTTTTTCCCTCCTTGAGGGTAACGATCCCTCCCCCGCCATTGGCAACGGCTGCTTACCCGAACCAGTAGCTGGATCTGTTGTTGCTGCTTTTCCAACGCTCGACGCCGGTTGCTCCGAGGGATTTTGCAGGGAAACAAGAGGACAAGGCGCCTTCGCAGCATCTCTCGATTGCCGCAACTGCGTCATTATTAACCTGGCTTCCTCGGCCGTGTCTCCCGGTGCCACAGCACCCTCGCTGCTCTTGCCTAACCATGCTGCCAACTGGGCGGCCAGCTCGGGAGGCATATCCCCCTCGTTAACGGGTGTAACTACCACAGGGATCGGCTGTCCCGCGTTCGGGCTCAGAACTGGGGCCTCCTCTGGACTGACCGGGCTCGCCGGAGGTGACTCGGGAACCGGGGCCTCCCCCCCCTGCCGCCCTATTCTTGGCCCTTTTACCTCTCCCGGCAGGTACTACTCCCGGCAATGCTGGCCCGATGACTTTCTTCGGTCTACCCGCACCATTCATTGCCGCCAGCTGCTTCTTCATGTCCGCCATGTCTTTCATCAGCATGCGAAGCATTTGTTCGGTCCCAACCTTCTTTCCGACCTTCTTGCCAGGCATTGTTCACGGCTATTTGACTCGAGGTCCTGGATCCAAAGCTTCGGAATCACTGAAAGGAGAAACACAAAAATTACAAGTTCTCAAAATTGGCTCCTTGTTCCGTCTCGGGCTCACGTGCAACGAGGAGGTGCAGCTTCCAAGCACAGGAACAAGAGGATGCTTCCTTAGATTGTTGCTCTTTTATTCTTCCTCGGGAGGGCGTGTACCCTCCTCCGATCCACCTACGGGGCGTGGCCAACGGTGTAGGTGTCTAGGACAACCCCTCTTGGGCGGGAAAAGGCGCGCCCCGGCTACGCCGCTTCGGGCATACCAGCCGGGACACACCCCCCGCCCAAAATGGTTTCCCGGGGGGGTCAGGGCACCCTACCATACGTTCGGGGGGACCGAGTGGTCGCCCCTTTCCAATCTAGTTGTGCATTGCTGCTGCAGTTCCTCCGCATGTGGCAATTTTCTGCATACTGGATGCTATATCTTAACTTGTTAGGATAAAAACTGCGGGCATGCAACACTGTATTGCATGTAGTGGTCTTCCGAAAAGTGTTAATGTGCAGTTTACCTTGATCAATATATAAACAGTGAGGTCTTGGACTGCCTGTGCACTGACATGGGAAGTAAAATGTAATTTCACCTGATTGATATTGATTCTCTCCACAAATTTCTCTGCAGTGCCCTCAGTGCCTCGCCATATGCTAAATAAATTGTCTATATAACACGACCATAAGATCCCTTTATTTGTTATCTCTTAGGCATTCTCCTGGGCCAGCACCTGCTTCTCCCACCAGGCCATATGCAAACTGGTATAACTGGGGGTGAAGCAGGTGCCTCTGGCCATCCCTCTTAGCTGGCGATATAGGTCTGACACAAACAAAATTATATTATTATGTAGGCACCGGTGGATCATGTTAAGTAACATCTCTGTATGTTTGTATAATGTCAAAGGCCTAGAGCTGTGGACATATTCTACTGTTCTGAACCCATTATCATGGGAAATGCTGGAGTACAGGGACAACACGTCCAAAGTCATTAAAATAGACTAATCTTTACAATTTACATCATACACTTTTTTCAAAAAATTCCCAGTGTCTTGTACACAAGATGATAAATTCCTGGCAGATTCTTGGAGAAAGTAATCAATATATTTAGACGTGTTTTCAAACAAGCAGCCAATTGTAGAAATAATTGGACGGCCCAGTGGTTTGCTCACATTCTCATGAACCTTTCGTAAAAGGTAGAGGATGGGAAAAATCAGTGATCCTGTTTAAAGTATTAGAAATTCTGACTGAGTAATGAATCTTGATGAGCTCCACCTAGATAGTTCACTATGATATGTAACTTAAATGTTGAGATCCTTACTCTCATCAATTTTACAGTAACACTGCCCATCCCCCAACTGCCTATGGCTTCTTCTAGGTGCATGAGAAGTGGCCATGATACAATATTGCCAAGCCTTGTCTGCTTGTCTCGCTACTATGTTGTTTCTTTGGCGTAACCTACTCACTAGGCATTTCTATTGAGTTTGAAATTAATCTGTGAACGCCGTTGATAGTGTGCTCACTCTTTTGCAGTGTAGATATATTGTGTGAAGGATTGCTTACTTTTCCTCCAATATTGACTCAATAGTTTACCAATGCCTTTGCACAAGAAATTTTGGTTAACCTCTTCGCTGCGGTTAGAATTGCTCAGCGGTGCTGAAGAATTCCACGCATTCGTGGTTCAGACGCCCCCTGGCCATCCTCTGCACAAGCCCATCGTGACGTCAGATGGCCAAGGGCCGTCCAACGCACGGAAGCGGTTAAGTTACTAAACTCTGCATTGTATAAACGTCATCTCGAAGGACCATGGATTTTCATTCATTACACCTAGTGTTCTTTAAGAAATATATTTTCATCCTGTTCTTGTTAAGAGATAGCTTAGTGTTTGTTGGTGAATATGAAGGTAATATGAGATTGATTCCTATTATTATGTTTGTAATGTGTTATATGTATAGTTGGCCGTGCCAAAAGACTGGTGTTTTTCATTGAGCTGGGAGGCTGCTTGCCCATTGCCCAGCAGGCTCTAATGTGGTACATAACTATAATACAATGTTTTTGACCAGATTGATCGACAGGTTTAAGCTAACTTTATCTGATTGGTACTAAGAGGATTTTGTTGTAGAGAGAGAAGTGTTGTAGAGTTAGTAGCACTTTGATAACCATATGATTTTGTATGTAATTTTGTGTGCAAGTTTTGTCTAGCTTGTTCTGCTTGACAAAGGTGAACAATGGATGGAATTGGAAAGATGTTATTGATATTGTTTGAGGGAACGTTATAGTGGGTATCCAATTATGGCAAACTAAAGGCTGTTAGACATGGCTTCATTGGCCTGGTATTCCTCAAACATTTTGCTGTCACGCCACCTGTTTGGCTGAACCAGTTTTTGTTGGAATTAGGACTCTTTATAAGTTTTTTTCTGCTAATCTGTGGTAAAGTGTTTGTTCTCCCTCCCAAAACATGGTAAAATTGCCCTCTACCTAATTGATTCATTTAATTTCCCTGTAAGTCCCTAGTAGATGGTAGTATATGTTCCCAGGGTGCGTATATTCCCCGCTACTAGTTAGATACTACACTAATTGTTCCATCCACTAAAGGTAACCTTTTAAAACATGTTTCAGGCCTGCCACTGCCACTGCAGCCTGTAGTTCAGTTAGAAACTGCCATTTCGACCTGGCAAAATAAACCTTAAGCACAGGTTAATTTAGTCACATTTGTGGCTCACCCTGACAATGACTGTGGCAGGGTCCTGAGTGGGACTTCCACCCCCTCAACCAATAACCTGATTTCTTACAAAGGCATTTTGAAGGTGTGTTGGGTACATGTGTCAAATTTGATCTAATGAACAAGTACATGGTTCTTTAGTGTACCTTGGATGTACATGTTGTGTGTATCATAGCTACAGTTAACTATTCACCAAACCTAGGGCATGCTACATCCATGTGGGATGTTATATCAAGTGACAAATATAGTGATACTTGGGTATACTGTTGGAAAGGGTCAATACAAGAGAAGAAGGGCTCAACAGTAGGCCTGGGCATAATATAAATCCCATGATGTAATTCACATAATTTCAGGAATTTTGTTAGGCTTGTTGCGTGAAATTCCTCAAAATATTCTGCTTCAAGTACGTACACGCCATTCTCCTTAAACATTTAGGGTCTGATTACAAGTTTGGCAGTGAGGCGCTGAGTATGTAACTCCGCTGCACCACCAAACCCATGGTTGGTCCGCCTGCCAGATTACGAGTGTTTCTCATGTCTGACAGCCTTTTTTTTCACGTTGCCATGACGGTGCCTCAGAAAAAAGGCACCGCAATGGGAACACCTAAAATAGTTCTTGCATGACATGGGCTGTAAAGTCTATGCTGTGCAAGAACTAGGTTGCATGCACACAGTGGGGCACATGTTGTACCCCCTTGCATGCTCACCCTGGCCCAGGAGCAACAGGCCACCTTTGTTTCTCCTCTGCCAAGAATTTCATCGAAGAGGGACCGCCATGACAGTCGTGGAGGAGATGAAAATTGTAATATACTTGACAGGATTGCTGTGGTCCCGTCCAGCATATTGCTGCCTCTACACTGCTGTACTACTGGGATATGGGCAGTAAGGAAGGAATCAGATTGCTGTGTAGGACTGTTCCTATCACATTCTGCCTTTATCTGACACCACAGAGATACACTTCTTTTTGAGCAGGGTTCTGGAAATAACTTTAAACTACTGTGGATGTAGCAACTGTACAAGATTTGAGCAAACAAGAGTATTACCTCACATATTCACCAAACAGAGACTGGTCTTTTACGTGACCTCAAAGGTAAAACAGCATATTTCCATAAAATGTCAGCCTTGTTGTCAGATAGCAATAATAGATTATTAAAATGTAGGTTATTATTGAAGTCATGCAATAGTTTTGATTTCAGCACAAAGCTCTTCGGAGCCCTTCATTCTACCATGCTCTATACAGAGGCCAAATACTGGAGCCCAATAGTCAGTTGGCATGGTTCAGTCTCAATCTTGTTCCATTTTCATTCTATTGATACAACTTTATTTCAAAGAACAGTGATAATCCTAGCTGTAGGCAGTGGGGTGTGGTTTCTAACCATAACATTGCTTTTACCTCCTTTGGGGGTGGACAAATATTTCAGAAGGTCACAGTTAAACATTTTTCTAAAGTGCCACCATGTTTCCAACTAGGCAAAACATGAAACTGATGAGCATATCAAGAAATGTTTCATATGCTGATGATACTAACTCAGGTCTCTATTGTAAATGTAGAGGTATTATTTAAATCAACAAAGTACCTACAAGTACCTACAAGATCCAGTTTGAAAGCAGATGATCAGAATATGTGAGGATCAATTAAGACGTAGCAGACGATTGGCTTTTTCTGGTCATTTATCTGAACCCAAACACCATATTCATAGAGAATGTGCACCTTATACAGGAAAATACATTATTGCACCACATGTCTACCTTATTGTATCCATATTTTATTTATTTATAGAAATGTATAAAGCGCACAGCTACCCAACAGGGTTTCTCGGCGCTAAAGAAGGACCACAGTAACGCCATTGAACTATGGAACCTACTTGACACCACAGCGCCGGACATCGCCTTTCTCACAGAAACCTGGATGAACACTTCCTCAGCACCCGACATCGCCATTGCCATTCCGGACGGCTACAAGATCATCCGAAAAGATCGCACCACCAAACAAACAGGAGGAGGCATCGCCATCGTCCACAAGAACACCATCCGCATCTCTACTAGCTCCGACGATAACCTCGCTACCGCCGAACACCTCCACTTCCAGATCCACACTCAGAGGAACCCTCATCTACAGACCTCCAGGACCCCGCGCACAATTCTGCGAAGACATCACTGAATTCATCACCCCTCATGCCCTCCCCTCCGAGGACTACATCCTGCTAGGAGACATCAACTTCCACCTAGAAAAGAACAATGACAGCAACACCACCACCCTCCTGGACAACCTCGCCAATCTCGGACTCAAACAACTTGTCAACACCCCCACTCACAACGCAGGGCACACGCTCGACCCAATCTTCACCTCCAGCAAGCATATCTCCTTCGACCACACCACAGCCTACCAATGGACGGACCACAGCTGCGTACACTTCAGCTACAAAAAGACTACAACCCACAACCTCCCTCAACTAATTCCGCGCAGAAACTGGAACAAAATTACAACCGACCAACTCTTCACATCAATGCAACAAAACCTCCCTGCAAAATCATCGGACCCAAACCTTGCAGCAACCAACCTCACTCAATGGATCACCCATAGCGCAGATGAATTAGCACCCTTGAAAAAACAGCAATCCAAACAAATCAACAATAAAGCCCCTTGGTTTAATGAGGACCTCAAAAACTCAAAGAAGACCTGCCGCACCCTCGAGAAAGCCTGGAAAAAAGACTGAACCTCAGACAACCAAGCAGCCTTCAAGAACGCCATCCGCAAACACCACCAACTGATCCGATCCACCAAGAAATCAGCACTCAAAGACCGACTCGACAAAAACGCCCAAAACAGCAAGGAACTATTCAACATTGTCAAAGAATTCACCAACCCCCCCGCCGGCACGAACGACATCACCCCCTCCCAAGACCTCTGCGACTCCTTAGCCTCATTCTTCCACAACAAAATCGCAGACATACATAACAGCTTCGCAAATGAGACCGGAATCCAAGCCCCACCACCCTCACCTGAACCTAAACACCCCTCTAACAACCTCTGCGCCTGGAACCCAATCACCACTGAAGAAACCATCCGTCTGATGAACTCCATCCACTCAGGATCACCAACCGACCCATGTCCCCACCACATTTTCAACAAAGCAGACTCTGTTATCGCACCCCATCTCCGAGATGTCATCAACTGCTCCCTAAACGCTGCCACCTTCCCAGAAAGCTGGAAACACGCCGAACTCAGTGCCCTCCTGAAGAAACCCACAGCAGACCCCACCGAACTCAAGAATTACCGACCCATCTCACTCCTTCCTTTCCCTGCCAAAGTCATCGAGAAAGCCATCAATAATCAGCTCGCCGCCTTCCTCGAATCCAATAAATCCCTCAATCCTTCACAATCCGGCTTCCAAGCCAAACACAGCACGGAGACCGCCCTCATCGCAGCAACGGACGACATTCGAACACTACTGGACAATGGAGAAACAACCGCACTCATCCTACTTGACCTCTCCGCAGCATTCGACACAGTCTGCCATACCACCCTTATCAAACGCCTTAGCAACGTCGGGATACAAGGTAAAGCACTAGACTGGATAATCTCGTTCCTAGCCGGAAGAACTCAGAGAGTCCGCCTTCCCCCTTTCAGATCAGAGGCCACCGAAGTCATCTGTGGTGTACCACAAGGATCCTCACTCAGCCCCACCCTCTTCAACGTATACATGAGTCCCCTCGCATCCATCGCACACAAACACAACCTCAACATCATCTCCTACGCAGATGACACACAGCTCATCCTCTCCCTCACCAACGATCCCAGCTCCGCCAAAACCAACCTACACGAAGGAATGAAAGAAGTAGCCGAATGGATGAAAGACAGCCGCCTAAAACTAAACTCGGACAAAACTGAAGTCCTCATCTTAGGCTCATCCCCCTCCGCCTGGGACGATTCTTGGTGGCCACCGTCCCTGGGAAATGCACCCACACCTGCTTACCACGCACGCAACCTAGGCTTCATCCTAGACTCCTCCCTCTCAATGACCAGACAAGTCAACGCCGTCACCTCATCTTGCTTCAACATCCTACGCATGCTTAAAAAAATCTTCCGCTGGATCCCCACTGAAACAAGAAAAACGGTCACCCACGCACTGGTGACCAGCCGACTGGACTACGGAAACACACTCTACGCCGGAACCGCCGCCAAACTCCAGAAAAAACTCCAACGCATCCAAAATGCCTCAGCTAGACTTATACTGGACCTCCACTGCCGAGCTCACATCTCCGAGCACCTAAAAGACCTCCACTGGCTTCCCGTCAACAAGAGAAAATAACGTTCCGCCTCCTTACCCACGCACACAAAGCTCTCTACGACCTAGGACCCGACTGCCTCAACACACGCCTGTCCTTTTACACCCCCCCCGCCAACTACGATCATCCACACAAGCCCTCGCCGCATTCCCACGCATCCATAAATCCACCATGGGTGGAAGATCCTTCTCCTACTTAGCGGCCAAAACCTGGAACTCTCTCCCCACCCATCTCCGCCTTACCCAGAACCACCTCACCTTAAGAAAAGAACTAAAAACTTGGATATTCGACAAATAAACTTCCCCTTCCCCAAGCGCCTTGAGACCCTCTGGGTATATAGGGCGCTATACAAATGCCAAACTTGAACTTGAACTTAAGTCATAAGTCGCAGAGAGAGCAGAGGGAAGTTAAACATGATTATAAAGGAAGGTCTTTAAGTTTTTTGCTGGAGGCTAGGAGCGAGTGACACGACCAGAGGAAGATAATTCCACAGTTTGAGGCCAAGATATGTTACAAACATACACTGCCTCTAGGTGGAAGGACTTTGACTCATTTTCTACATGTACCCGTTTAATAACTCGTACCTTTCAACATCCCTATGAATTTAGTGATATGATGGTAATAGCACCACATTCTGAAAGTTGTCCCAGCCGCAGAGCTGCACTAATATCTACTGTACTTACTCTCTCCATCAACCATAAGAAATTGCTTGAAATCATGGTACATTCAACCACATCTTACGCTATGAGAAAAAAAAGGAGACAACGAGGTAAGGTGTGCTGTATTTGAACGTGTCACCAGTGCAATGGAAATAGCATCACACCCTTATCAGCCACTCAGTCCTTAGCTCCACCAAACATGAATGCCTTGTGCTGCCTATTCCCTCTCTTCACATGAGCAGGAACAGGTTCCTATCTATAGCCAGAAATGCTGGGTCATTCAGAGTTTCTCCTTTAATCAGCATGCAGAAGGGACTGCAGCTAGCACAGTAACAATTTTTCTACTGCAAGGAGGCAGAGTATGTCATTTCTATAACAACCATAATTTAGATACAAATGGCCGCCGCACAGAAGCTGAAACCTCCTTTCAGCTTACTGCACCATGCTAGGATTGTGCTAAAGGGACCACTTAGTCTGCTTTTTTATAACTCACATATTTCTTTACACCTACATATTAATATAAAACACAGTACAAAATGACTATGAAGAAGACAAGTGAACCTGACAAAATGCTTTTTGTCTCCAAATTGGCTCATTCGCCCATCAATCTGTCAGTAAATCTGTCTTTCACGCTGTCCATCTGTCCGTTTATAGATTTCAAGCAGTTATTGACACTGCACTACCTGAGACTTGGACACATCGTTCATGTTTCACTCGGTCTAATGAAACGTATGCACGAAATGATCAGTGCCTGTAACACAGAACAGGATCTGCCTGATGGTCAGGTGCAGAGGCTCAGTGCAGAGATGAGCACCTGTTTTATGGGCCTGCAGTGCGTAACATCAGTTAATTTAACCTAATATTTCTTTGAGCTGAGCTCCATTTTCAAACTGTACAGCTTGGAAATAGTGAGCAGGGTTTGCCTCAATCTGTTGGCGAACTGCGCTGTCTAAAACCATTTCCTTAGCCAGCAGCAGGGCAAATAAAATAAGGCACAGCACAAATACAGCACAGGGTGTAGAAGCAGTTCAAGCCTCTCTCACATGCACAAATCAGTTACAGCACAAGCAAAAGCATTGCAAGAATGCCAAACTCATGCCTTTGCCTCCCTATGCCAGCCCAATATATATATCCCAATCAACTTGCCAGTGACTGTTCTGGTGAGAGAGCTTCCGCCCACATGGTAGTAATACCTGCAAGCTGGCGTTTTCTCCCTGCACGTGGGGCTCATTGATCTTTTTTCCCACTCAGGTCTGCCATGTCCAATATCCAGGGAGAAAATATGTGTGCCGGAAGGCCAGCCCTAAATAGGGTAGGCATTCTGATTCATTTATGTGGTCACCTTGTTTTTAATGGACCACTGGGTCATATCTTTACAAAAGGGCAGTCGGATGTATGTCGTTACAACGCATACTTTTACAACGCATACCTTTACAACGCATTTTTTACACCGCAACATCCATTACAACGCATTCCATTACAACGCATGCCATTACAGCGAATTCTTTGAAACTACCTTTACAACGCATTCCACTACAACGCATACTAGATTTACAACGCATACAATTACAACGCATACCATTGCATTGCATGTATGGTAAGTATTGGATAGTGTAGGGGTAAAAATTACTATTCTAACTCCAGGGGGTGCAACAGTAGGGTAAGTGTTGGATAGTGTAGGGGTAAAAATTACTATTCTAACTCCAGGGGGTGCAACAGTAGGGTAAGTATTGGATAGCGTAGGGGTAAAAATTACTATTCTAACTCCAGGGGGTGCAACAGTAGGGTAAGTGTTGGATAGTGTAGGTATGCGTTGTAATGGTATGCGTTGTAATGACTGCGTTGTAATGACATGCGTTGTAGTGGTATGCGTTGTAGTGACATGCGTTGTAATGGTTGTGTTGTAATGGCATGCGTTGTAATGGATGTTGCGTTGTAAAAGTTTCATTGTAAAGGTAGTGCGTTTTAAAAGTTGCATTGTAAGTGTTGTTTCCCGGGCAGTCAGATGAGGATTGTTGGAAATGGCCCTTTTTGCGGGGTTATCCCCAAATTTTTTGCTCCTTCCTCCCTTGTTTTTCCTGACCTGTGGTTGTTGGCAATAGGACTCTGAGCACTTTACCACTGCTGATCAGTGCTAAAGTGCATCTGGTCTCCCTGTAAAGTATTACTGTGATTGGTTATCTATGATTGGCATATTTGTTTTACCTGTAAAGTCCCTGGTAAAGGGCACTGAGTGTGCCATGGCTGGTAATTCAATTTCAATTGTTTCACAAGCACGTGTTTTGGGCAGAGCACGTATAACCAGGTTTGCACGCAAAACAGATGAAATTGCAGAAAACTAAAGGATGAAATAGAAAAAATTGGTGTGCACTCTGTCTGTCACCCCCCTCGTTTTGATTTGCTGTGTGCTCCCATCTGTTCCTTTGGCAAAAAAAAGTCATGTTTTAGGCTGTAAGAAAGGGCATAATTTTTTGCTGTTGTCCCTCTCTTTTTCCTTTCAGATTTTGCTAATTTTAGGATTTTGTGCACTGTTACTCTACTGACTTATTTAACACTAATTCTATGGTAGATGGCTAAAAACAAAATGCACCAGTGAAAGTTAAATGTCATCTATGAGCTGCACTGTATTTACTCCATCCACGTATATGACACACTTATATATTGTGTGGGCAGTTGGGTTAATTCAGGCCAAGGTGAGGATGCCATCTCGCAGAACTGTAAGGACGACAGAGTTGCATGTAGTCGAGAACACGGTGGCAGGATTATGTCTCCTTTCATCAAGATCTATACCAAGACAACCTCTTTTCATTATGGTGAACCGTCCTAATTCAGAGATGATTGATTATCCCTTACTCTCTGAATTCACTGGTATTATGAGAGTCTTTCCTTTATTTATGAATCTAATATTCTTTGTTCTGCTTCTGCTGGTGACTTCTTTTGGATTAGGACTGGACTAATTAGCGATGTTTATCGGTGAACCCCCTGGCCATGCCCAGAAAAATGTTTATACCCACTGTGGCGACTAGTTCTATATAGTTCTTCTTTGCCCTGAAGAAGGTTGACCTCGGAGAGAGGTCTCTACCGAGAAGCACGTCAGCACTATCCCTACAACAATGTCGACCAGGAACTTTGGTTTTTTTTTTTAGCACCATTGGATGGAAGAACCTCTGGTCATGTATTACTTGACAATTTTGGAATACTTAGAATAAATTGTTATCACTCAATTAATTCTCTTCTGATCTATTGGAAAATAGTTGTGGTTGGTTTTTATCGATGTGTGATATGTTAGAACAATTGAATTGTGAGGTCGGTCAGGTTTGTATGGTTTGAGTGAATGGCAGTTTGAGTCAGTTATTAGGGGTTTTATGTTTCCGCAGGCAGGTACACTGAGAACTGTCTGTGCACTAATGCATATATTGTATTCTTGATGTGTCTTTGTGTGTACAAATTGTATAAAAATTAATATATGATTACATCTTATTACGTTATTTATGTTTAAAAAAGGAATGAATAAACATGTTCTGTGACGTTTCGCACACTTGTATAGATTACTAAATGCATTGTTTAGATTTTGTTACTAGGCAGGGCTTTGTTTTGTTTTGTTGACTGACCCTTGTATATTTCCAGACAGCACCATTGTAGTCTGGCTGGTCAACAGTGTAAAAGTGTTGCAGTGACGTATGGCTTGCACTTACACTGAGGAGAATAGCTCCGTATTGTTCTGGCTGGAAGTAGTGTGTCCTGTCACATTTTTTAATCTGAGCTGGAAGCCTGCAGAGCAGCATATGGGGAGAAGAAGGCTCAGAGGGACTAAACATAGGAATTTACTACCATTACCTTGGAAGATAAAAGGGCAGCCCTAGCCTATCGGATAAAATACAGCCATTTTTCTTGCTGCTGCGGTGAAGAAATCTCTTATTCTTGCATGAAAAAAGAGGGCTGTTGCCCTTGAGGAGAAGAAGGCAGTAGTTGCACCGGGTAAGTAATGTAATGTAATGTGTCTTGTAAAGCGCACTGCTGCCCTGAGGCGTTGTGGCGCTGTAGACCGCTGGGGAACCCGTCCTGGCTATCGCAGTGAGATGGTCCCTACTGGGTATCTCCAAGGTGAAACCAGGCATCCCCGGCGAATGTGGGGGGCCGTTGTAGAGATGAGAAAAGCTAATGCCCAGAGTTGCCAAGTGTGATCCCTGGTTAGAGTAGGCACCGAGGCGAGAATTATCAAGTCCGCTGACCCTGGTCCACGACTCTGCCGCGTCGGGAATTGAACCCTGGTCCCGGGCCGTTCTCTGCTTCCAGGTCTGCCGCCTCTAACCAGTGAGCCACACCACTCCACCCCAAGTGGGTTGTTACTTCTGAGATTGCCTTAAGAAAGCATACGTCAGATAAGTTTGGATGGAGAATTACCTTCTGGGACAACCTGTGCTGGGAAGAGAGTTCATGCTGAACCTAGCAGAGTTAGAAAGGGGAAAGTAGCTGCCAGTATTCTGCATTCAGAGGCAAGTTGGGCTTGCTTCGCTGCTCATAAAACGTAGACAAATACTACAAGGGTGTCCTTTCAGAACTTTTAAGATATCCACACACATTTTTGTGACAACTGTTGTGAATTGCATTATCGGGCACCACTTTCTTCTGTCATTTCTCTTAGCAGAACCCCAGAACATCCCAGAAGGAATTTGAGCTACCAAGCAATGCTCCTGTGCTGCAATTCAACTGGGTGTTATGCTCTATCTTTTGTCATGCTTTCCAGACCCAGAGATGAACTCTAACAAAACCTCTTGACAGGTAAAGCTACTGGTTTCAGCCCAGCCCGTACAGTCATCCCAAGGCCCTCCCTCTGAATCCTATGTGTACCTGCACTTCATGTCTCCCCTTTAAATAACTTGTTAAGCTGAAGGCATATGAGGTCTGTTACCTCCTACTCTGCTTGTACTGTATTGGTTCTAGCTTCTGTAAGACGTGGTTGTGCATAACAACCACGAGATAATCTATCTCTCCCACAGGCACCTGCTTCTGTTGTCCCTTTCTCTAATAAAATGGAAGGAATCCCCAACTCTGGTTGTTTATTAGCGTGTTGGATAGTGGTCACATATTTCAGTCAATATATGGTTCGGAATTTACTGTGAGGGTTTTTGTTAAACCTCTTGTGGACTTGTTTTTCACACCAAGAATTGCTAAATGCTAAATGAAATCACAAAAATGAGTGCTTAGGATAGAGTACATACCTGGTAGAAAAGAAAGGTATTGGCTGATTGTTTCACAAGAGTATAAGCGGAAGGAAACAACAAGATACTGTGGGGCATATTTACAAGATAACGGTGCAGCGTGGTGCCGCAAGCATTTTGCTGCACCTAGCTGCATCATTTTCAAAACGCTGGGATGCGCCATATTAACAAAAATACTGCTCATCCTGTGTTTTCAACCCTGTGCAGGCTCTAAAAAAGCTGCTTTGTGCCAATTCAGGCACCCTTGCACAAAAGAAGTCATTAATGGCGTTTTGCTCCTGTTGCAGCACACAAGGAGAAAAAAACGAGGAAAAATAAAAGTATTTCTTCTCATTGCACCAAATTAACACCTCTTTTTGAAAGGCGTTAGTTTTTGGACTGCCTCAGATTTATAGATCCTTGTAAATCTGGAGCAGTATCAAAAAGTCATGGGAGTTGCTGGCAACGCTCACAGCAACACCCATTGCATATCCCTTTGCAGCAGAAAACTGCATTGCAGAGGGCCATATTTACAAGGTTGTGTTAAGCCACGCAAAGTGGTTTAGTATGGCCTTGTAAATATGGACTAGCATGGAGCGCCACCTGAGCGCCAAAGAAAATGAAGCTCTGGGTGCCTCTAGGAGCTTGTAAATATGCCAATGTGAGTGTATATGTGAATGTCTTACTGCTGGATGCATTTTGAAAGAGGAGACAGTACAGTGGGTTTAGAAGATATCCTGCTGCTCCCTTCCCATTGTATGTCATTGTCTTCAGTACACACCTCAGTAGGAGCAGGGGTGTCCCTTGCTCAGCCCATGTGCAATTGAATCTCACTGTTAGAATCCTCATACAGAGACACCCGGGGGCGTATTTGCAAACCCCCAGCACCACGGCAGTGTCTCTTTTTTATTCTTTGTTGTGCTCTATGCTTACCCAAATTTACAAGACCACACTAAGCTAATTTGTGTGGCTTAACAGAGGCTTGCAAATACTTTTATTTCTCCTTGTTGTTTTTGCTAATTTATGTGCCGCATTCTGCAGCACACATAGAAGGAGCAAAACACCAATAATGATTGTTTTTGCGCAGGAAGGTTTCCCTTCCTGCAGACAGAATCATCCCCACAACGCAGGCACCCCTGTACCATCTTGTTCATACTGAGCATCCCTGTGTTTTGAAAATGATGCCGCTCAGCGCAGAAAAATTGCTTGCAGCACTGCAGTGCACCATTTTCAATAAATATGTGCCCCTGTCTCCCTATCTTACATTATTTATTGCACAGCCTTTCACCATGAAAAACAATATGGGATAGCAGATTACAGAAAGTACCACCATCATTGCTCAATTAAAATAAATACTAATTTAAATGTGTTAAGAGTCCTTTTGCACTCCCTGTCATTAAAGTGGTATATTTTTTGTTTTCATCGAAAAGAACAATTACATTGAGCAACAAATTTATGAGAGTGTAGGACTGGAGAGTGCTAGTCAGCAAACTGTCTGTGTGCACAGAGGTGAAGGTGGCCCTGTGCGTTTTTTTAGAGACAGAGTAGAGGGTGCCAGGAGGAATTAATCAGAACTCGGGAGTTTTACAGATCCTTCTGTATTTCATGCAGACCAGGCTTTTGCTTTGCGTTCTGGGACTTACTCTTCTGTTTATCACATTATGACACTAGGACTACAAGTCTCAGAATGTAAAGCAAACTGTGGACTGACTAAGCGATTCATGCTTGGATGTGGTTGGATTTGAGAAACCCGAGCTCTCTGGATCAATAACCATGCTGTGAAAGTACACCAAAGCCAGAAGTCACTGACCAAGTAGGTAGGGATTGGAGGATCACAGAGGTGTCATGTTTCACTGTTCCACACGTAGCTTTTCGAGGTCAGGTTTCTCTTTCTATTCTGTGGTCCATATTCCTGATTTTGAAATTGATTTAATGGAACTGTAAGACCCAGAATAGAAATCAAAACGTGGAGTGTATGAGCTGACTATACATTGGCAAGCCTGAAAGTTGATTTTAGCAGTCCCCCCCCACACACACACACACACAGTAGACTAAGGAGCCAGGAATGGCAGAAGTTTCACAATTGATGCGGGACTTTAGTGGTTTCTTGACAGACATATCTGTATAGTTCCCCAGGCGCTGAATGGTTGTCTAGGCCAGTCCTGTTGTTTTTCTTTGAATTTTGGGACATCTAGTCTAATTGTACCCATTATAAAACCAGGACTACAAGTCCCAGAATTCTCATAAAAATCTGGGACTACCTAACTAGTCACACAAGGAACTGGGAAATTTGCCAGCTATTTGGAGATACCCCAAACATTATCTTCAAAGAAGGATCTTCTTCACCTGCAAACTGTGCCTGGATATCTTTTTGGATATCTTTTTGGCTCTGGGCTCTGTCATCCACGGTGTAACATGTCAAAGCCAGCGTTTTAGGTCTGTGTGTTAATGTATAGTGTTGAAATGGTCTCTTGTCATGAGTAAGCAAGTCCAATCTTTTTAGCAAACAGCTTTGTGTCCATTTACAATGATAAAACAAAACTTCTACTCCCAGAATGCAAGGGGCTATTTGCTAAAAAATAAGGGCTGTCTCACAGTCTCACACTTGACATTGGGCCACATAACATTATAATTATTAAGGTATCTTCAGACACCTATATGAAACATGCTAGTCACATGCTAACATACTGGAGATTGACAGAAAAGTTTCAAGAGTGAGTAAATTAACAATTTGGGTTGGGTAATGATAAGACCTTTTATGAACAGAAGTAAGAAAACCTTATGAGTGAATACTTGGGGGCAGATTTGCAAGCCCCTTGCGCCAATTTTGCGTCATTTTTCCCATGTTAAAAATGACGCAAAAGTGGTGCAAGGGGCTTGTAAATAACCCCTAGATTCAGCATGGTCATGTTTTGCGAGTCCTTAATAGCGAATTTTAAGGATTCGCTATTAAAGACTCGCAAAACGGGATGCATGTAGAAATCGCAATATTTTATGCGATTTCTACTGCTTCCTTATTTGCGATTCTCTAATTGCTAATCGCAAATAAGGAAAGGCCCATAGGAATGAATGGGGAGGCATTCCTTATTTGAGATTAGCAATTAGCGAATCGCAAATAAGGAAGCAATTTCAAGGATGCCAGGGTGTCCAAAGGACACCCTGTAGAACCCCTGAAATGGTAATGTACACTGGTGTTGCGCACACACATGTCCAAAGGACATGTGTGTGTGTAACATACAACTTAGAAAAATGCACTAAAGTGCATTTTTCTAAGTTTTTGCTATTTACCACGTAGTTAGACTTCGCTGTAAATAGCGGCCCCAGATTGCGAATTCGCAATTTTAAATTGGTTCATGAATTGCATTTAAGGAATCTCAAATTGAGATTCCTAAATGCAATTAATCAAAATTTAGCGATTTCTAGAATTGCGATTTTTGCATTTGGGATGATACATCCCAAATGCAAAAATAGCGCTCGCAAAGGGCCAGATTCTCAGAATCTGACCCTTTGCGAGTCGATTTCGGCTTGATGAATCTACCTGTATGCCCCTTGGTTTTATACTCAAAGCGCGCTATTATTTTCCTTAGGTGTCACAACAAGGTTATCACAACCCTTACCAACGAGAAACGCTTAATCAAGCTAAAACTTCGGTGAAGGTACAGAACTCTATTACGAGTAACTGTAATGATTAACCTAAATGCCCTCAATCCCCTAATAAGCTGGCAGAGGCAAAAACAACATTTTATCAATAATTAGGCTGGTTTTGCAAATGGACGAAAGCCCCCAAGGCTGAGCGCATGAATCATTCTGAAGCATTCACAGCTGACAGAGTTTGACCAAGGTCCCAGCTCGCACTGTTGTTTTAAATCTTTTTGAATATTTTAGATGAACATTATAATAAACCTAAAGCCGTACAACTGGGATACAATGCAAATGTGCCTTTCTCCCGCTGACCTACGCCCATAATGCATTATTTTTGTCAGGGATCAGCAATAGCTTACCGGATATAAGTTAATGGGTAAAGAAGTCGTTCTCGTTTAATAGAGGCCAGCTACCCTCTGAATAACTGCACAATCATTAACTGAACACTGCAAATTGTCATTCGACAGCCTTGTGCATTCAGTACCGTATTTTAAGAATCACATATTGTGTTTCAAGCACATGAGAATCTGAGAAGCTACACTTTACACAGATAAGGCGTCAGCACCTACTGGTACACATCTTTGCTGTCAATGATATCATCAGGACTACACGTCCCAGGTTGCAAAGCAAAGACCTGGACAGAATAAACTACTCACTCATGGAAACTTGAGCTCTTTCACGTATTTGTATTCGACTGTTTAAGAGCAGGATGGCATTTGTCAATAATATGCTGAAGTTTACTTATGAGTAAACAGGAAACAGCAAGCTCAGAACAGCTCAACATACGCTGAGTGTTTTGGCATGGTAAATTATTTAATATTTTTATAAGGACATTAAAAGCAAATGATTTTCCTGTCTGGGGTTTGTCCCTATTACATTTTGGAAACCTACTTTAAAGCCGACTCAGACATTTCATGTTTTCCAAGTCCATGCATTACTAGAAGGACTGATCCGTTTATTGTTGCATAGTAACTTCTAGTAGTCTTGATTTATTATTCAAGTAACAGAACTATAACTGCCAAGATTCCCCTGTTATAAGTCACTTTTGCCTTTCATTACTCTGGTGGTATCTTCCCTGTTGCTCAGCTGGTATGTGTGATAGAATGCCTGGTGACCTCATGGAATGTTTGGGTGCATGGCTTGAGTGTAGAGTGGCAGTTGAAGGCAGGCAGGCTGAACGACAGGGAGGTCGTTCCTGGTGGGGTTTACATTTCCATCTACTCATCTTCTTATCCTGAACTTAACCTGGAACTTAAGCATGAATAAAGCTATCCTGTTTTGTATACCTGGCTCCAGGACTTTCTGTGTACTACACCCCTGGACCGAAAAAATACTTACAAATGGGACAGGAGAACTTGAGAGCTCTGGTGACCCATTGATCCATATGTTTCTGAGTGCTGGCCTTTCATATATAAATCATTGCTATCAGGTGTGTTAGCCTAATTCGTTCAATGGAAACAAAGCAAGACTACAACACCTGGAATGCATTATTTACCAAACTTATGTCAGTGTCCATGGCAACTAAAAGTGGAGTGACTGTCCCAGCTTCAAGCATCACCTAATGAAATGTAACTCTCTGGATAATTGAACCAAACTGGTATACCCATTGTTCTCTCTTCATACCCCTCATAAGCACTCATTCTTAATAACCCCACATGTATGGAGCACTAGGTTAATCAGTAGATAGACTTATGCTACCATAGATATCATGCTTCCCCGAATCATGTTTTAGTAAATCATCTGGTTCACAATTGCTTTGCATTCTAGGAAGCAGAAACTTGAACTGGGTGAGATAATGACATAGTGACCTGTTAAACATGAATGCGATGTGCTTCCAACAGGTTGACCCCACTTCATGTCACTAGGACACAGTTTCTAGACCTGGACTTTCAACAACAAAAGATTGAATACAAATGTTAACCGGAATTACATGGAATATGGTGGTCACCCTCCTACTAAATACATTATATTGAATGCCTTTAGTGACTGCAACTGCAATCTGTAGCAGCATGAGTGACAGCTGATGGAGGCGATATGAAGCTCATTTGTTAACTCTGACCTGTTCGACATGTAATAGCCCCATGTTTGAAGACTGCCAGTAATCTTCATTTCTTTTAGTACTACTTGTACTCGTAAAATTCATTATTAGGTGAATCTTCCCCTCCCCCCTCCCCGAGACAGGAAAGAAAAATCAGTGTCCAAGCAAGAATCTAGCACTGCCTATCCATCACCATGGGCCATGAGAAAGGACATGATTCCCAGCATCGCAATGGAATAATCAAGCAAAATGTCAAGGTCCATCTAGATCTCGTAGTGTGTGATGACTAGCATGAGTACGAGTAGATCTAAGAGTAATGAAGATCACCTGTAAAGGTAGAACAGAATTAAGTACCCCTACACCAAAATTTGCTCTCTTTTCAGTCTTTGATGAGACACAAAAGTGTTCACAGATAACCATGTTGCTGTTCAAATCTCTGCATTTGAAACCAACTGGAACTCAGCAGTTGAGGCAGCCAGGCCTTTCTAGTCCGCTCATCATTTCTCTATGTGAATGGAGAGACTGCCAAGGAATATGCCAATGCAAATGAGCTGAAATACATATAATCAGAGAGAAATGCTATGCCTTGTGATCCTTGTTGGATGCACCAAAGGTTCTTAACAAACTGTCATAGCTATACAAACCCTTAGTTATCTCTACATAGACAAGAACTGCCCTCGTAACACCCAACAATTGAAATAACATCTCAGATTCATTTATAGGGTTTGAATAGAAAATGGGCAGAAAACATTCTTGACTTGCAATAAATCCTAAAGGGACCTTAAGGACAAACCCAGGATCTGTTCTCAAAACCAATCCAATCTTGTTTAGTAAAAAGGAAAGAGGCCCTACATAGCAAAGACCTTAGCTCTCCAATCCTATGAGCAGAAGAAATGCCAACAAGAAATGCAACTTTCATCATTAGGAACTTAAGATATACTAATTTCAAATGCTTAAATGGGTAAAGTTAGAAAGCCCTGAGAACTTGCACCAAATCACATGCAGGAGCAGTTAGACAGGTCAATCTAAAACCTTTCAGAAATCTATTCACAAAGTCTTCCGCCTTGGTTAAGATTTTCACAAAGTACTCTAAATGCCCTGTTTGCTCAGAGTTGAGCTCTAAATGTAGCAAGGCAACGTTCTTATGCACGTGCCGTGCCGGTGCCTTCATTATTGACTACAAAAGATCCCTCTTAGGTCTCACACCACTTGCAGAAAGCGTGTAACCCAAATACTCTACCTCCTCTACTGCAAATTTACACTTCTCCTTCCTTAAAGTTAACCCTGACTGCTCCATTCTGCTCAAAACCTCCTTCAAAATCTGATTGTGTTGCTCAATCGTCTCTCCAAACAACAAGAACATATACACATACTTTCCTTACACAAACTTAATAGCACACAAAATCTTGAAGATAACTGGGTTGCTTTCTCATCCTCTGTGGAAGAACACTGGAATCACCACAAATGGTAGAATAATTTCCATTTTGTTTATCATGAAAAGAATGAGACTGAAGATCACCACCATTGTCACCATTCGCTTTCTTGTAGAGAGCAACCCTCCTGAAATTCCAGTGTTCAATATTGTAGAGTGTCACAAATTCATCATGGACCGACTTTACTTTGAATGGGCCCCTAAACTTGGTTAAACCCGAACAAACACGACCAGGTTTAACCTTTACCCAATCATTCACTGCCAATCTTTTCGCACACAACCTATCACAAACCTTAGATCCATCACCACCAAAACCAGTCTTAGATGCATCACCACCCAAATCCGCCAGTCCAATGCACTCTTTCATCCAAGCTGAAACTAATTTGGTACCAGCCAAACGACCCGTCATCAAGACGAACGGAACTTTGCTGGTGACGCCATTAACCGTAGTCCTATATGCCAAACCAAGTCATTAACCATGTTTCTCACACACCCACCAGAACTAAGAGCCACCTGAATGGCCCCCTTCACAATTCTGTTAGCCTTCTCGACGATACCATTACCCTGTGGGTTGTATAACGAGGTCCTGGTGTGAACAATACCACAAGCATCCAAAAATGTGACCATGTCCTCTGAAACAAGCTGCGTCCCATTGTCAGTAACCAGTCTAACGGGGTAAGCCTCTTCCCTGAAAACCTCAGACAACAAGTTGATCGTCGATTTAGTCGTTATCTCTTTCGTAAATTTCACCACCAACCACTTTGAAGTTACATCAACCATAACAAAACCAAATCTCATGTCCTGACTCAAAGAGTAAAAAGGACCAATAAAGTCAAGACACACAGTGTGCCAAGGCAAATTCGGATTATCAATTTTCCCAAAATCACTCTGACATCCAACTCTCAATCTCTTTTCATTCTCGAAGCACTCTGCGCACCTCTCAACCCACTCAGAAACCTGCTGGTCCATTCCTGGCCACCAGAAGAACTCCCTAATTCTCCCCACCCCACAAACTCCAATATTGAAGAAAAATGACAATTCAAAGACATAAAATCTGTTGAATATTCACTATTCTGTCTCTGAAAAGAAGACTAATGCCATGTATACTATTTCTCGAATTCTGAATTGTCTTTACAAAATGACGAGGAAAATCCCTGTTCTCTAACTCTCTCCTCTCAACTTCCAAACCAAGAGTGGTAATTTTAGCTGACCTTACCAGATGACATAAAGGGGAAGGAGCCATTGAAATACTCTGGTATGGCCAAATTGACAGCCTCTGTAACAGAGGAAACTAAGAGCTCCTTGCCCAGAAAGCTTGCACTAATATAATCTTTCTGTTGGTTACTTTCCAGCGAGTTAAAATCCTGTGGATTAGGGGACTTGGAGGATATTCATAATCTAAGTTCCTGAGGCAGTCTAATGAAATCTCATCCATTTCGTACGTAAATCGCAAGCAAAACCTGGGAACCTGCATTTTTTGTGGATCAGTGAACAGATCAAGAAATTGATCCCTGAAACAATGACATATCTGCTGAAAAATATATTGTGTTAGTGAAAGAGATTTGTATAGAGGAACAACTCTTCTCACTGAGTCCTCTTGAACATTTCCCTTCCCTTTCACATAAGATGCTTTCATTGACATCACATGATGCGCTGCCCACATTTCGATCTGTGTTACCAATACCTTCACAGATGGAGAGACTCTTCCCCCTGGTGGTTTATGTACAGCTCTGCCACAATATTGTCTGATCTGGCAATGAAAGGACGATTGGTTTTCTGTGGGAGGAAAAACAGTGATGTTCTGTAAATTGCCATCAATTCATTCCAAATGCAGGTGTTCTTACTGTCTTGTATTGACCATTGTCCCCACGTTGACATATTGCCCACCTGTGCCCCTCAGCCCTATCTGTTGTCATTAGATTTGGAGACATCACAACAAGGGATATTCCCCTTATGATAGAATCCAGAGACAACTAACATCTCCTGAAATTTCTCATTGACAGGATTCATCTTGAGGAAATCTTGTGATTCCGGAGACATAACATCCAAAAAATGGCCCACCGTAGTGGGTTATACTGGCCATTAAAGTACCGCTCCAGCATTAAAGGCTCGAGGCGAGGGCTGGGGCCTTTAACCCCTTCCACGCTGATGACGAGCTGGGCTCGTCATGGCGTAGCCTCCTCGCACGATGATGACGAGCCCAGCTCGTCACGTAAAGTGCGGTTTTAAAAATCTCAGCGCAGGAGCGGAATTCCGCTAGCGCGCATGAGGTTAACAAGTAAGCTGTCCTTTAATGACCAGTATAGCCCAGCTACGGAGGGCTATAAGGATATTAGAACATTCTGCCACTAGAGGGCAGAATCATCTGACAAATAATACAAAAGCCTCAGTGAGCCAGAGGGGATTTAAATCCCCTTGAGCTCACTGAGGCCGTTGTTCACAGCAACAGCTGTGAGCGCCAAACATTGGAATGATGGAGTTCCGGGTTTTTACCAGCCATTAGAAGCCCAGTGGGTTCCAATATCTTCAATGGAGCTCACAACATTCTAATGTTGTGATATACCCTTAGAGCCCACCGTAGCAGGCTCTACCGGCCTTTAAAGGCCTATACCAGCATTCAGCAAAGTCCTTTAACAAGGTAGCAGTACTTTAATGACCGGTAGAGCCCGCTACATAGGCTTTAAGTCTATTAGAACATTATGCTCATAGAGGGCAACATTTTCAAATTTGTAAAAAAAAAAAAGGACTCACAGAGCTTAAGGGTGTTGAAAGACTCTGTGAGGCCTTTATTCACAGCTATGGCTGTGAAGACATTGGAATGTTAATGTTCTGGGCTTCTACCCGTCATTAGAAACCCAGAGCACTCCATTGTTTTCAATAGAGTGCTCAACATTCCAATTTTCTAATAAAGGGAACATATGAAGTCTTACTCAAAAAATCAAGAAGATGCAAGCAGTCATGTGACTCTGGACCTTCAGCCCAAACCTTGCCAGTTCCTTCTTTCTGATGGAGAGATTGATAGAGCGTGCAGGTCACCCGACTATAAATTTTACAAATACTCACCTGGGCCCATAATTCAACATACACATTTATTCAATCAGGTAACCCACACTCTACTACCAGTTTAATTTATTTTCACTAATTCCTATACCATTGACTTACCAATCCTTGTCACTTGGTACCTATGACCTCATGGATCAGGGAGTTATATGTAAAGAAAGGCAATCAAAAATACCATAACATTTGCATAACCACAGACTCAGGGTAGGTTTAAACTCTCTATCTAATCATCATCAAAATTCATGAGCCATAGATTAAAGGTGATTAAACTATTAATAACCAAGATCAGAAACAGTGTATAGCTATGCAAAAGATAGATTATGCCAACCATTTAGCAAAATTCAAAATAAAGGGAAGGTAAAACAAGGAACATACTATTTTCAGATACAGAATTTCACAATTTTTACTAAAGGCGGGTAAAGAAAAGGAACATACTAAGCCAACAGTTTTGCAATTATTATTGGTATGAGAAAGAACACCATGTACACTAACAAAACTAAATTCCAGTATATAACTATAGGGAAGGTAAAAATTGGAACATATTATAAATTCAGATAATCAAACTTAGCTTCTCAAAGGGAAAGAAGGTATAGAGAAGGAAAATTCTGTCAACCAAAGGTGGGTAGGAAAAGTGGAACACGCTAAATAACTGTAACTATGAATTTCACATCTACTTCAGGGAAGGGTAAGAAAAGGAACATATGCAATCAAAGCTTTGCAAATCAGTGAAGGTAAAGAAAAGGACACAAATTATTATCGACAATTACCCACACAGATATATATTTACCTAGAATGGTGTGAAGACCAACCCTGGCCACGGGTCAGTTGGAAAGGACAGGAGAAATCCCAAAGATTTCAGTGCCAGGAGGCAAGCAGGTGCAGATTGGAAAATCAGGACAGGATAACCCCAGGATTTGGATCAGGAATGGACCACCAAATGTTAAGACCAGCATCCGCAGTTTCGGTTGCAACGCCTGCGTTACTCCCTCTCTGCAAGGAATCAGCCAAAACTCCGATTGGGTTACAGCATTCACCAGCAAAGTGCTTTGCAAGCACTTCAACTTCCCAGAACCCCGATTGGGGTCTCGAACCTCCCGACAGAGTGCTCCGCAGCCCTCTGCTCTTAGTCACCTATTGAGTGCGTTGGGTCAGTGACAGGTCAGCTATTCGGACAAGTCGGACAATTTCTCTAGCTAAACCTACTCTAGTTATACTGTTTTCCAGGTCAGTGTACCACCCTCCAATGTTGCGAGTGTACGGATCCCCAATTTTGATTGGACAAAGGAGGAGGACAGGTCATCACACCACCTACATTTTAGACTTTTGCCGTCTCCGTATTCAAATTTATGCCCACGCCCATCAAATTCAGGTTCTCATGCCGATTCCTTACACCTAACAATGGATGTTCTATTGTCGATTACAATGTATGCAATTTAGAGTTCATGAGGTGACTTTCTCAGGAGCATCTTCTAGTCAGTCAGCTCCTTGGCAATAGTCCAAAGGTCACTGCTCCGGAGACTTGTGATTCTCGCGCAGTTGCAGTTTCAACAAAGATGGAGTACAGCGTTACGAGACAGGCCAGTTTTCAAAGTGTAACATGAAATGGAAAAGCAACAGTTTTAGAACACAGAATAAATTAATACACTGTATACCATGAATTTCTACACTATACCCATTACTTTATAATAAACTATAGCATTAGGATTAGGCAGAACAAACAGCTTAGCAAAAGCAGCAGTGCAAGCCTCTCGCATGTGAGAACACAAAGCAGCCATATTAACACTAGTGCGCAGACACAACAAATTCCCTCCAAAGCTGCGTGTACGTCATGTCATGTGGGTATGACAGACGCATGTGCAGTAGAAATTCGCGCGTGGCAGCAGCCATTTTTAATTGCAAGCGTATTAGGATTAGAAAACACATAAGCAAGCTTTATTCGGACACCCAATAATGCCATAAAAAGGGTAAATTAGTAAGACAAACAGTGTTGATTACATAGTTAGGGTTATTCGAGGATCATGACTACAAGCAAGTCGCTTCTCGTGTGAATCCCTGCTCCATCAATCACCTCTTTGATGATATTTTATATCATCACCAATTAATGAAACAGATGCCAACCTCTCACATTTCACCCATTTCAATCTCTTCAAACTTTCTATTCTGCTTTTTCTCATTATTATTATGAGAATTTTCATCTTTTTAAAGATCTGGCTATTCAATTCTTCTAATTCAAGTTCTTCAATATTTCTTTTTTACTCCTCGCTTATTCATGGAATATTTATTTTTATGTTTTCGACATTTGCAACAAATTATTATTCCTAGAACTAATAAACCTATTCCCGCCATTGGCATCAGTATTTTACTCACAAGACTTTTACCTAAATTAGAAAAACAACTACCTACAGAGGAGAGACATTCAGTAAGCCTCTTCCATGCACTATCAACCTCCAGTGGTTTAACCTCCTTTTCCAAATTAGTGATATTTCTCACATGCCTCTTAATTTCAACACATTTGTCTGGTATGTAAGTGCAACAATGTTGCACTTTCAACATTCTACAGACTCCGCCCTTTTTTGCCAATAACGTGTCAAGAGCAAGTTGATTTTGTAAAACCATAGATCTGATCGCAACCAATTCGGTATTGACCATTAAGAAACCTCCAGCAGTGTCAGTTGACAACCGATCTACTACTGTTGACAATTTGTAGATTCTGTGTGTATTCAGAGCCACTGCAGGTATCAATGCACTAAATATATCATTAATTATTTCTCTAACACTTTCTCACTTGCTACATAATAGTCCATTAGTAAGGGGTAAGGGGTTAGGCGGATTTGTAAGCAATTCAGTCCAATGATTAAGGCCCGGCCTATCTCGCCGGTGGTGTTTTTCAACGAGACGGTGGGGTTCACCTATGTACCAACCTCTCATAAAGGGTGACATAGATAGAGAGGTGGTCGTGGGCTGGCACTACTAGTGTGGTTGTTAATGGTCCCGGCAGATGAGATAAAAAAACCATGGGCGGTATCTTTTGGTTAGAAATGGGTGGCGTAAAGGCTAATGAGGACAAAAAAAAAATAATCCATTAGTTTCTTCATTGCTTCCAGTGATTTTACCCACATGGTATATCTTTGGGAAGACAATACCAAAATAACAGCTCCCATACCAATGGTCTGGCAATTTGAAATAAGCCTTGTTCCCACATATATAATAAATTCCGGGAAACACAGGTTCGGACCCATCTTTAAAACCCCGACCCTCAATTACCTTGTAATTGTGATCGCATTCACTGGAACCAATGAAGACATTGTTATAATAACTAGTCTTTTCTCTGTGAAGACAGAGTTTCCCCTTCTTTTCGAAATACAGCAACATAGCAGCATTAGCTCCACCATTCGAGGTGCTCCCTATACTTTCAGCCCATTTAGGGATTTTCTGATTCTTGTCATTTGCCTTTCTTTGGAAATTCTCTCTTCTGTTTTCTTTTAAAAATATTTTCTCCTTTTCGTGTAATAAACGTGTCAAGTTATTCTTGTGTGCTTCATCTATATCTAATTTTCCTACAGTTAAAAAATATTCACTAATATAGCGTGCTACATCTCTAGTAGTATGGACAGGGTTTAGGTTTCTACGTACAGGAAGTTCAGAAAATATCACATCTAAGTTGGAATAATAATACTGTAAAGGTCCTTTCTTGTAAAATAAGCTAGCTAAAACACTACAGGAAATTCCATATGTTAGCGGCAAGTGGTGGTATGTCACACCCTCAGCTACCGAAGTAGGCAGCTTCATACAGACATAGCAGGCTTCTATTTCCTTTGCTTCTACATAGTGTACTAACAGGTTTGCAAATACATTTAAATGAGTTCTGTTTTTAATTCTATTATAATGTATTTCTCCTTCTTGGTTGTATCACAGGCTGATCAGTTTGACTTGTTACTTCATCTACTTGTTCAGGTTCTTCATTAATTTTCTTTCAACGCAGTCTCAGTCTTTTGACATTTCTAGGCCTTTTGTCTCCTTTTCTGAGTTTTTTAACTGGCACTGTGCTCTGGCCCTCTTCGAATGCTCTTTTATTTTCGCTCAGTTGTGGCAAGTCCATTTCAATGCTGTCTTCTTTTTCCCTCTCTATCTGACTGGATCCAGGTCTTATCTCGGTTTCTTCTGCCGGGTCACTAAGCTGGCCTTGTTCAGGAATCTGTTGGATTTGACCTTTGCTTGTTTCACCTTTTTCGTCCTGAACACTATTGTCTATTCCTACCTGGTCCTGCTCAAGCTCTTCGAACCCTTGATTTTCTTCTGCTTGAGTTTTCGCCCTAATTTCCATCTGTCCCTTTTCAGGCTCAGGAGTTCTCGGTGGAGTGTCGATTATTTGATATTTCCCTTTCTGGTCCTCCTCAGAATCACTTTTGACTTGGATTTCTATGATCTGAGTATCTTTTTCTACACCTGTCTCATCCTCACTATCACTCTGTCTTTCTAGATAGGTTTGACTTCTTGTTCGCACATATTTTGCAGGTATGTTGATTACTGGAATCCAATGATCTTGACTGGTGCTCGGTTGTTATTCTTCAGCTACTTCAGGATCTATATCTTGGGACCCTTCAGCTGCACAACCTTCAGCCTCAGTTTCATCAGGTTCTGCCACCTTTTTCGTGTGACTGGCATGGATCCAGTGTGGAACTCCTGCACACTTTACAGCTGTGGTGGTGACCAGAATCACTTGACGTGGTTTTCCCCACCTTGGTGTAAGGCAAGTTTTCCAAATATGTTTCTTAAGCACTACCCAATCACCTGGGTTCAGGTCATGTGCTGGAGTTGCTGGTCTGGAGACAGCGTTTTTCCCAACCTGGCGAGAGATAGAACGCACTTGGTCAGCCAGTTCTTTGCAGTATTCCAGTACTAAATCATCAGATATGGTTAGCAGTTTGTGTCCTGGCACCCATGCTTGCCGCATTGCTCTTCCCCTCAGTATTTCATGGGGACTTAAGCCTGTGTTCTGGTCTGGAATACTTCTAAGTCCCATCAGAAAAAGTGGTAGAGCATCTGGCCACTCCAAACGAGTTGACTCATACATCTTTCCCAATCTTGACTTGATAGTGCCATTCAATTGTTCTACCACTCCAGAAGCCTCAGGGGGATATGCACAGTGCAGTTTTTGCTTAATTCTGAAAGCTTCACAAATTAGGTCCATTATTTCACTATTAAAATGTTTCCTCTATCTGATTCAATTGTTACTGGAAAACGGAAATGAGGTATCAGTTCTCTAAGTAGAAGCTTAGCTACAGTGAGGCTATCGTTCCTGCGTGCGGGGTAAGCTTCCACCCATTTTGAAAACAGGCAGACAATGACAAGTACATATTTTAGTCCTCGGAAAGGGGGTAACTGAATTAAATCAATCTGCAATCAAATAAAAGGACCTTCTGCCTTTCCAATCTTTCCTGGTAATACCACTGTTTTCTTCCCTGGGTTCATTTGTTGACAAATTAAACACCTCTGCCAGAGTGCCTCTGCTTTGTTCCTGAACTTCGCATTAAACCATGTTCGTCTGAACAGACGTATCATAGCATCTCTTCCCAAATGTGAATCTCCATGAATCAACCTAGCCATAGAAGCAAGCAGATAGTTGGGTAACACTACTGTTTCGTCAAGATAAACAATGACACCATCCTCAGCCCTTCTCTGACACCCTAATCTACTCCATTGTTCCTTTTCCTTGAGTTCTCCTGCATTCTGCAAATCTCTCACTTCTTCCCATGTATCCACACCATCCAGTAACATAAGTTGGCAGCTGTTTCCGCCCACCTCAACCTTTTTGTTAACAGCCATACTGTATTTTGCACAATGTTGGGCTAACTGGTCAGCATATCGATTACCAGCTGTCACTTTGTCATTGCCAGATTTGTGAGCAGCACACTTGACCACAGCCACTTCTTTTGGTAACTGGATTGCTTCCAGTAAATCTTTCACATAGTGACCGTTTCTGATTGGAGTACCTGAAGAAGTCAGAAACTCCCTTTGCATCCATAATTGGCCATAGTCATGCACAACCCCGTAACCATACTGGCTGTCAGTGTATATGGTTACTTTCCAATTTTTCCCAAATTTGCAGGCTTTTGCCAGGGTGACCAATTTGGCTACTTGTGTAGACTTGACTCCAGGCAAATAGGATGCTTCCACTGGACCTCCCAATGTACACACTGCGTAAGCAGCACTTAAACCTCCTTCCTCATGTCTCATGCATGAGCCATCTACAAATAGCTCATAATCTAAATCAATTAGAGGCTCCTCTCTTAGGTCTGGTCGTGCTTTTGTTCTGTATTCAGTCAGGTCAATGCAGTCATGTTCAACATCTTCTTTCAATTCTGCAATATGTGAATTAGGCAACAGGGTTGCTGGGTTCAAAATATTACACCTAGCAATGGTTACATTCCCTACACCTACAAGAATTCTCTCGTACTTAGTCAGCCGACTAGGTGTGAGATACTGTGTCTTAGTCCTGGTTAGCAAGATTACAACTGCATGTGGAACATACACAGTTACAGGATGTCCTATAATGATGGATTCAGTCTGCTCAAGACTCATGCAAGTTGCAGCTACTGCTTTCAGACATCCAGGTAATGCAGCGGCTATTGGGTCTAACGTGGAAGAAAAATAGGCCACAGGACGTCGCACTAGTCCATGGATCTGAGTCAGGACTGAGAGTGCACATTTATCTCGTGTGTCACAGAACAGTGCAAAATCCTTTGAATAGTCAGGCATTCCCAATGCTGGAGTGGTACACAGGCAGTCTCGTAAATTTACAAAAGCAGTCATGCTTTCATCATCCCACTCTACTGGGTCTTTGGCTCTTTCTTTGTCATTTGTATCAGGGGCTTCGCAAGGACTGCAAATCCCACAATCCATTACCTGCAATATCCTACATCTCCAAGAAAGATCCTGATCTCTTTTGGTGTTTGTGGCAAGTTCATGTTTTTAATTATCCTGATTCTTTCTGTAGTAACTTTCCTGACACCTCTCTCTGTCAGATGCCCCAGATATTTAACTGAGGTAGCACAAAATTGCAATTTCTCTGGGGACACTTTATGTCCTCTTTCACCCAGATGATTCAGTAAAGCAATAGTATCAACAACACAGTCTTTCCGTGTCTTAGACGCCACCAAAAGGTCGTCTATATACTGAACCAAGACTGACTGTCCAGGTAGAACTAATGACTCAAAGCACTTTTTCAAAATTTGATTAAAAACCGAGGGGCTTTCTGTGTACCCCTGAGGGACATGATTCCAAACATAGACATGACTGTCGAATTCAAATGAGAAAATAAATTTGCTATCTGGGTGCAATGGAATCGAGAAAAATGTGTGACATAGGTCAATGACATTAAACCATCCAGCTTCCCACGGTATCTGATACAGAATCTCTGCAAGATTTGGCACAACTGGACAGCAAGGTACAACAATCTTATTAACCTTTCAAAGGTCTTGTACCACCCTGTACTTGCCACTCGGATTCTTTATGCCAATTATGGGAGAGTTACTTGGACTGCTCATTACTTCTTGCAAAATGCCTGCTTCAACCAAACACTTTATTTCTACTGCAACACCTGCCTTTATTTCTGCACTCATTTTGTACTGTCGAGTATTTGGGTAGACTGCATCCTCTTTTATGGTCACTTTTATTGGGTCAACATTGGCCATTAGTCCTACATCCTTTCCAGTAAAATCCCATACCTCTGGTTTTACCATCTGTTGCAGTTCTTCTGGTAAATCTGTTATTGTCATTCTTTTAATTTCTGTCTCTGGTCTCGCTAACATTAATTTGTAAATTCCGTCTTCGTCTGGAGTTTCAATTTCAACACCATTTGCAGTGCAAAAGATGGTACAATTTATTTTGCACAACAAATCTCGTCCTAGCAGGTTTACAGGACTTGAATCACAGACAACGCATCTATGTATTTCTTTAAAGTTCCCTATTCTCACTTCCATTGATTCTGTGACTGGGGTACTAATTTGTTTATTGGAAACGCCCACTACTTGGATCGCTTCTCCCGAGAGGGGTTGGTTTAGAACATCTGCTGTTCTCACAGTAGAACGGGTAGCACCAGAGTCCAAATGAAAGGTGACATCATTTCCTTCAAACTTTCCTTCATTGTATGGCCCTGACTGGTCTACCGGCAAGGAGGCGCCAAGCACGCACTTCTCGTCCTCCCCCCTCAGGCACCATCAGTAGGGTTCTTCACAAAAGAATGTGTCATTCGAAAGAAATTGTGATGTTGCTGCATCTCTCTTTTCCCTGCCTTCCTAATTCGAAGTATCTACACGCTGTTGTGCTTTGCTCCTGTAATTTGGCATAGGTGCTGGGGGTAACTGGTTCTGTATTACCTGCTGCTGGGTCTTCTGAGGCACCTCATTCTGCGTCTTTGGATTTAAATCATTATTTGGCACATTACCATCCTGCACAGCCTTACACTTGTCCTTCCAGTGCCCCAACTTGCCACACCCGTGACAGGGGAACTTCTTCTTAGCATCCTCCCTATTGAATTTTCCCCTTGGCCTTCCCCCACTTCCATCGCCCTTATTCTGGTTGCTAGTGATCTGGTTTAACTGTTGTTCTTGCTGCTCAGCTAATTTTACTTGTGCCCACATGACTTTCTCTTTCAACTCTTTCCGCTTATTTTCTAGCTCGTCTTCACAATATTTTGCATATTTAAGGACCTCATCTATAGGCTTAGCCTGCCAACAAATTTTATTGTCTTTAATCCATTGTGAAATTTCTGGTCTTAATCCTAACACAAATCGATAAATAAAATGTGTCATATCCTTCATATCAATGTTGTCTAATCTGCTGTATTGCTTAAATGTCTGTAATAGACGTTCATAATATGAATGCACTGACTTGTCTTTATTCTAGATGGCTCTATCTATTTTCATCCAGTCTGTCTCTTTTGCAGGCACCTTTCCTTTTAGGTAAAGTATTACCTGATTGTATTTTTTCATTACATCCTCCAAAGGTGCCCCTGTCTTTGGGTCTCTTGGGTACTAATCACTAGGCCAATCAACCGCAATTTTGCATTCTGTCAACAAATCTACGGGGACTACAATGTCAAATAAGCAATTCTAAGTCTTTCAAAAGACACTTTGACACCTTTACAAATCTCTCGACTTGTCTGTACCATTATGCAGGTTTTTCACGAAGTTTTGGGAAATCATTTGTAAATGACAAAATATCCTGTCGGGACCATGGGACATGCACATAGCCTCCACCTGGTACCTCTCGCATAGGACATAATTTTTCCACTTTTTCTGCTTCTTTTAAAACATACTCTGAAGTCATTTGTCTTGATCGAATCTCTTCCTTTTTCTTTGCCCATCTTGCTTTCTATTTCTCTAGTTCTCCCCATTTTAATGTCATCAGCTCTCTTATTTGCATCTGTCGTGTTTATATCTAGGACTCTAATTCAATATTCCTGATTTATGCCCTTGTGAGGTTATAATCAATAATATCCTGATAAAGGGATAAGAATCAGATCCATATTCAGTAATAGCCCATGCAGTCCAAAGCACAGCGCGGCTACTCCCGTCGACTCCTAGAAAGAACAACGCGTTCTTTAAACAAACCAAGCCTCCAGCAGCCCGGGAAAATCCCCCCTGCTTTTGTTTTGATTTGAACAAGAACTTCTGAAGTCTAGAAAGAACTGTTAGTTCTTAGTGACGTCTTATGTCCAACCTTACGTCAAACCCGGCACCTTCCAGATATAAAATACCAACAGTTGCCTTAAGCAAACACACGGTGGTTTGGAGCAGAGCAGCTATCTACTTGCCCAAGAGCCCAGCTGATGCAAGAGCCCACGGAAGCCGCCCCTCCCGTTTGACGCACTGAGAGAGACGCTGTCTTTTTCTCCAGCCGAGAAAATCCAGCTCCGGTGTTTCCAGCCTACCCTTGCGGGTTGCTGGGATATCGAGTCCTGAGGAAAGAGATACCAGACCTCCCACATTCTATTACCAAGGTACGGAGCTGACTAAACCCTTAAGAGAATTCTTGATGCAGATTCTTGGTAAAATAATCTTAACCAACTTAACTTAAACTGCTACTTACTCATCCCTTCCCATGTATTAGGCTTAGGTCAGGTACACCGGGGTAGGCTTAGTTAGAAGCACCAGTTGAGTACGTTAGTCAATGTATTTATGTATGTATATATTTTATCCATTTTAAAGTATCATATGGCTAAGAAACCATATCAATGCTTTTACAGTATTATTTCATAATACTACTTTTACTGTACGCACTTTACTTTACTTTAAGTATTGCAATTTTTGGCAATTCATTTCTCTTGCATGAGGAAGAAGACTGCTCAATAAATAACACCATTTATTGAAAACGCCCGTCTCTCTATTTCTCTGCATTCTGGTGAAACTAAGTATGCACTGCTGACTGAGTGAAATAGCTGTCTATTGTTTTCACACAACTCTAGAGATACACTCTTATTCTGAGGGAGCAAAGTTGTCATGTGTATGTGGTTGTCGGAAACTGAATCCCTTCTTGCCTGAGCCAGGGAAGTTCATCCCTCCCTATTCATTCAAGGAAGTTTCCAGTGACCTCTGAGCTAGCTGGCGCAAAACTAAATTAAGTTTAACATAGTCAGTAGAGACCTAGATGACCTCAGTCCTACGTCTACACTGCTGTTTACGTTATTCCAATGCGCAGAGCCTATTGGGAAAATAGGAACTACACTACACACCTTTCTTCCTGACACATTCATGTTTTCTAAATCTTTGTCAGAAAATTCTACTCGGTAGGGTTTCTGCAATACTTTAGATTTACCAATGTCGACTCCCATGCTAGCTGCAGTGTCCATTAATTTCTCATGAAACACCTTTGTATTTCTAGTAATGCTTTTACAAATGAACAGTAATTCATCTTCACTAAGGGTATTTAATCTCTCCAATCCCACATTCTCAGCCATAATTTCTTCTATTTCAATTCTCAACTTATATATATCTAATGGCTTTGGCTGTGTCTTGGGTTTCTCTATTTCTCTTGTCCATCTGTCTATCTCTTCTGGAGTTACTACAGTGGCACTTCTTGTTCCCGAAGATTGAAGCA
This sequence comes from Lissotriton vulgaris, assembly GCF_964263255.1. Classification (NCBI taxonomy): domain Eukaryota; kingdom Metazoa; phylum Chordata; class Amphibia; order Caudata; family Salamandridae; genus Lissotriton; species Lissotriton vulgaris. The sequence continues at coordinate 82,929,261 of NC_141690.1, read as the reverse complement.
GGGCAGGTGTGCTTACTTTTCCCCCCCATAATCTACAGTGATGAATCAGAGGGTGGCAGTGATGTACCAGAGGGTGGCATGGGTGAATCAGAGGGAGGCAGTGGTGAAACAGAGGGTGCTGTGAACCTGTGATGATGAACCAGACGTAGAAACAACAAAGTTGCGACCGTTGCAAGCCGACAAGTAAGTTCGCAATTGCGAACTGGTACAAAACCCTCGCGAACTGGCAGAAACCCTTGCGAACACAAAAAAAAAAATTGCGAGAGTTCACGGATTTTGCGGATTGCGAGTTCGCAAATACGCAAATTCGCGAATGCCAGATTCGTAAAATTCGCCCATGCTTAGTATTTTCTGTTAGTCCTTATATGTGTAATAGCTATTCACATACACACTTGTACCGCCTCTTTTTGAGTCTACATGCTAACTCAGCTATAAACTGGGCATGAAAGACCCAGGGTGTCTGTACTCCATGGACTGCCTCCTACAGTGGCCTGAGGGTACTATATTGACGCAGTTTCCCTCATGTAAGGTGAATAAACTTGTTATTTTGATATTCCAGCATCCGTGCCAATCTCTTCTTTGTTGGTTTAAGATCAGGTGCATCAGTGAAGTGAACCCCAAAAAAGGTTTTTTATTCTATAAATTGGTGCGCAAACATGGACCTCATCGGAGACGCTGACATCCAGAAGTGCAGTCATAACGGAAGGCGGAATCCACTGAGGAAGGTACCCCTGCATTAGGAGACCCTTTGTCTTTGCAGACCGACGTGTTCTCCGGTTTTCCTAATCTGACCCTCTAGGTCATGGCCACTCCCGACTGAGATCTTCTTTGGTGTGAGTATTTCAAAATACAGTTAGGTCACTCAGAACTTGGCAGTTGGAAGCTGGAGACTTTGGTTTGGTAAGGTTGCTGTAGCAACATTTTTGTCTGGATAAGCTTGGCCAAGATTCTGGTTTGTTTGTTTATTTGCTGCTGCAATGAAGGCAGGTAATGAGGAGATTTTTCTCAATTTTTTTAATTCTTGAACTGTACAGTTTAAGTTAAGTACCATTTTGTTATAATATTATATATGCTATAATATGTTTGGCATGCCTGCTCTTAGCACACTTCATAGAAAGTGTTGCTGTCTTGGAGGTACCAATATGGATTTAGAAGGTACCCAGATGATTCCCCTAGAGGGGATACCTGAATAAGTTTACGTACATTAAATAAGGTATTTCTTCCATAATGTATTTTACACTGTGGGACAAATATATATAACAAAAAAAGGATCCTGATCTGTGGACTTAGTAAAATTCATAAATGGTGATATGGAGTGCTTTTGAGTGTTATGCCAGCCCAACTGGTAATTTGGTGCATTTTGGGAAAGGTCTGAGGCTTGAGCCTGTTGCTTTCTTCAACATGGCAGTCTTTTGGCTGTGTATTTGTCTTGGTATAATCTCTGTACTTTTTTTTGTCCTTTCATTTGTAAATATGACTTACAATTGGTATTTACAAATGGTTTGGTTTGAGTACAGTCTCTGGGCTGTCTCTTGCTTTTGTCCTAAGTGTAGATTTGTGGGTTAATTGTTTTTTTTGTTTCTATGTGGTTTGTGAAGTACTTGTTTCAGTGTGTAGTGACTATGTTTTTTGTGTAAGAATAGCTTGCCTTAACAAGCAGTGTTGTGTGTTCTGAGTGTATGGCCCCCTGCTTGAAAATGTCTGGAATAAGCTCAATTTGGTTTTTTATCGCTATTATGTTCTGCAAATGTCATTGAAAGAAGGACATTTTAAAATTCAAGGAATTAATTATATAACATATGCTATATAGCAGCATGCTACCATTAAAAGTGAAATAGTAACAAAGTATAGATGTGTAAATATTGCAAAAGATTAGAATTAACACTCAATAGGAAGAAATAGGACTCGTAGAAAGAAAAAAAAAGCGAATTTGTGTGCTTTCCATAACTAGGACTCAATATAAAATGTTACAGCATTGTCCTTAGATATTAATATTAAAAAGCAGTCAAGTCACCTGAGTAAATTGGTTACTCCTGAAATAAACGTGTCTTTTTCCACATTACAAGACAATAGATTTGTGCTGGCTTGGAATGCCTGTGTTTTAAATAGACTGCACTGTGCTCATTCTCTGTGCTAAACAAAAAGCTTTTAAACAGCTGTTCAAAGCTGTCTGTACCAAAGGAAGCTGTTTGAACAGCATGTGTTAGAAATGGTTTGCAAACATTTTCAGGACATTACAATACAGCAAAGGGTTTTTCTTCTGAAGAAGGCGTAGAAATTGAGTAAACAACACATGTTTGTGGCTATGCCGGCCACAAGCTACAGATCAAGCTGTGGGAACTAGGTTTTAAATTAGTTCCACAAGATATGAAGGCGTCCGTTAAAAAACTACTGATTTTGAAAAGATAGAAATACAGTTTCATTATTTTGGATTAAAGAGAAAGGATGAAAAGTAAGGACTTTCTTTCTTGTTGCTTTTTTACATAAGCACATCTTTGGTTCTCATGGTAAATAATTACTGCCCTTTAAAAAGTGACACAAACTATTTTGTGTTTCAGTACAGCTTCTGTGCTTAGTGTTATAAATACATGCATTTAAAGGCAAAAGGAAAGGACCAAGACTTGATTTTCATATGTGGAAACATTAAAAGAGTTAGTGATCATTATTAATAAAAGGACTACACAGAAAAAAGAATTATTAACAATAATTGTACTAAATTCGTTTTTTCTTTTTATAATCGTTATAATGTCTAATAATCCTGCTGTGAAAAATATATAAGATCCTAGTATCAAAGTTGAATTTGAGCAGCACTTTACCACAATTTGGGGAGTGAAATGTGAAATTTCACTTTACCCAGGCATATAAAAACTCATTTTATAAGGGTGTACCTTACACATTTCTGACCCCCTACCTCTAGGATATCTGAGGGAGACCCTGGGGTCCCTAATATGCCAGAAAACCGTAGGTTATTCACTTTTAAGTGCCCCTAACACCAAAGTCAAGTTAGGGAACAATTTACTTTTTAAAGCAGTCCTGCCGCATGAAAATACCCTTGCACAGACATGGGACAGTAGGTTTAGGGGGCAGAGGGCGAGTTCCGTATTTAGCAGACTAGCAAAATGCCCACATAGGAGGGGGTTTTCTAATAGGTTTGCTTTGGCACTTCGACCTCGGAAAAGATTCCGAAGGAAGGGATGACAACGCAAAGAGAAAGAGAAGCTTTGCTTAATATTTTTGGCAAAATACCAGGCAGGTTTTGAACAGTAATAAGAAGCAAAGGAAAGGCAGTAACATATGTGGGCCCTGTGTACCTCCGCCATGTATATAGAAATAATGCTTTAAGTTTAAAGATTACTGTGCAAGGGCTACAATAAGGAGGCAATGAAATTCAGTTTGCATTAATTCGCCCTCATGTTACACTAGTACAATTGTTAAAGGAATTGGTAGTTGCGTATTAATGTTTTATAGCTGGCTCAGGTAAATATTGTCGATAGGAGGTCTACCTACTGTTGAATGTGGGAGAAGATTAGGGAGATTAGCTCCTGAGCAAATTAAGGGTAACTTAAATTAAGTAACACAGTGTCATTTTTCTTGATTCATGTGTTCTCTCTCTCTCTCTCTCTCCTTTTCTCACTTTCTCTTGAGGATGTCTAAGCTGTCTAGGAGCGGCCATTAGACATCTAATTGGCTATTCAGTAATACAGTTCTAAAATTGTTAGCATTAATAAAATAAATACAAAATATGCCATGTTGCTGCCCATTCTGTCGGATGAAATTATGAAAGGATGAGTAGTCTAAGTTAGTTGACCTTTAAAGGGGAACTATATAAGGGTAGTTTTTGTTCTAAAATGCTCAGGTGATAACACCATTCTTGTTTATGTTATTCTCATGCTCCATATAGTTTTACAAAGGTATAACGAGTCTCCTATTGGTCTGTGTAATTGAGATGACAGCCCCTATTTGAGCTGGTGAATAGGGTTTTTTTTCTTTGAAAAAATTATGTTACATAGTCCAGACCTCAGCAAACAGTTTGAAGGAAAGCATTGATTTATAGGAGTTTCTTTGCCACAATAAGTTCTACTGGAGATATTCATATGCCCACTATGTTGAGGTTTTGTTAGTTATTTATGTAATAAGAATCCCTTTTAAATTAGCAGTTTTATATTTTCCCACTGCGCCTATAACATGAGAGCATGGTCCCAAGTGTAACATGTAGGTGTTTTTACGTAAGAAAAATCATTTTAGAAGTGTCTGCAGTTATGTACAAGTAGTAAAAGGTTATGACTTGTGAAACACAAGCTTGTTAAGACAAGAAGCACAAAAGAATGCTTGTTCTAAAAATTCCCTTTCTTGAGGTTCTTCAAATGAATGATATAGGAAAAGACAAATGTAAGGATTAGGGGCCCGATGTAGGTAGCCCTTTACCGATCGGAAACGGCCGAAAATACCGATTTTCGGCCGTTTCCGACCGGTAAACGGCTATGGAGATGTAGGGGCACCAAAAATGGACATATTCGGTAATTTTACCGAATCGTATTTTTACCGAATCGGTAAAATTACAGAATCAGTAAATTTACCGATTCTGTAAATTTTACCGATTCGGTAAATTTACCATTCGGTAAAAATACCGAATATGTAATTTGAGATGTAGGTAGCATGTCTAACAGTGCTACAAGGCATTAAGAATTCCGTATTTACCATGCAATACAATTGCATGGTAAATTACGAATTCATGTGTACATGCACATCTGTGCATGTACACCTGTTCCATGTGGCACACAGACATGCCCTAAGGGCATGTCTGTGTGCCACATGGCACAAAAGCCCGTTACAGGGGTGCAACAGGGTGTCAAAGTGCCACCCTGTCCCCCTTAGCAATTCGGTATTTTTACCGATTCGGTAAATACCGAATCGGTATTTGCTATTGAATCCTATGGGCTTCAAGGCCCATAGGATTCAATAGCAAATACCGATTCGGTATTTACCGAATCGGTAAATACCGAATCTTACTGATTCGGTAAAAAATACCAAATTTTTCCCTACATGTCATTTACCGATTTTTGAATACCGAATCGGTAAAATTCGGTATTTAAAAATCGGTAAATGACATTTACCTACATCTGGCCCTTAGAGGATGTCCATATTCTTTTTCTTTTTCCCTGAGAATTTAGTAAGTAAACATAGACTTCCTTGGCTGCTTCAAATAGTGTAAAGTTTTACTCTTGTCAGTTCACCAAAAAGTTCCTTTTATATTCGCTAAAAGGTCCAGGGTTTTTTTTTACTCTCAGATAGATGAAGTGGTTCTTGGGTGCCTTGCTAATGTGTGGGGCGCCCCAACCCAAAAGAAGTATTTTGGAAATAGACTATCCTCTCTGTTGATAGATTATTTGTATGCCTTGTCTAAAGATTTTTTGTTCTGTCCACCAATAGATATCTGCTGCCCTACAACCATTGCCAGAGAGGCCCGGACATCAGATCCAGCCTGTCCAGCTTGAAGACAAGGTGAAGGGAACCAACATAGGCATTGCTGGCAACTAGGACCACAGCGAAGGTAGAAGGCTGGAAGCCCTGGGGCCTGCAACAAAAAGGTGAAGTATGTAACCCTACTACTGTCTTGGGCAAAAGACGGGGTCACAAATCAGGATGGAGAATTCTTTGTGTGGATCAAGTTTTTGATGCCCAGCTGAGAGAGTCACAAACCGACAAGGACGGCAAGGAGGCTTTTGCTTGAGGAGAACCTCTTTGAAATATATCCCAGTAGCAGGGAGTCCTGGTCCTTAAGTAAATGCAAGTCTGCACCTCTCATTGTTGACCAAGGGATGCCCGAGCGCACCGGGTATAATCTGTGGCCCCAAAAAAAGAGCAGTGCGCCAGTAGAGCAATACAGGAGTTAGGGAAGGACTTAAGCTCAGGGTACAGGTGCTGGGTCTTTGGTGCCTGTTAGGTTAAAGAGAAGAAAACTGGTGCACTGCCTGAGACACTGGACAGGATCGCTGAGGGCATTTGCCCCGGAATGTGATTGCCCTATTCTGAAAGAAGAAACTTTTCCCTTAAAACTGGACCGTGATTGTTTTCTTGAGTTGCAAGTTGTGCAGCTTCACCGTTGAAAAAAACTTTTGATGAGCGATAGGAGCCTGCCTGTAAGGTTCAGAAGGACACAGGGAGAAGACTACCCTCTGGCTGGTTGTACAGCGGCTTCTATTTCTTCAAGTACTTTTTAGCAATGTACCCCTTTGGTCGTCCCATTTTTTGAGGAGGAGCAGCCTTTTGTGGCTCCTCTTCCTAATTCCCATGGCCCCGTTTGGTCCTCCTGGTCCCCTAGAGTAAAGATTGTTATTGTAACAATATGTCTAATTGCTTTAATATTTGCATTAGGCATGTTTATTCTGCCTGAGAAACGTTTGGCGGACAGCTTAAAAAATACTACTCTGCTCGCCTCTTGAACATATAAAGTGATACCATAGCCCTCATAAAAAGAATACTGGAAAGGTCTATTAAAATGTTTTTTATTACAATATTATATTAGACGTGCTGTTGGCTATTCTGAAGTTGAAATAGATGATCACTGAAATATATCGGAGCCCTGAAACTTAGGATTGGACTGGATGGTTTTAGGATTTTCTTTCTGCTTGGCTTTGGAAATATTGATAGTTCTGTTTGTAATATTAGCCATTATTTTCTCCTGCTATCTGTGTGTTCATTATGACCCAATGTTCTGTTCCCTGTGTGCTCCTGTCTGTACCTTATATATACCCATCTAGTGTAATTTTTAGATTATAAATGCCACCTAGTAATGGATCAGGATATTAATGGATTTATGAGGATAGATGTGCAGGATAACTTCCATGCTTCTAATAATTCATAGCGGATGTCTATAGCTAATGCTAAAACGGCCATCTGTGGAAACTAGCTGCAATGGCTGTTAGCATCAGCTGAAGCCATTTTGATTTTGGTAGCCATTTCAGTTAGCCATGTGCTCTCCATGTTCTTTCTCCCTCTTTACTGTTGCCTGCCCTTGTATTTTGCTTGAGTCATCAGTTACAGTTAACTCTATCAGTACTGAGCCAGAGCACTGCACATGCTCAGAAAGGCCTAGCTGGTAGAATGCACCTTCTCTTAGAGTAACTGTCAGTCTATTTTAACTGATGTCAGCAACTCTGTTACTCCTCCTACTTTGTTGACTACGTATTTTCTGTTAGTCCTTATATGTGTAATAGCTATTCATGGGCACACTTGTACCGCCTCTTTTTGAGTCTACATGATAACTCAGCTATAAACTGGGTATAAAAGACCCAGGGTGTCTATACTCCATGGACTGCCTCCTACAGTGGCTTGAGGGTTCTGTATTGATGCAGTCTCCCTCATGTGAGGTTAATAAACTTGGTATTTTGATATTCCAGCTTCCATGCCAATATCTTCTTTGTTGGTTTAAGAACCGGTGCGTCAGTGAAGTGAACCCCTAAAAAGGTTCTTTATTCTACACTCTTATTCTGGGATCCTGGAATGAAATATTTCAATATTTGGAGACTGAATTGCAGGTCTAATTTGTTCCAAGTATTTGGTGTAACGTTTTGGGGTATGATCCTTCTGGTTTAATTAACATATTTGCAAAACAATGGCAGTGGCCAGATTCCTCCTACTTCAAAAGTGGCGGTTACATCTTGTTCCCACAATGAGTAATTGGTTGCATAAAATAAAGCAAGTTAAAAATAATGAACAACTGCATGCACTACTCAACAGAGGGATCAATAAATTAGGTAAGCCTTGCAGGTGGTTTTTGATTGAAAATGGGGAGGGGTCAGTCTGATAGATTGGATTATGTCTTACTTCTTTTTGCACACTTAGCTCTTTATACCCTTTATGTATTTAATGCACTGTTGAAAGTTGATTTTCAAAGGGAAACTGTACAGATGTATCTATTGTATTTATAATATGTGGAGTGTTAGGCAATGTCATCTCTTTTATGGCCATGGACGTATTCTGTTAGGAAATGTGTTTTACTAGCTTAATTCACAGGGGATCAATGGCCATCAATCTATCTATCGTTCAAATAAAGTATTTGGTTTCAATGTCAAACCATAGGTGGACAAAACAGAAGTAAAAGCATCCTCTCAGGAACTGCCTTTTAAATGAGCTGGAAGACCTAAGGACACAGAGCTGTCTTATATCTCATTTGCTATCTTATGTTTTGAAGTTTATCAACATTTTTAAATATTTGACCAATGTTGTAAATATTATTAAGGTGCTTTGCTTCCTGTGACTACAATGTGATGGTAAAATATTTCTAGTAGGGTCAGATCTCGTTACTTTTAGTTGAAAAAACGTTGACCAAAACCATTCTTATATGTATCATTTCTTAAATCTGATTTAATTTTTCAGTTTAAATTCATACTACTAGAGACACAAGTGAGTCAATTTTGCAAGGCCATAGACATGTCTATAGTAGTACTACTGCATGTTGTCAGTTTTCTACATACTTGAAACTGTGAATCTTTAAACCTTTTGAGCATACAACCTTCTTATAGTCAGTATTCTTTAAGAAAGTATACTTTTCACTGATAAAGCTCAACAAGGCAGAAACTCAGAGTGACATTACCTGGTGTTCTAGTTAGACTGTTCCTATTAAAGGAGCACCAAGCTTGATTTCTAACAGACTGGTTACTGTCTATAGTGGAGCAGAGAGCAAGTAAAATGGGGAATAAAATCAAAACTATGGGATGTGGCACAGAGTTTCCAAATTCACTAGTGGCTATTTATAGACAAAGTGTTAATTCCATCAGTGAAGTCAACAACTTTTAAACTTAAAGAACTTGCTCCTTTTATGTAGTTGCCACAAATTCCCAATAAGACAAGATTGTTGATGGAAGCTTTCCTTGCACACTTTGTTTTCTTGGCACAACCTTGTTTGAAGGGAAAGATTTCAACTAAAACAAGATTTTCAAGTGTGGATACCTCCAAATCCCACCTTATCTTTTTTTGCATCCTACGGCTTCTAATTTCAAACTATGCCAACTTTACTGAGCCCATTTTTACAAACATCACTCGGCACATCTCCTTAACATCACACTTTTCCTGCTGCAGGAATCTGGATTAATGCAGCTCTCACATGCCGCTCAAAGACATGATTTTCAAAACCCCAATGATTTTAGAGTGGCCCTTCTGGACTGCATCCCCACTCAGTGTCCCTGTGGCATTCACTCCAGTACTCTCTTCTTTACAGCGATATGGAAGCAGCTGCTTTTAGAAATCGTTTATTTGGATATACATTTGTGGTACTTGCCTTTAAAAATAAAGTGACTTTTATTTCTTAATTTCCTGTGACAAACTTTGTCACACTTGTTGGAGAATTGCATTTTAACGGTGAGAAACATGGCACTATGTAAGCACACCTTGCTTCGTCCCCTTTCTCAATGGCGTCGCTGAGTGGGCCTAAAATGGTGAATCCCTGGTTCCCCTGTTAGGCTATTGACGGATGTGGTCTGTCCGTGTTGGGCTCCCCCCCATTTTAAGCTGCTTCCGGATCTCCAATATTGGTCTGCGCTTCGCCACTGCGCAGCCCGCTGCTCACTCAGGTCCTCTTGGTGGCCTCTTTGCCGCTACTAATGAGCCTCCTGCTGAGTGCTCCCCAAAATGGCGATGCTCTGATTTCCCCAGAGAGGCTTCTAACTAGTGAGTGCCTGGCCGTGTTCGGCTCCCGCTGTTGGAGCTGCAGACCAAACTCTGAACCTTGGGTCTACACCTTGCCTCAAAGCAGCCAGCAGCCTTATCTGGTTTCTCTGGCAGCCGTCGTGCCCTGGCGACGATCCTCCTGCTGAGTGAACCTCTCAATGGAGCAGCACCGAGGTAAGGCTACTGTCTTCTGCTTGTTTTGCCGAGTGGGGCCCCCTCTCCTCAATCAATTTTTTTCCCTGACTTGTGCCGAGGCTGAGCCATGGATCGATGGTCTGTCCTGGAGACCTGCCCTGCTAGGTAGACTCGCAGGCACAGAAATGACAATCTCGAGGCACCCTGCTCTGGCAGCCAGGAGCACACAGGGCAATCCCAAAGTGCTAATCAAAGGTAGCACTGGAAGGAAGCACAGGGTTACAAATTTTACATGAACTCCTAAGCGCAACGTGAATTGCAAAAAACAGACAAAAAGAAAGCCTCATCTTATTCAAAATAATCTAACAATGAAACAATACAAAACACATATCCATGTATGTATGAGACCGAGCAACATGGCCAATGCCCGGTGGAGCTGCCTAGATAGCTATAGAGGAGATAGGCTTTGGTTCACCCCCTTGGCCGTCACCCGCCCAGCTGGAGATTGGACACAGTTCTCCTTGTCTCTCCACTGTGTCTCCCTCCTCCCCAGCCTGCCAACGAATTACGATGATCTGCCGACAATGGAGCCAATCTCAGCCCGAATCTTTGCACATAGACGACCCGATTGTGATTGTCGATCTCCTGCCCACTTCCCTCCTTGATCCTGTGGCTGCCTCCCTTCCCAGTTGCTCTCCCCTTGCTGGTCTGCCTGACCGGAGCTGCACTCCTTATCCCTTTTTCTTTCCCCCTTACCTTTTATGCCCCGAAGGACATGTCTCTCTTGTGTTATGCTCTATTTACTCATCCTTTGACCGTGTAACATTTTTTTCTACGGGTTTTTGTTATTCTATTCTCTAGTTATACACATTTGGCTGTGTAACCCTGTTTTTCTTTTCCCATGTTTTAATTTGCTCTTGTAACTGATGTAATGTGTAACTTGTATCTCACTGATCCTCATGTAAAGCGCTCTGATGCCTCTGGGTCTAGCCAGCACTATATAAAACTTTTCATAAATAAAATAAACTATGTGTGCCCTAATGCCAAGCAAGAAATGAAGTCAAGACAATGCCACTTTTAACGCTTTTTACTTGTGACACACACCTTTCTGCACAATTCTACTAAGAACTACCGCTGCCCTCTGTGGTTGCTATTCATCTGGATTTTGAGGCCGGCGGCCTGCTCTGGAGAAGCACTCGCTTGAAGTCCCACCTTGGCACTGGTCTTTTAAAATTATTGCAATTGTACAGAAGTTGTTGTTAATTGCATTTGGAATTGCCAAAAATTGACCTGATTTCAGAGTTACTCGGATGAGCTGTGGTAAAAGTGAAACACACGTGACAACAAATTTCATTTCAAATGTTTAAACCATGATAATAGACATGCGGGAATGCAGATCAAATTTAAAACCGGAAGAGAGGTGGTATCTTTTAGTGTACCCACGCCAACGTTTGTAGCTTTTCACCTGCTCATTTGTTAGCCTTACTTGTAGCTGGGGTTTTTGATTCAACACGATGACTACATTCCTTCCTCAAACCTAAGATTTCATACTGAATTACAATAGAAAAAGGTAACTATTGATTTACAAACACAAGGCTCCATTTCTCAGTGATGGTATTTATAGAAATGCGAAATCAATGCGGCTAGTTTTGCAAAGGAAATACATGTAATGAGCCAACATTGCCGTACAGAGTCTAATGGAATGTAAAAGGCAACAAATCACACACGTACCATTTGCCCACTTCAACTGACAATAATAACAACGGGATATATCAGGATCAGTGTCTAAAACAACTGAACATGTCTATGAAATTCATTGAATTGTGTATCAAATAGGCATTTCTCTATTTAAAAATACACCTAATGAAGAGAAATGTTTTTGTATAGCTAATTAATAATTATAAACATAAGGTTAACGAAGTGTTACTACCCCTCTGGTACATAAGTCCTCTGCAGCAGATGGAGCAAGGTTTCACACGTAAAGAGACTTGCTCGGATTCAATCTTCTCGAAATAACATAATGTATTAATAAACACGTTTTGTCTTAATAATAATGCACCACACGACATTTCTAGTAAGCTGGGGAAGCTTGACAATGTGCTTTTTACTAACAGTAACTTGAGTGACCTAATATGGCCACCGCAATGTGGGAATTTCACTGTGCATGCGTCTGTCACACTCACGTGACATGACGTACTCTCCGCTTTGGTGGGAAAACTCTACTTCTGCGCACTTGAACTAAAGATGGCTGCTCTATGTTTCACATGCTGATGCTTTCACTGCTGCTTGTACTAAACCCTGTTTGTTGTACCTAATCATTACCGCCATAGCTAAAATAAAGTCATGGGAATAGAGTAGAGATAAGTGGTATACAGTGCATTAATTTATTCATTGTTCTAAAACTGTTTCTCTTTGACTTTGCTACTAGCTCGTATTTGGGCCTGATGTGTCATTTCTGAGCTCCATCTTGAAACTCTCATTGCGCATGTGCTGATTTCTCCCGAGTCCACAAGCCATGGCATTGAATCTGTGCCAGTGACAGTCTTGTTTGCGATGCAGTTTGGAAAATGAACTCTTAACCCTCAGTAAGGAAAACAACTTACAAATCTTCGTATACATGGTATTTGTTATTGAAACATCCATTGTTGGGTGGAATAAAAGTGCATGGGAAAATATAACTATGGGAGGGAACATTAATTTGAATATTTGAATGAAATGATCTCATAACTGGTAAGGTGTGATGACTCTCCTCGCTTTTGATCAATCAAATTGAGGGATTACATGAACTTGCAACATTGGGGGTGATACACTGCCCTGAAAAATAATGGTATGACTAAGGTAGGCTTAACTAGTTAGATTGTCCGACTTGTCCGAATAGCTGACCTGTCACTGACCCAACACACTCAATAGGTGATCGAGAGCAGGGGTGGCGGAGCACTCTGTCAGAAGATTCGATAACCAAATCGGGGTTCTGGGAAGGAGTTCCATAACCCAATAGGGGTCCGACTGTTAGCTGCAGAGAGGGGTGTGATACTAACGTTGCACTTTAGCTATGGGTGCCGGTCCTGACCTGCGGTGGTCCTGTCCTGATCCAATTTGGTCTGTACTTGTCCTGATTCTGGTCTGCACCTGTCCTGTCCTGTTTACACCTGAACTATCGGAAGTCCTGTCCTTTGTCGCAGCCCGTGCCCAGGGTTGGTTTTCACACCATTCTAGGTAAATATAAATTTGTGTGGGTATGTCATTGTACTGTTTCCCTTTTCTTACCCTTCCTATGTTTCAATGCTTAAAGAAAGTCTCGTAATATTTTCACATCATCTTGCTTTGATTATTCTCTCCCTAATTGAAAGAGCTTTAATTGAATTTGTATGGACTATTACATTTAAGAATTTACATAGATAAAGATCTTAAACCTTTCCCCAGTCTGTGGTGATTTTATAAATGCAAATGTTTATTTACTGCCTATTATGCTAACTCCCTTGATCCCTTAGGACTCTAGGTACCGGTGACTAGGATTGGTAAGTCAATGGTATAGGTCCTAAAAGGTTAAATCCTGATTAGCGAAGGTTTACCTGTTCAAAGTGTATGTTTATTGGCCCAGGTGAGTATGGTAAAACGAGCAGGTGAGCCCACGCTCTCTCACAGCTTATATCTGCTATCTCAAATCATTAGTATCATTTTATTGCATAGGATATGTTACAAACACAAAAACCAGGGTAAGTAGGTGAAAGGATGGTGCGGGTATTTCTAGAAATTATTCGGGATCAGAAAGACACAAAACTTGGAAAGATATCTCTGAGAAAATTAACATAAAACACAGTATGCAGAAAATGGGAAAAAATACAACAATACAAACGCAAACGAATTTCTAGTGTGTCATCAACCATTATATAATATGCAATAGGGTATTGGATAAGGTCTTGCCATTAAAGTCTAATGTGTGTTAGGGATAGGGTGGCCACCTAATTCTATATCACTGGTTCCAAGCCTGGGCTTTTAACCGGCAAATTATTGTTATTAGGTTAGTCTAAATAGTTCAATAGAAGCAATCCCAGACCACAACACCAAGATTGCATTAGATTCTCACATGAAGGTCTAGGACTGGAAACAGTGTAATTAAAACATACAGAATAGCAAATCCACAAAACACACATTTTATATTTATTTTGATGTGTATGTTTGGTTGAGAAGCTATCTCTTGTTCAGGTACAAGAATAAGTCAGAATTTTAATGATTATTCATGAATGTTTGATGGTGAGCCAGGTATGGGAGTCAATAGTGTTTCAAGCTGCAGAGAAGTTGGCAAAGATGAGAGACATGGGGGACTGTTAATGGTCAAAAGGTGGATGCCATCAACCACCTTGAAAATCATTGTCATTTACAGCACTAAAGCCTGAATCCAGAATGGTATTCATGTGAGCAGGTATTGGCCTTGATTTGCTTAAGAAGCTCTGTAGTAACTTCTTCCTGATGATGTTGTGCAGGAAGGGATTCCTACTGATTGAGTGGTAGTGTGTGAGATTGCTGGTATCATGGTTGGACTTCCTCACTCTGCAATGTGATGTTTTGATTGTGGCATCAAGATGCCTTCAGTGAAGGAGCCTTTGCTGATCGTCATCAGTGGCACAATTGCTTTATTGGCGATTCACTTAACTATTGAACCTTAGATTATGTAGATGATGTCAATGGTATATATTTTATTGACTTGAGCAATAGTTATTGATTGAGAAAAAAGGTAATATTTGAGAAGGTGTTGAAGATGCGGAAATTCAGTGGGATAGAATCCGTGGGATGATAACTAATAGTATATTGTCATTGATGTGTTGCTTGATTAAAATGCTTGATTAAAAAAAAAGAAATATTACAATTCAATAATCTATTGACCATCTTGCATTTGTCTGTGAAATATTCTGTGGGAAGCTAGTGAGTGTTTACCAGTGTGTTTAATTGCCTCAGAGAAAGTTTGATTGCTTTTGGAGGCTGCATTGATGGTATTGATGAAGTAGATGTTGAACTAGTGAAATTGCTCAATGAAGGACTTTAGTTGGGCACAGTGATCGGGTTTGGTATATAAGAGATCAAAGAAGATGAACATGGGACTGCCCCCTCATCAGAAGGTGGTAGGTTAGGTCAGTAGGTAGGAATAGATACAATTAGGAGACAAGCTTTTAATGTAAAAAGTTTGATGTATTTGTTTGATGTAGGCAGTGTTCAGGAAGTTGGGAAATGCCACTTACATGGTCTTGGTGGATGTTGAGGTCACAGTTTGAGTTGTTTTTAAAGTGGTTAATTAAAGAGGTGGAGGTGAAATTGACGATTTCACTGCAAAAAAAGACAAATGGATGTGGCGACATTTGTCTCTCTGTGTCACAGAGAGTGGATAGTGGACTGAGATAATTTTGGGTCACTTAAATTAAGACTGTTTTAGAGGAAACAGAGTCTAGTTGATATATAAATGATTTCAAAGCCACCTCCTAACGTGTAGGGCACATCAATGTGTTGGGTGCAATATCTAAGATTTGGAAGATGTTAAACAGGTGTAAGAAGGTGGGAGACACATATTTGTGATGGGATGGAAGCTGCAAGATGATCTGCAAGGAAACAGTGGTATTCCTGAAATGACAAGTCTGGTCTGAGTGAATTTATGAATTGTAATTAAAGGGATTAAATAGCTGTTGTTGTATATGAGCGGTTAATGCAGGTGTTTGTGGGTGTGTGAGTTGGTGGTAATTGTACAATATTCACTGGCAATGTGTTGCATTTGATCTGACATTTCACAGCTGTCCTTCCAGATCATATCAGGAGCAGACAGGAAATTCCTGTGCATTTGTTTGACTTTATATTAAAGCCCCATGTGTAGGACAATTTATGTGGGCAATTGCAGGAGTTGCTTCAATTCGTCAAGTCTAATCAGTAGAGCAACTGACTGGCAGCTCTGGTAGTCATGTATTCATGGATTGGCGAAATTTGTAATTTCCAATTGGAAGGGACTCTGGTGGAACTGAACGATATTATTGAAGGGGGAGACCCTTTTGAAAAGCAGGTGGCGGCGGGATAACGATGATTTGAGCATAATCTGCAGACTTTTGAAAGAGTAGGAGTAACTGGTAGTCTCTAAATGGGAATCTACAGCAGAAGCCCTAAGGTTTATACGCTGCGTCTTGTATGAAGTACTAAGAATGAACACGGGTGCTTTTTATCGGTTGAGGAAACCTTCAAAGAAAAGTATTAACTGTAAAGGAAAATGTATTCTTCCAAGGAGGTACCAAGGAATGAACATACAGTTTAAGCCCTGATGAAGCTGATTGGTTATCTTGAACCACGGCGAAACGCGTTGGCATGACATAAGGGATGGGAGTTTGAAAAAACAATTAAAAAGAAGGAAGAAATCTCCAATGGATTGTCCTATGTTTTTTTGAAAAAACGTATTATTGTTGGGATAAGTGGTGTGCTGCGATCATTGTTGTAAATTCTGTTCAATCTTAGGATTGCATAGTGAGAAGTAGGGTGTTCTCTTCTCCCATTGCCATTGCAAGCACCCAAGGGAATTACATTTGGAATAGATGTATGAGTGCATTTCTACATGAGCGCCACTAATCTCCCATACACCCAACGATTAGGCCTATTGGAGAGTAGGCTTGGAAGTACAGAGGTTAGCCAGCCTTGCCAGTGATCATTTCACCATGTGCCAAATAGTGTTTTAAAGTATTGCTGCCCCTGTCTTGTTCTGAATTGGCTAGCAAACAATAGTAGTCAATAGGCGCCAATCAAAAATCCCACAGTAGGCAACCTGAAGGCCTCTAGACCTATGAGATTAGTTCCACTTACCTGTGAGCAATTGCACTGACAAAGCAAACTGCCACCAGACAGATGAAACATAGCAAAATGCTAGACTATTAATTAGGAAGAAACAGCAATCCTGGTCCAGTATGTTTATATACAGTTCCAGCTATTCTACCAACTTTTCACAAACAGTTTGTTACCAGTTTGGTGTCCAATCACAATGTAGACAAATGTTGCTATTGCTAAAGATCAAGAAGCACTCAATGAGATTGCCAGTGAAGAAGTCACTTTTCAGAGATGGGCATGGACAATGGCCACTGGGCCAGCTATTCAGTCCACCATCTACATATTGAAATGGCAAATATTGTTGCCCATGGACTCACAGATAAACATATATTTAAGGGAATGAATGTACTAAACCTAATGAAAGAGTTACATGCAAGCAATGACTTTCAATTACTCTTTATTGTCAGGAGCAAGAGGTTCAGAGCATACAAAAATTATCCAGGGGTGACATCTAGTTGTACAATAAATATAATGTGGCAAAAGGAAAATATTTCATTATTGCTTACCACATCCTAATTCATTAGAGATTATTTTGATGTTCTGTATAGTGGCTGGGGAAGTTGCAAAACATAGCTCAGAGGCACGCCCATGGATAAAGAAACTGATCTTTCATTTGTTCTTACCCTATGTTACTCATGTCACACAATTTTAAGACATTTCAGTATATGGTATGGCTTTGAAGAAAGCCTAGGAGCACAGGACATGACACAAATTGTCTGGAAGTGGTCTTTCCCAACATATTATTGGACCAATGCTCAGGGTGGTCATTTATTGAATGCAATTCTGATTCAGACCCCCATATTGAAATAGATCTCATATAATTTATCTGGAATGATCATGAAAGTATTCCATGTAAAATCCAGCAAATATAACTGCCATGGCTCTTGTCAAGCAGAATTCAGGTCACTAATCTAGTTAAGCTAATTTTATAGGTACCTACCTGTTAGACTTGGCACCCTTGGGGGGTTATCCCCCAAACATTTGCCTTCACCCTCCTGTTTTGCTGAATTTGTTTTGTGGTTTTAGGACTCTGTGCTCTTTACCAATGCAAAACCATGCCAAAGTGCTTGTGCTCTCTCCTTAAAATATGGCACAATTGCTCAACACCAAATTGTTACATTTAGTTTACTTTTAAGTAACTGGACGTGCCTGAACCCTGATGGCCTATGCAGGAATGAGATCGCCAAAATTAACCTTCTGGTCCTAAATCCTTGGCTAGTATTAGAGTGCACTGTTCTGAAAGGAAGGGAGAAATCATGTAGTTTTGTCCTCTTCAATGCCGCAAACAGACCCATTCACACCAAGATTCTTGCGCCTGCAATAACAGCAAATGAAAGGTTTTGGAGAATCCAACTTTTAGTGTTACAGCGACCGCCAGCAACGACAGACAATGCAAATTCTGCACTCCGTGCTACACCGAAAACAGCTCACAGTGACAGCAAACTCAAAGCTTCAGCAAGGACCATCCATGTTGCTTGACCGGATCTTTGTGCTACAGTGACAACTGTCCTCAATGCCAGGCCTAGTCGTCACGCTACAATGACGACCATCAGCAATACTCTCCTTGCGCCACCCTCCACCACAAATTGGACTCTGTGCCGGGCTTTGAGATGGTATCTTTTTCAGCGGGACTAACTTGGTCCCTGCAGCAGGTCCGTGCACTATTGTGGTCAGCCTGAACTTATTACTTTTCCCGGTCTAGCACTATAAGAAGACCACGTGGTGCTTTGTAATTTTAGGCACAATTCATACCTAAAACTTTCAAATTGCATATCACCAGTTCTTTGATTGGATTTTTGTTGTTCTGGTATCATTTTATTTAATAAAATTGACTATATTCTTGTGGAATTCTTCTTGTGTTGTGTTTTCACATTATTAGTATGTGTACGGTGTACATATTTTTCATATTGCCTCTAAGTTGAAGTTGTCTGCTTTTGTGCCAAGCTACCAGAGGGATAAGCACAGATTAATTATGTGGCTTTTTATGGTTCAGTCTGAAAGGGATTGTGATTGTTGCTTGAGAAGGGTCTTCACTCCATCAACCAAAAAAAGAATGTAATACTTAAGCCTTAACTCTCGTTATAATGTTATGCTTTTGAAAATTAGACTGGTGGTTAACGCTGATAGTTGTCTGAAAATTTGCTAGAGACTGTTCTATTACTGTATCTATTTATTTTTATTAGGATGTGCCCACCACTGTGGCGGGCGCATCCTAATACCCCCCATGGGACCCCCGCCCTTATGGCGGGCTGTCCCATAATCCGATAGGATGGAAGGCGGACTAAGTCCACCCGTCATCCTAACGATCCCCTTTGTTGGTGTTCAATACGCCGGGGAAAGGGGGAGCTTCAGCTGCTTCTTAACTGAGTTAAAGATTTTTGTGATCTGCGAGACCTAGTGACAAATACGACCAAAACCAAATTCTTGGCATTGAACCCTCACAAGTCCTACAGGGGTAGGCCTACTCTCGGTGGGGTGCCACTCAAGAGGATTGGTACTTTTGATTATATAGGCATTAAACTATCCAAAAGTATGCCCTAGAGACCACACGTGACAAAGATCATCCTGAAAGTTCAAGCAAATAGTTGGGACACTGAGAAAAGAACATCACAGTTCAACTAGTAAACTGGTCCCTGCTGCTTTGCAAATCTATGGTCTAAAGGCAGTGAGCTTTGCCCTTTATGGGTCTAGTTGTGGGAATTTTATAGAATTGTCAACCTCACCAGATCCAAGCTTACATTTTTAAGTAGCCTGATGTCGCTGCCCCGGAGTATCCCACTCAACCGCCTAAATTTGAATATGGGAAGGCAATCAATTGGTGACAAAGCCAAGCTTTGCCCATTGCTATTCTGGATGAGAATTAGGTCCACCCCTGATTAGCTCCAGTATGCTCATGCCCTTTCGGAAGTCAGTCGCTTTGACGAATTTTGCGAAATTAGCTGGCTGAGCAATGTGAGGAGACTTTTATCTGTCATTGGGCTACAAGGAATATGGGAAAATAATGACCCCTCTTTGTTTCCTCCAAAAGGTCAAGTAAAAATACAATATTGGGATTGGGTAGCACAAGCCGAGCTAACTAGCATGTCTTTGGGGTAGTTAGCATCTGAATTTATGGACCATAAACTGGATAGTTCTCTGGAGCACTATCTAGACATCATGCAATAACAAAACAGTAGTAAACTATACATCCAGTTTAGGTTCGGCACTCTCCCCCTGAATGACTTCACAGGTAGATGTGACGGTTGGATCACTGACAGAATATAGAATGCCAAAATATTGACCTGCCAAAATATCGTGGACAAAATATAGAAGGCCAAAATATCGAATTCCTATCTACAAACAGGTAAGTACAAAAATATCGAATCCAAAATATCGTTGTAAATAATACAGTTTGTTAAAATATCGAATTTTTTAAATGCCTTAAAAGTAATGTAAAATTAATGAAATAATATCTATAATTAACTAAAACATCCTCAAAAACACTTAAATAACCTTAAAATGAATAAATAATTAATGTAGGTCATAAACAAATAAACATAATGAAATATTAACTTAATATTAATAAAAAACAATTCAATATTTTTAGCGTAGGATAGCGGGAGGGTAAAAATTACTATTACCACTCCAGTGAGTGCAACAGTAGGGAAAGCGTTGGATAGCGTAGGGGTAAAAATTACTATTCCCGCTCCAGAAAGTGCAACAGTAGGGAAAGTGTTGGATAGCAGGAGGGTAAAAATTATTATTCCCACTTCAGTGAGTGCAACAGTAGGGAAAGTGTTGGATAGCAGGAGGGTAAAAATTATTATTCCCACTTCAGTGAGTGCAACAGTAGGAAAAGTGTTGGATAGCAGGAGGGCAAAAATTACTATTCCAACTCCAGTGAGTGCAACAGTAGGGAAAGCGTTGGATAGCGGGAGGGTAAAAATTACTATTCCCACTCCAGTGAGTGCAACAGTAGGGAAAGCGTTGGATAGCATAGGGGTAAAATGTACTATTCCCACTCCAGAGAGTGCGACATTAGGGAAAGCGTTGGATAGCGGAAGGGTAAAAATGACTATTCCCACTCCAGAGAGTGCAACAGTAGGGAAAGCGTTGAATAGCAAAGGGGTAAACTACTATTCCCACTCCAGTGAGTGTAACAGTAGGGAAAGCATTGGATAGCATAGGGGGTAAAAATTATTATTCCCACTCCAGTGAGTGCAACAGTAGGGAAATCGTTGGATAGCGTAGGGGTAAAAATGACTATTCCCACTCCAGTAAGTGCAACAGTAGGGAAAGTAATGATTTAATATTTAAATAAAAATTAATTTGTTATCAATACCAATAAAAAATTAATTAAAATGATTTACCAATTACAAAATATTTAATAATTAATAATTATAAATACCAATAAATATTATTTATTGAAAAGTAATTGCCTATTAATAATGAATTAACAACCAATTAATTTTCAATACCAAAAATGTAACAAGTAATAAAACATTACCAATTAATAATTAATGAACAATAAATTGATTATCAATGCACACAAATAATTTCAATAATTACTTAATTACAATTAAATTACTTCCCACTCTACCCGCTACAGAACTAAAATGCTAAATTAAATTAAAAATAATTAATAATTCCTAAAAATTTATATTTAATTTACTATAATTAAAATGCTTCCCACCCTATTCCCCTATAAACCCAAAACCCGCTACGGAATTAAATTACGCAAAAATGAAATAACATAAAATTCATTACTTTAAAAAACATGAAACATACATAACAAAAATAATATACACTTTTAACACATATACTAACATACAAAACATCTAAAAAAAAATCGATATTATTAACAATTTGATATATTTTAATGCCTATAATATGTAGTTTGCTATTTTGTCAGTCGATATTACTTACCTGCATTTCGATATTTTTAATCACAATATTATGTCCATTCGATATTATGGCCATTCTATATTTTGACTTCGATATTCTGTCCATTCTCTATATTTTTTTTATATATTTTGTCTAGTTACCGGCACAGTTCTATGATTAAACCACTACTTCCTAAACAACTAATTCCTAAACCGTGAATGCTGAACCATGAGCAATGCTAAACTACTGCATTTTTAACTACGACTTACTGAACCACGAAAAATATACTAATAGCTAGTTACCTGATTATACCACTTAGGGGCTGATTCTGATGCGGGTTGGAAATGCTTTCCAACCGATTCGGGTTGGAAATGGTTTCTGACCCACTCGGATTGGGAGAGTCCGACCGACCAAGTATGATGCACCCAGATGCTTCCAGATACGATTCTGTCGGACTCCCATTGACTTCAATTGGAGTACTTGTTCCTAACTGCATCATAATTGTACACTGGGTATCTCCCTATCCTATTTGGAAGGAGCAAATGCCATTAGGAGGCCTTCCTAACCGCATCAGAATCAGGCCCTTGGTGGGAATCCTTTCCAACCTGCATCAGAATCAGGCCCATAGTGCTGTCCTGTACTTTTTACAATGCACACCTGTCCCTTCACTCGGCACAACAACATGGGCACGCTCTTCGCCAACTGTTAACAAATGTTCCAGTGCGATCTGGCACTGCTGAACTCCATTCAGCAGTGCAAGCAAATAGGAAAAGTAGTTAATCTAAGGTGGGTGTTGTTGTAAATTCCGCTCAACTCGAAACAGTGATAGAGGAACTTGTCCTGTGAGATGATGTCAGAGTTGTTTTTGTAACAAGCTATTACAGGCCACTAGTGAAGTCACTGAGCTCTTACAATTGCAAAAGTGCGAGAGGCACGGTGAGAGAGCTTACACCATGTGTCATGTCTCTCTCGTCCGCTGCCACTGTTTTGAACATATGTCTTTATAAAATCTGAGAAATGTGTTTAACATGCAAATGTGAAACATAGTGCCAACCTCATACGTTATTCAAAGTAAGAGGAACATACTGGGAGCATCCTTTGGATTTTATTCAAAGCCAGATAAATGAAAGTAGCACAGCCTGGTTTTCCATGTAGGCCGGACTGGGAACCAAAACCAGCCCTGGCAAAGTGCTTGCCCAGCCTCCCCATCACCCAGGGGTGGGGTGCAACCGCGCTCTTTGCAAGGGCCGGGTTTCGGACGATTTTTTTACAGGCCCTGTAACAAAAACGGCCCACAGGGGCCCAAAACCTCCCCCCACCCTTGCGGCGCACCAGGGATTGCCTGGTGCCCACAACGGCCAGTCCGGGCCTGGTTCTAGCACCAAATGAAAGCAGGCGCACACAATAAGCACAAGTAATACCGCATAATATTCCCAGTCCACAGTTTGGAACTAGATATAAACAAGGAGCTCGAAAGGTCACTATGCAACTCAAGTTTCCAGAGCCTGATTCCAGGAGAGCTGATCATGTGTAGATGAGGGGTAGGGGGCAGAGAGGAGTGACGTGCCATAAATTTTGCCAGGGGGTAAACAAAACGCAATGTCAAGCCTTGACAGTCCTCGTTTCCCGCCAGCCAGATGCTGGCACTGTCATTTCCAAAGGTCGAAGAGGAGAGTGGGGCGGAGAAGAGTGACGTGCCACACATTGTGCCAGGGCCAGGGAATGTATGTTCAAGAGGCGGAGAGATGCCACGCATAGTTTTGCTGTCCTCATTGTACTGATGAGGGGTGGGGTATAGAGAGGAGTAACTGTAATATCAGGCCTTAGCACTCCTCTCCCCCCTCTTGCAGACTGTGCTTGGTTCATAAAAAAGTTGTGGTTTAGGACTTTGTTGATCTGTAAAATTACTGTTTGCCCCCATTGAATCTGTTCCCTACGAAATGTTTGTTTGCGCGGCGTATGCACTCCCTAGAGCATATTGGCTAAAACCCAAGCAGCTGGGAGCTCACAATCACAATGATGCCCTTAGAATTTCAAGATCAGACGCTAGCTAGACCTCTGTGCACCTGTGTGGATACCAAATTCCTTGGTCATACGTGGGGCATCAGGAGAAAAGCCCAAGAGGCAGGAGAATGTCAAATTTGGTAAATGCCTTTAAACCACACCTCTTACACTTTTAGAAGGTTCAGTGCCCACCCACCAGTTGAATACAAGGTAAAGTCGTCTACAAGGGATTTGTTTAACCACTATCATTCATATTACTTGTTGGAACCTTAATCAGTGAGATTGTCGTACAAGAACTATTTTGCAGGAGTGCACAGAACAACACTTATGAATATATGAAAGAAAAAGTAACTCACGGGAGAACCTATTTACATGAAAAATATATATTCTGTATTTAATTGATGGATTACAAATTAATTAAAGGGGATACATAAAATCTTAAATCTAATGCAAAAACGTCATGAAAGAATGTATAAATTCATTCAACAAAACAATTCATAACATAACAACCACTCCTATTAATCAGGTGAGAGCAACTAAAAAACATAGATCATTATTGCTCTTCCAGACATGGATTTCTTAGGAGATGGTATGCAGGTCATGACCTGATTAATAGGAGTGATTGTTATGTTAGGAATTGTTTTGTTGAATTAATTATACATTCTTTCATAACATTTTTGCATTAGATTATGCACCAGTTAGAGTATATCTTTTCCTGGCTATCAGCTGTTGGTCTATAATGTGTTACAAGATTGACACAGTGGTTCCACCATCATCCAATTTGTTGTGAATGCCTGTCTACTATCTATGAACTGCCTTGTACAACACAGCTTCATGATACGACGATTACTTGAGGCTCTCCTTCGCCAGAGCTCCTGAACAACCTTCCAGCTACATCTGTACTTGTGGTTTGAGCAACCTTACCACTCTTACTTAATCATCTGAAACAAATGGCTTACCACAAGCACTAGAAATTTAAAAAAGCACAAATGTAAATGTGTTTGTATTTATATAGCGCCTTCTACCCAGAGGTCTCGTAGCGCTGTATTCATACCGCTGTGGAACGCTTCCTGGCTTTCCTGTGAGATGTCCACTCCTGGGCACCCCCAAGGTGAAGCCAGGCAACCAAGGGCTGCTGGGGCCGTTGTGGAGATTAAGCAAGCTATTGCCCAGAGTCACAGAGTAGGACCCATGATTAGACTAGGCACCGGGGCGAGCATTTATAGGCCCGGGGAGATTGAGTCCAAGGGCCGCCGAGGCGGGAAATAAACCCTGGTCTCGGGCCAGGCCTCTGCATCAGGGTCTGCCGCTCTAACCATTGAGCCACGCTTCTCCACAAAGCACAGGAAAAACTCCAGCTTCCAGCAATTTCAGGTGATTAACTTGGAAAATAGAAAAATAGATGCCTGAATATCAAACATCTTTTAACATTTTTTAGAACAGATCAGAGAGAAAGTGTCTGCAGATGGCAAGCACAACATTGACATCGAAATGAAGGCCTATGATGTGCAGACAGACATGGCCGAACTCTAGGATAGATTTACAAGACCCATGCGCAACTTTTGCGTCACTTTTAACATGGGAAAAGTGATGCAAAAGTGGCGCAAGGGCCTTATAAATACGCCCCTATGAATTTACTAACCCATACTTTGAAAGTGGATTCACTCTTGCTGTATTAATGTTCATATTAGAGGAATACCAGCAGAGTAATCTTCCTCAGCTCTGGAAAAGAATACATATTTTCAACAAGATACTGCTGACCACTACTTTAAATGTCACACATTTTCTCAGCCTTGCAGAGAAAACGGGTCTTGCCCCATATATATTTACTCTGGCTATTCAATCAAATGTAAAGAGTCCATCTTGATTGAAGTGTGTAAGGAAGGAAACTGTGTGAATAATGAAGTAATAAGATGTGGGGCATATTAGCAAGAACCTCGTTAAAATGATCACAGTTTTAGCGGCAGGAAACTGCTGCTAAAACAGCGATAATGGGCTTGCTAATATGCTTTATAGAATTACAATAGAAGCCCAGGTTAGATGTCCTGCACATCTAACTTGGGCTTCTATTGGAATTCTGTAACGCATATTAGCAAGCCTATTACCGCAGTTTTAATGGCAGTTTCTTGCCGCTAAAGCAGCGATAATTTTAACGAGGTTCTTGCTAATATGCTCCGTAGGTATTTGTGGGAGTGTTCTCTAAATTGATGCTTGCCAGGTACCATTATATTCAGGGTATGACTCAACCATTTCAAACAAGGAATATCTAAATAGACATACACATAAGCTAGTGATGTAGGCTTCTACAGAAAAAAAGAGGAAGATCATTTTACTTGTTGACAAAACCGAGAATGGATAGGCTATATCTCATCCTCAAACAAAGCATGCTGCAATTAGGTACATCAGAAGAACTGACAGGATGAAGATAAATCAAATCAGGTGGTGAAGAAGACAGAAATGAGTGAGAAAACCATCTGTGTATTTCTTAAAGAGTAAAGGAATGAGAGATTAACTCTGTTGAGCCTTAATTTAGGAACAATGATAATTTCACTGAGATATCCTGGTGAACTGATTTCAGCCACTGGAAGAACCAGATAATTAGTTGCAGAGATGGAATAACACAACTACAGAAAGAAAGACATGAAAGTGCTCTTGAGTGGCAATGATGTGTGCCTTCTGGAAGAAAATGTTAATAAAAGGCAATAACATTTCCTCAAGAGCTTCTAAAATTGAATTGGAATCAGTTGTTGATGCACAGTACACTGATCTAACTATTCACCTAGGTGCCTTTCTCAGGGTAGCGTTATGTCTTCTTTGATAAGATTGGTCTCTGAAAGGACAATGAAAATGCACTATACATGGATGAATGCAGAGACACTAACCTACTGTAACATTCTCTGTGCCTGATTCCAAAAACATGGGTAAGGATCCCAAAGTTCTATGCAATGCACCATTCAGTCACGCATCTGCTAAATGGGAGTCTATTACTGCTTCACTACCGAGCAACTCAAAATAGCACTGCATGCTATGCCCTTATCATTTACAGATTGAATGTTAGTAATGCAATTTTGGTAGGTGTTCTCTTCTCTCACTTAATCCACTCAGAGCAATCTCATACAGCCTACAGAATGATTGTTCAACAAATATTATCCCTGCCCTTCACTGCTTACTTATTGCATCCAGAATCCAGATTTCAGTTCAAATAATGGATCTTTTTTCACAAGATGCTACTTAGCAAGAACCTCTCAGACTCAGGGCCATCTTAACAGCACTATAGGCCCCGGGGCAAAGCAGTGCACTGGGCCCTGCCTACACAACCACTCACAGGAATAAAAATGTTTAATGGAAAACTAGTGTTAATTTCTGGTCTGCATGGGGCTCCTATGCTCCCGGGGCCTTTGGGCAACTGCCCAGCATATCCATGCATTAAGATGGCACTGATGAGACCTCGCATAATTGCTCACCATTAGGGAGGATCCTGAGGCCTCAACAGTCTCATTTCTATTGGAACATTCAAATTTCAAGACACCCATTGCCAGTGAACAATCTTTCTGAGGAGTCTGTCTATCAGCATTGAACTCTCTCCAACTAATCTTCAGGGAACATACTCCTATTCTGCTTTTCAGCAATTCCTGAAATTCTAATTCCCTTTCTTACTACTTCCCTACCCTAGCCTAAGACTTTTATATATTTAAATCTATTGTCCTCTTGACTCAAGATTTACTTTGATGCTAATCTCTTTCGTGAGCATGTTTTTCTTCTTCATGCAGCTCACTTCCAATGATGTAAGTCTAAATTTTACTTGTTCTATATGAAGTGCCTTTCAACCTGCTGGTTTGAGAAGTGCTATATATATGTGTGATACATGTCCTTGCATCTAAATAAGTAAATAAATGAGTTGCTCCATTCATCTTTATTCAATACATAATGCATATCCAATACATCAACGCATGTTTTACCATGATAACATATGTGCTTTAAGTCTTGCAGAGAACATGGGTATATCACAGCAGAGTAGGTTTTTCTGACATTTGTCAAGTCTGTCAGGGAGTTCTGCTTGGGTTTCAGAAATATTTCAATATTTTCAAAACGTTGTAAGTGCTTCCATGAGCATTCATAGGACCTGGATCAATTGGCAGCCTGTGTAACTAATCAACAATACTGGCCCGTGGATCCTAGAGTGACTAGCTAGACATATAAACCAAATGAGGTGGAAGGTTTTTCACAGCTCAGTTCATCCAAGAGGGAATTTTCTTTTTTTTAAATATCTTAATTGAGGCTTTTTTTACCCACATTTTATGCAAGTGAATAGAACAGAACAGAGCAATTAATACAAATAGACCAAAAAACAATTAAAAAAAGAGTACATAAGTAAAATAGAAGAGAAGAAATTTACAGAAAATATCATCATTCCTAGCCTTCAAACGGTACAAACAAAAAGGAAAAAAAAACAAGTTAACAAAACCGTAACAGATATGATACAGAAAAATTAACAAGAAAAGCAGTATTACACTCAAATGATTCCAGTAGTTGATTAGTCCACCTCACCTTGAATCCATTGCATTACTGGAGCTCAAATCTTCATACCTAAAGTTCTTTGTTTCCGACCCTTTGTTCTATATATAGCAATTTCGACATTGTAAGTAGCCAAAAGGTGGGCTCTCCATGTTTCAAAAGTTGGGGGGTCTGGGCTAATCCAATCTTGCGTAATACAAGCCTGAATTAATGCCATAAAAATAAACACTAAACATTTCTTCTCTTCTGATACTGTGTCCGAATTTACTCCTATCAAAACTAGTTCATCTGTCAAGGTACCAGTCGTGCCAAACAAAACTACCATAAAAGTTTGAATTAATGAAAACAATTTAGATAGCTGTGGACAACGATAAAACATATGTGATGCATCTGCTGCAAATTCCCCACACCTACTACACGAGGTGCCAGCAGTTGTCCCCCATTTCGATATCTTAAATGGAGTATAATATAAGTCAAATAAGGCCATGTAATGTTGAGAACGTGATCTGCCAGTAATTCAAATACTGTTTGCTAAGGCAATTTATTACTCAATATAAATTATATCCTTTGCCAGCTTTGCAGCCAATTTATTTTGAATTATTTCAATATCATCTAAGCAGGAATAGAGTATCAATTTATAATAATGTCCTATCGTTTTTTTTGACAAACATACTATCGAGGAGTGAAATTCTCCGTAACTGGGATCGAGTTTGTATACCAAGAGAGTTGAAAAAACTGTGAATCTGTAAGTACTTGAAAAAATCCTTTGCAGGTATATGAAACTTGCTTTGTAATTCGCTAAAGGGAATCAACTGATCCTCTTGCCATAGATCACCCACATACTGAATTCCGCAGTTACGCCACCTATTCATAATTGAGTCTTGAAATATTGATGTGAGAGTACGAGATGTTAAAAGAGGTGTGTACAGAGTGATCTTGGAGATACCTAATTGACGCTTTATTATTCTCCAAACGGCATAAGCTGCTTTCACAGTCTTCAATTTGTTTTTTTTAAAGTAGCTAGGCTCTATAATCTTAATGAGGCATCCACGACACTCTTCCCCTAATGCAAACTCGTATATGGAGGGTGAGTGACTCAATGGTATCCGTGCCTTTTCCCCAATTACCAGTGGAGAAATAAACTGTATAACAGATGCCAAAAAATAATAAAGAAAGTGCGGTATGCCCCATCCTCCCGTATCCTTTGGCAAAATTATTCTTTTATACGCTCTTCTCTGGTGTTTATAGCCCCACAGAAACCTAGCTGACCTTCTCTCCAATTGTTTAAAACAACTTGAGGGGAATTCGAGAGGGATAGCCCTGAACATGTATAACAACTTGGGGAGTATAAGCATTTTAAGAACATAATCCAAGAGGGAATTACCTTAAGTGGGTTTGACACCATCACATTTCCTTGAAGGAGGAGAAGTAGCCAGTAAGTTGAAGCACATTCTCAGTGCAGCATAAGGCACCTCTGAACCCCGAAACCAAAATACAAGGTCACCAGCATCATGCAGTCTGTTCTCTTTGATATATATTTTTGAATTTCTTTTTTTTAATGTAAAACATACACCAACATCAGGGAACAGAATAAAGAGCAATTCCGGACTCAAAATGAGAGTAATATTAAGACAAAATATATTCTATAGAAAGCAGCCAGAATGACCATCAGTAAGATAAAATAAATACATTATTCAGAGTAGAGGGGAACAAAATGGTGAGGAAAAAAGCATTTTTAAGAACTAAACCAGAGTGTCCAGGCCAGCGAATGCATCCATCATCCAAAGCAGATTTGGATCCTAAATATTCTCCAGCCTCCATCCTGGTGGTTAATTTGCTACCAGTATCATCTCAAGCATACTGATATTCAAGAATTCCCGCCACCAGTTCTAATGATCAAAGGTCTCACTAGAAAGCCCTGAGTGTGCCAGCACAAGTCGGGCCAAAGAGATTGAAAATAAATCTACAGTTGCTAAATGTGGAGGGATAGCCAAAAATGATGAGTTTTGAAAATTTGAGATACTATACATTTTACCAAAAACAAACTCCAAATATAGACGCATGGCATGAAGCAAATATATAAGCTGCATTAGCCTCATCGAGGCCACAACAGCAATTGTCCACCTGAAGCTTCATAACATAAAGTTGTGTGGAGTATAATGAAAGTCATTATTGAATTTAAAATGATGCACCTTAATAAGTGTCACATTAAGAGCTAACTGCACTAGAATATTACTATGTCTCAGATCACCAGTTGTTAGCTCTGTTTTGAGAAGTAGGGTCCATTTATTTACCCTGCCCAGAATGGATCCTCTGCAGGGTCCCGGTATCACTGAAAAATTAGCTTATAGACCAGACCAATATTTTTTTTGCTGGAGCTGGAGCTTCCATCTCTAATAAAGGATTATCTGAACACCGGATATCATCTTCGTTACGACTGAATATAAAGGGGCAGATCAACAAGAAAGTGCTGCAGCGTGGCACCGCAAGCCCTTTGTCTGCACCACGCTGCAGTACTTTCAAAGCACATATGCCGCAACATGTCTCAACCAAGGTCTAAGAAATACTAAGGAGTACCGTTAGATAACATTGCAGGCCTTCGCTATCGTCAAACCCAGCTGAATTATTTACAAGGCCATCCTGACCAGCACTACTGCTTTGCTTCCAGACATGTTCGCCATCTCTGGTGGCTCTCAGAGCATCCACAGCCAGGACGCCATCTGATTGGGATTGATGAGTGTAAATAAGAAACACAAGGCAGCAGGCTTTTCTATGCATCCAGAATCTGGAGCAACCCTATCCATAAGGACTGCCCAAATTTAGGAAAGAGTTGTAAATTCAACTCTTTAAAGTACACGGCTGCGCAATGTATTAATCATCCTCAACCCAGCTACCTCTCCATCGCTCGTTGACTTTATGCTTACTTTTGTCCCCATATTGTGCTGCTTGTGAGCTACAAGATGATGTATTTACTATTTAAAAAATGGCTTCCTTCCTGTTAAAATCCTTAATTTAAACTGGTTTGCAGGTTTAAAAGCTGCACCTATCAGGCTACACATGTCAGTGTGAAGTGGTGTTTTTCTTGTCAGTCCAGTAAATGACACAAAAGGTGCTGCAGCCCACAGGTGACATTTAACTTTCCATGCCATTGGTGTATTTTACTGTACCATATACTATCACCTTACTGGAAAGCACATACACTGGAGAGGGGTCTGGGCAGCAGGACCACAGTTGAGAAACTTAAAAAGAAAAAACAGCAGCATCAATCTACAAAAATAGCGGCGATTATGCAAACAGAGACACTTTCTCACAGTGAGATACTGCTTATTAATTATCTTTTACTTACTTTCTGAATGTAAAGATGTCATCATTGGTCTTTGAAGTTTTATGTTGACGTGATTTCATATCCACAGTATTGTGATGGATTGAACTAGCCATTTAATAAATCTCTTCAATTCCAATTTCAGATTCCATAAACAAAGCACACCATTGACATCAAATGTATTTTTTACAGAGTCACCTGTTCTGGTCAAACGCAGAATACTTGATTCTATATTTTTCTCTTCATGTTGCCTTACATACTATAAACATCATAGTAGTCATTGTGTAAGAACGTATTTTTAGTAGAGGAAAAACTAATTTCTTCAGTCCATAGAAAATCCCAGTTCTCCATGGATTGTTTATCAAAGTCAAAGAGATGCATAATTATCTGCTAGCCGGGCACATATTTATAAACCTTGCCTGAGTGCATATGGTCTTGGTCCTATATCATGACAAATTAGTTTACAGAAGCTGAATTAGGTTTGTCAGGAGCTAGTTTATAGAAGCTGCCTTTGCAAATAAAAAGATTGGCCCACCCGCTAAGGTTGAATCGTAGTTTTCCTTGATTCTAAATCTCATTCTTGCATTGATATGTTTTATGAGTGCCACAGTGGAAATCTGGGTGAAGCTGACATCTGCTGCGCTAAGTTTGATGTGAAAAAAAAATTAGGTGGTTTATTTTATAGAAAGAGCTAGTTTATTACACTCCACCAAAGAGCAAAAGGGCCTACTAGGTCTTTCCAGTTCCCCGTCTCCGGTCATCGCTCCTTTTGTGCAAGTTTTTACTTTTGTGCAGTTGTCAATTTATCTACATGAGTCTGATGTGCCATCAGGGGAGAATTGTTACTGTGTCACGAAACCAGGCACATATTTGAAATATTGTAATACAATTAAGCAGCGCTGATCACTACTTAAATTAATGTGCAAATTGGGCCTGGACAGATGTGGCTGAGTTATGAGTGTAGAAACATGTAGATTTTGTTTTAAAGTATATAACTGGGTTTCTCTTTCGAAAAAGATCGTAATGAATCCACGATTAACATTAACTAAAGATACAAAACATACTTTAAGATAATTAAAGTGAATAATTGCAACAAAAGATCATTAATATTTCAACATGCTGCGAGACAACAGGAACGAATTTAAATCCTGATCAGAATATGTAAATGAGCCAGAGTTGCTAAAGATGTATTTTTTAAAGTAGAGTAAGCAGGGAAACTATGTTATAATACACAAGCACCTTGCTTCCTTGTGCTCTTTATTGTACTCTCAGATATGTTTGGGCTCTATAAAAACATACTAATCCCGTCTCTGTGTTCAAAAGCCAACGTTGACATGTGGGTCATCATCGAAATGTTTCACTTTACTCTTCCTGTTTTTCTGAATTCGTTTTTGATGGCATTTGGACTCTTTATACTTAACCAGTGCTAAAGTGCTCTCTCCCTAAAACATTGTAAAATTGGCTTACATCTGATTGGCACATTTAACACCATCCATGCTGGTGACGAGCTCAGCTCGTCATGAAGGACAGCAGAGCTCTACTCATGATGAGCTGAGCTCGTCACAGCCGTGGGAACGTTCGCACGCGGAGCTAATTTCCCCGCTGTGCTGAACGTTCTAAAAACTGGTGCGGCCGTGACGAGCTCAGCTCGTCATGAGGGCAGCTCCGCTGTGCCTCATGACGAGCTCAGCTCGTCACCAGATTGGGGCGCTATGCGCGCCCTCTACCCCCCGCACAGCGGGGGGAAAACACCCCGCAGCGAAGGGGTTAACTTACTTTTATACGGCTAGCATATGGTACTACATGCTGCCAGGGCATATAAATGAAATGCTACTATTGAGTCTGAAGAAGTCTTTGTGCAATCCCGTCCTTTAAAAAATGCCTCTGTCTCTGCAGCCCGTAGTGCAGTTTTAAGCTGCCATTTTGACCTGCAAACTAAACCTTTAGCCAGGCCTGAACCTTCCATTTTAATACATATAAGTCACCTGTAAGGCAGGCATTAACAGTGCCTATGGCAGTGTGCATGATATTCAAAAAGTAGAACATGTGCACTTAAGTTTTTCATGTCTTTGCAGTGAAAACCCCCTAAAGTGGTTTGTACTGTGTTAAGGTCTAGCTCTCTCATTCACTAACCCATTACATTTAATAAGTGCAAACTTTGGATTTGTTGCAGATAGGTGTATGCTGTTTAGACTCAAATGGATTGTAATTTAAAATCCTCATTAATGGTGAAGTCGGATTTTAAGGCACATTTCTGAATATGCCACTTGTAGAAAGTTGCTGCAGCAACAAATGATGGATGGAATGCTGAATGAACCAAACGTTCCCCCCATTCAAGAGATCTGGGCTAAATCCCTCATTCTTTTTCTAACTACACCATGTGCAAGTCAGTCTTGACCTTGCTCCTCATGGAAACAGTCCAGCCAGAACTGCCAAGCCGGGTCCTCCCTGGACCAGAAACAAGAATCCTGGGACTGGTTTCGGGATAATACCCCTGATCAGCCTGCCTAGCTTGAATCCATTGGCACAGCATGCAAGGGACCCACGTCTGGGCATACCCATCCCACTTAGGGCAAATAGTGATGCAGCACCAAATGATGGACGGAATGCTGAATGAATCAAACATTTACTCCCAGTTAAGAGATCTGGCTAAAATCCATTGTTCCTTTGCTCACTATGCCACCCCAGTTTGGACCATGCCATATGCAAATCAGTCTTGACTCTGCTCCTCATGTGAAAAGTCCAGCCCGAACTGCCAAGCCGGGTCTGCACTGGACTGGAAACAAGCATCCTGGAACTGGTTTCACGGTAACACCCCTAATCAGCCAGACTTGCTTGAATCCAGTTGAGGTTCCGTGACAATTGTAAGTGGTGTTTTCGACTCGTACGAATATAGTCGAGTTTAGTATCTACGAACCGCAAATGACGAGTTTAGTAAGTGTGCGCAGTTTCGCTGTGCTAACTTAAACCGTTCGTTTGCTACGTGGGTTTTTCATCTGTACCCACGGGTTCCATCTTAGATACGGCATCCATTTTGTCTCTTGCCCTCAAGTAGCCAGCGAACGGACGCTGTCCGCTTCGCGACCCTGGGACTCCCAAGATATTTGCGGAAGACACATGTTCTTTGCAAGTGTCTTTATGATGAGGGGGATGATACTGTAAGGCAGATGGCCCCGCTCGAGGCTCATCTCGCCGTGCCGGTTTATTGTCTCAGCCGTGCATCTCATTAGGCACGTCCCTTTGATGCCTGTAGTTCGTGTTTCCCGATACCTCCCCTTTTACACCCTTTCCAATCTCCCCACTGTTTCCATCTTCCTCTGCACCTGTCCTTGTTCCTTTTTCGATCTGTTTTTACTGCTGATTGGAATGTACTAATGGTGGGAAGATGGGTTTTTACAGTTGGGAACCGCCAAATGTTTCCGCACTTATGTTTCGGACCTTATGAGTATCAAAGTGACCAAAGCGACCCCTTTCGGGGATAATTGTGGGAACCGGGTTGTAAACCTTTGTCTGCTATGCAAACCTATGGGAAAATCGTGTATAAAAGGAGCGATCCACAGAACCAATTTGAAGCAGTCTCCCTGAACTACACTCGTTGTACTTCCGTGATTTCTGTGTTTCCCTGCAGCAAATAAACCTTGAATCTTTGACGCCGAAGGAAGTGTCCCGTGTCTCTTTGAGTTAAGTATTTGTGGGTCGCTCCCAGAGTTCTTGGTTGTGGTTGCTTAGTGGTTGCATGGTTCCATTGCATTTGTAGTCTTGGTACTTTGTTGTGTTGTTTGACGACTGCAGCCGCCAAAAACCGAGGGTGTTTGCTTTTGCTGGGACTTGGTAAATCCCGTAACCCTTGAAGTTTGTGAAACTCGACTAGTGTGCAAGATGCCTGGTCGCAGTACTTTGTTTAGTTGTTTCAGACGTTGTGGTGCGGATTCCCGACTGGAGGACTCGTGTCCGATACCTCCGGTTGGAACTCCGACTTATGAACTGTACAGTAAACATGGGCTAGGCCCGATTACTTTTAATGATTATTGGATTCGCTATACTAAGAAGGACGGTGTCCTTAGTTGGCCACCTCACGGTAGCTTTGAGACCCCGATCCTAGATAACTTAGAGGCTAAATTGTTCGAGAAAAAGTCAAGGCCGGCCATGTTTGATGCCTTTCGGTTGTGGCGTAAAGAAGCCCGACAGAAAGAAATCAGACAGACTAAACGGAATCAGAGAGATGGTGTTGCTACCATTGTAAAGAAAGCAGAGCAATTTCAGCGTGATAAGGAGGTTAAGGAAAAGGAAGTGTTTGATAGACTACAGTGCATGACTATAGATAAATGCTATCCTGTTTTGCCTACGGAGTCGGAAAAGAAGGAAGACGCAGTTGAGGATCCTTTAATGTCTTATCTTATGAAGTCGCCACCTCCGTACGTACAGGGTGCCGCAGCTCCTGTGGTTCCTCCTGTACCTGTTCTTCCACCTATCCTTCCTCTGCCTGTTCCTCAACCTGCACCCGTTCTTCCGACTGTTCCTGCTCCTTTGCCTGTTGCTATCCCTACTGCTCCTGCGCTTCCACATACTCCTGCTCCCGCTACTGCTCCTGCTCTGTTAACTCCTGCTGTTGCTTCTGTCTCTACTCCTTCGCTTGTTAGTCCTGTGTCCTATACTTCTCCCTCTACTCGTAGTCGTACTTCTCCTCTTGCGGCTAGCTTCTTCCATTCGCTCGGACCTGTTCTTGGGTCCGCTGGTTCCGATGGTCCTCAGAGACGTAGTCAGCTTCCAGGTAACAGGGAACGCGCTTCGCTATATAATATGGCGATGGGTTGGATGACGCATCCCCTTAGAAATCCACCACGTATTGTGCTCGACACGTTTTGTCAATTCAATATACCAACCCAAAGATTCGTGTTCGAAGAAATGTGTAAGGTTCTTCGTGATCAGATATCGGCCGACGCACCTGACGAGGTGCTGACCGCTTTGTCTGATTTGCAGCTTCAGTTCTCGACTGGACTGATAGTGGATACCAATGTTCGACGTGCTGTTGAACGGTTGCTATCTTTCCGTCCCACTCCTATACCTCAAGCCTTGTTTGTTGAAGATGTTGAAAGACAGCCAGATGAGTCTGGCCAATTTCCTATGCATGAAGTTCCACCAGTATGGATGCCAGGTAATCCTAACGCTGCTCCGCCGATCTTACCGTTCTTTCAGAGGGTATGGATACATCTCCCATGGAAACGCTCAGAAGTGTTGCAGGTGAAGCAATCTTTGCCTGACCCTCGCAAAAATCCTACCGGGTATTACAAAGAATTATCGCAGCTCGTAGATGCTACGGTAATGAATCTTGCCGATATCGACATGTTGTTCGGCAATGTTGTGCCTCAACCGGTATGGGCTAAGATTCGTCAGGAGAATCACCCAAATGAATTAGGTGGTGATTGGGCTGCCATTGTAGCGGCGGATGGTCGACAAATTGGTGGTTCTAAACCCGAGCAGTTGATTGCGGCTCTTCCCCAGAGAATAATTACGCTTATGAAAACTCTTATGCCAGCTATGAGAGTGAATTGGGACAAATTGTCAGCTTGTAGACAGAAGAAGGACGAGAGTGTCTCCGACTTCTTTACGATATTCGAGGAGGCATTCATCGACCATAGTGGCCAGGATATGGGTACTGAGGGTGGTCAGCGGTTGTTCGTAGACAAATTTGTTTCAAACTTATTGCCCGATTTGAGCAATAAATTAAAGAATTCAGAAAGTGCGTGGGCCGTTTCTACTTCGGCTCAAATATTGGCTACGGCACAATACTATGAGAATAGAGAGAAAGAAGAGAACGACCGTGCTGATAAAAAGACGAAAGAACTCAAAACTAAAGTGTTGTTACAGCAGGCCTATCCCCCACGTTCGAATCAGAATGCTTCGCAACAAAATAGATCGCAGCCGCAATCGAACCGATCACAATCTCGTAATGACTCCTCTTCCCAAAGATCCTCGTTAGGGTACAATCAATGTGCCTATTGTAGACAGGAGGGTCATATCAAATTCAATTGTCCTGTTCTAAACGATCGTAATAGTGGTAATTCATCTAGAGGAGGTCGTGGTGGTTCACAGCAGACGTCATGCGGTAGGGGTCGTGGTGCTCAGAATGACCGTTCAGATAACTCATCAAATTCCGATAATTGTTTTGATCAACGTGGATCATCGCAAGGACGATCTGCGCAGTACAATGTAGACGATTATTACGTCGATCAGGGAACTGACGACAGTAATTACTAGGACAGCCATGGACAAGGAGAGGGAGTGGTATCAGTTCCGGTTGATCAGAGAGGGCCTTACGTCGCAGTTGCTACATCGGGCGTCGTTGAGCCTTTTCTGTTGGACACTGGTGCAGCGAAAAGTTCCATAAAGCATTCGAAACTCCCTGGCGCACCTTTGTCTGGCTTAACAAATGTTTCCGTTGGATTCTCTGGCGCCCCTGTTAGCAATCAAGTTTCGCGCCCTCTGCCCCTTACAATTGGGCCTCGTGAGCTAGAAGCTCCGTTGATTTTGACCACGGGCTGTGGTGAAAATCTTTTGGGTCTGGATTTGCTTAAACGTTTGTATGCAACTCTGTATTGTTCCCCTGCGGGTGTAAAGCTTACGTTGGGAGAGAGGGTTGTCTCTCCTATGTACTTGTATCTCGATAAGCTTCCACCGGAATTGAGTTCTCTTCCTGCATCTTTGTGGGCAACAGGTCCCAACGATGTGGGCCTGCTTGACATCTCCCCTTATGTTGTTCAGTTGAAATCTAATGTGCGGTTGCCACGTATTCCCCAGTATCGTATCTCTTTTGATGGTGAACGAGCATTGTTAGCGATCATCTATGATTTGATCGAGAAAGACGTTATTGAGGAAACACGGGGAAACGTGTGCAACAGCCCTGTACTGCCCATTCTGAAACGTACTGATCCTTCGAAACCACCTGTTTATCGTTTTGTTATCGATTTACGGGAGGTGAATAAAATTGTGATTCCTCAGTTCCCCGTTGTGCCTGACATCACGGCACTACTGACTCTGATTCCAGCTTCTGCATCTTGGTTTTCGGTGATTGATTTGAAGAATGCGTTTTTCAGCATTCCCATTGCAGAAGAGAGTAGGGACCTTTTCGGTTTCTCTCTTGGTGGACGCAGCTTCCGGTTCAAACGCGCTTCTCAGGGCTACTGTGAGAGTCCATCGATTTACAGTCAAGCCTTGAAGGGTCAACTGGATGCGTTTTCATTGCCGGCTGGTGCGGCCTTGATCCAATATGTCGACGACTTATTGGTAGCTGCAGATACTCAGGACATTTGCAAAATTGCTACGGTATCGCTGCTGCAACATCTCTGCGAGTTAAATCACAAGGTGTCACCTTCTAAACTCCAATATTGTTGTCAAGAAGTAACCTATCTAGGTCACTTATTGTCAAAGGAGGGAAGGCGGTTGACCCCAGAGAGAATTGCAGCAATTGCACGAATGGCTGTGCCAACAACCCAAAGAGATGTGTGTGCCTTTCTAGGTATCACGTCGTACTGCAGGCAATGGATTCCAAATTTTTCATTGCTAGCGAAACCATTGGTAGCTCTTACGTGCAAGGATGTTTCAACTCCTTTACCATGGACGGAAGAATGTCAGAAAAGTTTTTCTGAATTACGTGATTCATTGTGTTCGGCTCCTGTGTTAGGTACTCCTGACTATAGTAAGCCGTTTACATTATATGTTCACGAGAGGGAAGGTTGTGCTTTGAGTGTCTTAACGCAACCTTTTGGTGGTAGGCAACGTCCATGTGCATATTTCTCCTCGACCTTGGACCCGGTAGCTAGAGCATTGCCGAGTTGTTTGAGAGCAACAGCGGCAGCTGCGGTGTCCATCCGACATTCAGCAGGACTGGTCATGGATAATATGCTTACGGTGATGGTTCCGCATGCAGTCGACACTCTTTTAAATCGTACGAAAACTCAGCACTTGACGAGTGTGAGATTGTCTGGGTACGAGCTGACGCTGCTGGCAAGCCACATTCAGATAAAACGTTGCAATGTTCTGAATCCGGCGACTTTGTTACCAATTAGCTCAGAGTCAGATGAAATAACAGAACACAACTGTTATTTGAGGACAGAAGAGGAAACAAAAGGTCGAGTGGACCTTAAAAACACTCCTTTGGAAGACCCTGATGGAACGCTGTATGTGGATGGTTCATGTTTTAAATTACCGAATGGCGATGTGACTACTGCATATGCTGTTGTAACGTTGAATACTGTTGTTGAGACTGCAAGATTAAATCAGAATTCTGCCCAAGCTGCAGAACTGATCGCTCACACCAGAGCGTGTGTGTTAGCGAAAGGGAAACGTGTGAATGTGTTTACCAACAGCCAATATGCTTTTGGCGTCGCACATAGTTTTGGACGGTTGTGGAGAGAGAGAGGTTTTCTGACATCGCATGGTACGAAGATTCAGCATGGTCAGCTTGTGAATGATCTTTTGGATGCACTTACGTTGCCTAAGCAAGTGGCGATTGTTAAATGTAGTGCGCATCGTAAGGTGACAGATGATGTTGGTCGTGGTAATGCGTTTGCGGATGAGACTGCTAAGGAGACTGCCCGGAACCTTAGCACTCGAATGTATGTGACGAGTTCGGTTAGGTGGCCTACAGAATCGAGTATGTGTGAGGACACTATCGAGAGTGTGAAAGCGATTCAGAATGAGGCCACCAAGACTGAAAAGATGAAGTGGAAAGAAAGTACGGGAAAGTTGGATGCAAATGGTTGTTGGATTGACTTATCGGATCAGAAAAGATGGATGTTGCCTGATGCGTATGTGCTGGCTGTTGTGACTATGGCGCATGGGTTAGCACATATTAGCGCGAAAGGTATTTGCAAGTTGTTGTCTCCTGTGTGGAAGAATGATGGTATCACGAAATGTGCTGAACGATTGGTTAAGAATTGTATGGTATGTATGTTGTACAATCCTGGTAAGGGAACCCCAACTCCTCCTGGTAGTTTTGCTCCCCCTTCATGTCCCTTTGAGGTGATCCAATTAGACTTCATCCATATGGAGCGATGCAATAACCTGAAATACGTTTTAGTCGTGGTTTGCGCGTTCTCCCGATGGATCGAAGCCTACCCTCTTAAGGACAACACTGCTTTGTCAACTGCGAAAATCCTACTGAAGGAATACTTTCCTCGGTACGGAATGCCTAGAGTTGTGTGGTCCGATAACGGAAGTGAGTTTGTGGGGAGTGTGATGAAGAGTGTGTGTAAGGGCCTTGGAATTAATCAGAAATTCCATAGCGCCAATCATCCCCAGTCAGCTGGTTTGGTTGAAGGGTACAATGGCACCCTTAAACTAAAGCTAGCAAAGATTCAGGCTACGACTGGTCTCTCGTGGCCTGACGCTTTACCCTTAGCATTATTGTCAACAAGGGCAACTGTACACTCCCGAGTAGGGCTCAGTCCCTATGAAATAGTGTTCGGTCGTCCTGCAAATGTTTGGGGGGTCCCTAGGCCGGGTGTGTTCTGTGATCTTGAGTATCCAATGTTGATTGATTATCTTCATGACTTGACTGCTAAACTGAGGTTAATTCACCAACAGGTTTACGAAGCATTGCCGACGCAGACGGAGGGTCCAGGCCACCAGCTTCAGCCCGGAGACTGGGTGGTGACGCGCAATTTTTTGCGCAAGAAGAACTTGGAGCCAAGATTCACTGGACCCTACCAGGTCCTCCTTGCCACGAGTACTGCTGTTCGTCTAGAGGGTCGGAAAAACTGTGTGCATGCCACTCATACCAAAAAAGTCCCTATTCCGTTGCCGGCAGACTCGTGGGTGAGGAGAGGCATTGCATCAACTGAAACCGAAGGATTGCCGGCGTTTGTACCTTTCAGCGACGCACAACCTGTCGGAGAATCCTCAGTGCAGCAGAAAGACACTGTTGAACATTTGTCATCAAAAGACTCAAGACCAGAACATTCAACTGATCAACAGAACGCTGTCTCTTCAACGGATCCTTTGTTTGACGAACAGACACGTCCTGGGAAAACCCGATACTTTTTGCGATCCAGCACTAAAGACTAATAAAAGATCCTGTTCTGTCCCTTGACAATTGCATTATCCCGTTTTCCACGATCAGTTTGAACACTCGTATCATTGTAATTATTTTTATATATACACATTGAGTTTCGTTCCTCATATTTTTGCTTCCACAGCTGAGAGACACTTTGCATACACATAATTGTGAACAAAGGCCGTAGGGCCGCGCGTGTACTTCCTTCTGGTTAGTAGGTCTTGACACTAGGTTAAAGACCGTCGGTTCCTGGGAACTCCTAGGGATTGACTACTGCTACACAGAACGAAGTGCGTCAAGAAACGTTGCAGACGGTCGTAGGGGATGGCATTTTCGAAGCTGATGGACTTGGAAGGAGCTCAGGCGCAAAGGTTCAAGTTGCAACAACTTAGTCGTACCAAATGTTTTATGTTCCAAATATTCGTATTGCTTTTGACTGTTTCTGCATTATTGGCGGGTGGGGTGTATTACATGATGTCTTGTTTCTTATCTCCTGCTATACCTACTCCTACCTCTAATCCTCAATCTACTACTGTTGCATCTCCCCATTCTTTCCATTTCTTACCCGAACACGAACAGGCTAGACGTGCAGAATTCCGCAACAATTCCTTTATTCAGCTCCTTCACCAGCACCAGTTAGTGGTTAACACTACTAATTGTTGGGTGTGTGGGTTGATGCCACATACCACGGATAAGGGAATTCCATATCTGGTGTTACCGTATAGTTCCCAAGGGTCCGCTCGAGCATTTCAAACAATGTTTCGAAGCGCACTAGATTCTCAACCCAGTCGAGAGCCACGTTCTCCCTACCTTGGCCCTGGCTCGTACTATAAGCCTTTGTCTATAGCGATAGAAGACTTAGATAGAGATATCTATGAGCCGTCGCTCATTCCAGTGGAAGAGGTACAAGCCTATAGGGTCCTGAGTAAGGTCGAGTACAGTGCGCTCACGAGTGATAAACAGCTTAAAAGCTCGCCTCCGATATGGGTCATACCCCACATTGGTAATTTTTGTCTAATGGGTCGTGGCCGAAGATCGAAAGCCCGACTTGGAGAGAGTGCTTGCGCTGAAAATTACATGCTGCCGATGATCTCGTCCCCTGTGTTTCTGGCTGCCAAGGGTACCTACTTTGTCTGTCATGATCGTGCGTATGCATGGTTGCCCTCTGACTTCATGGGCTCATGTTTTATCGCAAACTTGTTGCCTCCGACGTTTACTGTAGATGCAGATTATCACAAGACTAGAGTTGTGAGAGGCGTAATTAGCGAAGAGGATACTGCCGGTCAAGAGGCAGGAGACTTTTTCAAGGGTTTCCTCCCGTTTTGGGGACCTATGGTTAATAGTAGGAACCTGAGACAGTTGACTCGAGTGGTAGAATCGACAGCTAATATTACTGCCAGTGCCCTTGGTAATATCACCACAGAACTTCAGGCGGATAGACTTATGACGTTACAAAACTGTATGGTTTTAGACGTGATCTTAGCAGATCGAGGTGGGGTATGTAAGGTGATCCATTCGAGCTGCTGTATTTTCATTCCTGATAACGCTCCGACTGTCTATCAAGCCATCTCGAAGTTGCATAAGATCTCTGAATCCATACACGTGGATGTAGGGGATTGGACGCTACTTGGGTGGTTTTGGGGCCTGATGTCGACTTGGGGTTGGAAGATTCTGATGATCATCAGAGTTGTTGTGGCGTTCCTGTTCACGTGTTGCCTTTGTGTGCAGTGCGGTCCTGCCTTATGTGGCCTCTGCGCTACAACGTGTATGAGACAGCCGCCTGTTACCAATGGAACTCGGTTGGACAGAGCTATGCTACAGCAACATCTAGATGGTCTGATGAATATCGAGTATGATTCCGACTAGTGCTTGCCTACATGAGGGCAAAAGGAGCGTCTGGGGTTCCGTGACAATTGTAAGTGGTGTTTTCGACTCGTACGAATATAGTCGAGTTTAGTATCTACGAACCGCAAATGCCGAGTTTAGTAAGTGTGCGCAGTTTCGCTGTGCTAACTTAAACCGTTCGTTTGCTACGTGGGTTTTTCATCTGTACCCACGGGTTCCATCTTAGATACGGCATCCATTTTGTCTCTTGCCCTCAAGTAGCCAGCGAACGGACGCTGTCCGCTTCGCGACCCTGGGACTCCCAAGATATTTGCGGAAGACACATGTTCTTTGTAAGTGTCTTTATGATGAGGGGGATGATACTGTAAGGCAGATGGCCCCGCTCGAGGCTCATCTCGCCGTGCCGGTTTATTGTCTCAGCCGTGCATCTCATTAGGCACGTCCCTTTGATGCCTGTAGTTCGTGTTTCCCGATACCTCCCCTTTTACACCCTTTCCAATCTCCCCACTGTTTCCATCTTCCTCTGCACCTGTCCTTGTTCCTTTTTCGATCTGTTTTTACTGCTGATTGGAATGTACTAATGGTGGGAAGATGGGTTTTTACAGTTGGGAACCGCCAAATGTTTCCGCACTTATGTTTCGGACCTTATGAGTATCAAAGTGACCAAAGCGACCCCTTTCGGGGATAATTGTGGGAACCGGGTTGTAAACCTTTGTCTGCTATGCAAACCTATGGGAAAATCGTGTATAAAAGGAGCGATCCACAGAACCAATTTGAAGCAGTCTCCCTGAACTACACTTGTTGTACTTCCGTGATTTCTGTGTTTCCCTGCAGCAAATAAACCTTGAATCTTTGACGCCGAAGGAAGTGTCCCGTGTCTCTGTCATTCGTACGCCGGAGCAGGTTACCCACGAAGGTTTCAGGTGTTGTCCCCTGGCACCGCTGGGTCTTAAAGAACCCAGTCCTTCACAGTAGCACAGCGAGCATAGGCTCCACGACTCGGCATACCCATCCCACTTAGGGTGAAAAGTGCGGCAGCAACAAATGATGGATGGAGTGATGAACAAATCAAACATTCACACCCAGTCAAGAGATCTGGGTTAAATCCATTGCTCTTTTGCTCACTATGCAACCCCAGTTAGGACCCAACCAAATTCAAATCAGTCTTGACCCTACTTCTCATGGGAACAGTCCAGCCTGGACTGGCAATCCGAGTTCTCCTTATACCGGAAATAAGTATCCTGGGACCGGTTTTGGGATAACATTCCTCATCAGCTAAGCTAGCTTGAATCCACTGTCAAAGCGAGCAAGGAACCCATGTCTGGGCATACCCATCCCACTTAGGGTGAAAAGTGCTGCAGCAACTAATGATGGATGGAATGATGAACGAATCAAACATTCACACCCAGTCAAGAGATCTGGGTTAAATCCATTGTTCTTTTGCTCACTACACCACTCCAGTTTGGACCCACCATATGCGAATTAGTCTTGACCCTACTCCTCATCGGAACTGTTCAGCCCGAACTGCCATGCCGGGTTCTCCTTGAACCGTAAACAAGCATCGTGGAAAGGGGCGACCACTCGGTCCCCCTGAACGTATGGTTGGGTGACCCGATCCCCCCGGGAAACCATTTTGGGCGGGGGGCGTGGCTCGGCTGGTATGTCCGAAGTGGCGTAGCCGGGGCGCGCCTTTCCCGCCCAAG
Source organism: Lissotriton vulgaris (assembly GCF_964263255.1). NCBI lineage: Eukaryota > Metazoa > Chordata > Amphibia > Caudata > Salamandridae > Lissotriton > Lissotriton vulgaris. The sequence goes on along the minus strand of NC_141690.1, from coordinate 82,884,302 downwards.
AGGGGTTGTCCTAGACACCTACACGGAAGACCACGCCCAGTGGGCGTACCGGAGGAGGGTACACGCCCTCCCGCAGAAGGATAAATAGAGTGGGAATCCGGAGAAGCGTCCTCTTGTTCCTGTGCTCTGAAGGCTGCACCCACTCGTTGCTAGTGAGCCCTCGACGGAACAAGCGGCAATTTTGAGAACTTGTAATCTTGTTGTTTTTCTTTCAGTTATTTGGAGTACGTAGGATCAGGACCTCGTTGATCAACTAGAGCGAGAGTACTCAAAGCCATGGCCGGCAAGAAAGCAGGAAAGGGCTCCGAGATGGAGAAGGTATTGCGCCATTTGTCGAACCGAATGGCAAGCATGGACCGAAAGCTCGGAAAAGTCAACTCAATCGGCCTCGCCGGGAGTAGTCCCTGAGGGTAGGGGGAAGCGTATGAAGAGGAGGGCGGTTTCTGGGGAAGTTCCGGTTCCTGTGGTACCCCCAATCGCCCCCATTACACCAGTGGTCAGCACGGTGCCAAACCCAGATGTAGGTTTACCGATCCCGGTTGTAGTTACCCCGGTTAATGATGATGAGATGCCTCCAGAACTAGCCATCCAGTTAGCGGCAGTGTTGCCCTGGCTCAAAAAGAAAACGGGGGGGCAGTGGCTGCGGGAGACCCGGCAGAGGAAGCTTGGCTAATAATTGAGCAGTTACGGCAGTCGAGAGAGGCCGCAATGGCGAATGTTCCTCTTGTTCCCTCACAGGTGGCGCCGGGAGGACCTGCAGTTAGCCGGGAAAAGGCGGAAGACACGACGGGTGAACCTGGTAAGCACACATTGCCAATGGCAGGGGAGGGTTCATTACCTTCAAGGCGGGAAAAGGTTGCCCAGCACATCCCTGCGGCCACAAAGGAACTGAAATGGGGAGAAAAGTATGTGAACATGTTTTCCTTGTTGACTGACCATCGTGAGATGAAATATGCAAAATCCCAGAAGGATTTATGGCACCCCAGTGTATGGCGGGCTAAGATGGCAGAATTTAGGGTCGATGAGACTGTAACAAATTGGGTCAAGGCCTTTTCGATATTTACGGCAGTCATGGGGGAACGCAAACCAGAAATCATGACTGAGCTGACCTGTTATCAGAATAGGATTATGGATTTCTATAGCATGTATGAGGGGGATGAGTGGAAAGGATATGATATGAAATTCCGAAAAGCGAAAGAGTTTGATGCAACTTTGACCTGGGACTGCCTCGACTCGGTGTCATGGTACAAGCAGCTCTTGCCTGGGGCGGCAGGTACGTCCTCGCCGGGCGGGAGCGGGTCAGGGTCAGTCCGCCAAAAACCCGCGGTGCCCTTTCGAGCGGGCGCCGGAGGGGATTATCAGGGGGCTTCAATCGAGGCAACTGTAACAGGCCCCAGGGTGCATGTAGGTTCCGGCATGCGTGTGCGGGCTGTGGGAACTCCTCACACCCAGAAAGTAGCTGTAGATCTAAGAACAGCGGAACGGGAGAAAAAGGGGGGTCTAAGCAAGAGTGAGGTGGTACTTGGTAACCGATTGCCTACACCTGTCGATATCATGGCTATGACTCCTTGGTTGAATACCCGGATAATGTATCCGCCAGGGTGTTGAGGAAAGGATTCCTATATGGCTTCAACATCCCGGCGGGGGATTTTCGGGGGACTCCTTTTGTAAAAATCAGTTATCTGTCCAACACAACCCAAGCGTAGTGGCAAGAAAGATTTCCAAAGAAGTCAGCTTGGGGCGGGTGGCGGGCCCTTTTCATCGCCCGCCAATGGCGGATTTCGTGTGTTCTCCGCTGGGGGTAGTCCCAAAGAAAGACCCAGGGGAGTTTAGACTCATTCACAACTTGTCTGCCCCAAAAGGTTCTTCGGTGAACGAAGCCATCGACCCGGATATTTGTTCAGTGCGGTACGCATCGTTCGACGATGCCGTGGCCATGTTAAATCACCTGGGCCCCGGAGCGCTGATGGCGAAATCAGACATCGAATCTGCATTCCGGTTGCTCCCGGTACACCCACGAGATCAGCGATTGCTAGGCTTTGCTTTTCAAGGGAGTTATTACATGGATAAATGCATGCCTATGGGTTGCTCTATTTCTTGTGCCTATTTTGAAATGTTCAGCTGTTTTTTGGAGTGGACATTCACCGAGGCCACAGGGCATAGGCATGTGATGCACTATCTGGATGACTTCCTGTTCTTGGGAGCAGCCGACGATACGAAATGTGCGCAGGCGCTGCAGGACTTCTGCATTCTCATGCGGGAGTTTGGAGTCCCATTGGCGCCAGGTAAGACGGTCGGACCATCTACTTCACTGGAGTTTCTGGGAATTGAGCTCGATTCTGTGGAGGGGTGTTTCCGTTTACCGATCGGAAAAGTGGCCAAGTTTCGGGCTTCCTTGACTCAATGCCTGGGCTAGGAGAAGGTGACCCTGCACCAGTTACAGCAAACAGTGGGTCAGCTTAACTTTGCCCTGAGGGTGGTACCAATGGCCCGCCCCTTCTCACGCTCTATTGCACAAGCTATGGTGGGTCTCAAGGAGGGACACCACCGTACGAGACTGTCTGCAGAGGTTCGCCAGGATATGCGCATTTGGTTGGCATTTCTGGCAGACTTCAATGGTCGAGTTGTGTGGAACAAGCCACCAGCGTCTTCAAACGAACTTGGTCTGTGGACTGACTCAGCTGGGAGCGTGGGATTTGGCGCCATCTTTGGTAACCGATGGTCGGCGCAAGTATGGCCGACGTGGTGGCACTCCAGCGGTCTGACAGGTAACATTGGGGTCTTGGAGTTATTCCCCATTTGGGTTGCTCTGATGGCATGGCCAGATGACTTCAGGGACCGCTCAGTGGTGTTTTGGGCTGATAATATGACTGTGGTCGAGTACATTAACCAGCAGGCAGCCCGCTGCAAGTGGATCTTGAGATTGTTGAAAGAAATTGTACTACTTTGCATGAGATTGAATGTACAGTTCAGGGCAAAACATGTGCCAGGCGTACTGAATTATGCAGCTGATGCACTCTCTCGTTCACATATGCAGGCGTTCAGGGGCTATCTACCCACAGCGGACCTAGTGGCGGCACCGTTCCCCGAAGCGCTATGGCTAATCGGTGCCCCGGATTACAAGACCTCGTGGCAGCCAGCTTAGCCCCCAGGACAAGGAAGGCATACGAAGGAGCGTTTCGTTCCTACTGCACATTTTTGGGTCCAACAGGGAGACAGAGCTGGGGTCAGGAGGAATCCTTCCTGGGGTTCCTGGTAGCGCTGCACAGAGAAGGCCGATCAGCGGCAACGGCCAGTAAGCATAGGGCGGCCATTTCATTCATGGCGCAGGTGCATGGCATAAAAGACCCGACGGGTTCCTTTTTGGTTAAGAAGGCCCTTCGCGGCTGGCAGCGCCTCGAGGGTCGCAAGCAAGATGCGAGGCGCCCGATTGGCTTAGACAGCTTGTCTCTACTTGTAGCAAAACTGGATGAGACGTGCTCTTCCCATTTCGAAGCAGTTCTGTTCCGGGCAGCTTTCGCATTGGCATTCCATGGGGCTATGCAGGAGAGCGAACCTGTCGCAAGGTACAAGAAAGATATTGGGGGAGGCTTGTGCAGGGATCACGTCCAAATTAGGGGTGATTCGATTGTGATCTCAATAGCCAGGTCCAAGGAGCTATGGGAAATAGTGTTATCGTGCAGCGCGCGCAAGAGTCCCCCACGTGCCCGATAAAGTGTATAGAGGAATACTTGGCACTAAGGGCGGCTACATGAGGGGGGGAGTTTGCTGAGGCACAAGGATGGCACCCCACTGACGAGATTTCAGTTCCAGAGGGTGCTAGCACTGTCAATTGCTGCCGCGGGCATGGACCCGTGCGATTTTGGGACCCACTCCTTTAGGATAGGGGCTGCTACTGAGGCTACAGCCAGGGGTCAGAGTGCGGAGGAAGTAAAACAGTTGGGACGTTGGTCCTCGAATTGCTTCAAAAGGTATGTGCGATTGCACATGTTGTAAAGATCAATTGACATGCACTCACGCTTCTTGTCTTTTGTTTGAATTACAGTTTCGCGAGCCTGTCACGCGGGGCGGAATTTGCAGTCGACCCAGCACCAGGGGACCAGCAGTCAAGGATCACCGACTGGAGAGAGAGTGGTTTGGGTCGTGGGCCACTCATATGTGAGGCGCGCCGGGGATGTATTCAAGGCAGGTGACGCGACTCACGCAGCTGGGGAATACGGGTACAGAGTGACCTTCCATGGGAAGGGCGGGCTCTGTTTTGACCAATTCGAATCGTTTTTTGAGGGTCTTTTAGGGCGGCAAAGGTCACCGCCATCTGTAGTCATAGTACACCTGGGGGGCAATGACTTGGTGACACTGGGTAGACGAGTGTTATTGGAACACATCTTGTCCGCTGTTAGCTGGTTGGCTAAAAGAGTCCCGGGGTGCACGATTGCCTGGTCCCAGATGATTCCAAAGAAGGTATGGCGGGGGGTCCTTTCGGTGTCAGCACTGAACCATTCAGTGAAAAGGGTTAACAATAAAATTGGTAAATTGTTTCGCTCTTCGCAGTTGCATAGCATTCCTCACGGGTGTATTCGGGGTGATCACATGTATCTGAATGATGGGGTTCATCTGTCCAGGGAGGGGAATGACTTACTCATAGGAGACTTCATAGCATGGCAAAGGGGTTTGAGGAAGCATGACCTTTAGGAGGAGTAGGGGGGGCCGGATAGTCGGTCAACTGCAGCGCCGGGATGCCCCTTGGCTGGGGCAGCCGTGCGCTATACAAATCACCATAACATTAACATTAACATTAACATTAACATTAACTATCCGGCCTGTGGCGGTAAGGTCATGATCGGTGAGCAGTAATTTCAGGGTCCCTAGAGGGGGGCGCCACCCAGAATGGATGGGAGCGCCCGGGGGGAGGCGCCCATTGGCCCCTTCCACGGGGAGGCGGCACCCACTAAGGATGGGTCGCCTAGGGGGAGACGGCCATAGGCCCCTCCCAGGGGGGAGGCGGCTAGATGCCCCTCCTACTAATTTCCCGGGGGCCGGATATCCGCAACGGCGGATAGAGAGTGTGGGGATGGGGGGAGTCCACGCTGTCCTTCCTACAGATACCTCACACGGGAACTCGGACGACCTTTAAGATGGCGTCGAGTGGAAAGGGGGCCCCCACCATGACAAGGGAAGTTACAGTTGGCAATGAGGGTAGAGTCCTCTGCGCATGCGCCACTCACACCGCGAGGGCGAGATTTTGGTAGTAGGGATCTGACACCGGTTAAGACCTTGCCGTTGGCCCTTAATGCTAGGATGTACAATTTTAATTTAGAATGTATGCATTTTCAGGATGCTAGACTCGGCTAGGAAACCTTTGTATTAGAGATCTGTTAAGGTTAAGCCAAAGAACATGTCTTCATCGAAATGTAATAAATGTAAAATTGTACATAATCATGAAACTTTTATTTAATGTTTTAAATTTTGTTTCATATTTTAATAAATACGGCCGGGGGGGTAACTCCCCCCCGCCTTCCAAAAGTTCAAACCTGTGTCCGACTTCTCCCATCCTTGGGGATTGGTGTTGGGAGGGGGTGGCGGGCATCCCGGCCATATGAGACCAGTTTTTGGGTAACACCCCTCATCAGCCAGGCTAGTTTGAATCCAGTGTCAAAGCAAATTAAGGGACCCATATCTGGGCATACCCATCCCACTTAGACAAAAAAGAGCTGCAGTAGCAAAGGATGGATGGAATTCTGAAGGAATCAAACTTTCAAACCCAGTCAAGAGATCTGGGTTAAATCCATTGTTCTTTTGCTCACTACGCCACCCCATTTTGGACCCAGCCATATGCAAATCAGTCTTGACCCTGCTCCTCATGGGAATAGTCCAGTCCGAACTGCCAAGCCAGGTCTTCCCTGGACCGGAAACAAGCATCCTGGCATCATTTCAGTGTAAAACACCTCATCAGCCAGGCTAACTTGAATCCAGTGGCACCGCAAGCAAGGGACCCACGTCTGGGCATACCCATCCCACTTAGAGTGAAAAGTGCTGGAGCAACAAATGATGGACAGAATGTGGAATGAATCAAACATTCACCCCCGTTAAGAGATCTGGGTTAAATCCATTGATCTTTTGCTCACTACACCACCCTAGTTTGGACCCAGCCGTATGTAAATCAGTTTTGGCCCTGCTCCTTGTGGGAACAGTCCAGCCCAAACTGCCAAGCCAGGTCAAACATCACCCCAGCCCTACAATCCTCCAATAATTGCCCGTAGCCAAATATCGTCCTCCAGGACACCTTATATTACAACATACCCATCCACTGCAACCGGCCATCTTTCATCCAATTGAAACGTTGTCAATAGACACTAAAAAGGACATTCCATTGAAGAATAATGGTTCTGTGTTAAACATGAGATTAGAGCACTGGACTTAACTGGGTATCATCCGTCAAATTTCATGCAGTCTTGTCAACCTGTGCACATGGAACAACTTTAACTTTGTTCCAACTTAGTACACCTGTATGAAACTTGACAAAACAAAACTAATATGAAGCTCACATTATAAGCATTCAAAAATGCTTTTTTAGATTCTGATAAATTAATGTTTAGTCTTTAAATCTCTGATTTATATTTCAAATATCTCAAAAAATACTGAATAGATTGAAGCTTATTTATAAAAAGGTTCCATCTGTGTAAAGTTCCAATTTAATGCCAGATATTGTATAGTTATGTTCTGAGGAAATATAAATTTTTGGTCATGTTATGTTCCCTAGCGCGTACCCCACCGACTCCATGTACCAGCTTAAAGTGCATGTAACTTCCCTCCTGTGTCAGTTATGAAGACGCAAATACATTTGCGTCCAACGTTAACTTGTCCTCTTTCAGATCCACCCTGAATGGATTAAATGGTCCGTTCCTAAGTATGCTATGCCACCGTCTTTTTGTAGTGTACTTTACATGTTTTTCTGCTCTGGCAAAGTAGGCCCTGAATTTCTGCCATCGAGCCTCTTTTCTGGCTTTTGACTCTGACAGCCTCTGCCCAGGCTGCCTCTGTACCCGTGAACTCTGACTTACTTCCAGCGCGGCCCCTCGCGCTCAGCTCAGCCTGTTTTCTGCCAAGACTGACTATGACCTTCGAGTTATCTGTTCCGCTCCTCGAAAATGCATTCCTGCCTACTAGCTTCAGTAAACATCCTCCCCAGCTGCAGAGCAAAAGGGCCGACCTGTCTCAGTGCAAGTAATTCATAGCTTCTGTTACCATGCTTCCATGGAAGGCCCCGTGCCCCCACGCTTCTCATGCAGACACTTAGGCGCTTATACACGCATCCATAGTCAGCATAGAATAGCTTCTGCCCCAGAGACCTTTCCATCCAGATAATATGGTTCCTAAACATCAGATATCAGATATGATAGAAGTACAAGTTGATCTGACATGCCAGACTTCTGTCTCTTTCCGTCAGTGTAAATGTCAAGTCCCCTGCACCCCTCCGATCACACGTCATGCAGCTGCGCGCGCATCCAAGCTTCCGATTTCTGCTGACATCGCTACATTTCTGCTTAGTGCCACCCACCTGTGACACCTATCAGTGACGTTTCTAGCACACACCTCCAGTTCATGCCTCTTGATTACGTACTAGTACCACGTGTATACTGTTATCTTGTCTTCTCTCAACTGTTACGCCTCCTGCACCGTTGCTTATGATATGAATTAAGTATATAAGCTATGTATTGTCAAAAAAATGTGGCGCTCTATCCCTTCTGACACCCCTGTGGTGGTCAGAATCCGATATCCTGGTCATGACCATTCCTTTTTGAGGAATAAAACCCTTAGAAACTCTAACACCACGGACTCTGGTTTTTTCTTTCCGATCTGAGTGGTTATTGATTAAGTACTTACCTGCATAGAAATTAAGAGAGTAAATTAATTATTTACGTCATTTTGGCGCCCGAATAGGGACCCCTCCCCCACCTCACGCGCCGGTTGGCGCATTGCAAGCTCTGTCCCCTGCCATCAGTTAGATGGAACCAACGCGTACCGGCAGGATTTCCTGCATCTCCCTCTGACCCACGGAGGTGACGAAGACTGCGATCAGTGCCCAGACAAGGCGGTGAGGAGTGCGGAGGATCCCGACCAGAGCCTAGCCGAAAGAAGCAAGGTCCGAGGTGTCGAGAGGCCCACCAGGTTTCCGAAGTTTTCCGAAGTTTTCCGAAGTGTCAAATCGAGTCCAGTCGAGTTTTCTGAGGCCTTCTGCTTCCGTGCTTCCCGGTGAGTACCATTGCTGGGTCGTATCTAGACGGGTTTGGGTACACAAGTCCGGTCTGCACTGTTTTTAGGCAGTGTATCTGTACTGTTTAGCAGTATATCTAGTAATCTGAATTTCTGCACTGTTACACCAGTGTATCTGTACTGTTGAGCAGTACATCCAGTATAGGGGGTAGTCATCTATGTCTCAAATGTCTTTTTATGTGATTAATGTCGTGGTATGAATGTGACCGTTTAATGTGCATTATTGTGTTTCTCGTATAAACTAACTGTAACCAGTATTAAGGAGTAAGGATTGAGTATTCAGTAACAAGTAAACAAGATGCCGTTTTTCAACAAGTTAAAGCAAATAGGAACTAGGAAAGGGATACTGGAGGAAGAAATTCCTATTCCCCCTAGGGACACTCCAGGTAACTTTTTGTATCATAAACATGGCATAGATGCCATATTGTATCTAGACTTATGGGCCGACTATACCAAGCATCTAGACGAAAGACACAGATGGCCCACTACCGGAACATGGGATGCCGAGTGCATCATGAAAGTAGAAGAAGCATTATGGAAAAAGAAAGCTAGACAATCTCAGAAAGACGCCATAGAATTTTGGCGTAAGGAATCCCATAAGCGTGCTGAGAAAGCACTCCGTAGAGAAGACAGACTTAAAGAATCAGAAAAAGCCCAAGAAAACGAATTAGTTATTGAAGGGATCCGAGTAAAAACAGAACAAATAGACCGTGCCCGAAACAATCTCGTAAACGGTATGTATCTCGCGGCCGAGGGCACATCTGAAGCCCTATCAGAAATACCGAAAAACTTACCACCGCCTTTAGTTCCAACTAAAGTAATGCATAAGACTACTAAAGACATATTCCTAAATTCCTATCTAGAGGATGTAGCACCAGCTTACACCAATCTGCCTGTTCGTGCCCTGCCTACTGACAGGGACGGGGGTGGCACTCCGCCCCCAGATCATGTTCCGCCGGTACCGCGACAGACCTCCCCCGCTCCGCCAGCTCCGTCACTTCCCGCACCCAAAACTGGCCTACCGAAACAAAGTCTACCTGATCCTACTAAACGACAAATTCAAGTTCAGATACAGACTCCGCAGGGAGATAATGCCCAAGCATCCGCTTCAGGAGGTGCGACCGCGGGTCTCCGGACCCCGCCATTAACACGCAGATTCAATATTAGGGATAAACAGAGTCCTCTCACGTTCCAGTCGACGTTCCAGTCTCCTCGTCTTGACGCACTCAGAGAAAACATTTCCGTTTGTAGATATGATCCAGTACCCGGTAAAGACGATCTAATGATATTGGCATCACTACGGTTGAGATCTGCTACTGATATCTTGCTATGCTATGTAGGAATGAAGGACCGTCTAGATAGAATATATGAGTTTGTCCAGACAGGGAAAGACCCGGACAGTATCAAGGATGCCATGGAAAAACAGAAGGTTGACATCCAAGCACAGATACTACGATTTTTCATAAATTGTCTGATAAGAGAACGAGACAGGCCTGGAACAGATCGAAGTGAATTAGATGCACTGAACAAGTGGGGTCAAAATATAGCCGACGGAAAACATGACAAGGGGGCTTGCATAGCCAGTATGTATAAGAAAATTAGAAAAGCAGTGATAGCAGTACACCAGAAAGGGAAAGACAAAGCTTCCTCCGAGGAGGAAGAAGAACTTGAAGAACAAGAACGAGCTACAGATACTATAGCATATGTAGGTAAGGGAACTTACCTTAGGAAGGGCATCCGTCCAGAAAACAAGAGAGTTTTTCTCTCTGCTTTAACAAACCCGAATTCTTCTGAACATCAGTTCCAGGAGACTGATAAAAGACTACGAGAAAGAATGGGGTACCATGTACTCAATTCGATGGATGAACAAGAACTAGCCCGGTCAGCCATCTTATGGGCCGAAAATCCAGACATATATAATGATGACACTTTAGCACAGACATTTCTGAACCTCTCCCCAGACGAACAGAAATTAGCAGGTGTATACATGATTCAGCACCTCCTCACGAAATACAGAAATCAACATTCCGATCCAGGTCCGTTACACGAAACATTAGAAGCACTACTCATGGATAGATGGAGAGGTTTCAGTACCAAGTTGATACAAATAATTCTAGAACAACGACATAAATATAACACCTTCATAAGCTCTGAATATGTTCTGCCAGCCCCGCCTCCAGAAAGAAAAACATACCACATGCAATGCGGAAGTGGCATTGAAAGCCAGAACCCTTTACGAGAAGTACACCCAGTTATGGGTGCGGATCACGCCTTGAAACGTGTATATGTACACACGCCACTGACTAAGTTAGAACTGTTAGAAATGAAGAAACTAGTTCCGTGCCATGATAAAGACCCTGCAGGTTTTCACAGAGAGCTTAAAGACATGTTATTAATGGGGGATTACACGTATGATGATATCATGAAAATGTTGAAGGTGCTGTTGCCCACGGGCATTTACGAGAAATTATAGGAAAAAGAATGGGAGGTGGGGGACACAAAGATTGCATGGGCGGAGATAGAAGACGAAGAAAGCAAACGGGTCCCAGGGGTAGGCCTTGGGGACAAGACTAAAGCATTACCCGGATTAATAGTACAGGTTTTGCCAAGATTATTGACAACTAGAAAGGAAGATTGGGACGCAATCTCGTCCTGTAAACAGAAACATGATGAAGATACTAGTGACTTCTATTCAAGATTCGAGAAATGTTTCATTATAAATAGTGGCCTACAACCAAGCAGCGAGTCATATCCACACCTTTTTGTATCAAAACTAGTCGAGAACTCCCTAGCATTAGTTAAAAACAGAGTGTACAAAGTTGAAAGTACTTGGCAGGCAAATACGCCATCCCAGATGTTACAAATGTTACAATATCATCAGAACAGAATTTGAGAAGAACAAGATCAGGAACAGAAGCGCATGAAAGACACGAAAATGAAAATGTTAGTAGCTCAGACGGTCCCAGCCGACGGTCAGAGAAAGGGTGGGACCCAGACAAGTCACACTACAGCTCCCGTTAAAGGGACATGCAATTACTGTAAACAACCAGGTCACTACGTACATGAATGCCCAGTCCTGAAACATAACATTTTAACAGGTAAAACTAAAGAAAGACCGCATCCGCCTAGACAAGATCAGGCCCAGCAACAGACCTCACAAAATGTACAGCCAATGCAGAATACACAGCCTATGCATGCTCCATCTCATACAGCACAGACAGTAGCAGTACCACAGCCCATTGCCGCGACTCAGCAAGTCTCACAACAGATGTACCAGTATGCCCAATCTGCATATCCAGATTACCCCCGATATACATGAAACAGCCTAGAGAGGGAAGGTGGTTTGCCTCTTATTGAAATTCCTGTAGATCAAGAAGGTCCTTATGTACACAGTCACGTATTGGGAAAAGACAGAAAGTTTTTAATTGACACAGGGGCAAGTCGCACTACAATCAGTCATAATGAAGTCCCAGGGGCACCCCTCTCAGGCTCACAGAATGTTTCCCTTGGATTTTCAGGACAGCCTATTGTAAATGAAGTATCGGAACCAGTACCCTTGGCTGTGGGTCCATTATCACGAGTTACAGATTTGCTACTTACGAACTCATGCCCAGAAAATCTGTTAGGAATTAAAACTCTGAAAGCTCTAGGAGCTATAATATGCTGTTCCCCGGAGGGAGTTAGACTCTTTCTACGGGATTTCAAGGGTCATTATGTTTTGCGAGATTTTGATGTCAGATTGAAAAATGTACCAGATCACCTATGGGCAAAAGGCCCAGCTGACGTAGGTTGTATGCATATCACTCCATACCGTGTTACACTCAAGACAGGAGTTGTTCTACCCAGAATCAGACAATACAAGTTACCACCCGATGCTGTAGTGGCTTTACTGAAAATCATTGAAGAGCTTATTGCCCAGGGAGTGGTCGTAGAGACCGACTCCAATATCTGTAATTCACCCATCATTCCAATTCTTAAACGTACTGACCCCAATGCACCGCCAGTATATCGGCTGGTGATTGATCTTCGAGAACTGAACAAATGTATTGTACCACAGTACCCTGTGGTCCCCGATATCTCTTCCCTATTGACTGCTATTGATTCAGAAGCAACGTTCTTTACCGTAATTGACCTTAAGAACGCTTTCTTCAGTGTACCTATTGATCCGGAGAGCCAATATCTCTTCGGATTCAGTTTAAATGGACGAAGCTTCAAATTTTCCCGCGCACCTCAAGGATTCACAGAAAGCCCCAGCATCTATAGTCAAGCACTGAAAAGACAACTAGATTGTATTCAAATGCCAGTTAACACCGCTTTACTGCAATACGTCGATGATCTACTGATCACCGCACGAAGTGAGCCCGAATGTGAACAAGCATCATTGACAGTTTTACATTTTCTGGCAGACAAGGGACACAAGGTGTCTCCTTCGAAGCTACAATTCTGTGTTCAGCAAGTTGTGTACTTGGGTCACTTGCTGTCCAAAGTGGGGAGACAGCTCACTCCCGATCGCATTCAGTTAATTGTAAACATGCCACGACCCCAGACACAAAAGGAAGTGCGGGCCTTCATAGGCCTCACCTCGTACTGCAGACAATGGATTCCTCAATATGCATTTCTAGCTAAACCACTCATCCAGTTAACGACGCAGGAGGCAGCAACTTCGACTGCCCTCCCTTGGACTCAGGAACACACACAAGCCTTTGAGGAATTAAAGAAAGCATTATGTCAAGCACCAGTTTTAGCAACACCATGTTACAACAAACCGTTTACACTTTTTGTTACAGAACGTGACGGTACAGCATTGTCTGTCCTCACTCAAGATCAGGCAGGTTCACATAAGCCTTGCGCTTATTTTTCAAGTACATTGGATTCAGTAGCACAGGCACTCCCTGCGTGCTTAAAGTCAGTAGCAGCAACAGCGTTAGCAATAAGACAGAGCGATTCAATTGTTTTAGGACATCAGTTAACAGTTCAAGTACCACACTCTGTAGAGGTTCTTTTAAACAGAACCCAAACTCAGCACCTGACTATAGCACGACTGACAGGTTACGAATTAACACTATTCCAGCCACACATAGAAATCAGACGCTGCAGCATCCTGAACCCAGCAACATTGTTACCTACAATTACGACAGATCCAGCCCCGCATGATTGCATAGAGATCATTAATGCAGTAACAAAGCCTCGACGAGACTTAACAGATGTTCCATTGACAAATCCAGACCTGACACTTTATGTGGATGGTTCATGTATGAGAACAAGTACAGGAGAGTTAGTGGCCGCATATGCAGTGACCACTGAAACTGAAGTTAAAGAAACACATCGTATTGATACACTGTCTGCTCAAGCGGCAGAGCTCATCGCTCTGACCCGAGCCTGTATTCTAGCCAAGAACAGAAATGTCAACATATACACCGATTCGCGTTATGCGTTCGGAGTTGTACACGACTTCGGCATGTTATGGCAAGAACGAGGTTTCCTGACCTCTCATGGTGCCAAGATCCAACATGGTCCCCTCATTCAAGCACTGTTAGAAGCAATACATCTGCCTTCAGGCATATCCGTCATGAAGTGTAAAGCACATACTAAAGTCACAGATTCTGTTTCCCAGGGTAACGACCTGGCAGACCAGACAGCAAAACGTACAGCATTGACTAACACTCAGACAATTGATACGACAAAGACAATAGGACCGACAAATTGTATGACAGTCAGGGATCCCGCACTAGATGTTATTGATATTCAGACACACGCTACTTCAGAAGAAATAAAGAAATGGATTGAACTAGGAGGGATCCAAACAGATCAAGGTTGGGTGACGAAGGGAAAATCTACATGGTTTCTCCCTGACTCTATGGTTCAAGTCATGATAAATACAGCACATAGCCCAGCACACCTAGGAGAGAAAGCGATGTTAGACAGTTTACAAAATCTTTGGAACAATAAACACTTACGAGCAGCAGCGAAACAGAAAGTGCGTACTTGCATGATCTGTTGCCAGTTCAATCCAGGTAAAAGCGTCCCTGTAGAGCAAGGTGGATTTCATCCTCCCGATCACCCTTTTGAAGTCCTCCAGATGGATTATATCCAGATGGACCGTTGTCGAGGATTTAAATATGTTCTCGTAGTTGTCTGTGCTCTGTCCCGCTGGACCGAAGCATACCCAGTCCCAGATTACACTGCTCCGACCACTGCCAAGCAGCTGGTTCGTGAATTCTTCCCACGATACGGCTTGCCTCGTGTCGTATACTCAGATAACGGTCAGCCATTCTCATCTGCATTAATGAAAGAAGTTTCTTTATTACTGGGATACCAGTGGAAATTCCATTGTGTCCGACATCCTGAAGCCGCAGGCCTTGTAGAAAGACATAACCAGACACTAAAGATCCGCCTTGCCAAAATATGTCAGGAGAAAGGGGTCGACTGGATAGTGTTGAGGGGGAAGGAAAGCCCTCTGGGGTGTGGTCACGAGTCACAACCTACAAACAACCCTGCTGTGGTCACGAGCCGTGGTCACAGGTCACCGACGCACACTTCACTGAGGAACAAGGAGCAATGATATGAGGTGACAACGATCACATTTAAAGTGGCATTTTATTTGTTAAGTCTTAAGTACATCAGAAAAACGCATTTATTAATTGATCTGCCTGAGCAATGAAATGTTCGAAAGTCTGACTTTAATCTGTCAGGGTTAAAACAAAACGCAAGTTCACATTCAGAATACATTCAAAGAAACCATAGCGCCTACAAAGGTGCATTTCTGAAGAATATTACCCATGCAAGTTTTAACATTCCAAAGAGATCCAAGGTGCAAGAAAGGACTGGGATCTTTTAAAAGGCACAATTGAAATTAGTTAGGGAAAGCAGAACACTTTATAAAGTCTAGTGCCTTGAAGTACTTTAACTATGGAGACTATCCCAGCAGGGCCTAATAGTTTAAGGAAACCTAAAAATGCAAGGAATTGGGTGTGAATGGAAAATACAGAGCAAGGACAGAGATTTAAAAAGACAAAAGTATTATCTGGCTTAGGAAGTCTACCACCTGAGAGAGAGGATTTGAAGTCCCAAGTCAGACAATCGGCTAGCCGGAGAGCTTGCATGCAAAGGTCGCATCAGCAGAGCTCTGGCTTTAGATTTGACGTTTGGGCCTGATATACCCAAAATTGAGGAACTCGGGTTCTATGATGACGCTGACCTACGCCTTATTCTGTGCAGGCGGTTTGACCACAAGTGTTCCAGGACACCGGAAGGACACCTGTACTGAACATTTTGTTTTGGACGCCTCTGAACAGTGAACATCTTGTTTTCTTTCCTAAAAAGGACAGGTTGTCATGTACATTTCTAAACTGTGACAGTTGGTCACGTACATTTCTAAAACAGAGACAGTTGGTTACGTACATTTCTTCATATCTGCACGTGCTGGACCTAATGATAGGAGCAGAGTATCGCCAGAGGTTGCTGTTTGAACTTGAGCAAGCTATGTTTCAAAAAAAATAATACTTTTAGCAATGTTTTCAGGAAGCTATACCACGTGTACCAGTGTGAGTGTGTGTGTGGGTGTGGGTGTTGGTCTGGGAGCTGACAGTGAAGCTAGCTACTCTTTTGAAGGCCTAATTTCACCTTATTTATTTTGGTGAACAAAAACGTGTGCTTATAAGCCTGTATGCATAGTGGGCCCTGGGGCCTTTATTTACTAATGAGGAAAGCTAGTTATTTTAGCATGTTTTCAGATTTCTTATCACGCAGGGCCATGTAGGGCCTTCAGGCTACCAGGGTCGATAAAAAGGCCCCTCTATCATCTCCCTGCTCTTGTTCATTCTATGAACACTCTTTTAACTGAGTATCTCTGTGACCCTTCAGCCAGTGGCGGTATCCAGGGCATGTCATTAACATAACACTTAAAGCTACCTTGTTGTTGATCTATTTCATTGGCTTTGTCTTCATTTGGCCTAATGAGTATTTTCGCATACTCTGCAACTTGCTCATTAAGCAGGCGTTCATATTGGGCTCTTACTCAGACAGTCTCTACCTGGGAGAAGTGGAGGAGCTATTTGTATTCCATCGTGGGTGCTAGGTGCTGCTAACTCGCTCATCTCCATTCGTATTCCAGTCCCATCCCAATGAACACGATCTTTGTCCTCATACTCAGCTATCTGTAAATCCCTATGCTAGTGTAGTTTGTCCCTACTATCTTGGTGCTAACTTTCTTTCCTATAATGGCACTCATCTGCGGGATGCAACACAAAAAGAAACAGCAAAAAATAAAAACTTTTTAGAACTGCCACAAAGGTATCCAGTCAAAGTTCAACAAATCTGTGGCTCTCTACTATGGCATCTCCTCCAGCAATCCATTTTTTTTCTATCTTGTTCAAGTTGTTGATGGCATTGGTCAGTTGAGCCATGTTCTTCGTTGTTAGTAATGTACAGCTCACTCCTTATCCAAAGGCATACTCTCCTCTTGGTATTTCGAAGCCAGAGTCCTTCAGCCTTAGTCTGGAGCATCACAATGATGGTAAAGGGAAAAGAACTGGACTCTGCTCAACCGGCAGACCTCCTTTGGTGGGACTTTGAACACTGTCCACCCTTAGAACTGAGCACACTGCTCTTGTCCGTGGAGCCAGATAACAGAGCCAGAGATGGGCATCGATGTGGGAGATATTTGCTGGTGGAACCATCATGGAGACTTGGTGCAATGTTCTCTTGAGCTCAGGCTGCTTCTTCGTTAGGGCTGTTGGAGATAGAGCCATTCTCTGCAGGCCCAGAAAACGTCAATTCGGTCAGAGATGCCATATTTATTGTCTGAAAAAACTGCTGTTTTTAATTTGAGTGTCGCCCCACAGGTAACATGCCATTCTAGAAAAGAGAGAAGAGGTGTCTTTTAGTTTGAAATCAGTTCATGCTTTTGGACATTTTTATTTTATACACCCTAAGTGGACAACCTGTCTATCTTATTTTATAATCCTAGTCTACCCTATGTTGCCCTAAGAGCGCTTCTTTATACCTTAACTGACCTCGGGCACTGAATTTTGCCATGGGCGTAACTTTTTGCGAATAACAACAGCGCCGTTCTAATCTGTTATGGGCAATGTAGGGTGTGGCGGATGGAGCAATGTTAGTCTAACATAGAACCCGCTATCATAAACCCATTGATGCTGCAAAAAACTACACTATGGGCCATATCATGAACAGTCATCTGAAATAGCCTTGTTGTCTTCACTTCCATTCTGCATGTGTCAGTGATGACCTCATGCATCAGTGAGGTGGAGGGATGGTCCCTTCCTGTTCTATGTATAAACACTTTAGAGACAGTGGCCTCAATAATCTGACATTAGTTTGTGTATCCTGCAGGAGGTGTTCTATAGTCTGTGGTCGTATCTTCCTAGGTGAGAAAAGCTATCTGTTCTCCCTGCATGGGGAGTGTATGAGTCATGTAACAGTGCCTTAGTCTTCTGTCTACCTATTGTTGTCATCTGACTGTATCTCATACTCTGCAGAGAATCGTGAGCAGGATGTTGTCTAGCTGCTTGGGCACTATTTCTTATTATTGCATTATTACTTCCATCAGGGGAGGTCGATGAGGACACATGTTGCAAATACAATTATTCTGGGGTGCTAACTGTGCTGGTAGAGGGGGTGTTGCACCTTTCTGCTTGCAAGGGCTATTTACTCCATGTGCTAACAGATATATTGGAAGTGACTTTGTTGCTATTGGCAACTTCAAAGATATGAGCAATACAAGTCTTCCTATTAACACAATTTAAACAAAACCAATTCAATCTATCTAATTCCACTTCTGCCAGTATTGCAAAATATTATAATACAAAATACATAACTTTAGATAAGACACTTCTGTGCGGCAGGTGTTGTGGTTACGTCTGAATCCATAAACGACCAAGCTGTCACCGCCTTCTTCCTTTTGGACAGTCAAATGGAAACAAGTTATTCTTCTCTGATTTGTAGAGTTGACCCTGAAGTCTGTTCCGTTATTTCTTTCCTCTTGGCAAAGGGGACAGCTGCTGGTTAGTAGTCTATTATTTCCAAAAGTCTTTGGGCCAAGATCTGTGTTCCATTATTCATATGTCGAAGCCCAGAACTGATGTGGCCCCACTTCCTGGAAACCTGACTTTGAAAGAAACCTCGCAGTGCATGTTAGTGTATACAAACTTTTGTTGTTTTTAATATTTTTCATTATTTCAGAAGAGTTTTCACTTGTGTTGATGCATAAATAATAATTTTGTGAAACCTTGGAACATCCATTACAAAAATACACTAAACACCTAAAACATGATACCGTCATAATTCCAGGGTATTTAAACTTTTAAAGCAGGTAAAAAATATGTACAACCATCTGAAGTCTGCAACTGTACTTCAACCGGCCTGGCAATAGTAGTGCTATTCACTGCTGTATGTTGTGTGTTGGCTAGCTGGGGTATGAAGGGAACTCCAAATGAAGGAAAGAATCTGATACTTTAAAGAAAAATCCATTATCTAAAAAAAGGAACTTTAAAAAATGTTGGGCTATAGCTTGTCTCAACGTCAAACATATTTGAAAATCTTTGTCACAGTGACACCTTGTCCACAACCTGCCCCAGGCTCATAAACCGAAATTCTAAAACATTTCACTAAACTACCTGAATCAGGAACGTACCATTTCTTTGCAACATAAAAATAAACCAGCCTTGCCAAATCCAGTAGGCCTCAAATATTTTGTTAACCTTTTGGCTTTGTCAATGCACAATCAGTATTTTAGTCCCTGGCTTATGTACTGCTTAAAAAAGCATTTTAGCACAGTCGCCGTACAGTATCTCCTGCAATTTTGAAGAACCTAGAAAAAAATTATTAATATACCTACATATTACTTCTGTTATGCACATATATATATATTTGTATATATACATATGTATATGTTTCTCATTTTGTGTGATCCTGCGATCATCGACGTTCCAACTGCCTCGTTACAGACCACAGGAAATGTATTTCCTGCCTGGCTCAACGCCCAGAATCTGTGGTTGGCTACTTCCAACGGCAGCCTGAAACAAAACCTGTTAACTCTTCTGTCACCTTGTAACATCTAAAAACATGTGCTTTTTTAATTGTAGGCTATGCTGACCAGAATATTTAACCTCACATTAAACACAGGCTCATGTTCTCTGTATGTCGTGCACGCTGAGTAAACGCCGTATATTCCATTCCATCATTTTATCCCCCTATTCTCTCACTATTTCTGTGCATAAGAAATTGTGGGAGATTCTTTTATTTTATTATTATCTGCTCCGACATCTACTTTGCTCTAAGGCCAGTGGCATCATTCAACTTGAACGCAAGCCAAAATTTCACAAACCCTATTTTGTAATGGCGAACATCAACTGTCAGTGCCCTGTTGTAACACCCTCCCCGATCTGTTCCTGCATTCAGACCATTGCTTGCCTACTTAAACTGGGACTGAATTCGGGTACTGGTACGAATAAATTATTTTGTACTTAGTACGTGGGTGCTGCAGCATTTTTTCCTTTTCGGGGCATTATTTTGTGTATAGGTGTCTATTGTTGCTGTTGTATGGGAACGTGCATTCACAGGAACTATTGTTGGACTTGGGCCACATTCATAGGGGCCATAGGGGCTTAGTCCTTGTTGGGCTGGACTCATAAGTTGCTGGCTTTGGTCTCGAAGCCTATTGCGGCACTGTCTTTGCATGTGACCTATTCTGTGGCAATAATAACAAGTGCGCTGTGTTGGCTGTGATTGGAGCCTCAGTTGTACCATTCCATTTACTCTTCCCTGTATACCTGATTTTCTGGTGGCATTCTTTCTGTTATTTATATAATAATTTTGTTGGGCATTTCTGTAGGCATGCTGTGCTGCTATGTATGGTACTGGGGGCTGTGGCTGTATGTACTGATCAGCTGGCTGTCGTTGGGCCTGAACGTATTGTGCATATTGTTGTGGCTGGGTCTCTAAGTATAATGTGGCAGGCTGTAATGGGGCCTGGATGTATTGCATGGTGAGCTGTTGTAGCAGCGCAGGCGGTATATTGACTGCCGTCATTTGAGTGACAGGTGCAGCTATCATGACAACTTATTAGTTTAGAATGACTATTTAAAAGTTCAATAGCAATCAGTCAGGAATCCCTAAATGCGGAAATTTTAACCGTGCACGAATTTACAACTTTAAAGCACATACAAATGCAATAAAAGGGTGAACTGTCATGGTCCTGTGGCACTAAACCAAGGCTGTTTTTTTTTTTGAGGGGGTGCTTTGCAAATTTATGACATAAATAGATGTGCACGTTATAGAGAAAATATCTCATTTATATGGTAGAAGAACTGTTTCCAACATTACACTGGGCATCTGGCAAAGTCTTGGCATTTACATGCACATTTCTAGAGTGCAAATCAGACTCATTCAAAATGCAAAGAATAATATCTTAAATCAATGGAACTACTTAAAAATGTAACCTACAATGAAAAACACACTACATGCTCATGTCAACCACCACTGCTTTGTGATTGCAACAAGCTTCTCCAACCAGTAGCTCTTGAGCTACTGGTAGCTCTCCAGTATGCAGTTCAATTTACGAAATTAAAACCTATTTAGTGCTTTGTTGAATTAATGTATGTATATCAAAATTGAAACGCACATATTTGATATAAAAGATTGGTATATTCTAAACGTGTAATGTTATTTTTGAAGAAACAATTTTTGAATTTGCCAATATTTGTAAAGCTTATTTTGGAGTAATAAATCATGCAGCATTGGGAGTCTTATTCCTCATACTATTTCCTTGGTGCTAGGGTCATTGAAGCTTTAGCTGCTATTTATTGCCTACCTAGAAGCATTCCATGTTAAACCCCCCCCCCCCCCCCCCCCAGCAACCAGGGTAGTGGAGCTGGCTGCCACAACTCGCATAGGCAATCTTAGACTGACATGGGTATTTTGTTCAAAAGCTTGATAGAACTAGCAGTCTTTCCCAATTTTCAATTTTAAGATAAAATATATGTCAATGTCAGTAGGTATTCTTATATTTAGTAGAACTCAGTATCTTATTCATAGGGACACTAGTATCTGTGTTGTTCACTGTGAGCCTGTGAGGAGAAATGTTATTCGCTTGCTTGGGTGTGCCCTGCTTGTATCTTTACCCTAGATGTTGGGAAAGTTGGGGAATCGATCTAGTGTTCCTTTCTCTGCCTGAAGCGTCCGCATGGGGCTATTTGTCTTGGTGGTGACGAATGGGATCGAATGAGTGGAGTGGGACGTGGATAGTGCCTCAGAGGTAGACGAGTTGGCTGAGTTGCCAGGCCAAAGTAGGGTAGGGCAAATGGTGTCTGGAGATAATGGGCCGAATAATGTATGTGTAGCAGCAAATATGTCAGTCAAGGAAAGTGTATAGATGTGAACCTGGGTGTTGGAGTGAAGATGAACCCCAGAAGTTCCCAAGCGGTGGCTAGGCTCTCTCGGCGCTTGTTATCAAGGTCTGTTACCGTGTTAAAAGTGGTGACTGAGATAGGGACGTCATGAACCAGATGGATAGAGCAATTGATAGTATGTGGGGTGGTGTTGGACATCTCGGATATAGAGGATGTGATGAGGAGGTCAAGGGGCTAGGAGGAATACTTGGATGCTCGTCCCCCCTTTTTGGCCATCAGTAGCTTGGCTAATGATAGACAAAAAGTACTGCGGGAGGAGGTGCAACTAGGACTGAGGCGCTACGCCACTGGACGCACAGAGAAGCAACTCCAAAGCACATCCACTTACACAGAGCAAGGCAATGGACAGATGACATTGAACAAAACAAATATCAACCATTACAAAACTTTCAAAAACAAATCAAAAACATATGAAGATGCATCATAAAAAACTGAAAGCACAGTAAAAAGGACCTAGATATTAAATCTCACTAAACACGTTGGGCGCCAGCTGTTGAGGGGGAAGGAAAGCCCTCTGGGGTGTGGTCACGAGTCACAACCTACAAACAACCCTGCTGTGGTCACGAGCCGTGGTCACAGGTCACCGACGCACACTTCACTGAGGAACAAGGAGCAATGATATGAGGTGACAACGATCACATTTAAAGTGGCATTTTATTTGTTAAGTCTTAAGTACATCAGAAAAACGCATTTATTAATTGATCTGCCTGAGCAATGAAATGTTCGAAAGTCTGACTTTAATCTGTCAGGGTTAAAACAAAACGCAAGTTCACATTCAGAATACATTCAAAGAAACCATAGCGCCTACAAAGGTGCATTTCTGAAGAATATTACCCATGCAAGTTTTAACATTCCAAAGAGATCCAAGGTGCAAGAAAGGACTGGGATCTTTTAAAAGGCACAATTGAAATTAGTTAGGGAAAGCAGAACACTTTATAAAGTCTAGTGCCTTGAAGTACTTTAACTATGGAGACTATCCCAGCAGGGCCTAATAGTTTAAGGAAACCTAAAAATGCAAGGAATTGGGTGTGAATGGAAAATACAGAGCAAGGACAGAGATTTAAAAAGACAAAAGTATTATCTGGCTTAGGAAGTCTACCACCTGAGAGAGAGGATTTGAAGTCCCAAGTCAGACAATCGGCTAGCCGGAGAGCTTGCATGCAAAGGTCGCATCAGCAGAGCTCTGGCTTTAGATTTGACGTTTGGGCCTGATATACCCAAAATTGAGGAACTCGGGTTCTATGATGACGCTGACCTACGCCTTATTCTGTGCAGGCGGTTTGACCACAAGTGTTCCAGGACACCGGAAGGACACCTGTACTGAACATTTTGTTTTGGACGCCTCTGAACAGTGAACATCTTGTTTTCTTTCCTAAAAAGGACAGGTTGTCATGTACATTTCTAAACTGTGACAGTTGGTCACGTACATTTCTAAAACAGAGACAGTTGGTTACGTACATTTCTTCATATCTGCACGTGCTGGACCTAATGATAGGAGCAGAGTATCGCCAGAGGTTGCTGTTTGAACTTGAGCAAGCTATGTTTCAAAAAAAATAATACTTTTAGCAATGTTTTCAGGAAGCTATACCACGTGTACCAGTGTGAGTGTGTGTGTGGGTGTGGGTGTTGGTCTGGGAGCTGACAGTGAAGCTAGCTACTCTTTTGAAGGCCTAATTTCACCTTATTTATTTTGGTGAACAAAAACGTGTGCTTATAAGCCTGTATGCATAGTGGGCCCTGGGGCCTTTATTTACTAATGAGGAATAGTCGCCCTGCCAGTGGCACTATTCTACATGAGAATGGTTGCCCATTCGAGATCAGGGCTATCGCCGTACGAGGTGGTCTTTGGCAGACCACCGAATATGTGGGGGACGCCCATTCCGAAAAAGATTACTGATGTTGATTGTAACATGTTGACAGATTACCTTGCCTCCTTGATGTCTGCACTACAATCATGTCGTTCACAGGTTGCCGCAGCCTTCCCTGACAACACTGATGTAAAGCCTCATGACGTCCGTCCTGGGGACCTCGTCCTAGTGCGCAATTTTGATAGAAAGAGTCCGTTGGAGCCCCGCTGGAAATCGCCGAAGACCGTCCTTCTCACCACGAGGACCGCCATGAAGATCGAAGGGAGAAAGGGGTGGGTTCACACGAGTCATGTGAAAAAATGCTTTGGACTGAAACCTGACCGAGACTCGTCCACCCCCACCAAAGAACGTGTTGAGCCAAAAGACTTTACAGAATCTGAACGAGAAAAAACTCCCCAAGAGGAGTATCGCATGAAACTCCGATCTAGCAAGTCAGACAGTTTAATTGTTTAAGTCCTCCCCTAGGTGAATCGGTTAAATAGTTTCTGACATGTATCCCCTAGATCGAGATAGAGAGAGAGAGAGGCGAATTAAAAAACGTACATATTGTAAATCACTCCGTAGTCACTGCATAGTGACACTATTAATCATGTTTATTCTGAGTATTTTAATTATTGTTGCTAGCATCCTTTTACCTATCTACTACCCTATCTTCAAGCATGAACAATCTGTCTACAATGTCTCTGCTGAACACACTTTTAGCAAGTTACCTCCACATGAACTCTCCTACAGACTTGCGCTGCGCAACAATACATTCATTAGTATGCTACACCATTCTCATCAAACTAACAATGCTACAGATTGCTGGATATGTGGCCGACTCCCTCCCTACCAGAATTACAAGGGAGCTCTGCCCCTCTTTCCGTACCCGTTCACTCATAATGGCTCCTGCGGCGCATGGTTTAAAATAATTAATTCCTTAGATCCTGATATTGCTGTTTTCGATGGGGGCTGGGTTTGGGGAAACCTGAACTTGGTCCTGCTCGACGTTTGTTACCCTGATAAGGAGGGACTCCCCACTAGAATAGGAACTGACCTAGAAAATGAAGTGTATGGATTAGGTAACTATACAATTAGCCTTATGATTCTTACTGTTGAATCCGAAGCCGCACCTGTTATACCCACTATGTCAGTACTGCCAGTTACTGGTGAATTATGTGTCAGGAAGAAAGGTTCAGTACACTTAGGTCATAGTAAATGTACTACTGTGGTCGAATTCAGCGATCATGGAAAATCGTCCTTTAAAGCTATTCGTCATTCTTACTTTGTTTGTGGTCATACCGCATACATACGCCTACCTCCAGATTGGGATGGTACCTGTTATATTGCATTCCTTCTGCCACCTGTTTTTCTAGCTCCCCCTGATTACCATAGAAATACCAATCTAGTAAAGAATAGATCCAGAAACGATATCCCACTTGTCGACTACACAGAAACGGCATGGGAACAGTACACCGATTTTAATAAAGGATTCTTTTTCTTTTTAGGACCTGTTCAGAATAGTAAATTAATACGTAGATTAACTAGAACACTTGAAGCAGTAGTGAATGAAACTGCCTCCGCCTTAGGTAACATAACAGAAGAGCAGTCCGCCATGCGGGTTGTTGTCCTTCAGAACCGTCTTGTTATTGACGTCATCTTGGCAGATAGAGGCGGAGCTTGTAAGGTCATCGGGTCAAGTTGCTGTGTTTTCATACCACAAAACGCACCATCTGTATATCAAGCTATTACACGTCTCCATAAAATTGCAAATCAGATACATCAGAATCCAGGCACCTGGACTTGGTCCGGTTGGTTCTGGACAACGTTAACCGCTTGGGGATGGAAGATCCTATCCTTCCTAGGCATTGGCCTAGTCCTAGTATTCAGTTGCTGCCTGTGCCTGCAGTGTGGGCCAGCGATTTGTGGACTGTGTGCCACCTCGTGTATTGAACATTCCAGTTTCCTCTCGAACCGTAAACGAAAGAAAGAAGAGCAAATGATGTTACAAGAACAAACTGATCGATTCATGAGGATCGAGATTTCATGAAGGGTCCGTAGGGAACAAGGAGGGAATGAGGAAATATAAATTTTTGGTCATGTTATGTTCCCTAGCGCGTACCCCACCGACTCCATGTACCAGCTTAAAGTGCATGTAACTTCCCTCCTGTGTCAGTTATGAAGACGCAAATACATTTGCGTCCAACGTTAACTTGTCCTCTTTCAGATCCACCCTGAATGGATTAAATGGTCCGTTCCTAAGTATGCTATGCCACCGTCTTTTTGTAGTGTACTTTACATGTTTTTCTGCTCTGGCAAAGTAGGCCCTGAATTTCTGCCATCGAGCCTCTTTTCTGGCTTTTGACTCTGACAGCCTCTGCCCAGGCTGCCTCTGTACCTGTGAACTCTGACTTACTTCCAGCGCGGCCCCTCTCGCTCAGCTCAGCCTGTTTTCTGCCAAGACTGACTATGACCTTCGAGTTATCTGTTCCGCTCCTCGAAAATGCATTCCTGCCTACTAGCTTCAGTAAACATCCTCCCCAGCTGCAGAGCAAAAGGGCCGACCTGTCTCAGTGCAAGTAATTCATAGCTTCTGTTACCATGCTTCCATGGAAGGCCCCGTGCCCCCACGCTTCTCATGCAGACACTTAGGCGCTTATACACGCATCCATAGTTAGCATAGAATAGCTTCTGCCCCAGAGACCTTTCCATCCAGATAATATGGTTCCTAAACATCAGATATCAGATATGATAGAAGTACAAGTTGATCTGACATGCCAGACTTCTGTCTCTTTCCGTCAGTGTAAATGTCAAGTCCCCTGCACCCCTCCGATCACACGTCATGCAGCTGCGCGCGCATCCAAGCTTCCGATTTCTGCTGACATCGCTACATTTCTGCTTAGTGCCACCCACCTGTGACACCTATCAGTGACGTTTCTAGCACACACCTCCAGTTCACGCCTCTTGATTACGTACTAGTACCACGTGTATACTGTTATCTTGTCTTCTCTCAACTGTTACGCCTCCTGCACCGTTGCTTATGATATGAATTAAGTATATAAGCTATGTATTGTCAATAAAATGTGGCGCTCTATCCCTTCTGACACCCCTGTGGTGGTCAGAATCCGATATCCTGGTCATGACCATTCCTTTTTGAGGAATAAAACCCTTAGAAACTCTAACACCACGGACTCTGGTTTTTTCTTTCCGATCTAAGTTGTTATTGATTAAGTACTTACCTGCATAGAAATTAAGAGAGTAAATTAATTATTTACGTCAGTTCTACAGTTCTTGCTATAGTGGAGAGCTAAAATTCCTATGTCGCCTAAAATATATAATACTTCTTTATAAATCCCCACTGTTGTGTCTTTCCCTCTTGATGGATCAAACGAAATATAGCATACCAAAACTAACCTAAATGTAGATATCCTGCATATGCCGAACCGTAAGACAGTACAGAAGTTAGTCACCAAAGTGTAAGTATCCTTTCAATGCTAAGCAAATGTTAGCTATTGCTATACATTCACTATCGCAGGCTCTGATATAAACTTAAATCATTCTCCAATTACTACTGTCTTCTACTTCTAGTCTAAAACAGTTAAATAAAATGTAGGACAACTGTTGTTCTTTTCAAATTCCATATACTAGCTGTTCATATCTAATCACTCCAGTTTATCTCAGAGCTGGTATAGATCTTCCTAAAACCCATCTTCAGGCCTATTTTATATAGCTATCACCCAAAATACAACTTTTATATATTCATTTATTAGAGGGCAAAGATTGTTAGGCCCTCTCTGTCCCCTAGGAGATTCTGAATAGAGGAGCAGCTTTTCCACCCCCCTGAGCAACAGCCTCAGCTTGCCGATTGGCTCCCCAGCTCCCAGGCAACCCTGAGCCCCTCTCTCACACCTGCCCAGGGCTCTTAAGGTATTGTTGGGTGAACCCCAAAACATTCACCACCATTTTGTAAGCTGCAGTTTCCCTGTGCCCCATATTTCAGTGAACTAAGGACTAGAAGGTAGTAAGAAGGCAGACTAGTCCTGTCCCTTTCTTGATATTTAAAAAGCGATTTTCCCTACCAGTGAATTCACAATTTTACCCTATTTTTGATTGTGATTGTTACAATTTAAAAATGTAAGTTTTTTACCTGCCTGCGATTCCATGATGGTTCGCCTGTTTTGTGTAGAAACTTGTGGTTTGTACTTGCCTGTGATTCTTTCATTTAACCTGTTGAATTGTGGGATTTGCAGTCCACAATCTGTTGTTTTTTTTACCTCACATTGCCTGTGACTACCTGCTTTTCCCTCAAATTTCTCTCTTGCTCCGTGCTAAGAATTGTGTGTTTAGCAATCCACCACCAGCTCCCATTTTGTGTTAGCAAGAGAGTGAAATCAGATTCTCACCCCTTCCTCATTAGCAGCAGTAATATTATACATCAGAGAGTGAACAGATGGTGATCTGAGACAGCAGCAATCTGCTGTTAGCAGTTTAAGCTGTGTTTGTTTTAGGGATTGTACACTTGTTTTTAGCTTGGAGAGTGAGTAAAAGTTTGTGTAAACAGGATCGTTAGAGGGCAAAGTTAATTAGGCACTTACCTGCAGAACTTCAAAGTGTAGATTGAGCCTGTATGTCTCCTTAGAACTTCTGAATTGAGGAGCAACTTCCAACTCCCTGGCCAGCAAACATTGCCTGTGGTCGCAGAGACCTTATATAGGCTGCTATTGGGTGCTACTTGTGTGCACTGATTGGTGGTTGCATCTGGTGTTTCTATTGGATTAGAGTTAGTTTCTTATTGGTTCGGCATTTCCCGGTTCAGTGATTCTATTGATGTAGGGCTTAGGGCTAGTGATCTGATTGGTGGATAGGTTTGTGTTTCGGATTGGTTCCTGGGCTTTGTTATTGAATGTAGGGTTTAGGGTTTCTTGTATGATTGGCTGCTAGGACTAGGGTTGGGACTAGGACTGGGGTTAGGCTTTCTCTTGAACGTAAGGCTTAGGGTTGCCTCTGTGCTTGGGTGCTGGGACTTGGGTTGGGACTAGGGCTGGGGTTATATTTCTCTATTGGACATAGGTTTTAGGGTTTCCTGTGTGATTGGCTGCTGAGAATAGGGTTAGGACTAGAGTTTGGGGTTAGGCTTTGTATTGGACGTAGGGTTTAGGGTTTTATGCTTCATTGGGTGCTTGGACTAAGGCTAGTTGTAAGGGCTTGGTCTCCTATTGGTTATAGGGTTTAGGGATAATGCTGTGATTGGTTAGGGTTAGGGCTCCCATTGGCTGAAGGGGTCACCTGATTACCAGGGCTATATAATGTCAGGTCTTAGGGTGTCTCTGCCCGGGTATCAAGGTGCCTGTTTCAGCCTGTTTGAGATTGTTTGGGACTAGAGCCAGAAACGCTGTCTGATTTTACATACACCAGCACCCACTCTACGCCACCCACATCCACAACCAGAGTAACATACAACCAGCAAATGTACTCCACCCTTTTACTAAAAACTAACTCTACACACCAGTGGTTCCCAATCTGTGCGCCGCTGCACCCCGGTGTGCCATCAAAACTTGTCTGGGGCGCTGAGAATAGATATGCACCAATTTGGGAACTGCTGCGTCTGACCGGTTTTCTGTGTTCAGTACTCATGCACCAGTTGCTTGATGTGATCGGAATGCTAGGCGGCTTTCCCCTGCGGCACTAGATTGGGTTGCTGTTCGTTGTTTGGAATACAGACAGCATTGTTTTCACATGGTCGTTGCGACACTTGGAGAGGTCTGGAGGTGGCACTTTTGTGGTACACTGAAGGCAGTCTTGATGTCACCGCATATCCTTCATGTGCGGATTAAGTGTGAATCACGCTGGAGTGACGAAAATATTTACAACAAGGCGTGGTGAGGGACAGAGTCTCTGAATTAAACAGAATACTCTCACCCAGTCAAGAGATCAGGGCTAGATCCAACACCGTTTTTTAGCTCACTGCACCATCCCAGTTTCAGAACCTGGCTGTATGCAAATTAGTCTGTTCCTGTCCCAGTGCATGATGGGAACAGGGCAAACCAAACTACAAAAGCCAATTCTTACACTGGGAAGGAAACAAGCTACCGGGGACCGGTTTCTGGCATTTCAGCCTCTTCGGCCCGGTTCTGCTAAGCGTTTCGGTGGAGGACACTTTGTAGATTGAAGCCTGAACTGAGTTTGATGTTGCACTGAAGTTTGCAGAAGGTTGGCAATGCTGTGTTTCCAAACTTCTCTGTGAATTTTGTTGGCCATGCACGCATGTTAGGGGGGCACATACAGTTGTGTCACCGGATTTGGACATGTCGGTTGCCTTCATGGTGATAGTTTGCAGTGGACTTATTTGGGGGTGCATGGTGTCATCTCGATTGCTATGCTTTGGCAGGTGGCCGCAAGCATTGTTGAGGAGTGAAGGTGAGTTGCCTTGGGTTTGAAATGCAGCTGAAATGATGGAATCTGGGATGCACAACTGGTAGAGCCACTTATTGGGCAATGGAGTGGAGGCCCATGAATGTGGGTGGATGCAGGGTTGGGGAGGGGGAGGGTGGCACTCCTGTTGCAGCTCTGCACCTGCAATGATTTGTGTTTTCCATTTTTGGTGCTTTCCACTGTGTGCTGGGTGGCCAAGTGTCAATACGGGGGCCTGCTCTGTGATGCTGTGGAGTGAGTAGCGATACACTGTGGTAAACAGGGATTAAGATTGCTCCGTTTTTGTCACCTTGTTCAAGTGGGGCACGCCATGAGTGAAGAGTGGAGGTTTGGGTCAACACGGCTGCACACAGATCAGGCTCAACCTGCTGGACTGCAGTTGCTGCCCAGTGCATGAGGGAGGGCACTGGGTGCAGCTCCATGGCTTCTTGATGGGAGCTGGTGGAATGGGGATCACAGGAGGCAATTGCAAATGTCCTTTGGGGTCATTTTGAAGTCGGGTGGCAAATAAGAACAAAGACAGATAGGTGCTGGTGTTCGTCCACGTCGCAGGCCCAGACCTGGCTCACAGGGGGCGCGGACAACACTCACCTCACCTTCCTCATGAATGTTTTGCGCATTTGCATTTATGATTGTGTGTATTTGGTGCCACTAGACTCCTTTGGATTCTGTTTCCCAGGTTTGGCTGCTGGACACAGATTCCTATTGTTCGCCTGGGGCTCTTGCAGTCTCCTGCAAGGGAGAGGAGGTGGCAGCGGGTTGGTGGGACATCTTTTAGGGGTATTTCATGGTTGTGTCTCCGGGGTTCAGTGCTGCTGCTCAGAGACTGGCTCCGTCTGGCCTCGGGCCATCGAAGACCCGGGGGTGGACACCTCTACTCTGGGACGGTGCTCAAGGGATTTGGAGAGGGGGACAGCAGGCGCAATGGTGCGTGCCTCCACCTTGAGGCGTGGAGTTGGCACGCTGAGAGGTCAGGGGTGGAGGGGGCAGAGATCCTGGGAATGAACTTCCACTCCGAAGCATGGAGCTGGCACACTGGGGGGCTGTAGATTCTGGATGCCGACACACTCGAGGTGTGGCTGGTGGAGGGGGCTGAATGGGTCTGAGGTGTGCACCATTGCTCGGGTTTGTATTGCTGGCGAAGAGACATGGGAGGCCAGGGTGCACACCTTTACCTCAAGTACAGAGCTGGAATGCTGAGGAGTTGGGGTAGAGAGGGACATCCGGCACAGGGTGAGCCCCTCCTGCTGCGGCATTGAGGGAGTGCTGCCGGCACTGTATGAGGAATGGAGTGTGCATAGGACGGCAGTTCCAGCATGTTCACCTCCTTCCCTGGGTGGGCTGATGGGCCTTGAGGGGAGACAGAGTGCCGGGCAAGGGGTGGGGTCCCTCCACACTGGGATAAAGAGTGGGTGCTGCTTCTTGATGAATGAGCCTGCATCCAAGGATGTGCACACTGCTGGCACTGTGGGGGCTGTGGGCAGGAGGGACACTGTATGGTTGTGATACCTTCATCAGCTTCATCCCACAAGTTCAGTTGTGTCAGAGCCATGGATCAATGGAAGATTTGGAGCCATCTCAAATTGAATGCTTCCAAAATGGATATACTCACATGTGGCAATTGGAAACATGATGACCCGCTTGTAGCATTGCCTGATGATCTGGGAACACCACCTAAAGTAGTGAAGGAAGCAAGTTACCTCAAAAAGACCATAGACTCCAAGCTATCAATGAATGCCCAAGTAGACAAACTAGAAAAATCAAGCTTTGTTACTATAAAAACTCTGCAACAAATGTTCACTATTTGGGATTTCCACACAAGGTCCAGGCTACCATCTCCCTTATTCTGTCCATACCCGATTATGCCAATAGCCTCTACCACGGATAACATTTAACGACCATGAAAAATCTACAGATTCAGAACTCGGATGCTAGACTACTCTTAAATAGAAAACAGCAATACCACATCTCCCCTGCCTTAAAAGTCCGGCATTGGTTACTGGTTGCCAGAAGATCCACATTCAAGCTGCTGTGACTCACCCAAAAAGGGATACATGGAACAGGACCACTATTCATCAGGAATAAAATCACCAAATACATTCAACAAAGGAACCTCCACTCTAGAGTGACACTCACCTCAAAATCCCAAGATAAAAGAAAAAAAAGAAGGGCAGCATATCATTCGCTGTTCTAGCAGCCAAACTATTGAACTCTATACCCCTAGCATATTATCCACGGATAACCACCTTATCTTCAGAAAACTACCCAAGAATTGGCTCTTCCCAACATAATCATCATACGCAACCGAAATATACATCATATCTCTCTGTATATAAGTATTTATTTGTACTATAAATATGTACCTATATGTGAATTGCTTATATTGCTTGTATCAACATGTATAATATTTGTTTTACAAATATATATATAGGCGCACAGAAATCCTTCCAGCCGGAGAGATACAAATGGGACGAACTCTCTTATTCTTTTTTGCACCTGACTTTTGGGCACACCCATACATATATTCAAAAGGGATATCATTTTGTTGATTAAGTGCATTTTCACGTTTTTACATTTATTAAGTAAAAAAAACGACATCATCCAGAGGGCATAGGGGCACACAGAGTTCCGGCAGCAAATGATGTAACGACCCTTTTGAATATATGTATGGGTGTGCCCAAAAGTCAGGTTGAATGTGAGCAAGGTATCGTGGCATACCGAAATGGTTAAATCTTACTTTGCCAAACATCCCGCTATTTGAAGGAGTAAAGAAATTAAAAGGGCAAAAAGGAATACAAGAGTTTGTCCCGCTTGTATCTCTCTGGCTTAAGGGATTGTGTGTGCATATTAAGCGGCGTGGTTCTGCCGCAGGGAAACTAACCCATGAGGAACGCTGCATTCCCCGGTAAAACTGGAACCAAAGGAAAGGATTTAACGTACCATGAGCAGTGACCGCTGGAAGCAACAAAAAAAGGATACCTGCACTTCACACCGCTCGGAGCAACAAACCAAGGTAAGCGTATTACTGAGAAAAATAACAGTGTTACGGAATAGTCGCACGAAAGTGATCTTCCAGCTGAGTGTCGGGGGGGGGGGGGGGGGTGTGACAGCAGAAAGAAAACCGCAATAGAGTTTCAACGAGGGAACAAGTGGTATATGAGTTAACTAGAAAAAGTTACACAGTCCCCCGGCCGTATTCCAGCACACCTAAAGTATACAAGTGTTTAAAAAAAACGAACATTGTTGAAAGGCAAAAAGAAGGATGGAAAAATGACAAGCAAAACGGAATGAACTGTTAAGTTCTATGTTTGAGAAAGGCAATGGAGAAAAAGAGACAGGATTGGTTAATACTACATCTAAAACGGACAAAGAGTCGGAATTGTGCACATTGGAAAAATTAAGTCGCAAAGAAATAAATAAATCTTGGGAACTGATAATACTCAAAAAATATTTGGAATTATAAAGGGGGTCCCTAGGGGCCTGAGAATCATGTTAATGCCTAGTCACCAGGATACTTCAAATGAATTATTGCAGGAATGGGATGACGTTATCCTGAAATCATCTCTAGGCTTGATTGAAATCCTGATGAAATACATTGAGATTGGCTTAGAGAAAATAAAAGAACAGCTATATGAAATAGAAAAGGAACGTTCAACATTAAAAATGATGACTGAAAAGACAAAATTTAAGGAAGATCTGGAAGGGCAAATAGAAAAGCATGAGGATGTGGTCAGGGAACACAAGCACTCAAAGTTCATAAGAGATTCAAATGACAATGCAGAGGGCCGCATTCTTACGTTTGCGCGTAAATTTGACGCAGAGAATGAACAAATAACATGGAGCAGCATTACAAGTATTTCAAGTAACGCATCATCTTTATTATCCAATGATGAGGCAGGACAGTCAATAGGAGCAAACACGGGGAAGTTGTCCTCTTTAGGGGATATGTGTTTGGTGCTGCAACAGAGGCAGTGGGAGCAGAGCCGCCCCACATACCAACAACAAGGAAGAAGAGGAAGAGGGCGTCAGTGGACACAAAGAAACCAAAGAGAAGGGGAAAAAAGGCTCAAATGCAAGTACGGAGAAAATAGGAACGGAAAAGAGGAGCATGCGCCGGAAGAACAAATAACAAATGAATTACAAGTGGTGAATCTATCAAGCAAATCCATGTCTGAAACTGAAATATCATTATTAAAAAGAAGCATACATTTCTCCTCAACGAGAAGAATGGATCTGGCACAAGTGAGGATAGATTTATACCTTTAAATCTGTAAAATTAAATTAGCTAAGTTCTTCTTGGAAAAACAGCAAAAAACAAAATATGAACATTGTCATATTGGAAAAATGAGCATATGTCATGGAAGCACATCATCAACTATGGAATACCATCTACTATGAAAAACTGGAAAAGGAATCCAACCTTGGAAATAAAAGAAATAATTGATGTTAAATTGACAGTGACCCACCCTATAACAGCCACAATATATTTTTTACCCAAACTTCATAAAGATCAGAAAAGACCACCAGGCAGACCAATTTTATCTGTAAAAGAATCTTTATTAGAACCCATGGCAAATTTTATCGACTATTTTCTGATGCGTTACGTAACCCAATTAAGTTCCTACATACAGGACACAACGGATTTACTCAGGCTACTACAAAACACTCCATGGCAAGAAATATACCTATTGACAACGATGAATGTCATATCCCTCTACACTAATATATAGGGAATGACTTTGGATTGGAGGCATGTAATTTCTTCTAAAAAGAGCGCAATATTGAATATAGTGAACACAACGCTATGCTCCTGGAAATGGTAGCAATCTGCCTTCATTAAAAAAATATTGTCTTCGATGAAGAAGTATATCACCAGAAAAATTGTACTGCTTTGGGGTTTTCTTTTAGCCCAAGCTAAGCCTGTTTAGCTATGGGATACTGGGAAAAAGAAGTAGCATGGTGCGCAAGGAATGACAGAATGTTGAATAAAATCATTAGCTGGAAACGATTCATCGACGACCTACTGATAATTTTCTTTTTTTTTTTAATTTTTGGAAAACCTTAATTAGTAATTAAATCAGTTACAATCAAAGCAATGCAAAACATCATAATCAGCCATCGGAACGGGATCAGACAAGACAAAGCAATTAGTCCATGGCAGTGCGAGGCCCCGCTCCGCAAATACTCGGTTGTAACCCAGGAAAGCACTCTTACCAGAAAGTAACAGGATTAAAGAAGGTTTCGTTTTAAAAATAAAGAAAAAGGGCAGGATCTGTGGCATTACACTTAAGACAGAACAAGTCGAGGGATATTCGAGAGGCAGGATGTTCATAGTCCAGGATTACTGTCGGTAAGACATAAATGTTCTAATACAGTATCAGGATAGTCAAAATGCAAGCAGTTCTCCCACCGACCAGTTCCTGACCGCGGTGGCAAGGCAATCAAAATCCCCCTCATTGGTCGAAATAAGAAGAGCATGCAAAGGACTATCTCCACAGAGATCCCAAATAAGAGGAAGAAAGGGGAGAAAGTAAAGTCAGCCAGAAGCAACAAGAATAAGGAAGGCCATAGAGACAAAGAAGAAAAAGGAAAACAACAAAACCCCTCCCCCATCCCCCCACACTGCACACCTGCATGTGGCTACGGCCTACCCCCCTAGCAGCGTGCCTGTCGCCCATTATGAACCCGAAATATAGACAAGAGAATAAGAGAAATAAGGAGAAAGGGAATAACACACCAAAGGTAAGAAGAAAAGAAAGAATATTTATTTATTTATTTATAGTGTTTTGTATAGCGCGGACAAGACCCGTGGGTATCAGAGCGCTTAACATAGAAAAAAATTGCAGATAGACATTATAATAGCAGTTATAACAACAAAACAGATATGAGGTAGAAGGCGATATGCTGTAAGGAAGTGGTTAGATATATATATTCCTAACGCCTGTGCAATTATCATTAGGTGGCGAATAAGGCTTAGCTTGTGTCATAGTAATATAGCCAAGCTCGGTGAGGTAGGGTTATAAAGCATTACAGTGCATATCAAGGATCATATAGATAAACAAAGTGAGGTAGAGGTTATATAGTTTTGTCGGTGAGATATGGATATAAGATCACAGATATATGAGGTAGCCGTAAAGTATCTAGCCGAGGCATGAACGTGGAATCAGTCATTTGTCAGATATTGATCTTCAAATTATTCATGATGAGGACAACCCTCTTTTAGTGTACATGTTCGTACCAGTTATCTGTAGGTTTCTCTATGTAGGGTATTTACTCAACAAGTGGCTCTTCAGTTCCCGTTTGAATGTTACAGTATTTTGAATCTTCCTGATGTTTGGAGGGAGTGAGTTCCAGATTCTGGGGGCAGCTCCGGAGAATGCTCGGTCATAGGTCTTTATCTTACGGAAAAAGGCTGGTCGCAATAGCAACTCTTTTGCGCTTCTAGTTGGTCTGTTACCTCCTGATAGCTTAATTTTCTTGGCTAGATATCTAGGCGTGTTGTAGTGCACCGCTTTATGGGTAATACAGGCCATCTTCATTTGAATTCTGGCCTCGTAAGGTAGCCAGTTTAGTGCTTTCAGGTGAGGAGATATGTGATCGAATTTCTTTGTTCCCGTAATGAGTCTTGCCGCTGCGTTGAGGCAGGCTTTTAGTGGTGCTGTGGATGTTTTCGGTAGGCCAGCTAACGTGGTGCAGCCGTATTCGATCCTCGAGATAACTAGTGATTGGATAGCCAGTTTTAGATCCGCCTCTGAGATAAAGGGTTTCAGTTTTCTTAAATAGTTCAAGTGGAAGCGGGCGCTCTTGGCCATTGAGTTAATGTGGTCTTTCATGTTGAGGTTTTCATCTAACGTAATTCCTAGTGATTTGGCAGAGTTAACTAGGGTCGGGGTGCAATTTAGCGCCATCACCAATTTAGTCCATTCCTTTACCTCAGATTGGCTCCTTGTCGGTGAAATTAGCAGGAATTCTGTTTTATGGGCATTTAGTTTCAGATGATTCATTGTTAACCATCGTAAAGCTCTCTTTATTGTCTTGTTCATTAGGTCAATGTCATCAAGGGAGGCGATCTTTATGTATATTTGCGTGTCGTCTGCATACATATGATAGGATATCTGTGATTTTCGAAGGATCTCCGTGAGAGGTTCTACATACAAGTTGAATAGGTCTGGGGATAACGTTGAGCCTTGTGGGACCCCGATCGCGTTAGGGCGCGGGGAAGAGATTGCTTGGTTAACCAGGAATCGCTGAGTCCTGTTCTGTAGGAAAGAATTGAACCATTTCAGCACGTTTCCGGACAAACCCATCCTGTCTTGTAGCCTGGTCAGTAGTACTTCGTGCTTTACCGTGTCAAATGCTGATGACAGGTCTAGGAGGATCAGTAGGCATGCTTGATTTCGGTCTGGGGCTTGTAAGGCGTCATCAACAATATGCAGGATCGAAGTTTCAGTACTATGCCCTGTTCTGAATCCTGATTGGCAGTCATCTAGTAGTGAGAACTTATCGATGTGTTGACTCAGTTGGCCCTGCACGCATTTCTCAATGACTTTGGCCAGTAGAGGGATGTTGGTCACTGGTCGATAGTTATTCGGGTCTGTTGCATCCGCTGTCGGTTTTTTGATGATGGGCACTACCTGCCCTGTTTTTAGGCAGTCAGGGAGGGTCCCTTGTGCAAGTGAGACATTTATTATCTCGGTCCAGATCGGAACTAGAGTGTGGCTGATTTCTCTTACACACTTTGCTGGTAGAGGATCTTGATAGTGGTTGTTCGGTCTAAGTTCCGCTAGCGTTTTGGCGATCTTTCTCTGGTCGTATAATTCAAATGTGTCCCAATTTGCCTTATTTTTTGTTTGGAGACCCTCTGTTGTCACAATGGCCTCATTTTTGGGTGGAGGAAGGGTCATAAGGTTAGCTGCTGCAATTGTGAGTTCAACTTCTAGCAGTTTGGATTTTTCCGTGAAAAATGAGGAGAATTCCTCGCAGCTTATGGGAGTTTTTGAGTTCTCTTGAACCGTTTTGGCTAGTTTATTTGACTGTTGTTTTAAAATCTCGAAAAGTTTTCGTGGTCTATTTATGGCACTGTCCAGTTCAGCTCTGATGAATTCTTTTTTGGAGTTGATTATCTTTTTGTTATATTCGTTTCTGGTTTTTCTGAGGGCTTTCAGCTCGGGGGAGGAGGGATGTTGTCTCCATTTCCTTTCGGCCATTCTCAGTTTGCGCCTGTCCTCGTTCAGTGACTCATTAAACCAAGGATTTTTTGGCTTCTCTGAGACTTTTTTCAGTTTTTGGGGCATGGTGTCATTGACGATATTACCGATCGAGGTTATGTAGCGATCCGTCAGCTCATTGACATTCTGCTTGTTATTAGGTGGCTTCAGGTCTTTCTCACACCTATCAACCAATAGTTCAATATTAGCCTCTTTTGTGTCTCGGATCAGTTTCTTGATCTTGCGAGGTTGCACGGTCCTGCCCTTTTTCATTGTAGGTATCGCGAATGTTATGGCTTGATGGTCAGACCAATCACATGGGTCTATAGTGAGGATTGATGCCTCTTTATTTCTTGAAATAATCCAGT
This sequence comes from Lissotriton vulgaris, assembly GCF_964263255.1. Classification (NCBI taxonomy): domain Eukaryota; kingdom Metazoa; phylum Chordata; class Amphibia; order Caudata; family Salamandridae; genus Lissotriton; species Lissotriton vulgaris. The sequence continues at coordinate 82,845,747 of NC_141690.1, read as the reverse complement.
CTAAGGTCGCTCCTTGTGAGTGAGTGGGTTGGTTGCATGCTTGTGTAAGGTTTAGCTCACTGAGGAAGTCTTTAAGCGAGTTAACCAGTTTATCATTGCCGTCGTCCCAGTGGAGGTTAAAGTCGCCTAGGAATATGTTATTGGCATCCGAGTGAGAGTTGGTCGTTATGATCTCTATCAGTTGCTCTGTGAACTTTGCGTTATCTCCTGGCGGGTGGTAGAACGCATGCAGGTTGCAACTTTGATTATTTGGTGCTCTTACATTAAGACCAAGGTATTCACAGGATTCTAGGGGGTCGGATTGGAATTGGCTGACCTCGATCTCTGAACGGTGAATGCAAGCTATACCTCCTCCCACTTTCCTTGGTCTGTCTAACCTGACGATGTTATATTGTGGTGGTACTAAGAGATCCATGGTAGGCAATGATGATTCACTGAGCCATGTTTCCGTGAGGATGGCCAGGTCAATTTCCTTGTTAATGATGAGGGCAGCTATGTCTGATGCATGTTTATTTATGAATAATCAACAGCCCACGATAGGGAAGGAAATATGAGGGAGATTCCCGGTACGGGAACCCCGACCCCCCTCCCCACCGTCACACAACGTTTCAATTGCTCAGAGAGTAAAGACATAACATTGGGAGCACCCACTTAAACAGGATATTGTTAATCGCTACGCATTTCAAGTCCCACAGGAGGGTATAGATCTCCCCCAGTAGCAACAATGGCGCCCTGAGCGCACTCGACTCCCACGGGCCCCCAGGATCAATGGTACAGATCACACCCGTCATGGGATGCCGGGCCGGGTCAGAAAGTACAAACTGGAGCACCCAAGTCAGTACAGGAGAAACCAAAGCCTCTTCAAAGTCACACAGAGCGGTCCGCCAGCCACCACCAACCGGCTTCCACGGGGCCAATTATCCTGTAGTCGATCCGCTGCGAGCCACCAAGGAGTCTCCTAAGGGAGCACGTCCGCAGTGCAGCCACCATTAAGTCACATCCATATCCGGCCGCAGCCCCTCCGCAGAGAGCATTAACATTTATCTCACAAGGAGTGACGGGCAAAGCTGGTGGCGGCTTACAATTAAGCGTTGGTTCAAAGGTAATCAGAACATCCTCACGCCATTTCCAGAGTGTAGTTCTTCGGCCCCTAGGGGATATTCATTCGCCTTCCCTCAGCATCCCATACACCCGGCCGCCGCCATAACTAGATAGAATCCATCAAGTCGCCACCTTCCCAGGAAGCACCACCACGGCGCAGTACAGGCAGGCATAAGAGTCTCCGGCCCCCGCCAGATTGAGAATTGCGAATCGCCGGTGCCCCAGCAATTAAGTAGCACAGAATGCCATTCTCCCCCACCACTGGGTATTGCTTACGGGCCCCCCCAGCACGAAAAAGGACACATTAACATCGTGCCCCCACTGGCACCAGCCAGTGAGCCGGAGGGTAATTCGCAGTTCAATGTGTGCAGGCATGCAATGTACCTCCAGGGAAACAGGGAGCAGTTCCCAAAGTCCGGCTGCCGACGAGATACGCTGGGGGGGGGAAAGGGGGGGAGAAGCAATCAGCACAGAGGGACTGTGCATCGCGCCTGTAGAGGGCTCCAGCGGTGTCGAGGGGTATATTGGGCTCCATGACGGGAGACCGGCGTCTCACAAGTCCGTATGGCCGCTGTTGTTGAACTGGAGGCCGGGTGCAGTGCAGCGCGAGGTCCCGGTCGCCGGCATCGGGCGGGCCGCCCTGAGCGGAGAAGCACATCTTCGTCCCAGGAGCGCAGAATTTCGCCGGAGTCGGACGCCTCATCTCGGCGTCCCCTCCGACGCGCGGAAGCTCCGTTCTCGCACGGGGCAGGCAAGTAAATCAGGCGGTGAGGGGAGAAGGTCGGCGGAGCCAGGACCCCGTGCGGCCATCTTGGTCGCCGGCCCGGCTCCGCCCCCGACCTACTGATAATTTGAGATGGTACAGCAGAGGAGTTCCAGGAATAAATTGAAATGCTAAACAACAGCACGACAAACCTGATATTCACTTATGAAACGAGTAATAAAGGAGTAGTATTCTTGGATACGGAAATTTATATCAAGAATAACCAGCTCCATACCACCATGCATAGAAAGAGCACTGCATCCAACGCTACTCTGGAAGACACGAGCTTCCATCAGAAACCTCTTATCTCAAGTATCCCATATGGGGAATTTTTAAGGCTCAGGGGAATCTGCAGCGAGGAGACAGAATGGAGGAAACATGGGAAAACACAGATGAAAGATTCAAAAGGAGAAAATGTAATATCAAGACAGTCCAATAATGCTGGGAAAGAACAAACAGCAAAGCACAAGAAGAATGTTTGGCTCTGAAACAAAGGGATGAAGCGGTAGAAAAAGAACCAATTCGATTAATAACAGACTACTCACTGGAAAGTAAACAAATAGTGAAAATTCTAAGAAAAAAGTGGAAAATCTTGCAGCTAGACAGTACTGTGAAACAAATAGTGGGGAAACATCCAACAGTGACGTATAGAAGAGACAAAAATGTAAAAGACCATTTGATTCACAGCCATTTCAAAGGAAAGAAGAAGGAAGGTAAACGGCTCAACACAAAGGGTCTTGTGAAATGTCACATGTGTAAAGTTTGCCAAATTGCCAAACAAACTAAGGAAATAAAAATGAGTGGCAACAAGGTATGGGAAATCCATCAATTAATAACGTGTAAAACCCAGTACACAGTATATATAGTGGAATGCCCGTGTCCATTAAGATACATAGGAAGCACTATCTTTGAATTAAAAAAAAGGATTCTGAAGCACGTAAGGGCGACAGTAAACAAGGACAGAACAAATGCTGTAGCAAAATATACAGAGCATCACCACTAGGGAGACTGGAAACAGCTAAGATTTTATGGCATTGACACGATCCCAAGGAAGGAACGGGGTGGAGATCATGAAAAACAACTACGCCAAAAAGAATCATGTTACATTTTAAAACTATGAACGAGGCATCCCTACGGACTTAACCAATCGGAGGAACTTTATATCCTCTTGTGAGCTTCTCATGATGACCGTGAACATAACAATATAAAGAAGACGGAGAAAAAAAGAAAAAAAGAAGGAATAAAACAAAGGAACTATTCGGAAAAGAGAAAGAAAAACGACAAAAAAAATTAATCGGAAAAGAAGGATGAATAAAATAATAGCAAAAAAGAAATAAAGGAACATCAGAATATACAATACGAGGTTGAGTTCAGAAGAATAGAAAATGAATAAAAAAGTTGGATTCTAAATAAAAAATGAGGCAAAATAAAAACGAGGAACTGTAAGGAAGAATTTATTGAATCAATCACTAACCCACTGGAGGGCTGAAGAACACTGATCATAGGAAGTAAAAAATGAATTGATCCAAAGACGATGAATCTTCCCACAAAGAAGGAAATAAAAGTGGGACTCAACTGTATGAAGATCTCTTTTCACCAACAATGAACTCTGAAATAAGTGTATATTATTTTGTTTATTAAGTGCACTTTTACGTTTTAACATTTATTAAGTAAAAAAAACTACATCCCCCAGAAGGCATAGGGGCACACAGAGTTCCGGCAGGAAATGTTGTAACAACCCTTTTGAATATATGTATGGGTGTGCCCAAAAGTCAGGCTGATCGTGAGCAAGGTATCGTGGCATACTGAAACGCGTAGATCTTACTTTGCCACACATCCCGCTATTTGAAGGAGTAAGGAAATAAAAAGTGCAAAAAGGAATACGAGAGTGCCTCCCATTTGTATCTCTCCGGCTGGAGGGATTGTGTGTGCATATGAAGCGGCGTGGTTCTGCCGCAGGGAAACGAAGCCACAAGGATCACTGCATACCCCAGTAAAACTGGAACCAAGGGAAAAGAAATATATAGATAGATATTCATTAGTTCTGCTTAACAAATGTACATAATACTGATAGTTACATTTTTCTATGTTTTCAACATGTATATCAATGACTGTATAAATAAGTAAATCTTTCATCATAACTATTTATCTACAATTGCTTCACTATTGATTTACAAAAAATATATGTATGTAAATAAGTCAAGTGAATTTAAAGTCCAACAACCCTCGAAAAGATGGTGTTTATTTAATGCATCTTTAATCTACATATACTACCTTCCATTATGCATCTATATACCTTCCATGTACTTATGGATCTATATATTTTTTACTTTTCTTCTAATTGAACATATCCAATGCACTACCCTATTTTTCACCCTAAACCGCTCCCAGTATATCCTCTACCTCCACTCTCTCATTCATCCCAAACCCCACACCACTACTAGGACCCCCAAAATAAGCCTTTCTGGACTCTTCCCTACTCTACCCCTCCTTGCATCATCTCATACCTCTTTTACTATTCTGATTCCCCAAAACAAGCCTTTCTCACCCCTTCCCGGAATCCTTCCCTTTTCTATCCCTCGACTATCCTTATCAATCCAAATACCAGACTAACATGGCCACCACTCAAATTAATTTCATATTTCACAATACTAATTCACCACTAATCCTTTATAGGTTCAGGAGTAGCATGCTACTCACCGAAAAAAAGCGCTTCAACACCACATCAAGAATAGAAAACAATATATAAACGCAAACCTTTTTGTCTTTTCTGGCTCTCCACTATCCTTCTCAATCTAAATAACTGACCAACTTATCCACCACTCAAATCACTTTCTTATTTCACTATACTATTTCACCACTAATCCTTTATGGGTTCCGGAGTAACGCACTACTTGCCGAAAAAGCGTTTTACTGCCCCATCAGGGGTAGGAAGCGCTATATAAATGCAATTACAATATAATACAATTACAATATAAGTTAAGTATCTAACCATTTTCATATTCATGTATTCCTTCTGTAGTTTGTTCACTCTCTTTCACAATCCAGTGAAGTATCACATCGTCACACTCTTGCATTCCTGGTTCAATGGGCATACAATTTTTCCTATTTATTCCTACTTTGGAGCTATGTAATAAAGGTTGCACGGGAGCTTGCTGGGAGCTGCACAATTTTGCACTGCATCTGGAGGGTTTACCAATGATAAATTAATCAACACTATGCTTTGTTCACTTTGCACCCCACAAACACCTGCTCAGGTCCCTCCTAAATAATGGCCTGCATCTCTAACACGTCTCTCTGCTCAGAAAATTGGCATAGCTATTTCCAGATATTTGCAGGAAAGAGCACAGTAATCGGATCTCATTCTTGCGGCGACATTCTCAAATGGCTAGCCAGTGATTGTTGAAATGAATCTTGTCGCCAGAAGCCAATGATGCAATTACAATCTTATTATGTATGGTCTGTAAAATTTCATTATTTACCATAATTATAACAATAAAGGGAGCAGTAATATTAATTTGTTTGCTAATGCAAGCTTACAGTTCAATGGACAAATAATGGAAACACTGTTTAATAAACAGTGACTCACTGGCAAGAAAAACTCCTTCATGCAGCCTGCAGGCTCCTTCCATAAAAAAAGTTTATGTACTGGGCTATAATATTTGCTAAATATAATCTCCTTTAATGTATGTGTTGCTCTCATAAAACTTGAATGTATGCAGGAATCTGAAAGCAGGCAATTAAAACAATGCAGTATTTCTTCTCTATGTAGGTTCCCCTTGTCTGATATGTGGTGGATCAAGTTTACTCAGACAAACCGTTGTAAAAAGTTTTTATTGAAAAAACGGAACCATTCTTATGTTTAGAAATTAATTTTCGAATTTCTCAATGACAAGATTGATATGTTATTGACTTTTTTTTCAAATACATGTATACGCTCTTCAAATGTAACTACGCATTTTTGATAGAACATCATCTTGTGCTCAGAAATACACGAAATATTTTTTACATTTTGCAGGAGTCTGTCGAACTTCCAAAGCTAATGCTCTGTCACATCCGTGTATTTGACTTTAAGTTAGCCTAGTTAAACAAATGAAACTGATGACAATTGGATCACAATGTATTTTTGACTGGTGCTATTAAATCAGTGCTTGTTTTTTTTTGCATCTTTTATCACTGAGTTATGAAAACACGATTCTGGATCTGGTCATGTGTGACAGGTACATTTGTGCATGTTTGCTGTCTGGTATTTTGTGGTGCTGGTTATCTCTCTTTGTTTGTGTGCTGCTCTCTATTTGTGCTTCATTATTTCGATTTGATTTATATTTTGATGGTCTCCAGTTTTTGTGTTGGGTTCTTTTGTGACTGTTTTGTTGTGATGTGCCATGTTAAGTTGTAATTGCAGTGTTATGTTCTTTTCTGTATTTTTTTGTGTTATACTTAGTAGTTTACTTTAGATATGTCACCAAATTCTGTATATTTCCAGCCACAAGCAGCGCATGCCTTGAAAGTTTGTGTGACCTCTAACTGTTTACTCCTCCTTAAGGTAATAAAATAGGCTGCTCCAGCTCTTCACTACTTAAGTGATACAGCCATAATGTTTTTTAACTGGCTAACGCAGCTTTTAACTTAAGAAGATTCTCAAACAAAATCCAATTAAAGAGTTTATTGTTCCATATTAAAAAAAACGAATGTGAATATTTTGCAGATTATTTTTGCGTCGGACAAGACCACTACCATTTACAGTTGTGTCAGTTCGCCTTCCTGCCTTTGGTCTGCCGGAAACACAAATATTACTTCCATGAACATGATGGCTGATGTAAAACAGTAATTTATTTGTGATTACTGGTTAAACCCAAATGTCTCACCAAATTAAGAATGCTAGCTCTTCTTGATATAGGGTATATAAGTCCTGTTTAGCGTATAATATATAGGGGATAAACTACCCCCTGCCATTCATCATAAGGTTATTGTTAGTCACCGAGTGGTTCCATAACGATATAGAAGAACAAGGCTGAAGATCAAGTTCCTTTATAATGTTATGGAACTCCAAGTTGACTTATAATATCCCTAGCACGTATGCCAGGGGATACTTTATCCCATACAATACATGGTTTCATGCCATCTTCTTTTATGCACACCTCTTAAAACCTTGGTGTGTAGCTATGAAAGAGCGAGCATGTTTGTGACCTTGAATAATTATTTTTATTCTTCATGGGTACAGACATGCTCGCTAAAATCTAACAGGGATTTGATATATTTACTTTTGCATGAGAGGTTTTATTTTTAAACATTTATTTCAAAAGTAATTACATCAAAAATCTGTTAGATATTTGTTGCAAACATATATTTTAAACAGATCAATACAAGTCAGTATAAAAAAGCTTTAGTAGCTCAGAATATATAGAAAGATGCACAAAAACTCTAACTTTGCTCTATCTAAGGAGTGCAAAAAATAAACATATTCTTTCAGCTTGGCATTTTAAGCTATTAAAGTAGACCAGAAGAAAGAAAAGAAATGTTCCTATTTTTTTGTTGCTTTAAACAGCTGCTCCATTTATGTTGCATGACCTGAACTGTCTTTCACCTCTGGCACCAACCATTGTGATGTCAGAAATCGATTGTAATAAGATTATAGTAGTCGAGTTCTGATGTATTTTCTTTATATTCAATACCTTCTTGCATCAGAAGTCGCCTATTATAAAGAAATTAGTGACAACAGAATCCCATGTATTATAAGTATAATGCAAGCTACGAAGGCATTCTGTGGCCATATAGAAGAACGATACCGAAGGCTGAGTTAATTTTTAAGGTCATGCAACACCGGGTAGCTTGTAATGTACTTTTAACATGCAGCAAAGGGCATTTAATTCCTTATAAGATATGATCACAACATCACCCTTTCCACAAACCACTTAACTCCTTGTGTGACTTGTTCTTTCGTTGCGAGATAGTATGCTTGCAAACATAAAATAATGACAGAATCACTAGGGCAACATTAACCCCACAGAAAGGATTAGTAAGTTGTTGCAAAACTATATTAGTATAAGTTTAATATAGGTAAGTTTACAAAATGCTATACCTCAGAATGTTTAGAACCATACCGATAGATTCTATCTATCCTGTATTGACAAATGGGACGCAAAAAGTAAACATGTTGCTATAAATATCGCGTATAATCTGATTGCTGTTCATTTTTTAAAAATGGATCAAAAAATGAAAAGCAGTTCTCATTTTTGTTGTTTCAATTAGGGTTCTAAATATGCTCAGTGATGTACTTTTGTCTTGTCTGTTGCATCTTGTAGCAGCCATTGCATCACTACTCAACTGCAATAACTTATTACAGTTGAGCAGCACTTTGTCAGTATTTAAAAATCATAGATAGTTTTTTTCCGATATGTTTGTAAAATGGCACCTGTTGTGTTTGGTCAACCTCTTAAATGTTATAAGCAAATACATTATTTGCTTTATTTTAAAAGTTGTAAAAATCAGACTATAAATCAGAATATGGCTCTTGCTGTTTTACCGGCTTGTCAGATATGTCCCGGGTTGCAGTTTTTCCTCCATTTCCTGTGGGTTGTTGGTTGGCTGGGGTGTTAGCCCTGGTCAAGCAACATCCACAATCCCTGTCAGGGTAAACCACAAAAGTCACTAAATTAACCTGTGCCTAACCCTGGGTAGCTTAGCACAAAAAGCAGTCAGGCATAACCAGAGGCAATGTGTAAAGTATGTATGCAGCACACAAACCCCCATAGAGTGAAAACACAACACAGGAAAGATCACATACTAATTTATAAAAATAGAGTACATTTCAGTAATTATTTGCTACCAAAATGACAACAACCCAATCAGTAGAATTGGAGTTATGAATTTTCAAAGTTGTTAGTTAAAACCGGCACCTCAAAGATCAAAGTACCAACTGAGGACATCTAATTGCGCAAGACTCAGTTAAAGTTGAAAAATATGGCTGACCACAGTGGAGCACGGGTTTGATACATGAAGTGCATTGTATTTGGCTGGCTCGTACCATCAGAGTTCGAAAGAATGTTAAAGAAAATTATCTGAGAAGGTAAAGTTCAGCAGGGTAAGGCTGTAAGTGATGTCCGAGGAGGGAGCGTCATCGTTAAAAAGCTGCTGGACAAAGTCTGGGAGAAGATTTCTATGTAGTCACTTCTTTGGAAGCTGAACATCTAGAGCAGGACGAAGCAGAAGACTGAAGCCACAGGGATACACCTTTGGGCAAGGACCACTGAACAGAATTTGTTGCTGTAAAGGAGAAAGTAGTGGAAGCTGCTGTGAAGTCAGGTCCACAGGAGATGAGCCTTCGCAGCTAGGCAGGCAAGTTGGTCCCAGTCTTCTATCGGTTCTCAGAGCAGATTTTAGTCAACAAATTGGAAAGCCCCAAGTTTTGGATTTAAGCCTTCTGGACAACTTTAGCACCATCACCAAAGTTCTAGGACTGGAGTGTCGCGGCTTGGGGGGTTAGGACTCACTCAGATTGGGTTCCAAGATTATGGGAGCCTTTTATGTCCCTGTGGCTCTGAACAGGAGGCCAGAAACCTAGTCCTTAGAGTCACTCTGATAGTCCTGTGTTCATGTGAAGAAGCAGGGACTAAGCAGCAGGGCAGGCCTCTAAGGGCTCAAGGGAGGCTCCAGGCAGCAAAGCAGTCTTGTGAAGTACACAGCGTGCCACAGCAGCAGGCAGTCCTGAGAGAGTCCTTCCACAGGTCATGAAAGTGAACTGAAAAGGGGGTCGGAGGTCCCTATTTTTAGGCCTGGTGGCTTCTGTGAATTAAAGATTTCTCTTTGAAGTGCTTGCCATTTCCTGACTTTCCTGCCCTGGCTCCAGGATGGCTGCAGGGACAATGCAGTGGAGACAAGCTCTTTGTGTGAAGGCAAAGCACAGCCTATGCAGTTGCAAGTAGGGCTGTGCCCAGTTCTGCACCCTCATCTTGCCAGCTGATGGCCCATTCAGGCACACCTAATACCGCTATTGTGTGACTGTATGGGAGGAATTCAGAAAGGCTAACTTCCAGCTACACCCAGTCATGTAACATAGGATAGGATGCCGATTTGGCAATAGAGAGGAAAATGCCAGATGTTAAATAAAGCACCTTCGGGGAACTATGCTGTCTCCGCAGTGCATAAATATGCATGGAAGAATGTTGAAATCATGACAAGTTTTGGTATATCAAGGTCAAAGTTATGGTTAATCTTGTGTGAAATGGACGACTGGGGAAAATCCCCCTTCAGCAGTGCGACAGATTGGTGCACGGGATACGTCAAAGGCAAGCCCGTCTGCGCCCGTCCATGCCCGAACGGGCCCAGGTGCCATGAACCCTGGCCACACCACCATTTACTCCTCAATGGCACTTAGATTGCTAGAACAATAACAAACTTTGCTAGCGCATGATGTCTATGATCGTATCTCAGCTTATGGTATCCTTCGAGACCAAGGGGGGCATTGTATTCCATCCTTTTCTATTCCCCTCTCTTCCCCTACTATTGGCCCCACCACAGCTAACTCAACCACTCTCCGTGTTCTGTACCTTAATACCCGCTCCCTGGTGAAGCACCAATTAGACATATTCATGTTGCTACTGTCAGATAAACCGGATGTTCTAATACTCACAGAGACCTGGCTTACAACGTATTCCACAACAGATATTTTAGCGGCACTCCCCTCTGATTATTACATCTTGACTGTTAACCGGCCTTCTTGGAAGATGGGCAGGGGAGTGGCTGCCATCATACATAATAACCATCTTTAACTGCGCTGACGACCTCCAGCTTGTTTTCCCCCAGGATTTCACCACTGCAGCCGCTGAATTTCAATCCACCATGCTTCACATCCAGTGCTGGATGGATTTTAATCAACTGATACTCAACCCGGGTAAAAGGGAACTGGTGCTGCCTGGGAAGAGATCGGCTTGCTAGGGACCTCACTTCTGGCTGAGCAAATTAGGCTCTCCTCCCACCCCTTCCCTATCAGTGAAAAGTTTAGGGGTGACCATCGACGCTGAACTCTCACTAAGAGGACACATGGGGACTGTGGTCTCTACCAGTCTCTTCCAATTGCGTAAAATTAGGAAGATTGCTCATCTGCTGTCCCACTCAGCCCTTGTCCATGTGGTGATAGCGTTGGTGCTCTCATGCCTAGATTTCTCTAACTCCCTTTATACTTCTCTACCTCAGGTTCTGCTTAACCGACTACAAATGGTTCAGAATCAGGTGGCAAGACTTATTCACAAACAGCCAAGATGGCAATCGGCTAGGCCCTTGTTGTTAAAACTCCATTGGTTGCCCATAGTGCAACGTGCTGCTTTTAAAACGGGCTGCCTAGTCTTCAAAGCGTTGCACTGTAACACCCCAAAATTATTTATCAACCGGATCACTAAGCACGTCCCTTGGGGGCAATCTTCGATCAGCCCTTCTTCACTTACTCACCACTCCGACCTTTTGAAATTGAAAAGGCAGGGAGGCTGCAGGTTCTCTTATATGTACCTAAAACCTTCTTCTTGTACTTGTACTGCCTTCTTTGGAGCCCCTGTGTGGGTATAAAAGTACCAAGCTCCTTCCATTCAGTCTGCTACTTCATACATTACTGAAGGGTGCTGTGTGAATGTAGTTCCACCTCATGAGGTTTAATACATCTTGTTTTTTCTATTCCAGTTTCTGTACCAACTTCTATTCTATTGGACTGAGGACTCTGTGCAGAGAAGGGCGAACCCCTAGCACTGGTAGGCCTTGCTAAGGCCCAGCACTACAATGGGGTCTTAGTGTTAAGTATATGGTTGCCCTGATGCTTTTCAAAAGTCCACATTGATAGTGACCTTGTTGCTGGACCATCAAAGCATTTTTGTAGTATTGCATTGTATTCTGCACACAGGACCTTTTATACAGAACAGTGGGTAGAAGTTTAAAGATTTGCTTTCCATTGAGGTGTTTGTACTTGGTAGGTGCTATACAAAGAAGTGGAGAAAAGGGCAATCTCTGCTTCAGGTATGAAAGAAAACTCAACTGACTTATCTGTGTTTTATTTTTATTAGGTGGGTGCTTCATTTTAGAAAACTATTAATTCACTTCTTGTTCGCGCAAAATCGCTGGCTTTCTTTAGGATTAAACTGCTTTGTATCAGATTCTTACATATCTTGATAGCTCATGCAATCATTTGCATTTCCTTTTGGGAACAGTAACTCTATTTTGGAAGACGTGTGCCTAGATGATCCACGGTCACATGGAATCTGATGAAAGTTTTAACTATCATGTAGCAATTATGTAGCAATGATCATTTCTCTTCTAGAATAGTTGTCAATAGATGTCTATCAGTTAACATTAAAGCAGCAGTACTTTTAACTTAACATTTCTTACTATTAGATTAATTCAAATAGCTCCTCTTACATGTATGTGTATGGCTACAATTTGTGTACGTTTTCGGTTGTCCTAGAAATTTACCCAGATGTGCTTCTGAGAACCTGCCATTGTTGCATGAGAAAATTAAATGCAACAATGCAATTGATTAATTTACCTTATTTTTGTTTTTAAATATTTCTCCCATTGTTAAATCATTTCCCCTTTACTGATGCCAACATTAGGGGTGTCTCCAGTGGTGGCTCCTCCGCTAAGGCGTAGGAGCTTCACCCCACTGATCAAAAGGAAATATATAATGATAACAACTTATTGTTATCATTTTATTTTTCCTATTGAAGTCAGTGACAGGGTGGGGCTGGCCAGAGCAGGGAGAGGAGTGGCTTGCACACCTTAAGTGCGCAAAATTGCTTGGCCGACAGTCCTGAGCACTTTGCATCTTCCCCACCAGGCTTGCTTTGCAAGGAGAGGCGGTTGCCAGCCGGCCCAGGTAAATGTTTTTTTCATTTAATTCCTGCAACACCCCCAATTCCCAGTTCCACCACCCCTGATGGGTAGCAACCGTTACTGGGTGTCTCCTTCGACTCAGACCCTGGATACAGATATAGGTCTTGGTCGTGATTTCAGTGGTACATTACAATTAACAAATGAATTCAACCACCTGATTGTTTGCCTGACAACAGTTCACGCTTGCCAAAATGTGTGGAAATGTGTGGGAAAAAACAGGGCATAAATACTTTTCAGCAGTAAATACCAATTCTGGATGCTATTTTATTTATTTATTTTACATATTTGTAGAGCGCTCTGTTACCCGGAGGTGTCCTGGCGCTGGAAGGATAGACTGGTGTGATGGAGCGTGCTTACTGAGTGAAGAGCCATGTTTTGAGTCCTCTTCTGAATGCCATCAGATCCTGAGTTTGTCTGTCTCATTTCCTAGTACAAAGCTATGCACATAGCCTTACAGCCAACCTTACCGGGCTCTACTGGCCACTAAAGCCCACCCCGCATTTCGGCAATAATGTTCAACAAGGGAGCTGTCCTTTAATGGCCGGTTGAGCCCGCTACAGAGGGCTCCTAGACTATTAAAACATTCCGCCCCTAGATGGTAAAATGTTCTAATTTGTAAAACAAGTGCCTGATGGAGCCAGAGGTGGTTGAAATCTCCTCGGACTCCATGAGGCCATTTTTAAACAATGAAATGTTGATGTTTCGAGCTTCTACCAAACATTAGAAGATGGGGGCACTCCATTGTCTTCAATGGAGCGCTCAACATTCCAGTGTTATAATATATGGCATTTACAGCATCTGTAAACACCAATATGAGGGGAATCTGAATTTACAGGGTGTGATGCATACCCCACACTTTTCCAGAGTACTCAAAATCAGACCCTACTCTTACCCTAAACAGGAGTAAATCTCTGGTCACATGCGGCATAAAAATGTGAGTTCCATTTGTTCATGAATACCTATAAATGAACAGGTATGTTTTTTTTTTAACATCATTTTTATTGCATCACCAATATAATTGTACAGACATTAGAATTAAAATTATAATTCAACATAAGACAAGAGATGACATTTTCCATTGTTCCCCGTTCTGGGAGGCCCGCCCCCTCCTCAGGCGCAGCTCGGCCTCCATCCACTAATAGTTCTTGTGATACCTTACATTGCCTGACGCTATTAGTACCAAAGTAATGATGGGTTGCTTTTGTGATTTTCACCCCTCCCCCACCCCAAAATTTTTGATCCCCAACAGCCCGCCAATTCCAACAACCTGCCCCCCCCGTGGTCGCGCTGTGCTAAATCACTGTCGAAAGAACGTCTGTTGTGGCGTAGGAAGTACATACATTCACTAAGGTGTGTCCCCCGGTAAGGTGACAGGATTAGCAGTACCCAGCTCCTCCACGTCCTCCCGCTCCTCGTCGGCTGTGTCTCGGAGCGCCTGCACCATCATTTCCCACGCAGTCGCCCTCTCCATAGCCTTCTCATCATTCGTTCTCCAGGCTACCTGGTACCTCAAGGTGCTCTCACACGCCGCCCACCGCAGGCATTCCCCATACCATCTTTTATATGTGGGCCCCGTTCTTGATTTCCAATTTCTCGTTATCTCCCGCTTAGCCAGTATTAGCCCTAAGTCTATAAATTTGCTGGTAGTCTTATTTCTAGGCGTGTGTGGAAACCAATGGAGGACCCCTACTGCTTTCGTGTACTGAATGTCCCTATCTGTTGCACTGTTGAGGGTCCTCCCAATCTCCTGCCAGTAGTCCCCCAGGGAGGGGCAATCCCATAACATGTGACCCAAGTCCGCCCCAACTGCATTGCACCTGGGGCAAGCGGCTTGTTCCACCCCAAAATATTGCCTTATTTTCCCCGGCGTGAGGTATGCCCTGTGAATGACATAAAAGTGAATCAATTGAAACCTGGCGTTTCTCGAGCTTTTCCGTGCTCGCCTCAGCAACTGGCCCCAGGTCGTATCAGGGATTTCCAATTGGAGGTCCAACTCCCACTTGGCCTTCAGAGCCGCTAGAGGCTGTAGGGTCTCCCGCAGCATCCTGGAGTACAAGCAGGTGACGGCCTTAAAGGTCCCTGCTGCCATCATCGTGTATTGACACGCCATAGAGACGCCCGGTTCCTGCAAGCCTTCCCCCCAGTGAGCCTGTACGGCGCCCGTGACCGCCGCGTGCAACAAGTAGTCGCCCCGCGGTAGGTCGAACCGCTCCTGCAACTCCTGAAACGGCAGCAGTACCCCATCCTCGTATAAGTCGCCCAGCATGTGTATCCCCGCCTCCTCCCACCCCAGCAAGCGCGACCAGTCTCCTCCGTGAGGGAGGGCCGTAACCATCCCCAACGGGATTTCAGGAGCATACATAAGGCGGACTCCCACTCGTTTACGTGCCCGGTTCCAGCAGAGTCGGAACGTCTGCTCCTCAACCGTCAGATCCCCAACCATGAGCTTCTGGTGCAATGTGATGTACGCCAGCACGTGTCGCGGGGTACCTTCTGCTCCCGCTTCCTCAGGGCCTCTATACACTCTCGCGACCTCCTGAGTGAAGACCTGCAGCTGCGCCGCCAGATAATACCCTTCAAAATCAGGCACTGCCAATCCTCCTTCATCCTTGGGGCGTAGTAGAGTGCCCAGCGCTATACGCCTCCTCCCCGTGCCCCATAAGAACGCTATGACCAGAGACCTCAGGCGCCGAAAAGTAGAGCTCGGGATCCATACCGGGAGCGTCCTAAAATAATACAACAGCCTGGGCAGGGCCACCATCTTAAGCAGGGAGATCCGACCAGCCAGGGATAGCGGCAGTGTAGACCAGAAATCCATGCTCCCTCGCAGAGCATTAATACAACGGGTAATGTTACCTTCCAGCAGAGCCGCCGGAGTGTGATAGATATAAACTCCCAGATAATGCAAACAGTGCGGTTCCCACCGGAGTTCCTGCGCCGTGAGTGGGCACGGTTCTCCTAATCGCAGGGGGAATAAGCAGGACTTAGGCCAGTTGACCCTCAGGCCTGATAACCGGCCAAACCGCTCCAGCAGCCGTCTCGCCCCCAAAAGCTCTGAGCCCGCGTTTGCCAAGAACATCAGCAGATCATCTGCGTATAATGATATGAGATGGGGCCTGTCCCTATACGATAATCCGGCGTAGTGGCGGCCCGACCTGGCCTCCACAGCGAAGGGTTCCATCGCCAGGGCAAACAAGAGAGGAGATAGGGAGCACCCCTGCCTAGTGCCTCGCCGGACGGGGTATTGCCTCGAGACCAGGGCGCCCACCCGGACTCTAGCTACCGCGCCAGTGTGCAGGACCTTGGTCCAGTTTATGTGTCCGTCTCCCAGCCCGAAACGCCGCATCACCTCATACAAGTACCCCCATTCAAGACTGTCGAAGGCCTTCTCTATGTCAATAGAGAGAACAAATGGAGAGACGGCGCCCGGCCAGTCTGCCCCCATCAATCTCGTAAGCCGTCGGATATTGTGGGCGGTGTTGCGTGTCGGGATAAAGCCGCACTGGTCCTTATGAACAAGGCCAGTCATGTGCACTAGCAGCCTGTTGGCAAGGATTTTACTCAGGATCTTGTAGTCCGTTGTCAACATGGACAACGGACGGTAGGAGGATAAGGCCGCTCCCTCTCTGCCCGGTTTTAAGAGCGGGATCATGATGGCTTCACACATGGAGCCCGGAGCCGACCCCTCGATTGTGCCTCGTTGTAGACTGCTTGCAGCTGGGGAGCAAGGTACTCCAGGTATTTACCATAAAACTCGATCGGGAGGCCGTCGAGACCCGGGGTCTTATTCCTGGCCATTTGTTTTACTGCACACCCTATCTCCCCGATCGTAATGGGCCGACCCAGCTCCTCTGCCTCTGAGTCTTCCACCCTCGGCAGTTGTAAACCGTCCAAGAAATCGCCCAGCTCATCCAACCCCCCTGTATCTCCACTCTCGTATAGACCCTCATAATACGCCTGAAACTTGTTCAGTATCCCGGTTTGGGTATGGCAGGGCTCCTCCCCTGTCTCCTGGATCATCATGATCGGCATACCCCTCCTGACTGGGTTGGCAAGCCACGCCAACATAGACCCCGCCTTATCGCCTTCCGCATGCGCTCTCGTCATGTACGCTTTATGATCAAAGCTGCGCAGTTGTTCCAGTTCCACTGCCAGCCCCTCCCTGGCCCCACTAAGCCCCTCCTGTAACTCAGGGTGATTCGGGCGACCCTTCTCCAGATCCCTCAACCGCGTCTCCGCCTTATCCAAATCATCCATCAAAGTCTTGCGAGCCCCAGCCGTGTGCCCAATACAGTGCCCTCGCACCACCACCTTAAACGCATCCCACTCCACCGCCCTCGTGGAGGCGGAGCCACTGTTCTCCTTAAAATAACACTCTATACAGTCTCCAAGGGCCTCCCTGAACAACAAGTCATCCAGGGTGTCGGGTTGCAGGCGCCATGTTGGTACGCAGTTAACGTCCACCATCCAGTTCAGGGACAACAGCAAAGGGTTGTGGTCCGACATCGTCCGAGCCAAACATTCCGCCCCCCCCACAGCAGAAAGTACATATGATGAACACAAAAACGCGTCCAGCCTAACATGTAGATCATGCAACTGCGAGTGAAAGGAGTAATCCCTAGTAGTGGGGTGCAACGCCCTCCATGCATCTGTAAGAGCCCAACTCTCCTGCCATTCCAGCCTACGCTTGGCCACCATATGTGCTGGGGACGCGCGCAGCGGGGGATGGGACCTATCCAAAACCACATCCTCCACCGAATTGAAATCCCCCCCCAGGAGCACCGGCCCCGCCAAATAGCCCGCCAGTTTACCAGAGAGTGCGGACAAAAATGCTGGCAGATCCACATTGGGAGCGTACACACTGCAGAGAGACACTACCCTGCCTCTCAGTCTCCCCTCCACCGCCACATATCTGCCCTCAGGGTCCACCAATGTCTTAGTAACCTGGAAGGGAACCCCCGCTCGTACCCAAATTAGCGCCCCCCTTGCAAAAGCTGAGAACGTCGTGTTGAACAGCTGCCCCCTCCATCGCCTCTGCAGCGCAATCCCTTCTTGCTTATTAAGATGTGTTTCTTGCAGGAACGCTATGTGCACCCCCCTACGCTTGAGGTACGCCTGAACTTTATGCCTTTGTGTCATGGACTGCATACCCCGCACATTCCAGGACACACATTTCAATGCCCCGGTAGTAGCCATTCCCCTTCGCCCATCCAGACCGAACAATAGAAATCATTGACTTTGCACGCTCCTCGACCACGGACTGTCCCCCCACCCTCTCCAAACAAGAAACCAAACCCCCCATTGAACAACAACACCCAGAGCAACCCCAACTGCTCTCAATTCCCACCCCCCCAGGACAGGCCTCCCCGCAAATGGAAGTACCCCCATCCAAACCAACACTCCCAACCACCCCTCAAAGAAAGGCAGTAATGTTCGCAGTCTCCACTGCGATGACCTTAAGGGCCAGTAGGGCGCGGATCGATGCGAAAGGTTCGTGAAAGCAAATCAGTCCCGCACACTCCACCCCACAATCCCCACATCATAGCGCCCCGAAACCTCAAGTAACAGTGTTCCGCTGCCACGGGCCCAACGCCCCGGTGTCCAACCAGCAAGTCCGCTCCGCTAGTCCAGTGCATCACGCCTCAATGATCTCCTCCGAAGTCTGCGGCGTCACAATAGGGCCTCGGGCTCCACCAAATTCCGAGAGTCCCCTCTCTGAGCCCGTGCCCGGGTCCTCCGATTCCGTGCCCTTCCCGGACGGGCTCCTGGTATTGTTGGATAAGTTCACCACAGCCTGTAGGGCCGCCTGCCTCTCCGTCTCCGTCTGCGACACCGAAGGCCTGCCGGTCCTCCTGCGGTTCTTCCTGATCCGTTGAGACTTCTCCTCCTCCCTGGCCTTGGCGCCATCTGTTCCCGCTTTGTAGGTGTCCCACCAGGCCCAGGCGTCCGCCGAGGTTGTAAAGAAGAGTGTCTGTTCATCCACCACCACTCTCAACTTCGCTGGGAAGAGCAGGGAGTACTTAATGCCTTCATCACGGAGCTCCCGCTTAAGGGACAAGAAATTAGCCCTGAGCTTCTGTGTCTCAAACGTATAGTCTGGGAACATAGTGACCCTGTTGTTGTCCACTTGAAAAGGTCCTGCTTCCCTCGCTCTCTGCAATAACCAGTCTCTGTCCCTGTAATGGAGCAACTTGAACACCACTGGGCGAGGCGGGAGGCCCGGGGCCGGCGGACGCGCCGGAACCCTATGTGCTCGCTCAAGGGAGAAGAAGGGGGACAATCCCTCTGGCACCACCTCAGTTCGTAACCAGTTGTCGAGATAGCCCACCATATCGTCTCCTTCGATTTTTTCCCGCAGGCCTACAAGGCGTACGTTGTTGCGCCTATTCCGGTTTTCCGCGTCCTCAGCCCTACGTTCCAGCACCTTCAATCGATCCATCACATCCGCCACCTGCGCCTTCACCGCTGCATGGCTCGGGGCCAATTCCTGAACCGTGATTTCCACGGACTTCACCCTGTCCTTGAGCTTATCATGGTCAGCTTTCAGGAGGCCCAAGCCCGTCGCCACCTGGGCTATGTCCTGCTGCAAGGCGTCCTTTGTGGTGGCGATGGCCTCCAGGATACGGTCTTGCATACGCTGCAGCGCCGACTGGTCCCGATCCGCTCCTTCTGTAGCTTCGGTGTTGGTCGCACCTTCCCCCTTCCCTTTCGGCTTCCCCATCTGGGCTGGGGGCTCGCTGCGTTCCACGCCTTGAGCACCACTCTAAACTCTGGGGTCAAAGCCGCCTCGTGGGATTGGTGCCGGTCGTGCTCAGAGAGCCGGGGTCATCGTCACTGGACTGTCGCCATGTTGTCGCCACCACTACCAAGGGTTCGACTCCCATCCACAGCTGGCAGCGCGCGAAAGGGCCACTCTAGATCCCCGAGGGAGGTCAGAAGCGTCCGCCCACACCTCCCCTCGGAAAAGAGCAGCAGCCCATAAATTGGCTCCGGGCCTGCGACTCCGTCGTCCCCGTGCCTCAGACCACCGCCGCCATCTTAGCTCGACGACTTCACGCCTGAGACCAACTTTCAGATTCAAATACCGGGCTGGGAACGGCCTCGAGTCGACCGCCGTTGGCGTCGGACCCTCCGTGGCACCTTCCAGTACCGGATTATATCAGTTTCGTTGGGGTCCGATCAGGTATTCAGGATATTTTTCAGGATCGGGCGCGGAGCTCCGAGCTCACGCTGCCTACCTCCTCGGCATCCAAGCCACGCCCCCCAATGAACAGGTATGTTGGTGTTCAATTGTACCTCCTCTATGGTATTCTTAGAGCCAGCCACTATACATATAGTTTCTCACCCAGAAAGCTCTGCAATACTGATTTGATTTTGCATTGCTGCCCATATATTTTTATATAACTAAGTGACACCAAGGTGCCCAAATACCTTTGTGAATAAAGCCTTTTTCTAATATCATTACATTTGACTGCTTTTATAATTTTATTATGAATTAATCAGATTTTGCTGTGAGGATATCGGAGTGATGGAGTATCTGGTACCAGCCAGTATTCCTGCACATATGGAAGTGGATTCTGCATTCTACCCTATGAAATGGGGAGTAATGCAGAGATCTGGAACTAGCTAGACTTTGTCTGAATACTTCTTTCCCTTGCTAGGTGAAAACTACACCCAAATGCGCATCTATTTACCACCTGTTTGGAGCAGGTGGTAAGTGGTTGCAGGGGCTTAATTGACACCTGTAGACAATTAGAAGGGGTGGAGGGAGGTCAGAACTATTGAATTGAATTGAATTGAATAAAAACTTATAATGCGCAACTTTGCCAGAAGGCATCATGGCGCCTATAATAAGATCATAAAAGAAAAGGCAATCCGATGACTAAGGATAAGCTTTGACAAAAAGCCAGGTCTTCAAGGCTTTTCTGAAAGACTGCATCGATGGCAGAGTCCTAATGTCGCAGGGTACAGAATTCCACAATCTAGGGGCGAGGCTCGAAAAGACTCTGCCTCCCCACTTAGCTCTTCGCACTCAGGGAACCAGAAGAAGAAACTTCTTTGAGGAACGAAGGTGTCTAGAAAGAGCATAGGGAGTCAGCAGATCTTTTACTCCTCCTGTCTCCTTTCTGGACGGGGCCCCATATACCAGACAGAGGACCTTAAAGGAAATCCTGGCTTCAACTAGTAGGAGCATTTGCCACTCTCTCCATTGAAAAGGTTGTGGATGGGGTCAGGTGCAGCAGGTACTTGAAGCCCTCATTGCAACACACAGGTTAACTCGTGTCTCTAGGTCTGAAAAAATACGCGAGTTGGAATGCACCAGAATGGTATAATTACATTAGGGATACTGCTCCAGGACATCCACAAGGGGGTCCCAAATTTTAAATATTATTTTGTTCTCACCTTCTTGGGACTACTTTTTGTTTCTTATGTTCCTGTACCCTGATATTTATCTGATCATTTTGAAGCACTCTTTTACCATGTACTGCTCAAAGAAATGACAAAGAATGTTCTTGTTGTCAGTAAATTCTGTGTCAATTACTGTTTCCACAAAGTTTTGCTTATAATTGTTGTCGCTACTTAGGAAAGCAGTCTTGTACTTGGCTAACTCACATGAAATGAGCATCGAGGTAAAGTCATTTCTATAATTTAAATGATGTAAATGTTGGGCGTACTAATGCGATTATGTCCATTCTTAAAATAGCACGTCATATGGAGCTCCTATGTTTTACACAGGCCCCTGACTCCACCTGAAGGCAGATCAACTATACACAATGTCTAAACATCCAGACCACTCATTGTCACCGTGAGTCAGCAGATCCACCCGGGAAGCTTGTCTTTGGTCTGTGTCTTTTTATGCCTTTCTAAGGCTATCAAGCTCTTTGACTGTGGTGTGAAAATTAACTCGGTGGTCGGCCTTACAAAGTTGCCATTGCTTGTGGACTGGGCCCTTTCCTACCCTTCACTGTCAAAGGATGATGTCAGCCATCCAAACTGTTCCCCCTCAGAACCAACCTTTGTCTTCCGTCCTTTCACCTCTTGTCCCTGTGTTCCTTGAGAGATGGCTTAGGTTGTAGTAAGTCTCTTTGGTAATGTTGATAGGGATTTCACCTGACACCTTAGCTCAGAGTTCCTCACCATTGTGATAATCCAATCAACAGCCATTTTTGGATATCTTCCTCTTTTCCCCACACTAGTGCCATCCTGGGCAATTTTTTTTAATTCTGTACTAGCACAGACATCACAACCTTTCGACATACATGCTTCTAATTTTTTTGAAAACCGATGGCTTTTGTGGGTGGTTTAACTTCCATGGAATAGGATTTAAATATCAATATGAGAATTGCTTCTTTTCATCCCTGGGGTATGAGCCCTGCTTTGAATATCCACGGTATAAAATCACTTCTATGTCTGCCCTAGGTAAAACTGAACAAAGATAAATTAAGGTAAGCGTGTATGTGTATTTGTGAACCTAGTTCATTGTACTAAGGATGCTTTTCCTACATAGGTCATCCCATAGACACACTTTAATGTGAGTTTCAAATCAGCCTATGTTTTGATTTGTAATTTAGATTTGCAATCAGCATTCAGCCAACAGACCTTTGCATGGAAGGGGAATAAATAAAAACACTAAAACAATATTAGAGAGTGGAAAAGAAAGATTACATTCTGAAAGGGAGAAATAAGAGAAGAAATAATTTTTGAGGTTTGCTAAACAGGGACATTTTATTGTTTTCAGGCAATAGGTGTGTCAATATTCAGCCTACTATATTCATGTCTGAAGTGACAGCATCTGGCCTATATCTTCTTCCCAAAACATCTGTTGGGTTGCTGCTTCTACACCCAATCATTTAAAATGGAGAAAACATTTATCCACATATTTCTACTTAGACATTTAGGTCCTGATCCAAGCAAAGGTAAATCTCACCTTATCTTTGTAACCAGCACAGAGTAAAACTCCAGTGGGTGTCTGAGCACCTTATTAATGGTTAGATTTCTCAAACTGGGACCACTTCTACCTTTCACTGTTTAAGGCCATTTTCTGCTTTGGACACCACGAAAGGAGTATCAGCCATTGAAACCTTCTCCCTTGCTTATGAGTGCTAGCTGTTTAACAGGACTTTTGGAGAGAGAGATGTAGTTTGGAGTTATTCTTCAATCCAGGCTCCAAAGTGCTCCATTTATGCGGGCTTTATTCCACATTTGAGATCCTAGTGATGGTGGTGATTGATGTCAGTGTGGCTTAAGAGGGAGTGGAGTAGTCGGACTGATGGACTGAGACTCATTGATCTTTTTCATAGGGTCTGGTGTATCTTTAGACTAAAGAGGTTGAGAGACGTATTTATCAATGAGTATCTGTGAACTTATTCTAGAAAGTCCTAGTCTTTTATAGTGGCATACGTAAGATCTTTGGGCCTATGTTTTGCATGTTATCCTTTTACAATGTTCTATAATATGGCTAGTAAGTATTAATACAAGAAAGAAATAGTTCCCTTGAGAACAATACAGTAAAAGCTAGAACATAGCCTCAAAGTACACTCTATAGTCAAAACTAATACAATCACAAAAGTATAAAATACAACAAATGTATTGTGCAACTGAGAATAAAAACAAATCATTTCATACCTATACATATCATGGTTACCTACTCAAATGGTTAAAAAGGACATACAAATAATAACACAATCTATTGTGGCCTGCACAATTAAAGAGACAGACAAAAAGTGTAAAACACAAAACTTGTAAAATACAATTGGTACATTTAAAGCTGTCGAATATTCACACCTATGTATCACCACAATCAATTTTGAATATAAACATAGGAGGAGGAGGCTTACATTGTACAAAGAATTGGTGTCAAAGCGTTTCGGTCGTTCGGAACGAGAATGGAGTCCACCTTTATCAAGACATTTCTTTGTTGTCTGTCGTACTGAAGGGTCTATACAGATACCCTACAATAGATATGCATACAATTATACACGCATACATCTTATACTCTATACATTATTCACATTAACCTCAATGTAACCTCATTGATGAACATCTTGAATGATATTTCTATAAGAAGTGCCTTAACACTCGCTTTTGCAGACTAAAAAAGTCGATGTATGGGTCAATACAGCCTCCCTGTCACCAGCTAGTTCAGTAGTGTCACCATAGGGAGAGCTATGTATCTACATATGCACTAAGTAGCGTTCTCTATATCCGCTTGCTACAGAAAGTTCTACCTTAGTTCAGAACTAGTAAACATCTAGGGCCTTCATTTAGATTAGGTCCCCAGTAGGTTCCTATTTCTTCCCTCTTGACTTTAGAGATTAATGGTAGGCATTCTTACCTATGAAAATGTTTCCTGGAAGTTAGCGATTCTCAGCTGTGCAGATACTTGCACTCTTATTGTTGGGCTGTCTGTATGCCAAGGATTCTGAAATACGGTTCTGCAAATTTATTGAAAAGAAAGGTTCTTTAGAATAGTATTCTATCTATTCCTTTGGTATACCCTGCTAATGTTTTAGTGGCAAGGCTATGGGAACTTATGCCTATACTGGATCTACACCTACCAGGGGAACTCGGAACAGTTAACTGGAATTTATGATCTCTATAAGGGTATCTTGTAGATTATTGTATTAACATTGAAAACGTTTTTTTTTAAACGTCTGGAATGCTGTTTTGCTAGCTACATGACCTGAAAGCTTCTGCAGACATACCTGCTATTGCAAGGGCTTGCCGGACGTCTCACAGGTCTGTATGAGAAGCAAAGGAACTACCCTTTTTATACTTATGGATAAAAGTCCTGGCGAAATCTAAAGGGAAGAGCCATACTATCATTAGCGATCAATTTTATCTCATAAAGTTGTTACAATTCACTAAACCTATTCAGGTTTCGCCAGGACTCACATCTTCAAAAAGGAAGAGCAACTTTCCAGTTTTCTTTTACCAACTACACTTAGTGAAACTTACAGCGAGCGCCTGCAACAGCAGGTATGTTATAATAAGTTTAGTGAATTGTAACAACTTTATGAGATAAAATTGGTCGCTAATGACAGTATGGCCAGGACTTTTATCCATAAGTATAAAAAGGGTAGTTCCTTTGCTTCTCATACAGACCTGTGAGACGTCCGGCAAGCCCTTGCATTAGCAGGTATGTCTGCAGAAGCTTTCAGGTCATGTAGCTAGCAAAACAGCATTCCAGACGTTGCCCTATTTAATCTTTAAAAAAAACGTTTTCAATGTTTATACAATAATCTACAAGATACCCTTATAGAGATCATAAATTCCAGTTAACTGTTCCGAGTTCCCCTGGTAGGTGTAGATCCAGTATAGGCATAAGTTCCCATAGCCTTGCCACTAAAACATTAGCAGGGTATACCAAAGGAATAGATAGAATACTATTCTAAAGAACCTTTCTTTTCAATAAATTTGCAGAACCGTATTTCAGAATCCTTGGCATACAGACAGCCCAACAATAAGAGTGCTAGTATCTGCACAGCCGAGAATCGCTAACTCCCAGGAAACATTTTCATAGGTAAGAATGCCTACCATTAATCTCTATAGTCAAGAGGGAAGAAATAGGAACCTACTGGGGACCTAGTCTAAATGAAGGCCCTATGATGTTTACTAGTTCTGAACTAAAGTAGAACTTTCTGTAGCAAGCGGATATAGAGACCGCTACTTAGTGCATATGTAGATACATAGCTCTCCTTATGGTGACACTACTGAACTAGCTGGTGACAGGGAGGCTGTATAGACCCATACATCGACTTTTTTACTCTGCAAAAGCGAGTGTTAAGGCACTTCTTATAATAATATCATTCAAGATGTTCATCAATGAGGTTACATTGAGGTTAATGTGAATAATGTATAGAGTATAACATGTATGCATATCTATTGTAGGGTATCTGTACAGACCCTTCAGTACGACAGACAACAAAGAAATGTCTTGATAAAGGTGGACTCCATTCTCGTTCCGAACCACCGAAATGCTTTGACGCCAATTCTTCGCACAATTTAAGCCTCCTCCTCCTATGTTTATATTCAGAATTGATTGTGGTGATACATAGGTGTGAATATTCGACAGCTTTAAATGTACCAATTGTATTTTACAAGTTTTGTGTTTTACACTTTTTGTCTGTCTCTTCAATTGTGCAGGCCACAATAGATTGTGTTATTATTTGTATGTCCTTTTTAACCATTTGATTAGGTAACCATGATATGGATAGGTATGAAATTATTTGTTTTTATTCTCAGTTGCACAATAAATTTGTTGTATTTCATACTTTTGTGATTGTATTAGTTTTGACTATAGAGTGTACTTTGAGGCTATGTTTTAGCTTTTACTGATTTGTTCTCAAAGGAACTATTTCTTTCTTGGGTTAGATAACCTCACTTCCCTTGACTGTACTAAGGGGTTCCTCTCTCTTTTTCAAACATGGTAAGTATTAATATACTTTATCACCTACTCAGACATCGTCATGCAGCTGAAGAATCTCTCCAAGACATTCTGGATGTGGCAATGAGATTTGGGCAGTAAAGAATTGGGTGGTTGAGGGCTGTCTTGGCATCTTTTTGTGATGTACTGGGGCTGCTGTGAACAGCAATGGCTTCCCAGATGAGAGATCCTGGGAAAAGCAGTGATAATGGATCACTTCAGAGCATGAGTTTGTTTTCTACAGACATTGGTGAGGCATGAATGTTATGATTGGTAAGGTGGACTGTGATGGAGGCAATGATATACCTATTCATCTAAAACCACTTCCTGAGACCCTTTGATGGTGCCAAGCAAACAACCCAGAAGATAAAGATGAACGTAGGTAGTTATGCCCTGCTGGCCATAACAAGGAACCTTACCAAATTGTCTTGCAAAGTGCCTTGCTAGGAGGATCTGGGCCTACTGGAGACCTAGTAAGATGCCTAAACCTCCTGCCTGCACCTATGTGTGGCAGGGTGCAACGTTGTCTCCTTCATATACTTAGAACTATAACAGAATAATTAAAGGAAGAACTTAGATAACCTAGTGCTGTTCTTTCTTTCCACATTGTTGCTCTGTCATGCATGTCATCATTAGTGAACAGATAGGTGGGTGTATCTGATAACATAGAGGAATCTCAGCCTCCTCTTCCACCCACACTGCCTTGTCTTGCAGTGGCAATTTGTGGACATGACCACTCAAGTCAGTGCAGTGGTCTCGGCCTATTTCAACACACTAAGGATGCTGAAGTGGCCACCAGACAACACCAGGAAAATGATCACCCAATCTCTCATTACCAGCAGACTATACTATAGAAACAGCCTGTATGCCGGGATTACCAACTAGCTCAATCAAGACTGCAGACCATCCAAAATGCAACAACCAGACTAGTCCTCTACCTCCCATGTCGAGCCCACATCACACCACACCTTAGGGAACACCACTGGCTCCTGGTACACAAGCATGCACATTTCAAACTCCTCACCCGCACCTACAAACCTCAACAGTGGCATTCACTTCCACCACCATATCAAGCACCTCTGCTGGTCTCTCACTAGCACTCACCCCTCACATTCACAAAAGCAGAGCAAGGCCCTGAAAGACTGCAACACACCAGAGCCTTCTATATATATTAAAAGAGACAGAATATCAGACATAAATTCCTCAAATATAACCACAGAAACGCGTCTACGCCTTTATTTTTGGTTACATTTGAGGAACAACGTGTTACATATAAACAATGAAATAATGCTAATTTTCTGATTGATTTCTTCAAATTAACTGTTTTTAATTACAAAATATATGTCTGATATTTTGTCTCTCTTACATAACCTTGATTATTTTGAACTTGTTGGAAATGTTTATTTTTTATTTTTATGTAATGCTCTTTATTGTTTTATCATGATTTTGTATACATAGGTATGATCAAAAACTTTTTTTAATACAATAATAAATTCTGGACGTGTTTTTATGATTTCTGGCCTTCCCTTTCAAGACTGGTGGGTGGAATCTTTGAATTTAGTAAAATGTGTGAGTTGAATATTAGAATAATAGTTTTCCAAGAGTTATTGTTTTTCTGAAAGTTCTAAAATTCTTAAACTGACTTGTGATTACCGCCTTGTGTGCTTCAATATTTATTAAAAACTAAAAAGTGATCCTGAAATGCTATTGGCCAATGCTGTTTGTACAAATGTTTGTACTGTGAGTCTTCGAAAATCTCACTAAACCAAATGACATCTGTTTCTATTGAAAGCACCCTCTGGTGTCACAAATGCTGTGACGTCTAAGTGGCATGGTGCCCCCCACATAGTGCAGGGATGTTTACAAACATGCCTTGTAGCATTGAGGCTTGTGCTGCAGTCATTTTTCGGGCTGCAGCACAAGCCTCAATACTACAAGGTATGTTTCCTACCTCCTCCACCACAGCTGTAGGATCATAATTGGCATGGCGGACAAGCAACCCTGTCGGCCGGTCTCGTTCCCAACAAGATGGCGGTCAGACGCTCGTCCGACCTACATCATATTCAGGCCCTCAGTCTTCTTAGCTAAGTGCACGTAGCTCTCTGTGGCACAGCACACTGGCTGGATGCCCCAGAAGGACTTTGAAAAATTCCTGCCACCACCCTGTTCCCGTCCACGTCGAACATCTTAGAATGACTGTGAAAAATGACTGCTATCACCCTGCCTTCGCACTAGCATTTTGCTGTGAATACAAATCCTCTTTTTATTCATCTTTTAACTTGATGTTCATTACTTGATGTTCATTTTAAAGGCCTGAAAAGCACTAACACTGCCCTGGCTGCATTTTATTCTGATGTCGACTTGTTATGATGGCTGATTGACCTAGATTGTTTTTAAAAAACTTGCTGCTATCCCCTCTTCCCGCACTAGTACTTTGCTGTGAATCTATATTCTCCTTCTTCTTACTGTTTTTGCTTGATGTTTATTTCAAATGCCTGCTTGCTTTTAACCAAATGCATGTTGTATGTATCCTACTTGTGTTTTCACCACAAGTGTAGTGGTTGATAGTAAACCAAACAACAAAGATTATCGCAGCTTTAATGGGACAACAGATGCTTTCATTCATGAATGCTAGAGATGGGCCAAACAAAACACCTGTGTGTTTTGCTGTAGCTCTTAATGATTTTGAGAAAGGGGCTTGTATCAAAAAGAGATTCACCAATTCCCTCATAGGAAGGAAGTATCAATTTTCTAAGAGTAACAGGAATTGTCTCGTTTGGGAATTGCAAAGAGTTTCTAGCTAATAGTTAATTAGTTAGTTAGTTTATCTTTATTATGTGTAAGGAATGCCACAGGCACAGTGTCAAGGAAAGCAAAATAAAAACCAAAGCAAATACGTTACAACATACAAACTAAAATCAAACAGATTCCAATTACCACACATAAAAATTGAAATAAATTACACAAAATTAATTATAAAGCAAATAAATCACCTAACGTTGCAATACAGAATTAAAGAAGTGTACAATACCTTGAGCTGCGATTTGAAATGAGTGCTGTTCAGTTTCTTTGAAAAATAACACCTATTTTTTTCTTCCTTGTGCTTTCTATGACTTTTGTTCCACAGCTTTGCCCCTGCTAGATTCAGAGATCAGACTCCAAATTTAGCCATTTATGCAATTTCTGAAACTGTTTTACATCCACAAGGGGGTCCCAAATTTTAAATATTATTTTGTCCTCACCTTCTTGGTACTACTTTTTGTTTCTTATGTTCCTGTACCCTGGTATTTATCTGATCATTTTGAAGCACTCTTTTACCATGTACTGCTCAAAGAAATGACAAAGAATGTTCTTGTTGTCAGTAAATTCTGTGTCAATTACTGTTTCCACAAAGTTTTGCTTATAATTGTTATCGCTACTTAGGAAAGCAGTCTTGTACTTGGCTAACTCACATGAAATGAGCATTTCTATAATTTAAATGATGTAAATGTTGGGCGTACTAATGCGATTATGTCCATTCTTAAAATAGCACGTCATATGGAGCTCATATGTTTTACACAGGCCCCTGACTCCACCTGAAGGCAGATCAACTATGCACAATGTCTAAACATCCTGCAGCACATCTTGGTCTGCTAGAAGATGGCTAGATGAAGTTTATCTCTTCACTTAAAGGACTCATGACCAATCATCTGCTGGAGTACTATCCCAGCCTATATCTCCCACCTCAGACCACTCATTGTCACCGTGAGTCAGCAGATCCACCCGGGAAGCTAGTCTTTGGTCTGTGTCTTTTTATGCCTTTCTAAGGCTATCAAGCTCTTTGACTGTGGCGTGAAAATTAACTCGGTGGTCGGCCTTACAAAGTTGCCATTGCTTG
This sequence comes from Lissotriton vulgaris, assembly GCF_964263255.1. Lineage (NCBI taxonomy): Eukaryota > Metazoa > Chordata > Amphibia > Caudata > Salamandridae > Lissotriton > Lissotriton vulgaris. The sequence continues at coordinate 82,815,705 of NC_141690.1, read as the reverse complement.
TGGACTGGGCCCTTTGCTACCCTTCACTGTCAAAGGATGATGTCAGCCATCCAAACTGTTCCCCCTCAGAATCAACCTTTGTCTTCCATCCTTTCACCTCTTGTCCCTGTGTTCCTTGAGAGATGGCTTAGGTTGTAGTAAGTCTCTTTGGTAATGTTGATAGGGATTTCACCTGACACCTTAGTTCAGAGTTCCTCACCATTGTGATAATCCAATCAACAGCCATTTTTGGATCTCTTCCTCTTTTCCCCACACTAGTGCCATCCTGGGCAATTTTTTTGAATTCCGTTCTAGCACAAACATCACAACCTTTCGACATACATGCTTCTAATTTTTTTGAAAACCGATGGCTTTTGTGCGTGGTTTAACTTCCATGGAATAGGATTTAAATATCAATATGAGAATTGCTTCTTTTCATCCCCGGGGTATGAGCCCTGCTTTGAATATCCATGGTATAAAATCACTTCTATGTCTGACCTAGGTAAAACTGAACAAAGATAAATTAAGGTAAGCGTGTATGTGTATTTGTGAACCTAGTTCATTGTACTAAGGATGCTTTTCCTACATAGGTCATCACATAGACTCACATAAATGTGAGTTTCAAATCAGCCTATGTTTTGATTTGTAATTTAGATTTGCAATCAGCAGTCAGCCAACAGACCTTCGCACGCAAGGGGAATAAATAAAAAAACTAAAACAATATTTGAGAGTGGAAAAGAAAGATTACATTCTGAAAGGGAGAAATAAGAGAAGAAATTATTTTTGAGGTTTGCTAAACAGGGACGTTTTATTGTTTTCAGGCAATAGGTGTGTCAATATTCAGACTACTATCTTCATGTCTGAAGTGGCAGCATCTGGCCTTTATCTTCTTCCCAAAACATCTGTTTGGTTGCTGCTACTACACCCAATCATTTAAAATGGAGAAAACATTTATCCACACATTTCTACTGAGACATTTAAGTCCTGATCCAAGCAAAGGTATATCTCACCTTATCTTTGTAACCAGCACAGAGTCAAACTCCAGTCTGAGCACCTTGTTAATAGTTAGATTTCTCAAACTGGGACCACTTCTACCTTTCACTGCTTAAGGGCATATTCTGCTTTGGACACCACAAAAGGAGTATCAGCCATTGTAACCTTCTCCCTTGCTTATGAGTGCTAGCTGTTGAACAGGACTTTTGGAGAGAGAGATGTAGTTTGGAGTTATTCTTCAATTAAGGCTCCAAAGTGCTCCATTTATGGGGGCTTTATTCCACATTTGAGATCTAGTGATGGTGGTGATTGATGTCAGTGTGGCTTAAGAGGGAGTGGAGTAGTGGGACTGATGGACTAAGACTCATTGATCTTTTTCATAGGGTCTGGTGTATCTTTAGACTAAAGGGGTTGAGAGACGTATTTATCAAAGAGTATCTGTTAACTTATTCTAGGAATTCCTAGTCTTTTATAGTGGCTTACGTAAGATCTTTGGGCCTATGTTTTGCATTTTATCTTTTTACAATGTTCTCTGATATGGGTAGTAAGTATTAATATATTTTATCACCTACTCAGACATCGTCATGCAGCTGAAGATTCTCTCCAAGACATTCTGGATGTGGCAAGGAGATTTGGGCAGTAAAGAATTCGGTGGTTGAGGGCTGTCTTGGCATCTTCTTGTGATGTACTGGGGCTGCTGTGAACAGCAATGGCTTCCCAGATGAGAGATCCTGGGAAAAGCAGTGATAAGGGATCACTTCAGAGCATGAGTTTGTTTACTACAGACATTGGTGAGGCATGAATGTTATGATTGGTAAGGTGGACTGTGATGGAGGCAATGATATACCTATTCATCTAAAACCACTTGCAGAGACCCTTTGATGGTGCCAAGCAAACAACCCAGTAGTTAAAGATGGAACTAGGTAGGTATGCCCTGCTGGCCATTACAAGGAACCTTACCAATTGTCTTGCAAAGTTCCTTGCTAGGAGGATCAGAGCCTACTGGAGACCTAGCAAGATGCCTAAACCTCCTGCCTGCACCTATGTGTGGCAGGGTGCAACTTTGTCTCCTTCATATACTTAGAACTATAACAGAATAGTTAAAGGAGGAACTTAGATAACCTAGTGCTGTTCTTTCTTTCCACATTGTTGCTCTGCCGTGCATGTCATCATTAGGGAACAGATAGGTGGGTGTATCTGATAACATAGAGGCATCTCAGCCTCCTCTTCCACCCACATTGCCTTGTCTTGTAGTGGCAATTTGTGGACATGATCGCTCAAGTCAGTGCAGTGGTCTCGACCTGTTTCAACACACTAAGGATGCTGAAGTGGCCACCAGACAACACCAGGAAAATGATCACCCAATCTCTCATTACCAGCAGACTATACTAGAGAAACAGCCTGTATGCCGGGATTACCAACTAGCTCAATCAAGACTGCAGACCATCCAAAATGCAACAACCAGACTAGTCCTCAACCTCCCATGTCGAGCCCACATCACACCACATCTTAGGGAACACCACTGGCTCCTGGTACACAAGCATGCACATTTCAAACTCCTCACCCACACCTACAAACCTCAACAGTCGCATTCACTTCCACCACCATATCAAGCACCTCTGCCGGTCTCTCGCTAGCACACACCCCTCACATTCACAAAAGCAGAGCAAGGCCCTAAAAGACTGCAACACATCAGAGCCCCCTATATATATTAAGAGAGACAGAATATCAGACATAAATTCCTCAAATATAACCACCGAAACGCGTCTACGCCTTTATTTTTGGTTAAATTTGAGGAACAACGTGTTACATATAAACAATGAAATAATGCAAATTTTCTGATTGAATTCTTCAAATTAACTGTTTTTAATGACAAAATATATGTCTGATATTTTGTCTCTCTTATATAACCTTGATTAATTTTAACTTGTTGGAAATGTTTATTTTTTTTTTTTTATGTAATGCTCTTTATTGTTTTATCATGATTTTGTATACATAGGTATGATCAAAAACTTTTTTAATACCATAATAAATTCTGGACGTGTTTTTATGATTTCTGGGCTTCCCTTTCAAGACTGGTGGGTGGAATCTTTGAATTTAGTAAAATGTGTGAGTTGAATATTTCGAATATTAGTTTTCCAAAAGTTATTGTTTTTCTGAAAGTTCTAAAACTCTTAAACTGACTTGTGATTACCGTCTTGCTTGCTTCAATATTTATTAAAAACTAAAAAGTGATCCTGAAATGCTAGTGGCCAATGCTGTTTGTACAAATATTTGTACTGTGAGTCTTCGAAAATCTCACTAAACCAAATGACATCTGTTCCTATTGAAAGCACCCTCTGGTGTCACAAATGCTGTAGTGTCTAAGTGGCATGGTGCCCCCCCCACATAGTGCAGGGATGTTTACAAACATGCCTTGTAGCATTGAGGCTTGTGCTGCAGTCATTTTTCGGGCTGCAGCACAAGCCTCAATACTACAAGGTATGTTTCCTACCTCCTCCACCACGGTTGTAGGATCATAATTGGCATGGCGGGACCAGCAACCCTGTCAGCCGGGCTCGTTCCCAACAGGACGGCGGTCAGACGCTCGTCCGACCTACATCACATTCAGGCCCTTAGTCTTCTTAGCTAAGTGCACGTAGCTCTCTGTGGCCCAGCACACTGGCTGGATGCCCCAGAATGACTTTGAAAAATTCCTGCCACCACCCTGTTCCCGTCTTCACCTTCTGTCCTGCCTGCCATTTTGCTCCTGTTCTCGGCCGTTTTTTTCTGGTCCCCGGCCTGTCTTCTTGTCCATTCCTTTGTCTTTTACCCTGTTCCCTCGTTTCCTCCTTGATGTTCCTCAAATGTTTCTTCCCTTTTCTGCTTTGCCTTCTCACCTTACCCTTGATTCCCTCCCACCCTCCCTTGGTGTTGTGACCACGTCCCCCCTACGACCCCACTTAAGGGAACTCTGCCTGAGGAAATCTACTATGTGTGTGTGTATATATGTATATAGGGATAACTCTAATCACTAGTATATGCAGTAGACCTTTGTACCATCTACCGTTCCTGTGTGACTCTTAGAGTATATCCAGTCATATTCCTTCCCTATGTATATAGAGATAACTCTAATCACTAGAATATGCAGTAGACCGGTGTGCTCTCTTCCATTTCTATGTGACTCTTAGAGTATACCCATTCGTATCCCTTCCCTATGTATATAGAGATAACTCTAATCACTAGTATATGCAGTAGACCTTTGTACTCTACCATTCCTATGTGACTCTTAGAGTATATCCATTCGTATCCCCTCCCTATGTATATAGAGATAACTCTAATCACTAGTATATGCAGTAGACCTTTATACTATCTACCATTCATATGTGACGCTTAGAGTATATTCACTTGTATCTCCTCCTTGCGTGACTTTACATCTTGTACATTTGCAATTTTTTCCGTGTGTATCCTCTTCATAACGCATGTAATCCTAAGTCCTTATGTTTTTCAACTGGTGCTTATGTAAAGCGCTCTGACACCTTCGGGTAAAGTTTGCGCTATAGAAAATCGCATAAATAAATAAAATAAATAAATAACATCTTAGAATGACTGTGAAAAATGACTGCTATCACCCTGCCTTCGCACTAGCACAGTGGCGGTGCGTCCATTGGGGGCGTTGGGGCGTTGCCCCACTAGCCATGGACGACCGCACTGGCAATGAAGTATGGGTAAGATACACATTTTACTTAAAGAAATTAAATCTGAGCCGAGCGCTACCTGTCCCGGGAAAAGCCCGATCGAATCGGGCATCCATAATGAAGTGGGCCGTGGGGGGCGGGGCTGCGGCAGAGTGACAGGCAGGCAGCGCACACAGAGAGGCAGTGGGGTGCTGACAACGCAGAGTAGTCAATTTGTTGACTGGCTCCCGCATGCGTACACTGAGACCTTCCCTCCCCTCCCCCCCCAGCACTCGGATACATAGGCAGGCAGGAGGCCCCGGGGCCGGTCTCATCTAGGGCAGATATGAGCCTGCTCGTGTGCCAATCCTGGCGCAGTGGCGCTGTTCATGCTGCGCCAGGATTGGCTGCTGTAGCAGGATGTTGCCGCACGTGGGTGTTTGCTGCTCGCACATTAACGAGGTGCTGACTTTCTCTCCTGACCTGGGACTGTCGCCTGTCGTGAGTCTTTCTCGAAATATGGGCCACCTGAGCTGCGGCGACAGGTACCGATCAGCGCTTTACTGTTCCACTTCTAATATTCAAGTATCGGCTATTAGGGTAGGCAGCGCCGAACTACACCATTTATTTCACCGACTCTCAATAGTAGGCATACAATCAGGTACTGGAAGCAATGCTGCAACCCAGCTGTGACTTAAATATCACGAGTACAATTAGCCCTTCAATGTTTAATTAAATGGCGTTCCACTTTTAATGAAATGCGCAAAATCGTATGCGCTTTTAACGCACGCGGTAAGACCACACGCACAAAATGCTCGGCGTACACTAGAAAAATATTCGAGAACTTCAGGCAACAAACAAAGATTATGAATGTAAATAATGACGAATATTGTCATGCATCCTAGGACCGGTATCGGGGCATCACCCCTCATCTTTCTGTTTTGCTAGAGTACTTCACACAAACACCGCCACCTGAACTGAACCCTGGAGCAAACTGCAGAATGTAACGACAAAAGCCACCGCAACTCATTCTCTCTCTCCACTCTCGGCACTTCAGCACAGCACCACGCATACAGCAGCGAATAACGCCAGGGCCGCCAATGGTCACGTAGTGAAGGAACGGGTTCAAACACAACGCAGGCACGCCACCCCTGACCTTCCAGATACATTCTCTGGCTGCCATGCATGCACTGATGCAACCGGCACTGCTTCCATCGAGCAGAAAGAAGGTGCAAGAAGGTTGCTTTGTTGTGCGTATGACGGAAAAATGAACCTATGTGCTGTTGTGAAACAGATTGACGTGCTGCTCATGGCTAATTGCATGCTTTGCTTGATCCATACTTTGCATGCACACATGCTACGCCTACTCTGCAGGCTTTGCAGGTGCTGGGTGAAAAGTAACAGAAAATGATTGTGTTGTAATAAAAGTAATGTGGCTCTCCATTGTAACATCATCTTAAATAAATCAACTTGAAGATACTACCTGGAATGGACATTACTTTTATTACAACAGGTTGCCTTCTGTATAGGAGGCATGTATGACATAAATAATTGAACGTGCAAAGCAGTGTGTTAGGGAGTGACGTCACGAGCCCCTGCTCCGTTAGCTGGGGTGAGGAGGGGGGCAGAACCTCAGTCTCAAACTGCTGCTTTTACACGCAGCAGGTCACGTTTAGGGTGACCAGAAGACTGACTGGGTAAGTGTGAAACTGAAAGTACTACAGTAGAACTTCGTATAGTCGAGGTCCGAGGATGAGTCATAGTGTGAGTTCAGTTGAGAGAGAGTCAGTCTCAGTTCTCCAGGACGGACCACCAGTGCGTGTGACTCATCTGCGTGACTCCGACCTCGTCGTGACCAGTGAGTCGTGTTGTATGTGTGCTGCAGCCTAGTAGGACGGTCAAGAGGGTTGTTTCATTAGGGCCAGTGCTTTCTTAGCAGGGTCCTGTGGTCATAATTATCTACAGAGCACTTTGCAGACTCCCTGGTTTAAAATGTTAATGCAGTGTGCTCTGACCTCTCTAGGAGAAACATGAATATTCAAAAAGCGTTCCTCAGAACTGGCATCCTTTGTACATCACTCCTGTTTTACAAGGGACTTCCCACCTAACTTTTAATGTTTCATACATAATAACCTGTTTTTCACTAGTCATTCCAGAGATTTTTAATGAGGAACGCTAATCATTTGTTTGTTGTGTTTATACTGCATATTTATTATTTTACACAAGACTTCTTTAATTTGCCTAGATTAGTCGAGTGGTCATGCCTTGTCCGGTGTGGATTTGTAAACATTGTGCTGTATGCATTGCAATGGAACTAGCACTCCTGAGGAGGTGGAATAATACACCCAATGGGCAACAGAATGAATGTGCGAGAGAAATAATCTTCTAGGACCGCCGGCGCCTGCTTGGACCTGCTTTAAGTTTGCACTGTTTGCTTTGTGTACTGGACTGACATGCCAGAGTTACCGCGTAAGTGTGTTGACCAATCCGTGACTGTCACTGTAATAATATACTACTGCAGCATTGGCATTGCGCTGGCCCCCGAGTCACTCCCATCATTCCTGATGCTCTGCGCCCCCTTCATATTTCTTGTCGCAACTACCCCTAGACAGAACAGAGAAATGTCACTCGCTGGAAAGAAAATGGACATTTCAACATATTTATTTTTGCTCCTTCAACCTTAATATTTCATCTCGGCGTTGCTGCGCCCCTGCTTTCATTTCTGAGTAAAAGGCAGTGTTCAGTGGCTGCCTGTATGAGAAAATCGCCTGATAATGTAAATTCAGCTCAATGTATATGGTGAGATGATTTCAGATGATTTTATCACGAGTTGAGAGAGAGCATTGGGAAAAGTAAACATTATTTTGCACTCACTATTATTGTTCAATGTGCTCGACTACTGTACGTGTCTAGTTCGGTATGTATCATGTAGTCCGGGCCACTAGAATTTCGCGATTTCACGGTTTTAGCGTTGTATTCATAAATATGGAGTTGCCGCATTTGCCACATAATCCGTCATCAAATGCATAATTTCTAATCTGCAGATTTGAACCAAAATGTATTTTTAGCACAAACGGAGCGAAAGTTACCAAGAACATGGTGATGACGTGCTCCCTCACAGTGGAAAGCCCTTTGCAAAATTTACCTTTCACTTGCTAATTGCTGTATCTGATTAACTGCTGTATCTGATTAATAAACTGTTGCTGTATCTGATTAATAAACTGGTACCGATGAGGTGAGTTGTTTTTGCCGAGATAGTGTTACCATGTATAAAAGTGAATTATTTATCCACCCACTGCCACTGGCAGTGGGTGGATAAATAATTCACTTTTATACATGGTAACACTATCCCGGCAAAAACATGTCTGCCACTGTGAATGTGTTGAACTGAACGTGAGCAATTTCCTATGCTCTGTGTCTGTGCTGTCTCGCACGCACTAAGCGTTCTTATGAGCGTCTGTAGTAGCTTTTTAATTTATGTATTTCATATCTCAGGATGCCGAGCTCAGAGGGGCTATTATATTGTACACACACACACAGTAATCACAGACTGGAGACTGCCTCCGCGCGGAGCACGCAGTATTATTTCCTGTTTGGGGCCATTTCTGACCTTTGGCTGTGGGCTGGATAGAGCAGGGCTCTCCTCCAGACAGGCTGACGTGGACAGATGGGTGGCGGTGGAAGTTATTCCTTTCAAATTAAAGTTTTCATTGTCCGAGTTTGTACCTTTTTCCAAAGCAGTGTCGCTCGCTGCAATGGCACACACACACACACACACTGCGTTTGCCCACTTAAACGCGCACCCATTAACCTCTGTCACTTAATTCCATTGCATGCCAACTCTTTGCCTATTTTGTAGTCAAAAGTAGTGTCGACTTCCAGCAGGAAACGTCCGTTTTTGGTCTAAGTAAACAACACATGCATGCCCCCGAAAACCTTGAGCAGTGCTCGTGGACCTCATGTAGGGGGACGCAGTAAATACCCATGGCATGGCTGCACCTTGCGATCCCTGGCCTCCGATGTAACAAAAATCAGTGCCAGGAACATGGGGGCAGCTCGTGGTTATGGGCATCGGTTGGGGCGCCACTCTCCTCGTTTCCCACCATTTTTTAAATTACAGAAATAATGTATAATATTAGATTGTTCACTATTAGTGTTGTTTATTCAAAAAGTACTCATGGTTTGACAAGTGTTATTTTACCAGCACTGCAATGCTTTCCCATGAGGAAAGTAATTGAATGGCTCATGAGGTGGGAGTCATTTAGGTCTTAGGAGGATATCAAAACCCTGTCCTGGCATTGGCAGAGTCCCAGTATAATGTTCTTGGAGCGGTCAGTGCAGCATGAAGCTCATAAGGAAAGCTTGTGAAGTAACTGGCACTGCTTTAATTTAATGTGTGACAAGAGACCTAACCGAGCCAAACTTAGGATTGAGAGAATTCTTATATTGTTTTTCTGCCTGAAGAACATGAGTAGGTTTCTACCTTTTAAACAGTGCTTATTACTGGCAGATTGTCTGCTTGTAAGTGCTGCCAGTTTTTACAGATAGGTGAGGTGACCTGAGGCAAAGCCTTTGCCTCAGGTCACCTCCCTGCAAAGCCTTCCTCCAGGAGCTGAATGGGCAAAGCGGACCGCGATATATAGGTACATCGTGAGAGTTAGTAGGGGGCAGTAACAGAGAGGAACCGTTTTTTCAGTGTCACAAATGTAATTGCATACTGTGACCTCACTGTTTTGTATTGGTTGCTCAAGTTTCATAAGAAGAATTACTGCCACTGCTACTACCACTAGCAGCAAAATGCAGGTTACTTCTGGCCTGTATGAAAGGCCCCCCATCTCTGACAAAGGTTTGGCTCAAAGATGTTGCATGCTGCAGCGAGACAGTAGCAACTTATGCCGAGTCGATGGTCCTGCAGCTGCGACTGAAAGACATATGGGGACCCTGAGAACATATCTGGATGCAAATCCTACTCAGATGGACACGAACATGCAATTCATTCTCACCTTGTGTCTCCCATGTGTCCTGTTTGTACTACCTTGGCAGAGTACATGAACTTGTTCAATAGAAAAAACACCCCCGGCCCTCACAAAAGTGTACATGTTTACGAGTAAGCGGAATTTTAATCATATCAACCGTCACATATCTTGTATGCATTCAACTGTACCCTGTGTATTATGTTGTTCATTCCATAATAAAACTCAAGAAAAAAAAGTTTCTCGTAAGCACATGTAAAATTTGCTCATATTGAGAAATACTGCTCCTCTGCAGTGAGGCATACTCCAAATGATATAGGTGTATTTAATTAGTTCTCCCTTAGAAATACCTTTAAAAAGTAAGTTAGTTTACCAATACATATAACAAATGGTGCTGTAAAATGCACTCTCTGGCCTAAAATGTTCAAAACATTTTATTAGGGGGTTTGCCAGAGGCCACTCTAAAAAATATTGCCCTCAGTATCTGAATGTATTTTGCTTGAGAAACCTCTATGAACATTGGAATGAGCCTGGCCAAGTAACCTTAACAAGGGGCCATTTCCCAGTGGGGCTTGTATCGAAAGAGCGCGAAATTCCAGAGTCCTCATTTCCTCCTGGCATTTTCAGTTTCTCAGGCATAGTCTGTAAATATAGAAAAGATGTATAGCTCCCCAAGAAAATATTCTATAGCTCTCTCAGGAAATAGGTTGGATTTGTGTGCTTTGATTTTGGGTCTAGTTAACTCACTTAATATTAGGTGTCCTTTGGTTAAAGACATATTCTGCATCTGCCAAGTCATGGCAGCCATTTTCCTTATCAGGGGCACAGCATTTGAGGAGAATAGTTATCAATAAGTTCATACGGGCATTACTACCCCTTTCTGAATGTTTTATGCTATGTCATCAAAGCTGGTTGCTTGTTCAGCTTGACTTTTCTTCATGGTGTTGACATCCTTCAGAAATGTTTTGAACATAGGGGGTCATTCCGATGTCAGTCTGATGGCTTGTCAGTTGCGGTCTGACCAGCATCTGCTGCTGCGGTCCAACCGATGCATTACAATGTGTGCAGCCGATAGTGTATTCAAAATGGGATTACCATTAGCTGGAATGTGACACTTTCCACCTAGATTTATCGTTGACTATAGACATTAAGTGAAATTTTGATTGCCTTTCAATGCGCTCCCTGCATCTGTTGGGTTTCATGACTTCCATGTATGTGACTCACTGCTCCCTTTGTAAAGCTCTCTAACGCTTTCGTGCATTGCAGGCGCATAATAAAATTGCATCAATAATAGACAACATGTACAATAAAAGCACGCCATTCGTATCGCCACGGGAGACAGCTGCTACTCATCCCTAACTTGCTCTTTGATCCCCTGCCCGGCCCTTGTCACTCCTGGGCTGTCGCAGTCGTTTTATTAGAGGGTACTCAGGCTAGCACCTGGAAGCTTGGAAAACTTGCTTGCACACTCACTGTGTGATAATAGCTCCTGCTCCTCGTCACCCTGTGAAGGGACCTTTTATCGTGTTACACGTATGGTCTGAAGGTGCGGAAGGAGAAGGCACCAAGGATATTGTTAATGTTTTTCCTTGAGAGAGATCAGAGTTTTGTCTAATGGAAGTTTCGACTCATGGAAAGGTAGCACAGAAGGTTAATGTGCCTGCTGCAAAGAACATGTACCTGATGCAGATCACAAAATGCTGTAAATAGGTCAGTGAGTCACTGCATTTCTCAGATGAATCATTTTGTCACTTGCAGTTCGTAAGTAAAAATCCTAACATACAACAGTGAACTATTGAAAACTGCAAGGTTAAAATTGTACCGTTATGTTTCCTCCCCCCCAGTCTTTGTTTGATTACCCTAATGTCTCAAAAATAAATTGTTATATTTTTATTTCCAGCACCTATGTTATATGACAGCTCTTTAATAATGTAATACCTGCACTTTCACAATTGCTTTATCAACCTTCCTGCTTTCTCAAATTTGCTTGAAAATGCACCATTTTTCCACTATTTTTTCAAAATTTTCTCGGGGGGAAATCCCCCCCGAACCCTCCTTAGTGGGTTCGGGCTCGCTCGCTACGCTCGCTCGCTACGGTGTAGTATGATTATCAGTTTCTGCCCCACCAGTTTCAAATGTCACCAGCCGCCACTGCACTAGCATATTGCTGTGAATACAAATCCTCTTTTTATTAATCTTATAACGTGATGTTCATTACTTGATGTTCATTTTAAATGCCTGAAAAGCACTAACACTGCCCTGGCTGCATTTTATTCTGATGTCGACTTGTTATGATGGCTGATTGACCTAGATTGTCCTTGAAAAACGTGCTGCTATCCCCTGTTCCCGCACTAGTACTTTGCTTTGAATCTATGATTCTCCTTCTTCTTACTGTTTTTTCTTGATGTTTATTTCAAATGCCTGCTTGGTTTTAAACAAATGCATGTTGTATGTATCCCACTTGTGTTTTCACCACAATTGCAGTGGTTGATAGTAAACCAAACAACAAAGATTATCGCAGCTTTAATGGGACAACAGATGCTTTCATTCATGAATGCTAGAGATGGGCCAAACAAAACACCTGTGGGTTTTGCTGTAGCTCTTAATGATATTGAGAAGGGGGCTTGTATCAAAAAGAGATTGACCAGTTCCCTCGTAGGAAGGAAGTATCAATTTTCTAAGAGAAACAGGACTTGTCTCGTTTGGGAATTGCAAAGAGATTTAGCTAATAGTTAATTAGTTAGTTAGTGTATTATTTTTTAGGTGCAAGGAATGCCACAGGCACAGTGTCAAGGAAAGAAAAATAAAAACCAAAGAAAATACGTTACAACATAAAAACTAAAATCAAACAGATTCAAATTACCACACATAAAAATTGAAATAAAATACACAAACTTTATTTAAAGGAAATAAATCACCTAACGTTGCAATACAGAATTAAAGAAGTGTACAATACCTTGAGCTGCGTTATGAAATGAGTGCTGCTCAGTTTCTTTAAAAAATAACACCTATTTTGTTCTTCCTTGTGCTTTCTAGGTCTTTTGTTCCACAGCTTTGCCCCTGCTAGGTTCAGAGATCAGACTCCAAATTTAGCCATTTATGCAATTTCTGAAACAGATTTTCTGGAAGACTCAAAGTCAATCTTAAGTATTTGTTAAGTTTTGGGGGAACAATCCCTCTACCTACAGACAGCTAACGGACCCAACAAGCATTTGCAATGCAACAGGTCTCGATTTACTGAAAGTTTGAGCTCCTGGTAATGCATTATTATTAACAACGCCAATACCTCAAACGTTCAGCAATGTGAGACCTATTACATTGCAAAATCTTTTTACTTTTTCTTACTGCTAAAGGTACAATAGTAATTGCATGTTTAAGAACAAAAACAAGAAAAAAGCACTTTCGGCTTACCATGGCCAGATCTGTTGATTTGACAAGGCTTGTTTTATTTTGGCCTCATGAGCTTAAAGTCTCCCTCTGGCCCACTTGGTTATTTGTTGTGTTGCCATTTTAAATGCTTATTGATTGTTTTCCTCCCTGTCAGGACTGTTTAACCAACGGAGAGGCTAACTCATTTAAAATGTCTTTATGGTTTTTTAAGCATGTCAATTAATGCAATAATATACATATAGAGAATTTACCTTCCTTCTGTCTGTAAAGAGCAATATTTACTTTTTTTCTCTTCTTTCTTATTGATTTGATTTGTTTTGATTTTATTTATCCATTTGTAGAGTGCGCGAATGCCCGGGGGCGTCTTGGCGCTATGACAGACAGCAGGATCTGGGAAGGGCAGCCTAGCATATCGCAGTAAAGAGCCATGTTTTCAGTGCTTTTCTAAAAGAGCCCAGAGACAGAATATTTTTTAATGTGAGTGGCAACAAGTTCCAAGCCCTAGCTGTGTGCAACAGAAAACTTCTACCACCCCATCTGGTCCGTCTAAATTTCGGAACCCTAATTAGTTTTGATTGGCTCGATCTAAGTACTCTAGCGGGTTCATACAGTTTCAATGGGTTTTCAGGAAGTGTGAGCCAGATCCATGCAGCGCCTTATAGGCCAGGCACAAAGATTTAAACTGCACTCTTTTTGCAATTGGGAGCCAGTGGAGGGTTTTTAATTTGTGGGAAATTGGTTCATATTTAGGAATGTCGAGTACCAGCCTTGCAGCTGCATTCTGCAAACGTCGCAACTTGGAAAGAATCTGTACCTTGGCTCCGGCGCACAGGGCATTCCCATAACCCAACCTTGACAAGGCCAAGCCGTCACCACTATCTTTCGTGTGTCATCTGGTAAATAAGGCAGTAATTTTTTAAGCATCTTTAAGATGTACCAAACTGAAGAGGCCAGCATACTGGCTTGGGAGTCAAACAAAAGTTTATTATCAAGGGTCATACCCAGATTTTTGACTTTATCTGAGGGATCTGGACAGTTGCCTAAGCTCTCGGGCCACCATGCCGGGCACCAGATGTTTGATTCACCCCCCAACACCAGAACCTCACTCTTGTCCCCATTCAGCTTCAGGCAATTATTCAGCATCTATTCGCTGACGTGAGACATGCAAAATCTGAATTTTTCTGCCATCTCGTTCACATCCTTGCCAATAGACACCACTGTCTGTGTGTCATCGGCATAGGAAACTGGGGTTAAGCCACTTTTCCTTATAATTTCTGCCAATGGTGCCACATACAGATTGAAAAGGGTGGGGCTTAAGGAAGACCCCTGAGGTACCCACATGGTGAACTGAATGATTTGGACCTTGCCTCTCCCAGCTCTACTGAGAATGTTCTGTTACCCAGATAGGATGCAAGGAGGGCACATGCCGAGCTGTGGACTCTGGCATCTGTGAGACGAGTCAGGAGTGTCTCATGGCACACCGTGTCGAAGGCCGCCGATAGGTCTAATAATACCAAGGCGGCCTACCCTCCGTCATCGAGAACACTCCTGAGTTCCTCCACAGCTGTTAGCAGTGCCTATTCTGTCCCGTGTCCCTCACGGAAACCAAATTGAGAGTGATCAAGCCAGTTGCCCTCGGCCAGGAACCGCGACAGCTGTTTATTTATTTTTTTGTTTATTTTGATAGAGCGCGCAGGTCACCCGGGTCACAATTTCACCAATTTTCCACGCACTGGGCCCTGGCGTGCATATGAATGACTGAGTTTGCGTGAACCAGGTGATTCTTACACGCTACTATGAGTAATTCGGGGGGGTGCCTCTTACACCACTTACTATTCATGTACCTGACTTACCACAGGCACATTACTCCTGACGGATCAGGAGCTAGCAGTGGATAGGTGACAAGATTCCTGAAGAGAAAAAACTTCTATATACCAAGTACGTTTATCCACACTTTATAATGTAAATGACCACAGACACCTGATGAGTTTTGAAAGTTTATCAAAGAGTTTCAGCATGAATATGCCAAGATGATAAGCCAAATACAAAGTAACACATCAATCAATAGAACCAATGCCACAATGTAACTATGGATTAGGGCAAGTACCATTAAACTACTTGGGAACACTACAGGGTATGATCATTTAGTGAACACGCTATTCAGCATCAGTTTAAACTAAGGCAAGGGACATGAACGGGACCTAGATTGTGTACTTAAACTAGGCTACTTATACTATTCTTACTAAATTCACTGCAACCATGCTAAAGGAAAAGGGGAAAATTGGAACACACTAATAAAATACGACAGTTCAATAATATCCTACAGGTAGGGAGAGAAGTGGAACATGTCTAGTAAACAATTGCATATAATTTGCATTTCAAGATGATAGGGTAATATCACAGGCAAGAGTGCTTTATTAAGAAAGGAAGAAAAGAGAGATAGGAAGACGCAAACCCACAGCTTGATAATTACCTAATTTGGAATGAAGACTAACCCTGGCCACGGGTCAGTTTGGAAAGACGGGGACAAGGACCCTCAAGGAATGGAATACCAGAATGCGAGCAGGTACCGCTCATGGAAAATCAGGACAGGATACCCCTCAGGTTTGGGTCAGGACTGGGCTCACCAAGGTACGACCAACACCCACAGCTTCGGATGCAACGCCTGCGTTACCCCTCTCTGCAAGTAATCCGCCAAATACCCCGATTGGGTTTTCGAATTTCCCAGCAAAGTGCTTCGCCAGCACATAAGACTATTTCCACCCCTAGGAGTTTGTGGAAAGTATGGACAGAGTGCTCCGCAGCACTCTAGATTGATCACCTATAGAGTTCGTAGGGTCAGTGACAGGTCTGCTACTCGGACAAGTCGGACAATTTCTCTAAGCTACACTAGGACAGTTATACAGTTTGGGGACCCTTAGACCACCCACAAATGTTGCAAGTGACAGTTTCCCACATTATGATTGGTCAGGAGAGGTGATCTGGACATTGTCACCTCCTAGAATTTCGTGTTCCCATCATTACTATTTAATTTTGCATACCCGCCCTTTGGGTTCACTTTCCCAGGCATAGGAATACAGAAGACAATACAAGTGCACAGTATATAGCAACAGTGTTTCGGGCGCCAAGGTAGAATATGGCTTCTTCGCGATGGGTTCCCAGGCGCATCGGGCTTCAGGAGCCAGCTGGCTTGTTTTAGCTTCTGCGCAGTGGGGTTTCTCCCATGTCACGTGACAGGGTTCAGAGGAGCTTCAGTATGGCGTAGCTCACGTTTTCACCAGCCCCCAGAGACGCAGTACATGAAAAGTAAGCGAGAACAAATTAGAATCATACATAAAAATGATCACACTGTATACCGTGATAGATTTTAACACACCCCTTATTTTATAATATCTATAACATTAAGGTTTAGTGCGAAAAAACAGATAGGCTTCAGCAGCAGTAGCAAGCAGAGAGCGTGGTGAGAGACAAGCGGCCATGTTTGCAACAGTGCGCATGAGCGACATAATCCCTCCAGAATGCGAGTGCGTCACATCACGTGAGTATGACCGACGCATGCGCAGACTGAATTTCAGCAAAGCGGCTTTTTCACTAGTGCAAGCATTGTTAGGATGAAAAGACACACAGGCAAGCCTCTCGGGGACACCCGCGTGTTGGGGAAAATGCTAAATAAATGATGGACAGTTGGATTAATATAATTATAAGTTAGGCGAGGTTTATGAGTGAGAGCAAGTCGCTTTACGTGCGAATCCTTGCTCCATCAATCCCCTCTTTGATGATATTTACTATCATCACTACATAGGAAACAGATGCCAACTTTCATTCTTCCATATCATGCATCTCAATTTCGATGAATTTATTGTTGAGCTTTCTTTCGGCTTCTCTATGAGAGTGGTGATTCTTGGCCTTTTGGTAGATTTGATTTCTCAATTCTTCTAATTCTAACTCATCAATATTTCTCTTCACTCCTCTCTTATTCACAGTGTACTTTTTACATTTTTTACATTTACAGCAGATGAAGATAATCAGTGCAACCACACCTATTCCAGCTATTGGCATCAGTATTTTCCACAGAAGATTTCTACCTAAGTTAGAAAACCAACCACCTATAGAGGAGAGACCTCCGGTCAGTCTCGTCCAGGCACTGTCAACCTCTAATGGTTTGAGTTCTTTTTCCAAATTAGTTATGTTCTTTACATATTTCTTAAGTTCGATACTTTTGTCAGGTATGTAGGTGCAACAATGTTGCGCCTTCAGCATTCTACAGACTCCGCCCTCTTTTGCCAATAAGGTGTCAAGAGCAAGGCGATTCTGTAAAACCATTGATCTGATCGCAACCATCTCAGTATTGACCAGTAGGAATCCAGCAGCAGTGTCAGTTGATAACCGATCCACTACTGTAGACAATTTGCAGATTCTGTGAGTATTCAGAACTACCCCCATTCCAGGTATCAGTGCACTAAAGATATCACCTATAATTTCACCTACACTTTCACGTTTTCTACGCGCTAAGCCATTAGTCTCTTCATTGCTTCCAGCAGCATTATTCACATGGTATACTTTCGGGAAGACAATGCCAAAGTAGCAGCTTCCATACCAGTGATCCGGCAATTTGAAATAAGCCTTGTTCCCACATATATAATAAATTCCGGGAAACACAGGTTCTGACCCATTTTTGAAACCCCAACCTCCAATTACTTTGTAATTATGTTCACACTCGCTGGAACCGATGAATACATTGTTATAATATTCTGTCCTTTCTCTATGGAGACAAAGTTTCCCTTTCCGTTCAAAATCCAGCAACAAAGCAGGAGTAGCTTCGCTTTGCGAGGTGTTGTCCATGTGCTCTGCCCACCTAGGGACTCTATCCTTTTCGTCATTTGCCTTTTTCTGAAACTTTTCCCTCCTTCTATCTGACATTTTTATAAACATCTTTTCCTGCTCTTGCAGAGAACAGGTCAGATTAGACTAGTTCCAGGTCTTTCATCTATTTCTTCTGCCTGGTCCCTAAGCTGGCCTTGTTCAGGTTGGAGTTGTATTTGCTCTTTACTTTCAGGCGACTTTGTTTCTACTTCCTGAACATGTTCATCTAGTTCTATCTGCTCCTGTTCATGCACTTCGTTCTCTTCACTTTCTTCCGCATGAACTTCAACTTTTACCACTGTCTGCCCCTGTCCAGACTCCGGAGTTTCAGGAGGAGTGTCGATGTCTTGGTCTGTCCCTATTTGGCCTACTTCCTGATCAGGTGTAATGTGAGTTTCGCTGACCTGACCTTCGTCCTCTAGTTCTGTCTCACCTGGACTATCCCACTCACTGTCTAGGTAGGAATATTTCCGGGTTCGTATTGGATCATGAACCTGGTCGTCGGCAGGGTACCAATCAACGTCTCGACTTGTGCTCGGCAGTTCGATGTCAGCGAGATCCGGACCCTCTTCGGGAGTCTCCTTCTGCTGCGCTGCCTTCAGCTCCAGTCGCGTTTTCTCCAGTTACCCGCTTTGTGTGGCTGGCATGGATCCACTTCGGTACACCAGCACACTTCACAGCAGTCGTAGTGACAAGGATCACTTGTCTTGGCTTTTCCCACTTTGGTCCAAGGCAACTCTTCCGGGTGTGTTTCTTTAGCACCACCCAATCACCTGGTTGCAGTTTATGTGCTGGAGTCTTGGGCCAGTCGTCAGCTGTCTCTCCAATCTGGTGAGAGAGAGAACGCACTTGGTCACCCAGCAGCTTGCAGTATTCCAGTACCAAATCATCAGAAATGCTTAGCAGTTTGTGTCCAGGTACCCAAGCCTGTCGCATCACTCTCCCCATTAATACTTCGTGGGGACTCAGGCCTGTTTTTCGATTTGGAATACTTCTCAAACTCATCAGCACAAGGGGCAAAGCTTCTATCCAGTTCATTTTGGTGCCATCACACATCTTCGCCAATCTGGACTTGATCGTGCCATTTATCTGCTCAACTACCCCAGAAGCCTCTGGGTGGTATGCACAGTGCAGCCTTTTCTTCATTTTAAAAGCCGCACAGAGTTCTTCTAGGACATCGTTGGCAAAATGCCCACCTTGGTCTGTTTCAATCATCTCAGGAATCCCAAACCTAGGTATCAACTCCCTAAGCAACAGTTTGGCTACTGTCAGGGCATCATTTTTCTTTGCTGGGTAGGCCTCCACCCACCTGGAGAACAGGCAAACTATGACCAGGACATATCTATATCCCTTGCACCTGGGCATGGTTATAAAGTCTGCCTGCATCCTGACAAAGGGACCTACTGCCTTTCCAATGGTACTCTGTTCTACTACAGTCTTTTTTCCTGCATTGAATTGCTGACACACTAGGCACCTTTGGCAAAGCCTTTCCTCTTGGTTCCTGAATTTTGAATTATAGAACACCTTGTCAAACACTCGACCCATTGCGTCCCTTCCCATATGTGTGGGTTCATGTATCATCCTGACCATGGGATCTATCAGACTGTCGGGCAGTACAGGCACCCCAGTTGAGTTTACTGCCACACCATCATTCCTTACTCGGCATTCATTCACCCTCCACCTGCCTTTTTCTTCCCTGTCTGTTGCTTGCTGTAAGTCTTTCAATTCATCCCACGTTGACACATTATCAAACAACATCAGTTGGCAGCTGTTTCCACCCCATAACCCAATTTGGAGGGACATTTGGTGTCGGGCACAAAACTGGGCGATTTGGTCAGCGTATCGGTTTCCAGCTGTCACATCATCATTTCCGGATCTGTGAGCCGCACACTTGACCACAGCCAATTCTTTGGGCAATTGAATAGCTTCCAGTAAGTCTTGTACCACCTTTCCATTCCTGATAGGGGTACCTGAGGAAGTCATGAATTCTCTTTGTAACCATAGTTGGCCGAAGTCATGAACGACCCCATAACAGTACTGGCTGTCGGTGTAAACAGTTATTCTTTTGTTTTTTCCCCTCTTACATGCTCTTGTCAACGCGATGAGCTCTGCGACTTGTGCAGATTTCACTTCGCATAGGTAAGGGGCTTCCAGGGTGTTTGTCAATGTGACTACAGCGTAGGCAGCGCACAGACCTCCACTCTCATGTCTTAAACACGAGCCATCCACAAAGATTGTAAGATCCCCATCAAGTAAAGCTATTTCCCTGATGTCAGGACGGGGCTTAGTACTGAACTCTGTTAGATCGATGCAGTTATGTTCCATTTCATCCTCGGTGTCTACATCCAGAGGAACAGGTAACAACGTTGCAGGGTTTAAGATGTTGCACCGAGAAATTGTTACATTCTCAGCACCAATCAAAATTCTCTCATACTTAGTCAGCCGACTAGGTGTGAGATACTGAGTCTTGGTCCTTGTCAGTAGGATTACAACAGAATGTGGAACATAGACGGTGACAGGATGTCCCATGACAATATTCTCACTCTGTTCTAGACTGACACAAGTAGCAGCCACTGCCTTCAGGCATCCCGGCAATCCAGCAGCCACTGGATCTAGAGTGGCCGAAAAATAGGCCACGGGACGCCTGACCAGCCCATGCTCCTGGGTCAGGACTGAGAGAGCACAATTTTCCCTTGTGTCACAGAACAGTTCAAAGTGCTTGGAATAATCAGGCATACCCAATGCAGGAGCGGTACATAGACAATTTCGTAATGTTACCCAAGCGGACATGCTTTTACTGTCCCAACTGACCGGGTCTTCCACTCCTTTCTTGGTCATTTTTATCAAAGGTTTGGCTAGAGCGGCAAAGCCTACAATCCATTGTCTGCAGTACCCCACAACTCCTAGGAACATTCTCACCTCTTTCTGAGTTCGGGGTAGGTCCATTGTTCTGATTATTTTGATCCTCTCTGAAGTGACCTTTCTGATCCCTTTTTCTATTTGGTTCCCCAGATATTTTACTGAGTTTTTACAGAACTGTAATTTGTCAGGCGACACTTTATGTCCTCCCTTTCCTAGGTGATTCAGCAGGGCGATGGTGTCCGTGACGCAGTCAGTTTGAGTTTTGGATGCCACTAACAGGTCATCTATGTACTGCACTAAAACTGACTCTCTTGGCAGTACTAGAGATTCAAGGCATTTCTTTAGGATCTGGTTGAAAATTGATGGACTTTCAGTGTACCCTTGAGGGACACGATTCCAGACATAGATATGGCTGTCAAATTCAAAACTAAAAAGGAACTTGCTTTCCGGATGCAATGGGATGGAAAAGAATGCATGGCACAGGTCAATGACAGTGAACCATTCCGCATTCCAAGGAATCTGATATAGTATCACCGCAGGGTTGGGCACAATGGGACAGCAAGGTACAACAATTTGGTTTACCTTGCGTAGGTCCTGCACTACCCGGTACTTTCCACTAGGCTTTTTAATCCCAATGATGGGTGAATTGCATGGACTGCTCATTACTTCCTGTATGATTTCTGCTTCAAGTAACCTGTTAATTTCAATTGCGACTCCTGCCTTTACTTCTGCACTCATTTTGTACTGTCTTGTTCTGGGGTATACCGCATTTGTCTTTATTGCTATTTTAACTGGGTCCACATTTGCCATTAAGCCTACATCTTTTCCCGTGAAATCCCATACTTCGGGTGTCACTCTTAACTGGAGCTCTTCGGGTAAGTCTTCAACAGACAAGGGTCTAATATCAGTGTCAGGTCTCACTAACATCAGCTTGTACAAACCATCTTCATCGGGGGTCTGAAGTTCGACGCCTTTTGGTGAGCAAAAGATGGTGCAGTTCATTTTGCACAACAAATCGCGTCCTAACAGGTTCACAGGACTGGAATCACAGACCACAAATCTGTGCATTTCTTTAAAGTTTCCTATAGAGATTTCCATGGGTTCTGTTACTGGAGTACTGATTATTTGATTGGAGACACCCACTACTTGGATTGCTTCTCCCGAGAGGGGTAGGTTAGGAACATCCACTGTTCTCACAGTGGACCGGGTAGCACCAGTGTCCAATAGAAAGGTGAAGTCTTTTCCCTCAACCTTTCCTTCAATGTATGGTCCAGTCTGGTCTACCGGTAAGGAGGCGCCAAGCACACACTCCTTATCCTCCCCCCTCAGGCCCCGTCAATCTTGTTCTTCACAGAGGAAAGAATCGTTTAACAAGTACTGCGGAATTGCTGCATTGCTCTCATTCTCTCCTTCCCATATCTCCGCCCTTTCATTCTGCTGACCCTGATTCTTATAGTTCTGTCTAGGAGCGCGAGGTACTGGAGGTAGCTTTACCTGTTGCTGGTTCTTTCTCGTCCCCTCTTTCTGCACCTGTGGATTTAAACCATTTATAGGGGCATTACCGGCCTGTAGGTGTGGACACTCGTCTCTCCAATGCCCTATTTGGCCGCACCCGTGGCAGGGAAACTTTTTCATAGCCTCTTCCCGACTCATTTTTGCACGGGGCTTCCCTCCTCCCCCAGCATTGGTATTCTGGGCATTATTATTAGAATTCAATTTACTTAACTGCTTTTCTTGCTGTTCAGCCAATTTCACTTGTGCCCACATAACCTTCTCCTTGAGGGCTTTCTTTTTATTCTCAATTTCATTTTCACAGTATTTTGCGTACTTAAGGACATCATCTATGGGCTTTCCCTGCCAACTTATCTTATTATCTCTAATCCATTGGGATATTTCAGGCCTTAATCCTAGCACAAACCTGTAACTGAAATGGGTCTTCCTTTTTCTTTGCCCACCGCGCCCTCCATTTCCCTACCTCCCCCCATTTCTGTAAGAGTTTCAGTAATTCTTTTATCTGGATCTGTTTTCCTACCACATTCAAGCTCTCTAAGTCTTTGTCCGAAAAATCTACTCTGTAGGGTTTCTGAAGGATTTTGGAGCGACTGACATCGATTCCCATTTCTGTGGCTGTGTCCATCAATCTCTCATGGAGCAATCTAGCATTTCGGGTAAGGTTTTTGCTGATGAACAGTAACTCTCCTTCACTGAAGGAGTTTAATCGGTCTAATCCTACATTTCCAGCCATTAGCTCCTCTATTTCTATCCTTAGTTTATAGATTTCTAATGGTTTGGGTTGGGGCGTGGTCTCCTTTTCTAACTCTTTGGTCCATCTGTCCAATTCTTCGGGAGTTACTACTGTGGCACTCCTAACCCCTGCTGTGCTTTCAATCAGAACTTCTTTTGCCCTACTCTGACTCCTGGGTCCTGGCATGCTAGCTCTAGGTTCCCTAATGGGCATATCCATCAGGACCACTGATTCGCACTCGCTTTCTTGATCATCATCTATGAACACTTCTTTTCTCTGGAGTGGAATGCTAGGAGTTGGCATAGTTGGGGTGATAACAGGAGGACGAGGACTGACCATTCTATCCCCGTAAAGAGGAATAGCGGGACCAATAGTTACTGGGATGGTCAAAGAATCTGGATGGGGATGTATCTGGGCTATGGTCCGAACTAAATCATCTCTCTGTCTGGCTAGAGCTTCCTTCTCTCGCTCTCGTAAAGCTTTTTCTGCAGAATTGTCATGCAGCACTTGGGGTACCAAGGGAGGGTAAATACTTGGGGCAGTCGGAGTAACCAACCGAGGTGGGTCTTCTCCAAACGGGCGGTAATTCGGGACCGTGGAACTAGGTTTACAAAACCCATCCCCGCTACTGGTTTTACTATCTGTTCCCGTTCCATCTGTCTCACTATCCCTCCGACATCTCGGATATCTAGAAAACGGGTTTGGGGAACTCAGAGGCTCTGACTCCGCTACATAAGGGGGTGGGTTTTTCATCAACAAATCTTCTAGGTGCTCATCTTCTGAGTCCCCTATAGGCATGGTATGATGGGTTTTTTCTTTGCATTTCCCTTTCCCTTGTTCTAATACCCCCATCATTGGAAGCATACCCTCCACCATCATGCTTTGTCTCCAATGTTTCATTTTCTGCTCTTTGGTTTCTTTCTGGATCCTCGGATACCATTTGCTTACTCCCTTGTCCATCCTGGGTCTATCTCTTTCCGCAGCCTCAATTTCCCATTCTTCTAGGGCTTCGTACTGGGTTAATCTGGGTCTGGGATGCAATTCATTCATGCGAGTCCTCAAGTTAAACAAGATTCTGCCATTAAAGGTACCATCAATGGGAAATGCTAGGATCCCGTCATCTGCAGTATACTTTGCCCAATTTTCTAACCATATACAAGTATGATACCCTTTATCAAACATCATGAAAGAGGCAGGAGTATTTGGTGGAGGAATGATCACTCCTTCCCTCGTTCTAATTTGTTTGTCCGTTTAAAAAAAATTCTTTACTTTATCAGCAAATGACATTTTTCTTTTTACTCCATACATCATGTGCGGTCTACCTCGTAAAATCTGTTCCTTATAGAAGCCGAAGTTTTGTGGATTAGGTAAAAACTCGGGATACCACATACACCTTTCTAAACTATCCTCAAGCTCCTGTTGATTAATTTTGTTTACCTTTTTGCTTCCAATGCTACGGCGACTTTTATTTCGTAGTAACCAATCAACACTGTGATTACAAAAAATCCTTGTCCAATGGGTGCGCGGCCTTTTCGCGAGACGGGGTCTCACGCTCCGGCACTCACCCCTCCCTTACAAATTCAGCTTCACTACACACCCGCTGTCTTGACCAATACCAGCGCGGCACGAAGGGACGTCAGAGCAGTTTTCCGACCGACTCCCTCCTTCACAAGGTAACGGAAACTTTTAACTTTTCCTAAAGTGCGAATGCAAATCTTAGTCAACAACACGCAACGTTTGCCACTGTGCCTGAGTGTTCTAAACAAGGAGAAAAATTTTCTTTCACTACTAGTAAACCACTTCTGTCTACTTCTCATTCACTCCGGATAGACTTCTTTGCCTAACCCCTTACACGAGCAATATAGAACCCGTTACTCCTCTGACTCATCCACTTCTTTCCGGGATATATACTGAGCCAGGGTTTCACCAGCGAACTATTTTACTTACCATTCAAGCCTCGGAGACCCTATTACTCCTCCCTTAGGTGACCCTTACTAGGTGATATCACAATGGAAGTTTTATACAAAAGGACTCGTAGCTATCATTTATACAGATGCAAAAAAAAAAAAAAAGGATCCTAATTAGTGCTTCCAGGTATTCCTAACCCTGCACTAATGACTCATAACAAGTGACCTTAGCAGCTAACTGGATTCTGCTCACCGTTAGCTATATACTTCCCCGGGGATTCGGACTACACTGAACACTTACGAACAATTTTTGTTAATGTAACATGTAACATTTATAGCAGCAATGCAAAATTCATATACATATACATATAAATCCTTAAAACATTTACGCAATATTTAAACTAATGCAATAGAATTTTCAGCAGCACATTGTATTTTCACGGTTTGTTTATCAACTATCCTGTCTACCTATCTTAACTAGTCCTTACCATAGCTCTGCTACCAGAAAATTACTGATAGAGCGCGCAGGTCACCCGGGTCACAATTTCACCAATTTTCCACGCACTGGGCCCTGGCGTGCATATGAATGACTGAGTTTGCGTGAACCGGGTGATTCTTACACGCTACTATGAGTAATTTGGGGGGGTGCCTCTTACACCACTTACTATTCAGGTACCTGACTTACCACAGGCACATTACTCCTGACGGATCAGGAGCTAGCAGTGGATAGGTGACAAGATTCCTGAAGAGAAAAAACTTCTATATACCAAGTACGTTTATCCACACTTTATAATGTAAATGACCACAGACACCTGATGAGTTTTGAAAGTTTATCAAAGAGTTTCAGCATGAATATGCCAAGATGATAAGCCAAATACAAAGTAACACATCAATCAATAGAACCAATGCCACAATGTAACTATGGATTAGGGCAAGTACCATTAAACTACTTGGAAACACTACAGGGTATGATCATTTAGTGAACACGCTATTCAGCATCAGTTTAAACTAAGGCAAGGGACATGAACGGGACCTAGATTGTGTACTTAAACTAGGCTACTTATACTATTCTTACTAAATTCACTGCAACCATGCTAAAGGAAAAGGGGAAAATTGGAACACACTAATAAAATACGACAGTTCAATAATATCCTACAGGTATGGAGAGAAGTGGAACATGTCTAGTAAACAATTGCATATAATTTGCATTTCAAGATGATAGGGTAATATCACAGGCAAGAGTGCTTTATTAAGAAAGGAAGAAAAGAGAGATAGGAAGACGCAAACCCACAGCTTGATAATTACCTAATTTGGAATGAAGACTAACCCTGGCCACGGGTCAGTTTGGAAAGACGGGGACAAGGACCCTCAAGGAATGGAATACCAGAATGCGAGCAGGTACCGCTCACGGAAAATCAGGACAGGATACCCCTCAGGTTTGGGTCAGGACTGGGCTCACCAAGGTACGACCAACACCCACAGCTTCGGATGCAACGCCTGCGTTACCCCTCTCTGCAAGTAATCCGCCAAATACCCCGATTGGGTTTTCGAATTTCCCAGCAAAGTGCTTCGCCAGCACTTAAGACTATTTCCACCCCTAGGAGTTTGTGGAAAGTATGGACAGAGTGCTCCGCAGCACTCTAGATTGATCACCTATAGAGTTCGTAGGGTCAGTGACAGGTCTGCTACTCGGACAAGTCGGACAATTTCTCTAAGCTACACTAGGACAGTTATACAGTTTGGGGACCCTTAGACCACCCACAAATGTTGCAAGTGACAGTTTCCCACATTATGATTGGTCAGGAGAGGTGATCTGGACATTGTCACCTCCTAGAATTTCGTGTTCCCATCATTACTATTTAATTTTGCATACCCGCCCCTTGGGTTCACTTTCCCAGGCATAGGAATACAGAAGACAATACAAGTGCACAGTATATAGCAACAGTGTTTCGGGCGCCAAGGTAGAATATGGCTTCTTCGCGATGGGTTCCCAGGCGCATCGGGCTTCAGGAGCCAGCTGGCTTGTTTTAGCTTCTGCGCAGTGGGGTTTCTCCCATGTCACGTGACAGGGTTCAGAGGAGCTTCAGTATGGCGTAGCTCACGTTTTCCCCAGCCCCCAGAGACGCGGTACATGAAAAGTAAGCGAGAACAAATTAGAATCATACATAAAAATGATCACACTGTATACCGTGATAGATTTTAACACACCCCTTATTTTATAATATCTATAACATTAAGGTTTAGTGCGAAAAGACAGATAGGCTGAAGCAGCAGTAGCAAGCAGAGAGTGTGGTGAGAGACAAGCGGCCATGTTTGCAACAGTGCGCATGAGCGACATAATCCCTCCAGAATGCGAGTGCGTCACATCACGTGAGTATGACCGACGCATGCGCAGACTGAATTTCAGCAAAGCGGCTTTTTCCCTAGTGCAAGCATTGTTAGGATGAAAAGACACACAGGCAAGCCTCTCGGGGACACCCGCGTGTTGGGGAAAATGCTAAATAAATGACGGACAGTTGGATTAATATGATTATAAGTTAGGCGAGGTTCATGAGTGAGAGCAAGTCGCTTTACGTGCGAATCCTTGCTCCATCAGTTTCTCTAGGATTTTTGCTACAAATGGTATCCTGGCTATGGGTCTATAGTCACCCAGCTCCTCACAGTCTGGCATCTGGAAAGATCTCAGATTTCAGGATTTGTGTGAATAATTTCTCCAAAAGTGAGCTTAACAAATCCGGGAATAACTGCATTGCCTTAGGCGGTCAGGGGTCCATTGGACTACCTGAGCTGGTGGTGTTCACCTCTTGCAGAATCTGCTCTGAAGTAGGTGGAGTAAATTGAAACGATGGGATCTGTGATGACTGCTTGGCTTCTTTTATTAGGTAAGAGGGAGCCTGAGCAGAAATAGATGAGTGATGGCTCTTAAAGGAATCAAATACTGAAGATGCCTTATTAACAAAAAATTCACCCAGTACATTACAGAAACCTGACGTCATTGCCTCAGTATTGTTATTCTCAATTTTTGATAGCTTTTTTACTATGCTAAAAAGAGCTTTGCTAGATTTTTTTGACTCATTAATTTTTTGCACAAAGTAGTTACTTTTTTCAGTCATAATCAGTTTTTTATAGCTAGCTAAGGCTACTTTGTACTCTTCTTTAAGCCTAGCGTCGTAGTTTGTTCTCCATTTTTTTCTCGGCTCTTCTACAGTTCTGTTTTAGGGCCTTAAGTGCTTCCGAGAACCATGGCTGCGAAGGAGTTTTCCTTTTGAAAATGACTTTTCTTATTGGGACTGCAACCTGCACTGCAGCATTAATCCATTCCGTAAATTGCTCAAAGGCTACATTGTTGTCTGAGGCAAGGTCTGGGTAGGATAAATGAAGTTTATCTAGGAGAGTCTGAGAATTGGTCTATGACCAATCACGATATATGGCCTGCCTGAGAACTTCAACAGGCCTGCCGGTATCTTCCTTAACTTCCAGTGAAAAAGTAATCACCTTGTGGTCCGACCATGGAATTTGAAGAGTGTCCACTTTATTTATGCCCTGACAGGACGTGAAAATCCCGTCCAGGGAATGACCAGCACAGTGTGTATCTAAAAAAAACTTTTGTTCCAAGGCAAAATTAGCCAGTGCATCCTTGAATGTGGATACCTTAGGATCTAAACTTTTCTCGAGATGTAGATTAAAGTCACATCACGTGTTGTGGAGGGAGTGGACTAACGCGGTACAGAGGGAGTCATTTCACCCTCACTTCCGGGGGCCATCTTGGAGAGCTGACGGTCTAGTGGTTGCACTAGGACCATCAGGAGCCTCCTATTTAAAGTTCACATGGAGCAAACGCGCAGCGGATACGCGCAGCGGGCGCGCCATAGGTGCGCCGGAGGTTCGCCAGAGGTGAGCCCATCTTTGCCCATCCGTGACCATCCGGGGCCTGGGGCCAGAACCCCTGGCCAAAATGTGCTCTATTCCAGGGGTGACCTATTGCAGCTTAACTTGGGCAAGTCTCATCTTGAGCCGGCTACTATACATCGGCTGGCTTGTGAGGGCTTGCTAATTTCACCTAGTAGCATTAGAGGGCGGCAGCGCGCTTCTAACATCTATACCCTGAGCTATGGCCTGCTGAATACACGCTCTTTGCAGAGCCATAAGATGGAGGTCTTCACACTTTTGGAAGACGGGGAGTTAGACGTCCTTGCGCTCACCGAAACATGGTTGGAGGATTGTTCGGCGCCAGATTTAGTGGCGGCCCTTCCAGACAATTATCTGGCAGTTCATTTCAACAGGGAGGGAGCCAAGAGAGGAGGGGGAGTAGCCCTTTTTTATAAGACACTCCTCCGCGCCGAAAGGTTTCTCTCCGAAACCCTCGGGGGAGCAGAGGTTATGGGGGTTAAGCTTAGGCGGGGAGCGGTTTGTGTGGTGTTCTTGGTGGTATATCGGCCACCTTGGGCGTCGCCAGACTTCCCGACCCTCTTTACGAGACTGGTCCAGGACCTGCGCACAAGATATGATAAAATGGTTGTTGTCGGGGACTTCAACTATCATTGGGAAAAATCCCCCAAAGAGGGACAAGCATTACAGATCGAGGAGGCGATCTCCTCCTTAGGTCTTACCCAACAGGTCAAGGGACCGACACATGAGAAAGGACATGTGCTCGACTTAGTCTGGACTACCATGCCAGCCCAGGGTGCTACGGAAATTCTTCCCTGTGCATGGTCTGACCATTCTTTAATAAAGGGTAGACTCTTATTGAGGGGCCACCTGCCCAAACCTGGGGAGGGCTGGAAAATGGCCCGGAAATGGAGAAATCTTGATGGGGATAAATTGGTACACCTCTTGGAACACCCCCCTGCAGCAAAAGAGCAGGATGTCAACGTTGATGTCCTGTGTGGTCACCTCCAGCATAAACTGGGGAGTGCCATTGATGTGGTGGCACCTCTTCGCAGGGTGAAGAAGGTGGCGAGAGGAGCTGGGGCTCCTTGGTACAATGATTCCCTAAGGGAGATGAAACGTGGGGTTAGGAAGAAAGAACGGGCATGGCGTAAAAAATATGACGCCATTGCCAAACAAGAATACGTCTCATCCTTAGCTCATTATAAACTAGCCATACAATCTAGGAAGGCTGCGTTCTTCGAGGAAAGAATAGCTGCAGCAAGAAATCCGCAAAAGGAAATCTTTCGGGTCCTGGCGGAGCTCAGGGTAAATAAAGAGCAAAGTCCCGAGTTCACTCAGGAGGACTGTCAGAGGTTTCAGGACTTCTTCGTAAAGAAGATATCCGATATTTTGGACGAAATTGCTGCAACTACACCCCTCGAATGTCCTTGCCTACCGGACCTTACCGCCCCATTAAACATCTCACCATTAGCTGAGTTCTCCCCAATTTCTAAACAGGAACTATTTAAAATCATAGACCGAGTTAAATCGGGTTCCTTGGTGGATCCATGCCCTCCTGACGTATTCAAGTTGGCAGTACCAGGAATTGAGGAAGAGGTTCTGCATTTATTGAACACTTCGCTCCGTACAGGACAGATCCCTCTAGCTTTTAAAGAGGCTCGTCTGATTCCTTTACTGAAAAAACCTGGTTCGGACACGAAGTGTCTGAAAAACTTTCGGCCCATCTCTCAGTTGCCTTTTTTGGCTAAAGTGATTGAGCAGCATGTGTTAGCTCTACTCTCGGGCCATCTAGAGAGTAACAACTTGCTGGAGACCAATCAGGCAGGGTTCCGTGCTAATCATAGCACGGAACTAGTTATGTTATCCATCCTAGATGAGCTAAGAACTCGGGCTGACGTAAAAACACCGAGCGCCCTGATACTACTGGATCTCTCCGCGGCGTTTGATACCGTGTGTCACAAACAGCTTCTGTCGCGGTTGAGATCCTTTGGCATCATGGGTACAGCACATGCATGGCTTACATCATTCTTGCAGGGTAGGACACAACGAGTACAGCTGGGAGATTTACTTTCCACCTCTGCTCCGATCACCTGCGGGGTCCCACAGGGCTCTGCCTTGTCACCCCTACTTTTTAATATCTACCTGCAGCCACTAATCGCCCTCCTGAATAGGATGGACTGCCTAGTGTACAACTACGCCAATGATACCCAGATAATCATCCAGCTGGATGATGGCCGGGGAGCATCCACTAGGCTGCAGGACATACTGAAAGCCACGGTCAACTGGATGTCCGAGAACTCTTTGAAAGTCAACCCGGATAAGACGGAAGTGTTGCCCATTTCTATCTCGGGCAACCCTTGGAGTGAGAAATTTTGGCCTATGGAGCTGGGTACACCACCAAAACCAGCATCCGCAGTCAAAAGTTTAGGCCTATAAGTGGATAACAAATTATCCATGGAAAAACAAGTTACCACGGTAGTGGGTACCTGCATAGGCCTTCTAAGACAACTAAGGAAGATCTCTGCCTTACTTTCATTCCCTACTCTGAGACACGTGGTCTCAGCCACAATTCTGGCTAGGCTGGACTACGGGAACTCCCTATACATAGGTTTGCCCCAGCGGCTGCTGGACAAACTACAGGGGGTTATGAATGATGCAGCGAGGCTGATCTATAAAAAACCCAGGACTGCTCATTCCTCTCCCCTGATGCAGGAGTTGCACTGGATCCCAATTCGTCAGAGGATTGTCTTTAAAGGATTGTGTATCGCTAACAAGGCTCTGTATGGCAAAGCACCAAAATATCTGAAATCCCGACTCTCCCCCTACACACCGGGTAGGACTTTGCGCTCGTCGGACGCTACTCTTCTGTCCCAATCCCGTTTCAAATTGACCACGGGGGGGGGGTCGTGCGTTTTCCAACACGCTCCCAGCCTTATGGAACAAACTGGCCCCAGAACTCAGGAAGGAAAGTAACTTACTATCCTTCAGAAAAAAACTAAAAACTGTACTGTTTAAACAAGCATGGAACAGACCTTAAGTGCACAGGTGGGTTCAAGTGAATGTAACATCTCACCACGTAAATCTGGACAAACAGCGCTTAGAGACCCCGGTGGTTATAACGCGTGATATAAATTAAATAAATAAATAAATAAAGTCTCCCAGTATGGTAAAGTCAGGGCCTGTCACACTCGATTCTAAAAATTGACTTAATAAATCAATCAGAGGTGTTTTGGCACTGGGCTACAAGTGGGTTACAAGTGTAACTATGTTTACTATATAAGATTTTAAGAATGGTCAAAAGAAAAACAATTAATACAGGGGTGTGAATTGGCTTGTGGGAAATTATTTGCATACAGGAGTAACATGTCTTCTGAACAGTTAAAGATGTATTCCTGACTTTAGCCAATTATTAATAGGGCAAGGACAATTTAAATTTAGCACAAAGTTTTCATAAGTTTAAAAAACTCCCATGTTATGATGTCATCCATCTTACTAAATCAAAATGAGCTCCACCTCAAGGAATGTGGGCTCCAATACCATCAACATTTGCAGTGGTTGGGGAACTCTGTTAACTTCGAGGGTTCAAATCTAGACCCGACTTTTGTTTAGAAGCTCTTTTTAACGTTCCTGGACACCAAGGGATGAACGGCTATGTACAGGACACATTCATGCCTGGCAAACAGACCTAAACAAACCTAAACAGGAGTATACATCAAACATCTGTTTACAGAAAAATAGGCCAAGGTAAACTACAAATCATGCACTGGAAAATTTATACCAGAGCTGTTTGTAACAGCAAAAGAAGCTTTTGCAATGATGTGAAGAAAAAAGCAACCCCTTTGCCTTTCCGTTCAAAGAATGTGTGTGGCTATTTTATGTCTAGGGAAACACTTAATTCAGACCCAATAAAATACCCAATCCTAACCTTGCCCAACTAATCTCACCAGATATAGCGATATGGGGATATGGCTATTTAGCGTATGAGCATGAACCACTGAGACATAATGTCAGCTACATTACTTCTCATTTGCTCCTGCTCGTACAATACCCATATTTGGCGAGACTGGGGTAGCAAACTTGCGACTAAGGGGCAGGTTACGATGAGTGTCGGAAAACCTCCAACCTCAGATCAGAGAGTATCTAACACTCATTGTCGGTTTCAATTCCATCTAGCTGATTATGTAACAGCTTGTAGGAATTGAAACCAGCCGGCTGGCTTCCAATGAGCTCCAGGAGCCCGCCTACCAGTCGGAAACCGGCCCATAATCCAAATGGAAGGCGTTTCCGCCTTCTAGATTACGGTGCACAGTTTCTGGCAGGGTTTTCATGCCGGCCTTTCCAACATGGAATCCTTCTTGGAAAGCGTATTTGGGGGCCCCTAGCATGGCCCCCTTCTGTTTTTGGCCTCTGGTTGGGTGCCAAGGATCTCTGCACCTAGTGGCAGGCACCTTGAGGTTCCTGCCACGGAGTGCAGGGATGAACACAGACTCCCATTCGTCTATGTAAACCGGCCTAAACACAAGCCCCCATAGAAGAATGGAAGCAGGCGACCGCACCATGGGCCCGATGTAGGTAATTTTTTTTTACCGGTTCATAAATACCGAACGATACCGAATCGGTATTTCTGAACCGGAAAATGCAATGTAGGTAAAAAGTCGGAACACAATACCGATTCGGTACCAATCGGTATCCAAAATCGGTAAATACCAAACCGGTATTGTCCGATTCGGAAAACTCCGATTCAGTAACACCCATACACTGCAATGGACCTACAGTCCCATAGGAATGAATGGGAGTTACCGAATCGGAGAATACCGAATCGGGCATTACCGAATCGGTATTTACCGATTCGGTAAAATCCGCTCTGGAAAATTCAAAAACAGACATGTGAGCACAGTGAACCAATCAGGGAGACCCACCACACCCAACAACAAAGCCTCAGGGAATCCAACCAATCAGAAGCAAGTACCACACCCCAGTACCTGTAGCAGGCCACACCCATGCTGGTTCAGAGCAACAGAAGAGCAGAGAAAGAGCTGGAGGTGAGACAGAGGAGCAGGCTGCACTGAGCCCAGCACAGCAAACACATGGAGGGCCAGGAGGCACAGAAGGATGGAGGTGACAGGAAGAGAAAAATCAAATTCAGCCCCACAGAGCTCCAGGTGCTGGTGGAGGAGGTCGTGCAGCACTACAGTCAGCTGTTTGGGAGGCATTCACTGCAAGTACCAGAGTCCATCAAGAGGAGCACCTGGCTGGCAATACAGAGCAAGGTGAATGCGCTGGGAGTGACTCACCGTGGAATAGATGACATGAAAAAAAGGTGGTATGATCTGAGGATCACCACCAAAAAGAAGCTTGCCAGCCAGAGGAAGGAATCAGGACTCACAGGTGGGGGGAGTAACCGTGCACCACGCCTGACTGAATTGGAGCAGCTTGTTGAATCCACCATGGAGTCAGAGAGCATACATGGGATCGGGGATGCAGATAGCACAGACAGAGCTGCAAGGAAGAAAGGTAAGATGCATGTCAATGCACCCCACACATTCCCTGTCCCCTTCCCCAATGTAGGTGAATCACTCACAATCCAGTACACATCACAGTAGTCAGCAGCAATGCATCATGGTAGTTGTAGGCGTAGACATAAACATAAAAGCTGCCAATAATGAACACAGCATGCCATTTCACACACACCAAACACAACCAGTTGAGTGACAGATTAATGTGTAGCAGGAATATGTGTGATGAGAACACACATCTGATCATTTTCCATGTCTCTCCACAGGAGAGACATCGCACAGAGCAGCGCAGGGAGGAGAGTCAAGAGCACCAACAATGGCACAGACAGAAAAAAGCACAGACACTGCAGGACCTAGCACTGTCCATGAGGACACGGAGACCACGCAAGCACCCACACCAACAGAGGAAGACGCCAATGCACAGGCACTGTCACCCCTCCTTTTCGAGACACAGCCAGCAGCACCACCTGCAGGTGCCACAACACCGAGCTCCGGTTCCCCAGTGCTTGTGAGGCCAAGGAGGCAGGACGTACTGCCATTGCACATAATGGACAGCTCTGATGAGGAAGTGCTGCAGGCACCCAGACCAAGCACACCACCACCGGCTAGCAACGCAGGCCAACAGGGGTCAATGGGGAGTGGCGGTGAAAGAGACCGTGGCCGTAGGGCAAATCAGCAGGATGAGGGGCAGTATGAGCAGGGCGTATTTGCCGGCCTGGAAGCCACAATGGTGAGGGTGCAACGCATACAGGCAAAGGGTATCCTGGCCGTGCATAGACAGGTGCGCATCCTTAACAAAAGGATGTCTGACATCGATCGGGGGATAGGTGCCATGGCGAAGGGAATGGAGGCCATGGGCAAAGGAATGGAGTCAATGGGCAAAGGAATGGAGTCAATGGGAAAAGGAATTGAGTCCATGGCAGAGCGGGTAAGGGACATGGGAGCGCGCATGGGCACCCTCTGTGACACTCTGGAGAATGACCACCAGGAAAGGCGCAGGTACAGGCGCAAGGTACAGGAGCTGAGTCAGTCCATTGACCGTCTGGCTACCTCTAATACACTGCTATGCCGCCGGTCTGTGGCCATGCAGAGTAAAATTGTTCACTGCTGCAGTGACATGTCCAGGGGGATGAGGAGGGTGACCTCTGCCATGGAGGTATTGCTGACACAGCAGACAGCCACTGCTGGGGGTACGTGTGTACTGGACACGGAGGAGTCCACAAGCAGGAGTGAGGCAAGCACACCAGTGCAGGACATTCGTCGGAGCAGCAGACTCAATGCTGATGACACGGTTCCCACTGCGCAGGTTGAACCCCAGCCCCGTGGCTCACTCCACAACACACGCAAGCGCAAGCATTGAGGGAATGTAACATTAAAGGGACTGCTCATAGTGAATTCAACTTTGGCAACCCAGTGTGCATGGTGAATTTATTTTTGTTTTTTTGTGGTCTAGAATAGTGCAGTTGTGCACATTAAAGTTAGTATTACAAGACATGGACATGCTTGTGTGTCTTCTGTGATTCAAAAGTATCTATTGGTTATTTCTGCGCGTCGCAGTCTTCCATCTGTTGCAGGTGCTGCTCCTGCTGCAGCGTAATCGCCTTGTTCAGGCACGTCATCTATGTCCTCATGATAGGTTATTTCGATGTCTGTGCCCTCCTTTGTTGCAAGATTGTGCAGCCTGGCGCAGGTGGCTATTATCTTGCAATAGGTAATTGGTGTATATTGGCGTGCACCCCCACTCTTATGGAGGCACCTGAATCTGCTTTTCAGAAGTCAGAATGTGCATTCAACAACGCTACGTGTTCTTCGGTGTGCCATGTTGTATCTCCTTTCTCTCATGTTGGATGGGTTCAGGTACGGGGTGAGTACAAATGACCGTAGGTCATATGCACTGTCACCTAGGTGGGTAATGAGAATTGTATTAGTCGCATACTCTCAATGTTTCCTTCAGCATGGACTATCATGTTGTCTTGCACATACTTACCCAGCAGGTATCCATCACCAAAGTCGCCAGCCACAAGGCGTCTATAAATCCCACTGTTGGTGAATATGTAGGAGTCATGGCTACTCCCAGGATATTTTGCTACAATGTCCGTTATTATGTTGCCAGCGTTGCAGATCACCTGCACATTGAGTGAATGTGTGGATTTCCGGTTTCTGTAAATATGTTCCATGGCTGCAGGTGGGCATAGTGGGATGTGTGTCCCATCGATGCAGCCTATGATGTGCGGAAACTGGGCGAGTTGATAGAACTCGTCTTGGTCCGAGCGAGTTCTGCCAGGGTCTGAGGGAACTCTATGTAGTGCTCCATCCTGTCCATCATGGCGTTTAAGAATTTCCTGAAAATCCTTGATAGGCTGCTCTGAGACACACCACCGACAGCGGCTATGACGTGCTGGTAGCTACCAGAGGCGAGGAGGTGCAGGCAGCACAGCACCTGCACATGTGGTGGGATTGCATGTGCTCTTGGGGTTGGGTGTTCCAAATATGGCTGGAGGTCCGCAATCAAGTCATGGATGGTCCTGGGGTGCAGTCTGTACCTTTGCAGGATTTCAGCTTCTGTCAATTGGAAGAGGGTGATCCTCTGTCTATATACCTGCTCCTCCCTTAGCCAGACCCTCTGTCCTGCTGCCTGTATCCGTAGACGCCTGGCTATTACGTACAATGCCGCCATTGTGGTTGCACTGTTGCATTTTGGGTCCTACTTTTATATCCTGTTCCTGGTTTCCACCTGCTCCCAGTCCATGGTAATTACCGATTCTTAAATACCGAATTCCATGGAAATCGGTATTTTTAGTTTTTGCTACATCTCAATAGGCATTTTTTACCACTTGTTATTTACCGAGTCAGTAAATGTGCATTCGGTGATTTCCAAATCGGATTTTTACCGATTCTTGTTTTTCGATTCGGAAAATATGAATTCGGTAAAATCCGATTCGGATACTACCGATTCGGTGTTTTACCGACAGGTATTTACCGATTCGGTACCTTTTCCGTCTCTTACATCTCGATTCTCTTTTACCGGTCGGTAATGGCCGGAATTACCGAATTCCGGCCGTTACCGACCGGTATTTGGCTACCTACATCGGGCCCCATGTGTGGTCGTATCATGATTAGGTGGGTGGGACCGCAGAAGGGAGGTCCTGTTTCCGCGACGGTTTCCAACATCAAAAAAAGGCCCCTGAGTATTTTATTACACAGTAGAAAAGCTTTAGCAGAAGAAATTTCCAACAGAGACATTTTCCTTGAGAGAATACTCCTGCTAGAAATTGGCTTTTCTGCTTTTCTAGAGTGAAACATGATGGAGATGTTCTTTATGGTTTGATTGAACCTCACAAACTTCAGATTTTCACAAAGCTTGCAACACGTTGGCAGATTACCAAACAAAATCGTATAATTTCATAAAGGAGACAAAGAACAAGTGAAAATAAAAGCCTGCGTGCTTCCGAGTCCAAGTGGTTTGGGCATTACTACATGTTATTTTAACACGATATAAGTTTATTTGCATAGTTAATTAAACCGTTGCAAAAATGCCAACATTATCAAAAGATAAAAAACACAATTTATATACATTTACAACCCATTCCTTCATGAGGGCAGGTTTGGGCATTACTAGGGTTTCTCTAGGGTGATGCCAGCGAGAAGGGGAAAGCTACATCTAATTGTGCAAGCCTTTGATGCTTTGCTTGCTACACATTTACAGCCCTAACACTGCAGCAGCCAATATTTCTATTTGAAAAAATCGGTTAAAGATAAAATTGCTACACTGCATCTGAGTTGGCCTATCTCTGCTAACAAAGCCGGTAGGGAAATGTATGTTTTCCAAAGAATGCTTGGAGTTAAACACCAGTGTTAGAGCAATTGGTATTGTCAATAAAAAACAATTGGCGAATGCTGCGCTCCACCATTAATGCTTGCGTTTCGGCGACGGTGAGATTGGGAGCGGTACTTGACAATCGGCAGTAAACAAATGTTGCAGATGTAGCTTAACATAAGTTGATAACGCGGAAGGCTAATGCTAAATAAAATGCCCTTTGATATTGTGCCTCGCGCTTAGGAGCCACCTACATTCCTGGAACCCTTCTCTGGGTTCAGGATAGTCGAGTGGTGAGGTTCGTAAAGAAGGGAAGGAAGAACAATACGTACTCCACACCCTGGACTTACCTTCTTTGGAAGCCACACAGGGGAAGGGGGGATGTATGAGTAAAGTGAACT
Organism: Lissotriton vulgaris; assembly: GCF_964263255.1. Lineage (NCBI taxonomy): Eukaryota > Metazoa > Chordata > Amphibia > Caudata > Salamandridae > Lissotriton > Lissotriton vulgaris. Next base: position 82,777,212 of record NC_141690.1, on the reverse strand, counting down.
CATAAAAAAAATTATAAACATGGGCTCCTTGCTGAAACATGCTCTTGTAGATAAAAGATATGTGTGGGGCGGCCCATGAAACGGGCACCGTGATGATTAAATAAATGGTGGCCAGTGAAGTGGGCACCATGATGATTAAATGAACTGCGGCACAGAGTACTAGAGATAAGCACCACAGTAAGCACCCACAGTCTTACACAAACAGTAATTAAATGAAGCAGTCCCCAAAATAACATACATATACTCACAGTGTAAGGCAACTGTAGTTGGTTGGTGCGCTTGGCCGATACATCGAAATTATGTATTGGGAGGCCAACCAATGTGGAGCCAGCAAACAAAAGGGATGCAGGAGTGAACAAATCTCAAGCAGCAGGTGGGATTACACTCCAGATGTTGATTACAGCAGGTCTTCCAGACAGATCATGCGCTGCCTAGGCTCCACCTAAAAACTGAGACAGCAATATGGAAAAGTTAGTGTTAAACACCGGGTATGTATTTTCCACAATTGTGCAATACCCCTGTTGCAGATGACTTGGTTCAGCTAAGCCCTACTGGCCAGTACGGATGTACTAGCAATGCATTGATACATTTTGCAAAAGGATTTATAGACTTTAATGAACATTTAAAAATGTATATTTTAAGATAGTAACCTTATTTGACTTTTGAATCAACTCATTACTTAACTCTTTTTGCTTACTCTATGGGGTAAGGTTTCAACTAGTTCAAACTACCAAAGATTCAGGTAGGGATACAATAGGGATACTGTGGTTTATCACCTTCCATAAATAACTGAGGGGGGATTTAAATCTAGGCGGACTGCCCACTCTTCCGCCATGTGGATTGAGTAAATTACTCCATCCCCATGATGGAGGGCCTACCTGCCTAATTTATAAATGACCGCCAAGCATAAGGTCATTTATAAAATCATTGGCAGGAACCACGGTCACAGTGGTTCCTGTTGAATCTTTGTACTCTGTGCTACAGGGCGTAATCAGGTGGTCAGAACCACCGATCGGAGGTTGGTCGGTCTCGAGACCGAGTCGGTTCGGAGGCAACTCCGACCGAGATCGTAATAAGCCCCTTAGATGGGAAATCAGGATAGGGCCCACACCACATTTCTCTTTTATCCAACGCCTGTAGGACAACACCTTAAGACTCATGTCAGAATAACCAAATCTGAAAAACTCTTCCTCTTATTCTGCCCCTGTTTTAAATTCAAAATAGTATCGTTAATTTAACTTTTAGCATTAGAGAAGGCATGTATAAGTGTAGTAATAACAACCGTAACACAATTAGGTTTGAAGAAGGATGAGTTTATTCCATGGCACAAGTGCTGCGCAACAGCCAACAGCAAGCTCAGCAACTGTCAAACTCCCCTTCAAAACACAGGTTCCATTCAGAACACTAAGGTGGAACCCACAAGGAACATTCCAAAATCACTAGAACACTACATTATCCCCTCCCTTCCAATACAACAACAGAAAGACACGGAGGACAGATACAAAGAAGAAAAAGAGCAACCAAAAGAGTAAAAGAAAGAAGAGGAAAAAAAAGAAAAACAGGAAAATAAACCAGAAAGATGTAACACAAGAAACAAACATCAACGATATCTTGCAGGAACACGACATTGACGAGTACTCCTGCGCAAACCATTGGCAGAATGCAGCTCAACATTTCGAGAAGAAGATGAAAGCCCCCCCCGGTACAAGGACCAGGAGAACAGGAAAGATCCTTGTCAGCAAAAATAGTATCAACAGGTTGCCTATTGATCTTTACAACCCTTGAGACATTGCACCAGTTCTTACCTTCCACTCTCACAGCATTCCCACACACTTTATCCACCACAAAAACTTCAGAAAATTTAAAATCACCTTTTCTTCTATGAGTAGGTATCTTAATGCGAACCTTGTCCCCCACAAAAAATTGTTACAAAATAGCTCTTTTTCTAGAGTCAAAGACCACTTTCTGTTTGAATTGTGCCTGAGAAACATTGTGCCTCACTTCTTCATCCACATTCCCTAAGGAATTAGTTTTCACCCAATGCGACATCCAACCCAGAAAGATTTTAGAACACGGTTTTCTCCCACGAAGAAGCTCATACGGAGAAACTTTAGTTGAGGAATGTGGTGTGGTGCTATAGAACCATAACATGGATCTGACTGCATTTTGAATATTACATTTCTGAGACAAGGCCCATTGTACACAGTTGTTTAACACCCTATTCATGCGCTCAACCAAACCATTGGTTTGGGGATGGTAAAGAGCACTTCTGAGATGATTGATGCCACCTTGTTTTAAAAAAAAACTGAACTCATGACTCAAAAACTGCACCCCATTATGTTAAATTTCGTTAAATGTCGTATACTTGTAAAGCGCACTGCTGCCCCAGCAAAGGGGCGTCCCAGCGCTGTATACCGCTGGGGAACCCATCCTGGCTTTCCCTGTGAGATGGTCCTTCCTGGGCATCTCCAAGGTGAAGACAAGCATCCCCGGCGCTGATGGGGCTGTTAGTAGAGCTTAAGCAAGCTATTGCCCAGAGTTGCTGAGTGGGACCCATGGTTGGGGTAGGCACGAGGCGAGAATTATCGAGTCTGCTGACCATGGCCCAAGACCCTGCCGCGTCGGGAATCGAACCCTGGTCCCGGGCCGACCTCTGCTTCCGGGTCTGCCGCCACTAACCAGTGAGCCACACCACTCCATTATCACTCACTAAGGAAGAAGGGAAACCCTCACGCAAAAACAGATCTTTCAGAAAGTCTATCACATTCTTCGAATTGGGTTCACCAATGAACCGTACCTCTGGCCACTTTGAATAATATTCAATAACCACAACGGCATATCTAGAGGTAGATGGCAATGCATAAAACGGACCAACCAAATCAACACCTAACTTCTCCCAGGGTCTTGTAGGAAGAGGAATAGGTTGAAGTGGTGGAGACCGTATCTTGAAACTTTTCTCTGCACTGGAGCACACCACACATTCGTCAATGAACAAATCAATATCTTTATCCATTTGCGGCCACCAGAAATGCTCACGGACCCTTCTCTTGGTTAAGGTTTTACCCAAATGCCCTACATAATCACTAGAACACTACAATAAGGTAATAATAAGGCTCTACATTCTACCGAAATGGGCGAGAGAGAAATGGCAAAGGTGTCTTACTTAGCAAACAATTCATATAACTGTCTGTTTCCCAGCCCTGGGCTCTTAAAGAGTGTCATTGTCTCAAACCCTCATGGCACCCTCGTGTGTCCATTCCTCCATGTGTGATCAGCATGTAAAACCCGGTAATAAAGAGGACGATAGCAGCGCACTTCCGCAGAAAGGTAGCCCTTCCATGGTGACTAGTTCCTAATATCCCAAGATAAAAGGAAATAGGATTCTTGAAAGGAAGGTGAAGCTCGTCGTTCAGTCAAACACACAGGTGAAAGAAACCGGCCAAGTCCTACTCAATGTGGTGCAATTATTCTGACAGTACACACGGTAAAGAGTGAACCATGTATCCTTGATTCTGCTTTTGGTGGAATTTCATCCACGAGCATGAATTAATTGCCTTACAAAAAAGAAACTTTTTTTATTTTGAGAAATTCATAAGTTCTCAGTTAAATGCAGGTAAGAGTGGATTTGATATTTGATAATAAAGCAACATAGCTTTAAGCTGCAGAGTACACTTAATGTCAGTGTGTGCTGCATCCACACGTTTTCTAAGATGTTCAGCAAGGTTACTGCTGTCCCACAGTTTGGGAGGTGCTGCATTTCTCTCCTTGACCTTGGCGAAAAATAGCAAGTTATATATAGGCCTGAAACCGGCGAATGTCAGGCGGTCAGAAAGGTTTTCTAAAAACTTCTCCCATCGACACTTTTTTAAGCTGGATGGATGTGTTGCCTTCCTGCGAGGAGTATTTTAACAGATTATGTGTGGTCTTCGCTGACATTCCTGCTGGGTTTGCGCCGAGACATGCCATTAATTTCTGCCATCGACGCGTACAATTAATCATAATGGCTGGGGCAACGCGTTGAGGTTCATGTCGGCATTAATAGGTGATGATACTTAAACTGCGAGACTTCGTGGAAAACAGCGCTATGGGATATAAAGTAGGCGCCGTAACTGATGATATTATTCTTCTTAATGGTATAAATATTATACGTGGGATCATGCAATTCCTGCATAAAAACCCATCTCTAATTCAATATTACTGGCAATTCGTGACGCTGTAAATTGCCAGTAATAAAGAAATCAAGTAGCTGCTCAACTGTAATACCTAAATGACACGTGACCGTTCCTTTTCCTGCTCTGTTTTCATAGATGAACAGTGATAAGCAGAAAGGAGATGTTAACGGCAACATGTTTATATCTTGCACAACGTTAACAATTATAGCAATGATACGATCTGTCAGCATGTTTCTACACTTTGAGAGTTGCAACCCTTTTTTATGTATGACTTGTATTAAACTGATTCTGATATCTTGTTGCAGCAAATATCCAATTGCTTTTTGTAAGTTTCATTTTGCATTAAAGCTCCTACTTTTATTCTTCATGTTTGTAAACATGTTCTCTCAAAAATGAAAGAACAGTGCACCAAGAACGTCAGTGGTTTGTGGGAAAGGTGATGGTGTGAACCAGGCGCGCAACTAGACCCCGCTGCCAAGCTACTTTATAGACAGGCCCTCAAAGAGTTTCATAAACTCAAACGTAACTCTATGAGTGTCTATTTTGCAGAAACTATTGCCAATGCAAAATATTCTACTAAAGCCCTCTTTAACATAGTTAAAGAATTTACCAATCCCACTGCTCTATCCGCACCAATCTCCCCATCCCAAGCATTTAGCGAAGATTTATCAGATTTCTTTGGTAACAAAATTGCCAACATCACGGCAACTATTCTTCAAAATGGAACAGAGATTACTGAAATCCCTATCACCTTCTGCACGAATACATTTACTACTTTTAAACCACTCACCAAGGAGAATGCACTGAATTTATTTTTGAAATGTAAATCAGGCTCACCACTGGATCCAGCCCCGGCCCTGGTTATGAACGTAATTGCCCCGTTAGCTATTAACCCCCTACTTGAAAGCTGGAACTCTTCCTTATTTTCAGGTGTCGTTCCTTCCGCGTGGAAACACGCAATGCTAATTCCCATTTAAAAAAAAACAGGTATCGATCCATCCTGCCTGAGCAATTACCGACCAATCTCACTCCTACCCAAGCCAGCCAAAGTGCTTGAGAAGGCGGTACAAGAGCAGCTGTCCAACTACCTTGAGTCAAACTCGCTGCTCCATGACTCTCAATCAGGATTTAGACAGAACTTTAGCACTGAGTCTGCCCTACTTGAGGTGTCTGAGTCAATCAGGGAGTGCACGGATAGGGGAGAGGAGGCCATGCTGGTTCTCCTCGACACCATATCCCATGACATACTACTCACTCGCTTGCAAGAGGTAGGTGTCGGCGGAACTCCCCTCGCTTGGGTTAAATCTTTCCTCACGGACAGATTTCAACAGGTGATGCTGGGCTCCTTCCTTTCTACCAAGAAACCATTGATCTGGGGAGTTCCACAAGGATCTGCCCTCAGCCCGCTCTTATTCAATGTGTATCTAAAACCATTGGCAAAAGTGGTAGAATCCTTGGGCGTCAGAGTAAATTTTTACGCCGACGACACTCAGTTGGTGTTCTCCTTTAAGGACCACTCTGAAATTTCATTTCACAACTTCCGCCACTGCATGGTGCATATCGCCGCATGGATGTCTTCCAATAAGTTAAAACTTAATACAGACAAGACGGAAGTCCTTTGTTTAACCAGAAATCTCCCATTTCTCCCAGTCTTTGGTGGCCGACTGAGCTAAGCCCTCCACCGGTACCAGTCCAAGCTGCCCGTAACTTGGGCTTCCAATTTGATACTACCCTATCCTGCAAGACCCAAATTAACAAAGTCATTACATCCTGCTTTGGAAAGCTCCGGATGATAAAAAAAATCCTCCCTTTCCTGCCATTGGACTCATGCAAGACAGTAGTCCATGCCCTCATCACCGCTCATTTGAACTACGCAAATAGTCTATATGTCGGAGCTCCGGCGTATCTTGTAAATCAACTACAGACAGTTCAAAACTCAGCGGCCAGGTTGATTTGCAACATCCCCTATCGTCACTCCATTTCATCCCACCTGATCAAACTTCATTGGCTCCCAGTGAGACTCCGCATTCAATTTAAATCTTTAACCCTGGCTTTTAGAGTTCTTAATGATTGTGGCCCTATCTACCTGAGACAAAGAATGAAGTTCTCACAAGCATCGCGAAACCTCAGATCGAACCATCTCCGCCTTATGATCTGCCCCCGTTTTCGCCTTGTGCAAACGGGAGGAAGGGCCTTTGCAGTAGCCACCTCCAGACTGTGGAATCACCTGCCCATGGAACTGAGATTCCTGACTTCAGAGCCTCTATTTCGAAAAAAACTCAAGACCTGGCTCTTTTCCCTAATCTAATTACCCTCTCTCACCTGTATCCCCCTGAACCCTCTGAGATACTGTCTTCAGCGCCGGGACACCTCCGTTGGAGGTAGCTGTGCGCTCTACAAACTACTAAATAAATAAATAAATAGACCCAAATTTGGGAAGGGGTTTGGGGGGGGCTAACACTTCAAATGCTGGAGGCAGAGCCAAATTCAGAGTCAGACTAAAAATTGCTGGTGGGTCATTCTGTCATTGTTGTGGTATACTGCATACGGGTTATGTTTTTGCCAATACATCACAGCTCAATTCAAAGCACGCTGGGCTCTAACATTAATGTATTCATAATAGTATTTTACAAGTTTTGCAGGAAGTTTAGGACTTTCCTTCAAGGAATTCTAGTACAACAAATATTAAATGTTGTATTTTAGTACACATTTAACGAGTTTACCTACTCTCACATGATATTTACAATTACAGTTTTGCCAACAATTAGTGACATATGATACACTGTAAAAAACACCTGAGGTGAATTGTCTTGGCTTCAACCATTATCCGTTCAAAATACCTTTAGAAGACATTTGGGTTCCTCCATCGTCCCACCTCCCAGAGTGGTTTGAAAAAGTGTGTCAAATAGTGCAGTTTAAGCACACTTCTATAGTTATTGTTTTACTGAATGAAATGAATGATTGAAAATAATATGTAAAGTGCACTTTTACCCTAACCAAGCAGCCTGGTGCTGAAGAGTAAATGAAGGAGAGGTGGAGACTGCACTAATATGGAAAAAGCACAGGGATTTGTTTTTTAAGGACTGGAGTCTCTGGAGCTTGGGAGCCAGAGAGTTCCAGTGCTTTAATGCCAGAAATGAGCAGCATCAGCATCCAATAGGATCTTGCCTAATGTTAGGAATGCAGGCCGTTGACTACTGCAAACTATAGGATTTTGGAAAGAATATAAAGAGTGATACAAAGGTTAAGAAGCAGAGAACCTGTTTTATGGAGAGCGCCAAGATCTAGGAACAACACTTTGAAGTCACATTGTTTCACATTCAAAGGCAATAGACAGTACAACAGTGAGTGAGAAGAGATTGTGAAGCAAGGGGGCAGTCCTCAAGTGAGGCATGTAGGATGGTTTGGAATGATTTGAAAGCAGAAAGCCCAAGATAGACTTCTATTATCTAGCTGTGAGTAAATAGTTGAATTGATAGCAGTCCTGTGATTGCAAGAAGAGATGGTTTTGCATAACATGAGGATGCTGTTAATGCAAGTAGAGCATGTGCCTGATCTGTTGAAAGAATGGGAAAAAGTCATTGAAAATGAATCCAGGAGTTTTTTGCTGAGTCAACCTTGAGTGGGTGATGGGTCCAGCTCCACCACCACCACCACCAAATTGAAGACCATATTTATTCATTGAAGGTTCCCTAAAGATGAAGCCCACTGTGGTGTCACAATTGAGTTTTGATTGACTTGATCTGAACTCTCCAAGCAGAGTTCAGGAAAGCTGGGGGTGAAGTCCTTTTGTTCCTGGGATTTCTTAACAGGGAGCCAGGTCTTCTTCAGGCCCTTGGAGATTCCTTCAAGCAAGGGGACACAGAACAAAGCAAAGTTGTTTCCCTCTCCTTGGCAGCAAAGCAACTGCAGGTCAGTCCAGCAAAGTAACAGCAGGACAGTCTTCCATCTTCAGTCTTCCAGCTTTCTCCTTGGCAGAGGTTCCTTCTTAATTCCAGGATGGTCTAATTTTCTGTAGTCAGGGGTCCTGTATTTATACCCCTAAAAGTCTTTTATCCCATTGTGCAGGGGTAGCTCAGAGCCCAGTCTGAACCTGTTCTGGGTGTTCCTTGAGCACTTTGTTTTCCTGGCTGCTCCTTTCCTTTCAGGAAGAGGGGCAGGGTCGTCAGCCACCCAGCAGGAGGTGGAGTCCGTATTGTGGGAGGCAGGCACAGCCCTATTCAGGCCCAGGTGCTATCTCCTCCCACCACTCAAGATGCAGATGCAGTCATTCAGCCTAGGGTTGACCCAGCCAGCCTCCTAGCGGCTTTCAGCCTCTGTCACTCTCAAACCAGACAGTTAATTCACAAACAGGCCAAGGCACACAGAAAGGTCAGACAGGAGAAGAGTAACTTTCTAAAAGTTATGTTCTCAAACACAGGATTTAAAAACAACCTTTCCTAAAAGATGTGTTCTTAAATTCTGAGTTCAGGGATACCAGACTTTTATGTCCTATCTTGCTCCTATGGGAAGATATGCTGGTAGTGTAGCCACTGTAGCCAGCATTCCCTATGATAGCCCATGGGGCAAGATAGCCTTACAATAGTGAAAAACGAAAATGGCTGTAATTCACTACCAGAGCATGTTACCTGCACTAGTACATGCTCTACCTTTCACATACACAGCACCCTGCCCAAGGAGGTACCTTGGGCCTTCCATAGGGATGACCAATGTGTACAGAAAGGGAAGGGTTAGGCCTGGCCAGTGGGGACACTGACCAGGAGGACATGGCAGTTCACAGACTGCACACAGGCACTGCGGTGGCAGGGCTGAGACACCATTTTAGGACTACTCATGTGGGTGACACAATCAGTGCTGTAGGCCCACTAGTAGCATTTGTTATCACCAGCCCTGGCACACTCAGTGCACTTTACTAGGGACGTCTTGGTAACACAAATATGCCAATCATGGATAACCAATCACAATAACAATTTACACAGGGAGCCCTTGCACCTTGACACTAAACAGCAGTGGCAAAGTGCCCAAAGCATCTAAACCAGCAAAAAAGAAATCCAGCACAGCATCAAAAATACAGGAGGTAGAGGCAAAAAGATAGGGGAAACCACGCCAAAGATTCCAGGTCTAACACACATCCTCAAAAGAAATAGAACAAAGACTCCGGAACACCCTATGTTCATAAACATCAAGAAAGCAATTAATTACGCTTTTCACATTAAAACTACCTAAAGTGACTAGTGCCCGGTGATCATCCAGAATATAAGTAAATCAGTTGGTTCATCGGTAGCTTTTTCCATTTACCAGATCTTGGCATTGTTACTACAGTACAAAGCTCCCCCCCTTACTTGGGGTTTAAAGTGCAATGCATTAAAGTGCTTAACTTTCTGAAGTGCAAACGTGCTAAAGTGCTAGAATTCCTCTAATACAGCCAAGTTGTCAAAAAAGTTCCAGACCACTGCAAACCTTATTGTTGCACCACCCGTTTAGCATATGCTTCCTCAAATATCCTTATTCTTGGTATTTTATTTACCCATTTAAGGTAAGATGAAATCTCTTCGGACCTTTAAGTTTGGAGAATTAATGAGCGTGCTACTGTAGAGCAAATTCATATACACATCTCTTCAGCTATTGTCAGATCTGACCTACCTTTAGAGAGTACAAAGAGAGCCACTTCTGTCTCGGGGTTGATCTTTTTTTAATTGACCAACTCATTGCTAAAAAAATATTTTTCCAAAAGGTCTCAAGCTTCGGGCATGTAAAAAATATATGAAGCCAGTCTCCCTCGCCGTGGGAGAGGCAACAAAAGCACTTCCGGTTGACATTTATTTAGCTTTTTCGGAGTATAATAAGCCAGCTATCCTGACAACAAGACCATCCTTTTAAAATTAGCCGCTCTTAGGGCCTTGCTTCCTAATTGGGCTATAGCCTGCTACTACTGATGAGAGAAAAAACAATTTGTCTCCCGAGTTATTTTCCCCAAAAATTCATCAACCAATGGAAGTGCCGTGTGCTTCACAAGTAAGCAATACCAATTTCCCACTCCCTTCAAATTTACTTTAAATAACGCATTAGCCAGGGGAGTTGGAGCCCCGCTTATCGGGAATATATATTTTTTTATAAAGTTTGTGATCTGCATAGATTCCAGGAACCCTGGCTTAATTCGGTTCCCTACCCTACATAGTACTCCTTCCCAGGGAATCACTTTATTACCAATGAGAAACTGGCCCAGATTTAAATAATAACATCTCTGTTTTCTTTTGGTTTATCTTATAGCCTCCTATTTGTTCAAATTTGCTAAATTCTAAAAGGGCTTCTTCCACGATCTATTTTTCCGGGCAAAGGTACATAATTATGTCGTCTGCAAATAATTTTAACTTTGGCATCCCTTTTCAAGCACTAAAACAAATACCCAGAAACCGTGAGCTTGTTGCTGGGTGAAGAAAAAATTATAAACTGGCCACGGCTACCTGCAAAAAGGCCATTAAAAGGGAGGCCTGGGAAAACCTCATGTCGACCGATGTCCTTAGAGACAGCAGTAAATTCTGGGCCATGATTAACCACTCGTACTTCTCAGGTACAGACAACTCGGTTATGGATTGTGTGATCCCAGATGAGAAATGGGTTGCCCATTTTAGCATGATATACGACAGTGAGGAGGAAATCACAGAAGAGCTTGGTACATTTGCACGTAGTTCCTCCTTTATGCTTTAATGAGACTGAGGTTCATAGGGCCATAGAGGAGATGACGAGAAACAAGGCACCTGGTCCAGATGGTGTCCCCGCAGATTTATATAGGACCCCATTAAACTTCTGGGTAAAAACCTTAACTAATGTCTTTAATTCCACAGCTACATCAGGGTTCCCCCTGTCTGGGTCTACTTCCACAATAATACCCGTATTTAAAAAAGGTGCGAGGGGTGACCCTGCCTGTTACAGACCGATCTCGCTGATTGACTCTGCCGTTAAGATCTTGGGCAGAGTCATTCTGCAGAGACTCGGAGATCACAGGAAGGAGAGGGGGTCCTCTCTGACCTCCAATATGGGTTTAGGGCTAAAAGAGGCACCCTCGATCAATGCCTCAATCTCCATATGATAATAAGTAAATACACCCAAGCCAAGGAGGGCGTGTTATACATGGCTTTTGTGGACCTGTCATCGGCCTTCGATCTGGTCAATCGAGCTAAGCTCTGGACCATCCTGTCTGATATAGGGATAGACCCGTCGCTGGTGAACTTCCTAGCCGGCTTGCACCAAGGACTTTTAGCCTCCATTAGAACCAACAAGGAGGGTGGATGCACCAGGTTTTCCAGATCTAAACGAGGTGTCAGGCAGGGTTGCATATTGGCGCCCCTCCTGTTCACCCTCTATATAAAGTCACTTGAAAAATCCTTTGTAGGTACTACAGCAGATATTCCGCGAGCAGGGGATTCTGCAGTACCAGTACTTCTTTACGTGGATGACGCGGTGTTACTGGCCCACACAGGTATAGGGCTCCAGAAACTCCTGGATGCTTTTGGGGAATTTATGCAATCCTTAGATCTCCAGGCATATGGTTCGGGTAAATGGCCCAAAGCTATTAAATTAAAACGTTTTGCCTACAAGGGTGAGGAGATATCCAGGGATCCGGTATTCACCTATTTAGGCGTCATTTTTTACGAAAGGGGCACTTGGTGTCCTCAACTAAATGCGAAAGGCATCGCTGTTACCAGATCAACTTCAGCCCTATTGGGCTTTGCAATACGTCTGGGCTTTCGTCCAGTAGAGGCTCTGCTAACTGTGTACAAGTCCAAATGCCTGTCAATAGCAATGTATGGCACTTCCTTATGGGGTTTTTACCTCAAGGTAAACTGCAGGCTGTAGAGAATAAATTCCTTTGATCCCTGCTAGCGGTCCCCCAATCTACCCCAGTACTCTCGATTCATTCTGAGCTGGGACTCGGGTACATCACAGATCAGTTACACCTGGCTCCACTGATCTGTTGGGCTAAAACTTGGCTCAACACTGAAATCACACTGAATCATATTATTCTTAAAGATTGTATGGCACTTGACAGAGCAAACAAAATCCCTTGGTTATTATATTTCAAAGACACTCTGAGTAAATTGGGTAGGCCAGATCAATACACATTCCCAAATTTTCTGCAGAAGGGTGATGTCAAATGGATTAAGGATAGTTTCCTGGGTTTAGCTGTACAGGAACGGGAGGCAGTAGAGGTGTTAAAATTTAGTGTCAGAGCAAATGTTATGCTTCTGACTACTCCACTAATTGAACCCTACCTGAAAATTGTTTCCCTCCCGTTCCATCGGCATCTTCTTGTCAGATTTAGATTTAATATCATCCAGTTTTCCCTGGGGCATTATCCTGTATGGGGAAAATCAGATTTGTCCATCCCCTGTAGTTGTGATCATTTTTCGGATCAATCACTAATGCCCTTTATTATGTTTTGTGGCCACTTTGATGACATCATAAAACAGTACTTAGTCCCTATATTGAGAGAAGCAGGTTTTTCACAAGTACGGCCTGCACTCCTGTACCTACAACTGTTGGATAGTACCAGGGTAATCTTTGGGGTCGCAAGCTTTTTGGTTGCTGCTATGCGCATTAAGACTAAAAGACTGTCGTTGAATGTTCCTGAGGTGTGATTTTAACGTAGTCAACTTTTATCCCTCTGTATATGATGTTGTTTTATCCATATCTCATGTATATTTATGACAATGAATTGATTTAAACTGTTTTATCATATAAATTGTTTTTTAAAGTATTGGAATTGCTTTTATGATTTTAATTAATCGAATAAAGTATGACTTGACTTGACTTGGCATGGAGCTCCCGAAAAGGGAATTTCCACGAATTCTTACAGCAGGGGTTTCAATAAAAAAAGTAAACAAAAGAGGGGACATCGGACACCCTTGTCTAGTACCGCAGTTTATTTCCATGGTCCCTACTACGCCTTCATTAACTATCACCCGGGCTTGAGCACCTTGGTAGATATTTTTTACCATGTTTAACACTTGAGCCGGAATACCAAATTTACCTAAACCAAAAAAAAATGCATCCCAAGTAAGCAGAGTCAAATGCTTTTTCAGCATCGACCATGGTAATGAGAGTGAGTATTTTATTGTTTGTCACATAATCAAGCGCCTGAATTAAAAATTGAGTATTTTTAGATATGTACCTCCCCGCAACAAACCCAGTTGGGTCACAGTGAATAAGCTCCTGGGCAATAGGCGTAAAGCGTTGTGCCCCGATTTTCATTAGTATTTTAAAATCCGCATTGAGAAGACTAATAGGCCTAAATGAGGTAATATCTTTACCATTTTTCCCCTTTTTAACAAAACTAACCAATATAGAATCCTTAAAACTTGGGGGAACAGAGCCTCCTTGGGTGATGTTGTTAAAAAGATTTACCAAAAACGGGGTCAGCTCTTTTGAGAAAGTTTTTAAAAAACTCCATTGGAAGGCCATGAGCACCGCAGGCTTTTGCTCCTGGAATAGACTTAATAACACCTATAATCTCTTCTTCAGAGATGTCTAGCAGAAGCTGAAAGAGAAGGAAGCTCGACTCCATCATAATAATTGCTGATTTGACTTGCTCCAGCTTTATATCTACTTGTATATAACTTGGAGTAATGATCTAAACTAATTGAGCTATCTCCTCTATGCCTGTTACAGACAATTTAGTTTTGGAGTCTGTAATGTCTGTAATGGTGGATGCCTCCTGTTTGGTTTTCACGCTACCAGCGAGCAGCTTGCCAACCATCTGACTCTCCTTGTATACACGCTGTAAATAGGTTCTAGAGCAAGCAATCTCTTTCAGAGTAAAGTACTCTTTTAACTCATAATTGGCCCCATCTAGCTTTGCTTTAGCGTCCCCTATACCTACAAACGGTACATATCTGATTTTTGTTGCTTCTACTACAGTCTGCTGGAGTTGAACAATTTTCTCTTTTCTTGATTTAACTAAAGAGACAGATAGTGCAATCATTCGCCCACGAAGGGCAGCCTTGAACGCCACCAAACTGAGAAAATTCTGCCGTATTCACATTCATCTTAAAACATTCAACGATTCAATCTTTTGTATCTGCCACCCATTGATGGTCCTGCAAAAGGAGCTGATCCATCTGCCTCCTGGATCTTGGCCTCTTGTTTACCCCAATTTCGACACTGAGTTTAATGAGGGAATGGTCAGAAAATAGATTAATATCTATATCGGAAGTTGTCCAGCCCAGGTATTGTGATATTAAGAAAAAATCAATTCGAGAGACCCTATGAAATTGTTTTGAATAGCATGAGAATTCCAATTTTGATGGATTGGCAACACGCCAAGGATCCATCTAAACATGCTCCTGCTTTAAGGCCTCAATCACCTTTTTAGTTTTTGGTTTAATCCCATTTTTACTTTTATTCAAAGTATCTTTCTTTAAATCCTGAATAAAATTAAAATCCCCTCCCATAATTAATTTTCCGGGCCCCCCCCCCCTTAATAATTCACTAATTTTACACAGGGCAGTAGTGTCATCCCACAATGGGGACGTAGTAGTTGATGAAATGCGATCTCGTACCATTCAATTTAGCCTCCACCCATATCCATCTCCCTGAGGATCTCTCTTCACTTGGCCAAACTCCCATGGGAGACCCCTACAGAAATAAATCACTAGTCCTCTCTTATCCAATCCTGCAGAAGCAGAAAAGGCATGGGAGTACATTCTTGGGAGAAATATTGTAGGGGAGTTAGTTTTTAAATGTGTCTCCTGTAAAAATAGTACTTGGGGTACAAAGGAAGCTAGCCATCTAATTAGGGCTCCATATTATTGTTTGTTAAAAATTCCATTTACGTTGAGCGAAAGAATACTACATTTACTCATCATTAATAAACTTATGTCTATAAGCCTGCACTGGCTACCGGTCAACAAGAGAATCACGTTGCGACTCCTCAAAGCGCTCCCAAACGCCAGCTTCGATCAACCAACCACGCCCTCGCCGCCGTCCCCCGCATCCGAAGAGCCACCACAAGAGGAAGATCCTTCTCCTACCTCGCCGCCAAGATGTGGAACTCCCTCCCGATCCATCTCCGCCTGACCCAAGACCACCTTGCCTTCAGGAAGCAGCTCAAGACCTGGCTGTTCGAGCAGTAGCGGACCCCCCCTCCCCAAGCGCCTTGAGACCCTCCGGGTGA
Organism: Lissotriton vulgaris; assembly: GCF_964263255.1. Classification (NCBI taxonomy): domain Eukaryota; kingdom Metazoa; phylum Chordata; class Amphibia; order Caudata; family Salamandridae; genus Lissotriton; species Lissotriton vulgaris. The sequence continues at coordinate 82,761,867 of NC_141690.1, read as the reverse complement.
GTAGCGCGCTATACAAATGCTGTGATTGATTGATTGATTAATTGATTAAGCCATGCCAACTACAACAAAACTTTGCATACTTCTGCCCCTTATTCTAATCAAAGCCCTTCTATTGCTCATTTTACAACTACTTTCACCCTTCCCTCAAACCCTCCCCTCCTCCCCAATGTGGTCTCTTCAGGTTCTGCAAACCACATTTCCCCCTTTCCACTAGAGGTTTTGCCTCTAGCCCCGAAACTGTCTGTCACAGCTGTTCAAAGAAAAGAGAATATACCATCGCTCCCTGCAAAAAAGCTTGCTGGGGGATATCAGCCACTTCAATCTTTTGTGGCATAAAAAACAGCTCAGAACAACAGCTAGAAAGCCCACAGCAGAAACAGTATTACTCAGGTCTATGCCAGGAGAAAGGGCCAGGCTTCTCTAAACCAGTCGAGCAAGAATGGGAATAAAAACTCGCAAGAGATATCGCAAGATAAACCGAATTTGCCATCCCCAATGGCCAACTCACAGCAGATGGAAGTAAAAGAGCTGCTCAATCTGATACTGGAGAGGATCTGGGAAATGAAAAATTCTCAGGCACAGGAGATAGCTGTTCTCCATCTCAGACTCAAAAAAATCGAGAAATCAATCTCTGGCACTCCCATAAGGCTTGAGAAAGCGGAGTCAAGAATAGCTCAATTAGAAGATCAAATGAGCTTACAATACAGTAGATCAATGAGGTGACAGAAGAAAAGATCGCCTTACAGTCCAAAGTAGAGGAGCTGGAAAATCACTCACGCCGCTCAAATCTTCGCATTGTGGGAGTGCCTGAAGGGAAAAATGGCACCAACACCTTTCACTGGGTTGAAACATTTATCAAACAAAAAGTGCTCCCTGACTTTACTGGCACATCGGGTCCCGGCACACCCGATTCCGAATTCCAAAACAAATTTTGCAGATTATAGAAGATGTATTACTTAAAGCAATGCAGCAGAAACAATTTGTCATCGACGAGGGCTCCAAATGTCGGATTTTCATGGACATGTCAGCAACGGCAGCACTAAGACGCAAGGAATTTGTTAAGCTCTTGTTTTTATTTAAAGCACAAGGGTCTCATGCGTCCATTGCTCAACAATCCAAGTTAAGGGTATTGGCTAAAGGCAAATTTCACATGCTCTCAAGGGTTGGAGAAGTTCCGGAATTGCTGAGAGATATTTCTACTGCGAGATAAAAATGTTTTGACTAGATTTATGATTATGTATAATGGTTCAGCTCTTATCCACGGGTCTCTTTCTGGTTTTGGGGGTGAGGGGCGCTCACCTAGGGTACAGAACCAGGGAGTCTATTAAACTCAACGGTGTATCTGCTCTTCCGGTGAGTAGTGTGCGTCCATCCCTTGATTATCTTCTGCCTCTTCTATAAAGTCTATATTTAATTGTTAACCACAAACCAGTATAGTGTTTTATGCAGTTGGGAGGGCCGGTCATTGAGGGTGGCCTATAATCCGAAAGCTATTCAGTTTACAACATTATTGCTTCCGCCTATCTTGTCCATGTATGTGTATAACAGAGTTTCTCACTGTTGTACATTCTGCTTCCACCCATTTCTTTGTCTTCCTCAAACAGTTTTTTTTGTTAAGTGCTATTGATGCTCTTCATGACACAGCTATGCTACATGTTGCTGCCACTATGGTCAAATCTGCACACCTGAATAGTATTCCTTCTTTTGGCTCTAGGCATCAAGACCATCATGCTCACCCTCCGAGTACAGCCTATTCTTCCACCCACTACTTTTGCTGTTGTTTGAGACATGTTTCCAATGTCAATGGTATTTATAGAGCGCAAACAATTATCCCCAATGGGATATCACGGCGCTGTCCTGACAGTAGTGAGTAGTTAACAGATAACAGAGTAAGGATTGTATTTAGTCAGATTTTGGGAAAAGAAATGTTTTTAATTGCTTCCTGAAGGACAAATAACAGTCTGTTAGTCTGAGTTCCTGCGGCAGCTTGTTCCAGTGATTTGGCGCCAGGTGGGAGAACGCCCGTCCACCCATCCTAGCTGTTTTCACACGAGTGTTGCTTGCCCTAGCAGCCATACAGGAACGCAGGTTCCTCGTGGGAGCATAGAATCTGATTTTATTTTTTAGGATGCGAGGGCCCGTGTTGTGCAATGCTTTATGCGTTATGCACATTAGCTTGAAGATAGCTCGCTGTCTCATTGGTAGCCAGTGAAGCTCACTCAGGCAGCTTTTGGCTGTGTCGTACTTTCTTTTATTGCAAATTGCCTTTGCCGCAGCGTTCTGTACGACTTGTAGTTTCGCGAACAGATAGTCCGCCATTCCCACGAACAGGGAATTTCCGTAATCCAGCCTGCTCATTAATAAAGACTGGACCAATATCTTCCTACACTCAGTGGGGATCCATGGAAAAACTCACCGGAGCATCTTGAGTAGTGCGAAGCCTTTGCCACAAATTGTAGATACATGGGTTTTCATGCTCAAGGTATTATCTAGGATCACACCTACATTTTTGGCCGTTGATGCTGGGATAGGAGCTGTGCCCAGAGTGGTGGGCCACCAGCTGTTGTCCCATAGGTGTGTATGTCTACCAAACAGCAGAATCTCAGACTTGTCTGTGTTTAGTTTAAGACAATGGTTGTGCATCCAATTGGCTAGTTCAGTCAGGCAGTTCAGTAGCCTATCCTTAGGCTCATCTTCTTCATCTAATGAAATCATTAGTTGGGTGTCGTCTGCGTAAGAGCAGATCCCAACACCCCACTTTCTCCCTATTTTGAGGAGTCTAATAGATGACAGCACTCCTAAAGACAGACTGAAGATGATCAAATCTATCTTTATACCCTCTTGTCTGTAAGATTAATCTTTAATCTCCATATATTTCTGATCTTCCTTAGGGTGAGATCATTTCGATGAAGAAAATTAAATTGTAATAATTTGAAAAGGGCCATGATGCCACTGCTGGTAAGTGTAAAACGTCTTGGAGGGCTGCCATTGAGTAGACCACTCTCTTAGAGTTCAAGGAAGTTTAACTGTCCAAAATGAAGCCATTTTGATCATGAGACAGAGATCAAGGGCAACAATCTATTTGCTAGCACCTTCCCCAGGATTTTATACTGTATAGTCATCAAAGAGAGTGGTTGCTTCAAAGTCCTATCAAAACTATCACAGCCAAATTGCAGAATCACTACTAGAATCTCTGTCAATTGGGAAAGCATGAGTAAAGTTTGAGTCTGGTTATAGACATCCAAGAGCTGAGGAGCCATCAGTCTTTTGTATGTTGAGTAAAATGTGTTTGGCATGCTATTCAACCCTGGATTCTGGCCATTAGTTATCACTTCTATAGCTTGAATAGTTTAGCCAGGGGTGCCTCCAGAGCAAGTCTTTGATCTTGAGATGAAATGGGAAGATCCTGATTTCTTTAAATCTTCAGTAAATGCGCCCTATATCTCACATGATAGTGCATCCAAGCATATGAAGCCATTAAGAAAGTTTGCTAACTACCAGCCCGATCTATCACCCTTGCAGAGATGCTTGGCTGTGAATTCCTTGAAAGCAAATGGAGTTCAATCTATGTTTGATCATATTGCACCTTTCCCTACAAGCTAGTAATCTAGCATTGCTCTTATTGTCAACCCCAGTATCCCTCAGAGGAGTATGCATGGCAGTCTCTCTCTTGCATACTTCCCTCTCTAGCAGCACTCAAGCTCCAATTACTATGCTGATACACACTACCCGAATCATTAGCTTTAACACTTATAATTCAGTCAACACTCTCCCTAATGTACCTCCACTTTCCCTCAATAGTCAACATTGGCAACCCTCACAGCCCCCCAAAAAGTTGCACCTCACAGCGCTGCCACCTAAAGTTTCCATGAGTGAATGCTAACAGGCAATATACTCAAGTCTAGGTTAACTAAGAGCAGCGATTGGGCCTTAATATTTTGCATACGTACTGAGCTTCAGCCACGAGTCCCATATTCAGGAAAGTTTCTGGGTCATATGTATTGCCACTAATCACCAATGTGCTGTCTCCTAAGCCACTGGTGATAATCAAGCCTAGTGATTCAAGAAGTGCCTCCACTGCTGGGGCAGCCCTCTCAGCTTGAGTAGAGTAGCGCATGGTCTGTCATTCTTTTGTGTTTTTCTCCTACGTTGCTGTCTGGATTTCAATCTGTTCTAGGATGACCAATAAATAGGGCTTTACGAGTTTGTCAGAGTTTCAGCCCATTTCCATACTGCGGATGTATCAGTATAGATGCAAATTTCCCATTGTACAAGACTTTCAGGTCCGCTGAGAATGAAAACATGTACTTGAGGTGTAATTTAGGGAGTTGTTTCTTAACTTCCAGATATGCTCTCTGTTGTTGCACCATTGGAGTGTGATCTGGAAAAATCAGTACCTGTGTATCATCAATTGTGTATGGTCCATACAGGCCAGACTGGAGATTTTGAGGTGCCCTGACCCAAAGATCCTGCTATCTATAATGCCTAAACTGTGTGACCCTGAGCAATTGCTTTCCTTCACTGTGACTCCTTTTTCAGGATCATTATATTTTACGGCACCTTGAAATAATTGTTCAGGATGCAAACTGTGCAGGAACCTCTCTTGTATATTGTTTAATGCACCATATGTTGTTCAATATATAACAATAAAGACCTTATATGAGAGGCTCTAAACACCTGCCCAGGCATGTTTGCCTACCACAAACTTTTCAACTGGAAGTCAGACTTTTGTTACAGCTTGGCTGATTAAAGACTGATTACAGTTAATCCTTCACCCAGTCTCACTTATAGCATATTGCATGGCATCTTCAAGGAGCAGAACCTGAAGAAAACTGCCCTGCCTGCCCACTTTTTGGCAGTACTGGGGTCATCTCACCTAGCACACAGCAATATTATGCCTCTTTGTCTGTAGTATAACAGTTAGCTCTGTTGTGGCAAGTGAAACAAAGTCGAGAAAACTCTGTAGTTGCAGCAGATGACATTATTATAGGCCTGGCTGGCCCTTGAAATAGCAGTAGTTATAACATAGGCCTGTGCCTGTTCAACTGAGAAGACTTTTGTCAGGTAATAGGCAGTAAGTGTTGTAATTAGAAACCCTTCCAAAAAACATTCAGTGATAAAGCCCTTAGTTTGTTCGGTGAGGCCCGCTATTTGAATGTTGGTCCTCTTAGCCTTACCTTCCTTATCTTCGACCCAGAATTCAAGGAATGAGATTCTGTCTTGTACGTTTTCAAAGGGCTTCCCGAGCACTCAGATCTCGTGTCAGTTTTGCTTCGGCTTCTGATATTAAAACTGACAGTTTCTTCTGATCAGAGTTAATCCTACATCAAGCACTAGAGTGTCAATCTTGGCTACCAGAGCTGCATGAGTATGCTTTATAGTGAGCAATATAGGTGCAATATGTCAGTAGTGTCCGCAGTTGCAGTTCACCCCTTACCTCCATGCCCTAATCTTCAACTGTCAGCTCTCCCCTATCTCTTACCTTCTTCCATGCATGTCTACCCTTCCTCTTTCTTGCAGAGCGTTAGTTTTTCTCACTGATTATTTCCTGCATACACTAGCTTTCCCCCTGCTCCCCCCCCTCACTCCTATAGCATGTTACTTTCGCTCAGTGGCTCTGCCCCACTTTAATCCATTATTCCCTCCATGCTGTAATTTGCCATCGGATTACTACCTGGCCACTCTGTTACCAAAATAGCGGATATTTTTAAGTAACGCCTGGTAAAAAAAAACCTTGGAACTCAACAAACGCTCATAGTTATTCTGATTTGAAATACAAGGTCCAAGCAGTTAATACAGGTATATATCCAGAGCCACTGGAGGTGTGCAACTGTATGGATGTGGATTTTTTTTGCATAGTTGAATATTTGCTGCATTTGCCACAAACTATCATCTGCCTCACAATCTGCAGATGTTAACAGAAAAAAAAATGTTTTTCGCTTAAACGTTCAAAAGTTATTAAAAAACGCAGCAACATGTTGCAACGCAGTGGAAGGACCTTTGCAAATGGTGACTGGTCACCTTTCTGTTGCTTATATCTGTATTTGAGTTTTAAACTGGTATAAATGAGATGTAACCAATGTGTGTAGACAGTGTTAAAAAGTGTAAAAGTTACAAATTAATATAGCAATGCTATAACAAACTGTACAGCATTATGCCACATAGTTTACCCAACCTTGCTGCATATTTTGGCTCACCCCAGTTGCAGAATTTCAGTGGCCCTGCATATATCACATCAAAATTATTACCAAGCAATACACAATTCCTACATTATTATTAAAGCTAACAGCGTCTTACTCTTTGCTGTTCAATATGTGTCTCTAAACATTTTTGATGACCTGACTTTATGACTTCGATACTCAGTTGTTAAATGCAATAATTGCAGCTTCACATTCACAGTGCTCCAGATGAAGTCTTATTTATGTCTAAAATATCCGAGGGTGCATTGCGAACTCCTCAGGATTACTATACTTTCTGTAACACTCACTGTACTGTGTTCATTTTAAACCCCACCGTCATTTTAGTTTGTTGACATTATAAAATAAAATTAAATTGCCTGAGCAAAAAAGTTAAGAGTTGTGAGTGAATTTTTGTTTTTTAAAGGCTAACAGCATATTTAGTTGCTATTCACTTACCAGCCTCGTCACCATTAGCATCTGAAAATGTGGCAACCCTATGTATATCATATGCCCACTTTAAAGTCATCCCTCCCCTACATTTTTTGCAAAAGTCTGTTGTGATGTGGGTGTATTACTTTGTGTTTGCAGGATACTCTGTCCATTCCTGGACGGGGAGGGTTGATTTTACTTAACACCTTTAAACCCCTTAACTTTGCCAGTCTCGCCGCTGTTGTCATGCAGATACAGCCATTAACCCCTTTAGTGCTACCGTTGGCCAACGGTCGTGGCGAGCACTACCTTGCCAGTGCTGCGCACGTCCGTTGGCCGACGCGGCCTCACCCATGGTGCAGAACGTTCGAAGCAACAAACGGGTTAAGGAATGAAAGGGCCATGCAGGGGAGTCTACTAAAAGAAAGAAAGAGGTAAATAGGACAAACACAGAGGAAAGCGGTGACCACCAGGGCTTTAGGACGGATCGAGTAATACTCTCCATGAACCTTTACTACCCCAGATTTAAGAGCTATTGTGGACGTGGAAGCCACTGACACCAATGGTGTTCGTGGAATTACTTGTGTTCGCAAAGCTTAGGCGAATATGCTACAACATTCATCTTTCTGATATTGGATTGCTTAATTCGAATTTTAAATAAATCCCCAAAATATTCATTTGCATATGTAATACATGCTTGTCAGGTGATTGGACTGTACATAGGATCCAAAAAGAGATGATGGACGGAATGCTGAACATTGTCAAACATTTACCCCTTGTACAGAAATCGGGCCCTAAATCCATAATTTCTTTGCTCACCATGCCATTCCAGTTTGACCCAGCCATATGCAAATCAGTCTAGACCCTGATCCCCATGGGGATAGTACAGCTCCAACTGCCAGGCCAGGTCCTTCCTGGACCATAAACAGGCAACCTGGGAACGGTTTCATTCGATTCATCTAAGACTGTTGGAATGTCACCATTAAAACACTAGGAGTAATGACAGCAAAACCAGACATTGGGTACAAATAAGGGCCTTAACCCATTTAACTATTTGTATTCCCTGAGTCATATAATAGAGTTCTAATGCAGATTACTTTGGAAAGAAACAGGGTGACCCAATGGCATACTGTCACGTCCCCTATTTCATACAAATATGCAGGAAGAGGGGTACAAGAAGGGCTTTTGTGGGAATCATATAAAACTTACGAAAAGGTGCCAAGTGCTGAGCAGTCTGTTCCGACCAGTTATCACAGGGGAATTTTTGGGTGATTGTACCCCAACCTTCATTTTTTGGGAATACAGTAAAATAATGGAAATTAAGAAGGTGAAAATGAGTTAAAAGGTATCTATGCTGTCTATTATTGTTATCATGAGGTACAATTTCCATCCAAGCAGATCGTTCCTAACTATATAACGTACCACTGTTCCCTTGAGGAGGTCTACTTGTTTCCTCTTCCCACATCAGATCTTAAACATGTGCTCTTTTATATATTGTTTTTGGAATACCTTAATATTTCCTCTGGGTGAGAGCATTAATCCCTGTCTGTCTGGCCCAATACCAACAGGGCCTGCTTTATTTTCCGTAGCCAGCAGATTCTATTAATTATATCTGGGCCCGTACAATCCTTGAGAATGGTTTCAGTAAGCAAAGTTTCCTGTTTGAAACAAACAGATCGCCATATTAGTAGGAGTTTAGTTTGAGGGTATCCGAGAAGAAATCGACACCCAGGGGCATATTAACAAGCAATAGCGATAATTATCACTATTGCTTGGTTAGAGACAATAAATTACCGCTGAGCTGCGGCGATTTTTACCGCAAATAAACCTTGGTTTTACCAAGGTTTATCGCAAATGCGATAAAAATCGCTGCAATGCATGAATATCGCTGAAAAGTCAGCGATATTCATGCATTACCGAACTAATGCTCTTAGCCATGTTATCCACCTCCCATTGGATAACATGGCTAAGAACTGCTCAGGGCAGGTGTTAGCTTTTGGAGATATTCGCGCTGAGCGCGAATATCTCCAAAAGTTGGTAATAGGAGATAGCGATGTTAGCGACTGTTTTCAGTCACTAACATCTAGGCACGCCCACTTTGCATGTCATTAGTGATAAATATCACTGACATGCAAAGTGGGGCCCAAGATGGTCGCTATCTCCTACTAGCTGTCGCTAACTGGTGTTAACGACAGCTAGGTAATAGGGAGATAATTTTATCTCTGCTTTCTTGGCTTTTAAAGCCAAAAAAGCGTAGATAAACCCCCTTGATAATATGCCCCCCAATTCCCATTAAACAATGGATGCCACAGTACTGCCATGAATAACTGTAGAAAGGCATTTTCTATTTTTTAGAGAACCCTTGTCCCCTGTAGCCTAGATCCCTCTGGCATTCACTGCTGTTGAATTTGTTTAAGCATTATAAAGGGTGAGGATCTGAGAAATTAATTTGTTGCCTAACTTAGAGGCAAACCTCATCAACCCTTCATTATTCCTGCTCTTGTTTTTATGTAATTTCCTACCTTTATTAAAAATGTGTTTTGTTTCCCTCCTGCACGACCACAACTCATTGGCAATATTGAATTTCATACTCTTCCTTTCCATAAAATCTGCGAACAAATCTATTAAAAGCTGCAGATTTTTTGAGGTATGTGCTATGAAAGCTCTATTGTCTACATACAGTAGTATTGGGATCTTCCGCCCCCCAATCCTGGGTGTATCTGCACCTACTGCCTGAAGCTTTTCTCCCACATCATTTATGTATAATGAGAAAAGGAAGGGCCCACTTCACACCCCTGTCAGACCCCTCTTCTTACACCAAAAGGTGCAGTCAATTCACCCTTTAATGCCAAATCAAACATTGGCTTTTAAATCGTTATACAAGTGGGCCAAAAATGAGATAATCTCCTCAGGGGCCCCCTCTTTATCTAGATATTCCTAGAGGTTCATGTGATCAACTAAGTAAAAAAAATGCTTAAATCGATGAAACAGGTCTATAATGGCTACAGAGAACCAATAAGGCCTTCAAACACAGTGCTTTAAATCCTGGTTGCGAAAGGATGGGGAGTCCTGTGTCAAGGGTGCGTTGCGCAGCAGAGAGGATGTGGGTTTGGTCAAGGAGATGCGTTGTCCAGCAGCAGTTCAGGGAAGTTATGAAGTGCAAGGCGATATCCTTGCATGGAGATGTGCTGCATAATGTTTGTCTTGAAGAGCTGTATTGGGCCGTGCGATGTCCTCATGGAGAGATACATCTGCTCCAATGAATCGTGATGGGTGATTCAAAGTCCAAGTGTCAGAAATCAACGCTGCTGAGACTACATGTAATTTCCACAGGAGATGAGTCAAACAGCAAAGGAGATAAAGCAGTTCTGCTGGAGATGCCCCATTCTGCAAAGGAGCAGCATCAGTTCTGCTGGATCTACAGTTGGGTTGGCAGAGCTCCTTCAGACCCATTTCCAAGGGTCTAGGACTGGAGTGGCACCACTTGGGAAGGCAAGACACACAAATGACAGAGTCCAGGAGCGCAGTTCAAGGTTATTGGAAGTCTGTTACTTCCCTGAGATTCTGATCAGGAGGCCAGCCATCTAGCCCTTCGAGTCACTCTTGGGTCCTGGGTCTAGAGATGTAGGTATAGTCCTTCTCACCAAAGTAAGAGGGCAGCAGGCAGCAGGTCAGCACAGTAGGGCAACATTCCATCGGAGCAGCAGTGGCAGTTCTTTCAGCAGTATAGCAGTTTTTCTTCCTGAGAGAGTCTATCGGTCTGAAAGTGTGCTGAAGAGTAGGGACTAAGGGTCCAGTATTTATACCTGGTGACCACTTTAAAGTGGAGGTTGCTTATAGAGTTTTCCATCCCCACTGAGGTGTCAGGCATCCCCTACCTCTCTGTCCTGTCCTGGCCCAGCTAGTTTGAGGTCACAAAAGGCTAGTGACAAACCCTTTATGAAAGTGCCCAGTCAGAGGCTTTCTGAATTGCAAGTATGGTAGGTAACAGCACCTCCTCTGTGTTTACTCAGAGCCACCCATCCTGTCAAGAACTATGGGGCATATTATCAAGGGGGTTTATCTTCGCTTTTTTGGCTTTAAAAGCCAAGAAAGCGGAGATAAAATTATCTCCCTATTACCTAGCTGTCGCTAACACCAGTTAGCGACAGCTAGTAGGAGATAGCGACCATCTTGGGCCCCACTTTGCATGTCAGTGATATTTATCACTAATGACATGCAAAGTGGGCGTGCCAAGATGTTAGTGACTGGAAACAGTCGCTAACATCGCTATCTCCTATTACCAACTTTTGGAGATATTTGCGCTAAGCGCGAATATCTCCAAAAGCTAACACCTGCCCTGAGCAGTTCTTAGCCATGTTATCCAAAGAGAGGTGGATAACATGGCTAAGAGCATTAGCTCGGTAATGCATGAATATCGCTGACTTTTCAGCGATATTCATGCATTGCGGCCGATTTTTATCGCATTTGTGATAAACCTTGGTAATACCAAGGTTTATTTGCGATAAAAATCGCCGCAGCTCAGCGGTAATTTTTTGTCTCTAACCAAGCAATAGCGATAATTATCGCTATTGCTTGGTAATACGCCCCTATCTTCCCTTTGTTTGGTTTACTGTCTGGGAGCAATGGACAAAGACCAACTTCCAGCTACACCTATTCATGTGCCCCGTGATCAGCTGCAAGTGCCAAATGTTAAGACCAGAAAATTCCAAGTGGCATTTTCAAAATTGTGATTATAAATCCAACTGTACCATTAAAGAGGGCCTTTAATTACAATTCTGTAGACACCAAACTTGAATGTCCACCTCCTAATTGGAAGATAAAACTTATTAAATGTGATTAGTTAACCCCATTGATATCCTTTTGGAGAGGTAATCCTTACAGTACTGAAAAACAGATGCAGGAGTTTTGCACTACAAGGACATGTACAGTTTTAAAATAGATGTCCTGACTGTATGGGGCCTACCCAATTGGTAACCTATATGTATTAGAAAGAAAGGTCTGGGCCTGGCAAGGGGTTTATGTTGTCAAGTCGACATGGCAGTTTCAAACTGCACACACAGGCTACAATGCAGGTCTGAGACATGTTTAAAGGTCTACTTAAATGGGTGGCAAAATCCTGGCTGCAGGCCCACTAGTAGAATTTGATTTACAGACCCTGGGCACACGTAGTACCCCATTAGTAGGGACTTACAAAAGATAAATTGAAATGACCAACTGGGTAAAAGCTAATCCCATCCTCCTGATTAACGCCCAACAATCTATCTTAAACATGCTGCAGCTAGTACAGAATGCTGCTGCCAGATTATTACCTGGGACACTGAAATTTCAATCTGTCTGTTAGGTTATTAGACCTTTGCACTGGGGCCTGTTAGAAACCAAATTAAATGTAAGGCATTGTGTATTGCCTAAAAGGCCATTTACAATCCAAGACCTAAATTCCTTAGGAAATCTTTAAAAAGCTACATCCCAAATAGAACATTTTGGTCTGCTGGTGCAAACCTATTAGTTGTTCCCAGAATTTATAGATCTAACATGGGATAGAAGCTTTGTGGTGGCTACTGCCAAGCTTTGAAATTCTTTCCCTTACCAGATTAAAGATCTGTCATCACTTCTCATGTTAAGGAAAAAATAAAAAACTTGGCTTTTTATTAATTAGGTTTTGAAATTCTGTGGGGAGTGGCTAGGTGCGAGAGAAAGATGGCAGCGTGTCCGTGACTGTCGTTGGGTTGACGTGGTCCGCGGAGAACGAGCTTCATTTTCATCTCGTCTAGCTTTCCGGAATAAGCTCTGGAGGCGGTGGTGAGCTGTGTGCTGCCTCAGAAGAGAGTTAATGTCCTCATAACAGTGTGTAATAAGCGCTGCAAAAATGCACTTTCTCTCCCCCTAGGGGCCGCCACCATTTTGAATCACGGCTGCCTACTTTCTTCTCATTTAAGCAGGGGAATTTTCTGAGAAAGTCTCTTTTATGACCCTATATGCTGAGATTTGCAGGGTATGCCATCCACAGCTTTTATGGCCTCATGAACCCTCAGAACCCCTTGGCATGATTTGGGTTTGTCCAAGCTGAATGTTTTTTTTCTTCATTTTTAATAACAACTTATGTATTTTCACTGCCTCACCTAGTGCCTTTGTGGAATTTGTCACATCATTAGAAATGTTCTCTACCTGGGGAGACAGAAGATTACTGTTCATATTTCAAGCTTGTAAAGTGTGGCTCATGTTTTCGTAGCTAACTCTGAAGGTGAATGGCTTTTAATTGGTAAAAGCTCCTCATTGCATTTCTTTAGAGGTACCATGGATCATTTATCTACTGGTTAATCTGTCATCCTATGGGGAGATTGAGGAAAGCTGATTCCTGTATTGAGCCTGCGAAACAAAACAAACTTATTCCATGGACTTTTCTAAACTCTCAGCCATGGAAGATTCCTCTGCAGCCTCTTCTCCTAAGAATGGTACAATGTCTGATACAAACTGTGGCTCAACGACTTTGGGAAAAGTCTCAACAAAACGTTTCAAGAAAGACCCACCTTCCCCTACTAGTTCTCCTTCTCCTACTTCCATGGACCTGCTGCTGGAAGAAATTTGAGCCTTATGTCCCTTTATGGAGGAAACAAATAATAAATTGCAATACCTTACTGATAGATGGTTTCAAATGTATGAGCACTTGGTGCCAGTGGTACGCAACGTCTCTCTTTTCAGTGACACTGAAAATACAGTTACGTCTCTTCAGACTCAAGTTTCGTCTCTACAATACCATGTTGAAGAGTTAGAAAATCAAAACAGAAGAACTAACCTTCGCATTTTTAGACTGCCAGAAAATACGGTGGGTTCCGATCCTCTCACCTTTTTCAAGAACTTTCTTCTAGAACTGTTAAAACTTCTTGAAGACACCTCCTTAAACATACAATGTGCTCACTGACTGGGTTGCCTGTCTGCTGTGGTCCCTTCTTCAAGATGTCCAAGAGGAGTTATCTTATATTTTTGGGAATATACAGACCTTCTCAAAGTTCTTTCAGCTGCAAAATCACTCGATTGGATTTCTTGGTCTGGCCATGCTTTGTTCTTCTCCCAGGATTACGCCAAGAGCACACAAGGAATTTCTTAGCTTGAGACCAGGTCTTCTTTCACTGGGAGCACGTTATGGCCTTTTTCATCCTTTCCTCTTTAAAGTTACGTATAGACACAGCACAATTTCCTACAAGGATCCCAGCAAGTTGAGATGCTTTATAAACTCTTGCAAGACAGAGAGAATGGATACTTCGAGACTTTCGTCTTCCATTTCAAATTAATATTTCAGGGTTTTGCTGACGTTCAGACTTGTTCGTTCCATAATTGCCATGGAGTTGTTGGCATTGCTTATACTCTCTTTTAATGTCTTGTTTTAATGTTTTGTTTGTTTGATATCCATAGTTAACATGTTCTATTTCGCCTACCCAGATACCCTATTATCTGTACCTGTAATTGTTCTACATCTCGTTGATTACCATGGTTCGTGTGTCCCGCTGATGGAGTTCAGATGTGTTGTCCTTCCGTGTGGTTTGTCCCCCCCCCCCCTTCTTTTGGAATTTTGTAGGTATGAGTTTTTCTTTGTTTATTTTAATTTTTGTGTCTATTTTTGTTTCCTATCCTTTTTTTCATATATTCTTTATTTTCCAATCCTCTCTCTGTATTCCTAATCACTGTTTACTTTGATCATCCTACTTTCTTTACTTTGTTAATACTGCTCATCAAGCAACTTTTATAATACCTACCTTCTTTTTCGGAGTACATGGTATGATATGTGCTACTTCTTTCTAGCGTTTATTGCAATTTATTCTTTTTTGGCACTGATTTTCTTATGTCATTTAAAATCATTTCATGGAATGTATGAGGCTCAAACTCCCCCTATCAAAAGACAGCATGTTCTAACACACTTATCTAAGCTCGGTGCTGAAATGGCTATACTACAAGAACCTCATCTCACTGAGAAAGAGTCTTTGAAATTGAGAAGAGACTTGGTGGGCTCTGTTTTCTTTTTCCCGGGTGATGGAAAGAGAAATGTAGCTGCTACAATTTGTCAGAAGACTTTAAAGCTTAAACTACATTCCGAAGAACATGATGACGCAGGTTGATGGTTGTTTACTGATTTGATGTTTGGGAAAAGTTCTCTTTTACTTTTTAGTATTTATGCTCCAACTTCAGGTGACTCTTTATTTTGGTCTAACCTCACAAAACATCTGCTACACCCCCCCTCAAGACAACTTCGTCGTGGCAGGGGATTGTAACCAAATTATGGACCCCTTTATTGACCGTAGTTTCTTAACCTCTTTCCAACAAAACAAAGCTCACAAACTTTTTGTACGAACTATTAAACCATGTAAATGATTAGCTGCCTGGAGACTTTGCAATCCTGTCAGAAGAGAATATCCTTATTATTCACCAATGCACGAGACTCAGTCACGTATTGATTACATTTTTTTTTTCCATAATATCTCACAGTCCTTACAGTCCACTGAAACAGGTTCTATTTTAATCTCACTTTCTATTTCATTAGATACTCTCAACAAACACAATCTACCTAATCGCTGGCTTTTTAGCAAGTGCCTACTTCTTGATCCCTGCTTTACCTTCTCCTTTACTTCCTTTGTGAAGGAATACTTTAATTTAAACAAATCTGATGATTCACCTTTTCACACCATCTGGGACGCCTTTAAGGCAACAGCAAGGGATTTTATCCTTAACTATGTCTCCAAAAAGAGACATATTGCTTGGATAAAATCATCTGACCTTTTTGCAAAAAAGAATTTAGAACACTCCTATTTTACCACCAAGTCCAAAGACTGTCTAAACGAACATATTTGAAAATTAGGAGGCCCTCTACCTGGGTTTATCTGGGACCAGGGGAAAGGGAAGAGAAAACAGGTGGTGTCCCACACTACAAGTCCCAATATTAAACTCACAGGACTTCTATAATACAAATCTCGTGAACATATCAAAAACAAACAACCTGTTTGAAAATACTCAGATGCAAGAAAGGCGAGAGGTAAGAGGTTCTAATATAGCTGGTACACCAATGTTATTGAAATCCCACAGTTTCTCACACAATTATTACACACAAATTTCGCAAAAGTGGATTAAAGAGGCTGTTCTCAGAGGTTTTTGTAAAAAAGCGTATACAAAGTTTTTATTATTATTTCATACAGTTTGGTTTCTCAATGCGTTAAAAACATAGATGTGTACATTCAATTCATGAAGCTTTATTCGGTACAAAAGAAATGACCATAAAAGCACATATAAAAAATACATAATACATGAATCATTAATTTTTAAAATAGGTTTCTATACAATATAGACCAATACACTAAAATATCATACTTTTATGTACACTGATGGATTTGATTAAACACGCGGCAGTATAAAAACAGATATCAGCAGATTTCATGTTAAAAATAAGACTCATTGCCTCGTCCACTGTACGTACCCATATTTAACAAATAAAGGCTTAAGGTACAAAATTCGATAGTTCAGGTACAGTTTACATATAAGTAAAAAGTGCAGGGGGCTCCGTTTTGATATACCATCACAATGGCACGGTCCTTTAGGATGTTGCTTTATGTTAGGCAAAGACACCAAATCATGTACTATTCCGAACCTAAGTCTGGTTAGGACAAACGTATGCGATTGCCTCGTTATCAGTGCAAGGTACGGTGGAAAGCCTTCAGTGAGGGAATATCTACTGAAAAATGAGACAGTCGGCATAGACCGACATTCAAGAGCCCTCTTCTTTGCCATATTATCCAAAAAGATTGCTTTCAGTTCTGCTTTAGATATAGTCAGCGCTGCCTTAGGGTCGGCCAGAACAGCAGATTAAAAATGTGTAAATAACAGTCGGAGACATATTTAATCCATGGAATTTTTCTATACATGTCCAGTGAAAGGCAATCTTCGATTATAGATCTGTTTAAGGTCTTTTCATCCTGGAGCCATATAGAGCGCCATAACATTAATGGTCTTAAGGCTAAAAGATCATTCAAGTAATTAATATCTAATTCCCGATGGGTCAATACAGTGGCGGCACATGAGGGCAAACATAAAAGTTTTTTTTAAGAAAGAATTTTCCTCAAGCTGCAATTTATGGTCACAACTTTGACCCCAAATAGCCGCCCCATATAATGCAATAGTGGCGCATCTCGCTTGATAAATTTGCAACATGTCTCTTGTTCGTCTATCCCCAATTTTAGCCGCAAATTTAAAGATACCATGGGAACTTTTCGCCATTTTATTACTAACGTTAAATTCGTTGGACCACTTTCTATCATGGGAAAAAGTGATTCCAAGATAACAAAACGAATCAACTGATTGCACCTTGTTACCGTCAATGAAAAAGGCAGTGGGTTTATTTTTTGCCCCACAGGTCATAGTATGCGTCTTATCCTTATTGATGAGTAGTTTCCTGTCCTGGATGAACAGAGAAAATCTATCCATCAATCGTTGCAGGCCCAAAGGGGTCCTGCAAAGAAGCATGGCATCATCAGCGTATAGTAACACCGGCAGTCATACGCCTTTTAGCTTGGGAGCATCTGCTTGAACGTCTTTTAAAATTTCATCAATTTCATTGATAAATAAAATAAACAATAACGGGGCTAGAACACAGCCTTGTCTTAGGCCGTGTCGTACGCTAAATTTAGGGGTACATTCTCCCTTGGTTCCAAAACGCATACAGGTTTGCAGTTTTTGGTACAATCTAGCAAGGAAGAAAATAATACCCTCAGGGGCACTCATCTGCAGCAAAATGGGCCATAAAATGTTGTGATCAACCATGTCGAAGGCGCTAATTAGATCAGCAAAGCATAAATATAATGCGCCACCTTTGGCTTCGACATATTTCCCAATTCTAAGGTAGGCATGGGCGGAAAATCCGTTCCGCTCGCGGATTTTGCGGATTTTCGGGAAATCCGCAATCCGCGAGATTTGCGAATTTCCTGCAAAATCCGCAAATCCGCGAGCAGCGGATTTTGCTCGCACTGCTCGCACTGTTCGCGTGAGTTCGCGCCCCGCGAATAAGTGCGAAATTGCAGAAATACGATTTAAGCAAAACTGAAAGTAACTACTTACCAGGTTCAAAAGTTCAGGCACATCATTAGTAGCCATTTCCTGTAGTGCTTCCTGAGGGGCCCCTCCAGAGTTCAGTTGCCAGTTGAAACTATTATGTGACCCTGCTCTGAACCTCAGAATAGTTACACATATGCCACAAAGGTCATGAATTACAGCTAAGGGAGACAAGCAGGAGCCAGGCTGGAAGTTAAAATCCATTAATCAGCCCCTAATTCATTATTGTCAGTTGGGGCAGGGCAGGTGTTGTAACTAATTTTGCAACAATGAAAGCACTTAGCAAGTGCAAAAGATCACTAATCAGGGCGCACTAAGGAAGCAGGTGCCAGCTAAAAAAATATTCTGTGACACATTAATCAGCCCCAAATTAATTCAGGTCACTTGAGGCAGGGAAGGTGTGCTTTGCTTTGCCGAAAATAATGTACACTGGACAACCAGAGGGTGTGGTGATGAAACAGAGGGTGGCATGGGTGGGCCAGAGGGTGGCATGAGTAGTCAGAGAGTGGCAGTGGTGACAGAGAGTGGCAGTGATGAAGAAGAGTGTCCCAAACAGGTTGGACACGTAGAAACAACAAGTTCGCAAAACTTGCGACCCGACAGGTAAGTTCGCAAATTGCGAAATTGTAAAAACCCTTGCGAACTGGCAGAAACACGGGCGAACACAAAAAAAAAAAAAAATCCGCAAATTCGCGGGAATTCGCGGATTTTGCGGATTGCGAGTTCGCAAATCCGCAAATTCGCGGATTGCCAATCCGCAAAATCCGCTCATGCTTATTCTAAGGTCAAGATTTAAACATTGGTCCAGTGTGCCCCTGCCTTTCCTGAAACCAAACTGACTTTCCGTCAGAATTACCTTAGCCTCAACCCACTCCTCGAGCCTAGCCAACATAACTCGGCTCATAACCTTCACAGAGGAGTCCATGAGGGCGACGGGGCGATAATTCTTAACTTCAGACCGGTTACCTTTTTTAAAAATAGGGATAATAATAGATTCCCCCCAAGTAGTTGGAGCTTCAGTGCATACAGCTGTATTAAAAACGTTAGCAAGGAGGGGGCTCCAGATCTCCGGGACTGCTTTGTAAACATCTATAGGGACCCGATCGGGTCCCTGGGCCTTCCCCCCCTTGCTTGCACGGATTCCTAACTCAACCTCTGCCACAGTAAAATTTAAAGGTAAAACCGGCCAATTAGATGGGATAGTAGCTGGACCACAATCTGGACCAAAAATGTTAGAAAAATGGGTTACCCAGCAATCACTAGGGACATTAGAGCCCAATACAGGGGTGTTATCCTCTCTGAGGGAGGGGGAGTTAACCGTAGCCCAGAATAAGGTATTATTGTGTATCTCTGCAGCTTGGTTAAGTGATTCCCATGCTTCCTGCTGTAATTCTCTTTTCCTTTTGTTTAATGCAAGTTGATATTCTGCTCTTTGTTTAATTATTAGAGTAGTGTTCCTAGGTTTTATGGCTAAGGCCTTCTTCAGCTCTGTTAATAGCCTGGTACAAGTGTGTTCGAACCAACCTTGTCCGTGACTAAGTTTATCTCTAATTGGTCTGGTAAACCTAGCATCAATTGATAAGTTAATATTTTCAAAAGCGGTTAAAATACATTCAGACCCAGTATTATTTTCAAGAATTAGAGTAATGTTGGTTAAACAATCTGAAACGATATAGCCTATAGATTCATCTGCTCTATCCCCAACCCATTTAACTCTAACACCATTAGGTCTGTGGGGTTCCACGTTGATGATGGTATGACCCACAGCTATAGGACTCTCACTCCATAGCGAGCAGTCTAAAACAATATAGTTATGATCGCTCAGAGAAGTAACTTCAATCCTGGGGGTTTCACAAAAGAAGGTAATACTCGATGACACAATAACATGATCGATCACCGAGCTTGTCCTCCAGTTTTAAAAAGTAGGGATGGTCAACCCATTTCAATCTTTAGCAAAATCCAGGATTTCCAGATCATAATTGCTAATAAATTCATACAAAATTTCTCCATAGCTATTGTGCCTAAAGTGGAGGTCTACAACACCAGCGTTGTTAACAACCCCACAGGCTTTCTGAAAGGACAGTTCACATAAAGAAATATTAAAATCTCCTAACCATATGAAATCAAAAGAAACATTACATTGATCAATTAGGTCGTCAATTGTGCTAGCTAGATTTTTAACAACAGATGTCCTACTATCGTCAAAAATATTGTTGTAGTAGTTAATTAAGAGGACGTTTCGGCCATGATCATTGCGGAGCCACAATAACTGCACATGTGGTCCCACAGTTAAATATTTTACAATCCTGATTTTTTTGATAATCAACACCAAGATTATAAGGCCTCTTTTAGCTCTCCCTGGTCCGGAACTAACTGCCTGCAGATTGAACGTTACAAACCCCGCAAAAAGTACCTCCTCCCGACACCATGTTTCCTGGAAACACAGAATATCATAAGTGTTAATAAAATCCTTCCATCCCAAAGTGTCCTGTTTAGATTTTAAACCAGCGACATTCCAGCTGACAATGGAGATGCCATTAAATACATTAGTGGTGGGATTATTCAGAGGAATAGTGTCAACTACATCTTCCTCATTTATACTGTTCACTGGTGCTACAGGGCTAATACCTCTTTATATACGTTTGCCCTCCACCATATTCAAATCGGGGTCAGGGGCCAATCACAGGCATCGAGCACTCGGACAGTAACAGGACGGCCAGGAACACAATCCCCTGTCCTGGCAAGTCAGTCATTTGAGTCCAGGGAGCTTAATGCCTGGAATCTATTTTGAATAGGGACCCCAAACTCCGAAAAATGATTAGGCTGGAGATTTCTGTTTCCAAGATTATGAGGGGAGTTTTTAGCTAAATGACTATAAAAAAAGCCAAGAGGGCGTACACTTATTCTGTCTTCACCGGGGATTAAAGATGCAGCCCTTAACAAAGCTGTGGCCACATGCTGGGGGTGTTTAAAGTTGACAATGCCACAGTCACCCCTGCAGGTTTTGCTAGATGTACCTATCCAATCAACGCTTCTGGTGGTTAGAATTTGATCAAAATAAGTAGTTGGGAAGCCACAGTTATTGTGCAGCCAAGAGACCGTTTTGTTTTTTAGTGAATCATGAGATTCAAGTTGGGGCCTAATAGGATCATTCCCATAAGATGGGACATTGGTCAAAACGGCCACATAGGGTGCACAGTCTGGAGGCAGGTCAACAGGACGTTTCCTTCTAGATTCGATAGCTCTGGTTGGTTTCGATGAGCCCACCTTGTTAGCAGCGGGCTTATTCTGATGAGAGGTGGAAGATGTGTTGGGAGGTAATGGGGCCGATTTTGCTGTTTCTTTTACTATTCCCCCCCCCCCCCCGGTTAGTTGTTTTGGAGGTACTTTGGTAGGACCTAGGCCTGGACTTTCCAACCAGAGCAATATGCGAGTCAAGCAGCCCACCTAATCTGTTTACTTCAGTTGAGAGCTGGTCCAGTTTGTCCACCGAGGGTTTAATGATCTTATCAACCTTTGCATCAATAATGCTTATTAAGAGATCAAACTGTTCAGCATTCATAATGGATGTAGCATTCTTGGTTGTCAATTCTTCTTCCCCAGGAGTGACTTTTGGAAAAGTGTCACCTCTTTTTTTATTACGAGTATGGTACCCCCCCTCCCCCGATTAATGGGTGCTTTTCTGCATGCTCTTAATGCTCTAGGAGCCGGTGTATTTTGGACAGGTGATACAATGGGTGATACAATAAGTGCAGCAGAAGTATCTTGACCAACAGCAGGTTGGGCTTGAGTTTCTATCGAAATACCAAGGTTAACAAGGTCTGGGTGATCATCAATATGTAATACGATGTTAGGATCAGGGAGGGTAGGGCAGTTAGTAGGAGGATTCTCCTTCCCTAAAGACATTCTTCGCTCCTTATTAATTTGACTCACCACTTTCACTAGGTAATTATCCATAGTGGCCAATACTGGGGGATTTTTAAGAGCCTTTTGTTTACACATAATGTATGTGAATGCACAAAATGACCAATTAAAGATAAAAACAAATGTAAATATCAATAAAACAAAGCTTTCATGAACTCCCACAAAGCAAAATGATTTAAGTCAACAATATAAGATCGGTTAAAAGCCCTTAACATACTGGACAGTCAGAGCTCCGATATGGGCACAAAAAGATAGCTCTCACTTGGGGCAACAAATTACCTCACCAACAGAAGCCAAGGGGGGGGGGCCCAGCCCAGCCTCGGCCAGTCCCGGACTGTCACAGACTGTCCGCCCTTAGTCCGGGCTTCGTCCGGCGCCGCCCGGGCGTGGAGCGGCTTGTTCTTAAGCGCCTCCGGGCCCGGGATGCTGGCGCTGACGCTGCAACCGGTGTCCCCGGGTTGAAGCAGGGCACGCTGGGGATTGTAGGCGGCAAGATGACAGGGACGCTCCCCCCTCTCGGCAGCCGCAAGATCAATAGCGGCGGCGGGGGAGAGCGAAACAGGCAGCCGTGATGTCCTGGGTCCGCACAGGTGAGTGTTAGATCCTGCAGTGCCCCCACAGAGTTTTCACCCCGCTCCTCAGCAGGAGCGGCTTGTTCTTAAGCGCCTCCGGGCACGGAAACTGATGCTGATGCTGCAACCGGCGTCCCCGGGTTGAAGCAGGGCACGCTGGGGATTGTAGGCGGCAAGATGACAGGGACGCTCCCCCCTCTCGGCGGCCGCAAGATCAAGAGCAGCGGCAGGGGAGAGAGAAACAGGCAGCCGCAATGTCCTGGGTCCGCACAGGTGAGTGTTAGATCCTGCAGTGCCCCCACAGAGTTTTCACCCCCGCTCCTCAGCAGGAGTGGCTTGTTCTTAAGCGCCACCAGGCGCGGAAAACTGGCGCTGATGCTGCAACCGGCGACCCCGGGTTGAAGCAGGGGATGCTGGGGATTGTAGGTGGCAAGATGACGGGGACGCTCCCCCCTCTCGGCGGCCGCAAGATCAAGAGCGGCGGCGGGGGAGAGCGAAACAGGCAGCCGCAATGTCCTGGGTCCGCACAGGTGAGTACACATCTCAACACTTTTGACAATCAATACAACATTTGTAAAATGTAAAACATAATACATAAAAACGGGAACCTCTTAACTCTCGCCTTTCTTGCATCTGAGTATCTTCAAACCGGTTGTTTGTTTTTGATTTGTAATATAGAAGTCCTGTGAGTTTAATATTGGAACTTGTAGTGTGGGACACCACTTGTTTTATCTAAACTAACATATTGACACCAAACTTCAATTCAATAAAGAATCTACAGATAATGCTTGATTATATCTTTTAAAGTCCAGCAGAAAAAGGTATGGGGGATGGAATAAATCAGCCAGACTCCTAGCTAACTACCTTAAAATCAGGCACAATAGACTTAACATCGAATCAATCCTAGACTCCCAACAGACTCTTACATTTAAAGACACTGAGAACTTAGAGGAGTTTCGTCAGTTTTACAATTCTTTATATACTCCAGATACCTCTCCCTTAGATTCTAAAATCAAAGATTATCTCTCCACCATAACCAAAGCTTTTGGTACACAATTAAAACTCGATCCCTTAGAGCTGTATATCTCTCAGGATGAACTACACAAAGCACTACGTACATTTGAAAAGGAGAAAGCTCCAGGTCCTGATGGATTCACTGTAGAATTTTAAATACATTTCTGTCATATACTTCTACCAAAAGTGTTAACTCTTATATCTTCTTTTCTACACAAGGCAAAGGCATCTGGTTCTTTCCTTGAAGCCCTGATTTGCCTTATCCCCAATGATAACACAGATTTACAGTATTGTACGAACTATAGACCCATATCCTTGGTAAACATAGACTATAAAAAAAATGTTCAAAGCCTTGGCTATGGTAGGGAACAATCAGGTTTTGTTAAAGGATGTTATATTACAGATAATACCCGATTATTCTTTGATATTCTATCTAAATCCTCCCATTCCTTTGAGTCTCTTGCTTAAATAGCCTTGGACGCTGAGAAAGCATTTGATAGAGTCCATTGGCTCTTTTTATTTCAATTTCTCAAATGGTTTGGATTTGGTCCTAAGATTATTTCTTTCATCTCTCTCTCTCCTCTATTCTAATCCCAAAGCAGCATCTATGTTAATAATATATCTTCCCCTTATTTCACTTTAGGCAGAGGGGTGAGACAAGGTTGCCCTTTGTTGCCCTTTCTCTTTAATTTAGCTTTAGAACCCTTTTTTTCTAAAATACGTCAAAACCAGGAGATACAAAGTTTCAAATCAAACTCATTACAAGTAAAATTTGCAGCATATGCTGATGATACCTTACTTTTTACCTCAGAACCCCAGTCTTCCATTCCTGACATCATACAAGAAGTTACCTCAAATTCTCGTATCTCTGGTTATAAACTAAACAATGATAAATGTGAAATCCTACCCTTAGCTAAATTTACTTTTAAGGAAGATTTTGCCAGTTCTAATTTTACTTGGAAGTCCAAACACATAAATTATTTAGGTTTGCACTTCACCTCGTCAATTAAAACCTCTTTCTCCAAGCAATTTAGAGAATTGCCTTTCAAAGCTGATTGATTCGATGAGCAGGTGGCACCCTCTTTAATTGTCTTGGTGGGGACGCCTCAATACTATTAAAATAAGGCCATCTCCTATTATTATTTACACAATTCCTAACATCCCACTGGCTATGCCATCTAAATCCTTCAAGAAAGTTAATTCCATACTCTCTTCTTTTCTCTGGAACAACAAGAAAGCCATATATCTTTATCAAAATGTATGCATCCCAAAGGTGAGGGAGGAGTTAATTTTCGCAATTTTTCTAAGTATCATAAGGTAGTTTTGCTACGTCAACTTTCCAATTGGCTTTCAGATCCCCTGGGTACTTCACCTCTTTGGATGTCACTTGAACAGTATTATTTCTCCCCATTGTCCTTCCAAGAGTATTTATCTTTCACTCGCAAAAATCAACATATATCTACTCCCATTCTTAAATATTCATGTCACTTATAAGACTCAATCCTGTCATTTATCCCTAACAGTAGCGAAATGTTCCTTAAATCTGCTATATGGCACAATAAATCTATATTGACTAAAGGTAAACCTTCATGTTGGAAAACTTGGAGACAAAATGGCTTAATATGGGTTAATCAATTATTTGAGGCTGACAAGGTGATATCTTTTCCCCAGGCCAATCTCTTATTCAACTTTCCTCTCTCATTCCAAAATAAATATCTATTATTATAAGAGGCTCTATGCACCACCTTCAATTTGTTTCCCTTATCTCCCCCAAGTACTTCTAACTGCACCATTCATTTCCACAATCTTCTCTTTACAAATCTTGGAGCCTCCACCATTTACTCTTCTTAACATAAATCCGATAATATTAGAGACAAATCTAATATAGAATTAGCTTGGGAGGGGACCTAGCAACAGCTTGGTCAATTCCCAATTGGTCTAGAATGTGGTCTAAACTCAGGAAACCCTCCAGAGCAGCTAATACCACCCACACACTTTTCTTTATATATATTAGGCTCCTCATCTCTCCCATAAGGGTACATAAAATCGACAAGGATCTTTTGGATAATTGCTGGTCTTGCTCCCTAGAACAAGCCAATTTATAGCATATACTTTTTATCTGTCCTTTTGTTCATGATTTTTGGGAGATAGTCTGGAAACAAATAACAAAGACTTTTAACTATGTAGCTCCATTTACCCTAGGTAACATTTATTTAGGCTCTATATCAAATGATTGGAATAATTGTTCCTTAAAAAAACAAATTTTGGACATGCTTTTAGCAGTTGCTTTTCAGAAAATCACAAAAATTGGAAAGACTTATCCAAACTGTCCTTCCAGGCTTGGTGGGTGCAGCCTGTCATAAACACAGATTGGATGCAGATTTTGTATTCCCCCTTCTCGTGCTATGAAACGACTATTATTATGGTCCCCAGTTACTCGATTGATAGGAATGCAAAACGTTATAATATGCAATCACCAACAATACAAGCAGTTATGAAGCCTCCTTCACATTCCATATTACATGATTGTTAATATTATGTCTTACCTAGCAAATATTTGTTTAAAAATTTAGCACTGCTTACCAATTTCTACCTACTTCGATGTAATTTCTTCTTTCTTTGTTCTTTAATGCTTTATTTGCTTGATTGGTACGACCTCTAGTATATTATGTATATTTTACTCTAATAAAATCTCCTTTAAAACCTAGGTTTTGAAATTCTCTTCTTTTTTTTATCTGCTTGCACTGTGTCAGGAGTAGGAAGTGCTGAGAACCCTTTATTGGTATTTGTTGCTTTATAAATAGTTATACCATAACATAACAACATGATTTAAGGAAAGAGCACAAGCACTTTAGCACTGGTTAGAAGTGGTAAAGTGTGCAGAATCATAAAGCCAACAAAAGCCAAGTCAGCAAAACACGAGGGTTGAAGGCACAAATGTAGGGGATAACCATGCCAAGGATGCTAGGTCTAACAACTCCCAAAGAGTTTGAATCTTCTGTGCCTAGGCACACCCCATTTTTCTAAGAAGTATTGCCATATTCGTTATGTTCTGTCATGTTAACAGAACTTGTTAAGAGCAACATATACCTGGAGGAGTCTTGGTGCTGGTTCAAGGAGCAAAGGTGAGAAAGAGAAAAGAAAAGAAAGAAAGTCTACTGATTAAAAGGCCATTTTTTCAGGCACTTTCTGCATTGAAGTAGGGAGGGGAATGACCTTACATGTAATGGGAGGAGGTTCCAAGATTTGGATGCTCCGGTCAAGAAGCTGCTCCCTCCCCATTTAGGTTTCTTAAATCTCAAGGAATTGATTTTAAACAAACCTGATTTTCTTAAACAAAGTTGACACAATGACACTAATTATTCTGTGCATGGTATTGCCTCTCCCACAAGCCACCCAAAATAAAAATTAAAATTGAAAAGAACAAACCCCATAATGTTTTGCGATCGTACGGCACTCATTTGAATCCAATTTCAAATCTTAACTCTATTCCATCCTCCCAGAACTTCCCCCCACCCTACCTAGGCATGTCACATTCAACTCGCCTTATAGACTGCAGTGTAGGTCTGCTGTGCTGTAATTCCACAAATACATCAAGATTAGCATTGCAATGGTAAATTCACAGCGGATGCAGAGTCCCATTGCTTGTTGTTTCTAGGGTCTCCATGTCAAGACAAGCTCAGGGGCAATCCACCTACCCGCTACTTCAGGAGTGGCAATCACAGGAACTTCGTCACTATCACTGTCTGGGATCTTTAGAAGCACCACTAATGTTTCCCATGCCTTTGCCGCTTCTAGTGCCCTCTCACTTTCCACCCTCTTCTCTAATTACATCCTAACTATTCAGTCACATTCCTCCCATTTAATGAATTCCTTCTTCCATCTGGCTATGATGGGACCCCTCTGTGTTTCCCAGTGAATAATGATTTCCTGTTTAGCCAATAAGAGACCCATGTCTAAGAATTTGCTAGTAATCTTATTTTTGGCCGTGTGGGGAACCAATTCAGTACACATGGCCCTATAGCGGGTTCCAGTTCCCTGTCAGTGATCTCATTTAAGAAGGTAACGACGTCTGACCAATAAGTATCTAAGTGCGAGCACCCCTAGAACATGTGACAAAAGTCTGCTCCCTCCCTGTGACAGCGCGGCCATGCATCCGAGCAATTATAAAAGTATTTATTAATTTTTGCTGGAGTAAGGCAGGCTCCATGTAATATGTAAAAGTGCACTAATTAAAAGCGGGCATTCCTGGAGCTCTTCCACGCCCTATCCACAATATCAGCCCATGGTTTTTCTGGGATCTCCGCCCCCACCTCTTCCTCCCACTTGAGTCGCAGTGCATTCAGGGGCAGCAGCATCTCCTGCGTCAGATGTCTATAGAGGCATCTGACCGCATTAAAGGTTCCTGCCGCTGTCACCATGTAATAACACCGCAGTGATGTCTGCGGATCAACAAGGCCCCCCCTCCAATGTTTATGGATAGCCACAGTGAGTGCAGAATTTACTAAAAAGTCCCCCCGCAGCAAGTCATACCGGTCCTGTAAGTCGTTAAAGGGAAGCATAGTGCCATCTTTGTATAAATCTCCGATAGGGGTCGTGTCTTTCTCTCTCCAACTTGCCAGCGCCATCCACATCAATAGAGGGATGTCAGGCACACATGGAACTTCAATCCTTGCCTGCTTCAAGCTCCTATTGCAACACTACCTTGCTGTTTTGAGGACCCCTAGGAGGTTGTGGGTTCGGACAGGTAGCTTCAGCACAATTTGGGAGAGTACTCTCAACGCGGGAGCTCTGTCCCTCATCTCTTCTGTACCTTGCATCCTAGCCGCTATTTTTTGAGTGAGCCATAACAATTGGGCTGCTAGGTAATATGCCTCAAAATCAGGCACTGCCCACCCCCCCTCTGACCGTGATTGCATTAAAAAAGCCAGCACTGCTCTTTGTGTACTGGAACCCCATAGGAATCCTGTAATGTAATGTAATGGTGTCTTGAAAAGTGCATGTATCACCCTGCCATGGGGTATCTCAGCGCTGTAGACCGCTGGGGACCCCGTCCTGGCTTTTGCTGCGAGATGGTCCCTGCTGGGTATCTCCAAGGTGAAACCAGGCATCCCCCGGCGTATGTGGGGGGCCGTTGTGGAGATAAGGCAAGCCAATGCCCAGAGTTGCCGAGTGTGATCCCTGGTTAGAGTAGGCACCGAGGCGAGAATTATCGAGTCCGCTGACCCTGGTCCACGACCCTGCCGCGTCGGGAATTGAACCCTGGTCCCGGGCCGTCCTCTGCTTCCAGGTCTGCCGCCTCTAACCAGTGAGCCACACCACTCCACATGGTCTTAAGTTGACTAAAACATCATGCCGGGATCCAAAATAGGTAAAGTCCCAAAATAGTACAATAGACTCGGGAGGGCCACCATTTTAAGTAAGGCCACCTGTCCAGCCACTGACAGCGGGAACGTCCCCCAAAAGTCTAAACAACCCTTCGGTCCTCTGATTGCTCTGCCGATATTGCCCTCCAACAGATTCCCTGTGCATGATATATCCTCGTACCCAAATATGTCAGGCATCTATATTCCCATTTCCCCCCTGCTGTTTCTTGCGGGCCGCCTTTATCACCAATGATCAGGAATAAGCAGGACGTTTCCCAATTTGCTCGAAGCCCCGCCACTGTGCCAAAGTCACAAATCAATTACTTCGCCCCTCGGAGCGCTTTCTTGAATTTGACAGGAACATTAGTAAGGCGTCTGCATATACGGCAATATGGTGAACCTGTCCGTGCATATGTAGGCCTTGATAATGCTGTCCTGTCCTGGCCTTGGCTGCTAATGGTTCCACAGCCAAAGCAAACAAGACTGGGGACATCGGACATCCCAGTCTCTTTCCCCCTGTTACGTCACAGATGTCAAATATCAATCCACCTGTTTTAATCTTTGCCGTGTAGTCTTTGTATAATAAGGCCATCCACTTTAACAATGTATCCCCAAGCCCAAATTTAGATATTACATACAACAAGTAAGACCACTCAAGACTATTGAATGCTTTTTTGATGTCTATTGCAAAGATAGTGGCCATGTCCTTCGAATAGGAATCAGCTTCCAGAATCTGCAATAAGCGTCGATCATTAATAGCAGTATTCCGAGTGGGAATGAACCAGGACTGGTCTTTATGCACTAGCGTCGACATATAGGGAAAGGAGTCGGGTGGCCAAAGTAGAGCTCAGGATCTTGTAATCCGTATTAAGCACAGATAGTGAGCGATACACAGATCTGTTCCAAGGTGGCTTCCCAGGTTTGAGGAGCTGGATGATGTCGGCCTCCTGTGTCATTGCGGGTAGTTGACCTACCCGCTTTGCATCATTATATAGCGTCACTATTCTAAGTGCCAACTGTTCAGTGTACGTTAGGTAAAATTCAATCAGGAGTCCATCTGTCCCTGGCATCTTATTCCTCTGTATATGCTAAATAGCTCCCTCACCTCACAGATTTTAATATCTCCCATCAACTCATCTGCTTGTTTCTCTATCCAAATGCGGTAGTCTAACTGCATGTGTAAACCTATCTAAGTCATATCCTGTCAGGGCTGATTTACTTTTATACAAGTCTGTATAATACTCAACAAATAACTCATTAATACCCTGTTGAGTGCAACCCATGGTGATCTCTGAGCTCCAAAATCATTGTGCCTCTTCGAGTCGGGTTAGCGCTGCAAAAGTCTCCCTTGCTACAAGAGCTCTTCTTGTTTATCTGGTCTCTCAGGGTGATCCCGCTCCCGCTTGGTCCGCCTCCTGCACATTCCTTATGAGCACTTTACGCACCCCCACTACCTTTGAGATAGGTAGCAACCCCTAATGACTGTTTTAAAGGCATCCCATCCCACTGAGGAAGATGTCGCTGTGCCAGGGTTTTCTTGGAAGTATTGAGCTATGCCAGGTACCCACTGTTTCATGAAAGACTTGGTCTTATAACGCTTTGGACATAGGTGCCATGTAGGTATTTTAGCCCCTGTGCAAGACCATGTACTCGGATTAGGATAGGGAATTTTCTGGTAAGGTTCTAGTGAGGTACTCACTACTCTGCACTCTAGCATGCACATCCGGCGAGCATAAAATCACATCCAGACGAATGTGGAGATCATGCAGAGCAGGAAAAAAGAAGTAGTCCTGGTCTCCGGGGTGCTGAGTCCTCCAAAAGTCCACCAATGCTACTGCCAGTTGCACCTTGCCTCCACTATTTTATGAGTGGTTGCATTAGGAAGTGGAAGGTGTGACGATCTAGGACAACATCAGAGATGTAATTAAAATCCCCCCAACTGACCCTGTGAGAATGGGCGCCAACCTCCCAGACAGCTGTGAGACAAAGGCAGGTTGTTCCGTGTTAGGAGCATGTATGCTCCCCAAGAATATGTCTCTAGCTTCCCAGTGACCACCAAAAATTTGCCTTCTGCACCTGTAATTTGTTTTGTGCATTGACAGGGCACTTGTAATTGAGTCTTCTGAAGTAATGCACTCTGAACCCCTCTACGGACTAAGTATGCATGGATTTTATGACGGCTCCACATTGAATGCATTCTCTGCACATTCCATGAAATTCAGTTTAATTCATTTGAGGTACCCATCGCAATAATCTGAACAGCTCTCCAGGAAGGCCTTCTCTAGTGACATGCCTGGCCCCAACAAACCCTGTAAATAACCAAAACCCCTAACTCCCCTTCCCCAGGACAGTTACTGTAGAACTAGCACCCATCAAAACTATTGTAAAATACACACAATCCTCTGGTAGTTACAGAGGTGTAAGGGAGTGCAGCTGACTCAAGGTACTTTCACTGAGCATGGCGCATGAGCCTCAAATGAAAACAGATAGCCCGGAGCCTTTAACAGTCACTGTTAGTCCAGCTCCCCTCTAAACATCCTAGCCATTGTAGCTTACCACTTCTGTTCAAATGATATCGTCCGCAGTATTAGGTGTCACCACTGGCATCTTCACACTATCACTATGGGAAGTTTCCATTTAATTGTCCACTGATTCGCTGGAAGACCTGGCCTTTCCTTGTGTAGTAGGGCTCCGACCCTACGCCAGTGCCGCCCATATCTGCAAAGTGTTGGCTATTTCTTTCTCCATCTGAGATGATGGCGGTTTTGCGGGGTCGACGGATCAAATATTTCCGAGGTCCAGGGTCTCAGCCCGGTGGCCCAAAGACTATTATCTCACAGCATCTCACTATTATATGTCTCCAGCCAATCCCAGGCATCCCTAGGAGAATCAACGTAGTGAGTGCTCCCCTCCAGAACAATACGCAATCTGGCCGGAAAACATCAGAAAGTATTTGGGGCCCTCATCTCTCAGTGCTTTCTTGACCTACCTCCAACATGTAGTCTGGAAAAAGGGTGACCTTTCTTTTATCCACAGTGAAGGCGCCCTCAGCTCTCACTCTTGGCAGAAGTATGTCTCTATCAGGGAAGTGAAGCAAGAGGGCCACCACGGGTCTCGGAGGTGGCCGCAGTATTAGGTGTCACCATTGGCATCTTCACGCTATTACTATGGTAAGTGTCTGTTTCATTGTCCACTGATTTTCTGGAAGACCCAGCCTTTCCTTCTGTAGTAGGGCTCCGACCCTACGCCAGTGCCGCCACTGCCTGAAAAGCGTCGGCCATTTCTTTCTCCATCTGAGATGATGGCGGTTTTGCGGGGTCGACGGCTCAAACATTTCCCAGGTCTGCGGGTCTCCGCTCAGTGGCCCCAAGACTCCTATCTCACAGCATCTCACCCTTATAAGTCTCTAGCCAATCCCAGACATCCCTAGGGGAACCAACGTAGTGAGTGCTCCCCTCCAGAACAATACGCAAACTGGCCAGAAAACATCAGAGAGTATTGGAGGCCCTCATCTCTCAGTGCTTTCTTAACCTACCTCCAGCGTGTAGTCTGGGAAAAGGGTGACCTTGCTGTTATCCACAGTGAAGGGGCCCTCAGTTCTCACTCTTGGCAGGAGTATTTCTCTATCAGGGAAGTGAAGCAAGAGGGCCAACATGGGTCTCGGAGGCCTTACCGGGGCCAACGGCTTGGCAGGCAGCCTATGGACTCTCTCCAGGGTATAGAAGGCGGACAGGCCCTCCGGAGCTACCACACTCCTGAACCAGTGTTCCAAAAAGAACACCATATCACCCCCCCTTTCGTTCCTTCCGGAAGGCCACGACCCTGACATTGTTTCTTCGATTGCCCCCTTACGGGTCTTCAGCCCTGCACTCCAATAAGCTTTCCCTGTCCGCAAGGGCCCCATCTGCTGTTCCAAAGCCTTTTGCTCTGGTGTCAGTTCTGCAACGCTAGCCTCAGTGTCTTTAAGCCTCTACAATATCTCCCTCAACCGGCCACGTCCGACTGCTTCAGTGCTAATGTCCTGGTGGAGGGTAGCCTTCATGTCTGCTATGGCCTCCAGTATTTTATTAAGTTGTTGCTGCACCGGGTCATCCGGAGTACTATGCGATTGTTCCTGAGCACTATCCACTGGGTCCTGGAGGGCCCTGGCCTGTCAGCCCCTGTGTTTACCCTTGATGGTGTGTTATCACTAGGCGAAAACGGCCCGCCCAAAGTCTGCCTCCTTTCATTTGCAACTCAGTGCCACTCAGGTGGTAGTCCGCAGTGCACAGGGGTCTCTCCAGGTGGGCCCCAGTACCTCTCCTAGCGTGTTCTCTGCATCAGGTGGACTCCCCCACAACACCCCAGTCAAGTACTGGTACACTGCAAAACAGTATCACTGTTCGATGTGTGGGGGCACTTAAACTCTCCCCCATGAAGGAACGCCAGACATGCCCCCTAGATCAGCTACCGCACTGTGTTAGCTCAGCCATGCAGGTCACGCTACAATCATGGGCCTTTCTGCAGTGCCCCTGAAACAATTACTCACTGCGGGGTCCAAGTTCTAGGCTCTTTCCAGGGGCTAAGCCACTTCCGACTGCAGGCCCCGAAGCCTGGCACCGTCCCCTGCTGTTCCGGGGGCTCCAGTTCGTAGTCTAATACTTCCTAGGCAGGACTTCACAGCACCCAGGTGCACCACCAGATGGGCATTCAAACCCTCTTCAAATTGTTCTGTGCCATTACACCTTGGGGAGATGCAGTTGCAGTACAAGCCAGGATCCCCGCCCAACTCGAAGGGGCCACTTTCACACACTCTCCTGCGGGTACGCTAAACATGCCACATGGCGCAGTAGCCGCCACCCACCTCAGACCAGTTATAATAATAATAATAATATAGCATTTTATAAAGCGCGAACAGCTACCTCGCTAGGAGGTGTTCCGGCGCTAGGAGAACACAATTGACCTGGAGTCAAGAAGTAAGAGAGTTAGCGAGGTTGAGTGAAGAGCCAAGTCTTCAGCAGCTTCTTGAAGCAAGGTTCGGAAGGGGCCTGCTGGATTGCTTGTGGTAAAGTGTTCCATAGAGAGGTTACATTTGCCGAAAAAGTTCGACCACCTAGTCGAGCCTTTTTAGTTCGAGGGACAGCCAGTTGAACGCGGCAATTGGACCGCAGTGCGCGGGTTTGGGAGTATCTCGGGAGCCGGCTTTTCAGGTACTCTGGGCAGGAACCATGCAGAGATCTGAAAGCCAGCGTAAGTGCTTTAAATTTTATTCTGCTGGCCACTGGAAGCCACTGCAATGCTCGTAGATGCGGAGAGACTGACTGCTTGAGAGGGATTCGCAGTAATAGTCTCGCAGCCGCATTTTGAACTACCTGCAGTTTTTGCGTCAGGTATTTTAGTAGGCCTAGGTAGAGTCCATTGGCGTAATCCAGCCTTGATGTAACAGTGGCATGGATTAACGTTTTCCGGCAGCTCTCCGGGAGGAGTCTCAGGATCTTACGGAGATTTCTCAGTTTACTCAAGCAGCAGCCGGCGACTTGTTGGATGTGCGAGGTGAAGGACATGCTATCGTCCCACCTCACTCCAAGGTTTTTTGCCGTGCGGCTGGGTGAGGGGGCTTGGCCCATCTCCGTAGGCCACCAAAGTTCTGAGGCGGGGGTAAGGCCTTTACCAAAGAAGATTACTTCGGTCTTATTGGCATTTAATTTTAATTTGTTCGTATTCATCCAATGGGCTATATCTTGGAGACAGCCTTTGAAGTTCGAGAAGGACTCCTGCGACACCTCTGAGTACGGAAATACCAACTGGGTGTCGTCGGCATAAGAGATTGCCTTGACACCCCAGTTGGCAATCAACGTAAAGAGAGGGGCGAGGTAGATGTTGAATAAAAGGGGGCTGAGAGCCGACCTTTGCGGGACTCCGCAGCTGAGGACTTTGGGTGCTGAAGAGACCGTCCCTAGTGCCACCTTCTGAGTTCTCTGGGACAGATAGGAGTGTATCCATCCCAGTGCTTTGTCCTGGATACCTATCTCGGCCAGGCGTCTGAGTAGTCTGGCGTGGTCCACCGTGTCGAAGGCGGCCGACAGATCCAGGAGTACCAGCATCGCTGAGTTACCTGCATCCATCGACCACCTTACTGACTCGGCTACCTCAATAAGCGCTGTCTCCGTACTAAAGCCGGGTCGGAAGCCTGACTGTGTCTAATGTAGTACCTTATTTACCTCTATGAATTTGCTCAGTTGGCGCTGTATAACTTTCTCAAACATTTTACCATGGGCAGCTAACAGCGAGATCGGGCGAAGATTACTGACGTCCTCTGGATCCCCGTTAGGTTTTTTTTCAGCGGGAGGAGAGTAGCATGTTTCCAGACTGTTACTCAGGTCAACAGTCAAGGGCCCTCCTGCCAACCAGCCACAGTCAGTACTCACCACGGGACCCAAGCTCTATTCTCCTTTAGAGGTAAATCACTGCTGTCCAAGGGCCCCGGGCTCTATTGGCCCCGCCCACTGCTCCAACCTCTCCTGCGCGACTGATTCCCAAGTTGCCACTCTCAGATCCCACACATTCCTAGGTTCCCACAAAGGTTTGTGCTGTGTTCAAGCGCCAAGAGAGCACTGCCAAATCTGCCAGTACACTCCGGCCCACTCCAAAAGCGCATTGTTCGCGCTGGGCCTTATTATGCACCCTGGATAGTCACAGGCCGCTACGCGGCTGGATATCAGGGTCAGCCGGCCCACCTCCGGCAGGCGGCATGAATCAGGTAGGTGCTTTGAAAGCGGGGAAGCTCACCAGTATTATCATCCAACCAGGTGTTCAAGCTTGCCTCGTGGGGCCTCTTCCGTCGCACCCACCAGAGAGGAGAGGGGGTTCACCCAGTGCTTCACGGCCACACCCAGGGCTTACACCCGCCACAGCTCCGGCATCGCTGATGCCCACGTGGCTGTCCCCACCGCTTTGTTCACTTCCTCACCGCTTAGGGTTCCGCAGATCTCAGGGTCAGTAGTTGGTGTTCATTCACACTAGATCACCGCTATTGGAGTGGGTCCTGGGTTATGAGATGATCGTCTCCGCCGCTATTTTGCAGATTCCACTGTTTGCTCCACACTGCAGGGCAAAACTCCAAGCCTACGCCAGCTACCGTCTCCAGTCTTCGCCTTAGCATATCTCTCGACTCACAGAGTTCCTTTAGGGTTCCAAGAGTGTGCAAATCGACCCGGGTGTATGATTTTAATGGATGAATTACGGGCTGATGCGGAGCTCTCAGCTCAGACATCCACCATCGTCCTCAGCTAAGCCACGACCCTGATTTTTAACTAACAGAATGATATTAGATTTCTGGTTGGAGTGTACCAAGAAAAGGCTTTCTTCAAGAAGAGAGGTCCAGAGTCATGAAGTTCTTTATAGGCAAGACAGAGAGGCTTAACCTGGTTCTGTTCTTGACCACCAGCCAGTGGAGATCTTTGAATGCGAGAGAGATTGAGTGGTGTCTAGGCAGTCCCAGTAAAAGTGGCTGCAGAATTCTGAAGCACTTTACGTTTGTTCATGTATTGGCCCTGCAAGCAATTATAAAGGCCATTGCAGTCATCTATTTTTGACAGTATTAACATCAAGATGACGGTCTTCCTAACATTTGCTCTTGAACAGGGTTCTAAACATGGAAATATTTTCAGATTTTCTTGATTTCAAAACATATTGGTGGGAAAGGCTCCTGGTGGGACAGTATAGGTCCTGAGGCCCTCTCTTAATTTGGGTTTAGAGGTGTAGGAAAGCAAAGAATTGTATTCCTTAAAGGACACACGTTTCAAAATCAATGTATTGTTACATGTGTCGATAATCTCGCATTATTATCTCATCAGGACTTTACTTTTTTCTATGCAACAAAACATGTCTAATTGATTTTTAATACTGGTGGAATTTGTTATTCCTTATGTAGCATTAAAATCTAAAGACTTAGTGGCATCTGAAAACTACACATAAATTGAAACACATAGTTGAACAATTTACAAATACACTGAATAAGGTATCCTTTTAAGCAAATATAGCGTGTTTGCTTAACAGTGGTATCAGAGAGTGCTCCTTAACAAACATCTTTCTTGTAAGTGAAGGAAGTGACCCGTTTAGGGCCATCTGGGTCACTAATAATCACCTCTCAGCCTTCTGTACTAAATGAACAGTCGGTCAGACAGGAGGGAATACCAACCAATAACTGTTTATTCATATACACTCAGAGCAGAGCCCCATCTACCCAGTCGCTAGGAGTGCTGCAGAGAGTACTGAATTCAACAAGTAAAAAGATACATGATGTAAGTTTTGTAACTGGGCTAAAACACGCCCACAGTGGAATTTTTCAAGCAGGTGCAACTAAAACAGTGAAATACAGAAAAAAACAGTTTCAGAGCTCCTATCTTACACAAAGTATTGCAGTCCAAGGTCGTTCCATCCAGAGCCTGCCACCAGACAAGGGGGAGAAGGCCTCTATCTAGTGCGAAAGCTATGTGCTATCATGAACGGTATGCTTAATACTAAAACAGGACAGAGAGGAAGAATCAAAATTTACAGAGTAGCATTTCTCAGAATTGAGCTGGATCCGTTTTGAACAGCCTAAAAAAGCGCCCTCACTGAAAATGTTTCAGCGAATGCTAACTTACATAGACCACTACATAAGCATAAACGATTTCTTTTCTAACATAAGTAAGGAACTGTTTTAAACCATGGTGCTTTAATTAATATTCTCCTTCTTCCTGCACTTCTCCCAGACGCAATGGTCACTTTCTACTAGTGACAGGTCTAGTTACCTACTAGGGAAGCTCTTTAAGTAATTAGGAGTTCTACCCTCTAATGGAGTGTATGATTTCTGCCTGAGGTCCTGATTTGCAAAAGGTCCAGATTCAGGTAAGGCATCACTTAAAGACTAATGATGCAAAAAAGGAGTAGGGGAAGACTGTTGTGATTGGATCCTGATGCCAGCTATCACCCTGATATTCTCAAAACAATACAGAACATTAATTCCAGGACAATGTTGCATACGAAGGTGAGCTTCACAGGGTTTTTCCGAGCAGCCTTGTTTTCTCTCACATCACCAATCACCACTTGCATTCCTTGGGAAGCGAAGGGCAACCCGATCAATTTTGCAGGTGTGCTGTTCTTCAATAGGGGTCTATAGACCCTGAGGCCTACCTTTTTCTATGAGTGAGGAGCTTTGGTCATTTGTGGTTAGGGCTGCGCATGCCTTGGACTGTGGTGGGATGACTTAGACTTTGCCCCTTCCATCTGGAAAGCCGGTCCCACTGACATTTCCTCACTGTGTGCTTGTGCAGATACTATCATGCAAATCCAGTGGGAATTCAGTTTCAGAGCATTATGTCCTGATTTCCATCTGTTTAGCACAGACCACCCAAGGGATCCTCTAAACTCATCACCACTGAGGACTGGGCAGGACACACACACTTGGAGAGTCAACCAAACCTCGGAGACTTCAGAACAGTTGTGTTTGCCCATGGTGTTATTTGAAGTGTCACTACCTATCAGACTGCTGTGCTTTTCCTATACATTTCCGAATTCTCACAGTATTATTTATACCATCTACAGTTGCCAGGTTGCTCATCTATTCATCTTTGGTTGCTAGCCTCCCTAGGCTGCAAGTTCGCTTGAAGCTGAATATATTGTGCTCTACTGCCACTGGCAATCCCTGAGCAGCTGGAATCCCACTACCCACTGTGCACTACTGTACTTTTCTTCTGGTGGCCTCAAGCCCTGCAATCATGCTCAGCTACCAGGTTACCCATTTTAAGAGTACAGCAAGCACATCAATAAACCTAAATTATTGGGACACAGTGTAGTCTATGTCAGAACTATGTTGATTCCTCCCCGCTCTGCACTATATACAACATTTGATTGTTAACTGTTTGCAATGACTAAATATTTGTATTTAGTGGTTCTTCGTGTGTATGTAATACTGTGCTAAGGTATCATATATTCCCAGAACTGTTCCCTTTCATCTGTTAGCAAATGTCACTCTACGTCTCTAGTCCACCTTAAAACCTCTTACTTCACAAAGGTTCTGAGCCCAGAGTTCGGGTGAGCAGACCATAGAAACATCAAATCTTGCATAAACCTCCAGGTGGTCACTTATTCTCACCATTTCAACTTTCTATCCATTTGGGCCAGACATTCCCAGTGACTATAGAGATCACAAACCCCTTGTTATCCGTATGCTTTTTTGCCAAGCACAGAGGTTAACTAGACAAAATGTGGTGAGATAGCACAAAATGCCAGCAATTTGTTTCATGAAACACTGCTGTCATCCTTCATGCATTTCAAAGGCCCAACAAATGCAAGGAACTACCTGGCAGAAAATTGACGTGATCTTCTTCTTCCAGTACTCTAACAGCAGTGTCAGACATGTATACTGTGCTTATCATGTAGATGATGGTAGCTTGTTTCAAGTCGCTATCCTCCTGGAAGGTGAAGGACTAGACCCAGTATTGGGTTCTGCACTTAGTACGTAACACGCTAGCTTCTGCAGGTAAAGTTGATGAGACATCAATTGAGCTACAGGTTCGTACAGCCAAAGCAAAAAACGAAAATGGTTGGCATATTGCTGCTGTGGTAGTGAGAACTGGAACCTTGATTACAAATTACATTTCTGTAAAAAGGCCGAAAGGAGGTAGTTAGCATCTTTTTCGACTGCATCCAGTCCCTCACTGTTAATAGAAAGTTTACAACTGTCAGAAACAGGTACTATAGGTTGAGCAGCAGGACAACTGTTTGTAAAAAGAGAAACGATTATAGATTTCTCAGAGCTTGTATTACCTGCCTATAAAAAGCAGTGAGTTGTCAATTCAAAGTTGGATATTGGACTTCTGAACCAGGAGCTCCACAGGCTTTGAATAAGTGATGCTCCTTTGGCTCAAGACTGAGTTTTATTGGCTCATCTTGGAGAGTGATGAGAAGAACGAAACCATGACTACAGTGATCACACTCCTCAAGACCTGTATATGGGGCCCATGTGGTGGTTTATAGCTCCCATAGATGGGGGAAGAAGTTATTTGCAGAACTTGGGAGGAACATTGGCAAATGTAAATGTAAATATGTAAATGTACAGGAATTTATATAGCGCAAATCACCACTGGTTTCTAAGCACTTGCTTAGGAAACCCGTCCTGGTATTCCCCTGTGAGATAACCCCGGCAGGGTATCCGCAAGGTGAAAGCCAGGCATCCCACAGCGAGGGGCCGTTGTGGAGATTAAGCAAGCTATTGCCCAGAGTCGCAGAGTGTGAACTCATGAATGGAGTAGGCACCGGAGCGAGAATTGTCAAGTCCATGGACATTTTTTAGGACTCAAGACCCGCCGAGCCGGGAACTGAACCCTGGTCCCGGGCTGACCTCTGCTTCCAGGTCTGCCTGCTCTAACCAGTGAGCCACACTTCTCCACGCAATAGATGTAGATTCTTAATATCACCACCTGCCAACTCACAAAAGCACAGAGTAGGGGGAGGGACCCAGGAGATAGGATAAGAAAGAGACAGAAATGCCCACATTGTTGAGAGACACTGAGATTTTAGAAGGAGTAGCTTGCCGAAGCACAATAAAATGTTCAGTTTGAGCTCATGGCTGTGATAATCATTATGGCAATAGGGCTCTAGGAGTGCCTCAACCCCTTCATGTCATCCGCCGCTGTAAGTAACTTCCATCAAGCATCTCCCAGTTGTCCCTCTTCCACCGAGGGTTAGAATGGGCCGGGTGTCAGCTGGCAAGGCTGACTGGGGTAGAGATTCTCACTGAGATGACCCCGGCTGGCAGGTCTATGATGGATCGCATATCAGCCGATTCTAAGATGGTGGTCCTCGTGGACCGGATAACCGGTTGTGAGCTCTCCCGCTTGGGAGAAGGCAAGAAGCCCCTGCACCTACCAAATAGTGATGCACCACATCTGGTCAAAAGACACTGTGGGTTGGCTGCAACAGTTTTTGCTCCCTGAAGGACCGAGGCAACATAGCTCCTAGTGATCTTCCGGTTTAAGGGTGCCCAGACTGCTGCTTCATATCTCTCCTCATTTTGATGTCCCCTCTCCTCTTTGCACAACTCCTCACCATCTGCTGACCACTTTACCCACTGATGGAGGGAAACATGAGGAGGCATTGCCTGACCAGTTCTACTAAGGGATGCTGGAGCCACGGGCAGAGGCGAGACGTCACTCACAGTGGGATGCTGTAGCAGCTGATGAGCTTGTTAACAGACTGTTCCTTACTTACTTGATCACATACATACAGTCATTGATGTATCTTCGGGTTTCACTGGGGCACCGGCTGCTTGCGCTGCCTTGTCCAGAAGGTTAAGTGGGCTAGGAACCCCTGGAGGTACTCCCTTACTATCACCCTTCCTGCGATCATAGGGAAGGGCAAGACTCACCAAACACACTCTTTACAACCCCATATGGACAGAGTCACCACTGTTCCAGTGGGAGGCCCCTGGGCCGAGGGGAAGCCCTTAGGATCCTGTCGCTTACAGATACTGGGGATATTATTTTCACAATCATATGTCACAAGCAGCAATTGAAACCAAGATTGCAGAGATTCATTTTGATGTGGCACTCCTGCATCAAGAGCTATGAAAAGTTACCTGCACAATTACAGAGGCTGAAGGATGAATTTCCACAGTGGAATAGAACGTTTCAGACCTCAAATTGAAGGTATCTCGCCTTATGTATCAAACTGTGGAGCGGCAAGATTGGGCAGACAATGGCAAAAAACGATCTTGATGCAACAATTTAGGTTTATTGAGGATCTGGAGATGGTGGACCCCACTGAGTTCTTAGAAAAATGGCTCAGGTCCCGGATGCCAATGGAGAAATTGCCCATCGGATTTGTGATGGAATGGGCACCATAAGCACTGACACCCAAACCGCCTCCCAGAGCCCCACACAGGCCAATGATCACTCATATTCTCAACATTCAAGATAGAGAACCAGGGGTTTATTATCAAGAAACAGCGTTAACATTATCGCCTCTTTAGCGGCAGAAAACCGCCGCTAAAGCAGCGATAATGAGCTTGATAGTACGCCCTTGTGAATTTCCATAGAAGCCCATGTTCTGGTGTGAACATGGGCTTCTATGGGAATTTTCTAAGGCGTATTATCTAAACTAAAGGCTATGAATTTGTCATACATGCTTTTGTTCCAACAATCTTTTTTTGACACACAGGAATCAGCATGGAAATAGCTCACTGAAGAGAGAAAGATACATCAATCGAATCGATCTCCCCTGTCTGGCGGGAAAGAACCCTTATAAAAGAAACAATTTTGACCACTCGATTGAAACAGAGTATCAAGACGCGCTCTTGCAAGGATAATGGAATTGCGGCTGCCGGATTACCCTCATCAACCTCTAAAACATCTGGGCCACAGTCCAAGGCTCCACCCCAGATACCGTAAACTGATCTCACATCCTTCAACTTCATGTACACACCACGCCTTCTAGAGAGGCAACCCTCTTATGGCCCGCAGAAGTGGAGGATCAATAATATCCGGCGGCCTGATCGAGGGTCATGCGACCTTCTATTCAGTTAAAGAGGACTTACACCACAACTTACTCTTACACGGGACAATGGCTAGCCTGAGATCTTTTTAAGAGAAGGGGGGCCACCACTTCAAGTCATATCTACACAATGTTATAGGTTTATGTTACAGTACGAAAGGTGACAGATGATTCTAGGGAAGAAGTATGGAGGGTTTTGGAAGGTTCATATTGTTGTGTTGTTGCTGTTTTTTGTCTATTTATGTTGTCTTATTGCTGCCACCATGCCACACTAATAAATGCAGCGAGCCCCCTAAATCGGCACACATAGCAGCAACACTACGGGCCGTGTTCCTAGTGAAATACAGGAGGTGCCCGCTTTGCAGGCCTTACTCTACCAATCATGACAACCCTTACGGACTTCCAAATTTTGTCCTGGAATGTTAATGTACTACTAGATGATGTTAAATGGTCCACATTCTTGCAGTATGCCCAACGTGTCCTGCCCGGTATCCTGATGCTTCAGGAGACACATTTACTGGGCACTCCCTGCCCCTTCCTGCTCCGTCAAGGGTACCTCCTAGTTTGCCATGCTGGCTTTGCACAGGGCTCACAGGTGGATGGCAATTGTCCTCCACTGCTCCTTCTCCATGGTAATTAACCTAGTCCTCCCTGATACACAGGGCCAATACCTTGCCCTT
This sequence comes from Lissotriton vulgaris, assembly GCF_964263255.1. Taxonomy (NCBI): domain Eukaryota; kingdom Metazoa; phylum Chordata; class Amphibia; order Caudata; family Salamandridae; genus Lissotriton; species Lissotriton vulgaris. Next base: position 82,719,097 of record NC_141690.1, on the reverse strand, counting down.
GAGGATAGAGTGGAGTGGCAAACGCATAATCTTATATGCGCCTGCGTCTCCCTATCAGCTAGTAATCACACTTTAGCAGCCCATCACTCCCATCCACTCATAGACCTTATATTCATTTTGGTCAATGACTATCTTCACATATCAGAGATACAAATTATCCCTGGGGAATATCTGATCACTCCTTTGTGCTGCTCCTTCTAGGCTCCAGGGCTACTACCTGATGTCCCATGTGGCACCTCAATGCATGGCATATTAGTATGAGAATACACTTGAAGCCTCTCTGAAGAGCTGACAATATATTACCAAAACAATTGGGTGTCTGTGGAGTCGGCTGGCACCTTGTGGGCTGCATGCAAAGCAACTATTAGAGGGTAGGCCAAAAGCAACCTCCAATCAAAGAAGAAAGATAGGCTTCAATGTGTGGCTCAATTAGAGGATGAAGCCCTACGACTGGAAACCTGATTTCCTGATGACCCCTAAGGCAAAGTCTTCCTCCACCTGGCAATCACATGTACTTTGATTAGACACATATCACTTGAAGAGGCGCACCAGGTTTGTCTAGCCTCCACACAGAGGATATACGAGTGGGGAGTAAAGAATGGTAACATAACATGTGTATTTGTAAAGTGCACGTTTACCCCGTCGGGGTCTCTTGGCACTGAAATAACAGATGTGTATTGTCACCTAACTCAATGGTACACATTTTATCGACCTCATATGGATGAAAGGCTGAGTGGACCTGCCGGGATTAGAACCTGTGACCATGAGGTCAAACAGAGGCCCCTGCAGTGGATGCATTAGTCCACTGAGCTACCAGACCAAGCTTACAAGCTGCTTTACTGGCTGGCGCTAGGCTCCTAACCTCCCATGTGATCCCTCTGATGCTGGATTCTGAGGGCATGCCCCTTCACTCCATCTTGGCCATAGTTCAGGCATTTGCAAACTACTACCGGCATCAATTTGCAGCAGTTCCGGGGCCAGCTGAACAACATTTCACGTCCTAGGGCGTCACAGGTTGAAAGACAGGATTCAGACCAGCCAAATACCATCAAAGAGATAACTGCCACCATCTCAAACTTGTCAACTGAAAAAACACCCGGCCAGACAGCTACCCTACTGAGTTCTCTGTGTGTATGGAGCTATCCGCTTCCCACATCTGCTGATGCTTTACGAAGAAGCAGCTAAGAAAGTCCATTTTCCGCAAGAACTTGATACAGTCACTATCCTGATCATGCCAAAGTCAAACCCTCCACCAAACCCCTGTGCGGCCTAAAATCCAATTTCAATCCCATTTCACTCATCATTGGCGAAATAGACCTCTTTACCATGATATTGGCTGCCAGACTGAAAACAGTCCTGCCCACTCTCATACATCCTGACCAATGCAGCTTTATGCCGGCTAGGGGCACAAGGCATTACCTCAGGTGGCTTCATGTTGCACTAATTTGATTTGATTTGATTTATGGTTTTGTAAAGAGCACATATGCCCATAGGCGTCTCGGCGCTGGATGTATGGGGAGACTACGGCGGTAGAGAGACCGGTTAACCAGATGTGAATAACCATGTTTTTATGAATTTCCTGAATGAAAGCAGGGAAGTGCTGTTTTTGATTGCAAGTGGGAGCCGGTTCCAGTCTTTAGCTGCTCCTTCCTCCCCACCTGACCTGTTTGAAACGGGATATCTGAATCAATTTTGCCTGGCTGGATCTCAGTTTCCTGGGTTCCTCATAGAGTTTGAGGTGCGTTCTTAAGAACTGAGAGTCGAAACTATTGAAGGCTTTGTATGCTAGACAAACTGATTTAAACCTGATTCTTTTTACCCTAGGGAGCCAATGTAGGGCACCTAGATGATGTGCAATAGGTTCAGACCTCGGAATGTCCAGCACCAGCCTTGCTGCTGCAATTTGCAGGCATTGTAGTTTAGCTAAGTACTGGACTTGCATCCCGGCGCACAGAGCATTCCCAAATTCTAACCTTGATAGGGCCAATGTCATGACTACCGTTTTACGGGAGTCAAAGGGAATGAATGGCAGGAGCTTCCTAATCATTTTCAGGATATACCACATGGTGAATATTAGTTTGTTAGTCTGGGCATCGAACGTTAGCCTATTATCAAGTATCATACCCAGATTTTTCACTTTGTTGACTGGGGATGGGCAGTTGCCAAGACTAGCTGGCCACCATTCCGGAGACCAGACTTTAATATTTGATCCTAGTACCATGACCTCACTTTTTTCACCATTCAGTTTCAGGCAGTTTCTCTGCATCCATTGGCTAGCTTGCATCATACAATTTTTAAATTTATCTGTGGTGTTGTTTGCAATTGAGACCACTATTTGGGTGCCGTCTGTGTACGAGATCGGAAGGAATCAACAAGTCTTAATAATTCCTGCCAAGGGCGCTACAAACAAATTAAAAAGAGTGGGGCTTAACGAAGATCCCTGTGGAACACCACAGGGGGAGTTGAAAGGTTTTGATTTTGCTTCTCCCAGCTCAACTGTAAACGTCCTAGTGTGCAGGTACGACACCAGTAGTTTTCTTGCAGCTGGATGAACGCCGACCTCTGCGAGTCGACCCAGGAGTGTATCATGACTGGCCGTGTCAAAGGCCGCCGATAGATCCAACATGATAAAGGCGGCCCTCCCTCCGGCATTCAGCACACTCCTGAGTTCTTCAACTTCCATAAGCAGGGCTGTTTCTGTCATGTGTCCCTCTCGGAAACCCTATTGAGAGTGGTCTAAGACATTAGTCTCTGTGAGACATTGTGCCAGTTGTTTGTTCAGCAATCTCAAAGAGCGATCTTGGTGGGATGGAGTTCTAATGAGTAAAAAGAAGAAGTCCTTCTTTGTTTTTAATAAACCCCTCACTCACCGACCTGGTCGGTGACATGCTTCATCATCGGGGCCACCTTGACAGCCGAGTGCCATCAAGGTGTGCTGCGACACCTGGAATACAGTGGAGCGGGTATGTGAGTGATGAATGCAAAAAAAGAAGTAGGTGAGTTAAAAATTGTCCTGGTATGGCTTATATGTGGAAATTTTACTCTTAAGTCTACTGGGCAATAATAAAAACAGTGTATGTGTCGATACAGTAAAGGTTTTAATTTGACCAAATGTATCTATAGTATGTGTGCAAGGTCTACATGTTTCAAACCAAGTGGAAATTCCCGGTTTTTCTTCAGGACCAAAAAAGGAAATGGGTGGTCAGGGTACACTAACACCCTGCCATACCTGCAATCCTTTGTTCCCTAGTAACAAAATAAGTTACAGGGCAAAAAACAAGGTAACCCAAAAGTGGTTACAAAAATAGTAAAAAAAATCCGAAATAGGGGTTGTTTGGCTGCACAGGTTAAGGGGGAAGGGAGGCCACAGTAGTGAAAACATATTAGTTTTTGTGGACAAATCAGGTCATGTACCTATATCACCCCTCCTTGCGCCCGTCGACGGGCGCAAGGAGGGGTGATATAGGTACATATAAGCCATACCAGGACAATTTTTAACTCACCTACTTCTTTTTTTGCATTCATCACTCACATACCCGCTCCACTGTATTCCAGGTGTCGCAGCACACCTTGATGGCACTCGGCTGTCAAGGTGGCCCCGATGATGAAGCATGTCACCGACCAGGTCGGTGAGTGAGGGGTTTATTAAAAACAAAGAAGGACTTCTTCTTTTTACTCATTAGAACTCCATCCCACCAAGATCGCTCTTTGAGCTTTGTATATGGTGGTACTCCTCCTTTTTAGGTTTCGACTGGGGAACGGAGCTTTTAGCTCCGCCCCCAGAGAAATCTGTAGTTTCCAGTATGGGTGCCTTGAACACACCCCTCTGTTTCATTGGCTAGCTCCATAAATGGAGGCTAGCCATTGGAACAGAGAGGCGTCCGTCATGGCCGGACCAGATTCGGGGGCGTTCCCGAGAATTTTTGGCTTCTGGCTACGTCAGCCAAAAGCCGGGAACGTCCCCGAATCTGGTCCGGCCGGGCCGTGCTTGCTGCTGTCCTGCCTTCCTCCGTGTCCCTCCTCCCGCAGTCCCCCCTCCCCCCTCCTCGCTGTCCTGTGCACGTTTCCTGCCTCCCTCCCGCCGTCCGTGTCCTCTCCCGCCCCCCCCCTGTCCTCATAGGTGCTTGTTTTAATCTTTGTCCCCATACCTCTGTCCTCGCTGCCTTTCTCCCTGGTCTCCCCTGCGGAAGTTGCGATTGCCCGTCAGCTTTGCTGGATACAGTTTTTCTTCCCACGGCGCCCCCTCTCTCACCTCCTCTCCCTCTCCTTATTCCCTCTCCCCCTCTCTCTCACTCGCTATGGTCTGTCCTCAGCGTGTTGTGATCATGGCTGTGGGTTGAGGCAGCAGGTTGTGCATCTTGGACGTGGCAGGCTGTCAGGAATGTTTGGTGATTGACAGCCCATTCAGGGTAATACTGGGTGGGGGGGACCCTGAGCTGCTGCTGCCGAGTAAGCAGTCGCGGGAAGACGCACTTTGTTTCTGGCCGTTATCAGCGCGCGGCAGTGACCGGAAGGAGGAAGGGGCGGTTATTGCTTATTTTAGAATTCAATGCCGACTCCTGTTTTGCAGTCAATGTTGGGTTTCCTTATTGTTTTGCGGTGGAGCTGTTAGGTCATCCACCCAACAGCACACGGGGTCCTGGCCCTTCCCTCGGGAGGGGCCGGTGCTGCCAGCAGAGATGCTGATTATTCTAACTCCGGATACGCCGAGCCTCTGGGAATCCCGCAGGTGGTGGAACACGAAAACCTGATGTTGGACTGGGCAAAGACAACTGAACTGAACCCGCCCTCAACATTCGGGGCTCTCCCTCCTTTTAATAATTTCGCATACTTACTTCCTTTGATAGGTTGCCAGTGGCGCCTTTTTCGGCAGATGTTGGATATGTTTTAATTTGCTTTGCGGGGGTGGTGGGGGGTATGGGGGGGTTCTGATAAGCCACCAGCTGCAAGCGATTTTTTTTGGTTGTGTTCTGGAGAAAGCGAATGCCACTCTGAGTACCCCGAAGCATACAGGTGGTTGACCAGAATAAATTATTAGAACCGATTGTGAGAAGAAAAGATAGCAATTAATCCACTTAAAACATAGATCCTTATTTGGTGAAAGGGGAAATTTCAAATGAAACCAGCATTGCCCGTGCCAGTTGGTCTGACCTTGGCTGCCAAACATTGGCTTTGTCTGAGCTTGCTTTGTACTAACAGTTTTTGAAAAACTTGATTGTTGGAGAAGATGCCGGGGGCCAGGGGCCCAGGGGCCCACCGGAAGTGTTGCACAACAGCCCTCCGGGCGGAGGCTTATTTGAGGCAGATGCTGTGTGTGAGGAACTGCGACATCTTTACTGCATAAAAGCTGCAGCAACTTTTATGTGCTTCTTCGTGGTTATTAGGGTAGGTATTCCTTGTACACAGAGCCACTGCTTAGGAACCCCCTGCTGTTTATCAATCTATTCTTTATGTAGCGCCTCCTAGCTCTGTTCGGCGGTTTGTAAGCGCTGTGTAGCCCAGATCCGCCCGGGGAGGCTGTGCACGTGCTGTGTGAGCACTCGCAATTATACTTTCTTTACATTTTCCTCTTAAGTATGATAGTTTGTTTTGCTCATTTGTGTGCTTCTATGCATGTTCCACTAGCGTGTTGTGCATTGGGCTTGCGTGCGAAGCACCATATCAGTCATTCATTCCAGCGCCTAGATGCCTTTCTTTTTATTACTGCGCTAGGTAAATGTTTTTTTTCTTAAAAATTAATTTACATTGACTGGCGTGTCAGGACAGCGTGTAATGTTTGTGAGCGCTCTTGGCGAGTGAGGGGATCTGTGCGCTCCAAAGGTGGGAGAGATGGTGATGGAAGCGCCTCCTCTTCGCTTGGTGTCAGGGTGAAGTCTGCTCTGGGTGTGGCATAGACGGACGAGGACAGTCTCAGGGGTGATTCTGCCCTGAGCGTGGGTAGGATGTTAAGGACAGGGGGATATGTGCTGCAGTTCTGCAGAAATGTTGTATTTGCTGGGGTTGGTGCTGTATAGGAGATATGTGTGAACTCACAGAGTGGGTGAGATGCCCAAGGGAGTACTTTTGTTTTTTGTCCATATCTGAGCGAGAAACGCAAGTTCTTGGAGAGTGGAGAGTGGAGAGTGCAGAGGGAGTGGAGAGTGGAGAGTGCAGAGGGAGTGGAGAGTGCAGAGGGAGTGGAGAGTGGAGAGTGGGGAATGCAGAGGGAGTGGAGAGTGCATAGGGAGTGGAGAGTGCATAGGGAGTGGAGAGTGCATAGGGAGTGGAGAGTGCATAGGGAGTGGAGAGTGCATAGGGAGTGGAGAGTGCATAGGGAGTGGAGAGTGGGGAGTGGAGAGTGGAGAGTGCATAGGGGGTGGAGAATAGGGAGTGGAGAGTGGAGAGAGAGTGGAGAGTGCATAGGGAGTGGAGAGTGGAGAGTGCATAGGGAGTGGAGAGTGGAGAGTGCATAGGGAGTGGAGAGTGCATAGGGAGTGGAGAGTGGAGAGAGCATAGGGAGTGGAGAGTGCATAGGGAGTGGAGAGTGCATAGGGAGTGGAGAGTGCATAGGGGATGCAGAGTGCAGAGTGAGTAGGGAGTGCTAGAGAGTGCAGAGTGAGTAAGGAGTGCTAGAGAGTGCAGAGTGAGTAGAGAGTGCTAGAGAGTGCAGAGTGAGTAGGGAGTGCTAGAGAGTGCAGAGTGACTGCAGAGATTAAGCTAATGGCAATGTAAATGACAATGCCATTTATTTATCTGTTTTCAAAACCAGCACAAATACAACTTTTGACATATACAATGCCAATAACTCTAACTTTTCCAAAGGCGAAACCATTGCATTGTAAATGCTTGTTGTTATATATTTACCTATCCCAGGGGATCAGGAGTACTCTTCCGTCCACCAAGGTGGATAAAATCCCTTTACTCTCCCTATTTGTTTATGATATGTTCAGCAATCTCTCCAGAACCTTAGCACCGAAAGGTATTCTTGCAATAGGTCTGTAGTTCCCTGAATCTTGTGGATCTAAGTTGGGTTTCTTTAGTAGTGGTAGTACTGATGTAGATTTCCACAGATCAGGGAAGTGTCCTGAGTTCACTATTTGGGTCATAAGCCTAACCAATTGTTCGCTTAGCAGCTCAGGGAATAAATGCAGTACTTTCTGTGAACACGGGTCCACTAGCACACCAGATTTAGTGTTCATAACCGCCTGCCGTACCTGTTCTAGTGAAGGTGGCGAAAATTGAAACAGTGGTTTCCGTTTTGTTGGAGATATTTCATCACTAAGTACTGGGTTTAATAATGTAGGAGGCTGCATGTCCTATGATTTGAATGATTCATATATGGTCACTTTATCTATGAAAAATTGGCCTAAGGTGTTACAGAAATCAGAGCTGATCGAAACCTGTTTGTTGCTATCTATTTTGGTTAATTTTTTAACAGTGGTGAACAGCTCTTTACTGGAGTTTTTAGCCTCCTCTATTTTCCATATAAAGTAGATACTTTTTTCTTTTAAGATAATTTTTTTATACACAATCAGTGAAGTTTTATATTCAATGTTCTGCTCTTGGTTGTAATTGACTCTCCATTTCCTTTCCAATTTTCAGCAATTTTATTTTTGAGCCTGGTTGGGACGTTTTTTTCTTCTGAGGGTATCAATCCCCCTGGCCATCTGGCTTACTGAAAGGGGCTCAAATACCCTGTGTCCAAAATGTCAAGGTGCGCTGCCAATGCAGCAGAGTCCATGTGCGCCATTGCTCTGGGGCAGAGGAGTGCATCTCACCCCTATCTCTCATAATGCCCCCAAAGGAATGATGGCTTAAACGTAGCAGCTGTCCACTAATTGCTGGGCAGCTGTGAAACAAGAAAGGCCTGGCACTTACTGTGCCCTCCTGAACAAATGTGCAACCAAACGTTGCAGTTGTCCACTGTCAAGCAGGGCAACTGTGGCCATCATGAATGGGCCCTGGCACAACTGTGCCCCTTCAGCCCCACTGGGCTCTCTAAAACCAATGTGGCGAAATGTGGAGGCTGCCCACTGTCAGGCGGGGCAGCTGGCGCAGGAGCACGAGCACTGACAATGTGCTCCGATCGGGAGCCCCAATGGGGCTCTGGGTAATTAGGGCCAAACTGGCCCCAAGCATTGAAGCAGCCCACTACCGCAGGCCTGCTCAGCAATGGGCACTAACTGCGTGCCTCTTCTGGAGCCACACGGGCTCTTTAAACAAAGCATGCCCACACTGGAGCGCGGGCACCGACAATGTGCCCCGATGCACTCTCCATCGTAGGAGCGGCCCTCTGTCATGCGGTGCTGCTTGGAGACTGACATGGGGCACTGGGACCAGCACTGGCCCCTCTGGGCCCTCTAAGAAAAATGCCAACAACATGGGAACGGCCTGCTCTCTGGCGGGATTGCTCAGGCACCAACACTGTGCCTTGGGGGGAGCAACACTGGGGGCAGGCACCTATAGCGTGCCTCAATATACACCCCCTCCCCACCAGCTCAACTCACCGGACTGCAGACAGGACTCTGCGGGTCTCTTCTGCAGGCAGCACGCAGGGCTCTCTCTCATGAGAGCCTTGCTGGGGATCCTGCTGCACTCTAGCTGCCATGTAGCCGCCTGCCTTCACCCTCTCCTCCTGGCGCCGGGGCTCCCAACAGGTCACGGGAGCCCACTCACCATGCCGCACTCCTTGGTCTTCACCCCAGGGGTTTCCACCGACAGCACTACCGCCTCACTTTCGGCCGCGCCCACATCCCAGGCGAGGTTGCGTGACTTCCGGCTTGGCAATCGGGCTGCAGCAGTGATTTCTGTTCTCCTTTTCTTCGTGGCGGCAATGTGGGGTAGGCTCCATCTTAATGTAAAATTTAAGCGGGATGGGAACCAGTAAAAGGCATAAAGCAGCAGGGTGGGCTCCCGCTGCCAAAAATAATCAGAAGTGCGGTAGCGGCAAAACGCGCCCAAAATACAAAGCGGGGTGGGCACCTACTCCCAAGGCATCACGGGGAATCCCTATGTTGGGGATTCCCTCTCCAAAGGGCTCCAGCTCAGCGCTGTGCAGCCCATGCTTTGCATCTTCAGGGAAAATAAAAATAAAAGCGCTCATAAGGCGCTAGATGCAGCCAAAAGTCCTGGAGGCTGAAAAGATGCAAAATTGTCCATGGGGCCCTGTGTGCTGGCCTCCCTGGGGCCAGCACACATGTCCTCAAGCAGGGAGGTAAGCCCCCATCGCAGTTCCTCTTGAGCCCCAGCAGCAGCAAACCTCTCAGCAAGTCAGAAATAGCACAGGAACTGAGAAGAGAATAACATCATGGGGTCACAGCCCCTATATTTATATCCAAAATTCCTTTGTCTGTAGTGCAGGGCATGGGGGAACCAAATGCAACAGTTTCAGGGGGATTTGGAGCACTTTGTTTTGCAAGCTTCTCTTCTCCTTTTGTCAGGTGGGGGCTAGGTGATCAGACACACCACAGAGGGTGGAGCCAGCATTCACTAGGGCAGGCACAATCCTATTCAAAGTCAGGGGATTACCCCTCCCACTACTCTCAGCCCAGATGTCCTATTTAGCCCAGCGCTGACTCATCCTGCCCCTCCTGGAGTCACACACACCTCCCAGCTCCTGTCACTCACAAGCCAGACATGCAATTCACATCAGGCAGGCAGACACATAGCACCCAGAAATGCCAACTTCTAAAAGTTTCAGAAAAGGGGGTGGTGATGCACAGAGTATCTGAATTAAACAGAATACTACTACCCAGTCAGCAGATCAGGGCTTAATCCATCTCCGTTTTTTAGCTCACTGCACCATCCCAGCTCAGAACCTGGCTACATGCAAATTAGTCTGTCCCTGGCCCAGTGCATCATGGGAACAGGGCAGACCAAACTACCAAGTCAATTCTTTTACTGGAAAGGAAACAAGCTTCCGGGGACCGGTTTCTGGCATTACAGCCGTCTTTGGCCCGGCTTGCTTGAATCCTGATGGTGCAGTGAGCAAGGGACTCACATCTGAGCATACCCTTCCACGCTTGAGGTGGACAAAACGATTCAGAAAAGGGGGTGGTGATGGACAGAGTATCTGAATTAAACAGAATACTACTACCCAGTCAGCAGATCAGGGCTTAATCCATCACCATTTTTTAGCTCACTGCACCATCCCAGCGCAGAACCTGGCTACATGCAAATTAGTCTGTCCCTGGCCCAGTGCATCATGGGAACAGGGCAGACCAAACTACCAAGCCAATTCTTTTACTGGAAAGGAAACAAGCTTCCGGGGACCGGTCTCTGGCATTACAGCCGTCTTCGGCCCGGCTTGCTTGAATCCTGATGGTGCAGTGAGCAAGGGACTCACATCTGAGCATACCCTTCCACGCTTGTGGTGGACAAAACGATTCAGAAAAGGGGGTGGTGATGACAGAGTATCTGAATTAAACAGAATACTACTACCCAGTCAGCAGATCAGGGCTTAATCCATCACCGTTTTTTAGCTCACTGCACCATCCCAGCTCAGAACCTGGCTACATGCAAATTAGTCTGTCCCTGGCCCAGTGCATCATGGGAACAGGGCAGACCAAACTACCAAGCCAATTCTTATACTGGGAAGGAAACAAGCTTCCGGGGACCGGTTTCTGGCATTACAGCCGTCTTCGGCCCGGCTTGCTTGAATCCTGATGGTGCAGTGAGCAAGGGACTCGCATCTGAGCATACCCTTCCACGCTTGTGGTGGACAAAACGATTCAGAAAAGGGGGTGGTGATGGACAGAGTATCTGAATTAAACAGAATACTACTACCCAGTCAGCAGATCAGGGCTTAATCCATCACCGTTTTTTAGCTCACTGCACCATCCCAGCTCAGAACCTGGCTACATGTAAATTAGTCTGTCCCTGGCCCAGTGCATCATGGGAACAGGGCAGACCAAACTACGAAGCCAATTCTTTTACTGGAAAGGAAACAAGCTTCCGGGGACCGGTTTCTGGCATTACAGCCGTCTTCGGCTCGGCTTGCTTGAATACTGATGGTGCTGTGAGCAAGGGACTCACATCTGAGCATACCCTTCCACGCTTGTGGTGGACAAAACGATTCAGAAAAGGGGGTGGTGATGGACAGAGTATCTGAATTAAACAGAATACTACTACCCAGTCAGCAGATCAGGGCTTAATCCATCACCGTTTTTTAGCTCACTGCACCATCCTAGCTCAGAACCTGGCTACATGCAAATTAGTCTGTCCCTGGCCCAGTGCATCATGGGAACAGGGCAGACCAAACTACCAAGTCAATTCTTTTACTGGAAAGGAAACAAGCTTCCGGGGACCGGTTTCTGGCATTACAGCCGTCTTTGGCCCGGCTTGCTTGAATCCTGATGGTGCAGTGAGCAAGGGACTCACATCTGAGCATACCCTTCCACGCTTGAGGTGGACAAAACGATTCAGAAAAGGGGGTGGTGATGGACAGAGTATCTGAATTAAACAGAATACTACTACCCAGTCAGCAGATCAGGGCTTAATCCATCACCATTTTTTAGCTCACTGCACCATCCCAGCGCAGAACCTGGCTACATGCAAATTAGTCTGTCCCTGGCCCAGTGCATCATGGGAACAGGGCAGACCAAACTACCAAGCCAATTCTTTTACTGGAAAGGAAACAAGCTTCCGGGGACCGGTCTCTGGCATTACAGCCGTCTTCGGCCCGGCTTGCTTGAATCCTGATGGTGCAGTGAGCAAGGGACTCACATCTGAGCATACCCTTCCACGCTTGTGGTGGACAAAACGATTCAGAAAAGGGGGTGGTGATGACAGAGTATCTGAATTAAACAGAATACTACTACCCAGTCAGCAGATCAGGGCTTAATCCATCACCGTTTTTTAGCTCACTGCACCATCCCAGCTCAGAACCTGGCTACATGCAAATTAGTCTGTCCCTGGCCCAGTGCATCATGGGAACAGGGCAGACCAAACTACCAAGCCAATTCTTATACTGGGAAGGAAACAAGCTTCCGGGGACCGGTTTCTGGCATTACAGCCGTCTTCGGCCCGGCTTGCTTGAATCCTGATGGTGCAGTGAGCAAGGGACTCGCATCTGAGCATACCCTTCCTCGCTTGTGGTGGACAAAACGATTCAGAAAAGGGGGTGGTGATGGACAGAGTATCTGAATTAAACAGAATACTACTACCCAGTCAGCAGATCAGGGCTTAATCCATCACCGTTTTTTAGCTCACTGCACCATCCCAGCTCAGAACCTGGCTACATGTAAATTAGTCTGTCCCTGGCCCAGTGCATCATGGGAACAGGGCAGACCAAACTACGAAGCCAATTCTTTTACTGGAAAGGAAACAAGCTTCCGGGGACCGGTTTCTGGCATTACAGCCGTCTTCGGCTCGGCTTGCTTGAATACTGATGGTGCTGTGAGCAAGGGACTCACATCTGAGCATACCCTTCCACGCTTGTGGTGGACAAAACGATTCAGAAAAGGGGGTGGTGATGGACAGAGTATCTGAATTAAACAGAATACTACTACCCAGTCAGCAGATCAGGGCTTAATCCATCACCGTTTTTTAGCTCACTGCACCATCCCAGCTCAGAACCTGGCTACATGCAAATTAGTCTGTCCCTGGCCCAGTGCATCATGGGAACAGGGCAGACCAAACTACCAAGCCAATTCTTTTACTTTTACAATTTCTTTAACTACTAAAAGTGGCATTTCTAAAATAACCACAATAAATCTGTGCACACCATTGCGCAGCATTTATTCACACAATTTCATACATAGCAGTCTTGACCACACTACTCCTCTCATAACAGGAATTACCACTGACACACAAGTCAAGTCAAGTCAAGTCAAAAAATTTGTATAGCGCACTACATACCCAGAGGGTTTCAAGGCGCTTAGGAAGGGGAGGAAGATTATTTGTCAAATATCCATGTTTTGAGCTGCTTTCTGAACGCTAGGTGGTTCTGAGTGAGGCGAAGGTAAGCGGGGAGTGAGTTCCATGTCTTAGCAGCCAGGTAAGAAAAGGATCTGCCTCCCAAGGTGGTCTTGTTGATGCGAGGAACAGTGGCGAGGGCTTGGCTGGAAGAACGTAGTTGGCGGGAGGGGGTGTAGAAGGATAGTCGAGAGTTGAGGCAATCTGGTCCGATGTCGTAGAGTGATTTGTGTGCGTGGGTAAGCAGTCGGAAAGAGATCCTTTTATTGACGGGTAGCCAGTGGAGGTCTTTAAGGTGACCAGAAATGTGTTCGTTGCGTGGGATATCTAATATGAGCCTGGCTGAGGCGTTTTGGATTCGTTGGAGTTTCTTCTGGAGTTTAGCGGTGGTACCTGCGTAGAGGGTGTTTCCGTAATCCAGTCAGCTCGTGACCAGAGCGTGGGTGACTGTTTTCCTTGTTTCGGAGGGGATCCAGCGAAATGTTTTTCTGAGCATGCGAAGAATGTTGAAGCAGGAAGAGGATACGGCGCTGACTTGTCTGTTCATTGAGAGTGAAGAATACAGGATGACGCCAAGGTTCCGTGCGTAGTCTGTCGGGATGGGTGCTTTTCCGAGGGCTTCCGGCCACCAGGAGTCGTCCCAAGCAGAGGGGGATGTTCCTAAGATGAGGACTTCTGTTTTATCTGAGTTCAATTTCAGACGGCTGTCTTTCATCCATTCGGCTACTTCTTTCATTCCTTCGTGTAGGTTAGTTTTGGCGGTGCTGGGGTCATTGGTGAGAGAAAGGATCAGTTGAGTGTCGTCCGCGTAAGAGATGATGTTGAGGTTGTGTTGGCGTGCGATGGCCGCGAGGGGGCTCATGTATACGTTGAAAAGGGTGGGGCTGAGTGAGGATCCTTGAGGTACTCCGCAGATGAGTTCAGAGGCTTCGGACTTGAATGGAGGAAGGCAGACTCTCTGGGTTCTTCCGGTGAGGAACGAGGTGATCCATTCTAGTGCTTTTCCTTGGATTCCGATGTTATTGAGGCGTTGTAGAAGGGTGCTGTGGCAGACTGTATCGAATGCTGTAAAGAGGTCGAGGAGGATGAGGGCGACTGTGTCTCCATTGTCCAGTAGAGTTCGAATGTCGTCTGTTGCTGCGATGAGGGCGGTCTCGGTGCTGTGTTTTGCTCGGAAGCCAGATTGTGAGGGGTCGAGGGATTTGTTGGCTTCGAGGAAGGCGGCGAGCTGGTTGTTGACGGCTTTCTCGATGACTTTGGCCGGGAATGGGAGAAGCGAGATGGGGCAGTAATTTTTGAGTTCGGTGGGGTCGGCTGTTGGTTTTTTCAGAAGGGAGGTGAGTTCAGCGTGTTTCCAGTCTTCTGGGAAGGTAGCGGAGTTGAAGGAACAGTTGATGACGTCTCTGAGGTGCGGTGCTATGACGGAGTCTGCTTTGTTGAAGATGTGGTGAGGGCATGGGTCTGTGGGGGATGTAACAAATCAGTTCAAACGAGGCAGCGCTAACAAATAATTAATGCAGCAGGCGAAACCAAATGAGAGACGCTTTTTAAATCAAGGTTCTGGCAATGCAGCGCGATAAAACCAGATGCCTGCAAGAGACACTGGGAGCGACCACTCAGCTTGTAGGCGAGGAGCGAGTCACGGCGCATGTAGGGAGTGGAGCACTCTTTCAATTCTGTGGGAAGGCGTCACAGCTGGGAGGCGGGGCGGGCACACGAGGACAACAACAAACAAAATGGAGGCGGAGGGGGGGGCACAGCGTAGCGCTACAGTCAAACGCGCTAACAGGACAAAGCAGTGTGGAAACAAATAATAAAGCGCTAGCGAAGCAAAGCGCCAATAAGCAACACAGCAGATGAAGAGTCTACAATTAAAGCAGTTCAGGCAAGGCAGCGCTATTAATACAGCAGGCGGAATGTAACAAATCAGTTCAAACGAGGCAGCGCTAACAAATAATTAATGCAGCAGGCGAAACCAAATGAGAGACGCTTTTTAAATCAAGGTTCTGGCAATGCAGCACGATAAAACCAGATGCCTGCAAGAGACACTGGGAGCGACCACTCAGCTTGTAGGCGAGGAGCGAGTCACTGATCACACTGATCAGGGAATCTCCAATGCATTCCTATGGGAGGGTAGGCACACCTTACAAATGTAACACAGAGAGCACATGCATTTTACACTGGTCCACAGTGCTAAAGTGCCCAGAGGACTAAAACGACCAATACCATGTCAGGAAAAAGGCAAAAAGTGTAGGAGTGAACCTGCCAAAAAGGGCGAAGTCCAACAAGGGCACCATGCAAGAAGTATTTTGGGGGACTCTGTTTGAAACAACTTTGAATTTTGTAATTCATGTTCTGCTAATGCAAGCCCTGTGATGCCAAACAACATTGAATTATAAGTTACAAGCTGAAATAGACAAATAGAAAGAAGAAAGCTAGAGAAAAATGTCATGTTCCCAGGGTGCCAATGGAAGGGGGGCCTGGGCAATTGCCCACTCTGAACATACTTGAAAATGTCTCTGTAAATATGCAACGGTAAAGGTCACTAAACGCTTAGAACAGATTGAATATAGTAGAGCTTAGTAGTAGTAGGCTCAGAGGGCATTAATCTGGCTGGCAATGTTTTGCTTGGAGTATATAAATTCATGGGAACTCAGAAAAGTGGTTCTCAATTGAACATTTTAGGAAATATTCTGTAAAACAATTATATCTGTAATTTGTTGCTTTAACAAATTGCATGGTTCACTCTTGATGACATTGGTGAGACATCCAGGCTTTACTTTAAATCAGTGAATCTCTGCTGCACCTGCTAAAGGAGATCACTGGAGTCGATCACAAACTGATCAAAGTTGCCCTGCTCTTAAAGTGAGAGGCAAATGGATTGAGGGCACAGACTCTGCCATGCTCAGTATGCTTGCAAACCGGTTTCACAATATGACTGATCTGTATTATGCTTCCACACCAGGGTTAAACTCCTAAACTGGGGAGCCAATATTGACAAGAGGCAAAGAGGGATTTGCCAGCCATGCTGGTTAATGTCACTCTTCCCTGAGAACACCCTGACACAAGATTAAAGGGATGATGCTTTGGTTGAAGAACACAATATCATCTTCTTCTCCATTTGCATAACAGATTCAGCAGTGTGGGCACTGTCCTGGTAATCCGATATGCAATGGCAATGACACTGGTTCCCATGAAAATCTAAGGAACTGAAGACATCGTCAAGGCTTGGTTTTCCAAACCAAACCAAAGGTCACTCTTTGGGAAAATAAGTCATCGTTCATACTTCCTTCGATTATATTGAAGTTGTGATGAAGAGCAGAACACAGATTCAGGAGACTCTAGCGAGAGTGGAAGTACGCAGCTCAATTATTGTTTCTTCCCTCTTCAACTGCAACACAATGGCAAAGATGTTGCCCCGGTTACCAAAAGCTTTGGTGCCCTGTGAAGCTACCACTATTCCCTGGGCTGAGGCTCCAGATCAAAACCATGAAAACATCCTGCTTTTAATCATCAGCTGGTCCATAATGTAGTAGCCCGTGCATTTGTATCCTTTGTTGAGCAAAAAGGCGTTCTTGCACTGTAAAATATGTTATTGTAGCAGATTAGATGAAGTGTAACAGGGAGTGCGGACCATTTCCTGGCAAGCCCTCTGTTATTATTATTTTTAAATATTTTACATGGTCTGTTCTCCCAGAAACATTAGTGTATCCTTGTACTCTAACACATTTTATTCAGGGCCTTCAGGTGGACAGAGACAGGGATGTGGAGCATTTCCTGTTTAGTGTAGTTTTCATGAGCACCTTCTTTCACATACACATTTGCTGTCACATTTGGTTGGTACAGTTTGTTCCACAAATTACATGGTCATAATCATCAAGAGCTTTTTTCACCTTTTATCTTAAAATATACACATTTCTGCTGCTTACAGATATCAATATTATAGATGCATTTTGTTATTCAGAAACCCTATCCATCAATACTTCCAATACCATTCCTATCTGCTGGACAACTATGTATTTTAGTTCCTTTTTTCAATAAATAAACCGGACAGTACACACATAACTTTATCCCACTATCCGGTTAGGATTAGTTGTTTGACAACAACAGGTTTGACTTCAGTTTGGGTGATGATATTCACCTATGGGGAGCCAGAGCAGAGAGTTTCTTTGAGTCAGTGGGCTAATAAGTTGAAACATTGAAACAAATACAGCTTGCTCCCCAAGTGTAGCGGTGCATGTCAGCGCTATCGCTAATGCTGTGCAGCTAAGCTGCTAGAGCGGCTCTGGTAGGTGGGAACCCTATAACTGTGTGACTATTGCAACACCAGCACTAAAATGTGTCAGTAAAACACTTTAATGCATGCTACTTGGCAGGGTTGCCAGCCATACTTTGAAGAAAGGCGAACAAGCATCTATTTATATATCAATGCAAAGACTGGTATGTGTACCTTTGACAGCAATTATGTGTGTCAAGTGTGGGGAGTAGTCATCATGTTAGTGTGGCAACTGGTGTATGAATCATTCTGAGGATTGCTGGCACTTCACCTACTGCTCCCTTTCATTCATCTGACTATCTGTCTACTTGCTCTATATGTATAATCACTGCTGCTGTCCACTTTTTCTTATGTGTTTAATTCCTATTTCCAAATGAACAGTAAGCCTTGTATTCTGATGCCTTGGACCTTCCCTACACGCCCTGTTTAAAAACACTGGGAATTCAATATTCCATGCATTTTTCTCTACATACATTTACCACCTGACTCAAGCAGATGGTGCAGGAAATTGAGTTTTTGGTTGAGAGGGGAGTGAACTCTTCCCATGCAAAAACCACAATCCCTGTCCTGAACCACAAAAAGTCACTATATTTTCCTGTGCTTAACCTTATGGTAACTTGGCAGGAAAGCAGTCAAAATAGAGTACATTTTAAACATTTTATGACACCAAAAACAACAAAAATCCATTCAGTAGAACCGAAGTTAAGAATATTAAAGTTATCAGTAAAATCTAGCAGCTAAAAGATCAAAGAGATAACCTCTGGCCTCTAGTAGCGAAAAGTCAAACGTTATAGGTGACCGGGATGGAGGGTGGTTCAGATACACCAGTTGGATCATGTCTGGTGTTGGCTTACCTTCAGAATTCGAAGATATGTTAAGGAAAAATGTCTGATAAGGTAAAGTTCATATGGGCAAGGCAGTCGGTGGTGTCTGAAGAGAAGGTGTCGTCATTGGAGAGCCACTGAACGAAGTCACGGTGAAGGTTTCTACATTCAGTCTTTGTCGAATGGAATGAAGCTGAGGTCTGTGGCTGACGAGGAGTATACCACAAGGCTGAAAACCCTTTGTGCAAGGAGCCGCTGAATAGGACTTGCTGCTGCAGAGAAGAATACAGTGGAAACACCGCAAAGTTAAGCCCGCTGATAATGCACCATGGGTGGATCACCGAACAGGTATGCCCCATTATATTGTCAGTCCCAGAACACTTTTTGGATGAAAAGTTTCTACGTCCCAAGTTTGAGTTTTGGGCTGTTTGGGCACCTTTAGCACGCTTCTGAGGGTCCATGACTGGATGGGCACCACTTAAAGAGTAGGACTCACTTCAGGCAGGGTCCAAATGTAGCAATCAATTTGTTGGAGCTTTTTGTATCCGTGTAGATCAGAACAGGAGGCCAGTCAACTAGCCATTGGAGTTACTTTGGTAGTCATGGGAACAAGCAGCAAGGCTGGCCGAAAGCAGCAGGGCAGACCTCTGAGGGTACAAGCCAGGCTTCAAGAATCAGTGCAGGCCTCTTGGTAGCAGCAGGATAGTCTTTTGAAGTACAAAGTTTAAGTTTAAAATATTTGTTAAGCGCAACGTACACCTGGGCGGTTTCTTGGCGCTAAAGTAGCAGGCAGCCAACTGGGCAAGAGCAGTTGCTAAGGCGTCGACTGGAAAGGCAAGCAGGGCTTACGGTAGAAAGGCCTGAGAAAATAAAAAGGTCTTCAGGGCTTTGCGGAAACTAGAATACTGGGTAAGGGACCTAAGATGAAAAGGGAGAGAGTTCCAAAACATGGGGGCAAGAGTGGAAAATTTCGAGCCGCCCTGTTTTTTTTTCCGGTAGCGAGGGACTGATAAAAGAAGGTGTGCCGAGGAGCGGAGGTCTCTGCCAGGGACATAGGCCTTAATGGCAGAGGATATAAAGAGGGGGGCCAGGCCAGTCCTGGCCTGAAACGCCATGCAGCCTAATTTGAACAGGGCGCGTTCCCGCACAGGGAGCCAGTGGAGGGTTTTCAAGAGGGGGGAGGTATGGTGGAATTTGGGAAGACCGAAGGCAAGGCGAGCAGCCTGGTTCTGCACTAGTTGCAGTTTACGCAGGCTGTACTGAGGGATGCCATTGAACAAGATGTTCCCGTAGTCCAGGCGAGACAGGACCAGTGCGGACATAATTAGTTTAAGTGCAGAGAAAGAAAAAAAACGTGAAATAGAGCGGATAGTGCGGAGAGTAAGAAAGCAAGAAGAAACCACCGAACCAATCTGGGAGTGCATAGTGAGTTTATCGTTTAGCTTGATGCCAAGGGTCTTAACAGAGGGAACAGGGGTAGGAGGAGAACCAAAGGAGGGGGGCCAAAAGAGAGAATTCCAGGGACTGGAGCAACCACCCGTCACCACAAGTTCCGTTTTATCGGGATTGAGTTTAAGGTGGTTAAAATTCATCCAGTCCCTGATGAAAGATAGGATAGATTGGAAGTTAGAGATAGAGTCAGGGGTACAAAGCAGGCCTCAAGCAGAAAAGCAGCCCTCTGAAGTACAATGCAGGCCTTCTGAATGCCCTTCACAGGTCCAGGAATAAACTTAATAATGGATCTGAGGTCCTATGCTTATACTTGGTACCAGCTCTGAAGTGGAAGAGACATGCAGAGTTCCCCCCACCCCCGGAGTAGGTTCTGGAATTGACTTCCGCCCTGCCCAGGCTCTAGGAAGTCTAGGGTGAATAAAGACCGGTTTGAAGTTCTTTGTGAGTGCGTTGAGGCAGGTCCTTTGAAGTCTAAGTAGCGAAGGAAATAGATCTGTCCCTCCAGTCCTGGAAGGATGGCCTATCCTGTCAACACCTAGTCCCCCTATGTCTCACTGTCTGGGAGGAATACACAAAGGCCAACTTCCACTCTAATCAAAGTCATGTGAACCAGGATACAAGTCACATGTACTAAATAGTTAGAACAAGAAATAGGCAACTTTTTAAAAGTGGCATTTTCAGACCTTTTTTTTTTAGTGTTTTTTATAGCGCGAACTTGATTTGAATCGCGTATCAGAGTGCTTTACATAGCCCCAGTTACATTACATGAGGACACACATTAATTTTTGTTAGGCACAGAGAGATTAAGGAATTTGCCCAGAATCATAGGATGTTCAGCGTCATTGCCGAGACTCAAACCCAGTTCTGCTGAACCGAGGTCAACCGCCCTAGCCGTTAGGCCAACTCTTCTCCCCAACTTTACACACTTGAAAGAGTTTTTTTAATTACAATTATTTAGAACTCAAACGTGATGGGTCTACCTGGTCACAAACAGAATTATCACTTATTAAATGTAATAATGTATTCCAATGTTATACAATGGGAGAGGTAGGACTCACAAAAATGGGAGTTTTTCAATACCAAGAAATCGAAAACATAAAAGTACTTGTTTAACATTTTAAATACAGTTTCACCCTGCCCTATAGGCAGCGACGGCTCGTGGAGGGAGTTACGGTGGGGCAGGAGGGTGGGGAGGGGGAGGGGCAGGGTGGAGGTTGCTAAAAACCGGCATATGGATAATTGCAGGTAAGTAAACAATTTAATTAATAAAACGAATTTCGTAGCTCGCACTGCATTGCATTTTGCGATGCAAGGCGCACTACGAAATTCGTTTTATTAATTAAATTGTTTACTTACCTGCAATTATCCATATGCCAGTTTTTAGCAACCTCCACCCTGCCCCTCCCCCTCCCCACCCTCCTGCCCCACCGTAACTCCCTCCACGAGCCGTCGCTGCCTATAGGTTGTTTAGGGCCTGCCCTATTTGTATTGAAAACGGAACTTTAGGCCGGCAAACGTTTTATTAGCCAGGTTCAATTGGCAATTTAGAACTGCATTCAGACAGCAATGACAAGTCCTAAGACATGTTTGAAAATGCTACATAAGTGGGTGGCACAACACTTGCTGCAGGCCTATTAGTAACATTTACTTTACAGGCCCTTGGTAGATTTGGTACCACTTTACTTGGGACTAAGTAGTAAATTAAAAGTGCCAATCAGATTTAGTCCATATTTACCATGTTTTTCGGAGTGACCAGAAGCACTTTAGCACTGTCAACAAAACTAATTTTAGCAAACAAGTGGAGGTAGGCAAAACGTTTGGGTAAAAGACCACCCTAAGGTTGACAGATCTAACATGTGTCCTACCCAGCAAAAAGTGGGAAGAGGTACACATCCATATGAGGCTTCTAATCACTAAGGTGGATGAACATGTATAGACCATGGTGCAAACGTTTTCTCTTCCCTTAATTTAAATTAGGGTTATCATCAGTTGGTACTCGAAGAAAATTGAAGGTACATTACCACCTTTTCTATACAAGATGATCTGTTTTGATACAAAAGACCACGTTTTGGCATTTCAACAGCTGCAGACCTTTTTCAAGATGTCATTTGATGTATCATACACCCTGTCATGAATGCGTTCAATTACAGAGAGGACATATTGGTTTTCAGACCTACAAAAAAGCAGCACGATAAAGTTCTCACACAAGTATGTTGTTTACCTTTGAATGCAGGTTTGACTTTGAATGCAGATACGTCTGAGTTCCATAAGACAAAGCTAAATATCTTTGGACATATCTTTCAAATGCCTGTTCCCACAAGACGTTTCTATGGTGCTTTCATTTCTTGGCATGGACTGTTACTGTTCGGGATATTTACAGGACTTTACAACTGTAAGGGCTCCATTACGAGACTTGATGAAAAAGAATGTTTAATTTCATTGGTCATAAGAATGCAAGAAATATTCTAAAAAAATCAAACAAGCCATTGAGAATGCTACAGAAATGGCATACCTTAATCCAAAGCTTCTGACAGAGATTGTTGTTGACATTATCCCAGTCAGGTTTGGCTCTATCTTTGCACAGTACAGCAGACATGTGAATGCTCAAAGGCATATGGTAAAAAGAACAATTGATGCACAGAATGCTAGATACAACCAGGCTAGCTTGACTCCAGTGGAATGGATAGCACAAGACCCACGTCTAGGCATACCGGTCTTCCTGAGGGTGACAAAGGCAAAATGAACTACTGATGGACAGAATGGAGAACAAAGTGATACATTAACCCTAGTATAGAGATCTGGGCCAAAATCCATTATTTTTTGCTCCCTATGCCATTCCAGTTTGAACCCAGCCATATGCAAATCAACCTTAACTCTGCTCCATATGGGAACAGTCCAGTTGAACTGCCAGGCCAGGTCCTCCCTGGATTGGAAACAAGTATCCTAAGACTGGTTTTGGGGTTTCACCCTCATCAGCCAAGCTAGCTTTACTCCAGTGGCATGGAGAGGACAGGACCCACATCTGGGCATACTCGTCCCACTAGGGGGTGACAAATGCAAAAAGAACAATTGATGGACAGAATGCAGAACAATGTCATACATTCACCCGAATACAGAGATCTGGACCTAACGGCAAAATTTTTTCCTCCCCATGCCATTCCAGTTTGAACCTAGCCATGTGCAATTCAGTCTTGACCTTGCTCCCTAAGGGAACAGTCCAGCCTGAACTGCCAGGCCAGGTCCTCCCTGGACAGGAAACAAGCATCCTAGGACCAATTTCAGGGTTTCATCCTTCATTCAATGCAGGTCAATGGGCAAAATCAATTCCCCAGATTTTGTTTTTCAAAATCTCCATCTTATCAAGTTCAAAATGTTAGCATGTATGGTACATTGAGTGGCAACTTCCCCAGCCTGGGTACCTGCCAATGACTACGTCACACATGGAGCATAGTATTACACATCTTTATTCGTCTACGTGTAACTGCAAACTCAACATTCTAAACCCGCCTTCATTGCATTCTGCTCTAACACATATGTCACAGTTTGACAGAGTCCATATTTTGGGTCGGATACAGCCAAAATAAAGCCCAGTTGAGCTTAATAACATTGGGAGACTCCTGCCTGAATCAGGTATGTTGGCTTGTATGGTTGTACTGCCACTGCATTTCCCTTCTTCCCTCAATGGCCTGCTGTATTGCGCAGCCTCTCCTGTCTGTACTGCATGAATGATTTGTTGCCCCTGCCCCCCTTTGCCCTGTCTTCCATAGTCCAATGAGTTGCCACTGTCCCTCCTCCTTGTCCAGTGTTGTCAGGTTACTGCCCTCAATTGTCCGAGTCCATGCCTCCGACCTCTGCCGCCCCAAGGTATTCTAATGAATAACTAGATCGCTAACATTCTATATTTATTGCAAAAGTGTGGCACGCCTCAAGTCATCTTGATGTAATCAGAACTGAAAAACCTAAAGCATTTCCTTTGGAAATTCTGAAAGTGAATGGGTCTTTTTCCCATAGAAATAATGGTTTGGCTAGTGTTCTAAAACATTAAAATGAGGACACATTTTCTGGGTTCACAAATAGTGACAAAGGTCTTCTAAATGATTTTCTATCTTTATGTGTTTTTTATCCAGTTGATCACTTGATTATTTCTTGCACTTAAGGAAGAGGATGTGGCCTTACGACCAAAGTTGCTGACATCAACATTTTCAGCATCGGCTTAACATCCTGTGATTTGGGCTTAATCTCCCCATGCCTAAAAGCAAAATGAATGTGTCCTTGTGAATTGTAACTGATGCTCATGTAAAGCACTCCAATACCTTTGGGTCAAGTAGGCGCTATATAAAATTGCAAAAAAGAAATTTGCACAATTCTGTCATTGGGCTAAATTTGGGAGATATTTGTGCTACATTTAGGCTCTTATTTCTATGGTGGCCATCTTGGGAGACTTTTTGGTTAAGAGGCGCCCCAATTTCTACATTTACTGCAGTATCCTCAGTAGAAAATACTTTCAGCTTTCCACTTCAATTCCATCTAGATAGTGTTCAGATGTGCCACACTTTTGGCATGAATTCAGAATGTAAGCACTGTAGTTGCTCATTAGAACACTGTGGTAAAGCTGCTGATCACCAGAGAGTTAACTGCTGCTGCTGGTACTATGCTGCTAGTGTTGAAAGTGCATGTCAAAATATTTTAATGAAATAGAAGAGTAAGATATTTGAGAACCTATTTAAAATGTGCCCTAATTTTGCTTTCTGCATCCTTCACCATAATTTCTACGACAACCGAACCCCATTTTTTTCCTTTCTAAAATAAGTATTTTAAGTTTTACTAACTTGATTCAATTAAGATGGCTCCAGGCATGCCCTACTTTTGTCATATGATTAACTGTTAGCTATCTAGTTGTTCTTTAGAACACTCTGGGAGGCTGCAGTAGTACCAGTGTATCCCAATTGCGCTATTTCCTGCACAAATGTGTGCTGTTGTCCCTTTTATACTTAAAGAGCTTCAACATTTCTGCCAGGGGCGTAACAAACGCCCCCGCAGCCCCTGCAGTGGGGGGGGGGGGGGGCCTCACTCTCTAAAGTTAATGAAGGAGCCCCCAGGGGACCCCGGCCCCCTCAGCTCTTCGGAGGGCTGTGAGAGAGGCCTGCGCTGAAGCAAGCCTCTCTCCCTCTGTCTGAAGCAGGTGCAGCCTGCTCGGAGCCCCTCGCCCCCTCCCTCTGACTGTAGAGAAACAAAGTATCAATATACATTGTTTCACTTCAGTCAGAGGCAGTCCCGGAAAGAGGACTGGGGCCCCAGAGACAGCAGTCTCCACTGCTCCTCTGAGGCAGCTCAGAGCCCGGCCCCCACTCTCTCCTCTCGATAAGCAAAGCCCACCCCACAAGAGAAGAGACAGGGACACAGATGGGGTGGGGGCCCCACCCCACAAGAGAAGAGAAGAGACAGGGACAAGGATGGGGTGGGGGCCCCACCCCACAAGAGAAGAGAAGAGACAGGGACAAGGATGGGGTGGGTGCCCTATCCCACAAGAGAAGAGACAGTGACAGGCCCCCACCCGAGAAGAGACAGGGACAAGGATGGGGTGGGTGCCCCATCCCACAAGAGAAGAGACAGTGACAGGCCCCCACCGAGAAGAGACTGGGACAAGGATGGGGTGGGGGCCCCACCCCACAAGAGAAGAGAAGAGACAGGGACAAGGATGGGGTGGGTGCCCCATCCCACAAGAGAAGAGACAGTGACAGGCCCCCACCCGAGAAGAGACAGGGACAAGGATGGGGTGGGTGCCCCATCCCACAAGAGAAGAGACAGTGACAGTCCCCCACCCGAGAAGAGACAGGGACAAGGATGGGGTGGGGGCCCCACCCCACAAGAGAAGAGAAGAGACCGGGACAAGGATTGGGTGGGGGCCCCAACCCACAAGAGAAGAGACAGTGACAGGCCCCCACCCGAGAAGAGACAGGGACAAGGATGGGGTGGGGGCCCCACCCCACAAGAGAACAGAAGAGACATGGACAAGGATTGGGTGGGGGCCCCATCCCACAAGAGAAGAGAAGAGACAGGGACAAGGATGGGGTGGGGGCCCCACCCCACAAGAGAAGAGAAGAGACAGGGACAAGGACAAGAAAAGAGAAGAGACAGGGACAAGGATGGGGTGGGGGCCCCACCCCACAAGAGAAGAGAAGAGACAGGGACAAGGATGGGGTGGGGTGGGGGCCCCATCCCACAAGAGAAGAGACAGGGACAGGCCCCCACCCGAGAAGAGACAGGGACAAGGATGGGCTGGGGGCCCCATCCCACAAGAGAAGAGAAGAGACAGGGACAAGGATGGGGTGGGGGGGCCCCAGAGACAGCGCTCTCCACTGCTCCTCTGAGGCAGCTCAGAGCCCGGCCCCCACTCTCTCCTCTCCATAAGCAAAGCCCACCCCACAAGAGAAGAGAAGAGACAGGGTGGGACAAGGATGGGGTGGGGTCCTCAGAGAGCAAGAGCAGGAGACAGCACAGATCAGTGCTCTGGACCCTGACAAGGGTGGGAGTGGGGGCCCCTAGAGAGAGCATTCTCCAGGGCAAAGCTCACATGAGAAGGGATGAGGCAGCAAAATGGTGCCCTCAGGTAAGCCCTCTTGTTAGAACACACCATGGGCATCCGCAGGAGGGAAGGAGGGGGGCCGAGAAGGGTTCAAGGCAGAGGGGAAAAGGGTGCAAGGCAGAGGGGGAGAAGGATGCAAGGTAGAGAAGGGTGCAAGGCGGAGGGGAGAAGGGTGTAAGGCAGAGGGGAGAAGAGTGCAAGGCAGAGGGGAGAAGGGTGCAAGGCAGAGGGGAGAAGGGTGCAAGGTGGAGGGGAGAAGGGTGCAAGGCAGAGAAGAGAAGGCTGCAAGGCAAAGAGGAGAAGGGTGCAAGGTAGAGAGGAGAAGGGTGCAAGGTAGAGAAGGGTGCAAGGTGGAGGGGGAGAAGGGTGCAGGGTAGAGGGGAGAAGGGTGCAAGGCAGAGAGGAGAAGGGTGCAAGACAGAGGGGAGAAGGGTGCAAGGCGGAGGGGAGAAGGGTGCAAGGTGGAGGGGAGAAGGGTGCAAGGCGGAGGGGAGAAGGGTGCAAGGCAGAGGGGAGAAGGGTGCAAGGCAGAGGGGAGAAGGGTGCAAGGAAGGGAGGATAAGGGTGCAAGGTAGAGAAGGGTGCAAGGCGGAGGGGGAGAAGGGTGCAAGGTGGAGGGGGAGAAGGGTGCAAGGCAGAGGGGAGAAGGGTGCAAGGCAGAGGGGAGAAGGGTGCAAGGAAGAAAGGAGAAGGGTGCAAGGTAGAGAAGGGTGCAAGGCGGAGGGGGAGAAGGGTGCAAGGCAGAGGGGAGAAGGGTGCAAGGCAGAGAGGAGATGGGTGCAAGGCAGAGAGGAGAAGGGTGAAAGGCATAGGGGAGAAGGGTGAAAGGCAAAGGGGAGAAGGGTGCAAGGCAAAGGGGAGAAGGGTGCAAGGCAGAGGGGAGAAAGGTGCAAGGCAGAGGGGGGAGAAGGGTGCAAGGCAGAGAGGAGAATGGTGGAAAGAAGAGAGGAGAAGGGTGCAAGGTAGAGAAGGGTGCAAGGCGGAGGGGGGAAGGGTGCAAGGTGGAGGGGGAGAAGGGTGCAAGGCAGAGGGGAGAAGGGTGCAAGGCAGAGGGGAGAAGGGTGCAAGGCAGAGAGGAGAATGGTGGAAAGAAGAGAGGAGAAGGGTGCAAGGTAGAGAAGGGTGCAAGGCGGAGGGGGGAAGGGGTGCAAGGCAGAGAGGAGAAGGGTCAAAGGTAGAGAAGGGTGCAGGGCAGGGGTGGAATAGGGTGCAAGACAGAGAGGAGAAGGGTGCAAGGCAGAGGGGAGTAGGGTGCAAGGCAGAGGGGAGAAGGGTGCAAGGCAGAGGGGAGAAGGGTGCAAGGCAGAGGGGAGAAGGGTGCAGGGCAGAGGGGAGAAGGGTGCAAGGCAGAGGGGAGAAGGGTGCAAGGCAGAGGGAGAATGGTGCAAGGTAGAAAAGGGTGCAAGGTGGAGGTGGACTAGGGTACAAGGGGAGGAGGAGAAGGATGCAAGGGGGAGGGGGGGAAAGGTGCAAGAAGGAGGGCAAGAAGGGTGCAAGGCAGAGGAGAGAAGGGTGCAAGGGGGATGGTGATGAAGTTAAAAATGTGCCCCCCCTGGAAACATTTCTGCAGACAACCATGGAACGCACACTACTTTGTAAGGGAGAGTGGGAGAGAGTGGAGAGAGAGAGAGAGTGGAGAGAAACAGTGGAGAGAAACAGTGGAGAGAGAGAGAGTAGCTAGAGAGAGAGAGAGAGTGGAGAGAGACAGTGGAGAGAGAGTAGACAGTGGGGAGAGAGTGGAGATAGACAGTGGAGAGAAAGAGAGTGGAGAGAGAGTGGAGAGAGCATGGAGAGACACTGGAGAGAGTGGAGAGAGAGAGTGGAGAGAGAGAGAGACAGTGAAGAGAGAGACAGTGAAGAGAGAGACAGTGGAGAGAGCGAGTGGAGAGAGAGAGGGGAGAGACCGAGTGGAGAGAGATAGAGTGGAGAGTGGAGAGAGAGTGGAGAGAGAGAGAGTGTGGAGAGAGAGAGAGAGAGAGAGAGTGGAGAGAGAGAGAGAGTGGAGAGAGAGAGAGAGTGGGTGGAGAGAGAGAGAGAGTCGAGAGAGAGAGAGAGAGAGAGAGAGTGGAGAGAGAGTGGAGAGAGAGTGGAGAGTGGAGAGAGAGTGGAGAGTGGAGAGAGAGTGGAGAGTAGAGAGACAGTGGAGAGAGAGACAGTGGAGAGAGAGACAGTGGAGAGAGAGACAGTGGAGAGAGAGACAGTGGAGGGAGACAGCAGAGAGAGAGTGAGTGGAGAGAGAGTGAGTTGAGAGAGAGTGAGTGGAGAGAGAGTGAGTGGAGAGAGAGAGAGTGGAGAGAGAGTGGAGAGAGAGTGGAGAGAGAGTGGAGAGAGAGTGGAGAGAGAGTGGAGAGAGAGAGAGAGAGAGTGGAGAGAAAGTAGAGAGAGAAGGGGGAGAGGGTGGAGAGAGAGAGTGGAGGGAGACAGTGGAAGGAGACAGTGGAAGGAGACAGTGGAGGGAGACAGTGGAGGGAGACAGTGGAGGGAGACAGTGGAGAGAGAAAGTGGAGAGAGAGACAGCAGAGATAGAGTGGACAGAGTTGAGAGAGAGAATGGAGAGAGAGTAGAGACTGACTGACTCAGACTGAATACTGACTGACCGAGAGACTGACTGACTCAAAAACTGACTGAGAGAGAGAGTGACTGACTGACAGAGAGAGAGAGACTGGTTGAGAGTGAGACTGACTGACTGACAGAGACTGACTAAGGTAGAGAGAAACTGACTGAGAAAGAGAGACTGAGAGAGAGAGGCAGAGACTGACTGACAGAGAG
Organism: Lissotriton vulgaris; assembly: GCF_964263255.1. NCBI lineage: Eukaryota > Metazoa > Chordata > Amphibia > Caudata > Salamandridae > Lissotriton > Lissotriton vulgaris. The sequence continues at coordinate 82,690,296 of NC_141690.1, read as the reverse complement.
ATAGACTGATTGACTGTGAGAGAGACTGACTGACTGAGAGAGACTGACTAAGAGAGACCGACTGAGAGAGACTGACAGAGAGAGACTGACTTGGAGAGAGACTGACTGAGAGAGAGACTGGCAGAGAGAGAGAGAGAGAGAGAGAGACTGGCTGACTGGGGTAAAGAGAGAATGACTGACTGAGAGAGACTGACTGACTGACTGGGAGAGAGAGAGGCTGACTGGGAGAGAGAGAGACTGGCTGACAGAGAGAGATTGACTGACTGAGAGAGATAGACTGACTGACAAAGACTGACAGAGAGATAAAGACTGACTAACAGAGAGAGACAGACTGACTGACAGAGACTGACTGAGAGAGAGAGACTCACAGAGAGAGACTGACTGACAGAGAGAGACTGGCTGACTGACAGAGAGACTGACTGACAGAGAGAGAGACTGACTAAGAGAAAAACTGACAGACTGAGAGAGACTGATTGAGAGAGACTGACTGAGAGAGAGACTGACTGACAGAGAGAGAGACTGAGACTGACAGAGAGAGAGAGACTGACTGACAGAGAGAGAGAGACTGACTAAGAGAGACTGACTAAGAGAGACTGACTGAGAGAGACTGACTGAGAGAGACTGACTGAGAGAGACTGACAGAGAGAGACTGACTGACAGACAGAGAGAGAGCGAGAGACTGACTAAGAGAGACTGAATGACAGAGAGTAATAGACTGACTGACACAGAGAGAGACTGACTGACAGAGAGGGACTGACTGACTGACTGACAGAGAGAGACAGAGAGAGAGAGAGAGAGACTGACTGACTGAGAGTGACTGACTAAGAGAGACTGAATGACTGAGAGATAGACTGACTGACTGAAAGAGAGATACTGACTGACAGAGAGAGAGAGAGAGACTGTGATGGAATTGGGGTCAAAGTGTGTATGAACCTATGCAATGCCTCTCAAGATTGCTATTGTCTAATAAAAATAAAAATGTATTATCAAAATGTGCTCTTTGTAGTTACATCTGCTTTTGAAATACTGCATTGTCGCTTTGTCCAATGTTTTAAAACAGAAACGGGAAGGAGCAGTGAATGCACTTTTGTCAAAACTAAACGATGAGTGGGCCCGATGTTGTATATCATGACAGGAGTCTGCATCAGGAAACCCACCTAGAATTGGGCAAACTTCCCCGGCCTACTGATGGCAGGGGCCCTGTAATGAATGGACCACCACCTATGGTAGCCTGCTGGCAGACTAAGCCCAACCTTTAACTCCACCATCCAGTGTTACTATTAACGGCTGCATTGGTGACAGTGGCCTAACAATCGCCCCGCTTCCGCTGCAGTATGGCGGGTCGCTGGCCTGAGAGCTCTAGACTGGCACGGAGGATGGGAGGGGGGCCCCCTGCATGTAGTTTGCAGGGGGGCCCCCTCATGTTTCGTTACGCCACTGATTTCTGTACCTGAGCTTAATTTATAGGTGTTATAGTCTCCTCTTGTAAAGTTCATTCAACAGTGCCAGGATTAGATATGTGGTGATAGAAGTGCCAGGTTGAAGGTCCTAGAGGAGACCAATCTTCAAAAGTAGTAATTATTAATATAATTTAAGCATGATTGCAGAAGCACATAGGTACCCATTGAAACACCTCCCATTATACTCACATTGAACTGAAACTAGAGTTATGGTTAGAATATTTCCTAAAGGCTGTTTTTGCCTACCTTAAAAGGTTTAATTTGGGGCAGGTTTCTTGGCTGATAAACGTTTATGTTGGGCTGAATTTGAGCTTGATTGTGAACAGCTTTGGGCTTGGGATGCGTCTCAAAATCTGGAAACACTGAGTAGAACACATGAATAAACTGACAGGTTGCTCCTGAGAATGTCAGAATGTTTTCACACATGGATGAGAAACTGTGAACTTATAGAAAATGTTTCTCATTTTAGGTTCTGAAACACCTTCCATAACTTCCAGGAAAAAATTGGAGAAAACAGTTTCTCTCAAACTTGAATCATGAAATCCCAGCAGAATGTCAGCATTTTTCACAGGGTAAAATCACCTTGGAACATACCACAATTCCTAAAATTAATATGGTACCACCAACAAATGATTTATATTGTAACAATAATTTGTTATCACCCTTTATACGTGCTCCTTTATTTGTACCCTCAAAACCTGCCATTTACTACACTGCATTTCAGTGGGGTCCATGTCCCAGAGTCTTGTAATGGCTGCCACAGCATGTTGTCCATGTTGGGGTGAGCCAATAAAGTGGGGGTGGCATTGGGATCCACCCCACTTGACCTTAGGGGTCTGAATGTGTTCACTCTGCCCCCTTAAATATTTTTTTATTCATTTACAGGACACATGACCAAGTCCTTAAATCTTGCAATGGTTGCGAAAACATATCGTTCAGATTGAAGCCAACCAATCAGGATTGACTAGTTCCCTTTAAATTGGCCAAACAGAGCATGTCTGGATACCAACAATCCAGATATGCAATTTCTTTTTAACCTTAATTTCTCAAAACTGATTTTCACCAAATAACAAAAAGCACAATCTACGGACCAATATCTATCTTCCTGACGAATTTGGTGTAATTCTGTTCCGCAGTTTTTGCTGTAGACCTACCTAAAAAGTGCATGGAGATTTTGCATTTTGGGTCCCCATTTTTTCTTGCCCCTCACTTGACTGACCATCCAGAAACTTTCTAGAAAGGAGTTGAGGTTGATAAACTTTTTTTGGGAAAGTTTTGTGAAGAGTCGTAGATATATATCTTCACTGAAAAAAACAAAGGTCACAGTAATGTTACATTTAGGTGAATATGTCAGTGATAACATTAACATTTTGAACTAAATGAACTGCTTTTAACCTCAGCTATTACATCACTCATGACATGTTCTATGACATCATTTATGACATTACTGATGACATCTCAAATGATATAATTGATGACATACCTTATTAGGCCCGGGTCCCCATCCCTCAAGGCCATTTTTTATGAAAGGGGAGTAGGGCCACGTGGCTTCACTTCCCCAATCCTTGTTAGGCCCTGGAAACCCTGTCTCCCTGTGCTGCTACTAAAATTAAAAGGGAGGTGGCCACATGTTTCCTTGCCTGCATCAGTGCGGGCAGGGAAGCAGATCAAAAGTCTGCTCCCAGTAAGCAGGAGCATTTTTAAAGCTACTGCCAGCTGGAAGGAGACATGTTTGCTCCTGCATTGTGGGAGATTCAAAAATGCTTCTGCCAAGCAGAAGCAAGCACAGGCTACCGTGCCTCCGCCGGTGCAGCCAGGGAAACCGATGTGTCCGAAGATTGGGCTCCAAGGATCATAGCTAGTGATTACTGACTCAGGAAGGCGGGCTGTGCGGCCCCCTTTTAATTAGTATTATAGAAAAAAAAGAAATAACATAAATTGTATTTGTAAAGTGTACGTTCACTCCCAAAAGGGGATCTTGGCACTGAATAACAGATGTTTTTATTAACCAAACGGGAACTATACTATCCGTCTCAGAAAGGACAAGTGGACACGCTAAGATTTGAAACTGTGACACTGTGGAGAAGTGTGGCTCAATGGTTAGAGCGGCAGACCCTGATGCAGAGGTCTAGCGCGGGACCAGGGTTCAATTCCCTGCCTCGTCGGGTCTTGGGCTCAAAATTCCACGGACCTGATAATTCTCTCCTCAGTGCCTATTCTAATCATGGAGTCCCACTCTGCCACTCTGGGCAATAGCTTGCTTAATCTCCACAACGGCCCCCCTAACGCTAAGGATGCCTGGCCTCCACCTTGGGGGTGCCCAGGAGTGGACGCCTCACAGGGAAAGCCAGGATGGGTTTCACAACGGTGCGCTATACAAGTATCAATTTACAATTTAATGAGGTTGAACAGAGACCCTTGCAGTGAGTGCATTTGGCCACTAGGCTACCAATATCAGCTGTAAAATAGCAATATAATGGAAGGGGTTTGATGTGTTGAAAGAGGTCAGTGACAGAAGAAGGAATTTATGCCAGTGAAGATGAAACTGGGTAAAAATAGGAAAAAGAAAAGCGTTAAATATTCCTATTTGCGAAATAAATACTTGCAATTAAGCAGCGCTCTCTATTTCTCACGCGGACATGTAAGTCAAACAATGTCTTCAATGCTCTTTCTGGATGAAGGAGTATGTGTTATGAGGATCCCCCATAGAGAGACTGACAACAAAAATGGAGCCAGTGGTGTGTGGTGGATTTATGGTTTAGCTACAGGTCTCTTGGGAGAGAAGCCTGTCCATGTACCGTCTGTTCATCTACCCTAGGACATGGGTCTCGAAGGGAACCCCTCCCTGCTGCAGTTCCCACCTCTCCTCACCGAATATCACAGCAGCAAGGGTATCGGAGCTTGCATTTCACAGTATTTCAATCTGCTCTCTTTGGGAGGCCTGGCATTTCGTGCATTATCAGGTCACACATTTAAATGTCAGCCTTGTATGCTTGATTGGAAAACTTGCGGAAGATTAGGCGAAAAAAAAATTATGTTTGTGCATGAAGCGGCCTAGAAAGCAGAAAGAGTTCAGACTCACATTTGGTTTGTAACAGTTCAATTAACATAAGTGCACAAGCATGCTTCCCCCTCCGTTGCAAGATTAATCTGTTACTACCACCGACTTCATGAGAATGTCTACATTGCCGGGGGCGAGCCAGGGTCCACTTCAGAGAGCGAATGCCCTTGAATAGTCATGTGCGAGGAAAAGGCAAAGTGTTTGCCTCCAGGAAAATCTGACTTTTGTACGCTCGCCAATGAGAAAGTACACTTATCCCATACAATAAACAGACCGAGCATTAACGGACCTAATTTGATTTTTTTTTTTTTTTACAGCTTCGTTCACCTACTGCCCAGATTCCTGGAGGCAGCTTTACGACCAATCAATGAACGTGCAGGCAGCAGTCCAGAGTGCACGAGGCTTTACAAGCCTGTTACATAACACACGGTTAAATCAGCTCTTGCCATAAACTTCGGCGCACGAGAGCTAACCTTACTGCAGGGAACAGTTATTGCTAAGATGGTGGAGCTAAAAATGCTCCATGTGCTAAAAAGGAGCTCAGCAAACTGATGTCTTTCTGTGAGGTGCTTTGTCTGTGCACAGATAGACATACAACGTACAAAGAATAGGTCGTCAATTTAGCAATTCAACGGGTTTGCAGTTTTTATTTCATTTTTAAATTAACATTTGCTACGGCAAAACAAATTGCTATTTTGCAGCATACTAAATTCAACAGTATTTTTTATTTTTTATTTATCCAACTACGAGGATGAGAGGCAAATACACCTTGAATTTAAAATTGTAACTTTTTAGGTGCACTCAAATGTCAGTAGCAAGCACGCAACTCACTGAGCTATCTTACTTTTTTTTTAATTAGACAAGCATGACATGCAGCGAGCGAATTCCATCAATGTACTCCTTATCCGTGTGCCTCGGAAAATTCCCAGAAGATTTTCTGTGCCGGTAAGTAAATAAGAGAGAGACATGGCAATAGACCAAGTAGGCATCTTCAGTATCCCTTTGTGCTATTCAAAAATGTAATCGGTGTTTGAAAAAGAAGCTGAGGCTGGTGCTGCTCAGTTCCACATTGCAAAGGAAAACTATTTTTGGAGCTGTGCCAAACAGACCATATGCAAAAGAAAATGGCAGACCCAGATCAGTTGCTAGAAAGCGCCAGATGCACAGTTCACAGGGGTAGATTTACAAGCCCCTTGCGCAACATTTGCGTCATTTTTAACATTGGAAAAGTGACGTAAAGGTGGCGCAAGGGGCTTGTAAATAATATCCACAATGTTTAGAATGCACAGATGCCTATGCTCTCGGAATAGGGTGGACGCGACTTCTGGCACTTTTTGGCAGATATTCCATTTCTGCCAAACTCTAAAGCAGAACCTAAGTATTATTCTGAAAATGTGGTATAGAACCAGCCCTTTAGGCTGTACATCGGACATTCCTGGTGTCAGCACTGGAATTAATCATTTGGCAGGGGTCACCCCCTGTCAACTAAAAAAACCCACTCAGGTTAGGTCGAGACACAGTTCTGAGAGAAAATCTTCGCAAACGCTGCAATCCCCAGATAAGTGTGCGCTACTTTCAAGCAGTACCAACAATTCCAAAGTGTAAGACATTGGGTTATTAGTTGAGAATTGGTGCATCCTTTTCAAGCAAAAAGTCCACAATTGTCTCCTCCACAACAGCAAGTCAGTAAATTTTAGGTCTCGCCTACGCAGCATGCATGCGCAGCTTAGGAAAAGACCTTTAGAAATCGATTCAAGTTTGCTGCCAAAAACATGCATGCATTGCATTGCTTTGCGGGAGCAAGCTTTCAAACCATCTGTTAATTACAAACAGGTGGTTCCTGCTTGCTCCCGCAAGGGAAACAGGCGCAGGCCCCTTCCTCTCTCCCCTTCCCCTGCTGCCTCCTCCTCTCCTTGTCTTTCTTTTTGCCTTCAGCGTGAGGCGTGCGCACCTGTTTTCTGTTGCTTTGAATGAGAGTTGCTCAGCTCTGACGGCAGGAAGCACGCGCCTTGGTTGTAAACATGGCCAGGCAACTTTCAGGTTGCTGGTGAACAGGCGCTCGAGAAGGAGCTACCTGTGTTTGTTGGGTATCCAGAGTGACTTGATAGACATTTGTAAATATATAACGCGCAACGCCAAAGGTGGTTAATATGTATGTTTCCATACACTACATTTCTCCTACCATGAAGAATTTTTTTAATCACCCAGTGTCTAGCATGCTGTTTCTGTGCAGTGTATTTTCAAAGGACCTAAGGTATAAAAAGTCTTCTCAATGTGTGTACAGTTTCTCTGTTTTAAACCGCGTTTGCAACAGCATGCGATTCGCTTGTGCTTCATAATTGCTGCGATGCCGCTCCCGGTGTTTTAAAACAGAAAGAAGTTTCAGCAAGGTGTGAGATGAACACGTTATGACACTGCCCAATAAAACCATAGCACAGCAGTGACAGCACCTCCCCCTGATACAACAAACCTACCCCCGAAAGGGTGCAAGGAGCGGTTGCAGTTCAGTGGCTTTTCAGTCTCCGTGGCAGAGCTTGGATGGGAGAGTGAGAATCTGTCATGGATGCAGTGTGAGGACCGAAGTGGGGCTTCATTCGTGTTTTTGAAGCCAAGTTATATAATGTGTGCATGGAGGCGAAAGGAGTGGGAGTTGGGACTCTTATGCATTAGAAGAGGCTAACTAATGTATGCACGGAGGGGATGTGCGTGACAGCAGTGTTGTGGGCTTGTCTGTCGGACGTGAGTTAGTGGCTGCGTGGTCACACAGTGTTGTTGCAAGCATGTAGCGTCCTGTCTGTCTGTGTGTGGGGATGGCCAGATGGAAGTGAGGAGTGATTTCTCAAATGGTTCCGCCTGACATCCGCGAGGTGATAGGCTCCCCCGGTGAGTCCATGCGGACTCTTCTCAGGGGTGACATGGTGCAGTGTCTCCGGTTGGTACAGGCAGTGCTCGCTCGCGATAAGTTGCCTGGCCTTCGTCACAGGCAGGTGAACGCAGGTCATAAAAAGTCTGAGGAGTGAATGGCTGTGATGGTATTGTATATGTAGGGGCTTGGGCAGTGCTGAGGGTCAGTCAGAAAGACAAACCATGTGATGGGGCTCCATGTGCTTATTCTCACTTATGTAGGGTGGCCTTCACTCTGCGTAGAGCACGTGCATTTATGAGCGCAGTGACAATATGTAGCGCTTGCTAAAGCGGTATCGCCCCCACCTGATATTAATCTTCAGCCTCTGGATGCTGCTGCTTTAAATGGACTTGAAAAGATTAAGGCTAGTCTTGACCCCTGGCCCACCGGAGACAGCCCACCACCAATCATGGAAAAAAGACTCCCATGGCTTGAAGTTTTTCGTGGGAGTCTCCGCCAAATGCCAGTTTTGATTTCACCTTGTGCCTCATTCTTCCACCACCATAAACATCCGGCCACTTTACCTTACCCTACTGGTCTTTTTCGTCATCCCTGCTTTCCATATCACTGTTTTTCTATCATCTCTTCCTTCTTTCTCCTTGTACGCTTGTCACTGTGCTCCGGCTCAAAAGCTCATGATTAATAAGAAGACCCTATCCCTGAAAATGAGTGACTGCTGGTTCCGGCACAAATTAAGCACCACTTCGATGAACTTCGGAACAGTCGCCCTTCCGGTTCGTATGTCTTTTTCTTTGCGGAATATCGTAGTTGGTTTGGGCTCGAGAAGATGGGGAGGGGCACCCAGGGGGTGAAAAGGGGGTCGATGCATCAAATATTTGTCGCAGTTGATGGCCCTAAATGCAAGCAGTGAAAATGCCTTCCACCCTTCATTTGGGAAGCAAATGAACACTGACAAGGCGTGGTGGACCCTTGCACTTCAGGACCACTGCGCCACAGCACCTGCTGCATTAATAATAGCTACGCCCCTGAGAGGGTGGGTTTTCTCCTCGGCTTCCACGATTTTTTTTCCTGAGTGCACAAAGCTGTGAAATTTTCCCATGCGAACACCACATAATTCTGGCAAATGCTCCAATTACTACCATGTGTTCGTTGAGCGTTCTTTATGTGGGTATTCACATTAAATTCTGGACGTTCACACCTTTTTTAAGTTGCTTTCTTGCTTTCTAAAAAGAACATCATCTGCATTCATCCAGTTTCAAGGTCACGAGCAAAAGTAGTTTAAAATTAACTTCTGAGAAAACAGCACACCCATTTCCAGCACCAGCAAGCACTCATGGGAATATGGCAGCTTCTGGGGAAAACAAACCATGCTATGTGGTAAACTTAGTAAATGGCAGAAAACTCTGCAAACAAGGGGTAGGTTAATAATCGGCTTTGTTTGCTTAAAAAGGACTTTGCCCATCTGTAATACAGATCAGTCAAATTACAGTAAGTGACCAGACAAAGTTTTCCTTCTCAGATCATAACCATCTAGCGTGCACTCCGAAATGACCCTGAATAGTAAAATATATTCACAGTAACAATGGGAACAGTTATGAATGGGAGTCTGTGCTGTTCTGCTTGCTAGCATGGTCATGGTATTTCACCAGAATATCCAGGTTTTAATATCATTCTGCAGTGATTTTGACCGCAGGATACTGAATACCACTATATCATCAAGTTAAGTATATGCAGGTAAGTGTAGGTTAACGATTCTTGGTTTCACATCTGCTTACCTTGATGATTCATGTATCAGCAAGGTAAATAGATATGGAGTGAAGGAAAGAAAAATCTACATTTACCTATATGCTGGTATATACCTTGACGATTTAATGATATTTGGTGTTCAGCAGTACGATGTTATGGTACTCCATACTCTGACATACAACATGAGGAAGTGATTTTAGGTCCCTGTTGGGGTACACTGAGCAGAACACATTTATAAAGGGCCAGAGAAGAAAGACGTCTATAGACACGACTTCCCTTTATTTAGAAGGAGGGTTGAGAGGTGTATTGTTTTATTGCTAGTGAGTTTACTATTGTATCTTTTTGACATTATATGTTAACGGTGTACTATGTTGAATGATGTCATAATGTGTCTTAAACCCCAACAAGACATCATCAAAGGCACATGGTAATGTAAAGTACGTACTCATGTGCCCTTGAGAACTGGGCCCCACAAACATTTAAAACTGGAGTGAAATGGAAGCATTAAGGTAGTATTCATATAAAACTAGTGCAAACAGGAAGGAGTGTGCCTCTTTGCTATTATACTTGTGGGACATTGGGTGTTTGGGCTCATTCACAAAGACGTGCAAGAGTACATAAAAGACTACTCCTGGACTACTACTTCAAGTACTCAAATGCTTTTGTGCCTCAGCACCAGTGTCATTAATAACAAGCATTGGCATAGCCAACAGGTATCGCCTTTGGGACCGTATAAGTGTTTAGCCATGCAACAGTTTTTGTTGTTGCACCAAGTATATTGTGCTGCATAACTAAACACTTATAAGATCCCAAAGGCGAGACCTATTGGTTATGCCAATGCTTGTTTGTACAGGCAGTGCTTTTGCTTTTAAAAAGGAAAATATTGGACTTTGCACTCTCGGCAGAGTCATCTTCAAACCTTTTGCCTTCAGCCCTCCTGTGTTCTAAATGTTTTTGTTGGCTTTAACTCCTTGACTGTGGCGCACATTCTGCCATGGTGCAGGAGTTCTAATCAGTGGGTGGGGCTGCGTCGGCCAACGGTCGTGCGCAGCACCAGCAAGGTAGTGCTCTAGCCGATGCGAGCACGGAACGGGTTGAGGATTTTGTGCACTTTACCACTGTTAACCAGTGCTAAAGTGAGAAGGTTTAAATTCAGTAAATAGATATAAGGTGCTAACATTCCCAGTAAATGGTGAAAAATTTGTCTAAATGAGACTGATTAGGAGGCAAGTTCATCGCAAAACCTTGTAGTGTAGTTCCTATATTCCCAATAGGCTCTGCGCATTGGAGCAATATATCCTATAGATTTGATGTAGGACTTATGTCTACTAGGTCTCTATGGTATGTATTAGACTTAATTGTGAGTGCCATGTAGCTCAGAGGTCACTAGAAGCTTTCTCGAATAAACAAGAAGGGATTCGTTTCTGACAACTGCATAAACATGACAACTCTGTTTCCCCAAGAATAAAACTGATCTTCAGAGTCGTGGAAACAATAGATAAACATTTTACTCAGTCAATCGTGCATGCTTCGTTTCATCAGAGGTGCAGAGATATAGAGAGATGGGCGTTTTCAATAAAGGGTATAGTGAACAGTCTTCATTCTCAAGCAAGTAAAGTGAACTGCTACAATCGTAATACTGGTTGCAAAGTATAATGTCTACAGTAAGAAGAGTATTACAAAATAATACTGTAAAAGCATTGTATGGTTTCTCAACCATAGATAAATACATACATAAATATTAAAGCTAAAAAAGTACTCAACTGGTGCTTCTAAAATACGCCTACCCCAATGTACCTAACCTGAGTCTAGTACGAGGAAAGAAGTAAGTGAGGTGTAGCATAGGTTTAGTTTTTCTTTGCCCAGAATCTAACCAAGATTTCTCTTAGGGTCTAAAGAGCTCCGTACCTTGGTTTTAGAATGAAGGAGGTCTGGTATCTCTGTCTCGGGACTCGATTTCCCAACACCCCGCGAGGGGAGCTTGGAAACAATGGAGCTGGATTTTCAGCGAGAGAAAGGCAGCCTCTCTGTCAGTACATCAGCTAGAGGGTCGGCTTCCTTCGGCACTTGCTGTAGCGAGCTGCGTCCGGCAAGTAGATAGTCGATCTACTCTGAACCACTGTGTGTTTGCTAGGACAAGTGTAGGCATATTTATACCTTGAAGGTGCCTTGTTTGATGTAAAGTCGGACCTAATAACGTCACCAAAGAACCCCAAGGGAATGGTAGTTCTTTGAAAACACCATGAATTCTAGGACAAATCAATATTCAAGTAAGGGGATGTCCCTGACTGCTGAAGCTGAGTTTTCCAAGAAATCGTTGTGGCTTTTTGAAACTAGTGGAAATAGCAATGCCTGTATTTGGACTGGATGGGTTATGTCCAAATATAGGTATGATTTCTATGCCTATATAAGGGCAATGTGAATTATAGCTATATAAGGGCATGAATCGGTAAATTACACTTGATTCTAAAATGCTTCACAAGACCCACTCCACTTTATTATGTTCGATATTACTGAATTCCAAGCATCTTTAAACCTATCTAAAGCAAGATGTGTAAAAATCCCTCCCAAAAATACATAAAATGCATTCGAAATGGCTGTACACGAAAGATGAGCAATGTGCGGTACGCATTTAAAAAGCAATATTTTCATTCAAAGCATGTAGTGTGAAATTTAGAAAGCAATGCTTAACATAATGAGTCATGAAATAACATTTATGAAATGGCTTATAAATACAGAAAAAGTTGAGACCATTCCATGACAGAATATATAAACTGTTTAGGTTGTGGACAAGGTTAAATATTGTCTCTTGGAAGTGTTTCAAAGAATTCTTGTTCTCTAAGAATAGTTCTACTTTAATCAGATTACTTTGTGCCCAAAAAGTTAAATTTTGGAAAAGTCAAATCGTTGAAAAAATAGAGTTCTTAAAGTTGGAAGTTTTTTTTGAAAAGTGAAGGTCGGATATAGAGTCCCTTAGAACGCTGTGTGCTAACTTCAAAAATCATTCTCGTTGTTAGGAGAAACATCAAATCTTCCAAGCTAGCAAAGAAATTGTCTACCACAGTAGGTGAAAGTTGGACCACTTCACTAAGTAAACCGATAGCACAAAAATGTGAAGCATCGCCTTCAGCGTTAGTCTCGTTAGCAATGTTTGTCTGAGATGGAGATGAAGGTGGTACCTGTGTGCCTGTCAATCCACGTATCTTACTGTCAGCAGATTGCGTCTGTGAGATCTCAATGAATGCTGTCATCACGATTGGTAGCCGCTGGGGACAACATGATGCATGGGCCGTTACCGAACCAAGCAGGGTATCAACATCATTGGCAGTGCTGATGGAAGTGTTAGACAGACATCCAACACGCATTCTTCTCCACATAGCAGGCATCATAGAACAGGTAAGATGCAATCTTGCTAGATTGGTCGGAATGATAGGAACCACGTGGTATTCAGGTCTCTTAGACGAGCCAAGCCCAGGATCTGTATCATGCGCTCACAACACTTCATTGCCAGGAGAGTATTCTCAATGATAATCTGGGTGTCGTTGCTGACCGGATTTGCCATATCGGAGCAGAAGGAACAAGAACAATATTCAGGCTACGAGTCCCCAAATGAGAGGCATGCCAGAAAACAGAGTGCACAAAGTTTGGAAAAATGCCGAGGACTGCTTCAAAAGATGCTAACAGTCCCGAAAAAACTGGCTTAAAATACATGTACAATACCACTGGTATCAAACATGTTTAAGATACGACCTAACATTGCTACGAAATGTATTGGACAGTTTGTGGATAAAAGGGCATGTATCTCTGCAGAGGACCTTGTAACTTGCAGTTCATACGTCTCTTTGGACGAGGTCAGTGGCACAGTTTCTTGTAAAAGAATGGCTTTCATTCTGCTTAAAGTATTGATTCGAAAAGAAGAGATGTTCAGTGAAGGCCATAGCGGCGACTCCCCATCTGTCTTAGCTTTAGGATACAATACTTGCATACAACAAGTGACCCTGGCTGACACTATCAAGATTCCTGGCATCATTCCACAACAGCTGTGATCATTCAACATTATATATCTCCCGTTAGAAAGCTGCCTAAAAATTGGATCTAACACTGCTGCTGGAGTACCTTGCAGGTGGCAGGATAAGTTGTTCGAAGAACCCACACAGGCCCTGTGTAAATTGATACCCTGGCATAAGAGGGTACCACTTAATGTGCTTTTGCATTGTGTACCACTAAGAAATACCTCTTTTCCCCCACTCCAACATCTGTGTGTGTATGGTAATTCCCAGGTTGACTTTGTGTATTCCTTGCCCAACCTTTCATACACGGCAACTGGTATATGTTTCAAACAGTATTGAAAGTTGAAAATTGTGACAGGGAGAGTGATTATCCCGTGTATTATCCATTTTGTTGCAGGCTTTTTCAAAACAGTTAATGGTAATCTTTCCAGTTTTTCAATGCTCAGCACTGTATAGTTTGCTCCTTTCTGTGCCAAAGTGATTTGTTTATCTGCAAGATTAAATACAGAAAACAATTACATGGTGTTGATTAGACGCAATGGCATGTATCCAGAACGAAGATTTTGCAACGTCCAGCCTAATAGCATTATAGAACATAATTGTGACTGTCCATGCTGTAGCATAAGCAAGTCCTGTTCCGTTATGTCAATGGCAGAGGATACTATGCTGTCCAAAGAAATATTTTCTGGATGACAGAGTTGTTAACCCATTGTCAACTACAGAGAATGCTTTCTCTAAATTAATACGATCAATTTCTCGTATTCTTTCTGCAGTCTCTGCCTGTGTCTCTTTCCAAGCTTCATTATAAATGGCATATATACCTGCGTATATGAAACATTTATGTCGTTTTACCGGACCTTGTAAGAAGTCCCTTAAATCAACTCCATCTTTAAGTAAAGATAAGTGTTGTTTAACCTCTGTAAGTGTAGATTTTTGTAGCCACTCAAGGCAAAGTTTTCCTACACTGTATATTGTTACTATCCCCCTGGATGTTGTCTCTGGACATATTTTGGATCTGGCCTAGTTACTGTAAACCCTTGTGTCTTGTTCAGGAATCTATCTTGACAGTTATTCGTGTCTGTGGGCCAGATGATTCATTTTTTCCAATCAGGATCAGTTCTGTTTTTAAGTAAAATAGTTTTTACGTCGACCCCCCATTGAAGTATTTTTCTTATCAGACGTAGATATAGACGGTTTGTTTAAGTCTTTTATCTTGGCTAGGCCAAGGCAGGATGTCTGTTGCACAGTGTTGTTTAAAAACATTATTTGTTTAGGAATAATGTAGGCTCGAAATAAAGCTTCTTTTCCCTGCACTTGCCAGTCTTTTGAGCCCCAGACAGTTTTTGTTTCTATGTTGTCACTCCAAAAGTCGAAACCTAACGAGGACAGCTGGGCATAAAAGGCTGCTGAATAAATATGCTTTGTATTGGTCAACATACTTTTCATTCCTGGCTTATTAACATTTCTAAAGTAAAATGTTTCCGGATTAATGGTATTAAAACCTGAGAAGAATGGACATTTTTCATAGAATGCCTTTGAGATACATTTTGGTGGCGTTGTACAATGTTCCCATTGATTGAAAGTATAAACATTTCTATGGTTTGCAGATTTGTGCAAGTAATGATGACCATAGTGATTATAACAATACATTTGTGCATAATCTGATGAACCTTCTAAGTATTCATGTTTTGTAAGCAGACATCTCTAAATCTGACATCATATTATTAACAGTCCCAAAGTCCCAATCATCAGAAAACTTGCTTTGTAAAACAAAGTCGCTCAAGGAAACCTTAAATTGATGTAGAATCTTCAGCAGCTCTACCAGACCATAAATGTCATAATCAGTTCTTTCCCATGCTATACCACCAGGTATAGGAATGGCTGTGATGTTTACTAATGTCAAGTCTCTTTGTACACAATGAGATGATTTGTGTGGCTTCAGGGGCAAGTTGATGTTCTTACTTGCTGTGTCCATTTTTCTATATTTTCCATTTATCAGCATCCCCACAGTTAATACCATGATTAGCCAAAGTAGGAGAAAAAGTACGCCAAGCACAATCCAAAGTTCAACCCATGGTGAAACCATGATACGTTTTTTCAAGTTGCTGAAAGAGTTCTGTTACATGATCTTTAAAAGTTTTATTTGCTGGCGTTGTTTCAGGCTCACTGGGATCCTCAGAAAAAGTATCAAAGTTGATGAAATAGCCAGAGGCAGTTCTGTCAATTGTTGTAATTGCATCAGGATTATTTGAAATTGCTGGGGCTACCAGATCCTTTGTCATATTAGTGTAGTCTGATGCTACATAATTGTAGACATGAGTGTCTTGACGAACTGTAATTTGGGTTTCAAGAGGCACAAGTTCCATAGTTTTATTGCTTAGTCCTTTGTTCTGTGTTGCAGAGTCTTCACATGTTATCAGTCTCTCAGTCTGAACCTCTTGGATAGGAGCAAGATTTGGTCTTCTGCTACATCTTTGTAGTCCACTGGGCCTACTACTTATTATCGGCCACATGATGTGGTTTGACCAGGTTGATGGATACAAACCTGTTCTCTTTTCTTCCAGCAAGCGGCGGCAGTAACACTGTTCTTGATCCGTGGATTGCTAGTACAGGTACTGGTTTTCTGTAAGAAGGCCCAAATTCCTTCTTATCCGCCATCTTTTCTCTGACCAGATCCCCAATATTTGGAATCCAGACAGGCTTTGCTGGGACGGGTGGTTCTCCTTCAGTGGCTGTTGGCTTCTTCTTTTCTCATTTAAGTCCTGCAAAACAGCCAAACGGTTTTTGATATCAAAGGGTTTTTGTTCCACCACTGAAGTGTGACGATCGAGGTCCTGGACAAGCATTCTAGTACCAAAAAGCATTTCATGTGGAGTGATTCCACCCAAAGAATTTCTTGGCAGATTGTTAAGACTACGTTGGGTACTTTTTATATGTTTGACCCACCCGTCATCCGAGCCTAGTACCCTAGCTGTTACAGATTGCTTTATGTCACGTTTTTTTCTTTCCACAACCGAATTTCCCTCAGGATGGAATGGAATTGAATACCCCATTGCAACGCCCAGAATGGCCGTGGCCTCTTTGTAAGCTTTGGAGTTAAATGCAGGACCCTGGTCAGAATGTAGTATGCCCATTGCGTATGTGCCAATAAAGACTCGCAAATCTTTTATAACAGTTCGGGCATCAGCCGAGCGCTGAGGCAACATCCAAATGAATCTGTCCTAATAGTTGTGGGACCGCATTCGTCCATAGAGACGTCTGCATGTAAAAAGCCTAATGCTGTCTAACAATGGTGTCTGTAGTGGGCTAGCTACACTGTAGTCAGGTATCTGGCGGCGTTCTCTGCTGCGATCTCTGTGGCAATCATGGCAATTACTTGCAAACTCGTGAATGTGGGCATTCATCCCTGGCCACCAGTACGTCTCTTTTAATTCCAGAATGGATTTAGAGATCCCTTGATGTTTCAGACCCTCTCCCATATGTGCTTCTTGTATCAAAGCTCCTCTACGTCTCCTGTTTGGGTATTACTCTATGTCCCACTCCAGGGATTCGAGCAAAAGGGATGGAGTTGGCATCAATTATGTTTGAATATTCGAGTGGATAGTGTAAAGGTAATGCCTCTCTGCTGCCTTTGCTTCTGGTGTTGACCGCTAGCATTGCTTCGCCGTCTATTTTTGTTTTTGAACATGTGATTGCAGCTATGGAAGCCGTTTGCACAGCTGCTTTCGCGGCTTCATCAGCCAATGAATTCCCTTCAACGTGAACGCCATCATGCTGATGACTCAGTGTATGGATCACATGAGTCTTTTTTAGTTCTTTCTGTAATTGAACTACTTGTTCCCAATGCAACTTATCCTTGATTGTGCCACCTTTTGCATTTTTGAAACCATTTTGAACCCAGTTCTGCAAGTATTCATTGTATGACTGGAGGCAGTAATACGAATCGCATACTATGAGTGTGGGAAATTCGCGGTCTGTATTTTCAAGCGCCATCTTGAAAGCCTGTAGTTCAGCTCGCTGAGCTGTACAGTCTCCGAGAGATTGTGTTTTCGTGACCATAGGTCAGAATTTACCATTGCGGCAGCAAACTTTAACAATCGCGCACAAGCACTTTAAGCTTGTTTACCCCCAATTGCGGGTTGTGCTGATTCGTCTGCATAAGTTATACATTTGTACTGTTCTATAGGTAGAATCTCAGTGGGCAGAGGACATTCTTGTTCGTATTGTAGAAATTCTTGTGTTTTCAAGTAGGGGTCAAAAACGTTTTCAGCGTCTGTTGCAGCAAGAGAGTTAACCCATTGTATCCATCTTGGATGTAAAGCCTTAGCATTCGGAATGCTTGCTTTTGTCACTGCCTCTAAGGCAGGTACAGGAGTAACGACCATTATGCGCTTACCCTCTGTGAGAGCTCTTTCTCTTGCTACTGCAGTTTGAACCGCTGTCAGAATTTTTTCTGTTGAAGTGAATTTCATTTCAGCTTGTGTGTACAAGTGTGATTTGTAAGCAATTGGTACTTTTTCACCTTCATTAAAGGTTAAGTACGTAAATCTGCATTTTCCTGGGATTATTCTGATTACAAGTTTGCAAACGTTTACGCTTGTTTGTAAATGTGTTGTTGCTAACATGTCTGTTTGCACTGAACGCAAACTTTCTGTGTGTTTTTGAGTCCAATTAGTAGTTTTGAAATCAGGTTTGATCAATTCATAGAGAGGTTTAACCCTCTCTGCGTAGTTTAGAATGTTTGTTTTTCCGAAATTCAGGAAACCTAGAATTGACTGTAAGTTTTTCAGCGTTTTTGGAGGTTGGAGCAGAGCACACTTTTCTTAAAAGTTGGCTGCCAGGCTTTTGCCTTTACTTGATAATTCGTATCCTAGAAAAAGGACGTTACGGTTGGCAATTCTTGATTTCTTAATGTTAAATTTGTACCCTTCAGAAGCGAATCCAAGTATAATGGTATTCACTCTGTTCACATGTAAGCAGCTGGTTATTTTGCAGCATGAAGAAACAGTTAGCACATTAAATAATCATTAGGAAAACTCAGCACGTTCCCAGCACGTTCTTTAAACCAAGCGCTGACTAACTGAGACACGTGTACAAAACCCCACCCAACCTAGCGTCTATAAAAGACTCGCCGCTGCAGTGAGACACGCTTGCATTCATTCTAACAATGCATTCCTTACCTGTGATTCCAGCGCAAGCGATCCTCAGCTCTGGACAATGCAACTTCTCTGGGCGTTCCTCCAGTCTTCGGGCGACTTCCTTTTTTCTCCCTCGTCTCCGGGACAACCTTCGGACATCGGACCTCTCTCACTTCTGTTCCGGTCCCGCATTGGAAATCCTCTGACCTGCTACAAAGAAAAAGAATACAAGTAAGATCTATCCTGTTTAAATAAAGCGCACAAAGGAAAAGTTATTATAAAAAACTTACAAGGAAATAAAAAAATACGTATTTTAATTTGGCTAGACTCTTGCGACAATTTAGTCTTTGATCAGAGACAAATCTGCAAAAGACAAGAATACCAAGAAAAAGAAAAATATAAAACCAAAAAGACTTCACCAAAGACATTAAACAGAACATTTAAAAGAATTGGATTAAAAGACTCTGTGCATTGAATTTGAATTTGAATTTGAATTTAAAAGCATTTGTTTAGCGCGCTTATACCCAGCGGTTTCATGGCGCTGAAGGAGCTACTACCAGCAACAGCAACAAGAGGGACAGATTAGGCATCAAAAGCTCTGGAAAAGAGGAAGGTTTTGAGATTCTTCCGGAACTCCAAATAGGAGGTTGCGGATCTAAGGGTCATAAGGAGGGAGTTCCAGAAGACAGGTGCGAGGACCGCAAATTTCGCCCCACCTGCTTTCTTTTTCATAAAGCGAGGGGTGGCCAGGAGTGCCATGTGGGTAGAGCGGAGTTCTCTGCCCGGCAGGTAAGATTTGATGGCCGAGCATATAAACTCGGGGGCAGTGCCCATCCTAGCCTGGAAGGTGAGGCAACCTAGTTCAAATAAGGCCCGCTCCCTCACAGGTAGCCAGTGCAATGATTTCAGCAGTGGGGTTGCTCGATGGAATTTGGGCAGCCCATGGATCAGGCAGGCAGCCTGGTTTTGCACTAGCTGCAATCGGTGTATGGCATAGGCCGGTGCGCCGTTGTAGATTATGTTCCCATAATCGAGGCGCGAGAGCACCATTGCCATCACAATTATTTTCAGTGCCGGGAGGGAAAAGAAGCGGGATATCTTTCTAATTATCCGGAGGGAAAAGATGCAGGAGGAGACCACTGAACTCACCTGGGGGTTTACAGATAGTTGGGGATTGAGAAAGATCCTGAGGGTTTTAACTTTAGGGACCGGGAGGGGGGGACACCAAGTAAAGGGGGCCAGAACGAAGGGGACCAGGGACTGCAACCACCTCCTGTCAAGACCAACTCTGTCTTGTCAGGGTTGAGTTTGAGGTGGTTGCAGTTCATCCAATCTTGGATGAATAACATGACGGTTTGAAAGTTTTGAACAGAGGAGGCAGAGTGAGAAAGATTAAAGATAAGCTGGAGGTCATCGGCGTAATTAAACACCGTGACCTCAAGCTGCTGTAGTGAAGAGATAAGGGGGTAGATGTATAAATTAAACAAAAGAGGGGATAAGGAGGAGCCCTGAGGGATGCCACACTCCACCTTTCGTGAGGAGGCAGTAAAACCAGTGAGATGAACAGCCTGTGCCCTGTCACACAGGAAGGAATTAAGCCAGGAGAGGGCAGAGCCCTCTATGCCCGCCGCCCTGACACAAGTGAGAAGGATGGAGTGATCCACCGTGTCAAAAGCGGCGGACAGGTCCAAAAGAACAAGGGCTTGCGGGAGGTTGATGTCAATACCCTCGAGGAGTCTGTCCATCACTGAGATCACCACCTTCTCTGTGGAGTGTAGAGGTCGGAAGCCCGCCTGGCAAGGGGAGAGGCACTGATTTGCCTCCACATAAGTGCTCAGGGTACTCGTGACGTGGGTTTCTAAGACCTTTCCCAAATAGGGTAGGAGGGAAATGGGGCGGTAATTAGCAGGGGACAGGGGATCAGCGCCATTTTTTTTTTAAATCGGGATAATGACTGCTGATTTGTGAGAGGGAGGAACCACACCATTGCTTAGTGAGTCATTAAGGAACGTAAGGGGAGGGGTGGGACAGGCTGAGAAGATCTCTCTTAAAACATGGGCGGGACCAAAATCAAAAGGGGAACCCGACTTCACCCGTCGAAGAAGAGGAAGGAGGAAGTCCTTGTTCAGCAGTGGAATGCTAGCCAGTTTGGAAGTAGAAGGGGGAGGGGACGGGTTAACAAAGGTTAGAGAAGGAGGTGGTATATTGATTTTTATCTGTGCGACCTTCTCAATGAAAAATTCATTCAGCAAATCGCAGAGATGTTGAGAGGAAGGGACTGTTGTCGTGACTCTGTCGGATGCTGCCAGTTCATGGACGGTAGCAAAAATCTCTTTGGATTGGGACTCTGCCGCTAAAATCCTTCCTGAGTAGTATTCTGTTTTAGCCTCAAGAATACCTGTTTTGTAAATCTGTAAGGCAGAGTGGTATGCGGCTTTCAGTGAGGGGCTGTAGGCTCTCCTCCAAGCTCTCTCAGCTCTCCGTGCCGCTAGTTTTTTCACCTTAAGGTCAGAGTGGAACCACCTATTTGCTGCATGGGCTCGCTTGACCGTAATCCGCCTCAGGGGAGCGAATTCGTCGCCCGATTTAGTCAGGCAATTATTGATGGATTCCAATTGGGCTGAGGCTGCAAGGCCTGAAAGGTCAGGGCTGGACTCGGACAAGGACGAGCAGAGGGACGGCATGTCTGCTTTGCCCCCTTTCCTAATCCAAGTGTTCTTGGGGAGCAGGGGCTTAGCCTCAGGGGATAGTGCAGGGGAAAAGGAAATGAGGGAGTGGTCCAACCAGAGGCAGGGGGAAATGGTGGGGGGCGTTGTGGGGACATTTAGGGCCCAAATTTGGTCCAGTGCATGACCATGAGTATGAGTGGGGCTATGAATGTGAGGTACAAAGTTAAGGCTAGTCATAAGGTCAGTGAAATCTTTGGAGTAAGAGGTTTCGGCGGGGTCGTTGGGCCAGTAATTAAAGTCCCCTAGGACTAAGACTGATGAATTATTTATCACCAGTGTCGCTAGGAGATCTTGAAAATTAGAAATAAAGGATGAGGTGGTTTAAGGAGGGCGGTAAACAAGGACACAGGTCAAAGGGATTTGGTATGAGGTCGTGCGTGCTACCAAGTAGTCAACTTCAGGGATTATAGGAGAGGGAAGGGTCTGGAAGTGCAGGTCAGCACGAGCTGTCAAGGCTACTCCTCCGCCCGACTTGCCCTCAGGCCGATCTGCTCGAATGGCAGAATGTGAGGAGGGCAATGCAGCTAGAACATTGGGCAGGGAGTTCGCTCTGAACCAGGTCTCGGTTAAAAACAAGAGATCAGGTTCATGCGTGTCAATGTAGTCAAACAGCTCGTACTGATGTTTAACAGCTGACCGGGTGTTGAGTAGGGCAGCCGAGATGTTAAATACTGGTATTTGAGGTTTGAAGGGAGGGGTTGGGGTGGGGGGTAGGGTGGGAGGCGAAAGTGTCAACTGGGTAACGATTTCCGGGGGGGTACGGAGAGGCGGAATAAACAAGCCAAGGGAAGTCACACGATTGGATACAGTGAGAGGAATGGTACCAGGGGTCCAGTAGGAGCAAAGCTGTGATGGAGTGTATCTAGTCAGCTGGGCAGAGTGGCGTGCCCCTAGCCCCGGTCGGCCGCGGATGGGCGCAGATGGGCTTGCCTGAAGTGCGCCTTCGGCGTGCAATCGTCGCGCCTGCTGCGCTCGTCCGCTGCGCTTCCGGTGGGGACACATGCTTTATAGCAGAGAGGAGAGGGGTCCAGAGGGGGCGTGGCTACGGAGGTGGGCGTGGCCTAGCGACCGGCCAATCCCGTCGTTTCAGCAGGGAAGTTGAGCCTACATCAGCAAGCACTCTGCTGAGTAGGAGGAGGTTCGAATACGGCGCAAAGTAAAATAAATCAATGCAATTTTAATCCAAATAGTTTTAAAATGAGCTGTCTGTGCCCTGCTCCCGGCTGTGCCTCAAGAGCTGTGAGTAGTACAATCAAACGCGGCGCTCGTGATCAGCGCGCGTTTATGTCAGAGGGGGGGTGGCTACGGAGGTGGGCGTGGCCTAGCGACCGCCCAATCCCGTCGTTTCAGCAGGGAAGTTGAGCCTACGTCAGCAAGCACTCTGCTGAGTAGGAGGGGGTTCGAATACGGCGCAAAGTAAAAGAAATCAATGCAATTTTAATCCAAATAGTTTTAAAATGAGCTGTCTGTGCCCTGCTCCTGGCTGTGGCTCAAGAGCTGTGAGTAGTACAATCAAACGCGGCTCTCGTGATCAGCGCGCGTTTATGTCAGAGGGGGCGTAGCTACGGAGGTGGGCGTGGCCTAGTGACCGGCCAATCCCGTCGTTTCAGCAGGGAAGTTGAGCCTACGTCAGCAAGCACTCTGCTGAGTAGGAGGAGGTTCGAATACGGCGCAAAGTAAAAGAAATCAGAGGGGGCGTGGCTACGGAGGTGGGCGTGGCCTAACGACCGGCCAATCCCGTCGTTTCTGCAGGGAAGATGAGCCTACGTCAGCAAGCACTCTGCTGAGTAGGAGCAGGTTCGAATACGGCGCAAAGTAAAAGAAATCAATGCACTTTTAATCCAAATAGTTTTAAAATGAGCTGTCTGTGCCCTGCTCCCGGCTGTGCCTCAAGAGCTGTGAGTAGTACAATCATTAGTAATTAGTAATTTTTTTGTTTTAGAAATAATAATTCTAGGTTAAGTGAATTTGTGATATTTTGCTTGATGATAATTTTTATATTTTCACAGCATTATTGAGACTGGTCTTAGACATTAGTATGCTCCTGCCAATTACAGTTTGAAGAAAACAATCAGGCAATCAGTGAGAGTGAGAAAAGAAGGTATTGATTATGAATGAATATTCAATATAACAAATGGCAAACTAGTACATCATAGGACTAATGTAATTTTTTTTTTTTTACATTTGTCATTTGGTTGTAAGAAAAGAAAATGGCTAAGTCCTCCGAAGCAACCAAGCGGAAGAGTCGTATAAAGAAAATTGGCAGTACTGAAGTGTCTATTCTCAATTTTATTTTGTTATGGTTATTTTGTCCCCTTTGTCTTATTCCCCTGGAGATCTAATCTAACCAAACTGATTATTTAAATACAGTTCAGGTTGGCTTAGGTTTTTGGGGGCTTTGGGAAATATCCTCGACTCTCTCAAGTGGAACAGCCTGGAATTCAGGTAAGTGAAGGTTAACAGAAACGCAAGCCTTTACAGCAACTTATGATCCCCTTGAGAGATATGGATCAAAATAGTGACCGTATTGATGATCAAGCCATGGCTCAGGCACTTTTAGAAGTTACTGAAAGAGATAGTACTATAGCTACGATGTTACGAAAGATGCAAATAGAAGCATAAAGATTAAAACAAGAAATTGCTGAATTACGCCAAGAAATTATTTGTTACAAACCAAGAGGAACTTTGTGAAATAGTTCATTTCCAAAGACCTATTGGACATCTTTAGAATCAGGAACTAGGTCGAAGATAACAGGTTCTTTCATGACATCTGATACAGCATCGGCACCTGTTCAAGTTACTGTTGCAGTTCCTACTACTGTACCTCTACCAGCACCAGAACGCTTTTCTGGGGACAGTACAAAGTTTAATATCTTTATCAGTCAATGTCCATACATTTTCTTTGTAAACCACAAGCTTTTCCTACAAATGCAACAAAGGTGGCTTTTGTGCTTTCCTATTTGAGAGCACAGCTGTTAATTGGTCCATCCCATTCATCGATAGAAATGTTCCCATTTTGAACAATTGGCCTTTGTTTAAATTAACCATGACTAAATTGTTTGCAAAACATACCTATGTACAAGCAAGTGATAACGAATTGTTGAATCTCAAACAAGGAAGTACAGACTTGTTGACATATGTAACAGCTTTTAATAGATTGTTAACAGAAACCCAGTGGCCTAAAGAAAAGCGCACTTCCCTGTGATTACGTGATGATTTAAAAGATGCCTTAGCCCATATTGTAGATTTACCAGAGGATTATTCAGAGTTCATGGATCTAGTGGGAAAACTGGATCATCGTATAGGAGAATGTAAAGGAGATAAAACTAGGTCAGAAAGTAGGTTTTCTGTGTTAAAACACAAAAAGAAAGACATAGAAAGTAAACTACCCGATCCAGAACCAATGCAAATTCAAACTATTAATGGACCTTTAACTACTGAGGAAAAGGATAGAAGACGTAAATTAAACCTGTGTCTGTATTGTGGCCATTCAGGTCACTTCACAAAAGACTGTCCCAATAAACCTAATGTTCCCATGAAAACAAACTCTGTAGTTACTAATTCCTCGGAACATGAAAACTCAAAAGCTCGTCAAGTGTGGGGATCACTTGCCCGAGAATTTTTTTTCCTAAGATCTCCCGATATTTGACCAATACTTTAACCCGAATACCTCGACATTTTCTTATTCAGGTTATTCTAAGTACACAACTTAGACACAAAGTTTCAGTCCTGTTAGATTCAGGAGCAACAGTCAATATCATGGATATAAGTTTAGCTAAAAAATTACCGATACCAACTGTTTTAAAGGAACAACCAGAACCTGTTTGCGCAGTTGATGGAACAGCTTTATCTTCTGGAATGATAACAAGGCACTCATCCCCTATCACCATGGTATGTCAGAACGGGCACACAGAAATCATAAGTTTTGACCTTATTAATACTCCCATTTTTGGTCGCATCTTTGAAGTACCATGGTTAACCTTACATAATCCTAAAATAAACTGGGATTTAAGAGCAGTCACTTTTAATTCTTCTTTTTGTAAATCAAACTGTTATCAGAAAGCGCATTATGACTTAGAGACTGTCCTACATTGTGCAGACACCATGTCAACTTCTGTCATGATTCCTCCAGAATATCAAGAATATAAAGACGTATTTGATCTGGTAAAAGCAACTACCCTACCTCCCCATAGGCCATACCATTGTCGTATAGATTTAATACCAGGAGCTCAACTTCCTAGAAGCAGGGTATATGCTCTTTCTGAAAAGAAACTAAGTATTTGAGGACTTACCTAGATGAATTATTGGCATCTGGTTTCATCCGTCCTTCAACGTCCCCAGTCTCTTCACCATTATTTTTCATTCCTAAACGTGATGGCGGCTTGAGGGCATGTATAGATTATCGCTGATTAAATAAAGCCACAATGAAAAATAAATACCCGCTACCATTGATCCCTGTTTTACTTGATCAGTTACGGCACTCTACGATATACACTAAATTGGATCTAAGAGAGGCATACCATCTTGTTTGGGTCAAAGAGCATGACGAGTCGAAAACTGCTTTCAGCACTACGTTTGGATTATTTGAGTACACTGTCATGCCCTTTGGCCTGTGCAATGTCCCTGCTGCTGTTCAATTCTTCATAAATTAAGTTGTAAATGAATTTCTTGATGATTGTGTAATTGTATCTACTGACAATATACTCATTTAGTCTAAAGATGAAAAATAACACGTTCACAAAGTGAAAGATGTATTAGCCAAACTACAAGAAAAACACATTTTTATGAAATTGCAAAAATGTATCTTTAATTCAAATACAGTAGAGTTTCTTGGATATTGCCTCTCTCCAGTTGGAATAATGATGGATAAAAAAAGGTGAGTGCAATATTGGATTGGCCAGAAACAACTTCTGTAAAAGAAGTGCAGAAATTTTTAGGATTTGCCAATTTTTATTGGCGCTTTATACCTCACTTTGCTGAAACAGTTGTTCCAATTACCAAACTGTTACAAAAAGGAGAAGCTTTTGTCTGGATAGAACAAGCAGCTCAGACTTTTTTGCAACTAAAAGACAAATTTACTTCCGCGCCTTTATTAAAACACCCAGATCCAGAATAGCCTTTTTTTGTAAAAGCAGATGCTTCACAGGTTGCAGTGGGAGGAGTTCTCTCTCAAAGAGATGAGCAGTATGGGCAGTTACACACTGTAGCCTTTTATTTTAAAAAATTGCTTCCTGCTGCGCAAAACTATATTGTGGCTGAGAGAGAACTCTTAGCAATCAAGTTAGTGTTCACTGAATGGCGTCATCATTCAATGGGAACAAAATACTGGTCACTATATTTAGTGATCACAAAAATGTACAGTTTATTAGCTACTTGAAGGCCTTAACACCACGTCAAATGCAATGGTTAAATTCCTTAGTACTTTTGATTTTATTATAAAATACAGACCAGGCGCAAAACAAATTCCGTCTGACTTTTTGTCAAGGTATGGTCATACTACTGACTCCAAAAAAGAGGTAGAAAGCCCTCCCAATATTCCTCCACAGAAAATAGTGGCACCCTTGAGCCAACCCGATTTCATGGCACAAATTAAACAGGTTCATCTAAAAATGAATGTACAAGACTGGTTAAAAGATTAAGAAAAATACAATTCAGAACGGTTTCTTTACCATAATAATATTTTCTTTATCCCAGAAATTGAGTTACAAAAAACAATATTAAAATGGAACCATGATTCAGCTTTAGCAGGCCATCCAGGAAATCAGAAGACTTTAGATAATTGTAAAAAACACTGTTGGTGGCCAAATTTAGCAAGAGATGTCCAAAACTATGTAGCATCCTGTCCTATTTGTGCACAAAATTAATCATGACATAAAGCATCAGCAGTATTGCTACAACCACTATCTAATCCCCCATTTCCTGGCATACCATAATGCAGGGGCATATTATCAAGGGGGTTTATCTCCGCTTTTTTGGCTTTAAAAGCCAAGAAAGCAGAGATAAAATTATCTCCCTATTACCTAGCTGCCGCTAACACCAGTTAGCGACAGCTAGTAGGTGCGGGGAATGAGATTTTGATACCTTTTCTGATTACCTAGATACCTATCTCATTCATCCAATGTTTGGATCGATTATTGACTGTCATTGAGTAAAAGGCAAACCCACATAAGATTAAATCAACCCCATAAACTGACGCAACTCTGAAGAACCACTTACGACTGATAAAGTTTAAAAGTTTAATATAAAATCAATGTCAATTGCATATACAATCCTCTCAGGATAAGATTCAACAAGTATACAGGAACTAAAAGGAACATAAATTCCCTAAAGAATCTTAGTCTACAAAAGAATACAATCAAAACCAATTCCAGAATCAACAAATTGAATAACATAGACACAAAGTGGATCTGTTGCGTCATCTAAAAGAAGAAAAAAACAAGTTAAATCTGTCCCTACTCTATGCTAGATGACATCCCTACTTCGCAAGTTCTTTACCTAAAAAAGTGTCAGCAGTTTGACTTCCAAAGAAGTTCAAACTCTCTTAGTCTCTGATGGAATTCTATGTCGAGAAACAGTACCCTCTCTGCCTACCCATAAGCTCTCTAAGGGTCCTCGGCCTACTGCTCTCTTGCTCCCTTGCGCTCTGCTTTCTGATCTTCTGTTCTGCGCTCAGGCCATCTGCTCTCTTCTTCTCCCGGGGTGCTGTCCCTAAATACAAAATCACAGTATGGGTGGAACGCCCCTTCGACGCCCACCACGTATACATTTCACGTGATCTCATTTCTGGGTTTTTCCATAGCTTCATCTCTTCGCGTCGTCCGTTAAGTTGACCTTGCTTCTTAGGCGCCATCTTCGTCATCGTGCTGGTAACCTCATGACATTCCAGTTGACACTTTCAGAGCAAAGTCTATCACCTCAACAGAGTTCCATTCATTACCGTTGTGATTATAACCTCGTTTGGTCCTGTGAACAGACACTTAGAAACAAGACCCCAAATTCCAAGCGTCCCTTATCTCACTTAAGCGATAAACTTCGTCCAGCATTGTTACTTTAAATTTAACAAGACCTTTGACTCTTGTCTCGCACGTACAGATCAAAGCTATCCCCCTCTTCTTGTGAGACCACTAAATTACATGTAGTGGACTACACTCTTGCGAACCCTTGGTCCGTTAGGTTAAAATCACATATGACCACACTATTCTAGAACTCCTACAAACTTCTTCTACACGGTATGACTTTTAACACACATATATATATATATAATCGAATTAGCAAACTATTTATTATACTTGAATCCATGTTACATAGAATACAACGTTATACTCTCGTTTCTTACACAGTGCTATATAGTCTGCACATTTCTTTGCTTTACATTTCACCGCTTTCTCCGTCTAATGATTACATACGTATATTCAGTTTAGCACGTTTAAGCATTTTCACATTTCTATATTAGCCCAACCTATGTATACGGGCCTTTCTAATTCTAATGCACATTCTAGAATACACACGAATACATTTCTTATTACGTAAGTTACATCGGCTAACTTTACGCTACAAGTGCTACTACATGTTACAACTTCTAACTTTATGCGATATGCTTGTAAATATGGTACAGATATACTTTTCATTCAAATTGCGCTCTCTCAGTTCCCCCCTTTGATGACCTCTAGGGGTCATCACTAATTTCAATTTGAATGACACTTTACACAGAACTAGTTACAAGGTTCCCTCTTTTTATCGTCTCGAGAGCTCTTAAACTTTTATACTGTTGATCTTGTAAAGCAGCTAATCTCCTTTTTTGCTCTCTCATGGACCTTTGTAACCGGTTTGACCTATACCATTTGTACAGTCTCACTAAACCCAACAATGTGATTATGCAAATTAATATTATTAAAACAGGTTTCAATATGTACCAAATAACGCTTTTACCAAGATTGGCAAACCAACTTCCAACCTTTCCCATTCCATGACCTACTTTCTCCCAAACATTTACTTTTGTTAAATCTTCGATTTCTTGATGTATCTCTGTAATGTTCCGTATGACTTTCTCAAGTGGTTTTGGGAATTGTCTGGAATATAAGTACAACATTCCTGGACCTTCAAAGCCTTGCAAACTCCGCCCTCTTTAGCTAGCAGAACATCTAAAGCAAGACGGTTTTGAAGAACCATTGCCCTAATCGACTGCATCTCTCCTTCTACTAGCATCAATGACCTTGCAGTACTAGCAGACAATCTATCCACAACTGTAGCTAGTCTCCTGATCTTAACATCATTAAGTATTAAACCTAAAAGAGGAAACATTGCTCCAAATATGTCTCCAACTACTTCAGCGTCTCCTACTTCCCTTTTCGCTCTTTTCGAAGTCTTTCCTTCTATGATTTCTAAATCCTTTGCATGATATATTTTGGGGAAGACAATTGCCAAATAACACGAACCATACCAATTGTCAGGCAGTTTTACATAGGCATTTCTTCCACACACAAAATATACATTAGGAATCGCTTGCATCCCTTTCATAAAATCTTTCGTATAGTACTCCAACCTAAAAGCATGTTCGCAATTAACTTCTCCTACAAATACACTCTCATAATATGTCTTGCTTCTAGTTAAACATAACTTTCCTTTCTGCGTTCTATCCAAAGCTATTGGACCATTGCTACCCTTCTTTTTGTGCGCTTTTTCTTCTTCGGTCCAATCAGTTTTCCACTGTCCTGACATTTTTAGAATCTTCTGCCTTCTGTACCGGTCATCTACTTGTCCAATAAATTTCTTCTCAATCTCTGACACTTTGCAAGTCAGATTGTTTCTGTGTGCATATGAAGTATCTAATGTATCCCAAGGAAGAAAGAATTTGCTAATCTATCTTCCTTTTTGTGATAGTCCCACTTATTCATTTGTTTATAATTCGGGACTTCAGGCAGTACCGAATCATAATTTGAAAAGTAGAACTCAAACCCTTCTCTACCATAAAATATACTAAGCAATAAACTACATGTTATCCCATATGTCAGTGGGAGATGATGATATCTGATGCCTTCATCTACGGAAGCCGGCAATTGCATGCAAACATAACAATCTTTGGCCTCCATGGCATCAATATACTCATACAATAGTTTGGCATATGCGTTTGATCTAAAATTTCCCTGCGACTCGTCTACGTGTAACCTACGAGCTTCATCTGCCAGTAACGCCTTTTCACGAATTACATTGCTCTCCTCCTTCTTCCCAACAAGAGCAGGTTTCAAAGTTGTTACAGGCTTTACATCTGTTGTCTCCTTTACGCTTGTATGTCCTACTATGTATGATATGGTAACTACTGTAATAATGAGAAAAATTACTACTGCTATTAGTGTTCCTATTATGCATTTGGCTTTTCGGTTTGGGTTGCCATTCTCCATGTTATCAGAACAGCGTAGCTCTTTCTTTTTCGAGGAAAGTTTTCTTTTTCAGATCTTTACTTGCTTTATTTGATTTCTCAGTCTGTGAAGCGCTCTTAATCAAAAAAGTCTCTTTTTCATAACAATGTCTTTTTATCTTCAGCAATAGACAACCCTAACCCTTCTCCGTCCTCTAAATGTAATCCCTAATTTGATTCTTCTTTCCACTCGGCTCTAGGTTATCTTCTTCTTTATAGCTTAAAAGTCTTTATGCATCTACAATGATTCCCGTAAAAATCAGTAACTCCTCAGACTCGATTCCAGGAGTCAACATCCATATCTCCAATGTCACAATTTGATCGAGATTGATCACTTGTACTTCTCTCACTCTCCCAGATCTCTGTCTCCAGGATATCTGCTAGATAAGTCCATTCTGGGGTGGCGTATCTTCTGCAGGGCACACGTACCCTTCTTGATCTTCTCGGACTCTCAGAGCCTGAATCCGTAGCTTCTTCATCTAGTTCTGAATCTTCAGAAATCGGGACAAGGGTGCTCTTTGGATTTGCTCTCAAGGTTGACCTTCTCCTTCTTTCCGGCCAACTAGCTTCTCCATTCCTTGTCCTCCTGCTCCTTGTTCTTGGACTCGTCTCTTGATCACTTACAGCTTGTTCGGTATCTGACTCGAACTCCCAGCTGTTTTCTTCTTCTGAGGCAACTTCGGTCCCACTGGTGTCCTGACCGTCGTCAGCCTGTTCCGACACAGGCTCAGCCTCTTCGATCACCTCTACAGCTTGGCTTTCCCTCTCTGTGGCTTCTCCACTTTCTGCTGGATTTTCATCCGAGAGAGGAGCTGTTTCTTCCAGAGGTGCTGGAACTCTTCGGGTGTGTGAGGCGTGTATCCAGTTGGGCAAGCCTCCACACTTTACTGCAGTGTTCGTAACTAGTATGACTTGAAACGGTCCTCGCCAGCGCACGTCTAGACAGTTCTTCCTGACATGCTTCTTCACCAGGACCCAGTCCCCCGGACACAGGTCATGGCACAAGTCTTGTGCTGATGGAACCTCTGCAGCCTGGACCTGGAGGGACACAGAATGAATGGCATCAGATAGTCCCTTGCAGTAGTCCAAGATCAAATCGTCTGTGATGTTCAACAATGCTGCAGTCGGAACCGATGGCAATCTCATAGCTCTCCCCATTAGCACCTCGTGTGGAGAGAGGCCTGTCCTTCTATCGGGTGTGCTACGTATGCTCATAAGGACCAATGGAAGTGCATCAGGCCAACTCAGGGATGTCGATGAACAAACTTTGGCGAGTCTGGATTTTATTGTGCTGTTGATTTGTTCTACAATCCCCGAAGCTTCTGGTCGATAACTACAGTGGAGCTTCTGGTCGATACTTAAGGCTGAACATAGCATCTTCACTATTTCGCTGTTGAAATGAGTTCCTCTGTCCGATTCCAAAGAGGCTGGCACCCCAAACCTCGGCATC
Source organism: Lissotriton vulgaris (assembly GCF_964263255.1). Taxonomy (NCBI): domain Eukaryota; kingdom Metazoa; phylum Chordata; class Amphibia; order Caudata; family Salamandridae; genus Lissotriton; species Lissotriton vulgaris. The sequence goes on along the minus strand of NC_141690.1, from coordinate 82,658,421 downwards.
AACTCTCTAAGCAACAGTTTTGCTACTGTAAGTGTATCGCACCTACGTGTAGGGTAAGCTTCAACCCATCTGGAAAATATACAGACAATCACTAAGAGGTATCTGAGTCGATTGCACTTGGGCATTTCAATAAAATCCAGCTGCATTCTATTGAAAGGCCCCCCAGACCTCCCTATGTGACTCAAAGTGACTGGTGTTCTTTTCCCTACGTTTAGTTGCTGACAGATCGCACAACGCTGACATACTGCTTCTGCCGCTACTCTAAACTTCGGATTGTACCACGTTTGTCTGAATACCCTCACCATAGCATCTCTACCTATGTGTGCTGGTCCATGCAATCTCCTTGCCATTGGACTAACAAGTTCGTTTGGTAAAACTGCTCTCCCATCTGCAGAAATCCAAAAATTCATTTCACCTTTGGTACATCCAGCTGTTTCCCATGCTTTTTTCTCAAAATCTGGTGCATTTTCCAGAACACACTTCAGTTCGTCCCACGTATCTACAGTGTCTAACAACATAGTCAACTCAGTTCTTTCCTGTATTCCCCCCACTTCTACATTGGTGTGAGAATACCCCTGTTCCGCACAGTAACGTGCAACTTCGTCTGCGTATCGGTTTCCTTGCGACACAAAGTCTGTATTCTTTGTGTGCGCAGCGCATTTGACAACCGCTATAGCTTCTGGACCTTGTAACGCTTCTAACAATAATCTCACGAATTCTCCATTCCTAATAGGAGAACCCGAGGAGGTCATGTAACCTCTTTGAGACCACAACTGCCCGTAGTTGTGAACTACCCCGAAACCATACTGGCTATCGGTGTATATGGTGACTCGAATTTTGTTGCCTGCCAAACAGGCACGGGTCAAAGCAATGATTTCAGCTACCTGAGCGGAATGTACTCCTTCCAGGCAGGCGGCTTCCACAACTCTGGTAATTGTACAAACTGCATAAGCTGCTCTCAGCTGACCGATATCGTCTCTTACGCATGAACCATCAACAAAGAATATTTCATCGGGGTCAGTCAATGGCTCATCTACGATATCTGGTCTTGGTTTGGTGCATAGTTCAGTCACATCAAGGCAGTCATGATCTGTACAAATTTCATCATCAATCTCATTTGGAAGTGGCATCAAAGTAGCAGGATTCAAGACAGAGCATCTTTTTAGGGTCACATTCTCAGCAGCCAATATGACTTGCTCATAGCGTGTGAGCCTGCTATTCGTCAAATGCTGAGTCTTGGTCCTGGTCATTAACAATTTCACAGAATGTGGTACGTACACCACTAATTGATGTCCCATCACCACATTTTCGCACCTTTCAATGCTGACACCCGTTGCAGCAACGGATTTGAGACATCCGGGCAACGCTGCGGCTACTGGATCTAATGTAGCCGAAAAATACGCAACTGGTCTACGCGCATTTCCGTGTATCTGGGCCAAAACTGCTAAAGCACAACCTTCCCTTTCACAGCAGTAAAGCAAAAATGGTTTTTCGTAATCAGGCATTCCCAAAGCCGGGGCACGACACAAGTCCTCCCTCAGCTGCAAAAATGCCATCAAACAATCTTTGTCCCATGGTACCGGATCACTCACCCCCTTGTGCGTCAGTTTTTGCAAAGGTTTTGCCTTCAGTGAAAAGTTTGCTATCCACTGCCGACAATAACCAACCATGCCTAGAAACATCCTGACTTCTCTTTGTGTTTTAGGTGCGTTCATTTTCATGATCGCCTCTATTCTGTCTGGAGACACCTTCCGTTTTCCCTTTTCAATCCTATGGCCCAAGTATTGCACTTCGGTCAGACAATACTGCAATTTACTTGGAGACACCTTGTGTCCGTTCTCGGCCAAGTGATTTAGTAAGGTGATGGTGTCTACTTTGCAAGCTTCCTCAGTTTCTGACGCCACAAGTAGGTCGTCTATGTACTGGACCAGAACCGAGTTCTTGGGCAGTATTAGACTTTCAAGATTTTTCTTCAGCAGCTGGTTAAAAATCGATGGGCTTTCTGTATACCCCTGGGGAATACGACACCATGTTAAAACGCGATTTTCCAGCTTAAAAGCGAACAGATACTGGCTCTCCTCATCTAAAGGGATTGAAAAGAAAGCCTGGCACAAGTCTATCACTGTGAACCATTCAGCTTGGAACGGTATCTGAAACAATATTACTGATGGATTCGGTACCACTGGACAACATGAAACAACGATATTATTAATCTTTCGAAGGTCCTGCACTATTCTGTATTTACCACTAGGCTTCTGCAAACCCATAATCGGGGAGTTACATGGACTTCCCACGATCTCCTTCAGTATTCCCTGTCTAATCATGGATTCGATCACAGGCTTTATTCCTGCAATTGTCTCCGGTGTCAACTTATATTGTGGTATTCTTGGATACTCGGCATTGGGTTTTACCATGATCTTTACCGGTTCTACCCCTTTAATCAGTCCTATTTCCTCTCCAGTAAAATCCCACACCTCCGCTGACACTGTCTCCTTCAAGTCCTGTGGAAGCTCCTCCACCGTTAAGGTAGGATATAGTTCCACGCATTCCTGCAAGTTTACAACCTTAAAATCAGCATCATCATCGTTAGTCTGCACTTCTACTCCTTCAGGTGTGCAATATATTGTGCAATTTAATTTACACAACAGATCTCTTCCTAGCAGACACACAGGGCTAGAATCACAAATCACAAACTGATGTTCATCACTGTAATTTCCTATCTTCACTGACACTGGTTCTGTCAGAGGATTCGTCATTCTCCTATTTGCGACTCCTACCACCTGAATCGTCTCTCCCGACATTGGCAGACCTGGGACTACCGCCGATCTCAAAGTGGATCGAGTGGCCCCCGTATCCACCAAAAAGGTCGTAGGACATCCAGCCACCTCAGCCTCTACGTATGGTCCTCTCTGGTCTACCTCCAGGGCTGCTCCTAGAGTACAGTCTTCTTCCCTATTCACTCGTTGTCCCGTAAGAGGATCAACGTAGTAGCATTCTTCTCCTCCTACGAACAGTGGTAGTTGCCTATAGGTTTTCCCTCCATTTGCAATCCGAGGCGGTTGAGGGAACGGTGCTCGAGGAGTCTGAGTCCCCCCTTTGATAAACTTTCCCTTCGGGACCGCTGTTCCCTTTACCATGCTGGTTTGGACCTCATCCTCCTCCTGTTCTAATTCCCCCGTCTCGACATTATAGGGACACTCGCGTCTCCAGTGTCCTACCTCGTTACACTGATGGCACCTCGTTGTCTTTTTCAGTGTCGCGATATCTACCCTAGGTCTCGGTTTTTCCTCCTCATCTCTGCTTTGATTATTCTGTTTCTTCCCTAGGGTTCCTGTTCCCAGTTGCCGCTGTCCACCCTTTCCAGCTGACTGCATCTGCACCAACATCAGCTTCTCCTTAAGTTTCTTTGCTTTTGAATCTATTTCATCGCTACAGTACCTCGCGTACCTCAGGATCTCATCTAAAGGTTTGTTTTGCCAACAAATCAAATGCTGTTGAATCATTAAGCTTATGTCTGGTCGCAATCCCAGGACAAACTTTGACACAAACTGTCCTATGTCTTTGGGATCCATCACATCCAATCCACTGTACTGTTTGAATGCTTTCAGCAATCTCTCATAGAACTCGTGAACGGTCTCTTTAGGTTCCTGAGTTGTTCGATCTATCTTAACCCAGTCTATGTCCTGCAACGGCACCTTCTCTTTTAACCATGCAATTACCCTCTCGTACTTTTCCATGACTCTCTCTGATGGACCATTCGTCCGGGCATCCCTATCTGGTTCACAAATGGGCCATTCGACACTAAGCTTGCATGCCGTCCACAAATCTCCGGGTACTACGATATCAAACAGGGTGTTCAAGTCGATCCACAGCACCTTAGAGATCTTCACAAACCTCTCTACCTGTTTGTACCACTCGACGGGGTTCTCCCTTAACTTTGGGAAAGAATTGGTAAATGCCGCTAAATCCCCCCTACTCCAGGGCACATGCACGTAGCTTCCGTTCGCGATTTCTCGCAAAGGGAAAGCTTCCATTCGCATTATCTCTCCATCCGGGGACCTCGTAAGTGTACTCCTTCTGACGGATCCCCTCTTGGACCATCTTTCCTCCCATTTATCCAAATTCCTCCACAATCTGATACTCAAGATCAGTTCCTTTATGTGTACTTTCAGCCCAATCGTCCTACGCTCATCTAGATCCTGATCCGTGCAGTTTAACCTATGGTTACCCTGTAAAGCTTTAGTTCGTGATAAGTCTATCATATACCTATCTGCCAACTCAGATAATTTTTCATGAACTGACCTCGCTTTCCGAGTAACATCCTTAGATATAAACAGTATTTCATCTTGATCATACAGCTCTATCCTTTCCATTGGCAATGTGCCGTCTATTATTTCATCCAAATCTGACTTCAAACTCATTACATCGAGCCGTTTTGCTTTTATCTCAGCTCTCAGTACCTCACTCCTAGGTTGTTCGTTTACATCCCTCTCACCCCCACTGCGAGTCCTACGTCTGGGCATAGGTGAGTTATGAGGCGTCCTTCTTGCTTCTCTTTGTTCCCACCTCTCTAGATCCCAAGCTTTTCCATCTTCCCTTGGGGTATGGTGGAACAATGTTCTATTCCCCATCACTGCATTCTGTCTTTTTAGCTCGGCCTCTCTAGATGTGAGATAGGATCCTCCATTCTGTCCTAAATCACTGCAACTCCCTTGCTGTCTGGTGTCGCTCAATAAACAATAAGATCCCTCACGGTCCTCCATGTTCCCGCGATCTCGTCCGTGATCACCGGATGCATGGCGAGACCCTTCGCGACTCTCCATATTCTGGTGACTCCAATGTCGCACATTTTCGTCTGGGGCATAGTGAGTGCACCTGAAACTATTTCGGTACTCCTGCGTCTTTCGTTCTCCCTCACTAAGGATGGGGCGAGGCATCCCCCCACATCCTGTATTCTTGTCTTCACACAATTGTCTATTGCCACCGATGGTATGGCAAGTATCTCCTTTGCTTCCTTGACTCCCTCCCTCCCACTCCGGGCTGCTTTCGCCAGCTCCGCAGTGAGAGAGGATCCTGTTATCCTGATCTCTCCATTCTGCTTCTGTTTCTATTCTTTTATTCTGAGTCTCTTCGGCAGCATCCCATTCTTTCAAATACTCCCTTAATTCCTTAAAGGTTTTCGGTTTCGGTCCCCTCAGATCCATCTGCCCTCTCTGACCCCCCTGTTCTATCCAGGGACCCGTTACTGGATCCAATGGGGTACTCCGACTCCTTGGTCCTAGCAACTGCCTTTGGGAATTGATCGTATTATTCCTACTTTCCATCTCTGCCCTTTCCCTGTCCCACCGTGCCTGTTCCTCCTGCTGGGCTCCCTCTGGGTTGTAGATTGACACTATAGAACCTATGGTTACAGGTACTTGTAGAGCATCTGGCAGTTGATACGACCTTGCGCACTGCGTTTCTGGCACCTTCTGGGCCATGAATCTTCCTACTACTCTCTGTACGGGACTAGATTGAGGTACTTCCTCACCTTTCTTGGGATCCCACTCTGTTACTGGGAGCGGTTTATATTCCCCCCACCTAGCCCCGTCCCCTTGCTGTAGTTCGGGACTTTCTGCTTCTCTGTTATACGGTGGTGGTCTATCTAATAATAGCCTCTCTATCAGATCCTCATCCGGCTCGCTGTCCTCATCTTCTTCTAGAGGTTTCTTTCCTCCCGTAGCCTCTAGCATTGTATACAATTTGTCTGCTTCTATTTTTTGCACCCTCCACTTTTTAGCTTCATCATCCCATTTAGCATCCTGCACTGCTTTTACCGATCGTCTCACTCTTTCTTGGCGTCTATTCAAGCTCTTGTCGTGTGCCGCCCTAAACCATGCACTGAGGGCTTCGAACTGTGTTGGCCTCGGTAGAGGTCTCGTTGCTAGCATTACCGCTTTCAGTTGATTCAATACTTCAAACCTAAACGTCCCGTATCTCGGGAACGTCAGTTCCTCATTTCCTTCGGTTAACTTACTCCACTCAGAGATCCATAGTATTGAGTGTAACCCTACATTCACAGCCATATAATAAGCTGGTGTGCCTTCTGGTGGGGCTTCTTCCCCTGCATACGAGCTTCCTCTATCTCTCTTAAAGATCGCCCTTAAACGCTTAAAACACTTCATTTTCAAAAATCTACGATTTTCCTTATTTCTCTTCCTTATTTACTTCTCGATGACAAACAACCAATCCCTGCGCGGATCTCGCTGACCAGCCTATCCCAGCGCGACTCTACGCTGACCGGCCAATCCCAGCGCGGCTCTACGCTGACGTCACTCGTCCCCTCTGCAGCAGTTCCCCTCCTTTCTCAGCTCGTCTCACAATCTTGCATGCGTTTTCATTCATACGCCGAAAAATGACTACTTCCGACCAAGCGATCACTTTTCTTGACTGTACGTCCACAGTCTAACTGTAATTGTCACCTCAACTGACGAGACGTCTTTCCTCTCACGTTCAGACGCTCGCCTTATCTGATAGGTTACTTACACACAGTAAACGTCCGACCAGCGTCCGTTACTCATACACTCACTCATACATTCCCCCTATCTCGGTCCTGCGGGCGATCAATGGAACCTCATGACCCCCTTTACAATGGTAAACAATTACTCTGGGTGTTCGATACACCCGAACCACTCAAGCCCTTCCTTGGACTTAAGATTTTATCCGGTTGCGCGCGCTCACAACCTTCCCCCAATCACACTACAGGCATTCAACTCCGCTTGACATTACAACACAGGTACAACACAAAACACCGCAATCTGGCAACGCATGACCCTTATACTCACTCTCGACCGATTCTGCTGCTTTTCTCTCTCGCACCGTCAGCACCTTCTTCGGCAGGGATTCTTCTTCTGGTCGTCGATGACTAGGGACCTTGGGGTAATCTAGACCTGACCTAGGTTGCCTTCCTCAAGAAGCCAACCATCTTTCTCTGCTACCAACTGCGGGGAATGAGATTTTGATACCTTTTCTGATTACCTAGATACCTATCTCATTCATCCAATGTTTGGATCGATTATTGACTGTCATTGAGTAAAAGGCAAACCCACATAAGATTAAATCAACCCCATAAACTGACGCAACTCTGAAGAACCACTTACGACTGATAAAGTTTAAAAGTTTAATATAAAATCAATGTCAATTGCATATACAATCCTCTCAGGATAAGATTCAACAAGTATACAGGAACTAAAAGGAACATAAATTCCCTAAAGAATCTTAGTCTACAAAAGAATACAATCAAAACCAATTCCAGAATCAACAAATTGAATAACATAGACACAAAGTGGATCTGTTGCGTCATCTAAAAGAAGAAAAAAGCAAGTTAAATCTGTCCCTACTCTATGCTAGATGACATCCCTACTTCGCAAGTTCTTTACCTAAAAAGGTGTCAGCAGTTTGACTTCCAAAGAAGTTCAAACTCTCTTAGTCTCTGATGGAATTCTATGTCGAGAAACAGTACCCTCTCTGCCTACCCATAAGCTCTCTAAGGGTCCTCGGCCTACTGCTCTCTTGCTCCCTTGCGCTCTGCTTTCTGATCTTCTGTTCTGCGCTCAAGCCATCTGCTCTCTTCTTCTCCCGGGGTGCTGTCCCTAAATACAAAATCACAGTATGGGTGGAACGCCCCTTCGACGCCCACCACGTATACATTTCACGTGATCTCATTTCTGGGTTTTTCCATAGCTTCATCTCTTCGCGTCGTCCGTTAAGTTGACCTTGCTTCTTAGGCGCCATCTTCGTCATCGTGCTGGTAACCTCATGACATTCCAGTTGACACTTTCAGAGCAAAGTCTATCACCTCAACAGAGTTCCATTCATTACCGTTGTGATTATAACCTCGTTTGGTCCTGTGAACAGACACTTAGAAACAAGACCCCAAATTCCAAGCGTCCCTTATCTCACTTAAGCCATAAAGTTCGTCCAGCATTGTCACTTTAAATTTAACAAGACCTTTGACTCTTGTCTCGCACGTACAGATTAAAGCTATCCCTCTCTTCCTGTGAGACCACTAAATTACATGTAGTGGACTACACTCTTGCGAACCCTTGGTCCGTTAGGTTAAAATCACATATGACCACACTATTCTAGAACTCCTACAAACTTCTTCTACACGGTATGACTTTTAACACACATATATATATATATAATCGAATTAGCAAACTATTTATTATACTTGAATCCATGTTACATAGAATACAACGTTATACTCTCGTTTCTTACACAGTGCTATATAGTCTGCACATTTCTTTGCTTTACATTTCACCGCTTTCTCCGTCTAATGATTACATACGTATATTCAGTTTAGCACGTTTAAGCATTTTCACATTTCTATATTAGCCCAACCTATGTATACAGGCCTTTCTAATTCTAATGCACATTCTAGAATACATACGAATACATTTCTTATTGCGTAAGTTACATCGGCTAACTTTACGCTACAAGTGCTACTACATGTTACAACTTCTAACTTTATGCGATATGCTTGTAAATATGGTACAGATATACTTTTCATTCAAATTGCGCTCTCTCATAGGAGATAGCGACCATCTTGGGCCCCACTTTGCATGTCAGTGATATTTATCACTAATGAGATGCAAAGTGGGCGTGCCAAGATGTTAGAGACTGAAAACAGTTGCTAACATCGCTATCTCCTATTACCAACTTTTGGAGATATTCGCGCTAAGCGGGAATATCTCCAAAAGCTAACACCTGCCCTGAGCAGTTCTTAGCTATGTTATCCAATGGGAGGTGGATAACATGGCTAAGAGCATTAGCTCGCTAATGCATGAATATCGCGGACTTTTCAGCGATATTCATGCTTTGCGGCGATTTTTACCGCATTTGCGTTAAACCTTGGTAATACCAAGGTTTATTTGCGGTAAAAATCGGCGCAGCGCTGCGGTAAATTTTTGTCTCTAACCAAGCAATAGCGATAATTATCGCTATTGCTTGGTAATATGCCCCTCAGATTTTACCACTAATCTCCCTGAAGCTAATGGTTATACAACAATATTGGTAGTAGTTGAGTATCTGTCAAAATGGCGCATTTTGTTCCATTAATGAAACTCCCAACAGCAGAAGAGTTCAGCCAAATATTTATGACAAACATAGTACGTTTGCATGGATTACCGTCTAAGATTGTGTCCTAACGAGGTAGTAAATTTGTTTCTAAATTTTGGAAAAACTTTTGTAAAAAACTAAAAATTGATGTAGCATTATCTACTGTTTTTCACCCAGAGACAGATGGCTAGACAGAAAGAGCCAATCAAACTCTGTTACAGACATTACGATGTTTGTCGTCAGAATATACTGGTGAATGGGATAAGGCTTTATCTTTGTCAGAATTCATCTATAATAATAGTGTACATTCAGCTACCCAATGCACTCCATTTTACTTTTTAAATGGATATCATCCCAAGGCTTTACCAACTTCAATTGACACCTCTCTTTTACCTGCTGTTACAGAGCATTTACATACTTTGTTAGAAATAGGCAGTTCAGAATCAATTTTCAGCCCCAGGCTTTTTACGACCGGGACTGGTGCCGGGACTACTCCTAGTTCCGGAGGCCAAAAGAGATCACACCATGGGCTATTACTCGTTGGAATAACAAGCACTTCGGTTTTATCCGGATTTATTTTCAATGAATATGCTGTCATCCAATTTACAGTGAACCTGAGCAGGTTTTTAGCCAACTCCTGAGCCTGGCTGGAGTTGTTGAGCCAGATAAGAAGTTGGGTGTCATCGACATAGTTAAAGACCTGACAATCCATGTGAGTCAGAGTCTCCACCCGGGGTTGCAAATAGATATTAAAAAGGAGAGGAGATAGTGCAGAGCCCTGGGGTACTCCGCAGGTCAGGGAGCCCAGATCTGATAACTGCTAGCCGGGCTGCACTCTCTGAGTGCGGCCAGACAGAAATTACTTTAGCCATTGATGTGCTTGCCCATTGATTCCCAGATTGGTGAGACGGTTCAGCAGTATGTTATGGCTGACCGTGTTGAATACCGCTGACAGATCTAATAAAATCAGGGCACTCGGCTGTTTACTGTCTGCCCTAACTCTGAGCTCATCCAAGATGGACACCATCACTAGCTCTGTGCTATGATGAGCTCTAAAGCCTCCCTGCCTAGCATGGAGTAGCTGATGGTCCTCCAGATACCTCAAGAGTATCTTTAGTACGTGCTGTTCCAACATCTTAGCTATAAAGGGGAGCTGAGAGATGGGCCTATATTTCTTTAAGATCAGGGTATCCATACCAGATTTTTGCAGCAGAGGGGTGACCCTGGCTTCTTTGAGATTTATTGGTAAATAACCCAACTCCAGAGAGATATTGAATAGTCACAATCACAAGACCTGCTGCTCCAGCCCTGGCAGGCCCATTTGAAAAATCCTCAGAGGGCTGGGGTCTGCTCGCGAGCCTGATTTTGTATGATTTGCTAATGATACTAAAGTGGCTGAGTCAAGATTGAGGAATTTAGACAACTGACTGCTAAGGCAGGGAGGGGAGCTTGTCTGGTCTAGGATCAGTGGGGGTTCTAGTAATTTCCGAGATGATATTGTTAACTTTCTGGAGAAAAAAGTCCTGAAAAACATCACAATCTAAAGATGCGATTGTGGATTTCTTCTCGGATTTGTGACTACGTTCCTTCAGAATGGCAAAAGTCTCTTTCTGTTTATTCTTTGCCAGAACAATCCTTCCCTCATAAAACTCTGCTTTCCTTGCTAAGATAGCTATTTTGTATGTAGAGAGAAGGGCTTTGTAGGCATTTAGCTCTACTGACTCGTAGCGTTGTTGCCACCGCCTCTCAGCTTGACGGAGGAGTTGTTTCTTTTCCCTTAGAGGTTCATTGAACCATGGAGCCCCCTTTCCCTTGTCTCTGACCTTTTGCTTTTCGCTCTGGTGCCACTATGTCAATGGCCTGCTGTAAATGGGTCAATAAGGCTTCACTTCCATAGTTCAGATTGGCCTGTTCCGTACTAAGGGGTGGAATTGAGTGCAGGGTAGTAATTAGGTGATCTGCCTCAATATTTTTCCAGATTCTTACCTTCCTCCACAGAGGTGAGGGGTGCGGTAATTGGCTATCACTTGGGACCCAGCATCTCAACAGCAAATGATCGGAACAGACACAGGGGCCATGTACGCACACTATCCCAGAAGATACTGATGTATTTGGTCTAAGTGATAGCTATGAAGAAGGGCCAACAGTAAGGAGATCCAAGAGAGCTACAGTACCCTTTTGGAGGTACTCTTCCCATGAATGGATTAAAGTAGCAGTCAATGACAGGTAGAGAGCATTTTTCACCTTTTGTTATACCAATTTGGATCCAATTAAGCCTCCTTGAACTGAACTTTGAGGCTAAACTGAGTTTTGAAATTGGATTTCCACTAAACAGATTGAATCAATTTATCCTGGAAATTGATTATTAATGAGTTTGAACTGGCATTTAGTAGAGACAGAACAATAGATTTGCCCAAAGAAGGGTACCAAGGCCCGAGTTGTTGAGGGAGCATAAGGTTGTCCCTTAAAAAAACACGGAGTAGGGCTAAGGAAATCTAACGAAGATCACTGTACAAGTTTTACTGTGAAGACATTTGAGCTTTACTTTGCTATTTGTGCAGGTGAAAACTAACTGAAAGGACTGAGCTGCAATCTTATAATTAAACGGTATGTCACCAATGAACTTATGGAGCCTAATCTAAAGGCTAGTAGAACTAGACGCTTATGTGTAGGAGTATTTGTTGTTGTGACTTTAGTACGAATTGCTTTACTTGTTATTTGAGTATAATGCATTCTTCACAAGTGGAAGAGCTTAAATGTACACACACCCCCCAAACACCACTTCCTTGTGACAATTTATCTGCAATAGATGAGAAATACTTACATGTAGATGCTTCCAGAGACGATTCCTCATTAAATGTTTTTTCAATACTGCTTTATGAATATGTTGACACTGTGGACGCTAGTGATTGCTATGTTTTCATGCAATTACCTGCATCAGTTGCGGAGGAGATTACATATCATCGACTCCCCCTGACATATGGAGTTACCTGTGGCTTATTGCTCAGCTTATTTTATGGAAAGGGTCTTCAATGTTATTACTCGAATCATGACACTTCTTTAGTCCCACTATGACACTGGACACTGCTTATGCACATAGATGTAACTTAACTTGTTACTTAACAAGTGTAGAAAATAAATTCATAGATTCAGTATGCAACGGAAGTAGAGACTTTTTGGCTAAAGCAAGGAATCTTTCAAAAGTTCCACAATGGGCTGAAGATGAAAGTGAGCATAGAGTAGTGGGACTTATGGTAGCATTAGCTTTAGATTGCGAACATAAAAGGAAACTATGCACATTCATTAGGAAATCCACAACTGCCACAAATGTTGTAGTGAATAGTGAATGTGATCATACCTTTGAAGTTTGAGGAATTTGGGGATTATATTTAGATGGAGCCGATCCTGGGGGCATATTAGCAAGGAGCCTCGTTAAAATTATCGCAATTTTATCGGCAGGAAACTGCTGATAAAATGGCGATAATGGGCTTGCTAATATGCCTTATAGAATTCCTATAGAATCCCAGGTTAGATATGCAGGACATCTAACCTGGGATTCCATAGGAATTCCATATCGCATATTAGCAAGCCCATTATCGCCATTTTATCGGCAGTTTCCTGTCGATAAAACGGCGATCGTTTTAACGAGGTTCCTTGCTAATATGCCCCCTGGTTTTTCTGGAGTCAATTTAGTTCTTGTATGATCCTTATATGAGTCTGTTACTTACAGAGACCCTCAGAAGCCTTGTTAAGGGGACACACTCTTATTCACGGCCTCCTTCAACATTTAAGAGTTTCCAAATACCATCTCTGTACTCCTCCCTTTGTTGTTTTTTGTCTTAATCCTTAGACCTCTGACACTCACCGTTATTGTATCCTGTAGGAGGGTCTCAAATCCGTTTGGCCACTGGTACCATGGCATAAATGATTCTCACATCTTAATCCATTGTCATGCCCTATTACACCAATCTAACTTACAGATTCGTTGTACTGTTCTGTACCAATCAGTGCAAAAAAAGTGAACTGGAAGATACCCATTTCATGCATACTTCCCTTTGCGCATTTAAAATTAGCATAAACATTAACTGCGATTGTAGCTTCACCAGACTTCTGGCCCATAAATCCCACTCTAGGATGCAGAAGATGACCAGAGCTGGGCTTACCTTTTTTTCGCTAACAGAGTATTTTTTAAGACCTTACCCACTTTCTGTCAGGAAGTTTGGACACCCGGACACTGCCAAAACATGTGAACGTTGTCTGCGCTCTCTAGGCCATTCTTGGGGTAACACCTCTTCTTGTGTCCTCCCATCTTTGCAAATTACTTCAGAAACCAATATGCCCTGTGAAATGTAAATAACTTGTTTCTTCTAAAGCATCATGTGTGACTATTTGGTTGTGGCACGATAATGATTTAGACAGGCACAGCGATTGTGAGGCCCTACCGGGTTTCCATTGTGCTCAAGATTTCTAGTTTGACTGAGTGTCTATTACTGATGTAGGTGACATGCTGTGGATAATAAGACAGAGCAATAGGTAAGACCTTTTGAAGTGGTGTGCTAATTAAGAATGGGCGAAATTTGTGAATTCGTGGTCCGCGAATTCGTGCGAAAGCAAACTCGCAATTCGCAAAATCCGCTAATTCGTGCAAATTTGGTTTTTTTGCGCGTTCGAAAGGGTTTTTGACAGTTCGCGAGGGTTTTTTACAAGTTCGAGAACGCAAACCTACTTGTGTGGTCGCAATGGTCACGACCATGTTTTTTCTACATGTCTAGCCTGTTTGCGACCCTGTGGTTCATCGCGGCCGCCCTCCGGTTCATCACTGCCACCCTCTGGTTAACCAATGCCACCCTCTGGTTCATCACTATCACCCTCTTGTTCACCACTGCCACCCTCTGGTTCATCACAGCACCCTCTGGTTCACCACTGCCACTCTCTGGTTCACCACGGTTACTCTCTGGTTCACCACTGTCAGACTCTGGTTCACCACTACCACCCTCTGGTTCACCACTGCCACCCTCTGGTTCATCACAGCACACTCTGGTTCACCACTGCCACCCTTTGGTTCAAGACTGCCACACTCTGGTTGATCACCGCGATCCTCTGGTTCATCACAGCACCATCGGTTCACCACTGCCACTCTCTGATTCACCACTGTCACTCTCTGGTTCACCACTGTCACCCTCTGGTTCACCACTACCACCCTCTGGTTCACCACTGCCACCCTCTGGTTCATCACAGCACCCTCTGGTTCACCACTGCCACCCTCTGGTTCCATACTGCCTCCCTCTGGTTGATCACTGCCATCCTCTGGTTCATCACAGCACCCTCTGGTTCGCCACTGCCACCCTCTGGATCATCACTGCCACCCTCTGGTTCATCACTGCCACCCTCTGGTCTGCCGCTGCCACCCTCTGTATCATCACTGCCACCCTCTGGTTCACCACTGCCACCTTCTGGTTCATCACGGCTATCCTCTGGTTCATCACCTTGTGGTTCACCACTGCCACCCTCTGCTTCATCACTGCCACCCTCTGGTTCATTACTGCCACCCTCTGGTTTGCCACTGCCACCCTCTGGATCATCACTTCCACCCTCTGGTTCATCACTGCCACCCTCTGGTTTGCCACTGCCACCCTCTGGTTCATCAGTCAAACCCTCTGGTTTGCCACTGCCACCCTTTGGATCATCACTACAACCCTCTGGTTCACCACTGCCACCCTCTGGTTCATCACTGCTATCCTCTGGTTTATCACCTTGTGGTTTACCACTGCCACCCTCTGCTTCATCACTGCCACCCTCTGATTCATTACTGCTACCCTCTGGTTCGCCACTGCCACCCTCTGGATCATGAATGCCACCCTCTGGATCATCACTGCCACCCTCTGGTTCACCACTGCCACCCTCTGGTTCATCACTGCTATCCTCTGGTTCATCACCTTGTGGTTCACCACTGCCACCCCCTGATTCATTACTGCTACCCTCTGGTTCACCACTGCCACCCTCTGGATCATCACTGCCACCCTCTGGTTCATCACTGCCACCCTCTGGTTTGCCACTGCCACCCTCTTGATCATCACTTCCACCCTCTGGTTCACCACTGACACCCTCTGGTTCATCACTGCCACCCTCTAGGTGACCACTGCCACCCTCTGGTTCAAGGCTGCCACCCTCTGGTTGATCACTGCCATCCTCTGGTTCATCCCTGCCACCCTCCGGTTCATCACTGCCACCCTCTGGTTCATTACTGCCACCCTCTGGTTCGCCACTGCCACCCTCTGGTTCATCACTGCTATCCTCTGGTTCATCACCTTGTGGTTCATCACTGCCACCCTCTGATTCATTACTGCTACCCTCTGGTTCACCACTGCCACCCTCTGGATCATCACTGCCACCCTCTGGTTTATCACTGCCACCCTCTGGTTTGCCACTGCCACCCTCTTGATCATCACTGCCACCCTCTGGTTCACCACTGCCACCCTCTGGTTCATCACTGCCACCCTCTGGGTGATCACTGCCACCCTCTGGTTCAAGGCTGCCACCCTCTGGTTCATCACTGCCACCCTCTGGTTCATTACTGCCACCCTCTGGTTCGCCACTGCGACCCTCTGGATCATCACTGCCACCCTCTGATAATTACTGCCACTCTCTGGTTCACCACTGCCACCCTCTGGTTCATCACAGCTATCCTTTGGTTTATCACCTTGTGGTTCACCACTGCCACCCTCTGGTTCATCACTGCCACCCTCTGGGTCGCCACTGCCACCCTCTGGATCATCACTGCCACCCTCTAGTTCATTACTGCCACCCTCCTGTTCGCCACTGCCACCCTCTGGTTCATCACTGCCACCCTCTGGTTCATCACTGCCACCCTCTGGTTTGCCACTGTCAGCCCTCTGGATCATCAGTCAAACCCTCTGGTTTGCCACTGCCACCCTTTGGATCATCACTACAACCCTCTGGTTCACCACTGCCACCCTCTGGTTCATCACTGCTATCCTCTGGTTTATCACCTTGTGGTTCACCACTGCCACCCTCTGCTTCATCACTGCCACCCTCTGGTTCATTACTGCCACCCTCTGGTTTGCCACTGCCACCCTCTGGATCATCACTTCCACCCTCTGGTTCATCACTGCCACCCTCTGGTTTGCCACTGCCACCCTCTGGTTCATCAGTCAAACCCTCTGGTTTGCCACTGCCACCCTTTGGATCATCACTACAACCCTCTGGTTCACCACTGCCACCCTCTGGTTCATCACTGCTATCCTCTGGTTTATCACCTTGTGGTTTACCACTGCCACCCTCTGCTTCATCACTGCCACCCTCTGATTCATTACTGCTACCCTCTGGTTCGCCACTGCCACCCTCTGGCTCATGACTGCCACCCTCTGGATCATCACTGCCACCCTCTGGTTCACCACTGCCACACTCTGGTTCATCACTGCTATCCTCTGGTTCATCACCTTGTGGTTCACCACTGCCACCCTCTGGTTCATCACTGCCACCCTCTGGTTCATTACTGCCACCCTCTGGTTCGCCACTGCCACCCTCTGGGTCATCACCTCCACCCTCTGGTTCATCACTGCCACCCTCTGGTTTGCCACTGCCAGCCCCTGGTTTGCCCCTGCCACCCTCTGGATCATCACTGCCAACCTCTGGATCACCACTACCACCCTCTGGTTCATCACTGCTATCCTCTGGTTCATCACCTTGTGGTTCACCACTGCCACCCCCTGATTCATTACTGCTACCCTCTGGTTCACCACTGCCACCCTCTGGATCATCACTGCCACCCTCTGGTTCATCACTGCCACCCTCTGGTTTGCCACTGCCACCCTCTTGATCATCACTTCCACCCTCTGGTTCACCACTGACACCCTCTGGTTCATCACTGCCACCCTCTAGGTGATCACTGCCACCCTCTGGTTCAAGGCTGCCACCCTCTGGTTGATCACTGCCATCCTCTGGTTCATCCCTGCCACCCTCCGGTTCATCACTGCCACCCTCTGGTTCATTACTGCCACCCTCTGGTTCGCCACTGCCACCCTCTGGTTCATCACTGCTATCCTCTGGTTCATCACCTTGTGGTTCATCACTGCCACCCTCTGATTCATTACTGCTACCCTCTGGTTCACCACTGCCACCCTCTGGATCATCACTGCCACCCTCTGGTTTATCACTGCCACCCTCTGGTTTGCCACTGCCACCCTCTTGATCATCACTGCCACCCTCTGGTTCACCACTGCCACCCTCTGGTTCATCACTGCCACCCTCTGGGTGATCACTGCCACCCTCTGGTTCAAGGCTGCCACCCTCTGGTTCATCACTGCCACCCTCTGGTTCATTACTGCCACCCTCTGGTTCGCCACTGCGACCCTCTGGATCATCACTGCCACCCTCTGGTAATTACTGCCACTCTCTGGTTCACCACTGCCACCCTCTGGTTCATCACAGCTATCCTCTGGTTTATCACCTTGTGGTTCACCACTGCCACCCTCTGGTTCATCACTGCCACCCTCTGGGTCGCCACTGCCACCCTCTGGATCATCACTGCCACCCTCTAGTTCATTACTGCCACCCTCCTGTTCGCCACTGCCACCCTCTGGTTCATCACTGCCACCCTCTGGTTCATCACTGCCACCCTCTGGTTTGCCACTGTCAGCCCTCTGGATCATCACTGTCACCCTCTGGTTCACCAGTGCCACCCTCTGGTTCATCACTGCCACTCTGGTTGATCACTGCCACCCTCTGGGTCAAGGCTGCCACCCTCTGGTTGATTACTGCCATCCTCTGGTTCATCCCTGCCACCCTCTGGTTCATCACTGCCACCCTCTGGTTCCGCACTGCCACGCTCTGGTTCATCGCTGCCACCTCTGGTTAATCACTGCCACCCCCTGGTTCAAGACTGCCACCCTCTGGTTGATCACTGCCATCCTCTGGTTCATCACAGCACCCTCTGGTTCACTACTGCCACTCTCTGGTTCATCCCTGCCACCCTCTGGTTCATCACTGCCACCCTCTGGTTCATCACAGCACCCTCTGGTTCACCACTGTAGATTATGGGGGGAAAGCACACCTGCCCAGCCTCAACTGAGATGAATTAATTTGGGGCTGGTTAATGTGTCACTGAATTTGAGCTTCAAGGCTGGCACCTGCTTCCTTAGCTGTAAGTGCTTCCTGTTGGAGTTGAATTTTATTTACAGGATCATTGTGCCATACTTGTAACTATTCTTTGACCCTGCTTTGGGGGTCAGAGCAGGGTCAGAGAATAGTTGCAAATAGGCAACTGAACTTTAGAGGGGCCCCTCAGAAAGCACTACAGGGAATGGTTACAAATTAGCTTGAACTTTTGCACCTGCTACGTGCTTTCAGTTTTGCAAAATTCGTTTTTGTGCAATTTCACGAGATTCGCGGGGCGCGGATTCGTGCTAAAACGAACTCGCAATCCGCGGATTCGTGCAAATTAGCGGATTTTTTTTGCGTGTTCGCGGGGTTTTTTGCGTCTTCGCAAGCCGCTTGCAGCGCACCGACCGCGAAGTTACCCATGCGGTCATACATGGGTGCGGTACAGAAGGGGGTGTTAATGGACGAAGCTTCTGAACCAATCAAACACTCACACCCAGTCAAAAGATCTGGGTTTAATACATCACCGTTCTTTAGCCCACTCTGCCACCCCAGTTCAGACATGGCTATATGCAAATCAGTCTGACCCTGTGCCTCATGGGATCAGTCCAGCCCAAACTGCCAAGCCATGCCTTCCCTGGACCGGAAACAAGTTTCCGAGGAACGGTTTCTGGCATTCCAGCCGTCTTCAGCCCGCCTTGCTTGAATCCAGTGGCAAAGTGAGCAAGGGACTCACGTCTGAGCATACCCTGCCACACTTATGGCGTCCAAAAGCGGTACAAAAGGGGGTGGTAATGGACGGAGCATCGTAACCAATCAAACACTCACACCCAGTCAAAAGATCTGGGTTTAATCCATCACCTTTCTGTAGCCCACTCTGCCACCCCAGTTCAGACACGGCTATATGCAAATCAGTCTGACCCTGTGCCTCATGGGAACAGTCCAGCCCGAACTGCCAAGCCATGCCTTCCCTGGACCGGAAACAAGCTTCTAAGGACCGGTTTCTGGCATTCCAGCCGTCTTCAGCCCGGCTTGCTTGAATCCAGTGGCAAAGTGAGTGAGGGACTCACGTCTGAGCATACCCTGCCACACTTATGGCGGCCAAAAGCTGTACAAAGGGGGTGTTAATGAACGGAGCATCTGAACCAATCAAACACTCACACCCAGTCAAAAGATCTGGGTTTAATCCATCACCGTTCTTTAGCCCACTCTGCCACCCCAGTTCAGACATGGCTACATGGCTATATTCAAATGAGTCTGACCCTGTGCCTCATGGGAACAGTCCAGCCCGAACTGCCAAGCCATGCCTTCCCTGGACCAGAAACAAGCTTCAGAGGACCGGTCTCTGGCATTCCAGCCATCTTCAGCCCGGCTTGCTTGAATCCAGTGGCAAAGTGAGCAAGGGACTCACGTCTGAGCATACCCTGCCACACTTATGGCGGCCAAAAGCGGTACAAAAGGGGGTGGTAATGGACGGAGAATCTGAACCAATCAAACACTCAGACCCAGTCAAAAGATCTGGGTTTAATCCATCACCGTTCTTTAGCCCACTCTGCCACCCCAGTTCAGACATGGCTACATGGCTATATGCAAATCAGTCTGACCCTGTGCCTCATAGGAACAGTCCAGCCCGAACTGCCCAGCCATGCCTTCCCTGGACCAGAAACAAGCTTCCGAGGACCGGTTCCATTATTTCCTTTGGTTTTTCTTCATTCGCCATAAGTTGGCAGGGTATGCTCAGACGTGAGTCCCTTGCTCACTTTGCCACTGGATTCAAGCAAGCCGGGCTGAAGAAGGCTGAAATGCCAGAAACCGGTCCTCGGTAGCTTGTTTCCAGTGGCAAAGTGAGCAAGGGACTCACGTCTGAGCATACCCTGCCACACTTATGGCGGCCAAAAGCGGTACAAAAGGGGGTGGTAATGGACGGAGCATCTGAACCAATCAATCACTCACACCCAGTCAAAAGATCTGGGTTTAATCCATCACCATTCTTTAGCCCACTCTGCCATCCCAGTTAAGACATGGCTACATGGCTATATGCAAATCAGTCTGACCCTGTGCCTCATGGGAACAGTCCAGCCCAAACTGCCAAGCCATGCCTTCCCTGGACCGGAAACAAGCTTCCAAGGACCTGTTCCATCATTTCCTTTGGTTTTTCTTTGTTCGCCATAAGTTGGCAGGGTATGCTCAGACGTGAGTCCCTTGCTCACTATGCCACTGGATTCAAGCAAGCCGGGCTGAAGAAGGCTGAAATGCCAGAAACCGGTCCTCGGTAGCTTGTTTCCGGTCCAGGGAAGGCATGGCTTGGCAGTTCGGGCTGGACTGTTCTCATGAGGCACAGGGTCAGACTGATATGCATTTGCCCATGTCTGAACTGGGGTGGCAGAGTGGGCTGAAGAACGGTGATGGATTTAACCCAGATCAGTTGACTGGGGGTGAGTGCTTGTATTGTCAACGCTCCGTCCATCATTTCCTTTGGTTTTTCTTTGTTAGCCATAAGTTGGCAGGGTATGCTCAGACGTGAGTCCCTTGCTCACTTTGCCACTGGATTCAAGCAAGTCGGGCTGAAGAAGGCTGAAATGCCAGAAACCGGTCCTAGGTAGCTTGTTTCCGGTCCAGGGAAGGCATGGCTTGGCAGTTCGGGATGGACTGTTCCCATGAGGCACAGGCTCAGACTGATTTGCATATGGCCATGTCTGAACTGGGCTGGCAGAATGGGCTAAAGAACGGTGATGGATTTTACCCAGATCAGTTGACTGGGGGTGAGTGCTTGTATTGTCAACGCTCCGTCCATCATTTCCTTTGGTTTTTCTTTGTTCGTACATGGGCGTGGCCATCTTGTGCGCGTTGCATATTTCCGGTTCCGTGCGCTATTGGCAATCTCGCGTTGTGTGCGGCGCGCTATTACGAGTTCGCCTGTGTTTTTGCGTGCTCGCGGGGAAAATATCACGCAAACTTACCCACGCGGTCCTCTATGGGCGCGGCCATCTTGTTTTTCATTCATTGCTATGGCTTTTGGGCATGCTACCTTTCTATCCATCTTACATCTTTGTAATCCTATGTTTTTCTGAACTTTTTTTTGCTTTCTTTTGCTTATTATCTATCTCTACAATTTCCTACATCTATATTTTCTTTTTTTTAAAACTTTTTGTTACTTTATTACCTACTTTATTTCTTTCGCTCTCTCTCTTATCTTTTTTTCATACCTATTCTTCTTTCCTTTTTCTTGTGCCCAGGACCATGGCAAAGGGAGCCGACAAGGGCAAGGGGAAGGGGCCAGCACCCCGTACCCAGCTCCCTTGCGGTCGTTTGAGGGGGGAGCTAGTCCAGGCCAGGGAGAACTTCTCTGCGGTGGAGGTGGCCACCTTGATGGTTTTTGTCCAAGTCCCCCTCCCTAAGACCGTGGCAGCAGGTGGGCGGATTGCTTCCAGTAAGGGACTACGGGAGCGTCGCCAGCTGTGGGAGAAGGTGTGCCGGCGCAGGTGGAAGGAGTCTGGGGTCCGGCGCACCTACCAGCAAGCGACGCACCAGTGGACTGACATCCTGGACCGGGAGCATGACATGCTCGACCTGCTAGGATTGGAGATCCCTGGCCTTGGTAAGTAGCTATTTAATAACTACTTTTTTTCTTTTGCTCTGTTATATTGCTAATCTATTTCTTTCCTGAAGAGTACGAATGCTGCTGATTCGATTACATTTCAGGTAAATTAATCTTTAAATATCTTCTGTCATTGCAGGTGCTCGCCTGGTTATTGGCGTTGCTACTATGCTTACTTGTTTGCAACTTTTTACTCATTTGAGAGCATTACTGCGTAATGGTAGAGACAGTAGACTCAAGTGTAGTCCTTCTTTGTACTCCTGCTGCTGCCACTTTGAAGAGATAGTGGTGGATTGATTTGTTGAGTATATTATTTATCACTTGTTATAGGACATTTGTTAGTAGTCTGCAATCATGATGACGGACTGTGTCTGTCACGCGACGTCTCGTGCTGCTGAGTGATGGCAGTCGTACTAGAACCTTTTTGTTGTTGGTGTAGTTAGTGAATTACATAACTTTCCTATTAGACGGTCTGCGAATCCTGCAATACTGTACTACTATCCTCCTAGTTGACCAGATCAGATGCAATTGTTGTTAATTTGTTTCCCCAACATAATTTTAGATTGTGTTCAAAGAAATCAAATATTTCCCAAAAAACAATCATCCATGTTGTGTTTCTTTATTTCATGTTCACCAGAAGCTCCCAGGGGCAAGGCGGCGATGGCAACTGAGACTCCGGTGGAAGAAGATGGACAGGATCAGTCCCTTGCAGGCTCTTCTGCTGGCCCCAGTAAGTTGTTCTATTGTTATATTAATACTTATACTTCCTTAACTTTTACAGCTCCTATTCATTGCATTCCTAATAATTCTATGTTTTACAAAATAGTCTTTGATCTTCTACTAATGTAGACTACTTTCTACATTCTTATCCTGCCTCTACCATCACTCTCTGTGCTACTACTATTTACGATTAAGAGTCGGTCTGTGTAGGTAGCTAAGCTTGCCCAGTCGGCAAACGGTGTGAAACAAAACTCTGATCCAGCAATAGCTCTAGGCACTGAGTGCAGTCCTCTGGGTTGCCCTTGTTGTCTATTCCAGTCTTCTTAATGTAAGTGCTTTGACAATTTCCAACAACAAAATGTCATTGTTTATACCAAGTAAAAGCTGGCAGTTGCCTTTTTGATTTGAGCGGAGCACATCCCATACCGCTGGTGTTTCAGGGACTAATCTGCACACAAAGAAGTATGGACAAGAGAAATAGGACATTGTTGATGATAGGTGCAGTTCGACTTTCGACATAGGTCAGTCCGAACAGAGGTTGAACCCCCAATCCCCTGACCGACTATCTACTGTGTCTGACCAATGATTTTACGACCCAGAAGAACAGAAGAAGACTACCGCCGAGTCCCCGCCTATCTGAGTCACTGAAACATGACTGCCAAGTGCAGTAGTTCAAACCCTTCCGTTCACTCACTCGTGAACAAAAACCACACAGTGTTTGTTAGTTTTAAAGTTTTATTTTCAATTAAGAAATGAAAACATTATTTCTTTATTTTTAATAGTGTAGTTTTCGGAGCGAGCAATGGTGATAGATGAAGACGACGTTAAAGTTTAAACAACATTCCCATGGATTAAATTACTATGACTGAACTTAATAATAGTTAACAGACACATGAAATTATTAGAATAACTGTGCGGGAGCACCCACCTTCTTTAGAGTACTTAAAGTACTGCTGGTGATGACTTACTAGTAGTTGGTGATTCATCTGGCAGAAGGGCAATGGAATCTTCTTTCTGTAATGAGAAAAATGGTGCACGTTAAGCAAGCATTCATCAGTTGCCATAAGAAGAAGTGTAGCATTTAATGGAATAAGCATATAAAAGGTTAACACTTCCTCCCCAAAACCGTTACTTTTTTCAATCCCAGTAATAAAAAATGTGTTATGTAACATTTTCTTCCATTACGAGATAAAATAGAGGGTTGTGTATGGCATCTGAAAATATGACATGTTTATCCTAGACGTCACAATATCTGATGCGGCACAAATGACCACCAGTGCCGGGGCCAGCAGTGCGGAGGGGTCCACTCTGGATGCGGCGGCGCCAACAGGAGGAGCTGGGGGGGAAGACTCAGCGGCGGCGGACGGTGGTAAGTTATTATACTCCTTACTCATTGAAATGTTTTTGAGTAGGCTCGCAAAGGAGTGTATGATGTACTGTACAGTAGTACACAGTACACTAGTATAAGTAGACTGTACTGTTAAGAACAGTTACTAATTTAGAACTACTTTTTGGGCTACTATCACGGAGAAGACAGTCGACCTTGGCTTGCAATAGCATTAGCTGCATTACTTCTCGGGTAACCAATGGCCCCCTCTATTTCACTTCAACTCAGCTGGCAAATTTTTATTGTGAAGCCAAGTCATATCAGATGTAGTTTAGGGATGTGAAGAACGAAAAGTTAAAGAAGGGTGAAACGAAGGACGAGCGAGTCTTAATATTTATGACTGTAAAGAATGGTTTTGTTGAATGCAATTCAAGATGAGAAGACGGTGGTTTTCAAAATATAATAAAAAGGGTGTTCGTTGGTTGTTGACAAAAAGAAATTTTGGTACATTGGAGACATTAAGAAGAATCATAGACATACTTTGGAAGCCTGGATGTTATCTTCTTTATCCTCATCAATAGCAGAGGTGTATGATGTAGTAGAGCAGACGCTGAGTGGATGAAGTATGGCCAGTGGCAGTGCCACCCGTATAGAAAAGTAAGACATTCCTATCCCCACCTGCATGTACTGCTTAAAGTACTGCGAGTCTGCATCATCATGGCCTGTGTCTGTATTTCTTGGGTGAAAGCTGAGTGAGCTGCAATTATGGCGGCTACCACAAGTTCACGTCCCAGTAATTTCTTTTGCAACACAAGAGAAAAAAAGTTAAAAAGGCTTTTTTTTAGAACTCTCTGACTATGTTTGTAGTAGTGAGTCCACCCATAGTGTTGCTAGTGGAATTCCTGAAACTCCCAGTAATGTCACAGGCTTACAAAGACGGCGGAAAGATACATGCCAAAATGTTATAGTGTTACAATAGGTATCTGTGCACACGTCACCTTTTACAGAGTAAATGCTGTAGGTAATCAAACAACACAAGCAATAGACAAACAATGTGGAAGTAGTCTTGATGGAAGTTTTTCTTCAATTCAGATTTTATTCACCACGCCCAGCCAACATGTGTTTCGTCAGGGCTAGTAGCCCATGACTTCATCAGGGCTCCCGCGGGCAGCGGTTCCAAAGCTACTGCCACAATGGCTATGTGCTCTCAGCCGGTTCTAATTCCGACCCGGGTACCGAGTACTGTGGAGGTTCTCGCTGATTCGTCTCAGCCGTCTCAGCTTTCCAGCGTCTCCGAGTGTAAATGACTTCCACATTTACACGCGGAGACGCTGGAAAGCAGTACGGCTTAACCTGCTGCGCACACGGATACTCCTATGGTGTGTCGCATCTTTGGTATTAACCATCACACTGACGGCTGAGACGAATCAGCGAGAACCTCCACAGTACCCGGTAGCCGGGTCGGAATTAGAACCAGCTGAGAGCACATAGCCATTGTGGCAATAGCTTTGGAACTGCTGTCCGCGGGAGCCCTGATGAAGTTGTGGGCTACTAGCACTGACAAAACATGTGTTGGCTCTGCGTGGTGAATAAAATCTGAATTGAAGAAAAACGTCCATAAAGACAACTTCCACATTGTTTGTCTATTGCTTTTGTTGTTTGATTACCTACAGCATTTACTCTGTAAAAGGCGGCGTGTGCACAGATACCTGTTGTATCAATTATGTTTGGATCTTGGTCCTAATTGGAGGTTTAGGTTCTTCCTCCTATCTGGGGCACCGTCAAAATAGTGGTTAGAAATTATAAATAACGTCACACACGGGAGGCGCCAGTAGTGGATCGACAATCAAAAACCTGGTCCGTTATCTTCAAAATGTTATACTGTGTTTGCTACTTGCTGGTGTTACTGATGCTGGTGTTACTGAGTGATAACAAATGAAATGAGCAACCCAATTTACCCTTGAGGGTTTGGGCAAACAGTATGGAAGGGTAAAAGTACCTTCAAGGGATTTTCTTAGAGTTAGTTGAAGCTTAAAGCTTTTGATCCTAGTTAGTGACCCACCACAATTAAGGCCAAAAGTGCAACACCAAAAATTCATATATTTTAAAGCAGTCACAGTAAGTGAACAGAAAAAAGAATAGCAGAGGTGCAGGGTGTGTATGGAAAATCGTATTTAATACTCTAAAAATGATTAAAAAAGGGTACAAAGTCAATGTCAACAATGTTACAAGAAGTAGATGTTGGACAATCAAATGGACACTTCTTTGGAACAATTGTTAGCGCTTTCCTGCCTAATTACAAATAATCAATTCATCGAGGCAGGAAAAGCGTCAGTCGACGTTTCAGTCTCCTATATGTTCATTGTTGAGACCATCTTCAGGACAAAGGACAAAGGACAATATCTGAAGACCCTGGAATTGCTTTCCCCTGGACGTGCAGCACCAGCTGTCCACACTACGCCACCGGAGGAAGTGACTGTCCCTTGCCCCTTTTTTAAAGACTGTTGGGGGGGGTGGGAATTGGGTTTTTGGGAAAGGGGACTTTTTGATTTTTAGACATTGGTTTGGTTAGTGAGGGGGTGAGTTGGGGTAATTTATTTTATTTTTGTGACAACAACATCCATAATTTATATTTCTTAATAATTATATTTTTCATACCAAAACACAGTATACGCGCTCATATTATTTTGTCTGGGGGTTGGCGGTGGTTACTGGACGTTTGGTTTTTCAAACTTACCCACATGAATGAAACATCTTGTCCTGAAATGTACCAAAATGCAAGTAACCGAGTTAGTCAATTCAGTAGCCCTACTACTGTACTTTACTAGTAGTACTGTCTGTCTCTGCTCTCCTCCCAACTTAGTCCTAGCCCATTATTCTACAACCTCTCCAATATGCTTATCTTACCTGTGATTTGTGAATCACGGTTGGTGAATAAGGTTGGTTGTTGACTTGAATCCTCGACGGATGCAATATCATTGTTGGGCTGGTAGTAGTAGTGGTACACACTGGCAGTATCACCATATGAAAAAAAAGGAAATGAAACATTGAGTGGGCTGAGCGTAGCATTAGAAACAGTACATTAGAGAGTACGGTAGAGAACAGTGCTCTAAATTGTAGCCTAAGCAGTGTTAAATTAATGTAAATTTAAGTAGTAGTTGCGTGGAGTTGGACTGCTATAAGAAATTAAGACAAAGGACACGTCATCAACGTAACGTAAGCATTAAGCATTTGATTGTTCACGTCGTGTAGGAGGAAGATGTTCTTATCAATCCACAATGGCGCACATGAACTTCTGATTGTAATGATTTTGGCTGCTTTGACCTTATCTTCCCCAGCAAGTGTGTGGAATTTATTGTTGTTGTCAGTCACACCACAATGAAATACCACACAGCCCAGGGGAAAAGAGTTAGGGTTTGAAAATTGGATGGGAATGGGGTTTTCTGGGAAAGTTTGGTAGAGAGGAAAAAAAACACAGCATGGACTGTCAAACAACAAATTAAGAGAAACAAATCTTTGAATTTGAAGATATTGATAAATCTTTAAAGGGACATAAAGGAAGTGCACTACTGCATTCCAGAAGTTGTTTACTGAATGGATGGCTAGGTTACTGCAAAGTACCACTACTACTTACTGCAACTTACTGGTAACTACGAAGAAACAAGTTGAGAGCACAGGGCTGTAGTCATTACGCAATTTCACTTGCCTCTCTGCCCTCAGAGAGAATATACACTTAAAACATTTAATTACTGTTAAACATAGCAAAAACATAGCAAATTTAGAAGCAGAGAGCAAAGAAATGCAGAGTCACACTCATAGAAGTTCACAGCAATAACATTACTTAAAAGATAAGTAGAAATGAATGGATACTGTTACTGTATGTTGTTGTACTTGTCCTGTTGAATTTGGGAAGTTGCATGCATCAAGCCATTCCTCTTATTTGCAGTACTCCTCCGTTCCATCTGACGCTCCGTCGATCAATGTTGGTGACCAGAAGACACCCTGTTCACTGCCTGCCTGGCAGATGCTGAATTGCGGGTCGCTAATGTGAAGACTGACTTCATCCTTTTTTCCATTGCACAGGGTGAAAGCCGCCCTGTAAATGTTGATGCAAAAACAGGAAGTCATATTAAAACACCACTGAGAAAAAAATATAAGGTATGTACGCTGTGTAGTGCAAAAAGTCACACTTTCAGTTTTAGAATCAACAGTACAATAGTTTCGAAAGGGCGTACTCTGAGTCTCCTTTTGAAGGATAAATAAGTATGGGCGAATTTTGCGGATCTTTCCCCTCAGGCTAGGTGTAGTGTAAACTACGATTTTAGAACAAAATTAGACCTTCCCAGCAGTGCTCCCAGACCCTTAAACACAGACGCTAAAATGTAAAATACCTTCAATCAGACCACAAAAAACGTGCGATACTGCTACCTGTCTGAGGCCTAGTGGAAAATGGTGACAAAACGTACTTTGAAAGTAAAGTAGTCCCAAATCCCCCCTTTCCCACCATGGATTCTCTTCAAACCACTTGCAACCAAAATTAGACATTTCTCGACAAGTGCTCCAAGAGTAGACCCCGGAACCCAGTTGCCAAAATCTTGAACACCCCCAAAAACATGCAATACTGCTAACCCTAACGAGCCCTAAGTTAAAAAAAAGTGTTAAACGCTTTCTTCAACTAGGCCCTAACTCCCCTTTGCCACCATGGATTTTCTTCAAGCCTCTTGCAATCAAAAGTATCCATACCCAGCATTGCTCCAAGACCCCAAAACCCACCCACAAACACCAGGAACAGCCCCCCGAAAACGCTAAAGTGAGCGAAATGCCTAAAAATGGAAAAACTTTTTCACCTCCGATTTTCTCCAAACCACTTTTATGCAGTATTAGACCTTCACAGCAATGCCCCCAGACCTGTCAACCCAGGCGGAAACAAGTTTAACCCCCCCAAACAGCAAAAAAAGCAAAAATAGAAAAATGGGCACTTTGACAAATTTCTGCATACTTCCCAGATCACTCCATGCGCGCTCTGCAGCTAGGCCCTAACTCCCCTTTGCCACCATGGATTTTCTTCAAACCTCTTGCAATCAAAAGTATCCATACCCAGCGTTGCTCCAAGACCCCAAAACCCACCCACAAACACCAGGAGCCCCCCAAACAGCCCCCCAAAAACGCTAAAGTGAGCAAAATGCCTGAAAATGGAAAAACCTTTTCACCTCCGAATTTCTCCAAACCACTTTTATCCGGTATTAGACATTCACAGCAATGCCCCCAGACCCGTCGACCCAGGCGGAAACAAGTTTAACACCCCCAAACAGGCAAAAAGCAAAACCGCAAAAAGTGACCCAGCAAATTTCGGGCCTACCTGGAATTCAGTCCAAATACCCTGTGCAGCTAGGCCCTAACTCCACTTTTCCACCATGGATTTCCTGAAAAACAAATGCAATCAACATTAGACTGTGCCAGCAGTGCTCCAAGACCCCAAAACCCACCCACAAAAACCTAGAATCCCCCCAAACTGTACCCCAAAGTCAGGCAAGTGAGCAAAAGCGCAAAAACTTTTTTGTCATGGATTTGGTCCAAAACACTTGATTCCGATATTAGACCTTCTGAGCTATGCCTCCAGACCCCTGCAGCCACCCGCCAAAAAGCAGAACATCCCCAAACAGGCAAAAAGCAAAAATGGGCCTACCTTCAATTCAGTCCAAATACGCACTGCAGCTAGGCCCTAACTCCCCTTTTACACCATGGATTTCCTGAAAAACAAATGCAATCAACATTAGACTGTGCCAGCAGTGCTCCCAGACCCCAAAACCCACCCACAAAAACCTAGAAGCCCCCTAAACAGCACTCCAAAGACAGGCAAGTGAGCAAAAACGCAAAAACTTTTTCACCATGGATTTGGTCCAAAACACTTGATTCTGATATTAGACCTTCCGAGCTATGGCCCAGACCCCTGCAGCCACCCGCAAAAAAGCAGAGCACCCCTAAACAGGCAAAAAGCAAAAATGCAAAAACTCATACTTAGAAAATTTTCAGCCAACCAGTCAACATCGGTCCAAACGCGCACTGCAGCTAGGCCCTAACTCCGCTTTCCCACCATGGATTTTTTTCAAATCACTTCCAATAAAAATTATGCTATCCCAGCAGTGCTCCCAGACCCCCACACCCTCCCCCACAAATCTAGAACACCCCCAAACAGCCCCCCAAAAACATGCAATACTCGTATATTCAAAACATGGCAAATTGCGCTGTTCACAAAACATTGCTGTTTTCAGCACTTCCACTACTTTGATCCTCTTGCAACTCACCTGGACAGTCACTTGTTCCAGCGATTCACAAGAATATCAGCAAGGCAGAACAAAATCGAACCACTGCTCTCTTTGAAGAAGAAGAACAAGAAGAAGGTCTACGACTAGTTTTTACTTAGTTTTTACCCAAACTCACGCACCCGCAAAACACCCAAAAAGGCCAAAATTCTGCCAATTCTGGACCAAAGAACACCAAACCCTGCTAAAACATTGCCAACATCATTATGAACGAGCCTGCCTCGGGCCAGATCCCTAGAATCAGCGTGAACCATACCAACTTAAACCCAAAAACCCTAGTAAATCGCACTGAACCCTAAACCATAGATATGCTATGTCTGTCTGTGTCAAAGAGCCTAGGTATGCTACATCAGGAGGATGCTTCACTCAATGGTGCCTGCCTTGACGGTCTGCATGGCCCTGCTGCAAGCATGTGCCAAAAATCCATTCTGCTCAAGAATTTGCGATTTTTCTGTACTTTCGCGAGATTTGCGAAATACCGAAAAACAGCAAATTTTGTAAACATAACGGATGTTTGGCCCAAGCTTGAGGCAGTGCCATGCAGAGGGTCAAGGCAGGCTCCACTGAGTGAAGCAACCTGATGTAGCATACCTAGGCTCTTTGTCAGACAGACAAAGCATGTCTAATTGTATGCAGCAAGCCACCTAGCCCCAATTTTACATGAACTGCTGTCTGGAGTGGACTCTGCCTGGCATAACAACAACAGTACACTGCCTCGCCCTCGACCAATAAATACCACGAATAGACAGACATGTAGTCCTGCTGTAGTAGTTGTTGTAGACTGGTTTATCTGTTTGCCACTCACGAATTGGCCATAGTTCTTCTGTAAATCGACACTGATGATCCATCCATCCCAGTGAGTGACTGTAAAGAAAAAAGATATATTATTTAATCAATCATCATGGTATATTGGCAAGTGAGTCCGCTCCAAGGACATTTTGCATATTTTGTGAAATGCAATATCGTGGCCCCTGAATTTGAAGTACAATTTTAATTAAACAAGGTAAAAAAACAACGAGTTGTTGACATGAGTTACAATTAATGTGTGAAAGATTAAATAATAACTAAGACAAGACTTATGAATCATCATTTCATGCACAAAAAACAAACAGCAATTGGTTTCATCAGAGCCAGACAGCCATTGCTGTCCAGTGCATGCCATCTTCTCAATTATTCATTACCTGTTCTACTTTTTGTCTGCATCTTCTTCGGAAAGTGAGGGCCCACAGGGCAGCCTCTCCTGTCAATATCAGAAGTAACTCTATCAGCAATCAGCAAGCATGTAGTCAGTCAGTAATTTCAGACCCACTTGAGGGGACTCGTCGTAATCCACCCATCTGCCTTGAGGGAAATGCATAGGGGCAGTCTGGAGGAGGAGTCCAAAGGAGCATGATTGAGTTGTGAACTTGTGAATCTCAGGAATGCAGACTGCGGCACCTTCAAATCAATAAGGAATATAAGATGAAGACAGTGCTGCTGATGGACTTGTTGTGATTAGGTGATTAGAGTTTTTGTGGTAAAAGTTGCAAAACAAAGAAAGACACACAGGTATAAAAGTGAATAAGGACGAAAAAAAGGAAGTCATTTTCAGGGCTCGGTGTCAGGGAAGTAGAGCTCGTCCTCAAACTCCATGAATTGAGACGGGAGTAGGTCAGGTAACAGAGAAGAACTTCTGATACCTAAGTCGGTGTCCTCTTCTTCCTGCGTGCATTCACATAGTTTGTAATCTGGTGGTATCAAGTGCTGATTCATCTTGATCAGTGTTAACCTCTCCACATTTTTGGCCGAGAGGCGGGTCCTTTTTGAAGTTACAATGGCACCAGCAGCACTGACAACACGTTCAGAAGACACACTTGCGAGTGGGCAAGACAAATAATTTATAGCCAGGTTGGTGATCAGTGGCCATAGAGCCATTTTCCTGTACCAATACAGCAATGGGTTCGTATTAACAAAGACCTGTGTTTGGTCATCCATATAGGCCTGCACCATCAACTCAAGGTTCTCTACAGTTGCTCCACTTTGCGTACCATCTGTGGCCTTCTCAGCACTGGAACGAGCAAACCCTTGATGAGTTAGCCAATACGCTTCCGACAATATTATGGGTGGGCCTGGTGCAGGTGAGGATGATGATACGGTTGCTGCTGGTGTCGTTAACGGCTCTGAGGAAAAGTAACTCCCTTTGCCCACAGATTCAGAAGTGGAACTTGACGCTGGATCGCCTGCTGATTCAGCTGGACTTCTGACGGCTCCTTGAATTTTCTGCCGATCTTTTTCGAACCGACTGGCTGACACAGCTAGCCAATGTTTGTACTTTGAAACATCTGCTTCATCAAAAGGAATGAATGCCTTGCTGGCCACTGCCTTTTTGTACCGTGGATCCTGAATAGTGGCACAAATGTAAGGTTGTTCTGTATGTATGTTTTGAAGCCTTTCATTGGCAACTAGGCGGTTTAATATGTTCTCCGCCAACAGATATGCAGCTTGCTTTCCAACATCATCTCTGAACGTTGAAGACACCGCCTTCAGTTGGTGCTCTAGCATGACCAACAGTGAGATAGCTTTGCGCTAAGAACAGTCCTCCCTGCTGACTTAACACGTGAAGACCTCAAAAGGACGAAGCATGCCTGTCAGGCTTTTAACTAGCTGCCATTCCTCCACCTCTAGCCTCATGTCTTTCATAGCAGAACCTAGTGTAAAGATATAGTCATTGATCACCATGCACTGCTCAAACAGATGCTCAAGCATGTGAAAGGTTGGGGTCCAACGTGTTGCCACCTCCTGGATGAGTCCTTTGACTGGCACTTTACGTACATGTTGAATGCTCCTCAGCTTCTTCCGGGCCTTAAAAGAATGGCTCAAATGTGTGCAGATTCTTCAGCAGGTGTTCAGTAACTTCTTGACTTGGTTTTCAGTTTTCAAGAAATCTTGAACAACTAGGTTTATACAGTGCGCCAAACACGGCACTCTGAAATATTCACCGTCCTGCATGGCCTTAACTATATTACTGCCATTGTCCGTGAAAACAAAACCAACTATGCGATTGCTTGGTTGCAGCCATTCAGAGACCTTACTGTTAAACTCCTCCAAAAATGTTTTTTGCAGTATGAGTTTTCTCCATGGCAAACATGGCTATTGTTGCATGTTTCCGAGTAGCTTGAAAGACTGTGTCCAGGTCAACAACTGCACTGGACTTGTCTCTAACCCCTGCAAAAGAGACCCAGTGTGCAGTGATGCACATGTAATCAAGGGCTTGGCAACTGGTCCACATGTCTGTTGTCAAGTGAATAGTGTGAACAGCACTCTTCTGCAAAGCTGCCCCAATCACCTCCAGCACATCTTGATGTAGTGCTGGAACCGCAACTCTGGCAAAATAGGACCGGCTAGGAACCTTCCATTTAGGGCAGACTGTTGCCACTAATTCTAGAAACCCTACCCCTTCCACGAAAGAAAAAGGGAGAAGGTCCAGCGCTAGCATTTTAGCCAGCTTTGCGTTATACAGACGTACCGGTGGGTGGTTGCGTTCAAATGGCGCCTCCTACCACAACATTCCGCGAATGGTGGGCTGGATCATTTTACGTGATGATGATGATGATGTCTTCAAACCAGTTAGGCCCAGTATTTGTAGTTTTTCGCATTGGTGTCTCTCCAACACTCTTAGTGTGCCTCATATATGTTGCATGGGTAGAGGGTGTGGGCGATACCACTGCAGTGCTGCTGCCAGCAGAACTGGGTGTACCGAAAAAAAATTCTGTCGCTTCTTCACTTCCCCCCTGCACATTCAGCCTCTCGTCATCATCAGATGCAATATCAAGGGATACATTTGGATTTGTTTTCTTTTGCCTTCCTTGATCTTCCTCATTTGTGCTTCCCACTCGATAGTGTGGTGTTTTTTGAGATTACATTTCTGGCGTCCCGTACCATAGTTAGAACCAAGCTTACCCCGACTAACGCATGCTTTGCAAATCGAACAAATGACCATGTTTTCCGCCTTGCGCTAACTGTAAAGAAGTCCCAAACTGGGGACTGGTGATGTCTGCTGAAGGTGGAGGTGCTACTTTGACTTTCAATGCCAGATGAAGTGGAGGATGGGCGGGGCTGAATTTGTTTCTGTTGTTCACTTACAGCACCACTACTTGAGGTCGAGCTGGATGGAGGTCCATGCCGGCCCTTCTGACTAAAAAAAATGGAAGCTGTACGTCTAGTTGATGTTGTAGTTAACGGTGGTGGTACCAGTGCCACGCCGCCCACATCCCGCTCAGCAGCCATTCGGGATAGGGTGAAAATGTCTGTCCACTGCATGCCTAATGGGGCTGAAGTGACGACTGTGATGACTGGGTCATCGTCAGACTGTTCATCAGCAGCAGAAGACACCACTTCTTGTTCGTCGTCATCACCCATAAGTGGAAGCTTTGCGGGAGCCTTCCTTTTAGGCTTAACTACCTTTGTCGGCTCATGGCGTGACTCACTCTCAGACTGCATGGCTGGGTTCCAATCATGATCAAGGTCATCAGAAGGAAGGGGGCTTGAAGAAGAACTTGTAGTAGTAGTAGTATCCCTCCTTGACCTTTTTCTTGCTGGGGATCTGGAAGACAATGGATAATCATCATCAGGAGGAGTGGCTTCCTCGGATGATACCTCCTCTTGAATAGAAATTTCCTGATGTGCCCCTCCTTCTGGAGGAACAAGCGTTGTAGTCAGTTGAGCCGCTCCATGAACCTCTAGTCGCACCTCTCCATGCACCTGTCCATGCGCCTCTCCTTGCGGCTCTACTTGTGCCTCTCCTTGCGGCTCTACTTGCGCCTCTCCTTGCGGCTCTACTTGCACCTCTCCTTGCGGCTCTTCTTGTGCCTCTCCTTGTGGGTGTACTTGCGCCTCTACTTGCGGCTCTACTTGCGCCTCTCCTTGCGCCTCTCCTTGCCCATGTACTTGCGCTTGTACTAGTTGCACCTGTGTTTGTGGCCGTGGTTGTTGAACACTCGTCAGCTGAGTTACACCCGGCGTTGATTAGATGGTACTTTCTTGTGATGAGCCAAGATCACTGGTCGATGGTGATTGAACAACCAAAGTAGCTGCCGCAGCAGCACTCATGGTCTTGGACCTAACTTGGCGCGGTGGCTCTGAGCCCAATGAAGCGGAGGTGCTGCTTCCAGCTTGGTCCCCGGCGGACACCGCTGCTGCTGCAGGTGTAGTCTTTTTTTCTCCCAGAAAAGGTTTCGGTGGGCACACCAGTCTCCTTGGTAGGAGGTGCCACTTGCTTCTTCTGCTCCTTCTTACTGGCAGTGGCACTGGCAACTTTTTTCGCTGAGGCGCTACGGCCAACTTTCTTTTGGACCATCTTCTTGAGATGTCAAAACAGCAGGCCGCAGTTGCACGAGTTGCAGAGTTGTCTTGTCTGTGGCCACACGTGATGTCACATGACGTTGTACTGCACACACCGCTGCAGGACTTCTTCCTGGCACTAGTGGTTCTCTTGTGCACTTAAAAGCAATGGAAGCCAGAGGAACATCAGTTATACACCCCAAAAAGTCGAAAAACACAAAAAAATCACCACAATCCCATGCCATCCATACTATTTGTATTTATTTGTATTTAATTTATTTATAAAGCGCTAACAATCATCCTAGGTAGGATATCACGGCGCTGAGGTTTGGTGCTGAGGGGTACGGTGACCGCATTGATTACTGATTATTCTGGTTTAGGGAAGAGTAGTGTCTTTAATTGTTTCCTAAATGATAAGAGACATTCTGTCAGTCTGAGATTGGGAGGTAGATCATTCCACTTGGTTGCAGCTAGATGAGAGAAAGCCCGCTCTCCCATCCTGACAGTCTTCACGTGGGTAGTGTTTGCTCTTCCTGAAGTTCTGGATCGAAGGTTCCTCGATGGTCTATGGAATTTGACTTTATTGTGTAGAATGGTAGGGCCTGTATTGTAAAGTACCTTGTGTGTGATACACAGTAATTTGAAGTTGGCTCTTTGTCGCATTGGGAGCCAATGTAGTTCTCGCATGCAACTTTTGGCCGAATCATATCTCTTCTTATTGCATACAGCCTTTGCCGCGGCATTTTGCACTATCTGCAGTTTAGAGAAAAGATAGTCTGCCATTCCAACAAACAGAGAGTTGCCGTAGTCCAGTCTGCTCATCAGCAGCGACTGGACAAGGGTCTTCCTACACTCAGTCGGAATCCAGGGGAAGACTCGTCTGAGCATTTTCAATAATGCAAAGCCTCTGCCACAGACAGTGGAGACATGTGATTTCATGGACAGAGCACTGTCCAGTACCACACCCAAGTTTTTCGCTTTTATGGTAGGATTTGGGGGCAAGCCCAGGTTACTTGGCCACCAGCTGTTGTCCCAGAGCTGGGGATTTTTGCCAAACAGGAGGATTTCTGACTTGTCTGCATTTAATCTCAGACAGTGCTCTTGCATCCAATTGGCCAGCTCAGTCAGGCATTTTAGTAGTCGAGTTTTAGGATCATCTTTCTCATCAATGGTGACCATCAGCTGGGTGTCGTCAGCATAAGAACACATTTCAACACCCCACTTTCTTCCAATGGCTGCCAATGAGGAAACAAATACATTAAACAGGGTTGGGCTTAATGAAGCCCCCTGAGGAACCCCATATTTAATGTTTCGCTGGGGAGAAATGAAATCACCCAGACACACTGATTGTGTTCGATCCGCCAAAAAGGATTGTAGCCATCCCAATGCCTTGTCTCGAATACCTTTCCCTTCCAGGGCTTTCAGTAGTTGGTCGTGTGGTACGGTATCAAAAGCCGCCGATAAATCCAAGAGTATCAGGACGACTGTCTTACCCTGATCCACATGATGTTTAAATTCAAGACACCCCACAGAAAGACTAGGCCCATGCACCACTGAGTACCCCTGGGCATAATGTTTGAAAGCAAGGCAAACTGGGTGCAGGCCTGAGCACACTGCCTGGCTTCAAAATGGCCCCTTGACCCCCACCACATGCCCAGGCCCTGCCTGTACCAGACCTCAAAATGGCCCCCACTGACATGGCCAGGCCCCAACAACACCCCAAAAAGTCGAACAACACTCAAACATCACCACAATCCCATGCCACCCATGCCCTCAATGACGTTTAAATTCAAGACACCCGACAGAAAGACTAGACCCATGCACCACTGAGTACCCCTGGACATAATGGTTGAAAGCAAGGCAAACTGTGTGCAGGCCTGAGCACACTGCCTGGCTTCAAAATGGCCCCTTGACCCCCACCACATGGCCAGGCCCTGCCTGTACCTGGCCTCAAAAGAGCCCCCACCCACATGGCAAGGCCCCAACAACAACCCAAAAAGTCGAAAAACACTCAAAAATCACCACAATCCCATGCCATCCATGTCCTCAATGATGTTTACATTCAAGACACCCCACAGAAATACTAGGCCCATACACCACTGAGTACCCCTGGGCATAATGGTTGAAAGCAAGGCAAACTGGGTGCAGGCCTGAACACACTTCCTGGCTTCAAAATGGCCCCTTGACCCCCACCACATGGCCAGGCGCTGCCTGTACCAGGCCTCAAAATGGCCCCCACCCACATGGCCAGGCCCCAACAACACCTCAAAAAGTCGAAAAACACTCAAAAATCACCACAATCCCATGCCATTTATGCCCTCAATGATGTTTAAATTCAAGACAGCCCAAAGAAAGACTAGACCCATGCACCACTCACTACACCTGGGCCTACTGGCTAGTGAGGCTTTACAGGAACCCCAACATTTTAAAAAAATCAACATATAACAACGAGCTAAAATTACATGACATAAATGAGAATTAAGTTAAAAAAAATCACAGAAACAGTTATATCATGCACCCATGACTAACCCTGGGCCTACTCGATACTGTGGCTACCCACCACAATATGCATTTTGTTAAAGTTGTGAAAAGAACTGTAGTTGCCTCAACTGCAATGCCCCAAACAAACAACACCAACTTACTTGTAAAATCTCAAGTCCAAAAGTGATCCAAACTCCAAAGTCCAAAAAGTCCTCAAATACAAATATCCAGCAGCAGTCACAGAAAGTAATCCTTCCAGCTCCACAGCCAAAAGTGACCTGCACATGGACAAAACACTGGGAGGAGCCTGCTGGACAGGAACTGGAATTTGGAGACTCTGGGGCACTTCCTTCCTCCCACCCCACCCCAAAAAAATGACTCCTGCACCAAAAGGTGCAGCCAAATGACAATCTGAGGAGTTTTTCTGATCAAAATCATCATTTTCACAAGGTTTATGCTTCCTGCGGTGGATTTCTTGTGCAGAATTGCAATTTTTGCAATTTCGGGAACGTGAGCTGTTCAAATCTCCAGCCGAA
Organism: Lissotriton vulgaris; assembly: GCF_964263255.1. Classification (NCBI taxonomy): domain Eukaryota; kingdom Metazoa; phylum Chordata; class Amphibia; order Caudata; family Salamandridae; genus Lissotriton; species Lissotriton vulgaris. The sequence continues at coordinate 82,619,898 of NC_141690.1, read as the reverse complement.
AGTCAGCTGTGCGCCGCATGTACGTGTTCGGCATGGTTAACTCCAGCAATGCGTGATCGCGGGCCTTCATGACGTACTCGCGTTGTCAAACTCTCACCGTGCAAGATGGGAAGCCGCAATACCGTAATTGCATTCGAAAAACTCTTGCACGATCATGCAGCAAGATCAAAAATGGCGCAGCACACGCAAAACCGGGAGAAAAACAACTCGGCGGACTCAGAATCACGGTAAGTCAACGCCGCGTGCGCGATATTGTATTTTTCAAGAGCGACCAAGCAAAATAATTCGTAGCTTGCGAATTTGCGGATTTTTGGGTAAATTCGCGCGATTCACGGATCTCAAAATCGTCAAAATTCCGCAAATTCAACCGCGAAGCGGATTTTACGCCCACGCTTAGTGCTAATGTTCTAGACTGTCGTAGAGATTGCATTGCACTTTGTGAGACAGACGAAGTTTGGTTTTAACTTTAATAGCCGAACGCTATACTAATTACAATGTTTAAAGGAAGGAGGCTGTTTGATGCTACTAGGTTACTGAATGGATGCACAATATTGATGGAGGGTTATTTTTCTTGATAGGTACATGTTACAATATGCTGATATGTTGCATGTGATGACATAGACGTCAGGGTAGAATTCAGTATATTGACTTGGATTGCTAAATGGTAGAATTCAGGAGTTCTGTGACATTATTTGTATCTTTTTTCACATTTTAATGACTTGTGCTGTATTGTCTTGTATGACTTTGATTGATACGAATGAGGGCAAGAATTGGATTGAATATTATTGCACTTGTGGTAGACTTTGTGACTGTTACTTACTATCTTTTCGAAGCAGAATTTAGAGATTAGTTACACATATGCAAAAGTTGCAATTTTTGTTTGTACCAAATTCGATTCTTCACTATGGCACCTGATGGACACCTAATCTTTCAGCCAGTTTTACACGTTAGCTTGTATGTTTTCTCTGCACTTCTATACTAGGACCATTTATTCGGGTTGCCGTTGCCCATCGGAATCTGGAATGTTTTTTTGCACTTGGTGGATTGTACGATATGGAATCCACTTTAGTTTATTTGAATGGGGTCACCAGGCATAGGATTTGAAACTGTGATATCAGATATGTTTTTATTTGTAGCCTTGAGAAAGTCAGTGTTGGAACCCATTCCATTCCACGACTAAACATGTGCTGGCTATTGGCTACTACTATGAAATGTGTATGTGTCAAGTTGGCATTGTATCAAGATTAAGAGAAAGAACTTGATGTTGAATGCATCTGTCAAGATTGAATGCTGTCAAATAAAAAATTTTAACGAAGAAAAGTGCATCATTTTGTGGACTTCTATGAACATCAGTGTTCAGGAAAATGTACACCAAGCCAAGCTGTCATCCAACACAGAAATGTATTCCTGGGACAGGCAGAGGCACTGAATGGTCAAAGTAAGAACATGGAAACTTGTGGTATTTTCATACATGCAACATAAACAAGCATTTACAATGCAATGGTCTCGGCATTATTAAAGGTAAAGCTATTGGCATTGCTCATGACATTTTTTTGGGGGTGTGCTTTTTTAAAAATCATAAATAAATGGCATTGTCATTTACATTGCCAATACCGTAATCGTTAAATAAATGGCATTGTCATTTACAATGCCAATAGCTTAATCGCTCGCAAATGCATGACCTATTGCATTTACACCCACACAGAGCTTAGGTTAAAGAGAATTACCCATGCCTGAATTAGTCAGTGTTAAGAATGTTAAGTCCGGAAGGTGTGATCATGGATACAATAACATTTGTTTGGCCATAAGATCTGGTAAGGCTGTTTACTCTATCACAGAAAGTAAAAACCTGGAAGTCACATTTTTCCATCAGCCTCCCAAATCAACACCATTCTACAAGTACAGTGTAATGATGATGAAAATGCAGAAGATCATCTAAATGCATTTTCTAGGAATGTATTCAGGCTCTAGAGTTTTAGACTTGCATCATGTGTAATGTCACAAAATTACCCCAGACCAAATTTTGGATATACGTACAGGAGAAGCATGTTGACGCAATACCAGTTCACCTCTCTCATCTAATATGTGGGCACTCACAAGTTATATTATACCGTTCCGAAGTCTTGATAGGGCTCTCTGTACTCCCCAGATATCTGATGTCTTATCAAATGTCTTTATACATCCTCTTCCCTTACAAACATATCTCTTTGGTGCTATACAGCAGTCCATCTATGTCCTTCATTGATCTCTGTTGTTGGGGTGGGGTCAGCTGTTCACTATTTATGGTCTATACTATGTGACCAGTAAGTAGTGAGCAGCAAGGCCCTAATTAGCAGGGTCGGATCAGTAGGGCGGGCACTCGGGCAATTTCTTTTTTTTTCTTTGGGTGCCCGGGCCTATTTTTGATCCCAATCCAACCCTGCTCATTAAGATGTAGAGCTGAGCATACCAGAGAGATCAGGAGCAGTCACTGCAGAACATCTGGGCCTGCAGCCCAATAAAGTGCAGCCACACACCTTTCTTCAAAGAAGCAACCAGTGCCTCTGCGTTCATGGCTCATGGAGCTGCCAGCTCACCCCTTGCAGGGGAATAAATCACATCTATTGTGCGCTGGGAGAAAGGACCCGACACGCAACCCCGCCAGCAGTGCGGGCTTCAGGAGAGTGCACAGCGGCGCTGGTTAACTCACTCCGGGCCCGCCCTTTTATTTGTCCCCCGAGGCCGGATCCCGAAAGCCTCTTAAATGCACTTATGATCCCTCTCCAGGTGAAAACTGCACCTCTCTCTGAACCCAAGGCAAATGTACAGGAAGGAGCAGAAACATCGGAAGGCGGGGTTTAGTGAAGAACCGGAACTTTGCTGAGGGGCAGAGTGCCACGTTTTACTTCTCATCTCTCACCGACCTGGTGGCCTAATGTCTGTCTCTTGGCAGTGCCCATATAACAAAGTAGCCTCCTGAGTTTAACACTCACTGCTGATTTCTGCAAAGTTCATATTAAAAAATAAGTGAAGCAAATAGCCTTTTATCATTCAGCGATCCATAAATGGACTATCATCATGTTTGGCAATTGTGATACCTGTTATTTACAGCGCTTAGACATAGAAGTGGAGCGGGTGTATGTATATATATATATGTATGTATATATATTTAAATATATCCCTATGTGAATAAACCGTCTTCCCTGCTATCCATTTGTGGATTCCTGGTGTTTTTGTGGCTGTATTTTGCTGCTGGGCGTGAGGCTTCTGAGGTCTGGACCTACTCGGTTCCGCCATCATTGGACGGACTAGGACTGCTTTCTTATATTTAAATATATATATATATATATATATATATGTATATATATATATATGTGTATATATATATGTGTGTGTATATATATATATATATATGTGTGTGTGTATATATATATATATATGTGTGTGTGTGTGTATATATATATATAAGTATATAATTATATAGATAGAATATATTCAACTCCCCCTTATTCTGTCAACAAACACCAAGACATTTAAGTGCTGTTTCCTCAGATAGGTGCACCTTTACACGAGTTGTGTAACACCTCCATGTGCAAAGCAAAGTATCCTTGACACTGGTTTGAAGGGTGAAACCAGAGGCCGGGCTTCCTGCTGGCTGCGTCAAACCTACCCCCGAGGCGAGGGCGTCCCTTCACTTTCCCCTGCATGTCAATACACAAGTTGTTTTACACATGTCTGGCCTCACCTTTGATTCTGGTCGTTTCACATGTAAAGCACGCCCCTCCCACCCGAGGGCCCTTTGCAGCGCCGACTCCCCCCTCGAAGCAATTAATCTTGCAGTCTTTCACCCCGGGAGGCAGGACAAATACAGCCAGGACAGATTGCGGCCTCTCCGGTACTGCGAGCAAAACAGCTGTTCCAAGCACGTTCATGCAAATGAACACAAATGGAGGGCACAGCTTTTTGTCCTGCCGGGTTTTACTGCACCCCATCCATCAAGGGGGCTGACAACAAAGGAGAGGGCTGCGGAAAACGTGGCCCAGGAGTCTGGGGGCTGGCTCTGCACGCAGGGCTCCTGGGGTCACGAGTGGGCATACTTCCACAGCTGGCTTCAGCTGCCCACATGGACACATGCCTGGGTGTTGCCAGCCGAGTGCCACTGGGATGTTCAAGCCTTTCTCTAACGATCCGTTCGGCAGTAAAGTCGCGGAGCTCAGGCAACTTCCTTTCAGCGTCTGGTAAACGGCGACAAGCACGAACGACCACGTCGAAACCACGCTCTGAAAGAAGAACTGTAAACCGAGACTCTTGTCAAATGCGCAGCCATGAACTGGTGCCCTATTTATTGTCTGGTGACCGTTGCAATCCCTGCCCGTACAATAACTCACGACGAATCCAATCTGGATGATCCAGGATTGCTTTCTAAAGCTAAACGTGTCACCTGTGCTGATGTAATCCAAGAATATTCAAGGGGGTGGGGCAATTGTTACCTCGGTCTGGTCACTCCATCTGCACCGTTAGCATCATTTTACTTGGTTTTCTAAAAGACGGTAGCTCCCTCTTACCTCACGCACTCACTTAGGCCCATACTCTCTCAACACGGACTGAAGTAGAGAGGAAATGTGAGTGCCACTCAGGAGAGGTGCCTCCACACGTCCACTTTTCTCCGAGGCGAGGCAGAAATGCCTCGGAGAAAGCATAGTCTTTTTCAGATTCGGGGGCGTGGTTTACGTTCTCTCCTCTTCCCATTGGCTGGAAGGTAAAATTCCAGCCAATGGGAAGAGGAGACAAAGTAAATAGAAAGAAGCTTAAAAAAACAGGGCTTGAACCGAGTGACGCCCCTCTCCTCCAATGGCTGGCCTCCGTTTAGGAAGCCAGCCAATGGAGAAGAGGGACGGGTTCAAGCCCCCTTACTAAAAAACATTAAATCTTCGGAGCTCCGCCCCCACTGCTTACGCAGTGCGACGGAGTCCTCGACCTAAAAACAATGTCCCTAAAAGATGTGTTTGTAAATTGTGAGTCCAGAGAGGACAAACTTATGGAGCAGGTTTTCACTACCAGGACATGTAAAACTCACCATCACATGTTCTACCTTTTAAATACACTGCGTCCTGCCCATGGGGCAAGGTAAGGCCTACCTTAGTGGTGCCTTACATGTAATAAAATGGAAGGCTTGGGCCTAACGAGTAGGTGAACCTGCCAAGAAGATATGGCAGTTTAAAACGGCAGACATAGGTTCTGAAATGGCAGACCTGAGACAGGTTTGAAGGGCTACTCATGTGGGTGGTACAATCAGTGATGCAGACCCACTAGTAGCATTGATGTACAGGCTGTGGGCCCAGGTAGGTGCACTGTACTAGGGACATACCAGCAAATCAAATATGCCAATCATGGAGATACCAATTGCAAATTACATTTTAGATACAGAGCACATACACTTTAGCACTGGTTAGCAGTGAAAATATGTCCATAGTCCTAAAAACAAGCAAAGAAGAAGTCAAAAACAGAGGCTCAAGAAGGTGAAACCTTTGGGGTAATCCTGCAAAAAGGGCCATTTCCAGCACTACCCCCTTCTAGCCTAAAGCCAGGGAAGACAAATCAATATTTTGGGGCCTAGTACAATGTTGTTAGGATGGGATCTGGTATTGCAGAATCCGATTCGGAGCCCTTGTTACCTACCGAATCGTACAGGATTCCCAACGACCAATTACGATGCCCAGAAACCGTTTGAGCAGACCGAATCGGTTCCGAAAGGCATCCGGACAGCCCGAGTCTTTCAGAGCCGATTTGTACAGCTTAATGTACATGGTTATCGAATGAGCGATTATGATGACCGATTCAGACAGCCGTACCGATTTGGTTTGCCCGTGATGAAACGGCAGCCAGAACCTGTCTTCGAGCCCTCCCTTCATCCTGAGACACACAAATGTAGCCCGTGGGGGTACCCAAGGGACCCCTCTTCCCAACTATGCACAGTGTGGCAAGCACGATGGGGTGCCTTCCACAGGGTTCAAGGTTTTCCCCAACGACCGCTTTTTTCAATGGGAGCCTGTATTCTCGTTCAGAACACAGTCTCCCATCGAGGTCAATGTGAATCTGACCGAATGATGTTGGGAAGCATCGTAATTGGTCGTCCAGAATCAGAGGACCCGATTCATTTGGTAACTATTCCAGAACTGATTAGTTTGGGACAGTTTCCTAACAACATCGTAAACGGGCCCTTTGTTGGAATTCCCTACTCTGGGTAATAGACCGTCGGCAATGGTGCACTACTGCTACCTAGGTCTGACTCCTGTCCCCAACTTAGGGAAAACTCTGAACACAAGTCTATCAACCCACAGAGCCTACGGACAGCTGTCAGTTTCCAGAGCCAGGCCCTAGGCCATCTATGGGCCTCTGTGGTTTCTCAAATTTGGGGGCAGTAGCTCCCGGTGTCTCGAACCCTTTTGCCCTTTTACCACTTCATCTCCCACCAGTTCAGGGGTGATATCTTGAGATCCTCCAGCCCAGGGTCTGTAGCCTTAGGCTGGACAGGAGTCAGGGGCAATTCCTCCCCCCCTGCCTCCCATTCTGGGGTTCCATGCCCTCCTTTTGGGAGTAGTACCCCCCGAATCCAGAACTGTCAGGGTCCTGGTGGCAGCCATCCTGCTCAGTTCTCCCACCAGTTCAGGGGTACTATCCTGCAACTAATCCCCCATCCCAGGGTCTGTACCCGTAGGCTAGGAATGTGCCTAGCAAACCAGGACTTTCTGGGGAGTACACCTACCACAAAGGGAAACACATTCTGCATGTGCTGCGCAGAAGTCTGCCTGGCCAGGTCTCCTGACCCCTGTCCATGTGACAGACAATGGAGTGCTCCCAGGCCTGAAGTGGTGTAAGCAGGGTCTGTCCTGGGGTACTCTGATCTCAGAGCTAGAAATCGCTACTCACTGGTTCTTTCACTAGGGACTGTCTCCCCCCTTTAGCCCTCCATCTGGACTTTTGCACCCTACCCTGTGGAGTGGTACTGACAGACATCAGAACTGGTTAGACACCTTGGATTAGTTTTCCTAAAACTATAGGTTCCCCCTCAGTGGATGCTCTCCCAGTACAGAGTATACTCCCCTCCTGGTGCTTCCTCTGGGTACTATCCAGGCTCTGGGACTGAGTATAGGGCATCCTGGGCCTCTGCCCACTCCCAGTTTTCCTCCTACTCTAAGAAGGGACATGGGATCCTTTACCCATCCCACTGCACTGGGACCTGTCAAGGCTACTGTGAATCTCATCCACCCTATGTTGGGGGAAACCTGAGTCACTCCCTTTAGAGTTCACTTTCAAACCTTTTCCTGGACTCTGAAGTCAGGGAGCCTTCTATCCCGCTGGTGCTGGTACAGCTCTGTAAAACAAGGACCAAACAAATGCTCTGTTGCAAACAAATTATACAGCCCCTGATAATCTATTACCTCGCTACCCTTCACCCAACCATCCAGTGCCTTGCAGAAAGAGTCAACACACTCTACCCATGTCTGTGGGGAAAGTTTCTCACTGTCCTTATACGTTTGCCTGTATCCCTCTGGGGTTATCTCCTGATCAGGGCCTCCTTCATGAAGGGGTACCTTGTCCTGTCATCTCTCGGGGTGGGTGACTAATTCCACTCCGCTGGCAAAGTTCACTGAATTTTGCCCACTCTGAGCAGAGCATGCTGTTCCGCAAAACTACCCGAAGCAGCACAGAGATTTCCTGTCATGCAGCTTTCAAACATTAAGTTGGAGAACTCAAGACAAAAAAATCATATGCTAGACCACCTCCCAGCAAGATATTTCAAACGGGCGATCACGGCAGACCACTCCCATTGATAAACCTGCTGCTCACGGTGAGGAAGCTGCCGCTCGAGTAGAACATCTACTCGATTGGCAGAAAGAAGCAGCACTGCGCACTGTGCCATTTTTGCTGATTTTACAGCATAGGACAAACACCTGGAGCTAAAATTCAGCGCGCACAGTGTGACTTACTGCACTCTGCCACTCGTGGAACTCCACAGAGCATGGCAGAGTTTCTTTTGGCATTTCACAGAATACTGAGTAGAAGAACTCAGCGAACTCTGTCTGGGCCTATTGCCTTCCCTCTCGTGTGAGTAAGGTTTCCCTCACATCACATAACATGCTTCTACAAACCTGCCCCCAACCCCCTTCTGGAATCTTGTGCATTTGCAAAGCTACCTCGTAGGCCTCAAACCATCAATCTATGTCATCTGCCACTCCATAAACAGGCACCAGATTTTTGCATATGTGTACTCAGATGATACTGAGGATATGCTGCCACCATCGGTGCTGGACTTAACCCTCCTGGCTTCCAAATCCAGCTCTTTCAAGCTCAGTTCCTGAGCTACATGTATTTTGTTCTTCTCCATGGCTAATTCTGCTTTTCCACATCCAAATTAAGTTTTCCCAGCTCCCACTGGAGCTTCTTTTCTGCCCGCCTGTCCTTCACGTCTGCTAAAGACAGGCCTTAAGAGGGAACACTGCTGCCAGCTCTAGCAAAAGCTCTTCCACCATTTAGGACTCCTCCAGCTATCCCAGGTGCAGACTTTGTTCCTCCTCATCCACATCATTCCCATCTTCTGGGTGCACAGCTGCATCGCTGACTGCTAACCACACCCTCAGTGCCTTTTACAGCTCCCCCTTTTTAGTAAAGCCTTAAAAAGAAAATGTGTGCAGAAATGTTTTAGCTGGGCCACCATGTAGGTTTACAACTTCTCCTACTCAAACCTCAGTACTTCATGTGCAGATATTGGCTCTCCAGATTGAGATATGGTTGTTGTAAAAACTCAAATGGTTGCCCAAGAGAAAAAAGGAAAAAAGTATATTGGTGTGTAATAGTCTAAGATATGGAAGTAGTGTACGCCAATCACTGCTTGTAATGCACAAATACTAGTCCTATGGGAGAGGGGTGGTGCACCGGCCAGGGTGGCTGACTCAGGAGCACGGGGCTCACAGTTCAATCCCCGGCACCAGCGGCAGGTCAACCCTGCACCATCTTACTCTGGGCAATACCTTGCTTAATCTTCCCGACGGCCCCCAGCGCCTTGAGATCCTTAGGGGTGATTAGTTTGCACTTTACTAATACCAGGTTATTGTTAGTATCCCACTGCTGCCACTAATGTTAGACATTGGGGGCCTCATTTATTTATTATTTATGGGGGCCATGCGTCACTTTTACGCCACTGGTGCGTCACTTTTTGTGACGCACCAGCAGCTTAAAAAATGTGCCTTGTTGCACCATATTTACAAAGTGACACATCTAGGTAGATGCGTCACTTTGTAAACCCCTGCGCTACATTATACCTGCGCCAGGTATAATGTAGGCAAGGGAAGCGTATTGACGCAAGGAAGGGTCGTAGAAGTGACGCAGTGAAATCTATGACATTTAACTGCGTCACTTTTAGGACGCCGTTGCGTCAAAATCTTGCGCCTGCCTCACAGCAGGCGTAAGACTGACGCCTGCCCTTTCACATGGGGCTTGCCCCATGTGAGAGGACGCATTGCTGGAGTTGTGTCACTTTTGTGACACACTCCAGCAATGCGTCACTTTTGCGCCATACAGTACGTCAGAAATACTGACGTATCTGAAACTCCTTGCGACAAGCTGCGTCATACATTAAATAGGACGCATCAGGAATGTCGCAAGGAGAGCGCAATGAGAAGTGATGCATCGCTGCTGTCACGCAGCGATGCGTCATTTCTCATAAATGAGGCCCCGGGTTTCTTGTTGGCAGAGGTATGTACCCTGTTTCAGCAGGAACCACAAGCCAAGTCAGGTTAAAGAGGCAATGTGTAAAAGTATTTATGCACAGTAACAGTGTAAACACCACAAAAGTACTCCACACCAGTTTAAAAAATTGCCAAAACTTTTCCAAAATACACAGGTCAAGATGGCAATTTTGTGAGATTAAATCGAAGTGCAGTGCTTAGAAGTCAATAGCTCCAACTGGGGCTATCTGTCTGCCCTTGAGCAGGGCAAATCAAAACGTTCAGACTGACTGTGATGGAGTGTGCCAGATATTGAAGTTAAGCAGAACCGCTGACAGTACCTTGGATGCGCCGATACTTGGGGACAATGCGTTGAAATCCGGAGGTGATGCATTGCTGTCGTAGACGATGCATCTGTTCTGAAGTCGAGCAAAGTTGTTGATGCGTTGATGTCAAGAGCACTGTGTGTAGCTTCTGAGGCATCGATGGATCATTGAGCTGAAGGCGGTGCGCCAGTAAGAAGACAAGCCGGGCCAGGGATGCCTCAGAGTCAGAGACGGGGCATCGCAGACAATTGTGATGCATTGTTTGAGAATCACGCAGCAGCTGTGATTCAGATGTGCTTTGTTGGCAATGTCGGGCTGCATTGTAAGTCGAGATTGTTGTGTCACGGTGTTCATGGCTTATGTGCGAAACCGGCAATGCACCAATTGTGCTGGGAATGAACCGTTTCCGAACAACACTTCAGGGTTGTTTCTTGGGTTGCAGCACCTTACACTCACTTCCAAGGTTACAGGACTGGATTTGGCACCACTTGGCAGAGCAAGACTCACAGCAGAGGAGTTCAGGTGCTGATTGTAAGATGTAGGTGAAGTCTTTGATATGCCTGAGACTTCAGAAACAGGAGGTAAGCTTAACTCGAGTCCTTGGAGAAACTTTAGAGATGAAGAATGAAGAGAGTAAATCCCAGTCCTCTCTCTCCCAGGCAAGGAGCAAGAGGCAGTAGGGCAACACAGCAAAGCTGCAGTCCCTCCTGGCAGAACAACACCTCTTCTTCCAGGCAAAATATCCTCTGTCCAGAAGTGTTCGGAGTGCATGGCATCAGAGGTCCAGTACTTATACCGAATTTAGCCTTTGATGTAGGGAGACTTCAAAGAAAGGTCTTTGTAGTGCACAAGGCCCTGCCCTTCCTGGCCCTGGCTCCAGACATACTACAGCGGGGTATGCAGCTCTTTGTGTGGGGACAGGCCCAGCCCTACTCAGGTGCAAGTGTCAGCTACTCCCTCTCACTCTGGCTCAGGAAGACCCATCAGCCTGGTGATGGGTCATAACGATAGGCAGGGCACACTTCAGCTCCCTTTGTGGATGACAGTCTAGAGGGAATGCACAAAATCAATCTGTCATCCAACTCAGACATGTATTCAAGGGACAGGCAGAGGAACAGAATGGTTAAAGTAAGAAAATTTCAATGTTCTAAAAGTAAACACAAGGAGATGATGGACAGAGCGCTGGAAGTTTTCAGACACTCACCCCCAGTCACAGATCTGGGTTGAATGCATCATTTTTCTTTAGCTCACTTCCCCACCCCAGTTTAGATCCAGCCATATGCAGATCAGTCCTGACCCTGTGCCTCCAGCTCGAACTGCCAAGCCAGGTCTTCCCTGGACCGGAAACAAGAATTATGAGACCAGTTTTGGGGTAACACTCCTCATCATCCAGGCTAGCTTGAATCCAGTGGCAAAGTGAGCAAGGGACCCACTTCTGGGCATACCCTATCACCTTAGGGTGAACAAAGCAAACAAAGCCACTTTCTAAAAGTGGCATTTTAAAAACCAACTTCACTAAAAGATGTGTGGTTTAATTTGTGACTCCAGAGATGCCAAACTTACCCTTTCTATCTTTTCCTAGTTGGAAGTTACATTTGTAAAGAGATACAAGACAGCTCCAATGCTAACCTATGGGAGGTATAGGCATTTCTGTAGGAAAAAAACGAATTTAGCAGTTTTTCACTACCAGGACATGTAAAACTCCACAGCACATGTCCTACCTTTTCAATACACTGCACCCTGCCCATGGAGCTACTTAGGATCTACCTTAGAGGTGCCTTACATGTAATAAAAGTGAAGGTTCGGGCCACGCAAGTAGGTGAGCCCGCTAGGTCGACATGGTAGTTTAAAACTGCACACAGAGGATCTGCACAAGCTATGCTGAAATCACACTAGTAACATTTGATTTAAAGGCCCTGTGCACATGCAGTGCACTGTACTATGGACTTATCAGTAAATTAAATATGCCATTACATTTTAGACACAGAGCACATGCATGTTAACACTGGTTAGCAGTGAAAAAGTGCCCAGAGTCCTAAAATCAGCAAAAACGAAGTCAAAAACAGAGGAGGAAAGCAAAAGGTTTGTTGGAACCCTACAAAAAAGGGCGATTCCCAACAGCTGATTTGCATCTGTAATGGATGTTGCCTCAGGTACTGATGTGTTAATGAGATGTTGGGATGTCATACGTGCTTCTGCCTGATCCCAGGCCTCAGTTCCCCTGATGAGGTGCAGAAATGCTGGATAAGAAAGATGGTCGGTGGACTAGTGCTGCAAATGAGGGATATTTTGAGTGGATTAGCGCAGCAAATGAGAGATATGGTGGGAGAATTTGTGCTGCAAGTGAGGAACATGGTGGGGAATGAATGAGGGATATGGTGGGTGGACTAATGCTGCAAAGCAGAATCTAGGACCCCGTTGTGTTGATGAAAACAGCTATATTTTCCAGAATTTACTGATATTAAAACAGGTGCAAATCAGGAGCAGCTGCAACCTTGTGCAATGTTCATATTTAGATCTGGCAACTCTGCAGAGTATCATTCTGTTACCTAATGTTATTGACTATTTATTGTATTAGTCTGCTTTCCAGGAAGTTTCCATTGGCACACAAGGGACTATTTCAGCTATACACTAAATCATCACGCTGTACATCACATTTAATTATTTTTCTTCTAAACACATTCTGTAAAGAAAATAATTATATTTTGCTATTTAGTTCTTGGTATTGACAAAGCCAGTAGGAAAGACTATAATCTGATAAACAGCATGAACAATAGTTACTTACCTGTAATCTGTGGTTCTCCAGTATTGGTGTCTTTCATAGATTCACATGCCTGAATCATTCCCCGTCGTCGGAGTGGGAGCCCACGGTACATAAAAAAGTAGTAAAATATACCCTTAGTACATAAGAAATAACAATATACCCAACCAGGAAGTAAAGTAGCCCCAGCTACAGTAAATAAAACTTCCACATTAGAACCTGTCCAGGTCATTATGTATGGACCAAACTGCAGCCAATCAGGCCACAGCTCCCACCAGCATGCTCTCCCCAGAGACCCAGGCTCTCAGATTTTTTACCGCACGTCGTGTGATAGGGAGTCCTTCTGAGCTCTGCTCAATTCTTCTCTTGGATCGATTTTATTTCTCCGAAAATGTCTTCTTCTAAGTCCCTTTTCAGGGCCTGTGACTCGTGTGGAAAGGCGAGACTGTTTAAGGAAGATCCACACACTCGCTGCATCTACTGTTTGTACCCTGACCATCAGGTTAAGGAGTGTAGCACCGGAGTGTACCGGAGTAAAGTATAGAGAAACAGCCTTAGTGAGCCTCTGAGGGGAGGTGGGTGGGTGCATGTGAATCTATGAAAGACACCAATACTGGAGAACCACAGATTACAGGTAAGTAACTATTGTTCTTCTCCAGTATTAGGGGTGTCTTTCATAGATTCACATGCCTGAATCAGAGTAGTGAGCAGTAATAGCAATAACATATACCTAGCTCTTGGACGCCAAGGCACATAGCAGTAATGCAAGAAAAACACAATGCAAAGCAATAACACAATAGGCGTCAAAGAGCAAGAGGAGGTGGGAGAGAAATAGCAGAGGCTCACCTTATTGGAAAAGATTACGCAGGACTGCTCTTCCCACCGAGGCATCGGTATCGCTCGAAGCTTCCAGACAGTAATGCCTCGTGAATGTGTGCCTGCTGGACCAAGTTGCAGCTCTGCAGATATGCAGGAGAGGCACACCAGCAAACAAAGCAGTCGAGGAAGCAACTGCTCTCGTAGAATGTGCTCTGGGCAAGGCCTGTAAGGGTTTACCTGCCTGTTGATGGCAGAGCCCTATCGCTGAAGAGACCCATCTAGCGATAGTTTGTTTTGTGACTGCACTGCCTTGACGTGGTTTGCCATGCGCAACAAATAATTGATCAGTCTTCCTGATGGCAGCTGTCCTGGAGAGATAGAATTTGAGACACCGCTTGATATCCAGCGAGTGTAGAGTTCGTTCCGCTGGTGACTGCGGATTTGGAAAAAACGTTTTAAGGATGACTGGCTCATTCAGGTGGAAATCCGATGGTACCTTGGGTATGTACTTCGGGTTGGTGCGCAGTATCACCGAATCATTTGTGAATTGCAAGAAAGGTGGTTTAGAGGTAAACGCCTGTATGTCACTGACCCTTCTGGCAGATGTCAAAGCCAGTAGTAAAGCAACTTTCCAGGTGATGAATTTTAGATCAGCTTTATGAATTGGCTCAAAAGGATGGCGCATGAGTTGAGCTAATACAATATTCAAGTGCCAGGATGGAGGTGGCCTGCGGACTGGTGGAAACATGCGGAATAAACCTTTAAAGAATTGCTGGATAATTCTTGCGGAATACAGAGAAGTTTTACCGTCCTGTCGGTATCTGGATATTGCTGCTAAAAACACTTTGAGTGTAGAGTGCGCCAAGCCCGATTTAGCAAGATGTAAAAAGAAGGGCAAAATCTTGTCTGGTTCAGCATGGATAGGATGTAAACCCATAGTCTTGCACCAAGCACAAAAACGCTTCCATTTAAGCCTGTAAGTTCTATTCGTAGAAGGTGCCCTAGCATTGTTCAGGACTTCCTGACAGTCTTGAGGAATGTTCAAATGTGCGAACTCATGGTGTTGAGGAGCCAAGCTGACAATTTTAGAGAATGAGGGTCCGGATGATATATTTTGCCGTCCTGAAGAGTCAGAAGATCCGGAATTTGAGGCAGCTGAACTGGTTCGCACTCTGAGAGGAGAAGAAGCTGTGTGAACCAGTATTGTCTGGGCCACCGTGGGGCAATTAGAATCAGACGACACGGTTGTCTCCTCATTTTCTTGATGACTTTGGGAATTAGAGGAATCGGAGGGAAGGCGTAGGCAAAGATTTGTTCCCAGTTCATAGAGAGAGCGTCCCCACAAGACTCCTTGTGAGGAGTCCAGCTCGCGAAATGGATGCATTTCTTGTTGTGGTAGGTCGCGAATAGGTCTAGCTCGGGGCGACCCCATCTCTGAAAAATGTGATCCAGTGCTGGCTGATGCAGTTCCCACTCGTGAGTGCTGCATTTGGATCTGCTTAGGGAATCTGCTAGAACATTGGCTACTCCCGGGACATGAACTGCTGTCAGGTTGATGTTGTGTGCCAGGGCCCAATTCCAGATTTCTTGAGCTTGCTGAGACAAACGGGCTGATCTTGTGCCCCCCTGTTTGTTCAGGTAATGCATGCTCGTCGTGTTGTCTGTTCTGATCAACACGGACGAGTTTGACAGAGTCGCTTGAAATGATTTGAGGGCGAGGAAAATGGCCCTCAACTCCAATAAATTGATGTGCCATGTCTTTTGCTGTGTGTTCCATTTGCCACTGATTGTCATCCCTTGAAGGTGAGCGCCCCAACCTTCCAGCGAGGCATCCGTGGTGACGATGAAACTGGGGACTTCTGCTAGAAAGGCGCAGCCTACTTGCAGGTTGCGTGCTAGAGTCCACCACCGAATTGCGTGTTTCATGCGAGGTGTTAAGACGATGACATCTTCGAAGGAACCGGATATTTGCACCCATTGGTGGCCGAGTTCCTCTTGTAGTGGTCTCATCCTCAGACGACAGTTCGGAGATAGGAGGATGCATGATGACAACAACCCTAGGAAAGATTTGAATCTTCGAACTGAAACGCACTTTTTTCTGAGGAGTGCTCTCGCCAGTTCCTGGATCTTGGCTTGCCTTTCGTTTGAAATGAAGACTTGAGCTTTCTTGGAATCCAGAGTCGCTCCCAGGAAAGACGTCCTCTGAGACGGTGTTAGGTCCGATTTTTTGAAGTTTATTGAAAAACCCAACTTTTGAAATAGGGACAGGCATGTTTGGACATGACTGCTTGCGGTGGCTTAGGAATTGGCCTTGATAAGGCAGTCGTCCAGATAAGGATAAATCTGGATACCCTGCAACCGTAAGTGGGCCGCCACCGGTGCCAACATCTTGGTGAATACCCTCGGGGCTGAACGTAGCCCGAAGGGAAGGACCTTGAACTGAAAGTCCCTGCCAGCCACTCTGAATCTTAGGAACTTCCTGTGCCTGGGGAAAATGGGTACGTGGAAGTAAGCATCCTGAAGGTCCAGGGTTGCCATATGGTCGCCTTCCGTCAGAAACTGGAGGATCTCTTGGAGTGACAACATTCTGAAGGTCAACTGCTTGATAAATTTGTTGAGGGCACGCAAATCGAGGATGGGGCGCCACTCCCCCGATTTTTTGCGTATCAAGAAAAAACGAGAGTAAAACCCTTTTCCTCTCTGATGTTGAGGTACTTTCTCGATTGCCCCTTTCCGAATCATTGCATTGATTTGGACGAACAGCTCTTTGAGATGTGCTGGGGGTGGTCCTTTTGGGGGTGAATTTGGAGGGGTTTTTACAAATTCCAATATGTGACCTTTTGAGATTACATCCAAGACCCATCTGTCTGTTGTAATATTGGACCATTGAGAGTAATGCAGGGATATTCTTCCTCCAATTCGTGGCTGGCGTAGGCAAAGTGGCGGCAGGACGCTTTTTTCACTTCTTGTTGGCGTTGTCTCTACCCCGATAGGTAGTTTTACCTCGGGATTGTGTAAAATTGCTCCGTCTTTGGCCATAAGGTTGTTGTTTGTAAGGCTGGTACCTTTGGTTGTTTTGGTTGGTCGAATATGGGCGTTGCTGGTAATAACCTCCTCTGCTGGAGAAGTTACCCCTTCCTCTTGCACCACGAAAGGAAGATTTACGGTACTGCAGAGTACCCAATGAACGTGCCGTTTCTGTATCCTTCTTAATGGACTGTAAGGCTTCATCCACATGCGAGCCAAAAAGGAATTCGCCGTCATAAGCCATATTTAAAACTTTGGCCTGTACTTCTTGTCGAAAGGACGTAGATTTTAACCATCCTTCTCTTCTGAGCACTGCAGCTCCTGCCAACTGTCTAAAACCTGTGGCCGCTACGTCCACTGCTGCGTCGATAATTTCAGAGGACGCACATTCGCCTTCTTGTAGGATCTTGGTGGCCTCAGAGCGGTCTGGCTCAGGCAATTTCTGGATGTATGGGGATATGTCAGACCACATTTGTCTGTCATATCTACCGAGAATTGCCAATGAATTAGCAGCTCTAACAGTGGTGGCCGCGATAGTAGATACCTTTTTACCAATGGTATCGAGGCGTCTGCCGTCTCTGTCCGTTGGAATGGAGATCTGAGTTGAGGGGTTCCTAGCCCTCTTTTGTGCTGCTTGCGCAATGACTGAGTCCGTCTTTGCTTGGCCGATGAGACAGGCAGGTGAAGAGGCTGGCGCCCTATATTTCTTGTCGACTCTCGGCAATACCGCGGGAGAAGAATTTGGCGTGGCCATTATCTTAAGCCCTTCCTTCCAGATAAAGTCTATAATGGGAATAGACCAACTTTGCTTCTGAGATAAAGTCTTAAAATCATAAAGAAAGCACTCATCTTGCTTCGCTTCCATTGAAACTAGAAATCTCTTAGTGGCCTTGTCCATAATTCTATGGAAGTTCGCTATATCCACCGGCGGTGACTCAGCCTTTGGTTGTTCCTCTGGGGATGGCGTCTCAGCCTGGTAGTCTTCATACTCCGACGAGTCCGACCTAATCAATTCCCCTTCTTCATGGGTGTCCTCATCAGAATCGTCAACATCCTGTTGGTGGGGAGATAATGGCGTGGTAGGTCGGGTAGTCTGTGCCTCTTCCGACCTACTAGATCTTGGACCTCTACTCACTTGAGGTTGTGGGGAGGTAATACGCGAATCGCCCGACTCCGAAGGCGGGAATCGGCGATAATAATCGCTCAGCATATATTGCAGATTCTCGTAAAGTTCCATTGGCATCTGCATTCCTGGCGTAGAAGTGTTCACCGATGTAGGTGCCTGAATTTGCTGTTCCTCTTCCTCTTGATCCTTAACCTGTATCAATAAGTCAGAAGGACTTTCAGCCGCTTGAAACATGTCATCCCCAGATTCTGCTTCAGAATCCAATAGCCTGTCTGGCATTTGGAGTGGCGACAATGGTGTGGTTTGAGAAGACCTCTTTTGCAATAAAGCCGCAGTTGTGGCTGGAGATGGAAGAGGTATGGTAGTGGTCTTTGCTGACCATACTTGCAGGTCTGTACAAGACGACAATTTTGGTGTAGGTGGATTGTCTGGCAAATCCGAGCTCTGTGTCGTCGCCTTGGATGTTGAAGCCGATGGTTCTCTCGATTTCAGTGGTGTTACCTTCGTCGACGTGTTGGATCTCGCCGTCGACGAGGGAACCGTCGACGGAGCAGTTTTCATCTTCGACGGGGTCGTCGACGGGGCCGTCGACGAGACAATCTTCACCTTCGTCGACGACGCTCTCGTCGACGTGTCCGTCGACGGGGTCTTTTTCGTCGCCGATGGGTCCGTCGACGATATCCTCGTCGACGATGGTGTCGACGACAGCAAGGTCTTCTTCGTCGACGGAGCAGCCGTCGACGACGACGAGGATTTCTTCGTCGACTGTTTCAGTGTCGTCGATGTCTGATCGTCGACGAGAGGTGTGATAACCTTCGTCGACGAGATGGGTCGAATCTGAACATGAACAAAAGTTGGAGAGGAGGCTGAGGACATCACCATGGTCGATTTTGGTGAGGAGAAAGTCAATATAGAAGTCATGGCAGAGGCAGCCTGACTGGAAATCGGCAACGTTATTGGTGCCCTAGTCACAGGTCTCACAGGGGACACTAAAGACTCCGTTCTTTTTGAGCTTGGAACCTTCACAGACTTCTCAGAGGATTTCTGAGCTTTTGAAGTAGAAGGCTCCCCAGTCTGTGAGGCGATCTGGTGTTTAGCCACCTTAGCTTTCGGAGTAGGCACAGCACTCTCAGCTCTCCTTTTCTTAGACCCCTTAGTAGACTCTGAGGCAAAACTTCCTACCTCAGAAAGTGGTTCATCCTTATTCTTCATCCTCTGCAGCCACAGCAGCAGGCGACCCTCTCTGTCCCTGAGGGTTTTAGGAGAGAATTTTCGACAGATGCTACACTCCTTAACCTGATGGTCAGGGTACAAACAGTAGATGCAGCGAGTGTGTGGATCTTCCTTAAACAGTCTCGCCTTTCCACACGAGTCACAGGCCCTGAAAAGGGACTTAGAAGAAGACATTTTCGGAGAAATAAAATCGATCCAAGAGAAGAATTGAGCAGAGCTCAGAAGGACTCCCTATCACACGACGTGCGGTAAAAAATCTGAGAGCCTGGGTCTCTGGGGAGAGCATGCTGGTGGGAGCTGTGGCCTGATTGGCTGCAGTTTGGTCCATACATAATGACCTGGACAGGTTCTAATGTGGAAGTTTTATTTACTGTAGCTGGGGCTACTTTACTTCCTGGTTGGGTATATTGTTATTTCTTATGTACTAAGGGTATATTTTACTACTTTTTTATGTACCGTGGGCTCCCACTCCGACGACGGGGAATGATTCAGGCATGTGAATCTATGAAAGACACCCCTAATACTGGAGAAGTATTCATTCAACACATGTAAACAATATTTCTGAATGTCTGTATTGGCATGCAATTTCACATTAAAGTCAGGCTTTTTGGCTTTACCACTACTTATTTCTCTAGGGGTAACACAGCCCATGATTGCTTGCATTTAAAGTGTTGAATTGTGGGATTTGGAGTCCAACCTCTGGAGTTTGTCCTTCTCATTCCTAGGTGACAAAACTGTTTTCCCTCCAAATTTCTCCTTTGCTCTGTGCTAAGACCTGTGTGTTAAAACAGACTAATATCCACCACTGAAATTACCTCATATTTCATCATATTAATTCACCACTAATCCTTTATAGGTTTCCTGAATGCGTCAATAAGTGAGAAATAAATACAAACCTTTGTCCTCCTCTATCCTTCTGCTATCATTCCAAATCCAAATAACTGACTAACCTATCCACCACTTAAAATGCACTTGCATGTTTCACTATACTAATTCAACACTAATCCTCTATGGGTCCCGGAGTAGCGTGCTACCTGCCGAAAAAGCGCTTCGACGCCCAGAGAAAAAGATAAAAAACGTTTTGGCCTGTTCTTTTCATTTAACCCCTTCGGTGCTCATGACGGAACGGTTCCGTCATGAGCGTCGGTTGGCCTGTGCTCATGACGGAACCGTTCCGTCATGAGTCCGTTGACCCAATAGAACCTCCAGCACAGCGCGAAAATTTGCGCCGCGCTGAAGGGGTTAAGTTGTATGACGAATTGAGCTATCTTTGAGATGTCTATGATTACGCAGCGCCATTAAAAATCCCTTCATAGGTTGCCATAAATGTACAGCTCATTGTGCTACATGGCAAACAAGAATTGCGATATAGGCTTATTGAAATAATATATATCCTAACTCATCAATAGTAAACTGTTGAACTGGCTTCCATAAAATCACGTGCAAAGAATCATTTTATTTCATTTAACCACATGGCTGCTGCGGGGATTTTTGCGCTGTGCTGCAAATTGCTCTTTTGCTGCAGTTATGACGAGCTCAGCTCGTCATCTGCACACGACACCCGTGGGTGATGACGAGCTGAGCTCGTCATCAGCAGCGAAAGGGTTAACATAACATCTTGGAACCAGAACTAAACTACAAGGACTACAGGTTCATGACAAAACTTATTTATGTGTTTTATAAGTAGGGCTCCCAGTTTTATGGTATTTTGTTTTTTTTTTACATTTCCATCTGTGTTTATCCATATTTATTTTTTGGCCATTTGATCTGTATTTATCCATATCTATTTTGTATTGTGTGTATAAATGAAGTTGTAAAACTGCATTTCCAAAATTATTTACCTGATAGATGCACACTCATACTTAATGACTGTCATGTTGAGCTATTTAAGCTGTCAAGTATCACATAACAATACATCCACTGGTAAATATTGCCATTATACTACAAATGTATGTTATTTAAAGACATTTCATACTGTTTTTTTAATTTCCAATGCTGTCCCATCTGCTCAGCGGGTGGGCTATATTCATGAACGACAGTACAGAGAGTCACTTAAAAGAAGCATTATTTTCTGTATTCATCCAATTTTTTAAATAAATGCAGACGGAAAACACATTGTTTTCAGTCTGTATTTATCTGTAAAAATCAGTAAAGAAGGAAAACAGGGAGCCTGTGATACAACTTTAAAAGCGGTACTAAAAAGATAAATTAAAAATGTTGCTATAACTGTAGAATTTCTAATGCTTGTGTAGTTTAAGTTGGGTTTCTATATCAAACCTAATAAAGTTTTCCTAACTATACCTTTTTTTTGTTAAATACGTTTTATTGTAAAGATATAAGGCAAGCAAAATACAAAATGACAACTACATAAGTAAATACATATGAAAAATGGTTGCATTATTAGAAAATATATGTGAGTGAATAGAGAGATTTTTGATTTTCTATAAAAAGGGAGACAAAAAGAGAGAAAAGATTATAACTAATCCTTAACCTATGTTTTTTGTGTAACAAAAAAATAAATAAAAATGATATGATGCACAAAACCCAGCAAAACGTTGCTCTTGCCACTTCAGGGAAGCATCATTTTCTTTCCCTGAGGAAACTCTTCCGCTCTTTGCTAGTGTATTAACAAATATAGAGCTGTGTAATGGAAACAGGATTCTCTGTGTCTGTCCATGGAATCTATATACGATTTTTCCCCTTAGGGATTCATTCCACTTTTGATTCAATATTTCGAAGGATTAAGTCATCATGTTACAAAGCTCTAAGGAACTACTGTACTACCGGTGACCTTCTGAATTACATTCTGCCATTTGATAAGGGAGAGGAAATTGATTTAGTGAGGAGTAGAGTTTGGATGAGAACACACAGAGAAGCATGGAAAACGTAAAGTGTATGGTACCAGGAGCAAATTGGTATTTGCCGTTGACCATGGGCTAATTAGAAAGGTGCTGCACTCGCCACTGAATATATGAACCCAACCATGATGTAAATATTAACAAACATATCCTGAACACATTATGCTCTAGGGTGCTCCTCACTTGTAGAGATAACCGTGCCTGTGAGACAAAAAAAGGATCACTTTGAAACATTTGTTTCCCTTTATTAGCTCAGTGAGGCTGGTGTGTACCGCACATATAAAAGAAAATCACAGGAGTTGTCATGCAATTAATGAAAACCAGAACAGTACATGTAAAATTGTCAAGTGTAGAAAAGCCAGCGGTAGATAGCCCTAGGGGCTACAGGTGCGGCTGATCATACATTCATCAGCATTGACATATTTT
This sequence comes from Lissotriton vulgaris, assembly GCF_964263255.1. Classification (NCBI taxonomy): domain Eukaryota; kingdom Metazoa; phylum Chordata; class Amphibia; order Caudata; family Salamandridae; genus Lissotriton; species Lissotriton vulgaris. Next base: position 82,597,615 of record NC_141690.1, on the reverse strand, counting down.
CACCTACGAACCTTATAGTAGCTATGTCTAATTTCAAAGAAATGCCCAACACACTGGTACATAATTTAAAATCATCACATTATCTTGTATGGCTACTCCAGTTTATTTATAGATTCATTTTTGTATACTACAGTGATTACAGCCATCAGAAAGCATACATAATCATTACCTAATCGCTTGTGAAACCAAATTGTTTTTTTCAACTGATCCAACTGCAAGACACCTGGAAGCACAAGCATTCCTCTCTGGCCCACACCTGCGGTGCTACTCCCAGATCATGCTCAAAAGTAGCCCATCACACACTGGTCTTGCTTGGAGGTTCCATCCCTTAGAAGTCTGCAAGAGTGAGTCAGGATGTAATATAGTAAACCATTTACCCATGGTGGGCCCATAATTGTATTGTATACCTGTCAACAGAAGGTCATTTTCTCTCTACAGCTATGACAAGCACATCGGATTTCCCATCACACTACAGTCCCTTTAAGACCAAGTGGCTGTGCAAGTGAGCAATTGAATCAATTAAAATGGAATAGCGACCTTCTACAAGAAACACTAATATGAAGGAATAAACAATGATTGAGATGAAAAATAATGTTTAGCCTCATCAGTATCCACCATTTGCTATATCTAGAACTACCATCAGTAAGGCAGGTGTGGTGCTTACCCCATTATGCCGGCCAAATTTATACAGCGGGTAATAATGCCATGGATCCCTTTGAGCAGCAGCACTACCACAAACTGCTCCTAAAGAAATGTTTATATCTCCTCTAGCTAGTCTTTATTCATGTAAACCAAAGTATAGCAGCTGTGCTGCACAACCTAGCATAGAGACCACGGACAAAAGTGCTAGTCATAGGATTGTCCTCCACTTTAAACAACAGCGAAACCCGTAACCTTTCAAAAGAGCGGTATCATTATCAAGCATTGTTTTTTCATTTTTGGATGTCTGACATCTTTTCAGTCAGATGCTCTACTGCCAATAGTTATTAACGGCATCCAAACCGGCCAATGTGACCATATTTATACTGTGTTCATAATTCGAACACACACACACACACCAGGAACAAACAGTTTACCCACCAGAGCCACCACAAAATAAATATATTTTAACCGAAAATGCTGTGACAGACGCAGACAAGATTTTTTGGATAAACAATATCCTTGTACAGGTAATGACCAAAAGCAACGATTCACCTCCCTGCTTCTTTAATGGCTATTTTGTGTCACTAAGTTTAAAACATGAAATATCACCCAAATGTTGCAGTGTCCCATGTTATGCGATATCTCTTGAACACACTCTCGTAAATGAATGTTTGCCAATTTACTAGATTTTCGTCCACTAATTATTATCCAAATGTTGTGGCTCATTGCACTGAGGATTAGTGTTTTTTTTTTTACTTAGCATAGGCCCAAGACATGTTAAAGGCACCAATGTTGAGCAATTTTGTACAGATGAATGGCAATATGTACTAGCCCTGAAATATACCTGCATTGATTGACGGGTGCAATAATTCAATGTTGCATTGGTCAACCTGTGAAAGTGACATTTCTTTTGTACTAGGAATCAATGTAAATGTTTCGGGGGGAAAAACATGCCCAGCACCACTGCAAATTTGGCAAGTACAAGTACAATATTGCAAGCCTTGGGAACAATTTATGTGATTTTGAATCTGAAGGGCAATGAGGAAAGCTGTCTTCAAGGAAAGAATATCGTACAGACCAGTGATAAAAAACGAAACCATAACAACATGTCCATTCATTAAAAAAATTGCACACTTTATATAGTCATGTCAGCAATCCAGGGCAAAATAGAATGTATTTAACATTTAATCACATAAGTTTAAAGGCAAAATAGGTAATGCATCTGGTCCTTGAACACATAATATGATATACTAAGTATTGATTTCTTAAAAATAATTTATTGCTTTTAATATTTTTTTACAACAGAATATACTCAAAATCCAGAAAGAGAAAAAAATTGTAAACTTTAATTTGGCATTCACAGAATTAAGCATGTTAAAATACCTGCATTTTAAACTACCAAGGAACATGAGATATGCAGATTAAAGCCGTTACTGCTGTAACAGGGAACCCCTGAAAACGTATTTTATTGCTATCTACTTACATAGAAATAAGGAAGCCAAGGAATAAAAAAAAGGGGGGAAAGCAAGTGTCTGGCAACAGACAGTGCGAATTCTATTAGAAAAGAATATGCTGGTGAAAAATGAATGCAGTGCTCAGAGAAAGCTGCATTGGCCTCTGATAAATAACATTGTGACCTATTTAGTTCTACAGGAGTAGTTGTAGGAGGAAAACCATTAGTTTTGGACATGGGCAGCTTTGATATGCCTTGTGGTACCTATTAAAAATGAACATATATTGAACGACAAACAGCAGTAGAACTCTAAGCTATACACCTCAGAGGAGCGACATTGGCAATTGTTTTTGCCGAGAGACTCCACATTCTGGTGACAAGCTTGATTCCCTAAAACAGTAGTTGTCTACAGTAGCAATGCCATCAAGAAAGTTGTCATGGCCTTTCGGGTGGCCATGTTAGTGCACAGTGTCACACTGCCCCAGTGCAGGCTGGCATCTCCAGCTTTGGCACCTGACTCCAGTCTGACAATTGTTATGCATCCTAAGTATAAATATTTCACTGGCCATTTAAAAAAAATATTTTAGTCATCTTATCATTCAAAATAAATAGGATAACTGCAACTGATAAATACGTCTTCGTTGGTAAACAAAGGAATGAAATATCTGATATTCATACAGAATGCATAGGCTGACGGCTGCCATCCTAGAACCGGGCCAACAAGATTACTGGCTTCATACGTGAACGTAGCGTTCACACATAAACAAATACATTGTACAAATCTGAGTGCTTCAGAGGTACCGCGCTCTAAGTTTAAAACTACATAAGCATTTGATCAATATTGTATTTTTAAAAGGTCTCAGAAACTTAGCTCTGAGACTAAGGTTGATGCGCAACAAAATATTAAAAAAGATATTATGATTACCCCATAAGAGACTTCATAAAAAATTATACTATTTTCTACAAAAATTTAGATGACAAATTTGGATTCGCCTAACAATTTTGGTGTACAAAACTGCAAAATAAAAACAAGTAGCACAAAGTGTGGAGAGTATTTTGTCAAAGTGATAAATAATTCTATTTTGTGTTGATTTAGGGAGCAGGAGGACATTTCTTGACAAAATATATAAGTGGGATCCCACCTCAATGGGAAAAATGTGCGTAAAGCGTTTATTTGTACACTCCACAGAAACACACACACACGCACACAGTTCTTTTTACAATCAAATATATATATGTATGTAAATATATATACATATATATGTATATATACATATATAAATATATATATATACCATAAATTTAGCTCCCTAAATATGTTAGTGTACAATATTGTTCACCTCATATAATTACATTTAAATATTATTGATTAAGAAAAAATCTGCATTTTTCAAAAGAAGGCTGCATTTACAGTGCATAGCTGTAACAAATAAAGAACATTGTCATACAGTATATACACAAAATAAAAATACTCCATTTAACATTTTCAAATACTTTAACTACACATTCAAATGTAGTGTAGAAACTATCTGGTCATTTCCCAGATAGAATGTAGTTATACCTGGCTCTCGCCTTAATGTAACACCACATCCACGCGTCAAGAAGAAAAATGCTGAACAAGCTGCACATTTGACCATTTGCAAGGCGTTTTAAAAGCTTGACGTGGCAGGTCGACTTTTTAATATCTGCATGGGTGTCAGAATTGAGGAGCATACCTTCAGAAACGTCAACTGTCTTCAGCAGAAAAGTCATCCTACTTCATTAAGTTACCCACCCAGCCAAAACTCTAAAAACATTAGTTTGACTTTAAGTATGTGATTCAGTCTTGATTTTTCTTCTTTAGTCTCAAAAGAAGTATTTATATATATAAAAGAGTGCATTGTATCATAGCTATGATTAACTATATGTTAAGTACATTAGTATAACTTTTCATATGCTGAAGTTTCTTCCCTTCACAGTTTCCTGTGTGTGATTATTATACGGTCAGCTGTTTTGTCCTCATTTTCTTTTTAAACACAAGGAGTGGCCATGTTCATCATCCCAAGGAAGCGAGGGATCTGACACCCATGAACACATTTGTTTGTTCGACATTTGTTCTGTCTTTCCACTCTTCAGCAGCTATGTTCATGTAAACCTTTGTAGAACAGAGTGTAAATCAGGAGAAATTCCTTAGCTTGATTTTCAATATTCTTATTGATGGACGTACTGTCCATGAGGTATTCTCCATCCGTCCGCTGTCTTCAGCCCTGCTGCATGTTACCTGCGAAGGCTTCTCTGAGCTTCTTTGAGTAAACTGTCAAAATCCATGGAGTCATATTTGCTCTTCGTGGAAGCAGGGTCAAAGTCATCTGAGTTTGAATCTGATTCAAAAACAAAAATTGATTCGCATATTAATTGGAAGTGCATAAACTGAATTCCAAAACAATAAGGTATAACACACCTCAATAGAACTGCTCCAAATATAGAGTCAGGATGTGATATAGTAAACCATTTACCCATGATGGGCTTATAATTGTATTGTATACCTGTCAACAGAAAGTCATTTTCTCTCTACAGCTATGACAAGACATCGGATTTCCCATCACACTACAGTACCTTTAAGACCAAGTGGCTGTGCAGGTGAGAAATTGAATCAATTAAAATGGAATAGCGACCTTCTACAAGAAACACTAATATGAAGGAATATACAATGATTGATATGAAAAATAATTTTTATGTATATTCATGAGATGGATGTTGGTTGCTAGGAGGAGTGCTGCATCCTCTGAGATGAATACGTCCCAATAAAGTATGACCAAATTTATTAGAGTACTCGTTGAGTAAAATACGTGAGGTTACAGTACTTAAATTGTTTGATAGATTACGGATAGATCAGTAGTAAACACAAAGGGCCTGGTTTGGAGTTTGATAGAAGGATTACTCCTGATCTGTGTCCCTCATTTCAAGAAAGTGCAAACAGGAGGTAGATCCTTTAGCTCTACAGGATCTAGACTCTGGAATGCTCTTCCCCTGGAGCTTAGACAACTGAACACCTTGTCCTGCTTCAGGAAGGAATAGAAGGCCAGATTGTTCCCTAGAGAGTAGACCGTGCCGTCTCTATTGCTCTCGCTGCCCAGTAATCTAAGCACCAGGATACCCTTTGGGTGACAGCCACGTGTTACAAGTGTACCTCGCATTACATTACATTACAAATGTGATGGATAATCTGCTCGCCTTAGTGCCATAAGGTATCGTGCACGTGTAATAAGATGGACGAGATATCCGTCATGTTTATGAAGGAGTACCGAGTCTGCCAAACTCTAAATCGTGTCCAAAGTGTACTGGGAGCAAGCACACATTTTTAATTCCTGTTTCTTAACCTGTGACTTCAGCAATTAGGTAGTTTTTCTTCCTTTTAACTTATTGAGTTTGTCTTTATAAATATTATAGGTCTTAGCGAATAAAGTCTTAATAATGCAGTAAGAAGTTTTGGAGATTTAAAGGCCCTGCCACCGATGAAAGGTACTGTAGTTTGATATTGTAGCAATATTTCTGATAGGTTCTGAAAATAATGTTAAATACCTTAAAACACATTTTTCTTCCATAAACCCTATAATGATATTTATAAAAACGTGTTATTTGTCTGTCATGCTACAGAAAAAAGGTTTTCAAAGAGACATTTTCATTCAAATCTACTACATCTAACCACATAAAATTGTTTTACCTGTCAAGCAACTCTGTACTATCAGAGACACAGTGCACTGTTATGGACAATAACGTTACATTTTCTCTAGCTCCTCTGAATGTCCAGTCAAATACAAACGCCTCAACTATTACCCCGATCCTTTTCTCAGCTTTTAACTCTTACATTTTTTTTTTCTTAAGACAAAAACACCAATCTTTAACTTGTAACTCCCGTGAGATAAAACATGTGATGGGTGAAAGAGCCTCTCGTTTCTTCCTGCAAATTACTTTTGGGAGATGAATGGTAAGTCCAGGAAAAAGCTTCACATACAATGTTACAGCCTTGTTATTTCCACTCATGACACTTCTGCCTGTCATAATAATATTTATAATGCTGTGCTTGCTTCTCTGGGAAAGAAAAGAGCAGTGTAATCATGGGCCAAAATGCTGAAATCTTCAAATGTTAAATCCTTGAGAAATATATTGTTTAGTGTTATGTAGCTTTGTGTCCATTGAAAAATCCATAACAACTTAAATACAAAGAATAAGCAACAGCTGGAGGAGAAACTCTGAGAGCTGAAGATGTGTGGGTTTGAGATACTTGGCAGCAGGTAGAAGGACCTCAAAGAATTAGCACAAGAGCAACAAGAATAATTAGCTTCTGCAAGGATGAGAATTTTGCTGAACATCTTACTTTAAAAAAAACTACTTTGCAGTACCCTGATGGGCCCAACTATTTACTTATAGCTGTAGAGATCTTGACATGTAATCAGGGACACTGGAAATATACGACAGGCAAACACCAAATTATGTGGCAGGACTGACTAAATCATGCAACAAGGAAAGGCAAATTATGAGGTATAATGCAGCAGTTTTTTGTGTAGTATTATTTAACTATTTTATAGCTTTTACACGTGGTAATACTGCCTGGAAAAATATTTCACCTCATAAGTACCAGTTTAACAACCAAATACAGAAATAAGCAACTGAAAGTTGACCAGTTAGCCTTTGCAAAGAGCCCTCATCTGTTTGTTAACACATGCTGCCATGGTTTTAGTAAGTTTAAAACTGTGTGAGCTACAATTTTTTTTTTAATCTATAGAATATACAGAAGATGGTGGATTATGTGGCAAATGCAGCACATCCATTATTATGCAAAAAATAGCCCTAGCTGCAGAATCACATAATTCTAGTTGCCCTGCCTGTATGTTTGCATGACTATGCCTGCTGCTCCTTATAAGGCACACTCAACTGAATAAAAAGAAGTCTGGCTTGTGAGATATTTGTGCACTCGACAGATGAGAGTTTGGATCATAAATGCAAAAACCGTACCTCGCAGGCTAAGGGGGAAGAACAGGCATATTCACCTTTTTGTCTAGCTACAGACAGCATTAGCTGTCCGCCAGATGTTTTTATTAACAATTCTATAATATATACACAGAGTGGACTTTGGTTCCACTTCAGAGGAGTACATCTCAGTACCATCATGCTATTGGTTGCTTGGTGTATCACTCTGCCTCCAGTGGGGTGCTTGAAATGTAATGTATGAGGAATCATTTCACATCTAAAAAGTACACTTCATCATCAGTTGTTTAATTCTTTATGTAATACATATAGTCTGTACATAAAGCAATCATTTTTTACATAATGGTTCTAAGGAACAGGTTTTTAATGCTCTGTGCAGGACTTGTGTGTGAGCCAGACCTTACTCTATTAGGTTTTACCTATGTAGAAGGGCACAGTTTGACCTTAAAATTGCCCTTTGAAGTATCACAGGATCAGCAAGAAAAACCCCATTTGCACAAGAATTCAGTCATGGTGCTGGCTGTCCTATCTATCACCAGTGCTATTTTTCTGTGACTTGAACTTGGATTTTTACTTGCACCCACACCAAGTGCCTGTAGTGAACAACAAACATAGTGGTTCTTCTGTTTTTTCAACAGAGGGATCTACTTACACTTTTAGCATGACCAGGGGCAGCAGTCACCCTGCTGGCAGGCTGCTGCTGCTATACAGTTTGCCCTTTGGCACCTTTACATTCTGCTGTCATCCTCTGCTGGTGTTCAACACAATTGGTGGCTCCCTGTTACTCCCCGTTGGGCGACTACTTCCTTTCAATGAGCCAGACAGCTCTTTCTCATCCTGCCTTCAGGTCACAACCAACAAGCACTGATTAGGCCAGTGGTCTGTGATAGTGGGCTGAGGTACTTCAAGAAAAGAACTCAGAATATAAAATGTTAACTAGGAAATAGAATGGTAGCTAGGTTTGTAATATTGTATTTTAGAAAAGATAGACAGTTGGGATATAGGCTGTGGTTAGAAGACAGCAAACAAGAAAGGCTGTTGGAAATAAGAAATTATTTTGTAGATACTACAAAAGCCTACCTTTAGTCTCAGATGGGGTCTCAAAAGTAACACAAATGCATGCTAGCCCCATTGACCTTGCCAGTGACTGCTACATCAACTATGGTAATGTTCCAACAGAATCCTTGATAAGCCAACCTCACAAAAAAGAAATACAAATACTCCTCAAAATGTTTAGGCCTCACCATTGGTTAGCATAAATGAGCTCAATACTCTGAGCTCTGAGAAAGGTGTATATGTATATATACACACACATATATATATATTACCAACTGGCGGTAGCCAGTAGGTATATATAGTTAGGACCTAGTTTCCATAGGAAATCCCCAACATTCTAGTGGGAATAAGTTTGGCGCTGGTTGATGAATCTTCGCAAATTTTTCAAAGAAGATGGCTCGCTCCGCTGCTCTCCTTCCCTGAAAGTTTGAGGGGGATTAGTCAAGTGGGGGCTGAGAAAAAAGGGGGGTCCCAAAACGTGTTTCCCCCATGTTAATTTCCATAGGACATTTAGACACGGCTACAGCTTGAATCACTGAAGGGAATTACACCAAACTTGTCAAAATGGTAGTGTCTGGTACGCAGATCACGCTTTTGGTTAAATAGTGTAAATCCCTCCTGTAGTTCCTGAGAAAATTAAAAGAGAAATAAATTATATATCTGTAAGTGTGCACCCCGTGATTTTTCGGAAAAAAAAAATTGGGGGTTGGGCTTCTCTCTTTTATTTTAATCTTTTGAGGCCGAGATAAAAGGGGGGTCCGAAAACATGTTTTCCCCATGTTAATTTCACTGAACATAGGTTTCAGGCCTTATATAGTTAGGAATTAGCATTTAAAAAACCTTTGAAATTCACTGAAAAAACCATAGGTTTTAGGCCTTATATAGTTAGGAGTTTGCATTTAAAAAACCTTGAAAATTCACTGAAAAAACCATAGGTTTCAGGCCTTATATAGTTAGGAATTAACATATAAAAAACCATTGAAATTCCTCCTATATAGTTAGTTGGACTAACTATATATGGCGCACCCGCAATCCACTGCTGACGATGTCACATATTACATCATTCATGACATGGTCAGTGACGTCACTGATGACATCACTGATGACATCTCAAATGACATCACTGATGACATCTCATTGTGTGTGTGTATGTATATATATGTATACATATGTATATATATATATATATATATATATATATATATATATATATATATATATATATATATATTTATTTATATATATATATATAATAGTCCAGATATGTCTAAGTGAAGTTTAATAAATCAATAATTTTCTATACTTATCTTCTTACCTTCACAATAATGTTGTAGTCGATATGTTGGCCAGGATATTTTGACAGCAAAATATTTTCCTCCTTGATATTCTGACATAGAACAACATATATGAAAATGCTTCTTATATGCTCCAGCACCTTTCTCATAGTAAGTATTGATAATATATGGGTAATTTATATATATTACGCAGTGGCATTTGCCACTGGGTAGTTATAGTTAGGAAATGTAGGAATAGCTATAGTTATGTAATGTCTTTTTTGGGTTCTAATAACTCAACAAAACTTTCCACTAACGGTGATACTTTTCGATTATTTTGCACATTGAAAGTTTCAGGGATATCCGTCAAGTAGGGGCCAACTGAAAGGGGTATCCCAAACACGTTTTCCTCACTCATTTTTCCATAGGAAATTTGGACATAACTACAGCCCAAACTGCTGAATGTATTTACACCAAATTTGGCAGAAAGCTCGATCTTGGTCCACAAAGAGTGCTTTTTGTGAATTCCCATCAATCCGTTCAGGAGTTTTTGAGGAATTAATGCTAAATAAAATTGTATATATCACGATCATGAGGTTCCGCAGACCTAACAGATCTCTTGTAAATATCAGATTGTTTGCCACCAAATGGTGGGAGCCATCATTAGTACTTGGGACCTGGTCCGAGGTCCTAAAAGAAATTATGAAAAAAGATGTAAGGGGCCTAGTCCTGGAGTACAAAAAATATTACTTTTGGAGAAAGGTATGCATGCCCTCTCCCTGAGCCTCTGTGAGGCCCTGGGGACCCCATTTGCCATGGCCGAAATCCATAATTAAAGGGGAGAGGGCTATGTAGACATCTTTCCTGAGCCAAAATAGGCCCTGGGATCCCATGCCCCGGGCCAAACAGTTTGTTATAAGGGAGGGTGTCACTGCCCCCTTCCCTGAGCCATAAGAGGCATAGGGGACCACACTAAAAAGGGAGGGGGCCACGCTATCCCCTCACTGAGCCTGTTATGACCATCCCCCAGGGTCAACTCACTAACTGTGCCCTGGGGAGTCCACCTCTAGGACACAGTAATTTTGCTGCCTGCATCAATACCTGGCTGAAACATTTTTAAACCCCCGCTAGGCAAAACAAGTATGCCTTCCCTGCCAGCAGCAACGTGGGAAGGGAAGGCATGCCTGTCTCAGCTGGTGATAGATTTAAAAATGCTCCCACTGGATGGGAGCAGACTTTTGTTTCCCTGCCAGCAGGGTAACAGAAAAGAGAATGCAAAAACAGCTTCTCCCTCCAGCCGGGAGCAATGCAAGCTCTAGCTGTATGTGGGGAGCCAGCTGGGGTTGCGGCCCCCACCCCGGCTCCCAAATGGCTGCTTGGTGGACCCCTGGGTGGCACCCACAATCCTATATTTAAGACAGGCCCTTTGTATGAGGCTTGGGGAGGGAGGCTGTTTGACCACCCTCACCTATTTATTGTTATGCCGCCCCTGGGATATGGGGTTCCCGGACCCTGAAAAGGTTTGGGGAGGGGGCCATGCAGCCCCCTCCCTTTTGTAATGGCACGTTGCTCCAGTAGATGGGATTTCTGAGGCTTAGTAAGGCTCTGGAAGAGGGCCTGGCAAGCCCCTCCCCTTTTTAATGGGGTTTGGCTCCGGGGATGGGGCGCCAGTCAACCTCCCTTACCTTTTATAAGGCATTCTTGCCAGTGGGATTGAGTCTCTGGGGTCTATTAAGGCTCTGAATGGGAGGGGGCCCCGTGGCCCCTACCCCCATTTGTTATGGAATTCGACCAATTGGAGATGGGGTCCAAGGGCCTTTTAAGTTTCTGGGTAGGTGGTTGTGCACCCCCTCCCCTATATTTAAGTGGTATTTCGTAACTATGCCGTAAATTTGAGAGGAAATGGAGACTTGAGGATAACTCATTCACCCATATGAAATATAAAGTATCCCTGCAAACATATAGGAAACTCATCCTTAGGGAAAAGGCTTCCTACTTCACCATGAAAACTAAAGCGGCTGACAGATACCCTAAAGCCCTATTTACTAAAGTAAAGAATCTGGCCAAGCTGCCAACTGCACCAGATATTAACATCAGTAGGGAGTTTTGCCACTCTTTAGCAGAATCCTTTCAGCACAAGGTTAAGTCTGTTTTCAACACCCTTGTACTTCAGGACAATTGCGTAGCTCAGACCCCTGTCACACTCAATAAGATACAACCCACAATTCATGTCATTTACAATGTTCACCAGAGTCAGCTACCACAATCCTTTCTTCTTTCACTGCTCTGACTATTGAACAGACTTCTAAAATTATTAGTGTAATTAAATCAGGCTCTCCTTCAGATCCCTGGCCCCCTAAAATTTTGGATATGTCTCCAGAAATCATAGCTATCCCCCTCACAGCGATTTTTAACACCTTGTTCACAACAGGGCGCTTTCCAATGGAGAGGAAGAAAGCCTTTATACTTCCGTTAATCAAAGATATATAATCTGGATGCCAAGGAGACTCTCAATTATAGACCTATTTTGAGACTCCCTTTTCCTGCTAAAGTGATCAAGACAGCTATTAACATAAAACTGTCCTTCATCAATGATAATATTTTGGATTCCTCCCAATTTGGATTTTGTGCTTACCGTAGCACAGAACTGGCCCTTATTACAGCCACTGAGGAGCTCAGGCAGACTTTAGACAGTGGGGGGAGCACTTCCCTGATCCCTTTCGACCTATCAGCAGCCTTTTATATGGTTAATCATGAGCCGCTGGGCTCCTTCCTGTCCGAACGATCTCAGGAAGTTGCGTTGGGGAACTAAGTTTCACCTTCCTTTTCGCTGCTTTGTGTAGTTCCTCAGGAATCTTTCCTGAGCCCAATGCTTTTTAATCTTTATGTCACACCTCTTCCCAGACTATTAAAAATGTATGGTTTTGTCCTTGTGTCCTACGCAGACGATACACAGATTATTGTGTCTGTGAGCAGTCCACCTAGCATTACAGCCATCAGCTTTCATGACTGTATGAGCCATATAGCCAAATACATGATAGGCAATTGTCTCAAGCTGAATTCATCCAAGACTGAGGTTTTGGTGTTGGGGAACAATCCCTAATTTTGGACATTTAGTTGAGGGCAGTCCACCTTGGTCCTTTACCTAAACCAGTGTCCAAAGATAAAAACTTAGGAGTCATCCTTGATACTAAGTTGTCCTTTGAGGTGCAAACCAATTTGGTCACCTAAGCTTTCTTTTTAATCCTAAAGACTGCTGATTTGCACGGCGAACATGCCACGGCCTGGAGATCCAAGGGGTTCTACCTAATACTGCCGGAATGGGCAGTTCTTCTAAAAGAAACTCCCTTACACTTGGAAGCACATTAAGATATTCGGACACAAGACTAAATAGTCTACCTCTCCAGGCGCAGAAATTATAGGAACCCTTTCTGGGTTGGAATTATCACCGAAACTAAGAGACTACCTGAAACTGACCTCAGCCCTGAAGAAGTCGCGGGGCAATCCCCTCTAACAGCGACAAAACACGTGTTGGCTAAGAAGGCTTATGGTCTTGAATTAAAGACATCTGAAAATACAAAGACAAGCATCCTTGTGATATTGTATGAAACTTTATGTATTTACTTTTAAACGGTATACAACGTTTAGCACACATTTTTTACCACGCACTACACTTACAACGCAGGCATTACCATGCATACCATTACAACGCATTGCGCTGGGGGGCGCTCTAGGATAGGGAATAAGTTTAATTTTATATCCAACACCTTCCCTAGTGTCCACGGGGACTGGAGTTGGAATATAAAATTATACTTACCACTATCCAGCACCTCAAAGCGCTATGCGTTGTAACGGTATGCGTTGTAAATACCGCGTTGTAATGGTATGCGTGGTAATAGTATGCGTGGTAACGTCATACATCCCTTTTAAACGTGTGCAGAGGATTTGTATATATTGTTCATGGTGTAAGGCTATGCAACCATTAAATATGTTTCTAAGTATTTGCTACATGTATATTGATTTAAGGGAAGAGTTTGATTTTCAAGCTTCTAAGAGAAAAGTTCTACTAGGACAAAAAAGTAAAAGATGAGAATGAGAGATTAATTATGTTATCCTGGTTCCAACTTGTAAGAATTGTAGTAGCCTGACCTACAGGGACTAAAAACTAAAGTGGCATAAAAAAAATGCTCCTATCTTATAAGGGCTTTAGGGAGATATACTTAAAGTGTGTTCCACAGCCATCATTTGTGGAACCTGGAAATAAAGTCAAAATCAAAAGTCACCATCTGCTTGATGAAATAAAACATTAAAAATAAACAAGCCCTCCCTATTTAAACATAGATGTCAATCGGACACATCGGGTGTAAATGGCACCAATGCATTCCCACATATATTTCCATAGGAATCCACATGAATGTGCTCACGAAAACAAATATTTTTAGGTGAAAGGCAAATAAACCCTATAGCTTGTGTACCACTTGGTAGACCACTGCCGTAAAATGCCTTCCAGGTGGTGCTGAGACTCCTTAATTGTGAATCTGGCACTTCACTCCTTGTGCTGACATTTTTGGAGATGCAGGAAATCGACCTGACCTTCTAACTGCAGAAATGTATTCAAGTCAAGACTTCATTCTGCCTTTTCCTCTTTTATCAGCTATCATTTGAACAAATGACTTGCCACCTTGTAGGCTTTCGTCACATGCTCTCTGTCTTTCCGAACGTCAGTAGGCATTTCTCAGCCCTGCACTATCTATTTTGCCTTTGAAGTGAATTTCAGCGTGCATGCTGAACAATGCACATCTCAGCTATCATCTGTTTGGAGGTGACAGCACCTCCATTGAAAACAATATTTGTGTTAAATTCTCGCTGTGGAAATACCAGAGCACAAACTGGCCATGTCTGCTCCTTCTATTCAGTGAATTAAGGATAGAAATGTATTTTATTGTGGCCATCAATTCCTGAGCATTATCACCTGCAGCTCATTTAATGGAGCATCAAACAGGTATTGGGGTTATGATGTGCAAATGGGGCAGGAGACCCCTACGCTGCTGGTTTGAGACCACGCGTTCCTACTGGTGCACTGTTGCCTAAGAACCCAGCAGAATACTGGGTCATTCTGTTACCCTTTGCTAGAGACCCTTCCTATTGGTGGTTATAGAGCTGACATCATCAAGTGAGCCAGCCCACCGCTGCACATGCTATAATTAGCTGGTGTGCAATCAAACACCCAATGCCACACAATCTCTAGCAGGCCCACTGCAGCTCAAGGCATTTCTACTTTCAAAGGCGCGACTGTAACAGGTTGAGGTTGAGTGGCAAGCAGACATCTTCTTAGATCACTTCAACTTTACTAATTGATATGGAAAAGTAACTTTTATTCTGTAATGGCTTCCCATTTTCGTCCTCTGTAGACCCATCTGATCTCAAATATAGCCTCCTTTTTATCTATCTGTCCACTTCTCCATATGTATCCAATAGTGTTCTCCAAGCACACTGTACATAGCATGGTGGCTGAAGTGTTCATACAAGGAACTGGAACTCTGCCGCTCCTAGGTGAACCCCACGGAGTACATACCATGATTGCTTAACATGTCTTACTGTGGTGTGGTTGGCCTCTGTCGCTCCTGGGTGGACCCCACGCACGACATACTGTGACTAGAAACCGTGCATACTGGCGTTTAACAGACTGACACTTCTGAGTAAACCCCACACAGTACATGATCTAGTTGCTTAACAGAGCATTCAGAGGTCTGGGCCTCTGCAGCTGCTAGGTGGACCTCACACCACACATAACCTGGTTGCTTAGCAGTGCATTCTGGGACTTGAGCCTTTGGAACGGATCCTGGTTGGTTAATAGTGCATACTGGGGCTGCTTCTGTTGCTTGCGGGTGGACTCCATAAGACACACACCCGGGTGGATACCAATAATCCACACGCGTTTGCTCTATAATCTAACCCTCTCTGCAATACTTCCTGCTTATGGGTAGCATCGTTCACTGCACGATATTTTGGGCACATCTTTCAGCCTCATGTACCTCACCTCACACTTCCCATACATCATCATAATGCGTCCAACATCACATCAACCAGGCACTCCGAAAGGGTGTACAGGAACCCAATACACACATCATCACTTTGCAGCCTCAACAGGGGTATTGCGTGCTCTATAAATGCTAATAAACAATAGAATGCAACTCTGTATCTTTCACTGACTCGTGTTCAAACAGTCCCGAGCTCAACCTTCGAGGTTCTGGGATCGAGTTTGTACCTTGATAATTAAGACACAATATTTATGCTCAATGATATTCAGTGCACAATATAATGTTTCCACACCCAATAGAAGTGACTCACACTCAGGCAGCAGCATTGTTGTCACTGCTATGACGCCACCTGCTCTTCATGTTTCAAGAAACACTCATATCCGCTGTAAACAAGCACTGGCAAAGCCAAGAGTACTGGCTTGCATCTTGAGGAGCGACATCCTACGGATTTTGGAGGTACAGGGGCATGTGTATTTTTGGGGCCCCTGTTCACAACAGCTTTAGATTTTTGACCCATTTTCATCTCTTTCATGCCCTCTTTGGCTAGGTCACTTACAGTGCACAGACACACTGGTACAAAGTCTAAAGGTGTCTACATCGAAGATTCAGGGATTGTGACGTGTGTTTTAATATTGTAACACAAAAGCAGCTCACTAAAATTACTGAAAATATTCTCTGTGGCACCCTCCTATTTATCACGTGTAAGGTCCTGTTTTGATCGAACAGAAACTTTTTGATGGATGTTGCATGAAACATAAACACATATATTTCTCTGAAAAATATCTGAAATAGGCTTTTACACGTCACATTAAAAATAAATAAAAGTAAAACGATATTTCTGCAGAACACAGCTAGCTCTATCAGAAGCCCCCTGAAAGGCTGGGGCCCAGGGTCATATCCCACTTTGCCCATGCCTTAAAACTGCTCTGATCTTGAGTCCTGACTACAAGGTAAAAAAAACACTGCTGCAGCAGAAAAGAAATGTAAATGATTGCTTCCTGTATACAAAGCATCTAGGAGATAAATGTGTGAGGACTGATAGTACTTTTGGTATGCAAAGTGATCCCAAATGCACTGCAATGCAAACACTCAATAGCCAATAGCACGAGAGAAGAGAAATGTACTAGTTTGGGAATAGTCAAACCCCAGCTGAACCTAAGACAATAGGTAATGAAGAAACTTGTGCTGTCAAGTCAGACCTAAAAAATAGAGAATACCACGATATTGCTGAGAGGCAATCATGTATTTTTCAGCGGGGAAACAAATGCAGATACAAACGGGGCGACAGGCCAAGGTAGATAGTGTGAGCAACCACACCATTTTCCACAATCAGCCAAGGCCCGTGCAGGTAAGAAAGGCGGTGCAGTGGAGCCAGGTGAGGCGGGGTTTCGACGGATAATGACGAGAGAAAACTAATTATTTATTTAATTTTCCCTCGTCATCGTCTGTACACCCCCCCCCCCCCCTCGCCCACCTCCCACTGGCCCCAACGCCCACCGATCTTACCTGCACGGGCCGCGGCTTACCACAATATACAGTTGTGCACTGACATCTGCTTCATGGGCATCTGTCCCTCATTAGAAAAGTTCACAAATCAAAACCGAGTCCGAAAGGACAGCTTCACAATATGGACTGCAGAACCCGGGAGAGACACTTATCTGTAGTCCTCAATGAAAGAGATCTGATCCTGCTTCTTGTAAACAAAAAGAGGTTTTATGTATGTTATTTATAAGGAAGGGAAACAGAAAGGAAATATCTCTGCAAATTAATGTGGCAGGTAATTATCCAATCAGGTCACTGTACAAGCCTCTGATAATAGCAATGCTGTGCAATGTGTATTTGTGTGCTAAGAGTACAAGTTTCCTTTTAGTAAGCAAATTATTAGGTTTCCAAATTCTTTTTTGTGCTTTTCTTTCCCTTAAGCAGAACACGTTTAAGCTTAGCCTAGCACATCATCATCACTTTCGCAGCAGGTACATAAAAAACACCTAGGCTGGCTATCCACGTCTGCCAGGATTATGTGTTCCATTTTCGTCTCCCCATGACGTACCCCCGGACCCCGCGTGATAAAATCCATACCTAGGTCTGCATAGTTAGACTTGCAAAATTGCTTGTGTCCACAAAAGTACAGTTCAAAGTCAGGCTCGTTTGACCGGCGCAGTGTGCATCCGTTCCCCAGGGCGGCGAAAGCGTCACAGGTGTAGCGGTATGTGATAAAGCCGTAGCTGTTCCTGCAATTAGAGAAGACAGAAAAGCAAGGGGATTTGTTAAGAAGCGACGAAGAGAGACACGCGTAAAAGTAGCCAAGAGGCACTACACACCGCACTGCGCGCACCACCCTCGCGACTAGTGAATCCCACAGTCTCTGAATATATTGCTGATATATCCTGTCTATTAGTTAACATGGTCGGGAATTGAAGCCTAAGCAGTGGTGGTGTACATACTAAAGTGCAATAATAGTGCCTGGCAAATGCTTGTGTTATTTGCAATCAGCGTTCCATATTATTCATTTCCGGAGACAATAATACCTGGTATCATGTACATATTAAGGGTACAACCCCCCATCCAACCCGTCTCGTGCAATACAGGCAAACGCGTGCAATGCTGTTCCTCAAACCTATAAGTCACTGCGTAACACGTTCACTGGACTCAGAAAGCAGATTAGCAACAGGTGCACCAGCGGTTTACACAATATGATTGGCTGAGCCAATCTGAGCATTCCACACGAGTTGATAACCTTTTTTCATCTGTACAACAAGCCAATATATAAGGTAAGTATTGCTCGGTAGCTAAATGCCTCGAAGGCAAAGCAAGCACTATCTACCTGAAGATTCACTGGGACTTTAGCAAAAAACATAACCGGCCACTTTGCAAGATTCCATAAGAAATAACGTAGTTCTGTCTTATTCACTATTGCCTCACATTAGCTATTCCTCTCCAAGGTTATTATGTGTAATCTTTTTGTTTAAAAAAAGAATCATGATAACTTTACGCGTTGCATGTCCCGGAGGGTCGGGGACTCTCATCCTTCATTGCATGCACGTGTGTATCTACGTGATATATACAGAGTGCACATTTAATTAGGTGCCTCGATTCATGTAATTAGTCTATTACCATGGTGACAACAATAGTCCCAAAAGGACCTGGTCATGTTTTCAAGATATCCCTTGAAATTTTCATGAGAGGACTGTACATAAAATGGATCCAAGTGGAGTAATTTACATTGTGAGGTATTATCTTGAAAGCCAGAAATTGGAATGAACGAATAATTGAACAATTAAGAGTTCAAACGGTGTTTTTTCAAGCACAAAAAACTAAGCATGTCTGACAGTAAACCCCAGCAGAAAGAATTCCATTACAAACACAGTAGAAACTGTACTGTGGAAAACTCTCTGACAAGAGCCACTGAGCGAAGATCACACCTGATGACAACTCAAAGACTCTGACAGCCCGGGCGGCTCCTCCGTATAAGGTGGAGGAGGGTCGCCACACTGATTGAAATGCCCTCCACTCCCCAGATTTGTATAGGCAGGGCACTTATATTTAAAGTGTGCATGCCCCTTTGGTCGGCCATCTTGCGAGGGTCAGCCAGACATGCACACTTTAAATCTCTCAACCCAGCTGCCTTGGACAGCTGGGTTGAGACCAAACAAAGGCCTCAAGTGCTCTTAGGAGCGCAGAGAGAGCCTACTCCATCCAGTCCTAGTGTTGTTCTCATGTTGCATGAGAGCAGCGCCAGGACTGCTTAGGGGAGTTGCCTGGGGTTTTTATTGCAGGAGTTAAGGACACTAAACGGGATCACATGTGTGCCGCCAGGTGAGTTTTCTTTGCTGTTTTTTAATGTTTTTAATGTATTTAATGTGTGTTCACTAAATCGCTAACGTGCATTACATTACAGTTTTAAAGTTGCGATAATGTAGCCCATGTCAGAAATTTTGTTGATGTAATTTACACTGGCACCCACCTCCAATTTGCCCGCCCACCACTCCCCATTAGTGGCAGCCGCCACTGACTGTGAGTTATTCTGTGTTTGGCTACCCCAGGATACTTCAGAAAATGAAGGATGATATGACGCTACAATAGACACCTATAGAGGAGTACAGTATTAGAATTCAGGCCATTGAGGATGGTAGAATACAGTAGTGTTTAGCCAAGGAAAGGGGGGATGACTTAGCATGTCCAGCCAAGGAACTTGGCGCTTGTGTTTCCACGTCACAGACACAATTACATTGTGGTTCAATTACCCACAAAGGTGTACAGGTGCCTTT
This sequence comes from Lissotriton vulgaris, assembly GCF_964263255.1. Taxonomy (NCBI): domain Eukaryota; kingdom Metazoa; phylum Chordata; class Amphibia; order Caudata; family Salamandridae; genus Lissotriton; species Lissotriton vulgaris. The sequence goes on along the minus strand of NC_141690.1, from coordinate 82,577,913 downwards.
CTTATGAGCTAGCTGGAAAACACATTACCAGCATTTTATGAGACCAGTATAATAGGTATTTAACATTGTTATGTCAGAAAAGCATGTGTGGATAAATTCATCAACACCTTGCACCTGGCAAAGTCACAAAATGTGACATAAACCAACACAAAGTGTTGATAACCTATTTACTTTCCAGTGCAAAGCTGTTTGCATTGTAACGTAGCCAGTAATGTAATAAAACAGCACTTTGCGCTGCTTGGGCTACTTTGCATTGAGGGGGCATCTTATGGGAGGTGCATGGGTGTTGCAATGCCACCAGCTATGATATTTTACACAAAGCCTGTCGACCAACTATGGTAGACAGGGCTTTGCGCCAAAAAAAACCCTTGCTGAAGCAGGCGCTATGAAGGAGAAATGTTTTATTTATCCTACATTTTTCAACACTGCAATACATTATGATTTTTTTTCTAAGTTAGTTTCTAAGGCATAGTACTTTGTACTGGAAGTGTAGTACCCTCCTGTTACTAAACCTAGGCTCGGCTAAGACAAATGTGAAAAGGTATGTGAATAGAGCGCGCCTGACTGAATGGCAGTACGAGGGATGATAAAAGCATGACCGTATCTTTTAAGATAGGTTCAGAACTGTGTTTTCACCCTTGCAGCCCACAGTGTAGCAACTTTTGTGTTTACGATTTTTTTTATCACATTTGTAATAAATTTGCCCTTTGAAGTCACATTTCCTTGCCCTAAGTGACTATGCCAACATGCATGTCTGATTAATGGGATTTTATCCTATTACCAAAAGCAGGATATATGGCATTAATTTGTACTGTTATAAAAGACAAGGGAGACCCAAGTACAATTAGTCAGGGACCTTGGGTAATTAGTTATTTCTAAAATCAGTGGTCCCTAGACAAGGGTTAATGTGCGTAAACAATAAAAACAGACCCAATCAGTACTATATTTTACAGCTGTCCAGCCAGACGGGGTTTTTTAATTTGCAGTTGCTTAAGTATATAACAAAATAAAGCAAGAAACAATTAAAGTTGGACACAAGCCTGTATCCAACTTAGTGGGAAGGATGTACAACATGAAAACAGAAAGGTTCAGGCAGAGTAAATTGTTTGTATGGGGCACATTTGACAAACAAATTATAGGGGAGACACCATTACACAAAATGAGTATTATTATAAAGAAGTGTATATGGCGCACAACAATTTGTTGGCGTTTCGATCCTTACAAAAGATATAGGATCATCATCAGGACATTATCGATGGTATGCCTGTGTACATTTTGCCTGTAATTACTAGGTCCAGGTCAGAGTGACTTGGAGGAGGTTTATTCCAAGCGAAGACCGATTAGAGGTCCGGGCCGAGTGAGAAAGATGCAGAGAGCCGCAGGTGCAGTCAGGTACAAGTAGAGGCTGGGTCAGAGTTGACCTAATTAGAAGGGCTGTAACTGCTTAAGTAAGCTACCGGACAGTGTCCGGTGTATTTCGGAGGCTGAGAGGTTATTGCCACATAGCGGTCTAGGAATCATGGTCCAGGAAGGCCTATTTCAAATGGCTGTAGTATATCTGGGACGGTAACCCAGTGAGCTGTGAGCCATGTCCGCGGTCTCAGGTATCAGGGAAATCTGTGATTAGCTGCTGTTACAGCATGTCTTGCCAGTCGAAATCGTGAAAAGTCACTCTGACCTGGACCTAGTTATTACAGGCAAAATATACACAGGCATATCATTGATAATGTCCTGATGATGAACCTACATCTTTTGTAAGGATCGAAACGCAGTCGACTTGTTGTGCGCCATATACACTTCTTTATTTGATACTTATTTTGTGTAATGGTGTTTCCACTATAATTTGTTTGTCAAAACGTGCCCCATACAAACAATTTACTCTGCCTGTGCCTTTCTGTTTTCATGTTGTACGTACTTCCCACTAAGTTGGATACTAAGTTGGAAACAGGCTTGTTATTTGTTTCTTGGTTTATTTTGTATATATTTAAGCAACTGCATATTAAAAAACCATGTCCGGCTGGACAGCTGTAAAATATAGTACTGATTGGGTCTGTATTTATTGTTTACTCACATTAACACTTGTCTAGGGACCACAGTCTTTAGAAATAATGAATGTGTACTGAACATTGTTTCTTAAATTAGGCCCATTTTAAGGGCAAGACTGGAAGTATTTGGTAGGTGACATCTTCCACAGTTATATATGGTATGTCAAGCATGTACACCACAATGGCCCAGATGATCCATCGGAATCGTTATTTAGGGAATGCAAAATTATATGTTTGAAATTATCGATTTCCTAATAGCTATTCCTACAAAGTAAAAACAGCTATTAGAAAACTGCAATTAGCAAGTTCCATACCATTCGCACTAATGGGTCAGAGTTGCATTTCCTAAATAGTGATTTTCAATTGGGAAATCGCTATTTTGGAAATGCTAAACCAAGAATAGGTATGGGCATAAGGCCCCTTGCAATGCACCCCAAAACTAGTGGTGGACATGTAGCGCACCCATATGCCCCAGGGACATGTGTAGGCTCTATTGCACTTAAAAAAGCATCTTGGGGTGCTTTCTAGATTTATCCTAGGCAGTGCGCATGCGCTGCCTGCAAAACATGCTGTATCTTCCCTGTGGACTGTTGGCACGCACATCATTGCCATTCATTATTTGCTGTGTCATTCAGAAATGCTGCCTTTTTAATGGAGCAGTCATTGTAATTGTCCCTCCTTTTGGTGCTTGGTTCCCTCCCAGGCATTTTTACTAGGTGATTCTTTTTTTGTTGGCCATAGCAACATGTTCACGCTTCCTCCTGGCGCAACGTACAATAGCCCCTCCTCCCGCCTGTGCATTGAAGCCTCAGGATTCCTTTTGGTTGTCTATCTGTTCATTCTGGCTCGTGTTCAGCTGTTGGTTGTATTCCAGTGCCCACCCCTCGAGAACCCCCATCAGAGCGCCCCCACTGGCAATGACATGGCTGGTAATCGGACTCCAAATGGTGCTGTTTCCCTTGCATTCAAAATGGTATAAGCCTTTCATCATGTTGCATCTGACACTGTTTGTGAGGCACGAGGTGGTGCTCTGTTAGCTGTTTATACGTTGGCTTGAGTGTATTGCACTCTAGCCCATCGCCCGCTCAGCTCTCTGAGTGAGGCCTTACCTAATTTCCCAAGTGCTGCAATGAAGGTGGTGAGTATATATTTTGCTGTTCCAGTCTCCAGATTGAAAGAGATCACTTGAGTTTAGAGCTTATAGTGCTCCCGGTTCATTGGGAATAGAATGTATCAGGATATCGGAGCATGTAGCGTCTCCTTAGACAAGTAACATCTTTAGTTGGAAAGGGAGACCAAGACTGCTTCACTTCAGCTACTTCAATTTTATTTGCTTGTCCAATTAACCCCTTCCATGCTGCCGTTGGCCATAGGCCGACAGCAGCACTACCTCGCTGGTGCTGCCGTTGGCAAATGGCCGAGGCGGCCCGCCCGTTTTTTAAAACGGCCGCGCTGCCGCGAAATCGCGGGACCAGCCAACGGGTTAAAGACAAAGGGACAGCAGTGTGGCAGCCTTGTCCTTGTCTGAGATATTTGGTGTGGTTACAGGGAACACCTGCCCATTACTTACTATTTGTTGACTTGTTTTATTTATATTAATGTAATTAGCTGTTGGCTGTTTCGGGTGAGTTCAAGAAGGAGAGCTCAGTGAGGCACCCGCAGGTAAAGAATGACGTTTGTGCACATTGTTTATAGTTACACAGAGAAAAGCTCTTTGAACCACCACTGGCCATGTCTGCATTTCTAAGTAGGTTGTGCTTGCAGAGTTAAACTAAAGCTGCGTGTCTGCACTTGAGTACGCATGCTGCTTAGGTTGTGGGTTCCAGTGAGCGACTCCACTGCCTTCTCCATCAAAGACCCACCATGTATGTTTTTCAAAACAAACCGCGAATTATCTGAATTCCTTCATAGGCTGATAGCGAAAATACATAAACATGATTTTTAGCGAGCATACTCAAGAGCTGTTAAAGCAACTAATGAGTTCTTTTTTTATTATTGTGTAATAAGCATTTGGACTGTAATGTCCGAGATTGTAGGCATCCCCAATACTTGCAAATCATGTGCGGATTGTCATGTATACTGACAGGTGAAGAGATGAATTGCCACTAAACAGTTGAAGGCACTCTAATAGCATGTAAAAAACAAAAAGTAATATTCTTTGTCAACAATTTATACTGGGTTACTTTTAGGTCTTGGCTGACTGTAAAACTAGAGGTTTATCAGATGTATTTGAACTGTATTTTCGGATAACTGACTCCAATTTAGGTCTCGTTTTTCTGCACTGTCTTCATTGAGCACTCAGGGCTGCCAAGTTTTCAGTGTATTTGTCTGTGCCATTAACATGTTTGCATTGCACTTATGTGTGACATGCCATATCTTAAATGTGTCTCCTCGAGTGTCACTTTCTCATGAATATAAATGTGTCTATTATTTATCAATAATGACCTAATTGCTTAACCCCTCCCATGCTGGTGACGAACCCCAGCCGTCACGCCCTGTGGTGGGCGTGTGCTGATGACGGCTGGGGTTCGTCAAGGCCCCGCCCTGTTCTTTTGTTTACCGCACAGCGGTAAAATCGCGGCAGCAGCGAAAGGGTTAAGTATTGAACACTTTTGCAGGGCAAATATTTAAGTTCAAATCAAATTTCTCACTTATGCTCTGTTTTCCACCACTCGGGCGAGATCTGTGCACCACCCCATTGACCAAGCCAATAGGTTTCCCATTGGTGAGATGAATTGCCATTGCCAATGCTTGTTTCAAATTGCGCATGGTTACCATCGACTTTGAGTTGATTGTAATTGCTTTTTCTAAATGCTTATTTTGCATTTAGGAAATGCTTTGAACATCTGGTAAAAAATCGCAAATAGGAAATCCCTATTTGTGATTTCCTACTTAGGGTAGAAATCGCATTTTGCAATTCTCTAAAGACCTTTGTACATAGGAAAAGGCTGTTTTTTCATTTTTTAGCAGGCCAAAATTGCGATTCTGCCAGTTACGAAAGGCAAAAGGCCTTTGTACTTTGGCCCAATATTCCTTAACTGATAGAAGATCTGTTTATTAAATATACCACCGAAAAGCTGTGGGAGTTTGTGTCAGTAGTGGTTATATTGAGAAGAAGACATACGTGCACCATGTACTGTGGCTTATGAGCTAACAATGAGTCAATATTTAGAAAGGTGCTAACGTGGCAGATGAAAAATCAACTCAGTATCTGAATATTCTTTTTTGCTAGATAAGGTTGCATCTCTTGCGAATCTCTTTGTAGAATTGTAAACCAGAAAAAGAAAGTCACGGATAGGAGACCCAATTTTTGCATGGATTCTTCAAAATATAGACTTTGCATAAGTTTTATAATGCTCTCATTCACATTTCTTGTGCACAACCCAAGTGTGGTACCTGCTACATTGTCAAATATGTGGAAAGGGATACGGACCTTTAGGCAAGTTTAATAAGCATTCCTTAAGAATACATTTCTAGTTAGCAGGGCTGGAGGATGTTAAGATGGTGGACACCTAGTGAGAGTAAGGAGACTGAATATTGGCTATCATTCTGATAGTTAAGGCAGTGGATGATATCTCCTGGATGCAAAGGAAACTTCCAGGAGCTGATTCGTAATATTACTCCAGTGCCCTTTCCTGAGTGTCTCCTATGCCAGGAGTCACAGTGGAGTGGTTTTAGATTTTTATATTACTGAAAGAGACATCCCAACTAAAATTATGAAACAAAAAGAAGAAGGTTCATACGGAAATACTTTCTTTCTCACTCACTTCCTTAAATAAAATAGAGCATTGCAATATACGTTTACATCATTTTTTTTTAGGACTAGCATTCCCTTTGGATCCAGGTATCTCCTATGTGCTTTTGGCAGAAAGATTGATAGACAAACATTGAAACACCAATAGTTGAAAATATGCAGATGCATTTTTGCAGAAAGTAAGGTGTATGTCGGCAGTACCATAGCATATCGCATGTGCTCTATGTTAAACCAGAAGAGCTTGACCAATGCCACAATTTCATTATTTTTTTTTTGCCTAAGACAAATTTGATTCATCTAAATGGAACTCAATAGTTTATTTATGGTTATCGTGCATGGATTGAATTCTCAGGAGCTATTTGGACATCCCTGGAACAATGGGTTGGAAAAGCAGTGAGTGATATGGCTGCATCTGCTACTTCATGACTACGATGTACAACAAATTCATTTATGACAAAAGGATATTCTGCAAGTACTTACCCATCATCGCGCAGATTTACTGTGCATTCCTCAATTTCTCCAAACACCTCAAAGCGATCCCGCAGCTCTGCCCGGCTAATGTCCGGTCTGATCTTAGAGACGTAAATCACGCGGCGTTCTTCCTATTAAAAGGGAAGGCAGTGTACAATGTCAAGAAATGCTTATTATTCTTTCCTGCTGCACAGTGCTGAAACATTGAAAATCTGTCCTGATCAATAATAAAGCTTCTTTCCAGGAGTCAATTACAGCCTAGATGAGTAGAGTTTTGGGATGACATGGTTGTGGTCATTAATGGTTCTTCCATGCCTCTCCAACAGAATATCGCCACTAAAACAATATGGAAAACCCCAAGTAGCATTTGAGAGAAAGAACCAACATTTTTTTTCTCCCACCGCGCTTGTTTTCGTGACAGTTCCAATGTGTCTCTGAAAATGTTCTGGGATTGACATTTCCCTCCCCATGTTTCGCTGAGTTGAATAAAGCGCAGCATCACGTCTCTGGAGCCTACAACCTGATGATCTCATTACAGGTTTCCGCTCCATCTGGTGTACTGTGGCAAATAATAAGGGCATCCGAGAGACAGTCTTGCAGTCTATGTTCATCTTGTTATTAATAAAAAAGGATTTACAAAAGAACTCACAAGTAAAGAATAACTTCGGTTTGATAGTTCTACTAAAGTAGTGTTTGTTCCATCAGACGCTCACTCTTTGATCATTCTTCTAGTTCCACCTCGTATGCATCATTCATAGCATCTCATTACCGGTGGCACGTGCATGCCAGCGTCCTTATAGTCCTGATGTTTCACCATTCCCTCCCCTCTTATTTGCTGTTCTCACCAGTGAGCTCCAGGTATAAACCATGACATGGAATGAGGCAATTATTTTAAGGTGTGAGGGAAAAGAGCAAAAAGGAAAGTTGTTTTTTCTTCCGTTTCCATTGGCTGCGGATAACACACTACACATTGTTTGGGGATGGGTGACTTGACGTCAGAGCCTTCTTTCATGGTTAAACAGACTGCTTGAAACAGGCGTCACTCTTTATCAGCTTAATTTGTTTTTTAAATCACTGACGTTTGTTGAAGTCTCACAGCAACTATTATGAGGTCATCACCCTGGCAAATGGCTGATGAATTTTCCAAGGCTAATGAACTTTCCAAAACACAATGTGCTTAAAGACTTATTAGCCGTTTTAAGGCCACGTGTATGTCTAGTCTGTGAACACTCTCTGCCATAGTATGCATGTTTCCTAGAATGTTTGCTCTCTCCTTCTCATGCTAGGCTGGTTTATTTTATGTAAGTAGGAGCAGGGACTGATTCAGGGACCTTTCTGCCAAAATATGTTGAAAACATTGCTATAGTGCAAACCGCAAACAGGAGATGAATGAGCAAACTATCAATTTGCACTGTGTGAATGGTAGAAGCGGGGGGGGGGGGTAGAGTGGGAGTCATCCAGGGTACTGCGCCTCAGCTCTGAATGATTCTGCCTCAGTGTTAGTAGTCTGACGGTGGAAGAATGCACAAAGTGCGGACGGACAGATCGAAGGTTACATGGCGATTCCAACATACCATGGCACCGTTGCAAATGCCTTGTGTACGACCACTCTTTAACCCGAGATAACCAGATAACCACACACTGTTTTGCAGGAAATTCCTTTTCTGCGGAGCGAGTTTTGGTATTTCCCAAAAACACTATCAATTGATGTGCAAATTTTACACAAAACAAGCAGGCCTAATTTTATGGGTGAGTGATCCAATGAGTGATTGAGCATTAAGGGAGTGTAAGTGTAAGCGTGAGTGAGTGTAAGATTATGGATGTGTGAATCAGAACATAACTAAAATAGATACATGTATAATTAATGGGGCCACGGTGTACTCTGTCGACTACAGGTCACAATGATAGAAAACCTATTTTTCTATAGATGTAGGAGTCAGTGAGTGAGTGGGTATGCAAGTCTAAGAGACAGCATTTACTGAGCCAGCCTGCTCGATCATTTATAGGTGTGCATTTTACCCAGTGCCCCTATTCAGTTTTAAGTTGTGATGGCCTGACTTAGATCTTGGCTGACGGGTTGCTCCATCAAAATGGTGACGAATACCCTGCCTTCTAAATATAAATCCTAATATATCCAATGGGATTTATATTTCGGAGGACGGGATATCTGTTGCCATTGTGAGGTACTAACCCATGCGCCAAGATCTAAATCAGGCACTGAGTGACTGAATGAAGCAGTTAGTAAGAGGGTGGAATTTATGTATAGCCAGGGCTTTAAGTGGGCCGGGTCTCAGGTGGTCTGAGCACTGGCAGTTTTTTATAGGGGGCCTCGAAACGGGTCTCTATCGGGCTCTGTTTTGAGCCCTGGCGCAGGCGGTCTTTTTTTTTCCGGACTGCAGTGACAGCTATTTGCTGTCACTGCAGTCGGGGAAAATAGTGCCAGTGCGTTAGAGACCCATTTCGAGATAGCAGGCACATCGATCTGCGCTGCCCACACTGCTCACTTCTCACTAGTGGAGAAGTTACGGCATGACGTCATGCCAGGTGAGCGTTGTGGGGGAAGGAAAATCCTTTAAAGAGTCATTTTCTTTCTGGATTTCCCTTCTCCTTCTGAATCCGCAACATTGTGGTAGGGTCACCAGGGCTTTAATTGGAAGCTTTTTTAATATTATATGTAACAAGCCAAGTTGCAGCTTATTTATCTTATGCTACTAATTACCATTGACAAAACCAATAGTCCTTACTTGTTGTAGGTATGATGCTACTTGTTGTCTCACATATCTGGATGCAATGACAGAAACAGCAACATACAAATCGTGCGGCACACTATGCTAAACACAGATTTTTAGCGTACGTTTGTTGAAGCCACGCCCCTAACTACACTGACCACGCCCCTTTGAGAGACCCCACAGTTTTTTCATCCCACTTAAAGCCCTGTGTATAGCACTTACCTTCCCTTCTATAATTTAAATAGTTAATTAAATGTACCGAGCTGTTTTTCTGCTGCTAAAATGTCTAAAAGAAAAAAATATATATAAGGTGCCTGGAATTTGGCAGGGTCTGTTGTTTACAAAGACCATTAATATTATAAAGTCATGCATAATCGGGTCCACGGAAACGATAATATGAACTTTAATTCTTGAATACTTAATTTCAGTGACTGATACTGATCTGAGGTCGGTTTGCTGTTGCCGCTCGGCACAAGTCTAACTGAAACTAAAACAAGCTGCAAACTGCCTGTCGACGTCGAGCGCGTGAAGTGTTTCCTCAGCATCGCCACCCTGTCTGGAAACAGCCTCGTGATTAAAACAACGGGGGATGCTGAACACCTGCTCCACAGACCTCAGGGAATAGTGAAAAGGAAACGCGGCACTGCCGCGAGAGCCGCGGGGGGAACCATCTCTCTGCCTAGCAAACACACGGGAGAATAAAGAGCAACCCGGAAGGGCTCCTCAGCCTAAAAATAAGAAGGAATTCCATATCTGAAATGACACGCGGCGATTTAAATGAATGCAAAACAAGAAAGATAGCACGGAGGCTGCTCCTCTACGACTCCACTAAAAGCTTTAACGAATGCAGTGCATCTCGTCTGCCTTTTTGTTGTATAGGAGATGTTAGTAAATATATTTTATACAGAAAATGCGGGATGTTTCTGCTATGGAGAGATACAAGCGTGCGGTAACTAGCACACCCCTCAGTCTGCTTTAATGAGCTAAATGCCTCAAACTTTTTTTTTTTTTATTTCTGTAATTTTTTTATTGAAAAAAAGGATATATTTACATGGAGCACAAAACGTTGCACAAAAATAAACTGGGGCACGGTCTGGAAAAAAGACCTGAAATGAACTCTGAGAGTATCAATAACCTAAAATAATGAATTAAGCCTAAAGAGATAGCAATGGAAATAAAGGGTGGACAGCTGTAATGGGATATAGCCGGCTTTAGCGCTGATGGCGCCCGGTGGAACATGTTTGTTGGCGCTCCCTACCACCACGGATTCCCTCATTACCACCCTTTAACAGTGCCCCTCAAGTCTCCTTACCCACTCTCTCTCAGATGCATTTAGTTCATTTTATAGCACCACTCATACCAGTGTAGGGTGTCAAAGCACTTTACATCACACAAATATTATACGGAGTCATTCAATCATATGTGTGTAAATCACTGTATAATACCAATATATAGGACAGAGTACTACAAGGTGTAGAGTCACAGGTCATCCATACTGGCAGGCAGTATCGTTTAAGAGTGATTGGTCTGGAGATGCACAAAGGTAGAATTTACAATGTAACACCAGAGTTGGGGGTTCTCTTTAATAATAAGAATTGCTTTCTACCCAAATGAACCAATTTTGCAATATTAGGATAATGTAAGACTGGGGAAAAAATCATAACGCTCTAACCTATGCCTTGCAGTTTTCAGGCAGCTCTTTGAGAACAGTTAATTGCTTACTGTCCTACATTAGGATTTTAACTCATAAACTGCAACTCACAGTAGGACCTCTCTGACTGAAGCAGTAACTTATAGGTCTATTTTTATTATATGCACTTTGTGATCTACATGGTACACGTTCTTTGCAGCAGGTATATTAACCCTCTGTGATAATTTACGGTGAGTCAAAACTTCCTCTTGACAAAACTCAGATTTCTCTCTCTCCAGGAAGAACATTAATCATCAGTTATCTTCATATTTTTATTGTTGCCTGAAAATTGTTGGAGGCAAGAAACGTGCACCGTGTGCTTTTAAAACCATAATATATGGCGCCCCACCCAGAGTCAGCATCCTGTGCGGTGGCACCAGTCGCACCGCCCTACAGCCGGCCCTGTGAAGGAACAACCCAGGTGCTGTAGTGATAACCCAGACCCAGTGCTAAATTTGAAAAAGGTAAGTGCCAGGTCCCTTGTCAGGAGGCCACTGCTGTTTGCACCACCAATTGCCCATATCTATGCTGCCAATGGCAGTACGAACACAACTACTAACCATCACATACTACTGATGTGACAATTTGAACTATTCCAGGCAACACAAAACTTTAAGAATGAGATGGATGGCTGCTATTATTATGCATATTGAATTAATAAACTCACTGTTAGGTCAACTAAAAAATAGACAAAACAGCTACACCATGTGGTAGACTGTCTTAAATGCCTTTGTGAGAATTAAGTGCTGGTGCCGAGCACATGGAAAGACCCGCTTAAATTAAGCGCTGCTCAGACCTGGAGGGAGATAGCGAGACCTCATGGTAGTTGGAAAGGCTGGGTATGCGTGAAGTGCATGGAAAAAGTATCCAAATTGACAGATTATCTAAATCCAGGCAAACCAGGCTACACTGTTCATCCATTTCAGTTAAATGTCGATAATAACCATTAGCCTCTGGACATGGTGGAAATCTGGGCTTCCTATGTGTCAGATGACTGTGAACAGGATCACACAGCATGTCTCCAGGAATTGAAACAGCCAAGGAATAACGAGGGAGAGTAGTTGCAAGCCAGGAGAAATATACACCTGAATATACCCCTTAACCTATCCCCAAACCTCATGAGAATCACTGGAAAAACCAAGTCAATTCTGACAACCCAACTGTGACCTGAAAGCAATATCCTCTGGTCAGTCTCACTCCAGCTCCCTCATTATCTGTCTATTGTCTATACACAACAGTGGGCAGTGTACACAGCATGCATCTCCTGTTGATTGTGAGACATGCCTGTTTTTTGCTGAAGCCTCAGTCCCTACTGCACTGCTGTATTGGGCCAGTCAGCACACATAAAGCACATTCAGACACATGTAATTCAGATAAAAGTGTAGGCACAGCATATAGTACATGCCAAAAGACACACCCTCTCAAATACATAAGATAAACACAAGCACACATACATAATTTCTTTACTGCTGTAATTTTTAAAGCTCTGCCCAAAGATAGTGGCTGTTGTACAGCTGGATGGAGAAATAATAAAATATAAAAGAGAAAGACATGTAAAATGCAAATAGCGGTAAAACACTCAAATCCACAGATCACTGTCAAGTTACACCAATCAGTCAATCTTCCTCCACCACACAAGTAAACGTTTTTTTGTGTTATTTTTAAGGACTGCATCACTACTTGACGGTATTGTGTGATTCTGGGCTATTCACTTCACTTCCCTGGATCTTAGTTACCATGGGCCAGATGTATCAAAAAAGCACCTTGCAATTCTCAGATAACAATTTTTACAGAATCACTATTTGATAATCGCAAAATGCTATGTATGTAGGAAGTACCAAAGATTTTCCTTAATTGTACCTAACAGTATGCATTTAGGAAAAGCTTCTTTCATGTGCATTACGGATTTGCAAAATGTGATGACCTAAATTGCAAATACAAAGCGTTTCATACACAAGGAAAGGCAATTCTGTATCTCCAAACTGTTTTAAATTTAGCGATTCGCACTTTTGGCAAATGCACAATAATTTCATACATCTGGTCCCATATCATTTAAAGTATGAGCTTTTAACCTTTTCCATGCTCATGACTGAGCTGAGCTGAGCTCGTCATGAGGCATGGTGCTCCGGTGCTCATGACGAGCTCAGCCCGTCATGAGCCGTGGAACGCTCAGGTGCGGGGAGAATTCCCCTGCTGTGCTGAGCGTTCCACGGGAGCCGGTGCACCTGCGACGAGCTCAGCTCGTCATGAGCACAGGAGCACCGTGCCTCATGATGAGAAGAGCTCGTCATGAGCATGTGGGTGCTGTGCGCGCCCCCCTCCCCCAGCACAGCGGGGGAACTACCCCCGCAGCGAAGGGGTTAAAAATAGAATATCACACGTATGAGATACTATTTATTTATTGACATGTATTAACCCCTTTCATGCGTCGGACGGCCCCCGGCCATCCGACGTCATAGTGGGCGTGTGCGGAGGACAGCCGGAGGCCTTCTGAAACCTGCCCAATCATTATTTCCCCAGCACCGCAGGAGAATTTGCCTTTGCTGCAGACGTGAGAGGTGTCTGACTCCAGTAGCAGATTCAAAAAGTGCACAAGGTGCCTATGCCCATGGGAAAGCAAGTCAAAATGGGAATGATTTGGCAGAGCAATCCTTCAGGGCAATACTGAGATATGATGGCAGAACAGTGCTTGTTCTTTGTGCTGGGAAAGGTGGATCTGCTGCCGTTCTGTACTGAGGTGCATCCACACAGCAGGGAGCAGTCTTAGGCAGAACAAGCTGGATTTGTTATGGGTCAGCACTAGCAGTGAGCAGTGTCGACAGTGCAATGGCAGTACTGGACACCGGCCTAAGGAAGACTATTTTGGGCTTTGGCACTCATTCTATTATGTATTGTATCTACAATAACCACCGGATGCAAAAAAAACTACTTATTCTCCTTAGGTGGCTGTGCTGGAGGCGTCTCCATTCCTATCAGCATCTTCTTTTACTTCTTTATGTTTATAAAAAACAAAAAATTGACTTTATTTCAAACATAAAAAAGTGAACAAATCTCCTCAGTAGAACTGCAGAGCAAGATAGGAAAGATTTAAACTGGTTATTATGAAAAAGCCAAGGCATGGGAATTAATTGTGTGCATTACAAAGAAGCAGCACAGGTTTCCAGGCCCTAGATCTCTTTCTAGCCAGATCACCTGCAAAGTCTAGTCCTCTTGAGTCAGCTAAACCCTCTTGGATTTTGGAGTCTGTCTTTTTTTTGTGTTCCTGAAGCAAGGGAACAGGAGGGCAACCACTTGACCCTTGGGGAGCGGCTACAACCCCTAGGTGCCAGAAGGATTCAGAGGTCCTTGGGTCTTTGTGTGAGTCTTCTTCCGAAACAGACAGGAGCCAGAAGTCTTCTTCTAACAGGGCCTTCCTCTTCAGACTAAGGGGCTCATTAGGATCGCGGACGGACTTGAGTCCGTCCGCGACCATCGAGGAGGAGGGAACCTCCGCATGGCCTGCGGAGTTCCCTCCTGTCCAATTAGGATGTGACCGCCACCCTGGCGGTCACATCCTCTATTTTTAACAATGCGGCAGGTGGGGCTTCAAGCTGCACCCAGCCGCAATGTTAAAAATGCATACATTGCATTTGTATGCAGAGAGCGGCAGGCACTGCGCTGTGCCTGCCGATTACTGACTACAAATGCAGGAGGGTACCATAGGTACCCCCCATGTGCTCCCCCCACCCCCCTTCACCCAGGGGGCCCGCAACGGGCCCCCGCAGTGAAGCTCCGTATGCTTTTTCACGGCTGAGAAACCTGCCGTGAAAAAGCATTTCTTTTTGGGCATCCTAATATGGCTGGCGGTGTCTGAGAGACACCGCCACCATATTAGGGCTTTTCCGCCACAGTTGTAAGCCAACTGCGGCGGAAAAGCTGCGGACAGAAACCAGGACCCACCAGCCATCCTAATGTGGCGGTGGGTCTTTGGTGGGTCCGCAGCAGTTTTTCCGCATCCTCCGGGCTGGCGGTGGCTTCCGCCGGCCCGGAGGATGCGGAAAAACCACAATCCTAATCTGCCCCAAGGTCTTTCTATGTGCAGGAAAGTTCAGAGGAGGTGGTGGTGGAGGTGCAAGATATATCTTACGCACAGCCACTAAGTGGTGGAATTCTACCACCCAAACCTCACCATTTTCTCACAGTGTCCCTAACTGTGTAGGAAGGTCCTAGGAATGGACAAAACATGCCCTCCTTTGCGTATCAACGTCAAAAGAGGTAGTGCTAAGGAACCCTTTTGTTCTGCCAACTGTTCCTGTCTACTACCAGATGGCTAATCCTTACTAAGCAGTCAGCATTTAACACTGCTCAGGAGGTTTGATGAGCGGCAAAACCGGTTTTAACCCAATTCTAGTCAGATAGCCTACAGTAAAATTTAGCAAAGTTACCTTTCTGCTGAAGTTATCAAAAATCAACATTAATCTGAGTTTAAAAACCAAGCAGAAAATAACTTTGAAGGCTTTTCTAAGTGAAGGTCAATAATGAAGATTTTAACCCAGTTAGGCCTGAAAGGTCTAGTCTAATGAAATGAAATTTACTTTAGCTTTTTTTGCACTGTGAGGGCAAACTAACCTCATTATGGATTGTGCTCCATTGTTATATATTAGCACCCTGCCCGTGGACCTACAAGGCATACCTTCGGGGTGACTTAGAAATATATAAAAATAGACTTTTCCTACATTGCGAAAGTATTTTCCCTGCTGTGTGTCAGAGCAATGCGTTAAACTGCAGCCTATCTAGAGCACAGTAGTGCTCCTGGCAGAAACAAATTGTTGTTATTTGTTGGACTTGGCCCTTTTTGCAGGGTCATCCCTGAACTTCTTGCCTTCCTCCTGTATTTTGTCTTACCTATTTTTGTTGGGTTTATGACTCTGGGCACTTTACCACTGCTGATCAGTGCTAAAGTGCATATGCTCTCCCTATGGTAAATGGATGTATGGATTAGTGACTCCATGATTGGCTGGTTTGGTTTACTTGTCAGACCCTAGTACAGTGCATAGTGTGTGCCCAGGGCTTGTAACTGAAATGCTGCTGGTGGGCTTGGAGCACTAGTTATGCACACACAGAAGCAGTCTGTAAAAGTGTGTCTCAAGTCTGCCATTGCAGAGCCTGTGCGCAGTCTGGTACTGCCATGCTGACTGGGCAAGTGCACCCACTTGCCAGTCCCTAAACCTTCCCTTTTCTTCATATCAGACACCCCTATGGTAGGCCCAATGGCAGGTTGCATTGTAAGTATAAGGTAGGACAAGCCCTGGTGTGTGTGGCATGTCCTAATAGTGAATTACAGCCATTTCTTTCACTATTGCAAGGCTACCTGTCCCCTATAGGCCAGAATGGGCAGTTTGATTATTACATCTTATAATCCTAACTGACTCAGGGAACCAGGTTGGAATTCGAGTTTAGTATGCCTGTACTCAGAATGATAAAATACATCTTTTAGTGAAGTTGGTTTTAACATTCTGTGTTTGAAAATACCACTTTTAGAAAGTAGGTATTTTCTTGTATAACTATCCAAGCCTGCCTCTGCTAGGTTGTTTATTCCTTGTCTGGAGTTTGAGTGATAGGGGCTGGGGAATTCCAGGAGACAGGGTGAGTCAGCACAGTGCTGAATAGAGAGATCTGCATCTAGATGGGTGGGAGGAGTTGCACCTGGGACCTGTGCCTTTCCTCCACAATGCTAGCTGCACCTCCTGTGGTGCGTCTGATGTCTCTGCCCTGCACTGTGAAAGGAAAGAAGGAGTCATGTAAACAAAGTGCTCCAGGACTGACCAGAACTGGTTTGGACTTGGCAACTGCCTCTCTGCCTTCAGAGAACAAAGAGAAACTGTGTATAAAAGAGGGGACCCAGACCCCAGAGAATTAGATCACTTTTGGGAAAACAAGAAGAAACCTTTGCTGAGGAGAAGAACCAGAGAGAATGAGGAGAGACTATCCCTAAGCTGAAGTGCTACTTGGGGGATTGGCCTGCAGTTGTTGCCTGACTGCCAAAGAAAGGAGAGAGGAACTTTATGTGTATTCTCTGCAACCTGTGAAGGATCTCCAAGAACTTGAGAAAGAGCTTGCCTCCTGTTGAATTCTCAGGGACAACAGACTTCAACCACTAGCTCCCCAAGAGTTCTTTCGAAGTGCCTGCAGTTGTACTGGACTTTCTGAGGAACTGTGTGTCGCAAGGAGCTGGAAGCACGACTCGCAAGGAAGAATCGTGTCACCGCCGCAGCCGCTGCCGCTGCCGTCGAATCACTGAACAAGGGTGTCACTGCTGTAGCTGTCGTATCATATCGCATTGCAGAAGCGCCTTGCATCACCGGAGAAGAGTGTCGCCACCGCAGCCACTGCTGTCACATCACTAAACAAGGATGTCACCGCTTTAGCTGTCGCATCGCATCACAGACACATCTTGCATCACCAGAGAAGAGTGCCGCAGCCGCTTTCGGCGCATCACTGAACAAGGGTGTCGCCGCTGCAGTTGTTGCATCACCTCAGCGTCCCGCATCACCAGAGAAGCGTATCGCAGGGCCTGTCGCAGCTCAGAAGAATTGTTGAGTCGCTGCACGGGTGTCGGGCATGCATGCATCGTGTCGCATCAAGGAAAAGATGCCATCTTTGTTTTCATCGCATCACGGCGCTGCGAGCCACATCGCCAAGGAAGCGCAGTAGGAAAACAACTCATCACCGTTCCTGCGTGTAAGGAACCAACGCATCACCTTTCTTGCAACACTTTTGCTGTATAGCTTTACGCATCCAAAGGTACATTGAACTCAAAGTGTCACATTTACCAGCTTAAGAGAACTAAGCTATTTCTACCATTTTTAAAGTACAGTATTGTGGATTTTTGTTGTTTGTGGTCTTGTGTTAAGTCTATAAAGAAATACTTATTTTTATATTACAACTTGTGTGGTGTCCATCTGTAGTGTTGTCACTGGGTTTATGTATGTGTTCACAAATGCTTTACACACTGCCTCTGAGATAAGTCTGTCTGCTCGGGCCAAGCTACCAAAGGGGTGAGCAGGGGTTATTTTAGGAGTGTACCCCCTTACTCTGACTAGCCGCAAGGGTGCCTATTTGGTCAAAGGTACCTACCGCTGCCAATTAGAGACCCCCAAATCTAACATCATACATGTGTGTTGTGTAAATACAGACTGGATCCCACATATACATTGCAACACTTCATACCATAGGTGCACTTAAGGCACCATTTACAAGGTATGTGAAGGGAAGTTAAATATGCCAAATAAGGAGTTCTAAACATACAGAACATCTTTTAAAGGGAAAGCAAAGACACTTTACTACTATTTAGCAGTTCTAAAGCAAGAAAATCTTTATTAAACAAAGGGGGGAACCACAATACAAATAGGATAATTCCTCACAACTTCCCAATTACATATCCAAGTGTTTCGGGATATGGCAGCTACCTTCTTCAGGAGACTATAATTTCTTGAAAAAATATAGAGTATCACTTTATCAAGAATCAAATCTAGCATATTACATCTCCCAAACAATATGAATTTTAAGGAATTTATCAACATATACCATGAGCACTGATTACTCAAACCCCACATCTGTTTGCATCAGTGTATGCTGCCCATTAAGTTAATTTAAAAACATGACTGTGTGCACAGATGTGCATAGAAATGTAAGATTCTCTATCAATTGATGCAAAGAGAGGTTAAAGTACTTACTATGGCTTTCTGTCTTTGCCTCTCCCTTTGTTTGGCCCGTTCTGATTCACGTTGTTCATACTCTTTGCGGTACTCTTCCCTCTTTAGCCTTTCATGCTGATATTCCTCATAGCTGTCATATCTATACAAAACAATAAATGGCTTTATTAAATGTCTGGTAATATTGATGTTGCTTACATTTCACCTGAAACAAACAGCAAGGTTATGGAAGAGATGTCGGAATCAATGTCAGTACCTGGAAGATGTTGAGACCACATACAATAGGAACACTCAATCCCAAAATGCCAGACATGGTCCCCTCCAGACAGGAACACAAGCAACCCCAGACCTGTCAGTCCACGGCACAAAGCAATTCAATCATTCCTTTCATCATCTCATTCTTTGTTGTGGTAGATGCCCTAGTGAGATGAGTTTGCCCAGACGTGGATTCCATTGCTCACTGTGCAACAGGACTCAAGGTATACCTCACTGACAAGACCTAAATAAATAAAAACCTATCTGGGATAGCGTTTGTTTCCATCTGGACAGGACTGCTCCCAGCAGTTCAGGTTCGATAGTACCTATTGGAGGATGACCAAGACTAAATCTCGTAAAGTAGGATCAGGTCTAGAATGCATAGTTAAAAAAACACAATGTCTAGAATGTGACACTGAGCAATGGCTGGGAGGCTGGGATTAATTTAAGCATTCCTCCATCACCTTGTTCTTTGTTGCATAAACATTTCATCAACATCTGACCTCATGCCATCTAAGAGTTGCGTACAGAATCTGGCAACCTGGCATTCTAAATTTCCAAGCTCTAACACGTCCAGACAATTTCAAACACAAGGAGATGATGGATGGAGTGCTGAAACTTTTCAGACACTCACCCCCTTCACAGATCTGGGGTGAATCCATCATTGTTCTTTAGCTCACTTTACCACCCCAGTTCAGACACAGATATTTGCAAATCAGTCCTGACCCTGTGCCTCATGGGAACAGTCCAGCTCGAACTGCCAAGCCATGTCTTTCCTGGACCGGAAATAAGCATCCTCAGACTGGTTTCGGGCTAACAGCCATCATCAGCCAGGCTAGCTTGAATCCAGTAGCAAAGAAAGCAAGGGACCCACTGGCCATACCCTGCCAACTTATGGCGAACAAAGACAATTTACTATTTGATATTCAAGCAGATCAAGCAGGAGGGCATTTACCCCAAACTCAGAATCATGTGACTATGGAACATTTCAGTTGCATTCTAAAGAAAACAGTTAAACCAACTACTCTTCTGAGAGCAGACCTTTTCTTTCTTTTCCTCCTAATAAATGCTAATGGACTGCGAATCTTGGAGACGGCATACACAGTGTCCTGTTCTATTTAAATCAACTATTGCACTGGAGATTTCACACCAGCACCCTTACCCAATTGTATGCACCAATCCTTTTTATTGGAAAAGAAAAGTGCATTGAAGAGGCCGCTAGGCAACATGATTTACGCTACACAAAAGACATAATGTCAATAAATACATCAAAGGTGCCATATGTGTCTAATGGCATTGTGAGATCTAAGAGCAAATATTTGGCTGTGAGTCAATTTGTAAACATTTGAGATAAGTATTGTATGTACTGTAGGTTGAGTGAAATGAGAAGGTTGACTTTGGCTCTATGTAGTCTGTGTGGAAGTGGTATAAGAAAATACTCAGAAAGGAGCTATATAGAACTAAATATCATTGGGCAGCACAACCTCTATTGGTTTCTGTAAATTAAAAGAAACCTTTTTGCAGGGAATGTTTGAAAGAAAAGAATAAAGGTGCCAAAGAATAGGAAGAGCAAATCACAATTCACTGCAGTGCCAAGCTGAAAACATAAGAAAGGTCGAAGTTAACAAATCAATGTCTAAATGGTATGGTAAATATTTTAATTGGAGGCTTAGAAAGTTAGGAGTGCTACTTCTTGATATTGGTGCCAATAACCGACCAGTAAAAGAGGGATAAAGAAAACAAATAAAAAAAGTTATAACAATAATCTTGGCACATCAACACTTGATTCACCAGCAAACCTCGAAGTGGTATTCTGACACACAGGACACATGATTAACATCACATGCTTGCTAATTTTGCAAATGTTTAATAATAAAAATGAATTTGTGAGGATTTTAACCCGACTGCCATATGAAGATGATTAGCTTCTTTACAATATCTGAATTTTGTGTGAAATAAGATGAAAAACATACGTATATAGCACTCATGTACATTATCCCGGATGCCTCAGGATGCTAATTTGTGACAAACAGCCTGGCAGGAAAAATGTACTTCCAAAACACTTTTAAGCTGGAGAGACTGGTTGCATTTTGCAGGGTGTTAGGAAGACTTTTGCAGAATACAATTAATGCTTAGGATGGTCAGAACTAAGTGTCTGAATCACACAGATGTTTCTGTGAGTAGGTGTGATTTACTCCATTCTAGAGCTCCGATGGTTACATCATCAAAGTGGCTGGGCATCTTTCTCTGACTGTGCCTGCCACATTTCCCAAGAGCAGAACCAACCAAGGCTCTTCTAGTAGGAAATCAGGTCAATCCCTCCTCGAGGACTTGTGAGTCATTGGGGACTCACAAGGGCGGCAGTTACAAAATCTGTAGATTTTAGGCAAATTTCCTGTTATTTCAAAATCAGAGGATGAGTCAATGAGAAGTATTTTACAGGGGGGTGGTAGTCATTGCAAATAGGTAATGCTCAGTGAGAATTATTAAGAAGTGGATTACCGAGGTCTTCGACTATAAGGAGATCTGGATCTTGACCTTGAATAGATGGCAGGGCTTCTGCGTACTCCTCTGCGCCTGCAGTGACTTGACTCATTGTAGTAACATGATCTGTAAAAGTATAAAATAAAACATTAGTTTATACCTAGAACTCTATAATTTGAGATGGTAATGACAGCTGTTTTAAAGATCTGTAACTTCCAAAGAAATTGTGTTAAATGGACAAACGCGGTGAGTGTTGTTTGGGCAGGTGTTTTATAATAGGTAGTGGTTTCTAGGCTTTGGGTAAACATGGAAATCCCAGGCAGCCAACAGCTGTACTCTTTAAAATTACACAAAACAGTATGCAGATTGAGCAAAGCTTTCTTGTAAACACAGTGCTAGTAAAAAAATAAAGTATGTGTCCGTTAATTTTTACACTTTAGCAGGCATCCAACGCGGCTGGAAAACATGTTCCACAGTGAAGAATGTATACTTCTTCCTCTTTTCAGTTCCATTCCCCTTTTTGCAACGGGAGAATGACATGAGTTTGAATGGCAAAGCCTCAGTTGGCTTGGCCACTGGAAGCCCTAGATCTGGTGGTCTGTCTACCGATGGACTGCTTGTCACAGTGACCAGACTTCGACATACAGGGAGAAAAAGTCTTGCATGTCTGGGACATTTCTTCTTTGTTATTCTAAAACAAACTACCGTTTTGAGAGATTGTTTTGTGAGAAACAAAAACCTTTTCAGAGAAGGGTCAAAAAAACTTGACACCACACACTTGGCAAATTGCTCTGACTTTAAAGTTATCCCTGCGCATGCACTTGATTTGTTGGAAGTAAGACCCCTGTCAAGAAGAGAGACATCTCATTCATACAGTAGATGGTACTCTGCCAGAAAAGTCTCTAACCTCAGCTGACCAGGTAGGATGGCGGGTCACACACCCAACTTTAAATGACCTACTTCATTGATATTTAACCTGTGGTCAAGGGATCACTGGGGGTCCGCATAGCCTACTCAGTGCTTCCACGACTACTTAGAAAATCAAATGATATAAATAGAATAATAAATTGTATATAAATAAAGATGCAAAATGTACAATTGAAAATTTTAAAAGGTTATGAAAAAGGAATTTGAAATGTGAGGCTAAAAATGTAGTATCCTCAGATTGATTCGTGGGAGTAGTACAAGTGCATCAAACAAAATATTGTATTGATGATGATAGGCCTCACTTGTATTTAAAAAAGCTCCAAACTCCCTGTTAAAATGTAGATCTTTTTATATTTGTTTTTTAATCAAAACTTAATGAATCAATTGTGTACATGTTTGATGAATGCTAGTTTGTGTAGTTTCTGTACATTGTTTTTCGGTTCAAATAATCAGAAATGCTTAGGTTCAGGTCCTCGGCTTCCACTAATGACTCGGTGGGGTCCCCAGATTCCAGTAACGTTTCAGTGGTGGTCACTGGATTCCAGGAATGCTTAAGTGGGGGGTCCACAGAAGTCAAAAGGTTAAGAACCACTTTTTACAAGAAACCACAAACCAGGTTAAACTCAGCAGACAGAGCTAAATTAACATTAACTCAATCTAGATGTTCTGCTTTATTGAACCCCCCCATAATTATGTAACTAAATATTAGCAATCATATTGGTTTTCTTTATCGGAACATGTGACTCTCATTAAAAAGAGTTCTCTTAAAAGTATAC
This sequence comes from Lissotriton vulgaris, assembly GCF_964263255.1. Classification (NCBI taxonomy): domain Eukaryota; kingdom Metazoa; phylum Chordata; class Amphibia; order Caudata; family Salamandridae; genus Lissotriton; species Lissotriton vulgaris. Next base: position 82,555,088 of record NC_141690.1, on the reverse strand, counting down.
CTGTTTAAGCAGACCAATTTATGCTGCAATGCTTTATCTTTAGCATAATACATATATAAACTGGGATAAAAGAGCACTTCTATACCAGCAAGTAGACTAGTTGTTGAGTCACCTGTTAATGCCCCTTCCTAATTTATAGAATGATTTTGTCATGGGTCATTAGTAATGGGTCATTAGTAATACTTAACACATTTGTTCCAGGCAGCCTTACTGTTAATTTTCTAGATTTGTACAAGCAGACTGCAAAACAATGGTAAGGAATATTGAATTTATATTTCTCAACCGTGGTTAGAAATTGAAATGAATGAATAACATTTCTTAGGCTTACACTACCTTAAATAAGGTATTTTGGTGTTGGTCTCATTTAGAACTTCAGAAACGTTTTAAAGACTGAATTGAAGCTGATGAACAAACTAAAATATTTAGTTGTGCTGGAAGGGAGTTACAGAAAAAGGGTTGCAGCTAAAAAAGCTCTACCACCCCTTGTTTTTTTTACCAGCAATGGTAAAAGGGCTTGGTCTTGACTATAAAGGGCATGGAGGGAGAATAAGATGAGACCATCTGGTTTAGGCATTCAGGCACTAATGGATAGTAGCATATGTACATCCAGCTTTTATGTTTAATATACTAAAAAACATATGATGTACACTCAGAAAAAGTCTGGCTTTACAAATGTAATAATATACGTGTAGCTGTGCTGAGTGTAATATTCTATTTGCTACAATTGAGTCTGGGGAGAGCCTAAATTGCACAAGAGGTGAAGCCTCCAGTGAGTCATGCTTTCCTTCCCCTTTTACAACAAGCATTTGCAATGCAATAGGTCTCGCATTAGGAAAGTTTGAGCTATTGGTATTGTAAATGACAAATTTATTTATGTGTTGGTTTTGAAAATAGGGAAATTAATAGCTTTGTCATTTACAATGCCAATAGTTTTAACTTTCGCAAATGTGACACCTATATCATTTGCAATGCATATGTGTTGTATTTACGTGACTTAGATGAACTTAAATAAAAGTTATTGTAATTTATAACGGCAATAGCTTAAACTTTTGTAAATAACTTTTGTGAAGATTATGTTCAGTGTATTTTTATTGTGACGAAAATCCAAGAACAGAAGTGAAATATTAACATCTTTTTGTGACATTTGTAATAAAGCTTGGAACATTGAGAGAACATATTTGAACCAGTTGTTGTTGAATGGTTGCACAGATTGATGCTGTGGTGGTGCGGAGTGATTATGTGGTGGCAACGAGTGATACTGTGGCGTTCGATGATGCTGTGGTAGCGCAGTGATGTCCCTGAGTGATGCTGTGGTGGTGCTGAGTGTTGCTGTGGTGATGCAATAGATAGAGGAAGGGCGATAGATAGAGGGAGGGCGATAGATAGAGGGAGGGCGATAGATAGAGGGAGGGCGATCGATAGAGGGAGGGCGATCGATAGAGGGAGGGCGACAGATAGAGGGAGGGCGACAGATAGAGGGAGGGCGACAGATAGAGGGAGGGCGACAGATAGAGGGAGGGCGACAGATAGAGGGAGGGCGACAGATAGAGGGAGGGCGACAGATAGATAGATAGAGGGAGGGTGACAGATAGATAGAGGGAGGGCGACAGATAGATAGAGGGAGGGCGACAGATAGATAGAGGGAGGGCGACAGATAGATAGAGGGAGGGCGATAGATAGAGGGAGGGCGATAAATAGAGTGAGATAGATAGATAAATAGATAGTGGGGACACGGCCAGTCAGAGGATGAAGTGTGAAGGGGGTGTGAGGAAAAGGGGGAAGACGTCAGGGGAGGGGAGGATGCGTGGGATATGGGAGAGGCGGGGGGATGGAGGGATGAGGTGCGTAACTGAAATAGAGGCTAGAGGACAACGTAGAAACTGTAAAACGCAGTAGGGAGAGGGGGCAGAAATATTAAAGAAAATAGCAAAGAGAGGAATGGAAAAATAGGAATGACCAGCAGGATAGAGGAGTGATGGTGAAGAGGCAAAAATGGATTAGACGGCCTGAAAGGAGAAGGGGAATGAAAATAAAGGAAACAAGCCTGACCTAAAAAAGGCCAGATTGTAGAATATGGAACGCTGTTGGACATCTTTTTCAGATCCCTCAGCATTTTGAGCCCCAGTTTAGCATCATATGAAGACTGCAACACATTCCACAGATGTGCCCGTTTCCAGAAGTAACCTGCACTAGGGGTGAGTTATCTGTACCATTCATGCTGCAGATCAGGGTTAAACACCCAGCTCATGTGTACAAATTGACGGTTACCTACTCACTATCACCATATTTATTCATGTATTTTATTCATGACTATCAGAAAGCAAACTGTCACCTCGAGCGGTAGCAGGGGTTCTGTGCACAAAAACTCCAGCAGTTGTATGCAAAAGCATTACATTTGACCACAAATTAAAGTGCAATAAAACTATAATCAAAAGATTAGAAGCAAAATGCAATACAAAAGCCATAAAAATATCACTTTGAAAATAACGTCTGACAAATAGTTGTTACCGGTTAACAAAATCTGAGATGTTCTAGGCCGGAGATGAACAGAATAGGAGAAAAACACTGCTAGAAGCCTAGGTTTGGGGATTTGTAATTTAGGCAGCGTCTGACTGCGAGCCAACCTAAACGGATCCTCCAAACAGGTAGAGTTTTGGGGTAAACAAGCAAGTGTTTTTTGTGGGTACGCACCTGTATGTTATCCATGTACATTTGAATTGGGAAGGGAAGTGCAAAGCCAATAGCGAACAATAATTAAACCAGCATTTACTAAGGACAATGACACCAGCCAATCAAAAATATGGGCGGAGAGAAGGCGAGGCTTCCACAGCATACTCAACTACTGCATGCCTTGCAGAGCGAGCGGTGTATGCGGGCTGCCGCTAGGCTCGACCTAAAACCTAGCATTGCCTCTCAATTCAGTGACAATCTGATGTATTAAATTGAAACATGTTAAATACACTTTTTTGAATTTTAAAAAGATTACCTTTATCACAGTTTTAAATGAGGGTTACTGTATGATTTACGTGGCAAATCAAATCAGGGCTCCGCTCATTAATCTGCCAAGTTAGACACTTTGGGGCAGTTTTACAATAACTGGCACATCCCTGTATATCAGCAGGGATGCACCAGTTATTGTGCGCTACGGCTCCGCCACGATGGATGTGCCGCATTTACAATGCGGTGCACCATGGGGCAAAAAAGGCACAGATGCGTGACGCATCTGTGCCGTAAAGGCGACACATTGCTGGAGTTGTGCAGCTCCAGCAATCTCTGGGAGCCCTATCTTTGCAATGCTGCGTCAATCCTTACACCTGCTTCAAGCAGGCGCAGGGTTTTGACGCAGCATGGGCTCAAAAGTGGCTGAGTGAAATCTTGTAGATTTCACTCAGCCACTTTTGGAAGGCGTTCCTACACCAGAACGCCCCCCCATCCCCCTGCGCAGGAACACCTTTTCTGGAGCAGGGCTTTACAACGTGACGCATATCCCAGATGCGTCACGTTGTAAATACCCCGCAGCATGGCGCATCTTTTGCGCCACCGCTGTGTCACAAAAGTGACGCAACTGTAGTGTAAAGGAGACGCAAGGGGCTTGTAAATCTGCCCCTTTGCTCGGCTCTGACTTGGCTCTTTCTGTTAATTTCTTGGCTCGACAGCCTCCATTAATAATCCTGCAAATCCTGTAGGGAAAAAAATTCCAAATATCTCCTTGACATTGGAATGACGGATGGTTGTGCTCTAAGAGGAAAGGGCAAAAGTAGATAACTATTAACATTTTGAGCTAAGAAATAGAGTCTGTTTTCGATTACCATTAAAAAAGCTTTGTGCATCGGGTGCCTCTGCTTTCCGCTAAGCCCATCAGCAACAACTTCTTCCACACACACCGGGCTCTCTCCGAGGTCCATAAGTCCAGCGGTAATCAGTTGAAGAACACCAACAAACCGGCAAAATAAAATGTCACGCACGCAGGTTCTGCAGCCTGCAAGTGTTTACTTTAGTCTTTTTTCAGTGTCACCAATAAGCATTATAGTAGTGCCGCTTTCCCAGCTGTTTATGACAGCTGTCAAAAGTAAAAGGTGTTCGTAGTGTGCAGAAAACTCTCTTATACAAGGAGCAGCCATCGTTTACTGTTTATCAATTAATGTGCCATTTGGCATGTAATTAGTAAAATGTAAGCCAGGGATCAGTTGGAGACACGTGACTGTCAATGTGCTGCGAGTATTTACTATTCTAAGATGGCGCCAACAATCCCGAAAATGTAATGAGGTTTCGTAGTTCGGTATTCACGTTCAACCGCCCACGCCGTTGGTGATTATGATGGCGAATTATTCTGACATATTGAAAGGCAGCCGCTGACAGACTTTGGTCCGAAGTGTGCAACAATACACGGGGCGTAGAAAGGACCACGTTGTTGTATCACTTAAAAGGAAAGGGAGCTTGAGAAAGCTAAGTGCACTGCCACGTTTACACTGATTTAGAACAGCAGATAGTTATAAAAAAAAGAAGATGGTTATCTATTTTCCTAACAGCCAAGTGAGTGAGAACATAATTTTAGTCCTACATCTGTGTCTACGCGTGTCCAGGACCGCCTGGAACCATGAACAATTATTCGTAGTTTCCGGAGGAGCGGATTGGGTGGTGCGACGTTTGCTTCTGACACCTGGATCCAGCGCACAGTTCTGTGCGTGTGCGTCCTGGTCATCCCCGGACCATTGTCACTCTACTGAGCTTACCTAATTAATTAATTAATTAATTAATTAATTGTGGGTTTATATAGCGCTAGGATAGACTCCCGGAGGAGTATCTCCGCGCTTCGACCGCTGCGAAACCCTTCCTGGCTTCCCTGAGAGATGGTCCCTTAATGGGTATCTCCAGGGTGAGACCAGGCATCCCCGGCGGTCTGGTGGGGCCGTTAGTGCAGATGAGGCAAGCTTATGCCCAGAGTTGCCGAGTGTGATCGCTGATCAGAGTGGGCACCGAGGCGAGAGAATTATCGAGTCCGCTGACCCTGGTCCAGAAACCTGCCGCGTCGGGAATCGAATCCTGGTCCCGGGCCAGCCTCTGCTCTGTGTGCGAGGCAGGTGTTGCTGTCCGAGGCTAGAGCCACCCCTGCCTGTGCCGCACGGAAGATGCTGTCCGTGTGAAGTTTCTTGAAGCGGCACAAGAGGAAGTTTGTCTTTGCGGGAGCGGTAGTCGCAGGTCAGTGTTGCAGGTTAATGGGATTTACTTTACCAGTGACCCGCAGATTACCCTACCCTGAGACACATTGAATTCGGCTGCCTCCTGGTACTAGAATCAGCCGTTTACCGTTGGCGGTGTATAGCTCTCAGGGCTCTTATCTGAAGAACCACAACTTATCGTTTAACTGTTTTCAGTGTAAAGCGGCGATTTTTTTTTAAGTGACCATCCCCAACATTATTATAAAGCCGTATACAGTGCCTCGTTACCCAAAAGAGTTTCCCCGAGCTAGACAAAGATAGGTATAGGTAGGTAAATAGCCACATAAAGAACAAGCAAACTCACCGCCGCAGCCCGGCTTCAACAGGAAGCCAGGCAACCTTTGTCGGGACGGGGGCGGGGCCGGACACGCGACCGGAGCTTTCCAGGAGGCAGGCTGCAGGGGCTGGCGCATGGCTCCGGTGCAGAGAGAGGAGAGCCCTGCGTGCAGCCGGCGTCCCGGTAGAAGTCCCGGTGAGTGGGGCTGCAGCGTGTGTGTGTGTGCGTGCATGCAGAGGGGTGGAGGCTGGCTGTGTTCCGGTGAGTGGGGCTCCGTGCTTGCGTGTCTGTGTGTATGCAGGGGGGTGGGGGTGGGGGGCGGCAGCGTGTGTGTGTGCGCCTGTGTATTGTGTGCGTGCATGCAGAGGGGTGGGGGCTGGCTGTGTCTGTGTGTGAGCAGGGGCTTTGCACCGCGCATGCGCAGCTATCAGACGCTCGCTCCCGAGGTGAAATCCGACCTCGTCAAAGCGCGCGTCTGGTAGCTGTCCACTCTCCTAAATACAGGCAGCATAAGTTGTCGAGCTGATGCATTCATGCTTCGCATGAATGCCACATCAGCTCGACCTAAAAATGAATAAAAGCATAATACATACATAAAATGAGATAAAAGAGTGCATCTAAACCTACAAGGACACTAGTTGGGGAGACACCTTTTAATGTCCTTTCTTAATTTATACATTGAATGTGTCATGGGTCATTAGCAATACTTAATAAATTTGCTTCAGGAAGCCCTACTGTTAATTTTCTATGATTTTACAAACAGACTGTAAGACGAAATTAATGTAGATCCAAGGCTCAGTCAAATTAAATGTATATTTCTCTGTTGTGATTAGTAATTGAAATTATTGGATGATAGAATGAATGGATGGATGGGTGAATTAATGAATGATAGCATTTCCTAAGCTCCCACTACCTTGAATAATGTATTTTTTCAGTAGTCTCACTTGAGGTTTCAGAAACATTGTTAGGCTGAATTGAAGCTGATGAGCTAAGATAACATTTTAGGTTGTGCTGAAAGGGAGTTCCATAAAACGATGATTGTCACCTGTATAACTTCTTGAACCCCTGGTTTTAAGTTTACACTCACAGATGGATAAAAGGGATTGGTCCTGCCTGTGTAGGGCACAGGAGAAGAATAAGATCAGAACCTCTTGTTTGCGAATTCAGGTCCAAATGGATAGTAAAAATCATCATACAATGGGACAGCCTTTATCCTTTACTACTGCACCTTCCAAATGGTTCATCTGTTACTCAGGGTTGTGTCCTCCTCTAACAACTGGTTGCCCACAGCTGTTTAATTCCAAACAAAATATCACAGAGAGGCACCAACCAATTTCCAGCAAGTTCCCTTTCGGAAGTCCAAAATTCAAGGATACTCCTGCAGTAATAATCTGCTTGTATGCATTGTATGAGTTTTGTGATAATGTTATGACTTTTTCCCCTTTGCTGATTTATCCAGCATTTTGAGACTGGTAAGAGTAGACTACACACCCCTTCAATTTAACCTGCAAACTCAAGTAGACACTTCAGAATAATCAGTGGTGTGCGAGCAAGAAAAGACTTAGGGCTCCATTACGATGTTGGGCGGATCGCCACCGCCATGGTGGCGGTGGCGATCCGCCCGACAGAAATGCCCGCCCGCCACCCTTTTCCCCCCCACCACATTACAATGGCGGGGGGGACCACAACGGAGAGAAACACCGCCCGCCACTTTTCCGCCCCGGTCGCCTTGCGGCCGGGGCGGAAAAGGAATAATATGGTGGCGGTGTCTAATAGACACCGCCAGATATATTAAGAGGAGTGGTGTGCAGTACCTTTCCGCGGCAAAGGCATGCGGTCTTCCCTCTGGGGGCCCCCTGCGGGCCCCCAGAGTGAAGTACAGGTGGGGGGTGCACGTGGGGGGTACCTGTGGTCACCCCCTTCATTGTCATTTGCAAAGCGACAGGCACCGCGCGGTGCCTGGCGCTTTGCACATGACAATGTTAAAGTGCATTTTCAGCATTGTGGCGGGCGGTGCAGAGAGCACCGCCCGCTTACAATGCTGAAAATACAGGATGTGCCCCACTGTGGCAGGCACATCCTAATGGCACCCCCGGGACCCCCGCCCTTATGGCGGGCGGTCTCGATTTACGATGCTAGGAAATAGTTTGCATCTACTATAGAGTTTTTGGGTGAACAGGACTAAACATTTGGAAACCATGCACACAATGACAATGATTTCTATCCATTCTCAAAGAATTGCACCCTCCTACTTGGATGAGGGCAAATGCGGATAAGGATGGTACTGCAAAAATCGATTGAGCAGCATTGCTATTTTCATAGCTATTTTCTTGGTCCTGAACTCTCCAAGGTATTTCTGGAAGACCTACTTAAAGGGTCAGATATAAAATAATACATTCAAAATGATGGATGTTGTGGATTTCCTGAGCAAATGATGGCTTCCTTCAACCCAAACTCCAGAGGAAGGAGAATTCAGATGCAAATAACCAAAATGGAAATCCACTTGCTATGTCTACCCAACATTTGCAAGTTAAGAGGAACAGGTGCTAGAGGAGCAGAGGCCTTAGCTATATATGCAGATTTCATTTTAGTGGAGTTGTAAGGGAAAACATGAGGCACTAAACATTAAGTAAAATACTGTTCGAGACAGTTATGAAGCTTTTGTTTTTTACTGACAATGATAGTGAGGGTAAATTTACATTTTTGTATACATTGTTTCAATTTATAAATACAAGAGAAATATTGAGAGCGTTTGCATCGCTCGGGTCCACATTAATTAGCGCCTTTAACATGCTACCTGTTTTATTTTGGATGCATAAAAGGGGAAGAGGGGGCCGTAGCATTGGCATGGAGCAGGGTGGCAAGATATTTCAATGTTGTAGACGAGGATGAATAGCAAGTGTCAATAAATACAGAAAAGGTGCTGAGATAGGTGGACCGAAGAGAAAAGAACTGGCTACATTTGCAAGAGTGCAAGCAAATCACCCTGTTAAGAAGGACTTATGGGGGCTGTCAGACATTCCCGGACATGATCCGATGTAGCATTACAAGACCTTGTCGAAGGCAGCTGATAAACTCAGAAAGTCCGGTAAACAGAGCACCTAGGCATGGCTGCTCTCTTCAGTGGCCTAAATGATGCTGCATTTCGATTTGAAGCTTCTCTGTCCTGTTTCCAGCTCAGAACCTGCGTTGCCTGCATGAAAATACCCTTTGATGCTATGAAGTTCTGCAATGGGTAGTGACTGCTTTGTTAATGAGCTTGGAAATCAGATGGAGGCTGGCAACTCTCCAGCAGAAGAGTCAGACGGGCCTAATGTGTTTTATTAAGATAGAAATAAGGTTGCGTTTAGCAGAAGAATGTAGGTGTTACCATGAGAGGAGCTGCTTTTCAGGAACCTCATTCAGTCAGTCAGTCAGTCATTAAAACTTTATTTGAGTTATTACAACCATAAAAGTATACACTATACATTTATAAACTTTATAAAAACACGAGTTAAAATTTATAAAATTGCAATTCAGTCATTTCCCGGAGGATAACCCTGGCAACATTATTTCTAACAGTATCCTCCTGAGATGTTAAAAACACATGAGAAAACATATCTGACTAGACCTTCCAAACATAATACATACATTAGAGTTCAGTCTCGATAACATATGCCTATAACTCTGTATTCTGGAGGAGCTCCCTAACTCGAATCATGTATTTCCCCAAGGCACAGGCTATATCCAGGTTTCCCATCCCCACCAGGAGCTCTGCAGCCTGCTTCCTATTCGTAATCCTGTAATTTTTGAATAACGGGCCTAAAATCTCCTTACGTATATCAAGGGTCCTCCTGCAGTCTAATAAAACATGAGTAATGTCACAGGTGGAGCCTAATGTACATGTGCAATTACCATTACTATTAATCATGAGGTTTTTAACCCTGGTATTTACATAACAGGGGTTTACACCCATTCTCAGTTTTAAAACCTCTCTTCTTAATTTCTGATTCGGCAGCCTATCCAAGTACGGGTAAGGATGATCTTCTGAATTCCATACTTGGATCATATGGGACACTGATATTTTTTGCCGAAGGTACTCGTGATCACAAGTACGGGACACATCCGCTCCCAACGACCGTAGTTCTTTTTTGCCTATATTGGTGTGTCCTAACTGGGCATCTAGTTCTATTCCTAACTTCCCATAAGCTTCCTTTAATGAGAGTCTGACTTCTTTAGCCCATGATAACTCACTGGAGGTAATTTCCTCTCTACACCACTGTGATATTTTTCTGGGCGCCTCCCCTATCTCCAGACGCTGCCAAAACCGTATTAGTGCCATCCTGGTTGTAATTGCCCAGGAAGTGACTCCCATTTCCAATCTTGCTGCCTGTACCATAGCTGATTTAGGTAACGAGAATAAGCTTTTCAGGATCATACCCTCCTCTTTATCCCAACATTTTTTCCCACTGAGGAGGAGAACCTCTGATCCATATAGGAATTGCGCGGGGACCATTGCCAGATAGGCCTTAATAACCGGCCCATCTGACAAATCTCCGTAAAAGCTATTAAACCTTTTTAAGCCCTTTATAGAAGCTGCTGCCCTAATTTTTAAAGCCTCCAGATGGGTGGTCCAATTCAGGTTACTCGTGAACCATACACCCAAATATCTATATTCCGATACTCTCTCAAGAAGTTCCGTACCCAAATACCAAGGGAACCGGGTCTTACTTTTGCCGAAACATAGGATTTTAGTCTTTTCCATATTTACTACCAATTTTTTATTTAGGCAGTATTTATGGAACATATCTAGTTTCCTCTGCAAACCTATCTCCGTCTGGTCCATGATCACCAGATCGTCTGCATAAAGCAGACAGGATATATGGTTACCCCCTAACTTTGGACTCGCCCCTCTAACCTCTTTTAGGATCTGGGGTAGGTCCGCTATAAACAAAGAAAAGAGCAACGGGGCTAATACGCACCCCTGCCTAAGGCCATTTCCAATCTGGATCCTACCAGATAATCCACCCTCCACATCCAGGACTACCTGGGCCCAGTTGTCTGTATGCAAGGCCTGGATAAGGGCTAACAGGTCTGCATATAATTTATAGCCTTTCAAGGTAGACCATAGTTGCTCCCTGCTTACAAGATCAAATGCTGCGCGGAAGTCCACAAAGCAGCAAAACAGGTTACCCCTTTGCTCTATGGACTTCCGCGCTACCGCCCAGAGGGCAAAGCAATGATCCACAGTTGAATGGCCTTCTTTAAAACCCCCCTGTTCAGGAGGTACTATACCATTTTCTTCAGCCCAATCTTTTAGCAACCCCAAAATAATTTTAGAGAACACTTTTTCCCCAATGTCCAAGAGATTTATCAGGCGGTAGTTTTTGGGGGAGTTTACATCACCTTTTTTGTGTATGGGTCTAATGATAGCCCCTTTCCAGCTATCTGGTAATGTTCCTGTTTTTAGTATACTTAAGAACGTCTTTGCAAACAAATTGGCCCACCAATCTATATTTGTTTTTATAATAATGGCGGGTAAATTGTCTGGGCCAGCAGCTCGTGTTAAATTTAAGGTCGCTATCACGATTTTGATGTGACCTAGGGAGAACTGCTCCATTACTTCTTCCCTCACTCCTGGCCAACTAGATGGTTGTATTGCCTCCCTCCTTGGCCAATTGCCATAGATCTCCTCAAGGTAAATTACCCACTTGTCCTCTGGAACAGAACATTGCATGGACCCTGATATTTTCCCTGTACATTCCTGTATCAATTTCCAGAAGCCTTTGACATTTTTTTCTTCAATTGCCACTAATAGACTCTTCCAGCAATTTTCTTTAAAAGATCTTTTTTTGTCTCTAATTAATGCCTTATATTTTATCCTTTGTTTCTTAAGGGTTTGATGTTCGAATTCATTGTAACTGTGCCTAAGGCTTCTTTCACTCTTTCTAATAGCAGCCTTTGCTTTGCGGCAATCTGCATCAAACCATGGGTTATTAGTAGCATGTAATGGAAGTTTCGTTGTCAAACTATGCTTCCCCCGTTTAATGTTTATTCTAAGGCATTCTACAAGTTGTCTTATCATTTCCTCATACCAGGATAGCTCTTCCCCCATTACTAGGTTTTCTAAGTCAGCTACTAACTGAAAGTCCTTCAGTTTGTTTAGATGTTCTTCACTTATCCGAGTTGTAAGTCGCTTCGGATATTCGACCTCGACGTTCAACACCTTCTGTCTTGGCGGAGCCTTATTTACCAACATTTCTAACAATAAAGGGAAATGATCGCTGCCCTCTACTTGAAGAATTTCAAAATGTAGAATTGAGTGGAAGCACCAGGCCTGAATAAAAACATAATCAATCGGGCACAATTGCTGTCCTATTTTAAATGTCCGCTTAGCGGGCCGATCTCCTTCTTTCCTACCGTTCACACAAACCAGACCCATAGCCCCCAGCAGCCGTCCAAGCTCCACATCCTGATTTGAGAGCTCGGTGTTGATGAACATTGCAGGCTCTATATTATACACTTTTAGTATATCACTATTCCAGGCATCTGTTTTTAGGGGATTCAATCTATGATTAAAATCCCCCAAAATTAAAACCACATCTCCTGGGTAGAGTTCTTGTAAATTCTCTAAATCCTTTTTTAAGCGATCCAACTCTGCTTTATACTCATGTTTTTCGCCTTTCTGTATGTACACGTTGATAATACAAAAACCTTCACCCCTTATGTTGTTATTTAGGATCAACACTCTGCTCCCTAATGCCCAGATACATGTTAAGTCGAGATGGAAGATGTCTCTCACTATCTTTGTGGAGACCAGCGTCATCTGACCACCTGACGCCCTACCCTTTTTATTCTTTCTTGCAGGTTTTATGTGACTGGTAAAACCTTCCGTAACAAGGGATTCGTCGCACAGCCATGTCTCCTGTAGGCACAAGATATCGGTCTTACCGAGGAGATTTCTGAAAATCTCTTGAGGCCATATTCTTTTGTAGCCATTAATATTCCAAGACAAGATACGCAGGCTGTGCGACGACCCAGTTTCCTAATCGATGTTACTTAAATTCCCCTCCTCCTCCTCCTGGTCTAAGTAAGCCAGCTCTCTATACCTGTTCCCATCCAAGACATCTTCATCCCCCCACCCCAGCTTTTTAGGAACAATTGTAATTGCCAGGCCTTCCTTATTACTCCATCCTGATGAAATAATTTGTATTTGCCGTTCTCCCAGCCCTGCATGGTTTCTAAGAAATTTGTGCCCTTGGTTAACCATATTCAGATCCTCTCTCTTTACTAGTCTAATTCCTTCTCTTAACATCTCTGCTTCTGCTTTTTCCACTGCGACTTTTATCAAAGCTGAGTGGAGAAGGACCTTTGTTATTTCCTCACCTTTAGCATTAACCAAAAACCCCACTTCTTTTAAATCCTCAGAACTGACATATTTTAGGCTGGGGCATTTAGCAAATGAGAATAGTAACTGCGAGCGGTTTAGGGGTTTTAATTTCTTACCCCTTTTCCCCCCATATCCCTGACTCATTGGTTCTAGGTATAGCCAGGTGTCCACGATCTTAGGTGCCTGTAGAGACTTATGACTTTCCTCTGGGCCTTTATTCCTTCTCTTCAGGTTGCTTACTACTCTCTCACCCTTCATCCAATTATTTACCGGGGATAGATTGCTGGGCCCTGCCTCGGTGGACATTTCTATTTCCCGTATAGGTTCTGAAGCCTCTCTCCTCCCCCTTGGCATCCTCTTAGCGGCCTTTGCGTTCTTAGTCACACATTTACCTTGGACCCAACCTGATTTTTCCTGGGGACCTGGGGTGCTTGCCTTAGTGTCTACTGGGGTTACATTATCCAATTCTACTCTTCCTGCCTTGTCCCTGGGCCTTAGGTCATAGGGTGCCTGTTTCCTGATCCCCTTTTCTACAGCCGGTCTAACCCGTTGGACCTTTTTCCCTATTCTCCTCTTCAGGCAACGCCTACTTTCGCCATATCTCCTTACGATCATGGGACAGCGGGAAATATATACATTGGGCTCCTCCTCATTTGGTGTATTTGTCCTTGATGTTTCTCCCACCTCGTTAGCTTCGTTCTCTACAGGTCTTACAAGGGAGGGCATTTGGACTTTAATCTGCATCAATTCCCCAATTATGTTATTAAACTGCTTGCTATGGGTTTTTAGAATGTCGTTATTTACCACTGAAACCTCTAGGATTCCTTGTAGAGTTTTCTGGAGCATCAACATAACCTCAAGCATTGATGAGCTCGAGGTACCCGTCACCTCTAGACTATTCACGGGTAGGCCTGATATCACAGTATAGGCCAGATTTACGTTCTCTATACTGTCTTTTTCATTGAGACCAGCTTCAGCAGCTTCCCTCGCCGGGTGTAAATCGGTCTGATTTTCATTTTCTTTCTCTTCCTCCTCCCCCTCTCCCTCGGAGTCTTGGCTTAATACTGATTGAAACAGCCGTGGGGAGGAAGACAGCCGAGGTACTATCGGGATGTTAGCAGTGTCAAAATTTGTCTGGTTCAAGGAATCGGTGTCTGATATCATGATCTCAGTCAGTTTTGGGGTCTCCATCGCTTTTGATTCCCTTTCTGGTGTCTCCTTTTCTTTAAAATGCTTACCAAAGAAGTCTTTAATAGATTTTGAGACTGAGGAGCCACCCTTTCCACCTGCAGACTTAGCGGACATCGGCCCCTTTTGTTTAATTGTACTGGAGGATGCTGTTGACACCAGTACCGATGTTATATTTCTGGTAGGTGTAGTTAACACATTTTCCAAGTCAGTGGGAAGATCTATTATATCCTCTTCTCCTTCGCTTGTATTACCTGGAAGTTTTGAGTTCTTAGGTGCTTTCCGACGTTTATTCTTTCCTGGCGCCATGTCTTTAAGCTCTCCCTCTCCGCTTACTTGCTTCCAAGGGAGTAGGGGCTTTCCAGGCTGTTTTCCTTCGCTTTTCCTTTCCTTTTGCTTTCAAGGTGTATTACAGCCACCTCTTGAATTACCTCTTGCAAAGGACCCTCAGCTATAAATGTTTCCCTTTTTTTTTTTTTTTTTTTTTTTTTTTTTTTACTGTTATCCACTTACCTCTGTCCTGTGAGCCCGCTTTCTGCCACTCTCTATGTCTCCACCACCTTTTCCTCCTTTCCTCAGACTTTTTTCAGGTACACGAGCTTCCAGTCCTGCTCAGCTCCCGTGTACTTTTGCAGGTTATAGATCCAGGGGGCACTATCCTTCCCCTAACCTGCTAGTGGCGATATCCAGCAACTTCCAGCAATCTCCGACCACCAGATGGCGCCCAAGATCCGCAGTGGCGTCTCTCTTACTCCTTGCAAACGGGGGACAGTGAGGACGACACTGGTCGACACTTGGTCAGAAGCAGCCACACTGTGTAACGTCCCGTGAAGCACCACACTACACCGCCGACTCCAACGAATCCAGCGCAGGACAGTGAGGCAAAACCCAGGAGGTGTCCACGTAGCGCTGCGCCGCCGACACTGCTGCTGCTGCTGCCTCGGAACCGGAAACCGGGAACCGACGACGGTGACGATGAAGGTGGGAGATGGGAGGGAACAGAAAGGCGAGTCTCGGCACACAGGTCAGAAGTCTCATTCAATTCATTGCTCTTCAAACTTGTGAACTGTCATTACCTCCTCGTAACTCTTCCTTTCCACCAGAGTTACGCAGTGGCAGGAAGACAATACTCGGGGTAATGAAGATTACCGGTAAGTAACTGTGGCATTTCTTTCCACGGGCCTTTTAACCCTGGCCAAGTATTCTTGTGGACCTATGTCACCACTCCAAACACCGGACATGCACGAGCAAGGGAAGAACCGCACATGTGACCGATAGAACATAGATTAGTATTTTTCAAGCAAGTACGTGTTCTCCCTCCATATTGTAAAGTTCTCAAATCTGAGTTTTACACATAATTTACTAGTCCAGCATCAATAATTGCTGGCCCTTTGCAACTTTGTGTGTCGAAGACAGTCTACAATGGAGGGAGGTCATTGCGCAAGTGCCCCAGGTGTAACATATCACCATTTACCACCATTTGGTAAGGTGGACCGGATTTAAGAATAAAGAGAACGGCATACAACTATAACTGGGTCCTTTCTAATAGGAAGTGGCAATGGTTACATTGCAGGTAAGGTATTTTCCTGCATATAAGGATTCACAAATGTAAATGTGCACTTTCATGTCAGTTTACGATTCCTTGCTATTCAAAAAGGGATTTACGAGTAGTATCACTACGAGTGCAGAGTCTCCGCACTTAAAAAGATAGGTCTTTTCTACGTGGGGAGATTCTACACTCGAAAACATACCACTCGTAAATACCTTTGTGAATAGCAAAGGATCGTAAACTCATACAAAAGTGTCAGTTTACTTTTGTGAATCAGGCCTCTAGTCCCCAAGAGAACAGTAAAGCAGGCATTTTCTGGCTGCTCATAGCTTCTTCACCAGGGGACTAGGAATGCTCGTCCTCCTGTTGTAATCACTATTACAAATGACAGATGCACATCTAATTGAACATATAAAAAATACAGGTGAAAGCAAATGCTACCACATGAGACTCCCACGCTCTATTCATTGCAGTTAAACATTACATGTCAAATGTTGCTTCTAACATTTAATTATATTTCTAATGTTTATGCATATGGGGGAAATACATCTAATTAATATTCCACAGCTACTTTTGGCGAATTCACAAAAGGCCATTGGAGAGTAAGATGGTGGTTTAGTTTAGTTAGTCCTCAAGCAAAGCCTTATTAATTCAAAATAGAAATATACAATATACAGAGTCAATAAACAAAAGAACAAGCAGTGGATACAATAGAACTGTGTAATTTTTCTTAAGACAGACATATTCCAGAGTCTATGGACCAGTGGCGGCCGTTCCATTAGGGCGTTGGAGTGCACCCCACTGCTTTCTGGCAGTGTGAGAAGCAGAAAATAAAATGGTATTTTAAAAGCCATTTTATTTTCTGCTTCTCGCGCTGGGACAAAGCAGACAGCAGGGGTATGCCTGGTTGGGGGCGGGCAGGAGCGCTTGCCTGGTTGGGGGCGGGTGGGTGGGCGGGTGGAAGAGGAGTTGCTTCCACCATTCTGCGTGCCCTGACTGCTTGGTCGGCCCTGGGGACGACCAAAGCAGTCATGCGCACTCTACATTTTCTCTTTGTAGTCTGCATGCAGCCTACATAGAGAAAATGGGGTACTTACTGGTGCCCTACTGGGCGCCGTCCGGGATTTCGTGCCAATCACAACGCTGCCATTGCAGCATTGTGATTGGCTTACAAGAGGGGAGGGAGCTGTGGCTTGCCTGTTCCTGTTTAAAAGTTGAACGTGCCAACTCACTCCAACAGGAGCTGAGACGATGCGGTCCGGACCAGGTCAGGTAAGTTTCTTTTTCTTTTACTTTGAATTTCAAACCTCCCCCGGCCCGACCCCCGTGCGACCCCCCCACACCCCACGAGTATTGCAAGCTGCGACTGACCGCGGCCAGCACCATATGGAGTAGAGGTAATGCCTGCATGTCTGCTTTGTCGCAATCAGTATGGTTAGAAATATAACCCCAAACTCTAGTCCAATGTAAAATATTTGTAAGGCTGTGTATGCATTCCTCAGATATACGCTACGTCATAAAGGCATGTGCCTCGCTCCCTCTGAGAACAATAGGCGGTTACCCCCGCCCCTAGCCCCTACCCCCTTGCCAGCTTCTGTTAAAGGAAATCGTAAGAACACTTACCTGTGCTTGTTTAAATGGACTACGAGTTGCATAGTCTTTGCTTAAAACGTTAATTAATGTTTTACCACAACAATTGGTGCACTGCACCAAACATGTAGCCAAGTAAATCTCGCCCGGCACATAACAGTGATGGTGTTTTGAAGCAGTGCAAGTTCGAGTCCATGTGCATGGTTGTACTGCAGCATGGTTTCTGCAAGGTAATCCAGGCTGAGCCCCACATCAAATTAAATACCATCTTTAATCAGGGGAAACAATCTTGTGCTGAAGCGATATCTCTTCTTGGTGTGACGCGCCTTCCACGCATCATAGGTGGTGTGCTTCACAGTGATAAATATGGTTTGGTGACTAACGTGTGGTGTAGAATAATGTGGTGTGGTATGTGATTTCGTTGCTTTGTAGTTCTGCTCAGCGCGCAGATTCTGACTGGTCTCCAGATTTACTGCACGTTCCCTGCCTTTGGCCGACTGTGGTAAACTTGTGTACTTTCTGATTTTATCAACCCAGTTAGAGGTTGCTGCATACGTACCCAAGCTTTAACTACAAAAACTATATTTTTAATGTTATGCTTGCAACTTTCCCCGCCCTTTGCAATTCTTCCAAGATGAAATGCTCAACATTTCTATTCGTCTATTTAGTTGCACATTTCTCTGTGCCCCATAAATACTTGTTGTGAAGGGTTCCAAAATGTGCATTCCCTAGAATTCGTCAGTTCTCCAGTCATGGTTCACATCAAAACCAAAGTATATCTTTGAGTAGTTTTCCATAACCTTAACAAGGTTTTTTTTTACTTGAGAGAATTTTGAAAGATAGAAATATGAAGTGAAACTCGCCTCTATGTTTAATCCATGTCTTTTGGGTTAAAGAAAGAACAACCTGCTGCCTGGATCACCAAGCTTTGAAACAGTGTATGGAAAGCTCCTGTACGACAAGTCGCCATTTCTTGGCATTTACATATCTGTTAAGTGCTCCATGTCACGTTCCCTCCCTCTGTCAGACGCAACTTAATATGTTAGGGCTCGCTTGCCATAGTGCAGTGCGGGAACAATTTTATGCCCCACCACTTTCAAAAGACACCAGCCACCACTGCTATGGACCTTATTATGAGTATGGCATTCCTAGGACCGGCGTACTCTTGCTTGTGGTCCGACCACTTTGACCCGTCCGCCCTAGTAAAAGTGTGGTGGTGGGACTGCCACAAGACCGCCGCCTCCGCTGGGATCAAGGATCCTGCTGTGGTAGCAGTCTGACAATGGCCTAAATATGCTGGCGGTACCAATGGTGGCACCGCTGAGCATATTATGACCTGAATATCCACCGCTCTTTTCATGGCAGGCATCATGCATAAAAAAAGTGGTGGACATGCGGGCAAGGGTCCATAACAGGGCACCTGGCTGATTCTTGGTTTGGGGGTGCATGCAGGGTGGGGCACATGTTCTCTCCTGGAATTGCACCCACATTCTCTTGGACGGGGGACACAAATAAACAAAACATGCATAAAGCTAGCTCAGACCATGGGGGGCTGATCAAGCTATTTAGGGACTCCTTGCATAAACCCATCGACCGCTCGGGGAGATCTGCTAAGTGCTAGCAAGGGGCGCTGCTTTATATGGAGCTGAACTTTGGAGGCAATGTCCCCTCAGAAACAATATTAAGGCTGAGAACAATTTTGCTAGGTAGTTATTTGGTCTCCCCCTTAGCTCCCACCTCACACTACTTCAGCTGGAATTAAGGGTGACACCAATTACAAAGGAAATTGCTCTTGGACCTCTAATCTTATGTCGTCGCTTATGGGTAACCCCAGAATTGGCCATCATAGGGCAGAACTATAGGATGTCCTGGACCTGCAGGGCGCTAGAAAACAACCTGATTAGTTCACATTAGAGAGACACTACTGAACATGGGTAGAGCAAGTTTATGGTATAACCCTCAGGAAGCGTGTCAATCTCCAGGAAGGAACTGGTCTGGAGATATAGGGCGGGAAAATATGTCCGCTTTCAGGAAAGCTCAGCAACTGGTACATAAACAGCTGCATTCCTTAGAGTTAAGGACTAGTTCATCTTAGAGTCTGCCTTGGATGACATACAACTCACACTAGCAAGGAAATTATACATACAATTCAGACAGGCATATTTTCTAACAAATGGGCAGGAACTCCAGATCGTTCGGCATGTAGCAATGTAGAGGAGTCAGAGTTACGTTTTTTTTTTCTGCCCTGGCTATAAAAAAGCCAGACATGGTCCAGTAATTTTTTACTACTTATGGTTTTAAAGAGGACATTTTTTTAGTGTTTTTACAAATATGAAATCTTATAGTCTAATCCTTGCCTAATATTAAATTATTTAATGGGCCCTCTGTATGTGCGGTTGTGTTTTTTGATTACCTAACGGGGTGTTGACTCATTGATTGCATTTGCACAGTATGATATTGGGGTCTGAGACTGTGTACCTTAGGATTGTTTTCAATTGCTTTACAAAGATGAAATCTTACAGTTTAATCCTCACTCAATATTAGTTCATTATAACAGGCCCTCTATATGTGTTGTTGTGATTTTTATTTACCTAACAGGTTGCTGACTTATCAATTGTAATTACAAAATAGGATACTGGGGTCTGAGACTGTGTACCTTAGGATTGTTTTAAATGTATTTTATGGTTTATTGCATGTGTACTTTTATAGTAAAATTACCGAAATAACGGATTTGAAATGAATATAAAAACAATAAACAATTTTTAGACACTTTTATTAATAATATTAACATTAACTTAAAAACATATCATATATTATTAAAATATAAAGGTAATATAAAAATAAATTAAATGCAAATAAAAATGCATCTGTTAAAATATTGGAAACGTTGAAGAAAACATAATACAAAAAATGTAACAAATATAAACTGTAAAAAATAAACCACACTAGCAAATCAATTAGACTTGATTGACTATTCTATCTCCAATTTAAGCAAAAGCAGGAAAGGTTATATTTACTATTTCAACACTAACATAAGCTAAAGCAGAGAACCTGTTGGACTATGGAGGAGTTAGATTAACTATTCCCACTCTAAGATAAGCAAAAGCAGGAACAGTGTTGGATTTAGGAGGAGTTAGATTTACTATTTCCATTCCAATGTGAACAACAGTAGGGAAAGTGTTGGACGTTAGAGGGGTTAGATGTATTATTCTCACTCCAGTCTAAGCAATAGTAGTAATGGTTTTTACTGTGGAGGGCCTAGATTTACTATTTCCACTCCAAACTAAACAACATTAGGGAAAGTGTAAGACTTTGAATGGGTTAGATTTGCTATATCTACTTTAACCTAGGTAGCAGTAGGAAAAGCATTTGACTCTGGAGAGGTTAGATTTAATATTTCTATTCAACCTAATCAAAATCAGGAAGGGTATTCAACTTTGGAAGCATTAGATTTACTAGTCCTACTTCAATATAAAATCAAAGCAACAACAGAGAAAGCGTTGGAGTTTGGATGTGTTAGATTTACTATTTTCTCTCCAACTAACCAAAAGGAGGGAAAGTGTTATTAAGTGTCAGCTATACCATTCGGGTCCCTAATGACTTTTTTTTAAACTGATAAATACCAAATATTTAACAATATAAAATTATTAAATCATATTCAAAATACAAAATATGCTTTAGAAATAAATCCAATCACATGTAATAAAAAAAATTACAAAATAGTTTAATAAATAAAAAAAATACATTTAAATTAAATACACTTCCCGAACAATTTCCCCCAAAAAACACCAACTCCCAAAAATGTTTAAAGTAAATTATAAATAAAAGAAAGTTAACATTAAGGGCCTCATTAAGATGAGACTCATAAAGCCTCCGACTGCAGGACGCACCGTGGGTTTTACTTTCGCTCGCCGCATTACAATGAAGGCGGTCAAAAGTGAAACCAGCAGGTCTTTCCGGATAGATTCCGATGTGCTCAAGGAACCCGTCGGCCAGTTGGAGGCTTGCCTGTAATCCCAATGGATGTCATTTTTGCTGTCAGGATTACGATGTCGGTTTCCGACAAGCTTTCCATGTTGGGCCCCCTTCTCTCTGCGGCCTCCGGTTGGGGGCCAAGTGCCCCCATGCTAATCCTTGCAGCGGGTGGCAGGCAAGGTGCCTGCCACGCAGTGCAGGGATATACAAGTTCTCCCATTTCTCTGTGGAAGCTTGGGCTACGGCCGGTTTGTTGGTCGCAGCACAAGATCTCATAGAGAAATGGGAGCATGTGACCGCACATGTGCGGTCGCATTGTAATGGTGTGGTTATGACCGCCGACCGGAGGTCAGTCTGTCCTGATTGCGCAACAGTTTTGTCCGCCAAACATCATATTAATGCCCTAAACTGGGGAGAGGATGTGGCCTAATGGCTACGGCAGTGATTCTCCAATAGGGGTACCCGCGTTTGAATCTCGGCAAGGACGCGCAACATCCTGTGATCTGGGCAAATCACTTAATGTCCTAGTGCCTCACAATAAAAATGAAAGTGTCCTCATGTTCCCCAACTGGTGCTCATGTAAAGCACTCTGATACCTAATACCTTCGGGTAATGTTTGCGCTATATAAAACAACGAAAAAAAAATACTGATGAAATGAAATACATATACCATTAAAATAAATAATACATGCAAAATGCAAATTAAGAATTTGATTAATACATATATCAAGCAAGAAATTAAAATGAATTAAAATAGAATGAATACTTTACATAACAAATAACCTATTAAATAATTTACATAACTACCAGTTAAATATGCAATTAATACACGAAGTTAATTAGCAAACAAAACATAATTCAAACAACTTCCCACCCTGTTCTCCTACAAATCCAACAAGCTGGTACAAAATCTAAATTAGAAATTAAACATTAGAAAATTAGAATATACATTAAAAACAATAATAATTCAAATATTCGAAATGACAATCAGTTAAACCACTTCCCTTATTATTGAGCAATTAGATATTTAGTTAAGATAAAAAATGAATTAAAACCAAAAAAGGATAATTCATATAACTTCGCACCTATCCTCTTGCATACCCTGTAACCCACTACTAAATTACTAATTAAAGTAGAGAAAAATAATATTACACATTAAAGATCACTAAATACAGTTAATTAATAAAAATATCAATGAATCAATCAAAACAATAACATAATTAATTGCCAAATAAATATGTACTTAAAATAATAATTTAAAATAAAAAACAATAATGTATATTTTAAATAACATCCCACCTTAGTCTCCTACAAACTCACCAATCTGCTACTAAATTATAAAGGACTAATATAGGGGGCGATTATGATAAGGCCATAAAAGGTTCCAACCCTTGGTCAGAGTATTTACGGCTGCATCGTAATGGGCCAGTCTGTTTATTTTATGACCGCCTCATTACGATGGAGGCGGTTGTAAACTAAATCGGGTGGTCATTCCGGCGAGCTTCCGATGGGATCAGGAAGCCCATCGACCAGTCGGAATACGGCCTGTAATCTCAAGGGAGGGCATTTCCGCCCGTGAGATTACGACATCGGGTTTCGGCAGCCTCTCCATGCTGGCCTTTCTGACATGGAAAGGCTATCAGAACTCGACTTTGTTGGCCCCCAGCAGAGCCCACTTGGATGCACAGCCTCCAGTTGTAGGCCAACCCTGTTGATCATTGCACCTCATGGCAGACACCTTGAGGTGCATGCCACAGGGTGCAGGGATGAAGTGCACCTCTCTTTTCTCAATGGGAGCTTGTGTTAAGGATGGTTTATGGTCGTAACTCGAGCTCCCATTGAGAAAAGTGTAATGCAACTGAACATTGTTCGGTCGCAATCTAATTGACCAGTTGGGACCGCCAATCGAGTGTCGGTAGGTTCCAGGACCGAGTCCTGTCGGGCGGAAGGAATTCCGCCCAACATCAAAATCAGGTCCTAAATGTTAAAAAAAAATGATACACTAAAAATTACAAGCTATGCAAGCAAATTTAAACTATTTTATTATTACCACTAAAACCTAAAATAGATATATTAATGAATGTGAATTTGATTAAAAAAAAGTGACATTTCCAACAACTATATCAAGGTAAACAATATAAAATCTTCAAATATTTTTAAAGATTAAATAATATACATAAAACAATTATGTTCTAGCCTTCTATATCTTGTTCCTACAAAGTTTTGTATTGAAATATTTTTGACATGATATTTGTTCAACTCCATTGATTTTGAGATGATATTCTTGCCATTCACCCACAGCATTTAAGGACGTCTACATGGACATGATCTGACAGAAAAGCACTCCCACTTGACATTGAATTGAAATGATGATCCAACTTTGCACCATTCACAAGTGAAGCACCTTCAACACTCTCTCCACCATCTAACAAGTCTCTTCCAATCTAAGAGGAACATCTTAAAGGAAAAGGGTATCCTTCCACCACTGATCCTAAATGAAATCTCCGAAAAAGTTCTGACACCTCTTTTTAACATCCCGTCATACCTGTAGAAAAAGCCTAACTAGTTCAGATAAAAGTCTGTCACTGTGAAGGACCCATGCAGTGGAAAGTCTGTCAACATTGGGAACATGCTGAACTCCAAGCATCAAGAAGGGCCTACATGCACCCAGAGTGCACATATAGCAGGATAAGACTCTCCAGCTCTGTCTTTCCTCAATAAAAATCTGCTCTTTGCCTATTGGGCCTTCTGCCTGCTAAAGTTTGCAAAGACCAAATCACATTTCCTCTTTTAGGTTTGCACCTTTAAACTGTTTTTCCTGTTTGTATCTTTTATGTAACTCATGTAATCCTAAGTCCCTATGTATCGCAACTGGTTCTTTTGTAAAGCACTCTGACACCTTGGGTAATGTTCGCGCTATAGAAAATCGCATTAAATAAAATAAAAAAATAAAAATAAAAATCTTGCTGATATATTTAGCATGTATTTAATTCAGTACATTGATATCTGTGGAAGGATCTTGTGAGGAAGTGAAAAACATCTCTGTAATTCTGATATATTAGGTATCGTTCCTCTGAATAAAGTTGTACTAATTGAGTTACAAAGCCACGTGGAGTTTCTGTACTAGCTTGCCTCACAGCATACACTTTTTTACTTCTTTAATTGCATGTCCTGTAATGAGCATAATGTGTGGCTTCTGCTTTCACAGTTTAAAGCAATAATAGTTTCACAAAGGAAAAATATTTGTTTACTGAACTGCATTTTGTTAGAAGGCAGATTTATTCGGAACCAAAATCATTTGGGACTGGGCATTACGCTACAAAGGACCAAATATTGAGTTAGATATATGGAATATTTGCACACTAGTACAAATAGCCATTATATAATCCACATTAGGTAAAAAGGCGCATCACAGAATATAAACGCTTGCAAAAGTAACCACAGGTATAAAAGCAACTGATGACAATTGTTTATTCAGGTAAACAAAAAGATGCACATTGATACAGGATTTGATCTCACTGTGCTCTGTCTTTACATAGTAAACGTCACACAAATGATAGACTAGAATGTGTAAACTGGCAGTATGCCCCTACTGCAGATAAATGTGGTATTTTTTATGTTCTGAGCTGCAGACTTACACACAAACCATTCTACAAGCAAAACTGAAATAGAGAATATTATGCACACTTAAAATCACATTATGATGGTGATCGCCATGGGCAGGGGACCGCCCGACAAGACATGGGCGGTCCCAAAGCCCAATTAAAATGTACCCGTAGGGCGGAAAATTGCACAATAAACATTGTAGCCTGTGATGTGGCCCTGGAAAAGGCCAACAGCACAAGCCGCAGTGTCATTGAGAACTTTGTGAACATTCATGCACCATGTGCCAGATACCATGTGAAGCCTGCCACACAGTGCTTTTATGTGTGTGGGGTACTACATTTGCCTCTAGAGTCACATTACATGGCCCACAGTTGATGGAGGCTCCGCTTGTGGCCCCCAAAGTTCCTTTCTGGCTGCTTTACCTGGCTGTGGGACCCCCATGAAAAGGCAGTTGGAAAGGGGCATCCAAACCAATATGGTGGTGCCTGCGGAGGCAATGCCCCATTTGTATGGATTACGGTCCAACTACCATCCCGACTGGCTCCTTCAGCCAGTTGGTGGCAGTGGTCTGTCCCTGTGACATCATCCTCTGACTGCCGGTATTGTAATTTGGAGGTCAGACCTCTGACCTGGATGCCGAGTGGACCTCCACCAACAGCCAGTAGGTGGCGGGCGCCCAACATGAAAATGGAGGCCTTAAAATCTAATGGATACATATCAAATAATCCTATTAAAGTTTATTATGGTATTTACATACCTGGAAGACGATCTGCTGCATGGTGATCGTGATCCCGAACGAGAGTATGGTGAGCACGAGCAAGATCTCTCTGGCGAAAAAGATCGGGACCTTGATCTGGAATGTATCCCATGCGAACTTTGTGAAAAAAAGCCTTTTGGTGGAGACAATGAATCTCTGCATGGAGAGTTAAGAGAAGAGCAAGATGGTGATATGTCAAACAAGGAAAAGGGCTGGGTCCCATCCCACGAGCAGTAGAGTTTATCGCTTTCATCCTCACTGTCATCAAACAGACCCTCCATTGCCAATCCTGAATTTATAAACATAGGTAGTTTGGAAAATTGTTCACTGCTCTCGTCACTCTCCCTTGTTTCTATGTTTTTTCCTTTGTCTTCAAAAATGGCTTGATTGGGGTTGCCAAAGTGCTTGTTAAGCTCAGCTCGTATTTCCTGGTCTTGAAGCTGCTTCCTACTGTTACATTGGGGCACTTGTGTACATGGCTGCAAAGTCTCTTTTTTGATGTCCCGGGGTTGATCTGAAGAGAAACACAATTGCCACTTTCTTCCAGCTGATGTGTTTTTACCTGTTTGTTGTTTGGGACCTTGCTGTTCGGGCGATATATGTATATGAATCTGTGATTTTCCATTTGTTGATTGACAATAATCATGGTCACCAAACAACCGCAAACCTGTCCGCTTTGTCTTTTTGTCCTCATGTCCTGTGATGAATACAGTTGTCTTGCTGAGATGAGCATAAAGCTCTGACTGTTCAGGACCTTTCTTTGTTGAGTTAGCTCCTTGGGCATTGGAAGACACATCACAACAAGGCTTTTTTGAAGGCAGTACAGAAGACTTGCACACTGACTTTGGCTTGGCTAACGTTCTAAATGGGTTATCCTGGCTGGCTTTGTGAGGAGGCGTTGTAGGTGGAGTTAGGCCTAAAGTAGGCAATGAAACATAGATAAATAAGTGTGATTAAAAATTGCATGGATAAATAAATACATGAATAAATAAGTACATATATAAATAATTTAATACATAGAATCTGCACAAATAAGAGTTCCATCTTTCCCAGGCACGGGAATACCGCTGTATAATATGACATCATAACTTAACAATTTCTAAAAAATCAATTATACAGGACCTCCTGAGCTTAACTTATATGATGGGAATGTTTAAGTTACTTCATTACTGTCACAATGGCTAAATGTTCTCGTCTGATGTTCTCAAGTCTCTGTTAAATTACACCATATAAGTAGGAACTGAATGGCAGACCTTCAGACCTTTTTAAGATTGTGTAGAGATGTATCTTTAAAATACTCCAAGCATCATTCATTTCATGCATGTAGGTTTATTAGCCACAGCACAAACTGCCTCCAGTCTCCAACTGATTCTAGGAGAACTCGTGCAAAGCTGGTCCTTCAACCTGCATTCCACATTCTGTATTCCATTGCGTACAATGTGGAATACAGAATGATGTGTACATCACCACAACATCTCCCTCCTTATATACAACAGAAACTCAAAATAGAGCATAACCATGGATATATAACTATACAAAACTAACAAGCAATAAAATATTTAAAACAGAAACCTCTTACAATAATATGTACATAATAAAATGTTGATTAAGACATAAACATACTATGGAAGTTAATAAACTTTGCTTTATGGATATATTTACCATAAATTTACCAGGAAATAATAGTTAACCATCATTATATTTTGCTGGTTTGGTTATTAATTGTCTACTTCTAAGAGTTTCCAGAATATTAGTTTAACTTCAACCAGGTTTGACTTACATTTCAGATGATCCATCTCTTTAACTGGATCTTCAAACATTCCCCCCAAAAATGTTACTTTAACAACTCTACTTTTGTCCCACCATTCATGTTCTTTTATGCAAAGTACATTTTTATATACTGCATCCACTTTTTCAGGAGTCCTGTATTTAGACATTCCTTTCAGCACGTGTGGAATCTTTTACTTGTACCCAATCACCCACCTTGATTTCACACCTGGACTTTTTAACCTTGTGTTTAGCATTAACCCCCTCATTAGTTTTTTCCTGATACGATTCAATGCGGGGTCATATAACCTTGTCCAAAGATAGTGAGTTGTAATTTTCTGTCTCAAATTCCCTTAACCATGCTGGACATATTTTAGATGTCAGACATGATTTCAAAAGGACTCAAACTAGTAACTGCCTTTGGACAAGTTCGATGAGACCACAGCGTACTTTCAACTGCATCACATAGCTCTATTTTGTTCTGGAAAGTCCACTGGATGCATTCTACCAAAATACGGTTCATTTTTACCACAAGGACATTTGCTTGGGGATGATATAACGCTATAGTTTATTTTATTTATTTAGAAAGTTTTACATAGTGCAAAGAAGACCACCGAGGGTATCAGAGTGCTTTACAGTTTATACATCATGAAGGAAACAAGAAGTCAAAACATAATAAACAAGGCAAAAATTCATAGTCTTGTAGAGCCAGGCATCCTCGGGAGCCCTGGCAGCTAGGACACAAATCTAAGACGGTGGCCTAAATCTCCACTGGAGCAGCCTATCTAAGGCAAACATTTCTTCATCAAAAACACTTTGACTTCCTTTTTGATGAGGACAGTGGAAGGAATCAGCCTGACTTTGGGGGGTAGGGAGTTCCAAATCCTCGGGACAATAGCTGAAATGGCTCGATTGTAGGTTTTTTCTTTTCTTGAATTTTTGTGGTTTGAGCAGTAGAGTGCTGGCGCTTCTGGAGGCTCTCAATCCCCCTGAGAGCTCCAGTTTTTGGCGAAGTATTGAAATTAATGGCTTTGTGAGCCATGCATACAATTTTTAACTGTATCCAAGCTTCATATAGAAGCCAGTTCAGAGAGAGCAGATCTGGCGATATATGGTTGTATCTTTTTGCACCTGTTAAGAGCCTAGCAGCAGAGTGAGGTCAGCCCTAAGAAGAGCCCTCTTCGTTCTCGGAAGACTATGCGCTCGCGTGTTATCACATTGCTTTCAAGGAATCCCTTCATTTCTTTTGAAACAAACTGTACAATCTCTTTGACAATCTGTTCCTCAACGATAATTTTTTGAGAACTTTAATAATATTGGCAGTATTGGGATCCTCCATGAAATCGACTTCCCACCACATACTGTAATTATCAACCATTACCATTGCAAATTCACATTTACTGGTAAACTATTAAATGGACCAATAAAATCTATGGTTAATTTCAACCATGGCATATTCTGTCAAATCTACAGTTATAAAGGCAAAGCTTCAGTCTTCATTCCTATATCACTAGTGGCAAAAATAACAAATGTCCTCCTGCTCACAATGATTTCTGTGTCCATCCCCAGCCACCAGTAACTGTCCCTGATCTTGCACTTAGATATGATTTGTTCCAAATGTCCTTCATGTCCCCATACTGTTATTTGTTCTCTTATGCCACTAGGGGGAATACATGTGTCACCATGCATCAACATTCCATTCCGCCTTACTCTAAGGACAACTCCTCTGAAAATTTGAAATAAGGTTGTATGTTTACAGGTAATACTTTTTCCTACGGCCACCCTTCTTTTACAAAGTTTGTCACAGTCTCAACATCCAAATCACAGACACTTCAACCCTCCACTCATCTTCAACGAAGATTTTTTCCTGGCAGACATCAATCATGGTTATCCTCATTCTCCCCAATAATAGTTTGCTCCAGACAATGCATCGGGAAATATGATAAATAGTCAGCTCTGGCGTTCTTACCACCAGAAATGTGTTCCACGCTCTAATTATACTGCAAAAGTTTAGTTAGAGTGTGGCTCCTGTTCACAGTCCTTCCAAGAATATTCCCCAACGGCTTGTGATCAGTTTTAAGTGTGAATCTTCTCCCCCCAAATTATACATTGAAAATGTTTTACAGACCAACAAGCTAGAAGCTCTTTCTCAATGGCTGAGGATATTTTTTCATTTTCCTTTAATTATCTCAATGCAAATCCCAGTCATTTCTTCTCCATTTATTGTTTTCTGTGCACGTGTTGCGGATAAACCTTCACTGCTCACATCTACAGCGATAACACTCTCTTGTAGAATCAAATGGTGCCAACACTTCAGCAGAAAATTCATTTTGACAGTAATCAGACGAGAAAAAACTGTTTTTTAAAGCTTCCTCAAAGGCACTCTTTTTGCTGCATAGGTTTTAATAGATTTAGCATAAAATTCACACTCATAGGAACAATGCAACTTGGTCTTTACTTTTAGGACAAGATGCATTGGTTATAGCTATCACCAAACCTGGTCTTGGCTCCACCCCCTTTTCAGAAGTAACATGGCATAAGAATTCAATACTGTTTTTTTGTATTCACTTTTCTTAATGTTAGCTAAACATGTCTAAACTGTGGAGAACAATGTGCATAAGTCTATCACGACTCTGGAAATCATCACCTGCAATCAAAATTTCATCCTGGAATGTTACCACTCCCTTTATACCTTGTAACACATCCTCCAACACCTGCTGAAAAACCGAAGCAGTAGATGCCAATCCAGAAGGCATCCTTCTGAATTGGAATGTGCCTACCGGTGCCACGAAAGCTGTTAAATGTTTAGAGGATTCATCCAACTCAATTTGATGGTAAGCAGATGCCAAGTCGATTTTACTGATGCCTTGGCACCTGCAAATGTGGTGATGATGTCAACAATCTGAGGAAGGGGATGGGAATCCACACATATAATCTTATATTCTCAAATCACAACAATCTCTAAGTTGACTATTCTTTTTCCATGCCATTATTAAAGGGGATAACCATAGTGTTGAATCAATTGGTTCAATTACCACTTCATCACACATTTTCCTGAAAATTTACTCTAGTTCCTCATGAACACTAAAGGGCACATTACTTAAGTTGTGCTTAGCAGGTGAAACTCCACACTGTACCTTGATTTTATATTTGAATCCTCTAATCCTTCATAGCGTGTTTCTAAATACGTTCTTATAATCTCCAAATCCATTTGTTGGCATGTTCATGATCTGAAGGAACTGATTCAACAGATTCCCCGATCCATAACCAAATATACTTGAAACTTTCTTACTGGCCTCAACATCATGCCAAACAAACCCTGATGGTACAACCCTACTATATTCAAACTGTTCCTGGACACATAGACCTTACCAAAAATCTTTCTTTCCTTAAACTCATGCGTCATTCAAAATATCCTGTGAGTTCAATCCTTCTTCCAAGATATGTAGCAGGGTTTCTATCTGGTGGAAATATTTTTTTACTGCCACCCCAAATTTGCTGCCACAACTTCTCTGTAATCATTGTCATCCTTGCTCCAGAATCCATCAATAAGTTCAAGACTTTCACATCCACAATAATGTCTTTGTATGGATCTACACAATTAGCTTCACTTTCTTGGACAATCAGTACGACATCCTTTCCTGCCTATCTCATCATCCGAACTGTCACATGTCCCTCTATCTGGCACTGAATTTACTTTGACCTTGGAGGATTGACACACTTTGGCAAAGTGTCCCATCTTACCAGAGTTTCTAAACTTTGCAATCCTTGCCGAACAAATTTGCCCAATTGGATCCATGGTTCGGATATTCAAGCCCCAAACAGATGTTTTTCAGACTGAAAAATCCTTCTGTACTCTCATTTTTTTAATAAACTTTTACACCAGCAACCCCATTTTGTTCCTTATGTGTCGGTTCATTGCAAGACTTACAAGACAATTCTACACTTTTCACAATATCAATAGTTTCTGTGAGTGTGTTTTTATTTTTAAGTCAACGATTTTTCTTGAACACTCCTGTCTCCACGGTGTACCACTATCTGATGATGAATCAATTGAGATGTGTAATTCTTGCTGAAACTTAAAAGTAAGGAAATGTTTCTCCCTATAGGCAAGAATTATATGAAGTTAAGGTAAAACATTATTGAAATAAAAATCTCAGTTCTGGGGCTATAAGTAGAATCGCTAAGCAATCTCACAAGAGGCTGTTCATTTTTTTTCTTTTGCATGATTTGACTAGTGGTCAATTCTAGTCACCGCTGTGTTTTTTGTTGGGAATATATATTTCACTTGGACTAAAATGTCTTAAAAGTATCAGATTATAATGTAATTACCAGGAGATATGTGCATGTATTCACTATATGATTGAAATTCTGAGGAGCACAGGTTTTTCATGGGCCATATGGGGCTCTATTTCTTTTTTGTAAAAAATCTTTATTGGAAATATGTATGTGATGCTAAGACAGAAACATTTTGTATTATTTCCAGCCCTGATGAAGCCGATAGGTGTTCAATAACCTCGGCGAAACGCGTTGGTTTAGGATTGGAAAAGGAATAAAAGAAGACAAATCCTGAGAAATCTTTGGATATTTTTTCTTTTCATCTAATCATTAGAGCTATTTTCAAGCTATTATAAGTGGAGTGCTTCAATTTATGTGGACTTTCCTGTCTCCACGGTGTACCACTATCTGATGATGAATCAATTGAGATGTGTAATTCTCAAAGTCACATTACGCTAAAGACTGCACAGTGCAGAAACATAAGAATCTATGCACTCATCTTGATGTTGTTATCTGGTAAAAAAACGGTGTCTGTATACTATCAAACTGGCTTGTACATTGAATTGCTTTTCTAATTTGAGCAAAAGCCACTTGATTCTCATCAATATCATCAACATACACACTTATTTCAAATGGTGGCATGTGTTCACATATAACAGCAAAAGGATAACAATCCTTATGGCAAATATTCCTGGTAGTACTTAGTCACTGTCTTGCTCAAAACCAGTTTGGATAAATGTACTGGGAAACCACTCCAAGTGTGCATATCACAGCTGCCCACCATAAAACATGTGACACGCCAACACAGAGTGTATTGTCTTCTGTGTCTGCAAATGCACAGCAACTAAAATTTAGATGACTTGCACTGCCTCGTCAAAACACAGTACACAATCATTGGTTTCCATAAAACAAATGTGTGTGTATCACAATTGTACAGGATTTCTAACTTGATACGCACAGGGGATGATATTAACTGTGCGCAAATCCTAGTTGGATGAATGATTTATTTTTCACCAGTAATGTGGCCACCAGATATGCGGGACACATACATTACACTGATTGTTACATCAGCTGCTCTTCTTCCAGGCACAGCAAATAAACTTTAACATACCACTCCCTGCGTGTTACGCTATTCAACTAGAATACAAACTACTCTGAGCTGAAGACGCGGCTTGGAACGCCCATCTGTGGATGACAAAACAAACACTCCGCACGCTGATACATGTTTGTGACGCCAGCTGGTACACACGCAACTCGGATCTGATAGCGCTGCTTAGAATGGAGATATGAACACTCCTTGCATCACAATTCTTATCGCCCAGTGTGTGACCTGCTTAAGCAGGCAAAAGTTAGTCATGCGTGCTGATGCTCAATGAACACACACAATGTAATCCCAAATTACTATGGGTTAAATTATAAGCGCCACACAACTTTCTTGCACACGTAAGTACTGGCCTTGGTTGCTTGGAAGTTGTTGTTTTTTACTGTGGCTAACTCATCCGCATTTCGTGGAGATGTACTTTACAAAATACACCAAGGGACATTCATGTCATGCATGTATGCTTATTGGCCACAGCACTAACAGCTTCCAGTCTCCAACTGATTCTAGGAGAAGTATTGCAACCTACATACATGAAATGAACTACACTTGGTGCATTTTGTAAGATACATCTCTACAGGTTGTTTTAAACTAAATAAGACTTAGAACTGATTGACCAGAGTGAGAGATAGTTGTTCATTACAGCAAGGCTACCACAAACAATGTTAACTCAAAAGCATTGTTTGTCAGTGTAGAATAATGTATGGTCTTTCCTAGAAGTATATAGGTGGTTACAGATTAACGACGAGCCTTAAATCGCAATTTATATACATGGAACAGAAGTGCTGCAAATCTGGACAGCAAATTAAGTATTGAAAGGTCTAATACTGATGCAATAAATAGATCCTGTATTACGGTTGGCCACATCAATCAACACAAATCTTTACTAAATTCAGAGAATTCATTGCATAAAAATGTTTGCCCCACTAACAATCAAAGTATAAAACCTCACTGCTGTGTCCAGTTATCTTAGATAGACTAACATAGGGGGAAAAAACATTAAATGTAAAATTCAGTGCCTATGGAAGTTATTAATTCCATAGCATTTTAGTAATTTTGCAATGCATACCTGTAAGTAAAACTAATTAACTCTAACTCGGATAATATTCTGGAACATGTTCGAGAACAGTGTGATTACAGTTTGTAGTAATAACCCTGGATTCCAGAGCATTGTCCAAAGTTAAGAGATTCAGAAATGCAGCCATATTTAAAAACAAACAAGCACTTTAATCAAAGTGCAATGCACCAACCTAGATTTACAAGTTCCTCCAGAAACAATAAGACGTACTCAGAAAATGCCTAGCATGTATTCATGTCTTTTATGGCATGTTGAGCATAACAGAGGAGAGATGCTATTGAGGTAGCTGGGACTGGGAGGCAAATAGAGGTGTTATCACCATAGTTCCTGTGGTTGAAGCACTTTGCATTTAGATGCAACATTCCTCCAAGGGTCAGAATTAGACGATCAACTCTGAAAAAGAGGTTCTCTGTCGCACAATGGGCAATTTTGGGCAAAGCCCTACTCTTCAGCTTTTGTTTTAATACAGAATGCTAACAGGCATGCCATGCCTTCAAGTCAGTCAGAAATTATATCTGTTACTGTCTCTTTGTATGCTCTATATAAAATCAATAAAGAATTTTGAAAAATAAATAATAATAATAATAATATCTGTGGTACTCATTTCAATATACACCTATTTCGACACAAAATATGCAAACACGCCACAATACAATGACTCAGTGGCTTGTGATCAAGCCTCCTTGGAGGCGAAACGCGTCATGGCACCAGCAATATTTGGGTCGACTCCTCGTCATTTTGGTAATCCGGCAGTGTGATTCTGCGACGTGTGGCGAATTTGATGAATATATATCTATATATAGATATATATTTATACAATTTGGGAATCGTTATCTAAGAAAAAAATCATCATTCATCTCACTTTGTCGAGAGAACAGGGAGTTCATTATTATATTTACAACATTTATCTAGGTTTCTTTTTATTACACTGCCATCACTGTCTCTGCTTGTCTCTGCAAATGATGTCAAATCCATACCGTGGAATGAGAGTAACCCAGGCCAGGTGATTTCTCGCCATCATGCAGCTATTGACAGCCCCTGGACGCGAGCCTGCTTTTGTGGGAACACAGCAGGTCTGAAGGTAGTTATACAAGTGAGGTCGGCCATGACAGTGAGGAGGCCGCGATAAGCGCCTCCGAAAGATGTCAACAAAGTCGCCTCCAGTTGGCACACTGCTGCACTGTGCAGAATGAAATTCAGACTAAGACTTTTTTTATTGCTGCCTATTTCCTTTTGTCAAAGGAGCCTGCTGTGCAGAGCAACAAATGGCTGCCATTACCCAGAACGTAATGGGTGTCAGACAAATCAAGGAACACAAACAATCAAGAGAACGTAGGCCGTATTTCAGTCGAGCACAGCCCCAGCAATATTTATGATTACTGCAGTGAGATGTGCTCTGTAATAAACAGGTACCTCTACATCACTCAAACGTATGGACTTCTGCGCAGAAAATCTGTTACAAGTGCTGCAGGACCAGCTCAGCAATCATCCTTGCGCGACAGCCTTTTAAAGCGGCAACCATCAGTAGTGATTTTGACAATGTCCTAAGAAATCGGCTATATTTGCGCAGACGTTTGGTAATTAGAAGGCGTTCGAAAACAACAAGTTTAGAGAATGGACTTTGCATGGCGAATGCTTTCGCCCACCGATGCGTTCATCCATCTCGGTTGAAGTTGTTTACAGCAAATGTTTGACATTTATGCAGAGCAGCATAGCCAGCTTAAATCCGAATATAAGGCAGAAGGGAGTGCCTGTTTTGCAAAGGGGAAGTGTCCACAATCGGAATTTTTTGAAAAGCAATACCTGGAATTTGAAGAGCTTCGTAGAAATATGGTTATCAAGGTGTATATATATATTTAGAAATAATTTGAGACAATCAGTACTGAAAAGGGAAGGAGGGCTTCCTGGGTGCTTGAATGTTTTCATGTTGTTGAGTTATTGTGATCTCACTGGCAGTAGTTCACTAAAACCATAAGAGAGTGGGAGCATTACTTCAGTTTCAGGCATTTTGGGAAAAAGTTGCAAACATACATAATAAATACAGAGTTCCCCTGTGGGATTTGTGTGTATAATTTTAATATCGTGTTGAGTCTGCCAGATGTTCAATTCTGTCTCATTTGTGGTTCTCCCCTTTGCATGGAGTCTGTGTAGCCATATGATTCTTGACACTGTATCCTTAGTGGGCTCTGTCATCAGAAAGCCTTTACTGGTATTCCACCCATCACAGGACCACAAAGCTCAGCATCGGAAGGCCCACCCTGCTTAGAGCAGGCTACCTATGGCTTTTTTTCCAGTGGTGCCTATAAAAGGCATGGTAGTCACAAACAGGAAAAACTATAATAACCTTCACAACATCTCTGACATTGCTTTTTCATGTTTTGAAAAGTTTTTTTGTTTGTTTTTAACCAAACAATACCGGATAGTGACCCATGATATGGCATTTTGTCCTTCTTTTCAGATTTACATATAGGGCTTTCCCACAACAACTGGAGCGCTTTCAGTTAAAAATCACAGCCGACATTTATGAGTGTCTTCTGACCCCTTACGTACAAATATACTATTCATTGACACTGTTAGTGTACAGATAGATTGAGAGCTGTATTTTGTCCCGACTGCTGCTACGCAAGCCCTGAACATTACTTAGAAGCAAGGAGTTCATTTTAGAGCAGAGGCGCAACAAGAGCCAAATTTCGGGGGGCTAAGAAAAAATTTCCGGGGCGGGGTTGAACCTTTAATCAGTAGGCAGAGTGGAGCTGCAGGGGCTCTTAGAAGGGGTGAAACAACTGCAAGGTCTAATTAACATTCAAATGGTCTTTTAAAGACCTGTGAAACGTTCGGGTGCGGCTGTGTGTCTGCCCGGGATCTGTCTCATCCCGGGCTGCCACACACGACGGGGGGGGGGGCTGAAGCCCGCTGAGTCCAATGGGTGTTGTGCGCCTGTTTTAGAGTATATACATGAACGCGATCTGTAGCTACATTTTCATTCTTGTACATTTTA
Organism: Lissotriton vulgaris; assembly: GCF_964263255.1. Classification (NCBI taxonomy): domain Eukaryota; kingdom Metazoa; phylum Chordata; class Amphibia; order Caudata; family Salamandridae; genus Lissotriton; species Lissotriton vulgaris. The sequence goes on along the minus strand of NC_141690.1, from coordinate 82,518,338 downwards.
CCTGACCGGTAGCATGCACTGGGGTATACCGGGGTCATCAACAAGATGTCATTTGTAATGCTCTAGGAAAATGAGAATTTTTTTTGAAGCATGGCCATTCTCCTTATTCTATGACTGGTCACAAAATAGATGAGCACGGTAGCAAACTAACGATTTTTCTCTGAAAAGTATAGACTTATCAGGCGTTTTCTTTTAAACGCTATTTCTGCCTAACATGTTTATCCACATTATTCTGTTTTTTGTGCCTGTTTTATAGGCCACCAACTCGACCTGAAGGTATTTATGATGACCTATAAAACAGCCACAAAAAACAGACTAATGAGGATAAACATGTTAGGCTAGTTTTCATGCGCACTAGTTACATTACACTTTTTTTAGGTGCAGGGAGATTAATTGATTTACCCATAGTCACAAGAAGTTGAGCCAACGTCGAGACTCAATGAGGGTTCCCAAGGTCCAAAGTCGACACCTCTGGCCATAACTCCATATCTTCTACCTCATCCTCTGCACAGCCCTTAACTCAACAAGCTATTACACAGAATTGTTTGCAAGACTAAAATGATGAATTCTATCTACGAACAGTCAGACATCGCTTCACTGTACGTTGATAGCGCACCCATTCTTTATTGCTGGGGCACAGAGCCACCACATTGAAAACTCAGCAAACATTTTTTACTGAATGCACGAGAACATGGAAGCTTAAACAGCAAAGACAGAGCGCCCCTCTATGCAAAGGCACTAATTGAGACATTTAAAACATTGGTACCCCGAAAACAATGATTTCTGATACTTAGAGCAAATAAGAGAAAACACATAAGCCTGACAGGTTCACAGAACTCTTTATCGTCCTTCAAATTACACATAAATTACGCTCATTACAAAATGGCTTTTAATCCTCTGGTGAAGTTACTGTGCACTCTTTCAGTGTGTTTGTTGCTGCAGTATCTGGAAAAATTTAATTAGCTGCACATAGGCAGTGATGGATCAGAATTTAATCTGCATCTTTCTGTGTTATCCTGAGGATTGAAAAGTGATCTGACTGCAGATTGTACTTTTCATTGAACATAAGGATCTTCTTAAAATCACAAACGTCAAACGCCCTAGGAAGAAGCATTGCTTGCAGGACAACATGGTACATTCAGCAAATATCCACAACTATGCATGATGCAGACAATAGCATCCAGGGGCAACGGTAGAGCACTGAGAACAGCAGAATAAGCATCATTATTATTTAGAGCCTGTACCCCAAGAAAATGTCTTAAGGATTCGGGAGTCTGGTCCTGAGAGAATTTGTGTGAGGGGAAAGAGTGGGGACTGATTTAGAGTCGTGCCACCCCTTCCACATTTGCCTCTAAATGAGCGGCAAGCCGAGTATGTCTCTGTACCAATTTGTGTTAATGTGGGTGCTGGCTGACTGTCCTCATAAAATGGAATTGCACGTCTCCTGCCCATATGACTCCAATTACATATTGGACGTTCCCTCCAAATTTCCAAGAGTGTGAGGTAGAAGATAAATCTTTCTAGAGTGAGTTATTAAAAATCAGTTGTAAATTCCATTTTTGAAATGCGTTAATAACCGAGCTAGAACTGAAAAAGTTGAATTAAAATGGGTGAATTTAAGAAATTAAATGTCATTTCTTTGGTATGCTCATATGATTTTATGTTGATATATTTATGCATTTGTTTGTTTAGTTGTCATATACAGCTTTCTCTGCTGCAAGGGAAACGCTTCATCACATTTTCAGGCTAAAAATCTATTTCAAACAAATTTGCAAATGCAAAGATTACTGCGTTTGCAGTTCTTTGACTCAAGTGACATTTAGAAAAAAAACGGTAATAATATCGAAAAACAAAATGTTACATCCCCAAAAAACAGTCATAACGACGATGTTTAAACATAAATACAAAAAGAGCAATTTAATTCATTTAATGGATTCTATTATTTAAACTTCACGTGAACTATGACGTCCCCCTCCCCTACATTATTAATAGCCTCTATCAGTTTTTGCATTTTTGGTCAGAGAGGACTATGGCTGTTTGTCTACCGCACATGTTTATTAAAAATGAACGCTAAGTTTTTCAAACCAGTTATTAAAAACTGCACAAACCAAACCATAATTCACCAGACCTTCTACCCAAGTCTCTGACCTTACTTCATCCTCTCTCACAAAGGACAGTAGTCTTTATCTGGGTCTTTATTGGTAAATTCTAAGGAATTTCTCTCTAGCTCAACGTGATGAGCTAAATTTCTGTTCTCACCACTGATTAAAAAAATTGATACATGTCCAAAGGATTCCCGTAATTTCAATACAGTTATGGTCCTAATTCTCTTAACATACTCTCTAGAAAGTTCTGTTATCACTCATTTTAAACCGATCTCTTTTTAATGTATCCATTCAGCTTCTAGATTTGGTTATAGTACATCTACTGTCATGCTGCCGATTAATTATATTATGCACTAACTTTTGAAGACAATCAGGCATGGATGATATAGCAGCACCTCAGGCTTCTGCCCTATAAAACAGAGTTTCTGCTTCTCTCCACCCTATCCCTCCACAAGAGTAACTTTCCTCTTTAACATTGGCAGAACTTGCTTAACATCCTTGAGTGCAAGCTATCCAAAGCTGAGTGCATGAACTCTCTACACTTCATAGAAGAGTTACATGCTACATGCTCAGGGCCAGCATTTAGCACGGGCGAGCTGAGCCCACAACTGGGGCGCTGACCTTCAGAGAGGCGTAGGAGCAGCCAGCAGCTGTCTCTCTCCAACATAGGCTCTAATGGAAAATGTAGGACACCCTGTCCTGAAGTCTGTATTTCTCCTTTCTCTTGTGCTTCTCGCCTTCCCCCTACCACTCCCATTTTCCCAACACACTAACAATTAAAGATGACAAATGGGAGGAGGCACCAGGGAGAAGCGCCGGGACGCCCCTTTGCTGGGGCATCTGTGCGATATAGAAGTGTTATTAACATAACATAACATAACCACATTTTGTTTCGCCGAGGGTGCTATCTGATCAGAGGTCAGCTTTGTGCATGCTGATAAAGCATGGTAGCAACTGCCTGATTCCAACTAAAACTGTACCATGAGAATATGTCCTTTAGTCAAGGACATGGCTTCAAAGTTGTGCTACCTTTCTTTAGCCATGTCTCACTTTGGCTACAGAAATCCACTTAAAACTTGTATAGCAAAAGTATTCCATGCATCTCTAAATATAGCTTTACATGTTGCGGCAAGGCTGTCCTTCTTGAGCAAATGCTATAATTACATTATTCCTGTATGCCTCACTTTTCAACTGGTCCAAATGTAATACAGAGCTATGTTTTAAATGGCTAATCTACTACAAAATAAATCTTCATAATAGCACCCCAAACTATATGGCAAAACATTAACTATCTCTAGGCATCTACATTCACTTTTAAGCTTTGAAACTATACTTTTGGAACTACAATCTTTCAAAAAGACTGCACAGTAGCTCAGTCCTGCTTAGGTAGAACTTCAAAATGTAGAAATTCCCTTCCTTTTGCTGCAATGAACATTCCCTGCACTCTACAATAATACCTAAAAAAGGTATTTTGCAAAATGTTCAAGACTCACACATTACCACCTTTTGCTCTATTCTTGCCACATTTGGTGGCCTCTGTAAATTGTAGGTACCTCTTTTAATTTCAGATTAGGAGTAGCTTTGTATTTTTCAATTTTGTTAACCTTTAAATTATTGTCTCCCACGTGTCTTCATTGTACATGTATATATGAAAAATGTTGCATGTTTAAATATTTGTGTTACTGAATAATTCTGGGGTTATGTGTATGGCATTCTATTCCCTTTCGGTTGTAAACTGGCCATATCAAAATTTCTATGTTTTCCCTTTATTGCTGCATACAAAACTACCAAATGTCTTCCTTCTTAAAATGTATAGTGGCCAGGAAATGTACACCCGTTTTTTTACTGCTCAATTGCTTTATATTACTTGTACTAAAGATTTCATTTTTTTTTGTCATTTTTCCATTTTCACGGAAAGGTGTATTGGTTTTGAATTCTAATGGTGTTATTTATTTATTTGTGTACGGTTTAAAGCGGAGTATAATGTTTTACATGGAACCGATTGGGGCCTGCGATGCACACCTTCAAAGGAGCAGGTTTTTTTTCTCAAGTTCCCTTCGGCTGCTTCTGTGATTAAGGTTAATAAAACAGAGGGCCCTTGGTTATTGCGAATTACCAATAAGCGGTCCATTGTAAAGCACCTTGGCATCTGCAGCGGTTGCAAGAAAGGAGTGCAATTACAGGAGCAGTGTTCCGGACGATTTTAACTTCTGGGTTGTGCAAACCACAGCAATGACAGGAAACGGCGATTTCCAAAAGCATCGCGTGATGGGGGAGAGAAGCAGCTGGCAAACACGCGGCATTGTGCGAGGGAGCTGGATTCTGCCAAGCCTCCCTGGCAGGAAGGCATCTTTAAACCGGTTCATGCTGTTCGCGGAGCATCCGACTGACTTCGAGATGAAATCAGCGCCTGCCTCCCGCGGAGACTGGCTCGACCAGTTTCAAACAACTCCAACTGGCACCATCAGATGCAGACTGCTCCGTCTCCGAGCGGCGCTAAGTGCTGCTGACACCGAGCTTACACAACATCTGATCAAGGCACAGTGGTGTTGTTTACCCTCTCCTCGTTCGCTAAAGCATCATGAAGACAATTTGCATGCGAAAGGTAGTGTCGCTATAAACCCGCGTCCTGCTGAGACTGAACCCCTTTGAAATGGCACCTCAACCCTGTGATATCACAGTCGGCGGCCGGGGAAATTATACGGATGTCGCAAACAGATGGCACTGTCTTTAAATAGGAGAAAGAGCAGGGAAGCAACAGAGTTTAAGGAGAAAGATCTTTACCGACACTGCCATAAGTCCTGAACATTTCACCTCCAGATCACTGCTTTCAGGTGTGCTATACTAATTAGTTCAGTTGAAGGAAAACAGGACTACAGCACCCAGAATGCATTAGACTACCATACAAAAGTCCATAACTGGTTACAGTGTCCACAATGACCCCCAGGGAAGTGGTCATCCTACCAGTTTGCCAGCAATGTGCTCATTTATATGCAGTTAATTTTTTCAGAATTCAGTTTCCGCGGGTCATTTTACTAGAACTGCAACTATTTTATGAGTTAAGTTCTTTTTTTTGGCAACAGTAGAAATTGACACTGCTTCACTGTTTTTGCCATTCATCAGAGAAGTGTTTTCCTTCCATTTGGATGTGTTTATAAGCTGGTTGGTTATGTATGAGCCACCTTGCCACGGAGTTCTGGTCAAGGTTCATGAAGAAAAGTGCCAAGGGGCAATGGTCAGACCATGGGTGCTGATAAAACAGGAATATTTAAGGATTTATAAAATATGACTAATTTGATTCCTGAAATTGATCTAAGAGACTGCAGTCCCGAAATAAAGGGCTTTGCACCCTATGGTCAAATTGGTAAGGCGGGCACTCGACAATGGCCGAGGGCCCGGTATCCGAGTTTCAGCTTAGGGCCGCTTTTTTTGGGCAGCCTGGGAGCCGAAGTGGGCTATGTCCATGCTGTTCGGATGCCGCTAGCGGACCACTGGGTGCACGAGTGCAGCTGCGGCCGGTAGTGGGAGTACCAGCCGGGCGGTGACGTTGGGAGAGGGAGGGGCAGGGTGGGGGGTAGTAATGTATGGATTACGGACTTTAACAGGTAAGTAAACATAAAAATAAATAAAACGAATTTCGTTGCTTGCACTGCATCGTATGGATAAGTTCACACCAGTGAACCGCAGCTGACTACAAGTGAGGCCACTTCTGCTCAGGCCCCTTGCCCAGCTCAATCTGCATCCATTAACGGGCCGGCCCAGCGAGAGTAAGGGATTGACACCTCTGCCCCATCTGTCTCCAGAAAGGCCACTCGAGCAGCCGTGGCTGGTAGTGGGAGTACCGGCCGGACGGTGATGTGGGGAGGGAGAGGGGCAGGGTGGGGGGTAGTAATGTATAAATTACGGACTTTAACAGGTAAGTAAACATAAAAATAAATGAAACGAATTTCGTTGCTTGCACTGCATCACCAAATGCGATGCAGTGCAAGCAACGAAAATCGTTTTACTTATTTTTATGTTTACTTACCTGTTAAAGTCCGTAATCCATACATTACTACCCCCCACCCTGCCCCTCCCCACGTCACCGCCCGGCCAGTACTCCCACTACCGGCCGCAACTGCATGCCCATCATTTATTTAGTGCTGCGTTGGGCAGAAAAAGACGCTGACTAGATATCTAAACTATGGAATTGTCTATTCAAGGGCATTTGGCACTATCATTAACAGTTCCTGACCCAGTAATGGATATTAAAAGAGAAGAGATGCTGAGTGTACACAATGTTGGTGGCTCAAGTCACTCTTGGCAAAACCCAATTGGTTACAGTAAATCAGTGCTTTCCCAAAGGATTTTAGAAGGGCAGAGATCCTTCCTTGTGGGTGAGAGGAATGAAAGAGAGATTCAGGACAACTGTATAACACTTAAGATGTTGATAAATGCCATGGAGGTTGTACAGAACTATTAAGAGATATATCTGTTTTTATGCTGCAAGGCAACAGTTGTAAATTAAGACTGCTGAAACTGAGAATATGTGTGTGGAAGAGAAAGATACAAGAATAGGTAGAAAATAATTTAGATGTGCAGTAACATCAGGCATGGTGAGCAGCAGAGGTCCAAGTCCTACAACTACCAATGAGAGAGAGGCCACACAACATCTTAATATAAAACACAGGAGAGAATAAGTATTCCCATTTCCTGTACAGGTCTGGCATCGGGGTCAACTGCCAGCACTCCATGGCAGGATACCAGCACTTTCATCAAGCTCACCGGCTATAGCGTATACACATTATAGCATTCTTCAGACAACAACTATACTGACATCAGTAGCGGCCGGCACGGAGCGTGGGTAGCGGGCCCGGTGGGGAGGGTGGGAGGATTGTAAAATAAAAAAAGAAGCATTGTGATTGGAGCCGTGGATCGGCACTCAGCCAGGGAATGGGGGCTGGCCATGTTCTCTACCCAGGCTGTAATGCAGCCTGCGTTGGAGAACATGGGAAGTGTGCAAACCACTCCTCCCCTGCTCTGAGAGCCGAGCAGCACCGCCCGCTCCACAAAGCTGCACAGCAGGAACCAATACAATTATAATAACCTTGAGTTATTATCATTCTATTTGTTCTTTCTTTCACTGCTTTGCAGCAGTGAGGCGACGCTCCTTCGCCTTAAAGGAAGAGCTGCCACTGTTTGACATTCAAAAATTAAAAAAACAGAGAGTTAGGTTGAAGGGTTCATTGTATCATGTAGATATACGCATATTTGTGTCTACACGCAAAGGTATATACTACAACGAGAAAGGTATGTGCTTATTATTGAAAGTCAAGGTACATCTGCCTGATTGTTTTGTAGTTATATGTTAATGATGTGTCAAATTCATCAAATATTTTATGCGTTCATAGTGTGCAGCTGGTAAAATTCTGATTCATTTTAGATATTTGTCAGTAACTTTAATAAGAATGCACTGTTCTGGAACATAAATGCAAAATCATACAATGACCGGTTGTGAGAACACTGGAAGCAACCCATTTCATCATTCACTGTTTCTAAATGCCCAAGAAAGAGTACTAAATAAAATGCAAATTATCCAAAACGCAGCCGCCAAGCTCCTTGGAAGAATCCCTAAACATCAATCTGCGTCAAAAACTATCAGAAAGTTACATTGGCTTCCAATTAGAAACAGAATCAAATTCAAGGCCCTCTGTATAGTGTACAAGGCTCTGCTCAACGTGGGACCAGCCTTTTTCACTCAAAATCTTATTCCCTACAGTCCCTCTAGAACACTACCCCGTACCAAATCTGTTTTATGGGGAGACAGAAGATTTCTTGTAGCAGCGCCCAAACTATGGAACACCCTGCCGCACTCGATTAAAAAAATTTCTGGGTGTTTATTAATTTAACATTAACTGATTTATTGAGTAATAATATATATTGATAAAAATGTTTAACACTATGATTCAAATTCCTAATATTAGTATGTGCTTTAGTTTTCTGAAATATTGTTTAATATTGATAAAAATAGGAAAAAATTTAAATAAATACATGTCTCCGAGTTGGAGTCTCAGCATGTTCAAGAGCACCGTAGGATCATAAGAATGGAAGGGCAGTGTGATGGCACACACAATTCTTTGAAAATTCTTGTGAGTGATTGAAACAATGTAGAATTTTTGCAATACTGATAATAGGATTTTCAGGGCATTAAAGTGTATATTAATTGGTTATGAACTTTTTGGGTTTGAAGTACTGATTTCTGGGCATACGTTACACTTTAAACAACTTAGCTTCATTTTCAGCAGCAGCAAAGTTAAAGCTCTAGTCTCCAATTTAGAGTCTAAGCATGTGTAAGAGCTCCATATTAGACTATAAGAAGGGTAAGGGAGAATAACTGTGTATCAGGTGCTCTACTACCATGTTAAAGGCACACTTGTTTGTGCCCGTCAGCACCCCTGAGCGGCCGGTCCCTGCCATGCTGCCTATTTTGATATGGACCATGGATGTATCTCCTATTCAAAAAACGAGCTGGTTGACCTTAAGGCCGGGAAAAGGCTTCACAAAACTTCATTCAATTGTGCATTTATGAATGCTAGGTCTTTGGTGAAGCATGGACTGGAAGTTGATGATGTAATCAAAGATTATGATTTTGATTTTCTTTTTGTTTCAGTGACTTGGCTTCTGGATTCTGCTATATCGATGCCTCATGGCTTTAAGATAATTAGAGAAGACAGATCCAAAGGAAGGGAGAATGACGGTAGTCTTTAGAGAAGAATTCACAGTTCAGACTATTTCATGTGAGGAGTTTAGTGCAACTGATGTTTTTGGGGTAACTCAATTCTGCTACTCTCCAGACCTGCACAACATAACTTAGGATTATAAGAAGAGTTCCTTCAGTTTAACAGCAACAAAACCATAGACCTTGTATGGCTATTGGTGCTGCAAGATTTTACTCTTTGGGCAGATTGCAAAAAGCAGGGGAAAGGTAAATGCCTATTAGATAGTTGTGAGTCATTTTGCTTGACTCAATTGGTTGACAGTGCCACCTGAGAGAAAAAGTACACTTTGGACCGGATCTTATTAGTGCATGATAACACTTTGGATACCAAGGTGGTTCCAGTTCTTTAAAGTAACCAGTACTGCCTTAAGATAAGATATTAAGCCCAGGGTTTCACAGACACGGGGCAAGGTTACACAGGCGAAGCAAACCAAAGCATTAGAGGGGACTTCCCTCTTCTTGGGCAGGACATAGAGGATACTTACTCTTATTTAGAACCTGGATCTGCTCAGCCCTAGATGGAATTACCACACTGATATGCCCCAAATTCCAATGAATCAGAAAGTTGACACCTTGGTTTACTAAGGAACTCTTCAAGATCAGAAAGGTTGTAAAAAATGGAAAGAATAAGGTGGAAGAAATATAGAAGTTTAGAACAAGAGAACTATGCTAAGAAATTAAGAATCTATAAAAAAAACAGGTCTATCCAGCAAAAAAGATGTTCTCCCCACAAATACTAAAGGCAAGGCCATTGGAATTATGCCGCAAGGGAGGACCACATTATGTGCAAGTGTTCTCTGAATTTTGTGGCAAGAAAAAGGCACATTTTGTGGCATACTGAAGCACATTTTGTGATAATACCTTATGATTTTGTAATTTCCAATACCTGTTAACACTATCTAAAAGGATAACCAATAGAAAGATGACCAGTCACTGATGCGGTGAGCGTAAATTTAGTGGTTTTCTTTTTCTTTTTTTTCTTTTCCCTCGTTGTCATCTGTCAACTCCCCCCCACCGTCATCTGTCAACTTCCCCCACCCCGCTTCACCACTCTTACCTGCAACGGCCGCCAGTGAATATAAATATTTCTCCATCCACTGATGAAGATTATAAGCTCATTTAGATTCCACCTAATGATGTATGCAAACATGCTTACAGGAAGAAGCTAAATGGATGAGAAGGAACGCACTCTAACTGAACTCTTATAAAACAGAGGTGATGGTCATAAGTCCTAATAAACAGATTTGGTCTGATATATGGTGAGATCTAATAAACAGATTTGGTCTGATATACAGTGGGCATCAAATTTGGGTGCAACTCCATCTCCCAATTTAGTGATCAATGACTTGGGTATAAACCTCGATGACAAACTTTTGTTCCAAAGTCATATAAATAAAATAACATTGATGTGCCTGTTCTCTCGTGAGCTGTTAATGAAAACCTTCACTTTTCTTGCTTCAGAGCATAGGCAGCTTGCAAGTGGTTCAGAATTTAGCAGTATATCTCATTTTCAGGCTTCCTAAGCGAACCAGGATTTCTGCGCATAGAAGAGCTCTTCATAGGCTAACGGTGGAGAAGAGAATTAAGGCTTATTCCACCTTTAGAAAGTTTCTAAAACGCACCTCGTGTGAGTGTTTTACAAGGAACTGAGGATTTTGATGCATCTGAATGTTTTGGCGTCAAGAAGCCCTTTGTTGGCAACAGTTGTTGCACTCTATAAAACATCATAACATAACATGGCAGAACATATAATATGTTTCATGTATTTAAATGCAATATTACTAATTTTCATTTTATTGTGTTAGAATGTAATAGTTATTATTTAAATGTTTGTATTTTTCATTTTAGAATTCTTAACATTTTTTCTGAATTATTTTTAAATTTGAGCAAAATATTTTTAATATTTCATTTAACATCAAAAATTTTGCAAACACATGAGATGGTCAAAATTTTTTGAGAAGTTGTAGTTAAAATTAAAACATGAAAATTATACATGTTTTATATATTGTTTGTGTGATAGGAATTCTAGATGTATGCACTTTCCCCAAGGTTGGTAGGAGTTGAGTTAGTTTAGTATATAAGAAACAACATCCCATTACATGGACTTATCCCAATATGTGTAGACTGGGTGTAAAACAGTAAATATGGCCCGCCCATTAATAAGCTCTGTCTCCAATGTTAGGAGAACGGGAACTATACTACTCAATATGACATCCCCAAATATATACACTTACCAAAATATCTGTAGGATTCTAATTAGAATAGTAAATATGCCTCCTCAAATTATATGGACTTTGCCCAATCTTTGTAGAGTAAATATGCCCCCTCCATTATATGTGCTTTCTTCAGTTTGTGTAGGACTGAAGTTAAAATAGCAAATATGCTGTCACCTAAACATATGCATTTTCACCAATGTTAGTGGGACTGGATTTGGAATAATACATTTTCCTCTCCAAAATGTATGCACTTTCTCCACTGTTTGTAGGACTGGGGTTACATAAGTAAATTTGACATCCGTAAACTTATGTACTTTTCCCAGTGTTAGTGGGAATCGAGTTAGAATAATCAATTTTAAATACTCAAATGTGTGCACTTTCCACAGTGGCATTGGAACGGGAGGTAGAATAGTAAAATTGACATCTCCAAATATATATATGCACCTGTCCCACTGTTGTAGGGCTGGAGATAAAATAGTAAATATAACCCCTGCCCCCAATTACATGCACTTTCCTCAATGTCTGTAGGGATGAAATTAGAATAGTAAATGCCCCCCTCCCAACACTCCCTCCCCCACTTATATGCATCTTCTTCAGTGTGAGTGAGAGTGGAATTAAAATAGTAAATATGACAACCCAAAATATGTGCACTTATGCAGTGTTAGCGGGCATGGAGCTAAGTATAGAACATTTGGACCATTTATATACGCCCTTAGCCCAATGTTGATAGGACTGAAATTAGAATTGTTAATTCGACCCCCTGCCCTATTATAAACACTTACCCCAATGTTTATAGAATAGAACCTAGAATAGTAAATATGCTCTCCACCCCAATTATACTGTAGTTTACAAAATGTTTGCGAGAGTGGCATTAGAATCCCTCAATGGTGTTTCTTCACCTGTCTTAAAAATGCTGTCAGCGGTCCCTTTAATTGCAGGATGATAATATGACTGTAATATATGATGATGCTGAAGCCCATGTATGCAACATATTAACACTACTCGGGCAAAAAGCATATATTTTCAGTTACATTTCATTACTTGGTTTTTGAGCTTTCTGAAACGTACATATCACCTTGTATCTATCACAATAAAAGATACCTGAACCAACCAGGTGCCTTATCATGATGCCAATTTCTGAGCAGCACCAGGGCAGAGGGTATCCGTCTTTCTTTTTGGTATCTCGAGTGTATACATTAACTCGGAAACATCTCCAAGTCCATGCATGTTTTTCTGACCGCAGACCTCTGCAACACAAAGAGGCAATTACCAGCCTCTGTTTCTGAGCTCTGCTGTAAGAAGCCAAAAAGAAGTGCGCAGATGAAGCACAGAAAACAGCATCCTGATCCGGCCCAAGGAGGAGAGAAAGAATGAAGTCATTGACACTATGCAAACCTTTGCTGATTGTAGTCTAATGGTCTTACTTTAAAATCAGCTAGGATGCGAAGATAGCTTATGCCGTTTCTCATATATGATCAAATATGAGAGGGTTTCTAAAAATAATAGGTGTTACGATTTGATATTAAGCCACTCTAATGCCTCAGCAGAGACAATGCACCACAATGGCGAATGAACAAAAGTGCAATATTCTTCATCGAGATTACAATATAGAATGTGTCGCTATTGATTAAAATGTGGTTATGAGTATGAGGCATACAGCTCGCTTCAGTAACATACAACTGCTCATAAATAGAGACAAATCGAAAATATAAATTACGTATTTATTCAATTGATCTCACCTGCAGTTCCAGAGAGCTCCACGCTTAAGGTTTGTTCAATAGTCTTGTTCTCAAATGGGGAACCCTTGGGATCACTGGAAGACATTGAACATTTATAAAAACAAGCTGAAATGGAGCTGCTGTAGACAAAATATGATAATGTCCCTTCCATTAAAAACTGGTGTGACAGTTGTTAATACTTACTTTGGTGACTCAGGTGTCAATGGAAGTGACAGGCAGGTTGACTTGGCTGAAAAGGAAACAAAGAAATCCTTAAAAATCGGAGCTATTTGGAAAATGTGTTTTTATATCTTATATATAAAAAGTACTAATGGAAGTTATAAAAACAATGTTTTTATATTATGCAATTATCAGATAGAGTAACATATTACAAAAAGACACTAATATTTTCCAATAAAATTAAAGGGAATGTCAGTCTCTAGAACTTAGCAGCACTTATAGCGAACTTGACATAAAAAACGTATATTTGCTAATTACATTTTCAGCATATTTGCCAATGTGTTAAATAGTGGCGAGTTTCTACATGACATAGTCTGTATTAAATAAATGGCAGTAAGCATAAGAATGTGCTGGGCAATTGGAATTACTAATGTGTCCAGAACATTATTATCCAGAAAACATATATAAAGCACACTCCTCTGATGCATGAAAATTGTCACTATGTAGATGAAAACCTGTAGCCTTGGCGCTCACACACACTAACAACGGTGCAATGTGCCCTGGTTACAACTCTACCAATATATGACTTTAGTAGGAGAGAGTAGGTCCCTCTAGGAGGATCCACTGTCTGTAACACATTAATAATAGTAATAAAGCAGTTTTTTTAAATGCATCGGCTGCATTTAAAAAAGAAAAATTAAACATTTCTGTTTCATTTTTTAAATCAGGCAGTGGTCCCTGGAACCACTGCCTGCTGTTAAAAAATATTTCGGCGTGGCTTACCACCTTCTTGAAGTAGGTGGTAAACTGCGAGAGTTTTGCGGCCGCATATGCTGTCTCAAACAATGGTACATTCCATTGTGACTCCGTGTTAGGAAGGGATGAGCTTTCCTAATAGCGAGAGTCGCAAAGACTATTTTGCGAGTCACAGACTTGCAAAATAGCATTTATACATGCCAGGGACCTTTTTTGCGGTCGCAAACAAAGCAATTTTTTGTTTGCGACCACAAAAAACGGTCATACATCTGGCCCTTGAAGCCAGACTTAGTGATTGTGCGCTCCATGAAAGAGAAAGCTGCTGCTGATTCTTATCCTACAATGGGGAATTTCAAGACTGTTACTGGATCAATAGTGCAAAAAATACCACTCTAGCAAGTTCACTATTAACAGGGCAAGTAGATTCCTGATGAGTTCGGCAATGTTCAGAATTAAACAGTATGGTGCCACGGAGGATGAAAGTCACTGCCAAGGGAGCAATGCTTTATCGTCCAATCCAAATCATTGCTAGGAGAAAACACAAACAAAACACATCACACGAGTTTTCAATAGGGTAAAACAACATAAAGGTGCAGTGACTAATGCACAGAACAACTCTGCAACCTTTTTCCGAGTCCTTCAACTCACGGCTCGAACCATCCATAAGCCTATCCTACAGCCAAGCTACAAATTCACCCTCAATCTTTGCTGGCTTCAGCCACAATTCAGCCAGCTCCTGGCTGCACTCACTGGTCCGCCAAGCCTCCAACTTCATATTTGCAAATGAAACTGAACTATATCAACATTCTCAGCAGTAGCAACATTATGTTGAAATTGAGTACTACTGCACCCGCCTCTGTGACCACAGATTACTAATGCTGAGTGGAGTACATTACATGTGGGCCACTGGTTTGAATCTCCCTGGGGTAAACACCTCATGATATCCTACTGAGATCAATGAAAGCAGTGCCACTGAATTGGGTACCAACATCTATTATTAAGGTACACCTGAGTGAGTCTGTGGAGAGTATTATATGAATGGTCAGTATTTGTGCCGCTGTCCTGCAGAAACAAGTCGAAAATTGTTTGGAGTAAGGGAAAAAGGAGACATGCATGAGATTTGGACAGTTGGATTTTAGTATTCTTATCTGAAATTGTGTACGTATCTCTTTACATGTCTATAATCTTCCTAATATAAAGGACAAATACATATTAAAATGTCGTTCTCGCTGTAAATCCTGATGTGGACATTTAAACTCACAGCTCACTGGTAATGATAATGATGATTGTCTAGAAAGTGCTAAGTTGATTGTTTTAGTGGCACTTGTTCCAATTCACAAGGGTTTCTTTATGGCTGTGCATCTTCCTCAGGGGCCACTTAATGTCGGCTATATTAAAAACTCAATGATGTGCTTCCTTCTGCACGGCCTACCAGACTGCACGTCAATGTCAATCTCTGGACAAGGCCATGTGAATGTTTTTCCTTCGAGTGAAGTAAGGGCATCTATCTAATTTGGTTTTCCAACAACCCAATTCTGTTTTAAAAAACTTGAGTTGAAAGGAGTTTCGTTCCGAAACCCATTGCCTATATTTTTTTGGGCTTGTCTTTCTAATGCACGTGCGCTTGTTTGCTGAAGATAATATGACCTTCAATAGAGCTGTGCGCAAAGTGAAGGGACTGCAACAAAAGTTCAAAAAGAAATGCACTTACTTTCACTGATAAAGGGTGAACATTTGTGAAACCTGTGCATGGTGACACACATATGTACGCATGCACACTTGGCATTCATGACACCATTATCTAATCAGGTAGGCCCTATACGTATTAATTATTAAGACCTAGGTAGATTTTACCGAGGTAGCACGTTCTCCTGACGTGTATATTGATTATCAGTGCAGTATGTTTTTTGTATACATTATTGAATGCTCAAAGCCAATACAATCTTGGACTTGTACCAAGATCATCACGTGTTGAGTGCAGTGCACCCACTGTACAGGAGACTTGGACTAGAAGGATTTTTATTTTTTTGTACTGTTTTATACATTCTTATAATGTGGACTCAACCCGGGGGCTTCAGCATGTTGTGCCTGAAAAGTGAAGTAAGACCTCAGAAGACAAAAAACACAGTAGGACTTAAAATGGCCAAATAACACACAAGAAACACAGTGCAAGGTCAACTCGAAACGACTTTGAAAAAGCCTTTGATACAGTTGACTGGACCTATCTTGATAAAGGGCTTGGAGGTGTGGGTCTTGGATTTCGTTTCTGTGCATACTGAGGGTCCTCTACGCAGGTGCTCAAACCCGGGTCCAGGTTAATTGTGTCTTATCAAACCTCTGTCCTATGCGGAGAGGAACCCGGCAGGGATGCTCATTGTCTCTGCTTTTGTTCGTGCTCGCTATCATGTCACTGGTGGTGTGGATTTGATGGAACGCCCAGGTGTGGGGATTCGACTGGGGACTGACAATGGAGGATCGAATAGCTCTATTTGGGGAGAATGTCCTCCTATTTATGTCAAAACCGGTTGAAACTGGGCTTAGAGTACTTCAAACCTTAATCTTTTTGGGAAGGAATAAGGGCTTCAAGTCAATAGGGGCAAATTCCTATTAGTTCGGATAATGGGGACCACTGAGGTGAAGCCTGGCAATCCATAATTCCAAAGCACCAAGTTAGCTTCACTTACCTTGGGGTGTATGTATAATGGGGAAGGGATTTGGCATGGAGCCTGAATCTCACCCCAGTGCTGGACAGAGCTAATGAGGACCTCTCATGCTGGCTTTATCTCCCTCTCAACACCATGGGTAGGGTAACCTGGTACAAAATGATGATCCTGCCCATATTCCTCTACACATTACAAAAGTATCTCTTTTATATTCCACAAACATGGTTTGTATTGGTCCTGGCCATGTGACCCAGATTTATTTGGGCTGGAGGGGCACCCAAGGCGACCCTTGCGAAATGGGCTTGGGCAATGTACGGTGGCAGCCTGGCCATGTTGGACATACGACTATATTATTGAGCGGCTCATCTACTCCCCATTAATGACTGGGTGCACAGGGGATGGGACGATCCGGCCTACAGGGGTGAGTTTGACCTGCTGGGTCTGGACAATGTACTCCACATCTCATATGGTGGCTCAATTTCCTCTGATGCCCGGAGATCATGCAGGTAGCATTTAAAGGTTGGAGGCCAACCCTCCGGTGGTTGGAGTGGGATCGCAAACTCACTAAGCAAACCCCACTCTGTGTGGGTAGATGGTTCTCTGGAGGGATTAAAGGGTGAGATTATATTGGGTTGTCAAGACTTGGCAATGTTTAGGGTGGACAACATATGAAATCCTTTCAAGAGCTCCAAAAGAATTTGAAATGACATACTCCCAATTCTACCATTATTTACAACTCAGGCACGCCCACATGCCCATAGTGGTGATCTTCAGGATCTCCACAAATACAGTCCCCTGGAAAGAAAAATTCTCATGGGCACTTGGGAAAGGGTGGGATATCCCAAATTTACAGGCCCTTGTGATACATTCATCAACCTCATTGCTTTCGCTGAAGCACGGTGGGAGGGTTGGGTGGGTCTTTAGATGAAGAGGACTGGTGAGATGCCTGCATGGTTCAGCGCACTCTAGCTATCTCAGCCAGTCTCCACTTTATTCAATTCAAATACCTCCATCAACTCTTCATGACCCCTCTTCGCCTGCGGAGAGCAAGGCTGATAGATTCCCCAGAATGCCGTACGTGTGAGAAACCAGCGGGGGATTTTTAAAATGTTATGTGGCAATCTCCTGTGATACAAAAATTATGGTCTGCTATGGTTACCATGTTATCTGCTCTGGTGTATATTAGCATTGATCCAAAAATTGCTCTGCTTGGGATCCTGGACGAATTGGGTGGGCCCAGGGGGGACACGACTTTGGTTGGTCTGGGCACACTACTAGCTGAACGTTAAATCACTCTCAATTGGAACTCCTCGGTGGCCTAAGGTTATTGATTGGTGTGGCAAATTGGAGGAAATAATCTATGAAGTCAGGGTGTGCCCCAACAAATTTGATAATGTCTGGAAAAAAAGGTCGGAGTATCACAGACTGGGGAACTGATGTCCATTTATAGCACCTTTTGGTTATGTTGGGGGTTACTTTGTCGGACTCGTTCCATTTCCCTGTGATATCAATGCTGCTATTTGTGTCCGTTTAATCACTGTACAAGTCAAAAGGTTTGATATTAATTTGCAAAATCTAAATAAAGTGTTTCTATGAAAAATAGCAATATCAGTCCCAGAATGAAATATTAATTCCCAAGACTTCTCGAATTTCTAAGGCTTTTGACAATGGAGAGTTAAAAAGATGGTGGGATGTATCATTCATTCTGTTTTATGAGGACTTTGTGGAAATGCCTTGTATGATAGTTTGGGTTCAGATCAAAATGCATTGCTACACACTGAAGAACTGGGCATTTGAGTGTGTGAACGTACACACGCAAACTTACAACCACACACATATACACACAATGTATGGGATTTAATTTAGGTGCATTCACTATGGAAGTTCAAGGTGCTACTAAATAACCTTCCTTCAAGTTATGACTGAAACTCTTAGCTTCCAGTATGGTAGAAAGATGTACAAACAATGTTCAGATTGCACCAATTAAAGTGCCCTCTTCACCATCACTAAAGTTTGCTTTGATATATAGGGTTAGTTCCAGATCAGAGTGTCTTCAGTTATTGAAAACTGTTGAAAATTACCTGCCTGTTCTGAGGATACAGAACTTACAAACATGTTGGCCCAGATTGGGACCAGCTGCTAAACATGCCCCTGAAGAACAAAATGTACAAATGATCGCATATATTTCCCAATTAACTTTACCACAAGTGAGTGAACTGTAACATTGTGCATGGTTGTGATTCACAATAAACAACATTTCTTTCTAATGAGGCTCATGGGGCCAGATGTACAAACTTAACTTTAACCTTTTCTTTTTCACTGAAAAAAATATATAATGTATATATTTGTTTCTGCCATGACAGTGAAAATAAATGCAGCCTAATAACAAATGTTGTTTAGAACAATTGTTATATTCCAGTTTATTACCACAGAAGAGTAAAAACGGCAGGAGAAAACACTGTTTAGAGCATCACATATTTCATGTAACAACTCCTTAACACACACAAGCAGCTCTCTTATAGTCACAATTGCCTATTTAAGTGGATTCGTATTTACGGTGTAAGCTCTTGCATTCTGGGTATTCTTTAAAATATATTTTGTAAACAAATTCACATGAAAAAATGCAATGGAGTAAACCATATATGCATGCAAAGAGAGGAAAATTCGATTTAATACCATTGTTGAGTGAGTGGATGGTCATGGCTCCTCTTCACACTCAACGATGATACAAGAACAAGGACAGATGCTTAGGCCCTGCTAGTAAGTCAGGGTCTCAAATAACATTTGAAAACATCGTTTGCAAAGTGGTGACAAGAACTTGACAGAGGTAATTAGTGAGCACCTGGATGAAGAATGGAATATAAATTATTCCTTAGCACACCCCTACCTAGATGACAGATATTCAGTCAAATGGCAACCTGAATAGTTCCATGTTCAAGGGTTTCCTGAAATGAAAGATGTTGGGGCTTGCCCATCACTTAAAATTCAGGTTGTTCCATAGTCTGAGAATATGCTCCCAGGAATAGGCCTCTTTGTTTTAATCTTTCAAAGTCTATTGTTTAATAGGTTTTGCAGTGGTTGGATGGAGGTCTTTGAGTGAGATGTAATATGTTGCCAGATTCTGCAAAAACCTAGAATTGCACCAAGGTATGCTCTATTGCAGGGTTAAAAAACTCTTGAAGGTAATTGCCGACTTAAATGGCACCCAGTTGAGTACCTTCAAACCTGGTTCATTTCAGTTTAGTTGACAGAGACTAAGGTAAATTCTAGCTGCTTGATTGTACAGTCTATGTGAGGTTGCTAATGTGTTTCTTTAAAGGATAGTGTAGGATACATTATAGTTATCAAGGCATGCAGTTATCAAAGTTCTAGTCAGCTGCACCTTATCCCACTAGTGAAGACTTGGACCGATTTAGTAAGGGCAGCAGAAACTAGACACTCTTAGCCACTGAGGAGCAGAGGAAAGGTCGTTGAAGATGAGCTGCAGGTATTTAACTCTCACGAAAGGGATCCTACAGTAGCAGACCAGACAAAAAGGACAGAAGTTCCTGTGGTCAATACCAGCATCGGAATCTTATTTTGTAAAATGACTGATGATTTTGCTGGTGATAACTGGAACTCACAGACATTAGAACCATAATGGATGGAATCTTAGAAACATACGTACCATCAGCAGATCAAACAGCGAACTCTGAGAAATGGAGCCTTTCTCAACAACTGTCAGGATTCTAGCATTGAACTGCCTCAATTATGGCCATCAGACGTACTGAAACAAAGCTAAGTTCATTCTGTCGTGAATATTCTACTTAGTGCCAGGCATGATATACAAATTTCAAATGTATGATCATTTTAGAATCTCCACCAGTATGCGTCCTTCACATATCAATGTACCATCATGTAGAAGGTACAGAGGATACCAGTAATATAGATTAATCATCAAAACAGGATCAAACCTATTGTTTGCTGAGTGGCTCTTCAAAGGCAATCTTAGGAAAGGGTTCATGAAATTTCTTCCTCGGAAAGTGTACTGTCGATATTGGTGATAAATTAGTCACACAGATGGTCAAGATAATAGAATAAATAAGAATGGGTGAATTGAATGTGGTCAAAGAAGAAAAGGGCAACATCTGGCCCCTCAGTTTGCTTTTCAGTAAAGTACGAATCGTCACCAAAACCTCAAAAACTCCAACCTTAGCAAAAAGACAGCTGACTGTGTAATAGTGATAGAAACAATTCTTGCAATAGATGACCTGATTAGTGAAACAAAGTACAAAAGGGAAACAATGTAGTGAGCTGAATTAGCAAAGCTTGCAGATTTTCAACCCAATTAGCAATTTTTGGAACGGCAATGCCGTTGGCCTGGTATACAGTTGTGTCTCCTGCAAAAGGCCCAACTTGAGAATCAGGTACCTGGGTTTTTGGATTTGTGGCCCCAATCTCAAGCTAATCTTGCATTTGTGTTAATATCTAGGCCTGTCACTGGATATAAGTCCAGTCCAGGACCTATACTGAGCCTGACCTTGACCTGGAGGAGCTCACAAGTACTCATTCCCTAGTGACTTGATACTAATGTTACTGTCACAGGGTTCAAGCACATAGCCCAGTGTTTTACAATGTTTTATATTGAACCCAGTGTGATCAAATCTCTTCTTTCTGTATCAGAGGAATAATAGTCTACCTGTCCACTTGTGTAAAGTTCTGCTGCAACAGGAGAATATGAACCTTTGAGTTAATATCCTGAGTGCATGTATATAAATATGTCTGTGCATGGTTTGCATGTGTGTATGTCTGAGTGAACTAGATTTAAGGAGGCCTGTGGGTTCCATATTGGATGCCTTAAGCCTGTGCATTTGAACAAGATAGAGATTAGGTTACTTTTTCAGACAATGGAATTCCTGAGACTGGATTAAGGAGAACTAGGCAATGAAGTGGAGGAAGAGGAGATAAGCTCTGCTTAGAAATGCAATTAGGTCCTTTTGCTGCAGAGAGCTTTTCATTAGTCTCACTGAGTACTGCCATTTGGTGGATGGTAGCAATAAACAATGGGACTGCAGTTCCTGTTGTAATAATGTGAAGTGTTCTTTAGGAAGGGCTTAGACTTTTGTCTCTCAATTTCTGATTACTGTTAGATGAGTGTTCCAGGCTGGTGATGACCCCGCTGGAGGAGCATCCTTCTAAACAAATGCAGAGTCTGAAAAATAGCCTGAGAGGCACACATGAAAGAAGAACTGACCCAAACCAGTTTTGAAAGTACAAACAGAGAATACACATTCCTGTCTGCTGTACCTGTATAAGAGTGGGAGCTGTTAACCCACTTGTTCCGTTTCCAAGTTCTCTTCGACCGAGGAGGGGGTTCTACCCAGATAATTACGGTGCAACCTGAGTTGATGTCCACCTGATAGCCACCTACCCAGATGTGAGGGGGCATCTGCTCTGAAGGAAGGGCTGTTCTATATCCTGGAACACTTGGCAGATCCAGCCTGGAAGAAGAGAGAAGGAGCGAGCCAACTTTCCAAGAAGAGTGGAATACAGGCGTGGTCGAGCAGTTGACCCATGTGTGGGTTCATCTAACAGAGACTCATGGAGGTGTTGCTACAGTGTGGTCTATGCTCTCAGCTGGACACAATCGCCAAATCAGAGAATTCATGGCACTGTTGAAG
Organism: Lissotriton vulgaris; assembly: GCF_964263255.1. Classification (NCBI taxonomy): domain Eukaryota; kingdom Metazoa; phylum Chordata; class Amphibia; order Caudata; family Salamandridae; genus Lissotriton; species Lissotriton vulgaris. The sequence goes on along the minus strand of NC_141690.1, from coordinate 82,496,283 downwards.
TGAGACAGGGAATATTACCCCGTTAATCTTGCTTTTGCAGGCATGACACTTGCCCCAAAGTGTGAACAGCTGAAGAGGAAACTCTGAGGGATGTATGTATGTATATAAACATGTTGTTTTACGGGTGTTCATGTATACACTATATTCGTTATATTCACCTGATTTCTTACACTAACCAAACATATGAATACCAAGTATAGTTCAAAATACTATGGCACAAATTGTGCATGATAATTCTGCACAACCACACACTTTTTGGAATCTAAGTTCAGGTCTTCAAAACAACTGCTACACCCATGAGATGCCAAAATACGCCACACAAAAGAAATGTGGCAATTACAATGTATCATTTGTTATGTTTTGACTGAAATAATGACACCCTTAAAGGAGTCTTCTTGCCCAGCCTGCTCATGACATTGTTTTGTCAAAGCTGCAGGAATCCACACATTTTGTCTCCAAACCTGTTTTAATGTTCAACACCTGACGCTTAGCATCACTAGCAGGTTATTTCAGCATTATTTGTTTGGTTTGTTCTTGTTGACATGTACATTACTTCAAGGATAGTGTGGCTTCCTAGGAGTCAGTCATAATGTGGAATGTGCTTTTGCATGAAAAAGTCGTACCTGTAGCTGTAATTTTTCTCCAAGCACACTTGCATTATTCATTGGCAGTGGATGCCACCGTTCAGGGCTGAGGAAGAGTGGATGTCAATTTTGTTTTTCTACCATACTAGGTATATCAAATACTCTCAATTACTACTTGCCCCAAGCAGTGATCATGTTTGTATTCAATCGATATTTTTATGGTGCTTTCCACATCAACCCCTCTCCTCCACAATGCCTAAAGTGCTTTTTCATGTGGTTTTGCGTTTAATGTTTAACAAAAAAAATACTGCAGAGCAATGAAAATTAGGCCTGCTTGGTCTTCTGGACTACTTTACTTGTTGACCTAAAAGCATAAATACATGTGAAGAAGCAGGAAATACTGTTTCTGTATTTTGCAGAAAGAATATCTTCTTCCTGTAAAAAAGGGCATCATAATTGAACCAGATTGTAAAGTGTTGTAGTATATTTTTGCCTCATATCTGCATTGCTTTCGAACTGGGACGAGCCCGCAGCATTTCCCTTGTTTTCTCAAAGGCTTGCATATTGATGAACGAAAATCTATATTGAGGGGTTGGAGCAGCTCGGCAATTTCGGATCTTTTTCATAAAATAATGTTCTTAGCGCCACAACCCACCTGGCAAGTGATGTGACTGCGTGTGCGCGTGCGCGTGGCCTTTCTTTTTGGAGATGCTTTTGTCGTGCCTGCCGCCGCTACTCCGGTTCTCTGCTGCTTTGGGCTGCGGAGAGTAGTCATTTGCAGTTAGGTACTTCAGCAGCTCGGAGCAGGGACGCCTTGGCGGCTTTTGCTGCTGACAGGCAGATTTCGACTTACTGCTCCACGGGGTCTCGACCTTAAAAACAGGGAAAAGAGAAAATTCACAATCTGCAAACACAATATTTTTCAGAGTTCAATCGAAGCTTCCTTTTAAATTACTCCAGACTACTGAATTTGAGTAACAGGATGGACTGAACAACGCAATTTAAAGGAGCGTCATGCATCTTTTCCCACCCTGTTCAGTTGCATCTAAAAATCTTTTGCAGACATAACACTGAAAAAAGACAGATGGCACCAACCGTTAATTCGGCTGGCTTTCTGAATGCAAGTTCAGTGTGCACAGCACAGCAAGGCTTTGTTTGAGAGGCGCTAGAAAAAGATGGCGGGGAACAGCTCTTCGCGTTTTGGCTCACGTGGTTCCCTTACTTGGGCAGCTGGTATGACAGCCCGCCAGCATCTTCGGCCCCTCGTAAACCATACACGTCAACAGATTTTATAACCGCACAGCTATTCGGTTCGTCGCTAAACCGGGTGGACGGCAACAGCTACGAGAACAGCCATTCACCCCTGCCAAGAAATCACGGCCATGAAGAGGTCTATTCAGCTTACAAGCAACCAAGCCTTTTTGGAACGTGCTTTAAGATGTACTGGCGTTTCGCAGTGAGAAGCAGCACAGAACCTACAAAGTACGTAGCCTGGCTCCCTACTCTTGTTGCTGGGAGTACAAAAGGCCTTCTTACATTCCTCACCTCATAGAAAAGATTATGTTCCTACCTTAACAACCGCCGGGCTTGTTCTGATCCTGTGATTAGGGGCGGCATGGTTTTGTATGCTGAGGCCTCGGCATTCATTATAATTTAGCTGAGCGTTGGCTGGAGCCAGCAAGAGCTTCTTAAGCTACAAACATATCATGGAAGGGAAAAAAGGAAAAGTTATACACCTCCGAGAATTAAGGTGACTTATTTGAATTTTTAGCATAGTTTGTTAAAATTAACTCGTTTAACGTGCTGCAGAATGCAGATTAAATGTATGAGCGATTCGCGATCAGTTTCCTAAGTTTACGAGCAAACAAGATTGTATTGTAGTTTTTTGTTTGTTAATAGGAACATAGGCCCTTGTATTAATCTCAGCCACTGGTAATTACTTGGGGCTGCATCCCAGTCCAGCCATATTTTACACACCGTACCACCTCAGTTTAGACCCAGCTTTATGCAAATCAGGGTTGACCCTGTTCCAGTTGGCGCAGTCCACCTCGAATTGCAAGGTCCTCCCTGAACCTGAACACAAGTAACTCAGTCAAAATAGGTTTTGCTCTGATTGGGGCTCTTGCTCTTAAGTCGGGAGTACCTCGGTTCTAGTGGCACAGTAAGCACGGGACCGGGCATACCCGTCACACTTAGGGAATTGCACTGAAATATACAGAAAAACTGATAGATGGAATGCTTGAATTAACCTCAACCACTACTAATTATTCAGGAACGAATCAGAGCTCATCATTTATTTGTACTCCATGCCACCTCAGTTTGGACTGAGCCATGTGGGATTCAGTCTTGACATTGCTCCAATCAGAACAGTCGAGCCCAAACTGCAAGAACAGCAATACAAGCAACTCAAGACTGGTTATGCTCTGATTGGGTCTCTTCAGTCAGAAGTAGCTTGCTTCTAGTGGCACAGCGAGCATGGGACCCACACCTCAGCATACCCGTCGCACGTAGGGTGTCTCACTGAAGTATTTAAAAAGATGGACAGAATGTTTGAATTAATCTTATTCATCGATAATTGCTCTGGCCCCATGCCAGAGGGGCCCCAATCACGGCAATATCAGTCTTGGATTGGTGGTGTTCCAATTCAGGAAGAAACTGGGAGTTCATGCAGGAGCAGGGTCAAGAATGATTTGCATATGGCTGTGTCCAAAGTGAGGTGGCATGGTGTGCAAATGAATGATGCAGTGGGATGCTGCCCCGAGTAATTACCAGTGGCTGAGATTCAGTAGAGGCTGGTACGGTTCGAAGAGGTGTGGTGAAAAAAGTATATAAAACTTACCTCTGCACTGCCGTTGTCTCTCCTTAGTTGTCTCCCCTCCGCTTTTCTTCTTGAATCTCAGAAGCAGGAAGCAAACAGCCTCCCCTAAGTGTATCACGACACTGCTGTCATCAGCATGACAGAAGTGCTGTAATTAGTCTGAGCTACCTGGTTCAGTGCTCAGACAGGGAGTGGGAGCCTGTATATGTTCTCCACACAGGCTGTGCAATACAGCCAGATGGAGAACATGCTAATTTAGAATGACTGTCTGGTCAGCGCAAGATGGCTGGCCAAACAGTGATGCACACTTAAGTGCACATATTTCCTCCTCCCCCAGCTCTGACAGCCCAGCCCACCTCGCCCTAACCTGGCTCACATTCAAAAATAAAATGATAATTTATAATTTTATTTTTCCTTTTTTGCACTGCTAAAAAGCAGTCAGGCATGATTCTCTGCCTTAGCAGAGGAGCCGCTGCTGCTGAGATTAATTCAAGCATTCTATCCAGCACTTTTTTGTATAATTTAGTGTAATGCCCTAAGTGTGATGAGTATGCCCAGACATAGGGGATATGCTTGCTGTGCAACTGGAACCAGGCTAAACTGAGGGGCCAAAAACTGAGTGAGATCGGTCTTGGGTTGCTTGTGTTTCACTTCACGGATAACCTGGCCTACCAATTCAGGCTGGGATGTTCCTATTGGAGCATGATCAAAACTGATTGGTATATGGCTGGTTCCAAACTGAGGCAAAATACCAGTGGAGTAGGATGCAGCCTGAGTGATTACCAGTGACAGATTAACTCAGCCATACCATCCATCACTTTTTTATACACATAATTTATCAAACATGATACAGGACCCTCTACCTAGGCCCACAGAGATGCGTCCATGACTCAAAAGAGGCTAAGACACGTATGAAATACAGGTTATGTAAAAGTCATTACCATCTTGGACAACAGAAACTCTTGAGTTTGTCTGTACCACTGGTAATTACCATTGCGAAGGGAACCAATTATATACAACATTATCCTTGATCTTGTTCCAACAGAAACAGTCCATCATGAAATAAAAGAACCATCATCTCTGAATGGGAACATAAGCAACCCCAGGCATTTTCAGCCGTGTTTGTCCTCATCATTGACAGCAAGAGACCCACACCTGTGAATACTCACACCACTAATGACAACTCACTCAGATAGGAAACACACAGCAATTAAATGAGAAACAAGTGTGACAATACTCTGTTATGTAATTTCTTTCTCATTTCCTGGGTCAGTTTGTGAATTGAATCACACCCCTCAACAAGTTCCTCAAAAGGTCCTCAGAAAAAAAGCTGACTAGCCAATATAGCAATCCTTTCTGAGGTGAAATGTGAAACCAAAGAGTGAAAAAATAATGTGCTAACTGGCAGTCAAGAGTGCTCTCGTTACACAACAGAAAGATAACTTTACCCACTGAGTTAGAGTATAACACCAGCTTATTTAGCCATGTGAAATTCAACATTAGGATAAATCACATATAATCCAATGTACATCATCTTTCAAAAATAACTAGTTATAACTGCAGTAGATTATCAACTCAAATGTGGCTGCTGGTGCTCCAGTCTTAGAAGTGATGACAGCAAAGACTGATCGTTATATTGCTAGTGGCAGAAAGGCAATCCTCCAGAGTGGTGAAATATTTACTTTGCAGCTTTAATGAGCTTTAATACTTGTCCTGGGAACGAATTCATAAATGTTTAAGGAAACTTTCTACTCTTCCTGTGATTTCCTTTATCAGCCCGCCCTGAACAACATATACATGTATTTGTATTGAATTATTCTTTTTCATGCTTAACTTGCATTAAAACTCTGATTGGAACACTGTTATGTTGAGAGCTTCATTGAAAACATTCAAGTAGCGCAGGGCTTATAATGGCTGGTGAAAATCCTGAGATCCAACATTCCAATGTTTGTCTTCATGATTCTACCTTTTTAATTTATAACATTCTACCCTTAGTGGGTGCAATGTTCTAAAAGCCTTCCAGCCCTTCTGCCTCCAGCTAAACTATTTTTTTTGTTGCAACATTTAATTATTGAGACTTCAGCAATGTGCACTATACAAGTAGACAATCAGATAGGCATTGAGAATACATGACACACAGTGCCATATGTCATGGTATAGAGTAAAGAGGAGGAAAATGGAGTGGGGGAGCTAGGGGAACCTAGCAGTTAATAGGAAGAGGAGAGGAGGAAAACAACAATGCACTTGCGCTACCCAGGGTGGGTGTGTAGATGTCCCCCACCAACCAACATAAGTGGAAGAAGGCCATGTCCTTCGGGGGAAAGGGGACAGGGTATGATAGAGAACCCCACTCAGGCAGATGAGGTGCCATTGGTAGCAAGAAAAGGTGGTGAGTGGGCAGAACAGAGGAGGATGGTAAGAGGGGAGAAAGGCCGTACTAGAAGCAGATATGTCATAGCACCGGTGTCCTTGGGATGACAGAGGCCAAACCGTGTAAACTCCCAGGGGTGAGGCTAAGGAGAAAGAATCTTTGTAACATGGTCTGTGGTGGCAGCTGGGGTAAAGAGTCCAACACCCCTAACACAAAAGCGCACCAGACCGCCTCAAAGGTAGGAAGTTGGTTATTCAAAGTATATGTGATCGTCTCGCAACCTACTATATGATATAATGCCAGAAGCAATTCAGTCGATAGGGGGAGAGAGGGCTGCGGCCCGTGGCATAAGGTACAGAGTTTGGATGGGTCTGCCCCTCATAGGTGGCCTTCATCTTGGCCAGATCGAGAAGGTCATATTTCAGATCCTAGTGCTTCAGCCTGGGGTGTAGTGAGATGAATACCTGCAGATAGCATTAGTAGCCCGTGAATAGTAAGCAGCAAACAAGATCCTGTTACTACCAAGGAGGAGGGGTTTCGAGACCAATTGTGTGGCCTGTAGAATTACTTGGGTGTCCTCGTGGCGCAACGCACAGGCAATGATTGGTCGGGGAGAGTTAGTTTCAGAGGTGAGGCAGGATTGGATGTAGTGTACCTGCTGGAGCTCAACGGGTTCCGAGAATTGCAGGTGGAGAAGATCTGGGAGCATGGATGTTAAGTATGCGGTCATCTCTGACTGTTCCGCACCCCCCAGGTCACCATAGATCCTGAAACTGACTCTTCACAACTTGTCCTCCAAATTCGTCATCACCCGGTAGAGAATGTCAATATCACGGCCCCAGTCCAGGAGGCGCTAATACTGGTATTTAGCGGCATCCAGGCAATTGTCGACCCCATCCAGGCGAGTAGTGATCATTGCCATATCCTGTATGATAGATGTTCCCTCTGAAGGGAGGTAGGAAATGTTTGTATCCATCGCTGTGAGGGTGGACCCAATGGACGATATCTCCTTAAGAAGCTCCTCAATTTCTTGGTCATCAAGCTTGGGAGGCCTCAAAGGTGTCATTTTCAGAGCTGATTGGGAGTGTCTCACAGCTTCCAAGTGGAGTAGTTGGCTAACCAGTGGTTGGAATGTCAACATATGGAAAGGAAGGGGTGGAGGCTGAATGCAAGAACACAGGGATGCACTCACAGACGACTGAGGATAAGGGTGACTGGCTGCACCACAGGCACAGTGCAGGGGTCTGTGGTAGCTGCCTAAAGTCCAAACTTTGATTAACATGCCCTCCCCAGAAGACCTGTTGTAAGTGGCATGCCTGCAGCCCCACTGCAAATCCAGGCACCAGAAGTTCCCAGACACACTCCACAGTGATCATCCAACAAAGGTCCAAGGAACTCAGACCTAGGAGATCCCCAGGTCACATGGTGGCCCCCAGTTGTGAGAAGCATGGCAGAAGACCCAAGGAGGTAGGAGGGGGACACCTCACAATTAAAATCCAGTGCTGTGTCCAAACAACAGCTAAAGATGGAAAGACCTTTAACTTACGGCTTCATGGTGAAGAGGGGTTAACACAGATGGTGCTCTCCACAGCATACAGAGCTGAGCAGGGACAATGGTGAGGGTGAGGGGAACCTGCAGCTGCATCCTCTGTGGTAGCCCTGAGTTTTACCCCCCTTCTCTACCCCTGCTATTTAAGTAAAGGGGACTCACAAGCAAAGAGAGGCAGTGATGGGAGGGTGGCAACAGTGTCTCCGGGGATGGGGGCGAGTCCTTGATCTCCTCTTCCACCCCTGTCACCCAAGCAAGGGGGGGGTGTGGGCAGCAGAAGCAGCGATAGTAGGTCCTTTTCGATGATCCGGGGAGCTCTTGGCCTACTGTCTGTATGAGAGGCCAAGGGAGGCAGGGTGGCCCGTGATGAAAGCGTATGCTGCAGGGGCCAAATGTTCACATCCTGGCAGGAGAGAGCAGCACAGCACATCACATGAGGGCAAGGCTCAGGAGCCCCTTTGCAGTGATCTTAGGCATCACCCTGGGCCTTCATCAGCCAAAAGAAGTGCTGGGGCTTCTGACGGCCACTTCAGGGCTGACTCAGCATTTCGGTCAGAGACTCAGAAAAAGGACGATGCTGCGGCCACGTCCCAAAGACACACTTTGCACCGGCTTGTCTCTGCACCCCCACGGCCTCGGAGTCTGAGCAGGGTGAGAGCGGCCACAACATGGACCTCCGTAGCAAGTGAGGCTTGGCTCAGTGCACCCCAAGTCCAGGCGGGCGAGACAGGCAGCACTTTGTACCAGCTCGTCTCTGCACCACCACAGCCCCGGAGTAAGATCAGAGTGAGTAAGCCCAGGCCAGGTACCTCCGCCACAAGTGGGGTCTGGCTCAGAGTACCCCATGACATGGCATGCAAGAAAGGATGGCTGGCGAGAAGTGTAGTCTAATGAGAGAGGAGCCATCATGTTGAGCTCCAAGCTCTGCCACCTATACCGGTTGTTAAAGGCCTTCTCCTTCTCGTGGATTGGGTCTATAATGAGGGAGAGAGCCTTTGACAACCGGTTTAGCCCAAGGCAGAAGAACTACCGGGCTATAATAAAACATTGGAATGTTGAGATCTTCACTGAAGACAATGGAGTGGTTCCAGGCTTATAATGGCTGGTATAAGCCTTCTGTTCCAACATTTAAATGTTTGTCTTTCTTTTACTCCCCTTTTTAATTTAGAACATTCTACCCTTAGTGGATGGAATGTAATAATAGCATTATAGCCCTGCTGCCTCAGGTTATACATGTTGCTAAAGGCTCTCACTCTCGTTCTAGACCCCTTGCCTGTGAATTGGTCCTATAACTCAGGTTCAGAACCTTCAGCAACCAGTATAGCTGTAGGCTATGAGGCTATATTACCAGCTTAAAATATCAAATTTGGCATACTGAATACTGAACACAAATTTGGGATGGCCTCTCCTGGGCCACAGAGGGAATATTTGTATTATTCTTGGGAGGGAATAGAGGTATCAATGTTCTCATAATCATCTATCTCTGACCCTCTTCCACTAAATCAGGCTGAACTGACTGAGCATCAGAAGTGAACAAAGTACAATGTGTACAGGTAAGAGATTATGTTGGTGGAATTTCTTTCCAGCTAGCACCAGGCACCACAACAGAATATTTTAGACGAGCACCTTCAAAGGTTATAAGTAAGAATCTGGATGTAGACCAATCTGCAATTCTATGATTCATGCCTAAATAAATCCAAGGTAAAGGCCAACAAACATGTACCCTCTCAATGGCCTAGTGGGGAACTGTTCTACAAGTATAGGCTTCTCTTTTTAATTGTAAAAATGTCCCACAAAACACAAACACCGGCAGATATAACATGTGTTAAAGATAGATACAAATATGGTGAATAAAGTGCCACTGTTATAATTTGGAGACAGGTCTTATTTTGTCAAAATATCAATGCTAACATCTTTTAAATGAAATTGAAACACAATACTATCCTAAACTTGAAGCTCATTGAACAGTTGATTCATTTGTATTAAAATTAGCTGATGTTTGTGAAAAGTGATGGCGAACAGTAAGACAAGGGAATTTTAGTTTTATCCTAAAGGGGCAGTCTCATACTACATCTTGTTGCACCATGAGTGTTGAGGGAGGGAGGCACAGTCTCAAGGTACAGAAAGAGAGGCAGCATGAGACCTTTCCATTGGGTGACTTCAATTTCAGGTTTCTGTGATATCTCAGTGAATACATGCTGATTTGCTCACTCACTAACTAATTAACATATTTACTGCACAATGCCCTTGAAAATGGAATCCATTAATTACTTGTTGAAAACAATCACTGTAGGATATTCTCTTTCATCCATTTATCTTTGCTTTGATGCCTCTATGTTGTGGTGGTCAAAGAATTGCTAAACAGGTACTGTATGTTCCCAGTGCCATCCATGCTACTGCTCAATTGATCTGACATTATGAAAACCTGCATATTTAAGAGCATAGGCTGCTATGTACTGTCACACATATGATCCAGTCATGGATTTGTTAAGATTGATATTACTATCATCCAGAAATATATTTGTGTGACTAAACATGGTAATATAACTCAAATGCATAATTCAAAACTAGAGTTTGGTGAATGCCATTAAGACAAAAGTATAACATGTTTTCTGGATTATTATATCTCCTTGGCTGACGATATATTCCAATTGACATGCACCACTAGCCCTGATTCAAACTCAACTATTTCCACTGTTAAATTGCTTCCTTTTACAAAATGTCTGGGTAAGGGATGGATCTATATAGGAACACCTAGTATTTACCAGAACATGTCCATTGGTCTTATGACCAGTTCCATGTCAGAAGGACAGCTCTTTCAGGCAGCCACTCCAGGCCCACTCTCTCCATTAGCTGGAAAATGTTACTGGCTGTTATTCTTACAGGGAGAAAAACAATTAAATTTTTCTCTTACAGGACTGCGTTGGTTTCTGTACGATTGAGCGAGGTAAGTTTTCAGGAATTGTAGAGAGCTTTGCCTCCCGTTTTGGAAATCCACTATGGTGAGTCATGCTCCGGCATGGGACTTCAAGAGATTCTTCTGTCCCAGACCGTGCTATTATGGCAAGAACAGCATCATTCGGTCGGAAATGTAATAGGGGTAATACTGGTATAGGATGTTGCTATTTGTCATTACCAACGGTATCCCAGGGTTTGTAACTGCCTCTGCTCAGCCACTTTTCCTCAGACAAATATTTGGAATAGGAACATAAAATATACTTTTATAGGAGTGGCTATGACGAATTGTTGTATGCCAATAAAGGACCATCAGACGAACTTTTCTGAACTCCTGCTTGAGTCAAAGCTTATAGGCTAGGACCAGATGTAAGCTAGACAGTTTTTTTTAATTTGTCTGTTACTGTTTGGAGAGACTTAAACTGCTGTGGACATTCTGATTTGCCAGCTGAAGGAGTTTAGCTTTTGCAAGTTGTTGCTTGAAAAGAGTGCTGTGTATCCAGAGCATGTGCTACCCAATTAAGTATGAATCTTGGAAATAATGTACATACATGTTTTACTTGTGTCTCTAGAACTGAAGGGCACTTTACAAACTTTTTCACTATTGTTATACTTTCTACAGACGTTGTTTGGCCTAACAGCTCTCATAAAAATGCTGTTTATTCTTTTTATTGATTTTACAAATCATCTGGGAATCTTTGCTTAATTTTTAAAATAGTGTTTTATTGGATATTGTGCATGATTTGCAGGACAACAGCTACTGATAAGGGAGTTTCTCAGGCTTGTGTCCAGGAAAGATGCAACTTCTTCTGACAGCCACACACATTTTTTCCGGTAAAAGTCTTTTGAAGACTGCATAAGGCGTTGATTGAGGTCGCCCAAAAAGTCAGTCCCAGATATTTCCCTTGACAATACCCCAGTGGAACATTTCGAGTTCGGTAAATGTTTCATTGTCACAATGTAAAATGTTGACCTAGGGGAACCACCATCTCCTTCCAGTCAAACACATGCACTCACACCATGACCTGGATTGATATGTTGCCTTGCTCAGAGCTTATGATATCAGGTGTCCTTGTATTACTAATGGTTTCCTCAGAATTCTTCAGATCTATGTGAACCACTATTCAGATACAACTGGCAGGTATATCAGCTGTGCAAGTTTAAGAGGTAAAACATTGTGTAAAGACTAACAGGGAAGTTCTGACTTGGAGAACGATCAACATTAGGCTAACCATGCTCACTCATTGAAGATCTTGATCCACTCTGAGTTCTCTCAACTAGATGACCAGACTTCACTGGGTTCCATTTTTTGTTTCTATCTTTTCCTGTGTGCAAACGTAGAGCGGGTCACAAGGACTAAGCTCCAGATTGTGCAACTACATGCTGGCCTCAAGGGTGAGATGTGGTCTGAGTTTTTCTAGTCTACCTGAAGGCCGCTTAGAAATTTTCTCACTGTTGGATGTTTCTTTGGTGGTTTATTTGCTTTTGCCACAACTTTTGAACCCTTTATCAAAGTGGTAATTTTTTTTACATTTTTCATTTTAGATTTTCTTTTCACTTAAATTCTCTGTGAAAGATTACGTTATTTATTTATTTCACTTTACTGCTGTTGCATTGGTTTGGTACTTACGTGGCTCACAGTTCATTGAGGATGCTCTTGATGCTCATATCCAACTGAAGCTAACTAACTACATTTGTTTTGCCTTTTGTTGTGCAGTGTGCGAGCTAGGTCACCTATTACAAGATGACGACCTCTCTCCAACACAGCAAGGTAGGTCAGGTTCCCATTATTACTTACTATAACGCTGAATTACCGCTATAGCATACCATGTTTGTTGAGAAGTCAGAAATTCTTACTATAGATGCACAGAGTCATAATGTATTGATTTGAATACTATGGCAGAGTAAGCTTCTTCAGGTTTCTCACTGATAGATGCATTTGACAAAAACATATATGACCTGAAGTCTGACACTATGCCATTTACAACTGGGAACATTCTGATGAATATCCCTTGGATATCTCCAAATGGAAAAACATTCACGAACAAAGGATTGTTAAAACTTAACCCTGATATTTAATATGCCTTGTGGTATTGATTATGCCTTCTATAACACCTTCTGGCCCTTCTATCACAGATGCTGCAGATAGGTTGACGTTTCTAAACAGTTGAGTTGTATCTAGAAATAATATGTAAGCATGAGAAATCAATGTGTATGCCTTGTCTCTGCTCTACTGACTAGTCTATCTAAAGTCATTCCCCACACAAGTGTACTGAAGAAAACAATTCTCAGGTTCAGATATTGATTAGATTATCAGGATAAAATGTTTCTTTATGCCAGCTTTTGCGTTCAATATACATCCATATTGAGACAATGTAAAGGAGATTGTTGGTTTCAGACAAAAAATTGACCATTTAGGAATACAGATGTACAGTCAGAAAAAAAGCCAGCCAATGTTGCTGAGGTTTCAGATTCTTTAGGGATGTCTGATGTATTTCGGATGCAAGTTAAACATCACAAATGTTCAGACGGTCAGCAGGAATCACGTCTCCTGTAGTCAGAATGGAGACTAATGAGAATTTTGGAATGTTTACAGCAACTAATGGAAGTTGGGAAGCATATTCGCTGCCTCTTAGAAAGCTCAGGGGTCAGCCAACGTATTATGGTATTCAATAATGGGCTTTATCAGTTCATAAAATTATAACAACAGTCAGTGAACCAACGATTAGTGGAAATGTTTTTCTATTGTACTCAATATTAAATAATAATATACTTTTGTATTTCAGCAAGAGCACTGTGTCTGCATGTCTCTTCTGCTACCTCACTATGCTAGTTAATTAATTTATAGCATTTTGAGGGCTGGATCCTGTTATCATGACTCACTATATTAATCTATGAAACCAAAACGTAAATACTTGAAAAGTATTGTGGTGCTCATGGCTAGAATATTGGAAGTGCTCATGTGACCTGCTGATTGGCAAGGAGTGGAGTCTTTTTTGAGACACCTTCAGGCATTCACCTGCACAAAAAAGCACATCTGAAGATATCTTCTCTTTAGAAAGTCCTTGGCAGTTTGAGGACTGCTGCGTATAATAGTGTGCCTTTGTGGAATGGAAAGCCGCTATCCATACTTACTAATGTATATAAATTAAAATCACATTTTTTACTTGAAATTGCAGAACTCAACAAATATAATCACGATAAGTTATTCTTTGGTCAGTTTTCAGGTTAAAGTCAATCAGTATATAATCACAAACACACAGAACTTGTCCTCAATTCTGCATTGTTCTCACTGTTCATTGTGCTTTAGATATAAGCTGCTAGTGTATTTCATAATGTGATTAAATTTATGGTTGCCATCTTCCCAAACAAAAGCCCCAACCTTATTTTGACTTCATCATACCCATGCAGCGAGTAGCCAGAAGCCCATCCAATTCGCCATAAACAGTAGGAAGTATTCTTACTAGAGACGGCTCTTCTGCCTCCTGAGATGGAGGGGCACCGTCATGCATATACGAAAGGCTAGGGTCATTTTCACTGGCTGCTTCACCATCTGTCAGAGCGTCAAAGGAAGGTAGTCCGTCCTCATCCACTGGAAGACTGTCCAATGTCTCAGTGAGGACCGCTAGCAGGTTGGCCTCATTCTCTTCGTCTATCTTCTGTAGGAGAAACAGAGAGAAACACATGATTGTTCGATGTGGGACAAGGAAAGAATGCTTTATTTTGTCTATATCTGTCTCTTTGGCTGTTGTGGGGATGTATGACGTTACAACGCATACTTTTACCACGCATGCCTTTACAACGCGGTTTTTACATCGCAAACCTTTACAACGTATAGCGCTTTGGGGTGCTGGATAGTGAAAAGTTTAATTTTCTATTCCAACTCCAGTCCCCGTGGACACTAGGGAAGGTGTTTGATAGAAAATTAAACGTATTCCCTATCCTAGAGCGCCCCCCAGCGCAATGCGTTGTAATGGTTTGCGTTGTAATGCCTGCGTTGTAATGGTAATGCGTTGTAAAAGTTTCGTTGTAAAGGTTGTTCACCCTATTGTGGATTCTAGGTTATTAGAAATTGTACACACATTTTTACACAGTACATAGCTTCCACATGTTATGCGACCATGATATTGATACTAAGCTATTCAAACTGTATAAATACACAATCACAAAAAATTACATCAAACTCAGACTCACTAAAGTAAATTCTTAAAAAACTTCTATATACCATTTGTGAAAAATCAAATTATTTGTGAACTCAAGTAGGAAGTAGTTGATCCTTCGGTATTTGCTCTTTTTTTTTTAGCTTTGGCGTCAAAGTGCTAGCCATGGGTCTCAATATGTACATGCTATGTAAACAAGGTATTTAGGCTCCAATCTCAAAAAGATTTCAAGTGCCAATAACTGTGATGAAACTACAACGGCAGAGTGACAGGCCTGTGTTTGTTAAACAATGTAGCATAAAGGTTGTCTTTGAAGTTGTCCTTGTCCAGGCCATGTTTATTTTGTATGTATTCACTTAAGCCATTGTAAAAATTATCTCCTGAACACCTATGAAAGCAAAGAATCAGTTTTTATCGGATGTTGTCACAGTGTTAGTTTATATTAGATATCATATGTTCGTAACCAGATAAGGCAACATACAACAAAGGTGTTTGTCATTGTAGTACTCTTTCACCTTCTTTTCCGCTCCTTTGTGCTTTCTCGCCCTCACTTTCTCCCTTTCTTCAAACTTTTCTGTTGCACAGATGTCATTTATCCAGAAAGATTGAATGCATATTAAATGCTCAACAGCTCGTTTTAAGAGAACTAGTCTTACCCAATATCATTGAAATAACCACACAGAAAGGACTGAAATACATACATTTTAAACATACAAAACTGCGAATCACTCGAAACAAGAAAGGGGGAAGTTGCCAAGTTGTCAACCGCGCAACTGTGCAGAGAATTTTAACATGCCAGAACATCACAAATCACAAAGGTGAAGACGTTTTTAAAAAAAGCAAATAGGGGGCTGAAAAGCTCTGTGCAAAATATATTGCTGCATCGATACATTATACATGAGGATCTCCTGCAGGTTCAGGCTATTGAAATGGGCTTCAGTAGATACTGAGAAGACAAGGGGGACTCCTGACAGACTTGACTATGTACGTTATACATTAGAAGATTCTACGTGACATGCACTACAAATAATAAACAGTGGCAGATAAACTATGTTCAAAATTAACAGCACGTATAATGGCTGATGATACAGATGTTATGGCGCCTCTATCTAATACACACTTGCAAACCCCAAGCCAGTTAGGCATTTAATGTAGAAAGACCTTCAAAAAACTAAAAACTGTTTTGAATGAATCACAAAGTGGCCTACCCTTTCGATCATGGAAGGACAGAACTCCAATAAGCTACAATGGGATCAACCCATCTAGCAAGAGCGATGTGATCTTTGTCTTTAAGAGATTCCACACTCGTCTGAAATATTTCTACTAAGCCAAAGAACAAATGCAAACTGACAGTTGTAAAGTGTCTGCTAGGTGATATGATAGCGCTAATAAAAGCACAAAATAAAACAATAAGAGAGACAAATATGAAGCAGATTTACAAAGTACATAAGCAACTTTGCATGTAAAAATAATACAGGAGAGTCCCTAGGTTCACGATACTTACAGTGGAAGACTTAGTCTTCACTCCACTGAAAGAGTCATATCGCCTTATGTTGGCCCTGGGGTGGCTCACTGCCCTGCCAGAGGGAGAATGGTCATAACCAAAGATCCCAAGTGTCTGGAGGGGATCTTTCTGCTGTGAAGGGTGTTACCGCTGCTCTCTTCATAAGAACGAAGCTTGCAGCTTGAGTAAAATGTTCCACAAGCCCTTTTTGATTCAAATAACACAAACTCCAAAAGTGAATGTCCCTGATGTGCAGGGAGCATTTTTTAATCGCATTTAGCGGCCATTTATAATTTTTCTGCTGATGTCCACCATTTATGGTGGACAGGTACAGGTGAAATGATGACCGTTGTCCCACCTTGAAGTGAGGTAGGCAACCATCACTGCGACACAGCGGTCCTGTGGCAGGCAGACTGTGTGGTCAATAGTTACAAACCGGCAGAGCCAGAGGAGGCTCCACCAACAATAACTCAGTAGTTTCACCAACTATAAATAAAGCAGGGATGCCACAGGTTTGGTGACACAGGAGGAACACTGGTTTAAGGCATTACTACCAGTGCGCTAAACCCTAAATAACATCCAGAAGAACACTGTTGAGTTCTACATTCAATGAAGATTTGATAGACTAAGCATGTTATTGGAAATTTGAAAATGAATTTGATGTGCCAAGAAGAGTGTAAACTGGAGAGAGCAGAAGTAGGAGAGGCTCTTTGACTGCCAATACACTGAAGGGATACACAAAAATCCATATTCTTAAAATTCCTGCACAGTCTCTCGAAAATGGATCAACCTTTGCCCATGCCAGACCTCAGGACAAAGGTTTCTCCACCCAGAGAAGCTTAGCAGAGAAAAAGGAATCACAACATCTAATAACAATCTAAACGAAGCTCTGAGAGGGATACACACAAAAGCACTCACACAGCGAGAAGCGGAAGACATGTATTAGAATTTGTATTCTTGAAAGTTAAGGATTTCTTCATCTTGGTTAGTATGGAAGTGCACAGAGAACACATATCACAGTAGATGAGCCTATTCATCTCTCTAAAGAGGTCAGATGCCCTCGCACAGGATACATATAAAAGATCAATATTCTGGAGATTTTCAAAGGGCCGGCGGATTGAGCATCTTTGTTATGCTTTTGAGTATCTGTGGCTGGATGACCTTCGAAGGGCTGTACTTTTACCCATCCTTCTAAATTTCTGCTCTGAAGATCATACAGTTAAGCAGATTTCTGCTCACAGTTACATACACAGAGCCATGCCTCCCAGGAAGATACAGGACAGAGATGATGTTCAAAGAAAGAAACTCCTGCAGCAGTCCATAAAAATGTAGGGCATCCAAATATTCATTTTCAGCTGAGAGCAAGAACTGCACGCAGACAGTTTACATTCCACCCTAGGCCGGTGGTGCAGTCCTCTTGACAGAAGTTATAACCCAACAACCTTTACAAACACAAGCCTGCTTGTAACTGCTATGTTGAGCAGTTCACAGAAACATTCCAACCTTACAATACCTGATTTTCCACAGTGGTTTATACAGGGTTTACCTGATTTTTCCGCATGCCACATAAGAAAATGACTATCTACTTCGCTAGCTGATTTGCAGGAACACTAGACAAGCACCAAGATGATTTTTTAGAGCGATCAACATTTCATCGAGATGGTAAGTCTGCAGCATTACCACTGCCATTTTTAAACAATGACCTGTCCACGGGATATGGACGTTCATGTCCTTGGCAACTCAAATCCGGGTGGTCTTTGACCCGTGAGCGCTGACGCAGCTCACCTGATGGAGCATCACAGCAGCTTTCCTCACCACAACACCGCTGCGGTTTATGGAGAAAGGCTGGAGTTACTGTGTGGAATCTCAGCAGCCAATCATGGCATTAGTAAGTCAAAGTTTCAAAAGAGAGGGTACCCCACTGTCACCAGGGAACAGGGTGCAAGGACACAAAGTCAAAGGGAAATCCCTGGGATGGATTTGAACGGCTATGATGTCTAGAACCTGGCAGTTGCACTATAGTATCTAGATAACAGGCTACTATAGAACACTAGCGATCCAAACGAGGCAGACGCACGGCGGCCCGAGCAGTAAGAACGTATCCAGTTCCTGCAGGGACTACAGTCAAAATATGCCCGTTTGAAGTGGGTTTTACAACGATTTCAGATACATAACTAAAAAAGAAGAAATATACGAGACCAACAAGAAGATAATAGAACCCCATAGGAGGAGTCTCTTTTAAAACAATAAGATATTTGTTGCCTTTAAGGAATAAGTTTGGACAAAACCCTGATATAACGGAATCCCAAAGTAG
Organism: Lissotriton vulgaris; assembly: GCF_964263255.1. Classification (NCBI taxonomy): domain Eukaryota; kingdom Metazoa; phylum Chordata; class Amphibia; order Caudata; family Salamandridae; genus Lissotriton; species Lissotriton vulgaris. Next base: position 82,478,028 of record NC_141690.1, on the reverse strand, counting down.
GAGGTTCAGAGAAAGAAAACAGGCCAATCCAGCCAAGAATTGTTTTAAATCCAACTGTCCTCGTATGACGCCACGGGCGCCCTTTCGCTACCCAGTGGAAGAGGACTAAAGAAACTCCCCTATCAAACCTAAGGGAGAGTGAAGCCCTGCATGAGCAGGAAAACCCCAATTAAGCAGTCCTGAAGAAGGTGCCACCTTATCAAGTGGATAGCACCGAAACGCGTCGACGCAAATATATACGAGAGAATCCACTTAAGCCTAAATACACATGGGATGTACATGTAATTTTGTCACATTTGTGTAAGAACGTACGAGTAATGCTAGGCCAGTGGATCTGATAATCAAGTGTGGCTAAAATATCTAAGTACCACTATTTTAAAGGGGGTCTGTTTTTCTTTGTTAATTGATTGTGATATCTTCTTTTGTATTTGATATATGAACTTGTTGTGTAGGAATTTATATGTTATACCACTATCCTGTATGTTTTTATTTTATTAACTTATTATGTTTCAGGGAAAGATCCTTTCGAAATTTTAAATGTGTGTTTTTTATTGTAAGATATTGGTTGTTTTAATAAAGTACTAGATTGTTAACAAACTTTTTCTCTGTGGAAATCATTACGTCAATATTTCTCTGTTAGCCAGTGTTCTATAGTAGCCTGTTATCTAGATACTATAGTGCAACTGCCAGGTTCTAGACATCATAGCCGTTCAAATCCATCCCAGGGATTTCCCTTTGACTTTGTATTAGTAAGTCAAAGCCAAACTGAGAGTGAGTTGAAATACAATTAACATCGAAACAAAGGGAAGGCACGTCTGTCCGGGGAATATTAACCCCCAATTCTACAAGAACTGACTTGTCTCCCACTTTGCATAAAATCCTGGACCATACTTCAGGTTTCTTGCCTGTCGTTCATCACTCAGTGGCTACCCGATAGATGTCTGCTATACAAATACTTATGAGGCCCTTGCGCCTAATTGCGCCGCAATTGCATCACTTTATTTGACGCAACGGCAGCGCAAACAATGCGCCCCATTTACAACGTGACGCATCTAGTAGATACGTCACGTTGTAAAGCCCTGCGCCATAAGGAGGCGTTCCTGCGCAGGGGGGGCGCGTTCCTGCGCAGGAACGCCTCCTGAAAGTGGCTGAGTGAAATCTATAAGATTTCACTCAGGCACTTTCAGGCCAATGCTGCGTCAAAACCCTGCGCCTGCTTGAAGCAGGCGTAGGTCTTGACGCAGCATTGTGAAGATGGGGCACCCCCGAGCCTTGCTGGAGCTGCGTCGCGCTTGCGATGCAACTCCAGCAATGCGCCACCTTTACGGCACTGATGCGTCACGCATCTGTGCCGTTTTTGCCCCATGGTGCGCCGCATTGTAAATGCGGCGCACCATGGGTGGCGCAGCTGTGGCGCACTGTGGCGCACATTAACTGGCGCATCCCTGGGGATGCGCCAGTTAACATAAATCTGCCCCGATATACATAAATATTTACGAAGTAGTCATTTTTTTGTGCTTTTTTTTCTTGACTGGAAACCATGCCATTTAATTTGAAATCATAAGAAGGACCAAATTAAAAAACAAATATATGCAAAATGTTTGTCATGAAACTGAAACAATAGTTCAGTTATTCAGCAGAACTAGATCAACAGTTGGGCAGCCGAGTCCGGCATCAGCAGGGGCGACAGATTGCCTCTCAAAGTAGCAAATTCGGCTAATTTGCCAGGGGCTAGGGAAGCAAAGTAACCCTTCGCCTAGGGTGAGAAAGCCCTAGCATTGAATCTGCTAACTGGACAGGGCCGTCTTAATGTTATCGCGCCAAGCTGGCCAAGTCACTTATTGCATGGACAGACACTGTCATTATCTGCGCCATTAGACCGCTTTCAAAAGACATTCAGCCCCACTGATGCTCGGATGGGCAGGGCGCCTTGGAGGCAGGCCCTCATCACAGCAATCTCAATTAGTTCTTTACAAGCTCAACAATGAGACACCCCAGAGAAAGCGATGGATATGGCGGGGATGACTCTGTTAAACAATTAATGTCACTTCCCATTATTGCACCAGTCCCAATTTACAGAGCAAATAAATCAAAGTCACCACAGATGAAGCCGACTGGCCTGCTAGCACATGCCTGCTCACGAGTGACAGGGCCGCCGCAGAGCATCAGTGGGCGAAATGACATTGGAGATAACCTTTAAAAATGTTTAACTATGTCATTACTCCTAATTGTGGTAAATTACTGTTTGTCCAGAACCAGATTTAAGGAATAAAAAGAGAGAGGGTGGTGGGAGCAGGGAGCAGGGAGCAGGTTTTATCCAGAATGCTGAGAGCAGCAGCTCTGGTTGGATAAACATCAGAGTCTGAGGTTCTGTGTTGACAAATGAACCAAGAACACAGACGAGGCACACACAGTACATTGTCATAACTCATTGGTAACTCTTTCTCTCACTGGCGTCTCCCTCCGCGCGCCAATCAAGTAATGGTGCAGGAGGGGAGGATTCCATAAAATCAGAGTCTCTCAACTGAGAATTAAAAGCTGGAAAGACAAATAGCTGCAGGCAGGTTGACATAAAAAATGAAACAATTGGTAAATGCCTTTGGATAGAGAGCCTTTGCGTTCAAGATGCAGGGCTCTGAAATGCAGCGCGTTATACATTTCAGCATCCATTGTGACAGCACAGGCAATTGTGCAACACAAGGAGAACACATCAGTGTTTGCAAAGTGCATTATGTATGGCAAGTAATATTTTACAACTGAGAAGCTAGTGTATGACAAGGGTGCCCAATGTTGTTTTTGTTAGAATAACATTTATATCTGGCCTTTCACACAGCTTTAGCTGTCTCGCAAGACTATTGCTTTTCCGAAAAAATCATATATAGTTCACATACGTAAAGGGGTCTTTATTCATCAGGCTTCACCCACTGGGCTTTTAACTTGGCATTCACGGTCTGCTTCTGCCTATCACAGCATACAGCATGGGGCAGTGGGCCAGCCTACTTTACTTATTGTCTCTCTTCGCTTCACATGAGTGCACAAAGCCTGTATGCATTGTTCACATCACATAAATGCAGTTCATTTTTTTCAGTGACTAATCTGGTTCAAAATAAGATTTATTTTCTTTATATTCGCTTTACCAGCTATTTATTCATCCAGCGCTTTGGTTGGCTATTTAAATTGTGATTTTCTATCTCCTCCGTAGACTTGCTGCTATAAAATACTTATGTGACATTTTAACACTGTAGCTGCCTGCAATTTTAGTGCTTGGTTAGGTGATAATTTAGTCTTGACTGTTTCACAAACAATAATATTATCATGCATTGTACAACTGAATGCCGTAAGATTTAAAAAAAACATCACTGGCAAAAGAGTCATATGAGTGAATGTTTTCACCTTTAAATTTCGTAGTGCAAGCATATAGCAGCCGTGTCTAGGAGGCTGCATGATTCTTTTTGTCTTTTTATTTCTGCGACATATACATGCAAAAATAACCATCACATCTGCTTTCCAAGAGAGGACCTTTTATTAAGCACTTAAAAATAAAATGAACTCCAGCAAAAAACTGAGGGATCAAAATGAAAGTCATAAACCACCACCTGTCAGTCAGGTAGGTGCAAGTGTGAGTCACATTATTCTTTGATATGGAGACCCCAATTCAAGTACACATACTCATTCACCCACAGATGGGAAACAATGGCCCACAGATGGGAAACACAAAAATGAAAAAATGAAACAAAAGCTGAGTGAAATTTGATAACTGGTTAGGATTATACAGACCTCTGTCACCAGTAGTGAGAGACAACATGGATAAGCCCACAGATGGGCTGAGGTCTTACAACAAAGGACTGGATGCGCTGCTGAAGTACTTTGATAGCCAGGGATCAGGACTGTATGAAACACTCATACATTGTGTGTATGCGGAAATCAGCAAAACATCAGAAGAGAATCTTCTGTGTCTATCAGAACAATATAAGGAGTAGTGGAGGGGACCTGCACAGATACAAGAGAAGTCAGTCAAGAATGGGGGTGGAAGATCCTATTAGGCAAAAGGCTTAATTACACCCCAAAGAATAGGCCAGTGAGAGCAATACATGAGGATTGGCAGACTGGAGAGTGGTCATAGAAAATCTGTATCACAGGCCAACATGACCATCAGTACTGAATGAGGGACTCTTGAAGCCAAAGACAATTCATGGTTAGGCATGGGTAATATCTTGGCTGGGGCCTTATAATATGTTTTTGTTTCCATAGTAGTTCATAAGTAAATAATAGATGTTAGTATTACTCAAGATAATGGTGCTCAATTTATTGACCTCAGAAGGATGGAAAGAGGCGTCTGCCTTGTCAGTCTATGAACTGATGACTTTCAGATCGCTGCAGATGTCAGTGGCGAGTGTTAACTCGCTGAGCCATAAGAATATATCCCCTGTACAGCATATGCCTATACCGCCTTCATCCAAGCGAAATCAGTTCAGATAGTTCTGGCCTAATACTACTCCAGCGAAGTATTTTTCCTTTGCATTCTAGGGACAGTGAAGAGGTGAAAGAAAATAAACATGATCATACAGATGGTGTGAGTGGACATGCAGTGGTTGAAAGGGCTGCAGATGGCTGAAGCAGCATAGGCACACATAGCACTACAAAAGGGCTAAGTCAAAAGACTTTAATCGGCTAATTTACAGAAGAGTTGAGAGAAAGGACATCTATTGATCACAACATATTGCAATAACGAATAAAAAGAAAAGTGCACATGAAGATGGCAACATTTGTGCTGCCACATATATATAATGAATGAAAACGCTTGTAGTCACATAACTGGGTAGTTACATGAAAGTAGTAATGAAAGTTCAGGTCATCCCTTGCAGCAGTCCCCAACCTGCAATGGATAGAAGCTGGTCACGAAGACTTACAGCCTGATTCATCATTGTTAAATCCGGTCGCAAAGGGCCAGATTCTGAGAATCTGGCCCTTTGCGAGCGGTATTTTTGCATTTGGGATTCATCATCCCAAATGTAAAAATCGCTATTTAAGAATTCGCATATTTGCGAGGAATAGCATTTAAGGAATCTCTATTAGAGATTCCTTAAATGCTATTCTTGAAACATTTTTAAATTGCGAATTCGCAAAAATTTCCCGCTATTTACCGAGAGGTCAAACCTCGTGGTAAATAGCGGAAACTTAGAAAAATGCATTTAAATGCATTTTTCTAAGTTTCATGTTACACACACACATGTCCTTGGGACATGTGTGTGCGCAACACCAATGTAGCATACATTTCAGGGGTGCTACAGGGTGTCCTTTGGACACCCCTGCACCCTTGAAATCGCAATTTCAATATGCAAATCGCTAATTGCGATTCGCACATTGAAATGTCTTCCCATTCATTCCTATGGGCCTTTGGGCCCATAGGAATGAATGGGGAGATATTCCTTAATTGCGATTAGCAATTTGCTAATCGCAATTAAGGAATAATTAGAAATCGCAATTTATTTAGCGATTTCTTGGTGAATAGCATTTTGCTATTCCTTAATAGCGATTCCTTAATAATAGCTATTAAGGAATAGCAAATACTCACCTTGATGAATCAGGCTGATAGCATCCTGTACAAGAGTTCTAAATGTACAGTCAACATTGAGAAAGATTAAAAAGAAGTCTATGGAGGTTATTGGGTAGATGGCCTAGAAAGTCAGACTTTCCTGTGGAGATTTCTTGCTGAAGCATATTTTCAATGATACACAATAGGGGCCACCCGTAAATTATCTGGAACCAGGGGCAATCAACACATATGAAAAAAATGTTCAGGGTAAGATAATCAGTTATATACAAACATTAGCAATTGTTCGTCAAAGAATGCCAAATGATTTGAGAAAAGCAATACCATCAGGCATCGCCAATTTGTATACATCCATGACGTTTAATACATCCGGGCTGTGCTCAGTGCACAAGTAATCGCAGAGATCCTGGCTTTTTTCTACGGGACTGTGTTTTGAGCAATGCTTGCATGCTGCGCAGGACCAGGTAAACCTGTCTATGGTGTCGGATCCCAGGCCAGAGGTCAGCAGAGGACCCAGTAAAATTGTTCGAATGGGACCCGTGCCGGGAGTTACTATTGTGAAGCCTATAGTTTATGGAAATGTTGCCAGATATTTTGGAAAGAAAAGGGAAGAAGGTGGTCACACTCATCAGTGGACAGTGTACGTTAAACCGTATAGGAATGAGGATATGTCAGCATATGTGAAGAAAATCCAATTTAAGTTGCATGAAAGTTATGGAAATCCTTTAAGGGTTGTGACTAAACCGCCATATGAAATTACTGAAACAGGCTGGGGTGAATTTGAAATAATTGTCAAAATATTTTTTATTGATCCTAATGAACGACTTGTTACTCTGGATCATTTGCTGAAACTGTTCCAGTCTGATACCAATGTCCTGCTAGGAAAGAAAACTGTGGTTTCTGAATTTTATGACGAGATGATTTTCCAGAACCCCACAGCCATGATGCAACAGCTATTGACAACATCTCGCCAGTTAACACTCGGAGCATACAAGCCTGAAACTGAATTTAGCGACTTGGAAACCAAAAATAAGGAGAAGATGGACGCTGCTAGAAAGAAAATCAATTTTGAAATCTCTGACCTCAAAGACAGGTTGAAAGCTAGTCGTGAAACTATTAACAGTTTGAAAAATGAAATTAAGAAACTTGAAGAAGATGATCTTTCTAAAGACATTTAGAAACCAACAAACAGAATAACAGTAGCAGACTGGTCTAAATCAAAAAGGTGCTGCAAGGTGGCACACTTATGTAGATGTTGATGCCTTCGAGCAGATTGTGAGAACTGCAATTTTTATACGTGAACGATTTTACAAGTGCGAACTGGACATTGTTACACTTCTCAGCCGGCTCAAAGCCATTGGTAAAGTTTACTAATATAAACATATTGGACAATCTCTTGCAAAATGCCCTCTTTCATAATGTAGAGGAGACTGACATGTTCCTGTTTATTGTTTGCACTGGAACCTAACATTGTGTTGGTTTTAACCTTTATGTTTGGCATTTAGCTCTGTTGTTGAAGTAATCACATAGTACATGAGAATTAAAAGAAACGTACAAAAGTGTGCAATACATAAAATACAATGGAACAGTAAAGGTTTGCTGCTGTTTGCTTGGTCAAAGAACTTAATGTCAATACAGCAGAGTTACTCAAGAGCAAGTTCCAATGAAACAAGCATTGATGGTGTTGCAACCTGCAAAGAATTAATGGGTCATCATCAGAACAAGAGGTTTAAGAAACAAAAGCTACACTCATGTATATCAAAAATTAGATTTGTGGTAGGCCATGTCTGTAAATGAGATTACTTATTGATGCTTAGTCTAATTCTAAAGGAAAAGGGACAAAAAGCAACTAATGTGATGTGATTATAAAATGGAGCAGCAAGTGGGCCACCACCTAAAATAAAATCAGACTTACTTAGTCATTGTTTAAAATGTCTATTATTGAGCGGCGGGGGTATTGATCACTTGACATAAAGTCAATCATTTAGTGTAGAAAGATGACAAACTTAGTCTCACCATATACCAGGAGGAACTAAAAGTATATTTACTCAATGCATCAAGCAAACTGACAGTTTCGGATAAACCGGATGTCCCTGAAGGAGTCACAGAACCAACTGAAAAAAAGGACTCTAAAGTGAGCTGAATAGTCTGCTGCGCGCATTCAGAAGTCAGACCACCTAACCAAAGACCCCAAAATGAGCCAAATATTTGGTGGGAAAAGGGAGAGAGACAACATGAATATATAAATCATTTTTCACCACCATAAATAGAGAATTAAACTCTGGTATGACGAGACATCACCGCAGCAGACGGTGACGCAATCTATAGAGAATCACATGAAGGAGCTCATGCCATACATCCAAGGAAGCTGCAGGGCGTGTTAGAGAATAGATATAGAAGGTATCTAACTGCGAATACTAGAGTGGGTCACACAAAAATTGTGACCTCAAGGACTAAAAGAGGCCATGGAAGAATTAACAATAAATGAGGAAAGTGATTGGCCGAAGGAATGTGTTAAGAAATTAGATTTGGCAGCAGCTATCTAATACATAGCATGACCATGTCAATTGGTACCACACAGATATACATATTAGATAGGATTTGCATCATTAATCGCTACAACCAATGTAATAATGCAACATTAAAAAGATAAACATATAATATGATAATCTTCTACCTAGTGGAGGTATAAGATGACCTCAAAAATTTGTATACTTTCACTGAGTATCCCTTATTTAGAAAAAAATAATCCAACTCAGCCAATAATGTATGTTTTCTATAAAATCCATCTTTATTATCTATCGTACAGCTAGCCAACCTGTGTTTCGAGGGAGAAGCTTCTTCTTCATGGCTTATAATATAGATCTATAGTTGCATCCATGATATGGTTGTCAAACAATTTCTTAAATGTTGGTTTAATTTTGCCCCATTTCAGTTTCGGCAATAATGTTGCATCACGTATCAACAACCTTCACTCGTTACTCCAACTTGCGCAATAATTTGTTTATAAAAATCATACAATAATGACTATGGTGGATTCATTTTAAAAAATATTGAACACTCAGTGAAATTATAAAATGATTTGAGATTATATTATACCTCTACTTGGTTGAACCTTAACTTTGATTAGGTTGGTCTTGGAGGGGAGGACTCAGGGTCCGTTATCCTTTAAAACCAAAATATTTGTTACCCATATATTTGTCATTTATTATAGCATGATAATCTGATCATATTATAACCCTAGATAAAACATAAAACCAATATGCAGTGAGAATCAATATGTCAAGTTGCGATATGTGATGTAATTATTCAGCATGACTCAAATATCCATATATCAGAACCTTAGAAATATAATACTCAAGACTTCTGCAATTAGCACAATATTTGAAAATGTTGTCATCATAACGTAGCCAAAGACATGTGTGATATTTTAATGTTATGATGGGGCAACACATAGGCAGTCAAAATAAAATTTAAGAGAGCAAAGCTGCCATTAATAATGCAGCAAAGTTAAGATGCTGGCCAGCCATGGGTTAAAGATATAAAGTATTCTTTCCCAGTCACTAAAAGACTTAAAAATTATAAATGCAATGCTTAATTTGTAAATGAATGAGTGCTGGTGTCTAAAGCTCTGCTGAGAAGCCAAAGGCAGGTGAAATTAAAGGTGAGCATGCCGAACACCAAAGCTCTGTAGCCTTCAATTCACCTCTGGCCTCTTTAATGCACTGCCCGGCATCCCCCTGCGCGTTTATCCTTCTCTTGCAAGTTTTTGCTTTCTCTCTTTGTTACGTTTTTCCATCTTTCCCTTCCTCCATCTTTCTGCTTTGTGTCTTTTTCCCTCTATTGATCTTTGCAAATGTCCAAAAAGGAACAATAAGTGCTGGTCCCCAAAAATAAGTGCCTTTGGTCCCAGTGGTGGCTGGTACCATAAATAATTGATGGAGCAAGCACATCAGTTATTTGACCCACTGACCAGCAATACCTTCAAGGTTAACGTCAAAGCTCTCAATCATGGTTCGTTATAAACAGTGTTTAAGCCAAACCATGACTTAGAGCTCTGATGTTGAGGCTGCATGCAGTGCGAGTTTCTTACAGAGCTTGTAAAATAAATAATATGTACCTACCCTCTGTATTGCACTGGTTCGCCTCCTCTGGTCCTCATGCTTCCAGTCCTTCGGCACGGATCTGAGACACTTCCCCCAACCAACCCAGAGGAGAGAAGCACCAGGATTGGTCGGCATGTGCTGGCTCGACTCTCCCTTGGGCGCTGGGTCCTGTGCCTGCTCTCCAGCCAGCTGTCTAAGAAAGCTCGGGTTGTAGAGGTTTAAAGTGCACAAGTCAGGGTGGCTTTCGGAAGGCATCCAGCCACATTGATATGCACACACTAAACTGGAGTGAGCACTACTCCCCTACTGCCAGTCAGCAACAGTGGCCCGCCCCTCCCTCACACACAGTTCGGGCAGGAAGCAGTGTAAAATAAAATGGTGATAAATTCACTTTAATTTTCACCTTTACTGCACTTGCAGCAGGGGGGAGACACTCCTCCACCTTAATGGAGGAGCCACCGCTGTTTGGTCCCAATGCCACCTACCAATTAAGCACTGTAACTGGTCAGATATAAGAAAAGTAAATTATCTGAGTTTATGCAGAGAAGATAGAATTGTATTCTTCCATATGTTTAATCCTCTTACAATACGGTCATATTTCAACATCAATTTGCAGTCAGCCTTATTCAGCAATAATTTCAGGCCACGATCTTGTGTTTGTCTTACCACCTGTTCAATGACCTGCCAACCTATGCTATGTTTGGAGCATTGAGTCATACCCGAGAGCAAAGTGGATTTCCTCATTTGCATCAAGGTGAAGTATTGGAAAGCAAGAAATGCCCCTCAGACTTTGAGCAGATGCTCTATTAGTGGTACAGAGAGAGCAGTGTGTGTCCTCCTTCAATAGGAAATATTGTGAGCCAGTCTAAAATTGCAAATATTTTATAGAATGCCTCACATCCAATATTAGCCTGGCTATTTATGTCTACCTATAGGCAGCTTTTAGATCTCTATTGTCAAAAGGCCTCTTGTGGACCATACCGGAACTTACAATGGACTTTGGGCCCGCCCATCATTACCACTGGCTGGCTTTCTTGTCACTCTTATTTGCTTGCTTCTGATGTGATGGCTTTTTTTCCTTTTCTCGTTCTTGATCTCCACTCGACCATAGATTCTTGCCCATTGTTTTGAATGGCCTACTTGTATTCTTCCACTTCTCACATTTCAAGTGTTGCTTTTTTATTTTGCTTTCTGCACTCCATGAGAGAAAATGTGAGTTCTGCTCTTTCACTTGTGCTGCTTCTCCATGGAAATCCCTGCCCCCCCCTCACCCCAAATGCCTCATGTTCTTTCTACCTCCCCCAACCCAGCTCATCCATTAATTTCCCTACTTCAGTGTATTATGTTTTGGGTCTTGCACTAGACAAAATCTTTTGCTTTTACCAAAATTATACGTATTGATAGGGGCTTTCAAGCAACCCTCTCCGCCCATTGGTCTGCAGGGGTGTCATTCAAATATTTCGACTACTGCAGCATATAGCCTGTGCTACTGGCTAACCACATTTTATCCATTGGCTAACGTTACTGTGAGCGGCAGCATTCTGTTCTTTATCGAGGATTACATTCACACACAAAGTAGTTCTATTCAGTGCCAAGGACAACTATGGCAATGTGAGATTTTTGAGATTAAGATATTTATTTATTGTTTTAGCCAATGTGTGTTTTTGTCATACAGGCGAGGTACCACTGGTTCTCCCAACAGTAAAGTTTTACAAAAACCATTATAAAGAAAACAACCTTTGTAAAGGGAAAGTGCTGGGAGCTGACGCTAGAAAATGTGATTGTTTGCAATGCTTTCGTCTTACTTGCTCCCCATCAACAAGCCTTCATTCACTACCATGTTCACTACTCCCCCACCCACCTGCCCACCTGCTGCTCCACATCTACTCACCCCCACTGTCATGGTCCTTTTATCAGGTTTGCCTAGGAGCTGTAACTTGCTTTCTCGCATTTTCTATTTAATTGTTTTATTTACCACTCAAAGAGGCATTCTCCAGCTTGGAACGGGTAATTAATAATAAATAAAATGGTACCCGAAGTCTTGCCACATGCGCTTCAATGCTTGGTGGCACCTGCGCTAACATACGTCAGCATGCTGGACCACCAGCCTGTCAAGAGGCAGAAAGCTTTTTCTTCTTGATTTGTTTTTGCTGAGTAGCTTTAGCAAAAATCACTGGCAGTGCCAGTAGGTCGAAAAGGCGAGAACATGTTGTATTGCATGTTGGAATTTATGCAAGGAAGGATTAGTAATCTCCTTCAACAGTGCCTGCCACAGCAAGAAGATAGGCTTCATTGGAACGATGCCATGAATATATTGCTCTTTTTAGATAGGATTTGGATACATCATGGTTGTTTATTAAAGTGCTTTGTAATCTAAATCTCACTTGAAAGTTATTCTTTCAGTTAGCAAAAAATATGTGTTTGCACCGGGATTGCCATGGATATTTGTGAGTCCACGGGGATTAAATGTTTCACACTGGAATAGCCACTTTGTTGCTTCTATGATTCCAAAGAAATTCTCAGTACAGTCTGACTTCAAATATAACTTTCCATCTCCAGTCAGGAATCTGCCAAAGATGACCAGCAAATGCATATGAATTTCGCTTTGTTTGTGGCTCATCCGTCAGCTGCAGAGAACGTGATTCGACAGTCTGATGCTTATACCAATCAGCATAATTGTTTCGAAAGTAAACATGTGTGCAATACATTTACTATAGTGGGCAGGAGAGACGGCCAGTGCAAGACGTTTTGAAGCCCTAGGTGAAGTGCAGCTGTCGCCCTGCTAGACAGTATGTATTCTCCATCATAAACCACACACACAAGCCCACACGCACAAGAAACGCACGTGCCCACACACGCCCACGTATAAAATAGCAAATTAAGATAAACTCCGTGATCTGTTTTTACATTGTGACAGTACATGGGTGATGTGAGCAGAGCACAACAGATGCAGTGATAAACTGGAGGACGATAACAAGCACCAATTTCTACGTTCAAGCGCCCCACATTTCACTGCTGACATTTCAATCAAGAATCCTCCCTACTGTGCCATGTATGACAGAGTTGTCTGAAGTGGGGACATTGCTAATGAACTCTACTTCGAAACACTCTTCACTGCCAAAGCATCACAAGGAACCAGTGCTTTCAATGGAAATACAGAATTAAATGTACTGCAGCAGAGCTAAAAAGTGCAGCTGCTCTCTCTTTCAGCTTAAAGAAGTGCAGGTACTCAGTACCAGAACCTGCCTTGTACTGTTTCTTGTAAAACTTTTAATAAAAATCTCCTAAACAAAAAAAAACCAACAAAAAAAACTAATTAAAAAAAGCAGTGCAATGAACATATGAAAGGCAAATAGCGGATCCCAACTACTTAACACTGGATGTTTTCTTTTTAAAGATGATGAATTAACCTCTCTTAATGTATGCAGTGCAAAAAAGCTTGATGTATTGTATTACTGCATTGAATAATTTAAAAGCCAAATACAAATAAGGGAACCATGAAAGGCAAATAGTGTCTGTCATCCCCTCATGGAATCAGCTTGACAGCTCACTTTGAGCCTGATTCAGAGTTCGGCAGATGGGTTACTCAAAAGTGTGATGGGTATCCCGCCCACCATATTACAAGTGCCGTTTGATATAATGCAGTGGACAGGATTTCCGTCATGTTTATGGAGGGGCAATCCCTCCACCAAACTCTAAATAGGCCATTTGTTCTCTGATATCCAGACTTTCTTTAACCTCAAATAATTGTACTCTCTTAGGTATGGATTCCTATCATTCACACATATGTGTCACAGACAGAAGTTGCCACTGGAGAAGATGCTGTGCAGGGTTAAAGGTTAGAAAACAGACGCATGTTTCTCATGTATTGAGATTGCGCATACCTATGGTCAGTTTGAAAAAGGCTGGCGTGATGGGCTGTGTCCTGGGCCGGACCTTCTAACATAAAATATGGCAATTTCTAATCCTAGCTTAAGAACCAACTTAAAACATAATTTTTTATAAGATCTTAATTGAGTCAAGAAAGAGTTAGCCACACTTAAGGAAAATGTTGAGGTGTCATGATTAATGATTTGGTGACAGCAACGCTGTCCATTTTGAGATCACATAATTCTAATATAATTGTACAGCACAACCATACTTACTTTCACGTATTTCAGTACCAAAAATATTTTTCGACGAAAGCTGGTCGTATTTGTCTCATAGTCAGGCGAGTCTGTCGAGTGAGCCTAGAGACCCATGGAGGCCAGCCTCTGCCTCAACATGGCTGATGTGGGCAGCATTTGAGTTGCATTCATGTACATACTGGAGCGGGTCTGGTTTCTCCAGAATAAACTGGCTGCATTGGTCTAGATTTCCTGGCAAAGATGAACGAATTAAATAATAGCTCCAAGTCCAGATATGGCAGGAAAAAGTTTTCGGTTTGCACTGGAGTGGGATACCAGCTGACATGCATAAATCTTCAAGAAGCAATCAGGTAGAATTCATAAAAACACATATATTCCCTTATAACGCCAGAGTGTCTATCTCAAATTCACCAAAATGGCCTTCTCCATATTTGAACGCATCATGATGACTGAGTACCCACTTCAATGTTAATCAATCAGTAGATGTTTAGAGCGCTTCTTGCCACCTGTGAGGTGATGTATTTATGTTGTGTTGAATTATTGGCATCACTTGCTTTTAATGTTAATATCAAAAGCAGCATTGATCGAACACGTCTCAGAGGCATGCACGACACAATTAGGAAGCCAAAACCAAGGCGCCTGGTTTAAGCTGCCGCTTAATAATACATCAGCTGAACAAAACAATGATATTTCAAGATGCATCACAAATTATTTATTTTGGGTGGTGCATCAGCGATTAAGTCCAGTTCCAAAACGACGTGGATTTGAAAAACAGAGCTATCTTTCCAGGTCTGTCAATGGAGTATTAGCAGAATTTGATAATGAAATCTGTAGTATGGATATGTTAAAGAATAAGATTTCTCAAATAGACGTACAATATTTCTATTAAGTGGTCATTCAAATACCATGAGTTTTTATGTTGCCTGTAATATGTATTTTGAATAAAGGTATTAGGCACCAGACAATGATTGTTTCGATGAAAATCATTTTACGTCTTTCAGTTTTGACAAAAAATCTATGTCATATTTTTCTTCAGTGCCTCCCAATTTGAGTGTTTCTGCATGTACCTTTGTGCAGGGCAAGGAGGCAAACACGTGTGATTTCTATGTTACCTGAAGTAATGGACAAACCTGATGGAAGGAAGCATGTGGTTGTTTAATTGCCACAATTAATACACTATAAAGTTAGAAATAATGGAAACATTAATCAGTCAGGGAGGAGTGCTGGCTTTCAACCAATTTAAAATAAATCATTGAGTTGTCCTACATTATAGGGGGCGAGAGAATTACTGCCACAATTAATCCACAAGTTCCAAACTTTAATTGTCTCGCCAATAGAGATACCTTTATTGGAACAAATTAAGTGAGCTAGTATATCTAGCATCTGTTTGTTGCTATTGAGCCATCCCTTAAAAATAGGCCATATGAATCTTGTATTGTGTCTCGCAGTAGAAAGCAACTTTTTTGATGGAAGATTTAAAGTAAGAACGTCGGTAAGCAATATTAGAATTCTAAACCAGGCTGCATAATAGACAATTTTGCAACCTGCGTGAATCTGCTACCCATGTTACATTTTGCTTTTTCTCATTAAAATCTCTGTTGATAATTGTATTTTGGCAACAATGACCTGAATCTTATATCAATGTAAGTGATTAGTAAAACATATAAAGATATTCAGTGGTGCAATAAGGGGGCGTAGACTCTCATGCAAGCAGGAATAATGGGGCCCTACTCCCAGGTATAATTGGACATCGAGTCTACCGATTGAAATAGGAGAATAGATAATATATCAACTGTTTTTTAGAAACTTAATTACTTTGACCTTTTAAGTTGACAGTGTTGTTTGTTATTAGATGCCATGATGAAAAACACAGAAGTATATAAAGAATATATTTCCTATGTCGATACATAAACTACATCCTTTGAAGAATTCAACTTTAATGGCAATTGCCAAAATTGGTGCTGGCAAGAGAATATGTCATCTGGGATAATTTAATTGAAAGGCAGAACTTAATTTCATATTGCATGGGCCAAATGTACAATTCATGTTAATAAATGGAAACTTTATGCAACCTCTATAAAACGGATAAACAACACACAGGTACTTACATTGGCATCAAATAGCTTTGCAGCAAAAGCCAAATAATCCGAGTACCCTAGGTACTGTGAAGTAGTTTATAACCCAGGCAACGTCACTATACCTAATTGGCTGGTTGATATCTCTTTTAATGTTAATGAGCCTGGGAATAGTACCTCTTGCCAACAGTTTGAATTCCATGCAACTATTCACCTCCCTTTTATAAAATGATTTTCTTTTTATTTTGGAAAACTCTCAGACACTGTATGTTTAATTTATCATAGCAGTTTCAAGGCTCAATTTTTAGCTGAAATAGTCTCTTTGAGGGGCTTTGTGTATATTTTACTTAGCCTACGTATTTTTTTGATCTATCTATCTATCTATCTATCTATCTATCTATCTATCTATCTATCTATCTATCTATCTATCTATCTATCTGTCTGTCTGTCTGTCTGTCTGTCTGTCTGTCTGTCTGTCTGTCTGTCTGTCTGTCTATCTATCTATCTATCTATCTATCTATCTATCTATCTATCTATCTATCTATCTATCTATCTATCTATCTATCTATCTATCTTTCTACACACAGAATGTAACATGCTATCTGCATATATGATTTATGTTGAGGCGTTTTTAATGTGTATTTGTTTTAGCAAAAGTTATTCAACCAGCACCGGGGTGAAAAGGGGTTATATTTCTGCAGCAAGGTACAAGCACATTGAAAAGATAGCCCAACTATAAGGAAAGTCGTTTACCTGTGTAAAGTAATTGTTACATGCAATCTGTGAGGCACTAAAACATGTTTTTCTTATGTCACTTTTGCTGTACTGTGGTAATAAACTCAAATCTTTCCTTTTCAATGTTATAATACGTGTGTGAATGTGCATTTATTACAGGATTTGCTCTGAATAACGTTATTGGGCCACATTTATCTTCACTGCCATGGTGTATTCCCATAATGCACAGGGCTAAAATCATTTGAGGGCTCTGCACCCAACTTGTGCTCTGGGGAGTTGTTCGAAGGCCCTCTGACCAAGCCACCGCTGGAACCCTGTTGTGCCATTGGCTGTTTGCACCCGGGTTGGGCCACTGGGT
This sequence comes from Lissotriton vulgaris, assembly GCF_964263255.1. NCBI lineage: Eukaryota > Metazoa > Chordata > Amphibia > Caudata > Salamandridae > Lissotriton > Lissotriton vulgaris. The sequence continues at coordinate 82,461,073 of NC_141690.1, read as the reverse complement.
CTGGCCTCCTGCATCCAACCCCCCACAGATGCCCAATCCCATGCGAGCATCCAACCCGCATTTTTCTTTTTCATTAATCAAGTTTTCGATTTTTTGTGCAGATACCATGGTACTCTGCTTAAGTTTCATCCCCACAATATTGCAGTACCACGCAAACATCCCAGAGAAAGTTTGCAAGGTCCCTCTGTAGCATTTGGTGAAGTTTGCACTGTGACTCCCGGACAGTACAGCGGTACTTCACAGGAGGACCATGATGGGTTCGCTGCATCCCTGGCACAATTCTTTTTTAATTTTCCCCATGGTTGGGTCCCTCCCACAAGTGCCTGAGGGTCAGGGTGTTCCTACCCTGCCCATGTATGCCATATTTTTTAAACAATTTCGGGGCACAGGGCCGAAACCCTCAAATCCTGTAATGGTGGCCACAATATTTCCTTCGACTGAAAAGGCCAATGGTAGAAATATCTCCCTCTGCCAATCAGAGGGCCCTATTTTTTATGTTGTTACCACGATACTCCTGCACGATCAATCATTCAGATGTACCTAACCTCTTAAAGTCCACCCCAAGCACCTCATTAAACATGAATTTCTCAAAAACAGCTTACCGGATTTCCACCAAATCACAAAAAGGAAACTTTATCATTTAAGTTTTAACTTTATGCCAAATTTGGTGTAATTCCATTCAGCCATATTTTTTCTGTATCAGATTGAAAATTTCATATGGGAATTAACATGTGAAATCAAATTTTTGGGACCCTCCTTTTTCTTGGCCCGCACTGGATGGATTGGCCCGAAAATGTCCAAGAGCCAAGATGGATGGAATTGTTTTTTTTAAAGATTTGTGCTGGTCTGTCAAATGGAATTAAAGTTATTAGTAAAAAAAATATATATATATATATATATACATTTCCTAACTATAAGTACACTTGCGCCACACACACGCACACACTTTCATATATTCAAATATTCAGGCAATTGACTACGCGCAATATATAGAATTTTAAATATTTACCCTGCATATGTAGTGCACTTAGTGATATAAAAAAATATTCCATAGACCCACACCCTCAGTTCACAAATACCTGTAAAATATGAATTTCTATCAAAATGAGGCTTAGATTTAGACTGACTTTGTTCCTTCCAAATCACATACAGAGGTTTGTGTTCTTCAGAGGAACTCTCGAGCCCAGTGCTAGCATACACAGATTTTGGAGCCAGTAGTTGCCTGTGCCCTTAATTTACAAATTACAAATACTGTGATTTAGGAAAAAATCACATGTAGCGCGTCGAATGGAAGGGAAAACAGGTGCTGTTGAATGTGGACCTGAAACAAATTGCCTGATCAAACTAACTGTTGCTCCATGTAGTGCAAGCATAAAAGTAAGCACGTTCTTGGTCGTATTGATGGGAAGGGAGATCAGCAGTCCACGGCCAGACATGCATTGTGACTGGCGAAAATAGGTATGTGCTCCAAAGAATGTTCAGTGTAATTGGAAGACACATTTATGCACTGGACTAGCTATTTGTTTCTAACACTCTATCTAATTTTGGCTGGAGGCTACCTTTGAGTCTATGACAGGCCACTCCCTCAAACTCCACGTTTATCGAACCTTAACAATAAAATGCACGTAAACTGGTCACAACCTTTGGGTGAGACACAGACTCTGAAAAAAAGAAGCAATTGCCAGGTGTCCACAATTTGTCGGGGGAGTATTTGCAATAAATGCATCACTTATAAAACATGAAGCGTTGCGTCATGGATCAGCATTCAAAGCTGTTGTCAAGGCCGTATCCTTTAATATCCATGTCCATACAGTGTCTGTCTCAGAGGAATTGGGATGAAATGCGTCTATCACTAAAAGCTTGGTCTTGTAAAAGTAAATACCTCATGGTACCAATTTGGTCTCATTGACATTTAAAATACATATTAAGGTCTTGTGTTAAACAAGACCATCACATTTTGTGACAATTAAATGTATAATATGCCTATTTATAGGGCTTTTCAGCCAGCACTCTTCATCCATTGGTCTGTTGTTTTATCAATCATGTTTTTGTTACAGTCTGAGGCAAAAGGTCTGCTCACTGTAGCCATTGGCCCACTTCACTGTGAGTGATTTATTTATTTATAAAGTTTTATATAGCGCAAACTTGACCCAAGAGGGTAACAGAGCGCTTTACATTTAGGATTGTTGCGTTAGAAGTTACATCAGTTACAAGAGCATAGTAAAGTACAGTACACATAAACAATGTTGCAAGAAATTGTAGGCGGGAGGGAAGGAAGAAGTAATAACGTGGAGACGAGGAGGAACTGTGCCCAATGTCCGGCTGGGTAGGTGCTGGTCAAGGGGGAAACCAGGGCCAGTCTCCTCAATAGCTGTCTAGCAGCTCCACCGGGCATCAGCCATATTGCTTGGGCCTCAGTGTTCAGGAAAACCAGTTTTGAATTTATTTGATTTGCGAAGTTTATATAGAGCTGGCTAGACCCGGAGGTATCAGAGCGCTAAACCAGAGGAACATTGCGTTACAAGTGACATCAGTTAGAATAGCGTAGTAAGGTACAGTAAACAAACAACAAGGTTGAGAGAAATTGTGGGAAAGGAGGGGAGGAAGGAGCCATAGCAGGGAGACGAGGAAGAACTGTGTCCAATGACTGGCTGGGTAGGTGAAGGTCAAGGAGGAAACCAGGGCCAATCTCCTCATTAGCTGTTTAGCAGCTCCACCGGGCATCAGACATGTTGCTCAGGTCTCAACGTTAGGGAAAAAACATTTTGAATAGACACACAGGCTACAGTAACAGAGTCAAGTAGTGGAAGAGCATGTCCCCACTAGATGATAGAGGTAAAGAAGGAGGTGGAGGGGTGGGTGTACAAACAAACGAGAAAAGGAGCTGAGGCGGCCAATTAGGCCGATGGGGGATGTGATTAAGGTCTGGTCAGGGTCCAGTGGTAGGGAAAACTGTGGCAGCCATCTTAGGGTCAGGCAAGGGATTGCTATTGCAGCATCCAAGATCAAAACTGCTTCCCTTGTTTCTCAGGCCAGCTTAATTGATCTGTGTCCTTTATGCTCCAGAGCATCACGCTGATGATTTAAGTAGTCAGTCCCAAAACCTCATCTGGGCAGCAAGCCGCTCCTTCGCGTAGCGCCCTCACAGCAGGGGGAGGCAGTCACAGCAATTCGAGAGCAGTCTCAGGCCCTAAGCAACAAGCCTCAACCAGAACTCCAGGCTCTCCCCACGTACAAACAGCATACATAACACAGCCCACATGGGACCGGAGATGCTCATCACATGCCGCAAAAAGACTCGGGCATACCTCTCTACACCCAACGATCCACAATAGGGAGCCACTCACACTATGGTGGTCACAGTGTTCAGTTTGCGTACGGCCTCTGTCACCAGGTGAGGCACCATGGAATGTATGTCAGTTTTGGCCACAGAAGGAGAGAGTCAGAGAATAGGTTGCAGTGATAGTTTGGTTGTCTGCTCCAGTGATCGGGAGCAATCTAGGCTGTCTAGGGTGTAGGATGGCTCCTTGGCACTGTTTTGACTTGTAGGGTGAGCACCGCGGGTTCAAGGTCCACGCCGCAGCAAGCTTAGTAGCTGGTGGGGCCCCTCGGGATTCTCGTAAGTGTCTCCCGCTCCGCAACCGGGAACTTTAGCCACACACAGGAGACTGGAGCGAGAGGGGGAGGCCCCCACAACACTGGTATTCCACTCTTTGACAAGCAGCACATCAACACACAAAGTAGTCCCATTCAGTACCACCGACTACTATGCCAATGTGTGCTTTTAAAAAGCGAAAAATATTTTAGTTGTAATCTAAATATTATTTTATATTGGTATGCATCCCTCAGCAACAAAGTTTTACAAAAAAAGTAACAAAGCAAAACATAGACTGACAAAGATAAAAGGCTGACACCATATGCCGGACCTATGTGCTTTGCCAATTTTAATTTATTTATTCTGTTTAACAAAAAGAAATATTAAAATACTTAAATCCAGATTTATACAATCTAGTGCAGTAACCAAAGTTCTTAATGAGCGAGCAGGTAAACACTATATCTACTAAGATGTGGTAAAATCCTGTTCTGTAGAGTTGGTGCTGCCACACATTTGTACGAAAGGTGTCAGTGTCATGTCTTGCATAGGTTTTGTGCTGGAAGGATACCCTTCCAGTACAACCTTCCAGGCCAACTTTCCAGTGCAAAACAAGTTTTGTGCAGGAAAGCAAATCCCCAAAAATAATTTTGCACAGGTGTGCATTACCTTTGTGATGGAAACCCAGAGCATAATGTTTTTAATTATCGGCGTTATATTTGATTCTCAAAGTATGGAAGTCAGAAGTTTGCAATTCACAAATGTGTTTTTCCACTCAGAAATGAATTTATTCACATGAAAATATGCTTGAGAGTAAATCACAAAGGAGGGCTGGGCAATGGACGCTACAGGGAGTGGATGCCCTGTGACTCTGTGAACACTCTTAATCTGTTAATAGTCACAAACTTGTCAGTGGCCCCTTTACACTCCAGAAAAGGTTGGAGCTTTACTACTTACTGTCAGTGTGAGAAGTTAATCTCTCTCCAGTGTGAAATGGAAAAGGGAACAGCCCCAAAATGGATGGTGGCATTCAGCAAGCGTTCTCTCTATGTAGAAAATGGTTTTGTCTGTGAAGATTATAAAAATAATTTTAACATTTTCATTTGCACTGGTGCTGCTAGCTTCCTCATGTAAAAATATACAAATGCATATTTTCGTATTAAAAATCAAATTCATAAAGTTTTTGCAGTAATCTATCTGGCATCCTGCTACTGTCACAGGTTCCAGGGATATCCTGGAAAACGTTTTAAATTCCAAAAAAGTTGGAAATCTGCACCCATGTGAGATCAGATTTTTTTCAGTTACAGATTTCTGCTATTTTTGTGAATCAGAGAGACTATTAGAGTGAATATGTACGTCTTTTAGTCAATGCATTGCAGTAACTGTGAGGGAACTGAAATAAAAGTTTTAAAAAACTAGACATCCATAACTACAGGTTTGACCAAGCATTTTCTGTTGCAGTTTGTATCATGACAAATTAATTGGCCAAATCATGTACACGACTCTGTAGCAAGTATAAAAACTGGCTTATTGCCAAATAACCTAGGGGCGTAATGTTGATTTTCCAAAGCCACTGATTGATTTAGGTTTGAAATGGGGATCAAGTAACAAATGTTTCATTCATGTAACAATTTCGACAGTTGAGGTCTAGCTGAGAGGGGTTGGCAAGGTGACCAGAGTTCAAAGGTGTGCTTTAAATAAGGAGTGGCAAATGTAGCTGCACATATGCATGAGTAATTGTGGAGAGTATGGGAACAGATGCAACCTGGCATTCCTACCATTTGATAAAAATACAGGAAGTATGGGAGATTCTTTTTTTTCTTCATATAAAGTCAGAATTGGTCAAAATATGAACAACAAAAACAAGGAAAAGTGAGAAAGAGTTTAGTAATAACCCAAGTTGCGAACACTTGGGTACACACATGGAAAGAAATAATCTACCCACCCGCTATGGGATGTGGCCAGCCACGGCCCATGCAAGTAAGAGCGGTAAGGCAGGGGGGCCGGATTGGGGGGATTCGACAGATGACCAGGAGGGAAATGTAAACAAATAAGTAATTTTTCCTAGTCATTGTCTGTCAAACCTCTGCGGCTAGATGTGGCTGTTTACAGGCCATAGACAGAAATATAAAAGTAGTAAAATCAAAAGAAAGAGAAAGGATATAGAAACAGACAGAGATCAAACAAACCTTGCAAATCCGCTGTGGGCTAAAAAAACTTAAGTTTGCAAATTATTCCATGGATCCCAGTGGAACCCGGACCGGATTCTGTCAAACTTCTTAAGTGAGTGAGTACCCCTTACTTTTGCAAGGGCATGTTTCAGACTCATATATTTGCTGAATGTTAGCCCATCACTCCATAACCTGTGGTGGGACTAAAGACACCCAGGATCTAGCAATACCGAGTTTGTCTGAGACAATGATTACAGACAGCAGCCATCTTAGACTAGATTCATATTCCATTCTATATCCCATCATTATCTCCTTAGGGGTAAGTTGCATTTCAAAACCACACATCATGCTGTCAGTTGACTCACCCTGCCCAAAACTCCTTTAGAGCAAGACATGTAACAAACATGTGAAGAATGTCAGCAGCAGAGCAGCCACACTTGGGGCAGCTAGTTCTATCAGCACCAGGATTCCCACCCCACCTCGTATTTTTCTCTGTTGTATATTATAGCATACAAATGGTCTTGACTTGCTGTAGCTTGAGCTTTACAGAGTGCACTGCCTTCTCCACAGTCTCCAAAGCACTGTAGACTTCTGATCGTACAATGTCACAGGAGACCGTCTTACCCCACTCATCAGCTAGAAGTGGGCCATCGTCGTTCTTGTGCTCGCAAATCCCAAGATAGACTGTGCTAATTATGGATTTCCTACTAGCTTTGTGCATTCTAGTCATGATGTTAGAGCCTAACAGGCCAATAGGAACCTTGAATTTAGATCAAAAGTAATTCCTTTGCAGCAGGCATTTAAAACAATGTTGGGGGATGTCATAAGAGGCTTGAAGCCCAGCAAACAAGCAGGATCCGTTCAGATCGTACCGTTGCCCCCAAGTTTCCTCCCCAAAACGGGACCAAGTCCTTCAGATATCGTCATGAAATATTTTCGGGAATATCGAGTTATCCCATAGTGGTATATTGCACTGTATTAACTCTAGAGTAAATTTAGCAGAACTGTCATGCCAAATATAAATGATATCCTTGGCAAACTTAAATCTAACCCTCTTATAGAAATTGGGATCAGCTAATCTGTAGAAAAAGAATACAATACGCCTACAATGCCAGTCGATATCCCAGTATTGACAAATCTGGTTCGATTAATGTAAACAAGTTGCGAAGGTGACCGGCAAACCCTGCCCAATAGTACAACTCAAAATCTGCTAGCTGCAATCCCCAGCCTGTAGGGAGCTTTAAAGATCGAAGCGCTCGTCTAGTCCGATTAAATCCCCCCCATGAAGCTACCTATGGCTCCTTCCAGCCATTTGAAAAACGATTACGGGACCCTGAGTAGAATGCCCAAAATAAGTCCAAGCATTCAGGCACTATATTTATTTTTATAATATTGCAGCAGCTGATCATACTTATCGGAAGCCTATTCCAAGACCGCAATTTAGAAATAACTGATTGCAACAGCGGCTCAGAATTAAGTTAAAAGATGTTGTCAACCTGTGCACTCAGTATGATATCCAGATAAGTAGCTGAGGAAACTACCTGACAGCCAGCCTGAAATTCAACAACAACTGGATTTTAACTACTTTTAATTTATCGCCTGAGTACCTACCAAACCTGTTGGCCTCTTCAAATAGGCATTTCATGGTATCAGATGGATTGGTTGAATATATAGCGACATTTTCGGCATAAGCTCTGGCTTTAAGTGTATAGTCTCTGGAGACCATAGGCCAAATGCCAAAATTCTTCAGTAATTATTCCAAATAGGGTTTGAGATTAAGAGCAAACGAAATGGGGGACAACAGGCTTCCCTGCCAGGTGCCCCATTTGAATCTTAAAAGGTTGCGAGAAAATCCAAGAATAGACAAGCTTGGCACATGGAGTCCTATATCAAAACTGTCCCCATCTACAAAACCGCTCCCCAACCCGAAAAGCCCCCCCCCCCCTAGTTGTGTCCCTGCCAGGGATGAATATTTGTCGTTGTGTAGAGACTAAACCTTAGAGAATGGGGGCAAGCCAGATCACTAGCAAAAAATTTTGCATCAGTATTAATCAGAGAGATTGGTCGATATGATCCCATCTTTTCAAACAGTTTCTTCAAGAGTATAGTAATATTGGTCATGTTCCAAGTACTGGGCCCTTCTCCAACCCGTTTTACACTAAGGTGGGGGAGAACTATAATATCTTTAAAAATATTATAGAAATCTCAAAGATTAGAGTCCTCCCCTGCAGGCTTACCTCATGGCAAAGCCACCCAACCCGCCTCTATTTCTCCAGTAGTAATATCTTTCTGAAAGGTCAACATTTGCATGGTAGCCTGCTATTCTGAATATATGACTTCAGCCCAGGCATGCTCAGTGTTTGAGATTGGCTATACAGTACCTGATAAAAAAAAGGAAGCACTACTCTGCAAAAACCTGAGGGTTAGTATAGACTGGTCCATCGCTGCCTTTAATATACCGAATCGAGCATTTAGCCTTTTTGTTTGAAATTTGGTGTCCCAGAACCCGTCCCACCTGTTCCCCATATTCATTTTGGAGGGCCTTATTTTTAGAATAACTGGCAGCTACCTTCTCCCTCAGATTTTGCCCCAAAAGGGACTGTTTGTTAATCAGCTGAAGAGCTCGTTCGTTGGGGCCACCCGTACTTATAACCCCAGGCATGCAACGTTTCCAGTTGTGCAATTTCCTGTCCAAGCTGCTTAGCAGTATTTAGTGTGCTTTGTCTTTGGTAAAGGTAAACTGCACTGTAACACCCCTGATATAAGCTTTCATTGTATCAAAGTCAACAAGCAGAAAAGCCGTAACTAAATAGGCACCCACAGATTTCATGACAGAGACCGCTATAAGTTTGCAGGGTTAGTAGTCAGGGTCAAAGTTAGTAAGAAGGTGTTGAGAAAATAAAAACTGATGCAGTATAATTGTGCTATTATATCTTTATGTTAGCCCGCTTGCCACCATAGCAGAGAAAGCTGGGTTGTCTATCTTCTTGTATGCTGATGACACCCAATTTCATTTCTCTCAATCTGCTAATAAGAAGTCTAAAGTTTCCTCCTTACAGACTAGGCTACTCAAAATAGCCAGCTGGATGCACAATAATTGGATAAAATTAAATAGTGAAAAAACAGAAGTCCTGATAATAGGAAAAGATTAAGACCTTTGGGGCCCTGCCATTGGCCCCCAGAAAGGGGTCCAGTTCCCCAGCCTGTTCAATCCGCCCACAATCTGGGTGTAACGATTGATGGTCAACTTTCCATGAGGCAACAAGCTACCAAAACTGCTTCTATTTGCTTTTCTATCTTGAGGTGGCTCCAGAAGATATTATGGAATCTGCCAAGTTTGAAAACTGTAATCCAAGCACTGATAGTGTCTAGATTGGATTACGGCAGCATCCTTTATCTAGGAGCCAACAAAGAGGTAATTCGTAGATTACAGGTTGTACAGAACTCTGCGGTGAGGCTGCTCTGTCATGTTCCGAAATCATCATCTTTTTCTGGCACCCTTCGGGACCTTTACTGGCTGAGACATGAGAACCTGACTGAATTTAAAGCCTTGTGCTTTATGCATAAAATTAAACTTGGTATAGCTCCTAACTACTTAGGTTCTTTAGTCCAGTCCTATCACCCTACACGCCCGCTTAGATCATCTTCCCAGGCCAAATACTCAGTCCCTAGATTTAAATCTGTCCGCATGGGGGGCCACTCTTTTTCTTATCTGGCACCTGTACTGTGGAACACCGTCCCATTCTCTCTTCGTCATGAACCTAATCACTCTAGTTTACATAAAAGCCTTAAGACCTGGCTCTTTAACCAGTAATTTTGACTTCTGATGCCTGTGTCTCTGGCACCGGGAAACCTTCGGGTAGCTGTGCACTCTACAAATTTAATTTACTAATAATAATAATAATAATAATAATAATAATAATAATAATAATAATAATAATATAATCCATGGTCGCAGGATATAATGTCCTCCAAATATGTGTAAGCCTGTGGAAGCGGAGAAGTTCCTGGATAGATGCCCTAATTCTAGCCATGCAGGGGGAAGCATGATGATTGGTAGAGTTGATGCTGTAATCCATCAGAAAATTAAAATCATCCACTAATAGCATCTCCCCAGACCTGTCCAACAGCTAGAGACAAAGCATATCAAACACCCTCAGATCATCCATTTTCAGGCCATAAATAGCACAGACAACCAATTTCTAACAGTATATTACTAGCTGCGAAATCGCCCATCTCCTCAGATGATCAGCAGAAGTATTCAGTACCTTAATCTCTAAATTCTTAACTGCCATAATATCAACCCCACGTATGGAGAGAGACTGAGAGGTACTTATAAAGATATCATGGCAAGGGAAGATGGCGGGCTGATTCCACAGTTGGGAGGCCCTCCTTCCCGCTGCTTCTCTGTGTGCTAATGCCTGCCTACCATGCCACCGGGCATTGAATCCCCTCGCTGCAGCTGACTCACAGGCACCGGTAAAGGAGTTTTTACCCGGGCCACTTATGTGGCAGCGGTGCGACAGGGAGGGGCGGGTGTGGTTTAAAAACATTATTTTATAGATTACTGCCGTCTGTGTCCAGCTACATCTGCAGTAGCTTGAGGTTCCCTGTTGGCAGCATGGCTCCACCGCGTTTGTCCACATTGTATGGCGGGTGGGATGTCCACAACCTGGTGAAAGACCATGCAGCAGCAGATATGTTAGAGGCATCAGAAACCGCAGGGGAGAACATAGAGGACTGGTCCAGTGTACAGGTGAACGGTCACACTTCTCAGGTTGGGTGCCCTATTTTGAAATTGCTGCAAGCCTGCTTAGGGCACAGGCATAAGAAGACTATTGCTTTGGTGGTGAGACTACGCTTGTGGATGTCTTAATGGCAGCGGTGGCCCTGGCTGGGAGGACCGGATCTTTCCCTGCCATTTCCTCCTTGGACTACAACATTGTAACATTGAACACTGAACCCAAAAGTTTAATACACTATGTTATTTCCCCCACACTTCCTTCTTCCCCCACATCATTGTCTCAGCAGGCCCACTAGGGAGCATTGGAGCTGGCATCAAGAATACCTCCAGGCATGGCCTTGGCTGTTGACTCTGCAAGTGCTTTGGGTTCCACTACTGTAGACAATGCAGGTGGGGGCCGTACTGCAGTGGAGGGTGCAGTTTTGAGGGATTCACTGAGCTCTACAGCAGTACAGGAGTCAGCACTGCCTCCAGCTCTCAACTCTGCTAATTCCTTATCTTTACCTTTGGCCTCAGCCCCAACCTATATAAATGATGCTAATAGGGAAACTGGTACTTCTCTTCTAATGTTATCCAGGGAGCAACTTAGGAGACCCCTGGAGTGTCTTCACTAAAGAGAGACCTTCACGAACTGGCCAGGGAAACATCAAGAAGCTTAACAAAGCTCTCAAAGGCTCCAACCCAGCAAGTCTGTGGCCTCACAGATTTGGCGCAGGACAGCCAGTAGTGGTACAAAAGGTAGTCTATTATGGGACTGGGTGATGTCCAAGAGTGCGGTCAAATCCTTAATTTCCTGCGTTTCCACTGCTAATACGGAGGGCAAATGGTTATCAAAGGGGGTGAAGCGACACCCAGAGGGGCGTCTATCACAGCCGCCCGCAGCTCTGAAGCTATCTCTCCTCTTGTATCTATCTCTGACTCACCGGCTGTCTATCCCTCCAGTCCTAATACTCCTAGGGCTTATGAAGATACTATTGCACAGCTGGCAGAGGAACAACAACATAACATACATGCTAGAGCACATAATGGTAGGATTTAGCAATCTTTAGCTGAAATTACTGGTAAAGTGTCTGCACTATCTACAGCGATGGCTGAATTAAAGAAGCGAGTGGCTGTCGCAGAGGAAGCGTTAAGTTTTAACTGGGTAAGGCCCATCAAACTACCGGGCCTGGGTCAGTAGTACGGTACGTTCATGGAGTGGTCGTGGTAGATTTATTTAATTTTAAAGACATTTTTAACATATAGAAACAAACAATTCACCACATATAATTCTGGTTGTCTTCAACAGAAAGAAGGACATTTAATTTCCATGAGTGATACATTCATTAAATGCTATTAATACTCAAAGCATTAATGATACTGCATGTATCGGCTTAAATACATTCATAGTGCATGTAGTATTTACAGTGCTCGCAGTGTGATAGAAAAAAGAAGGTGGTATTTGGATAATGGGGGTGCATTGGTGAGTGAGGGACAGGGTAAAGCTATTGTGACATAGGCACAATCACGTTTATATACAATAGAAACCTTTCCAGCCTTATACAGGTCTATAGTTCCCATATATACATGACTCATAGGCATATATTTATTGACTTATTTAGTTTCTATGAGTGTGTAGGTAAGCAGTGGATGGTCTACGTTTCGACCCCTGTTGGGTAGAGGGTGATTTGTTCCTCACTGTGGGGTCTTCTTCAGGACAAGGTTGTGTGGAGAGCACTGCAGGTAGGAAAGACAATCAATGTTCGATCCTGGTTGGGCATTCAATGGCTCCTAAACTTCTATATATTCAATTTCAATTCACAATTTCAAAGATTCCAACGGTCGCATATTCGTTTCATAATAAATGGCTACTGTGCCCGAGTCGCGGCATTTCACAACGATTACAATGTATCCTCTGCGGTGTTAAAATTTTTTTTTTTTAAACGCAGAGGAAGTGGGCATGGCCACTGTAAAATCTGTTGAGAACCAGGATCGTCACTTGGCTCTGATCAAGAGTAAACTTGAAGATCTAGAGAATCACCAGAGGAGGAATATTCTCTGGGTGCTAGGTATAGCTGAAGGGAAAGAAGGGGAAGACCCCAGCAATTCATTGAGCAGCTGCTTAGCAAGGCTTTTCCTGACCTTATGGACTGAGAAATGGACTCAGAAATTCAGCGGGTGCATCGACTTTCCCTAAATCGGAGTAGTAATGTTGCTTCTTCAAATGCCCACCTGGTGCATCCGCACCCTATCCTAGTATATGTAGGGAACTTCTTACTTCGGCAGGCAATCTCGCTGAAAGCTCGTCCAGCTTCACCTGTTACAATTGTCTCCAGGCTTATCTTTTTCTGATCAGATCTGTGCAAATCCACGTTTGACAGGAGTTGGAAACTTTGCCAGTTGATTGACCCTCTGAAGGTAGTTGAGGCTCAAATCTTTTTGCAGGAGCCAAACAGGCTTAAGATTGTTAATAATGGCTGGATTCAGATTTGTCTTACAGAATAGGATGCTGCGCAGGTCCTCGGCAGACTGAAGAGAAATAAGCTGTAGATTGGGCTCACTATTGCTTTAGCGCATTATTGCTTTACTTGCTTTCCTGTGGTTAATGCCGATTTTGCTGGTTTGAGCCTATTTGTAATAGTGCTATACTAGGCTCTTCTTGGCTCGGGTCTAACTCTGTTTACCTTTAAATTCTCTTGTTTTTTCCTTTTGTGCAGTGGGGGTGGTGGGTGGTGTTTGGGGCACATGATGTGGTAGTCTCTCAGGGCTGTCTTGTCCACCAACCGCTTCAGGATGGGGGTGATTTCCTTAATTGGTCATGGGTGGGGATCAGCAGAAGGGTGGGATGTGTTAGCAGGGTAAGTCACAAGATTTTGTAGTCAAAGCGGCTATGGTTGGGCTAGGGGCACTGTGGGGTGAAACAGGTGAGAACAATCAAGTAAGGCAATTGGAATTAATGCTGCTAGGGGTACAAGAGAATGATGGTCCTTATAAGGGCATTCTTTTTAGGAAGGTGTATAGGAGTTGTCTTTGATGATAATGCAAGTTAACAGACAGTTTAAGGTGAATCTAAAAAATTAGCAGATGTATGCAAGCCCATCCTGGAAAAATAACAAGGAGGGCAGCACTGTATGGGTTAATTCTACATCACTGGAAGAGTGAAACAAAAGATACCATGAAAAGATGTCTTTCTACAACCTTCCTTATAGATGTTTCAACTCACTATTTGTTAAATCTGCACATTAAACAGACACCTAAGCAAAAATACACATTTACAAACCCTAAGCATAGAGATAAAAGCAAGGCACATATCTTACATGCCACACACAAATACCACAAACAGATGAACACACATTTGTGCTCCACTCCCTTGCAACTAAACTCACCCACTTCTCTCCAACAAACTGTAAAACATTGAACATAAATTTCCCTCACACTCACTTTTGGCGGCTGTTTGGCTAAAATGGCTATTCACTGTATAGCTTGCTAGTGGCTTGAAGTCACCTTAGACAGCAAATGTATGCTCTCTGACATTTACTCAACTTGATTTACAACACCTTCCAGGTAAAATCGAATCATATTACATTGCTGGATAATTTGAGGGTTGATTCTGATATTCAGACATGAAGACATAAAATGATAATAATAGACCAATATTTAGTTGTGGGTACCCTTGCTTCATGATCTCCCAAGTTTAAGCCTAGGACAGCGATTTCATGTAAGAAACCTCATGTCACCTATTTTTTGTTTTAGTGAAGCTTCCCAATGTGACACTATCCAGCAAAGCCTGAATCGAGCACAACAATTTTCCACATGACCCATCATTCCCTTTCACATCAGATTCAGGAAACATCTGGCCTGCATTTCTCTGAACTTTAACTGTTCAATGACAGAAATTACCAGCCAAAAACATGGTGCCTGATACAGATCAGGAAATATATGTTCTAAGCAAATATGTGCTGTATCATTTTGCAAAGGCAGGGTAGATTGTCGCCTTATGGGAAAGTATAGTGCTAATGCTAGTACAAATTAAATGGAAAGTAGCTGTCAGGTCTACCGATCGTTAGAACCAGTACCTCCCAGAGGTCCACCTACCAGTAGCTAAGCTTCTGTGTTTATCAGTCCAGAGGAGCAGAGTGGCTAAATGAGGGGAAGGGAATATAGTGTAGGTACACCGGGGAGGGAGATCTGAGAAAAGAAAATGTTAACTCAAATAATCACTGGATAGCATATAATATGTATTCCAGTGATTTACCTGACAAGTACTTTTCTCATACCACTTCCTTCAACTATATTTATTAATACCAGATATATTTTAAATGGAAGGTTGCCCATTAACTCCTGGACTGAGTCTGTTTGCTTAAATTTTTCAACTCACACAACATTACAAATGGCAAAACAATAAGAATTATTATCAGTCTCCCCCACCCGTGAAACAAAGAAATAATGGAGCGTACATTTTTAAACATGGGAATATAGCTAGACAAGTGAATCAGAATCATGTCCCCCTTAAAATCCAACTTTCATGAAACATCTATACTGTGGATAAGAGCACCGCGCAAATATTGACAGGTAACCCTTCAAGCTGCTTATAAATTCAGTAAGCAACAAATTGGAGTCCAAAACATGAATACATGAACACCCAAGATCCACTTGGATGCCTGCTACAAACATAATATACTGGGCAGTCTTCAAGGAGGTCGAGTCCACCCTGGTGGTATTGTCCTACCAGGGTGGGAATGGAGACAAATGACGAAGCATGACACTAATATGTGTGTGAGTTTTCTTCTTCTATAAAGGATGACTTTCCCTAGATAGGAAACAAGATTTTAGTCATTTCCATAATCTGGATTTTTATACCTGTAAATGTAAATGTATAGGCATTTATATAGCGCACTACTTACCCGTAGGGTCCCAAGGCGCTTCGACCGCTGCGAAACCCTTCCTGGCTTCCCTGAGAGATGGTCCCTTAATGGGTATCTCCAGAGTGAGACCAGGCATCCCCGGCGGTCTGGTGGGGCCGTTAGTGAAGATGAGGCAAGCTAATGCCCAGAGTTGCCGAGTGTGATCGCTGATCAGAGTGGGCACCGAGGCGAGAGAATTATCGAGTCCGCTGACCCTGGTCCAGAAACCTGCCGCGCCGGGAATCGAACCCTGGTCCCGGGCCGTCCTCTGCTCTCGGGTCTGCCGCCTCTAACCAGTGAGCCACACTACTTCACTAGTGAGCCACACTACTTCACACTCACTCAATTTAATGTGCAGAAAAATATTTTGCAAAATAATATTCATAATATGGAAACCAATTCTGCACTTTAAATTTCTCTCAGTTAAAAACATGGCTGCTTTTTCAGTTATAAATATGACACTGTGTCTACAAGCCACTGGAAGCAAGATGCCTGATGTGTGTAAATGCAACACTTTGAAATGGGAGACATTTAAATAGAAGAGGTTGTTTTATGTTTATATAGATAGCATAAAACTCATTTAAATTTTTCCCCATTTCAAAGTGTCACATTTACATATAGCAGGCATCTTGCGCCCAGTGGCCTGTAGACAAAGTGTCATATGTGTGGCAAATAAATAGAGCCATTTGTTCAAATAGGAGGAATTTAAAGTGAAGAAACATACTTCACAAATTAATAAGATGGAATTAGCAAAATTGAAAGTGGAAAAAAAACATTGACTCAATGTTTCATAGAATTATTTGTATCCACTTTAAATTTCTCCTATATCAAAAAAATGACAGTGTTTTTCAGTTATAAATATGACACAGTGTCTACCAGCCACTGGGACCAAGAAGCCTGCTGTTTGTAAATGCAACACTTTGAAATGTGATCAGATTAAAATGAAGAGTTAACTTAGTCATTATCTTAACTCATCATTTTAATGTTCTCCCATTTAAAAGCATTCAGAAACAGAATCTTGTTCTCAGGCTCCAAGATTGAGCTACCAAGGACTTTTATTTATTTACCTCAGTACTTCAGTACTTCACCTCTGTGGCCTGGGTCATAAAACTGATACAAGCACTGCAATATCAGGCCCTGCTGAAGATAATAATGTAAACAAAAACACAGCCTTCCCTTAACTTTAAAAGAAAAAATGTGACCATGTGCTTATTTTAAAAAAAACTCAAGGCTGGGAGCTAATCTGAAGGTCTCTGAGCTACTGGTAGCCCATGGTTGACTGGATGGAGGCACTTGCTTTGGAGCGTGGAGAAATATATATGTTGTGGATATGTACATTACAATTTGCATACATATAAACAGATTTGTACTTAACAGGCATTACACTTTTATCATGTTAACACGCCTTAACTCATGAAATCACTTTTGAAGTCTTTCAAATTAGAACACATAAAGCATAATGTATCCAACCAAATTCATTCAAGTTATACTGTTTAGATTTCAAAAGTCAATAATATTGAAAGTCATACATGGTCTATGAATAGAGTTCAATGCTCATTCCTTAGATTTGATTGCTTTTCCATTCCCGTTAGTATTTCAGTTAACTGATCTTAATTGTGCTTAAACCACCCTTAACTAGTTCTTTGGGGAATTATTATAAGGGCACATTTTACTCTTTGTCCAAATTCAACCCCACAGGATGTTTTGTTTCTAGGGAGGTGATATACTATGATTGTTCTTTCAACATGATATTTATTCTTCTCACATTAGTTTTTTTTACAAGGGCATTCTAATTCATATAACACACATTCTGTTTTGCAGGTAATATTTTATTGATTTCTTTTCTGTGTTTCTGACAGGGAATGTTGAATTATTTACATTGTTTGCTGTTTCTGCAGGCTCTGCATCTTTTTGATGGAAAAGAGCTGTTTATTTTTTGTATCCAATGATTTCTTTGGGTACCACTATTTTTTAAATGACTATGAACCAGATCATGCTTTAGAGATCTTGATTTCTGTATGCAATGTTTGTTATAGATGTAATCATTTATTTCAAAGTATTATCAGTTAGAAACATGTTTCATGTTTTGTATTTTATTTCTAATTTCGATCTGAATTAGTACTGTATTCTATTATCTTATAGGTGCTATTTCTTGATCCATAACTTTTTCTTGTGGATGCAGTAGTTGACTTCTTTCCAGTTTGACTGTTTTTAATATTACATCTGTCAGAGCTGGTTCAATATTTTCTCCTGCCCTAAGACGTTTATATCATAACTGTTTCTTTTTCATAGACTGACAGTTAACTACAGTTTCTTTTTATTCTGATGCCATTTTTATACAAGGGTACTTTGTTTCACTTTCTTTGAATGTGCATTGTCAGCAAATAATACGCTGTTCTTTGCAGTTGCTTTATGTCTGTAAGATTCAACACTGAATAAACAAAGTGATATAGCACACTGACATCATAATCAAAACTTGCTAACTTAGGGCTTAAACCAGCAGCAGCCTGTGAACAGAAAAAGTACTATATAGGAACAATAAGAAAATAAATAGGTTTACAAACTCTAAATCCTAAAAATATGATTGGAGAGCAATAAGATACTGAAAATTTATATCCAGGAAAACAAAACGGGATTGAAAAGTAAGCATGAAATACACAGTGATCCAAAACACAATGATAAAGACAGAAAACAGTGATGGAGGCCCTAGAAAGTAGGCTAAGGTATTTTCAGTTTTCTGAAATTAACAAATAAGAAAGAAGCCAGCCCCATCATTAACAACTGCAGTGCTCTTTAAGCGCCAAAAGATTAAGGATAACACATTGGCCAAGTGCTTTAATTCCTCGTAAACTCAATGTAATCGAGTGATAGCAGGTAAATACTGTACAAATACAAGGAAAGTGATCTGGGGTACATCTACCACTGACTCTCCTGCATGTTGGATATTACAGCTGCCTTTTTTATTTGAACTCCAACTTCATCTTTCTGACAAGTGCAGGCACTGGTCTAATCATTGCAATGGCATTCTCAAGTGATTGAATGATGACAGGAAGCACTTTACAACGCCTACTAACAAATAACTTACAGCCAGATGTACTAAGCATCTTATTGGTGGAGAGGTGTGGTGCAGCGGCCAGGACAGCTGAACTTTGGAGCACAGGGTTCACGGTTCCATCTCCGGTGGCAGCTCAGCACCATGTGACTCTCGGCAATAGCTCACTTAATTTCCACAACAGCCCCCAGCGCCTTGAGACCCATAAGGGTGAGTAGTTCGCTCTTTACAAATACAGATTTATTGTCCGCAAAACCTCCGATTCGGCATTTGAGATTGTTAAAATGCTTTTTCTTATTTCATAATTCTCTTTTAGAAGTTGGAAAAAATCTTTGACTTCTTAAGTGGGATGCTGAATGGATACCTATTTGGTTTCTACCAGGGAACCACTGACTCCTCCTAAAAAACAACAACAAAAAGCTTTTGTTTAAAAGCTGTCCCGTTTCCATTAAAGAACCGACCTATGAGTATGTAAGTTGGTTCTTTAAAACTCTTTACTGGTTGCAAGTTGAAACCAGTAGTTTGAAACCAGTAAATAGTACATATGGCCCCTAAATAATGAAATAAGCCGAAAATTTTCTGAAGGAGGTGCTAATGTCCAAGTTCAGGGACTATGTGGAAATCGAAACGGCAGTGTGCATTTGTTAAAGAAAAGGTGGAAAGCTAAGAAGCTCAACTAGCAACTGAAGGACAATGCACCATTAGTTTTGTGGGCATAAACTGCACACTTCTGAGTTATGACCTCAGAGGCAATGAGACAGAGATATGGTTTGAATGAGGATTAGTGGTGCGGAAATGTGAACAGTGGGTGGATCAGAGTGCTATAGGCAACCTCGTGTGACTAGGCTGAAAATATCAGTACAAGGGGTCAAGACAGTAATGTTGTAGGCTGGAGCCATCACTTCTACAAAGGAGTGAAGCATGACAATGCTGAAGAAAGGCATGAAGCAAAGTAGAGAAAAGACAAAGCAAAATGCTTATGCAAATTGGAAAGAATAATAATTTGCTAAGGTCTTTTTTATGTGTATGTATGAATTGCAACTGGCGGGGAAACATAGCCCCGGAACAAGGATACTGCTGAAAGGAGAGGGTGATAGGTACTATGAACACTTGGCTCAGAGACTGATGGATAGCTGTTTATAGCATATAAATCAACAACAGATGGAACATAGTTTAGAAGATGAATCTATGGTTGTTTGCTCTCATTAAAGCTCCCACGTAAGGAATAATGGAAAGGGGCGACCACTCGGTCCCCCCGAACGTATGGCTGAGTGCCTCGATCCCCCCGGGAAGCCATTTTTGGGCGGGAGGCGCGTCTCGGCTGGTATGCCCGAAGCGGCGTAGCCGGGGCGCGCTTTTTCCCGCCCTAGAGTGGGCTGGCCTAGACACCGACGCAGCCAGCCACGCCCTCGGGGCGGGCAGGGGCGGGTTTTCGCCCGCCCTGAAGACGGATAAAAGAAGGCGCAAGACCAGAAGACGTCCTCTTGTTCTTGTGCTCCGAAGCTGCACCTCCTCGCTACACGTGAGCTCGGGACGGAAGGTTAGCCGGGGACGGGTCGCCGGCCCGTTTAGTGTACCCCCGGTACCGGATTTTGTTTGTTCTCCGTTAGGGGTGGTCCCCAAGAAGGACCCAGGTGAGTTTCGTTTGATCCATAATCTGTCTGCTCCACACGGCCTTTCGGTGAACGACGCAATTGATCCAGAAGTTTGTTCGGTGCGATACGCATCGTTTGATGAGGCAGTAGCCATCTTGAATCGCCTGGGGCCCGGGACGTTGATGGCGAAATCAGATATCGAGTCAGCGTTCCGGTTGCTCCCGGTACACCCAGACGATCAGCGTCTTTTGGGATTCGGGTTCCAGGGGTCATTTTACATGGATAGGTGTATGCCAATGGGATGCTCTATATCATGTGCTTATTTTGAGCAATTCAGTACTTTCCTGCAATGGGTGTTCACTAAGAAAACGGGTTTTCGAAATGTAATGCACTACCTTGACGACTTTTTGTTCCTTGGTCCCGCCGGAAATCCCGAATGTGCTCAGGCCTTAGATGAATTCTGTGTGTTGATGGGTCATTTTGGCGTGCCGTTGGCACCGGGTAAAACTATGGGTCCCACGACTTGCCTCGAGTTTTTGGGGATCGAGTTGGACTCAAGGGAGGGGTGTTTCCGTTTACCAGCTAGCAAAGTGTTGAAATTCAGGACAGCCCTCCGAGTATGTTTGAATACACCTAAGGTTACACTGCATCAGTTGCAACAATTAGTGGGAAAGTTGAACTTTGCCTTGAGAGTAATCCCAATGGCTCGCCCCTTTTCCCGCTCCATTGCCCAAGCGATGGTTGGCCTGAAGGAGGGTCATCATCGCACGAGGTTATCGGCTGAGGTCCGCCAGGACATGCGGATATGGTTAGCATTCTTGGCGGACTTCAATGGCCGAGTCGTCTGGAACAAGCCAGCCGTGTCCTCAGAAGAGCTTGGGCTATGGACAGATTCAGCAGGAAGCATAGGTTTTGGCGCCATCTTTGGCACGAACTGGTCTGCTCAAAGATGGCCCCTATGGTGGCACGAGAAGGGGCTAACGAGTAATATTGCTTTCCTTGAATTATTTCCCATTCTCGTGGCCCTGAGAACCTGGCCAGAAGGTTTCAGAGATCATTCTGTCGTTTTTTGGTCCGACAATATGACCGTGGTAGAATGCATCAATAGTCAGTCAGCCCATTGTAAATTGATTTTGAGGCTGCTCAAAGAAATTGTCCTACTATGTATGCAACTGAACGTGGTATTCAGAGCAAAACATGTCCCAGGGGTGATGAATCAGGCTGCTGACGCACTGTCTCGTTTTCACATGCAGGCTTTCTCGGGTTTCCTTCCTTCAGCGGACCCGGAGCCGGCACCCTTCCCCGAAGCTCTCTGGTCTCTCGGTGCCCCGAACTTCGTCACCTCGTGGGAGAGAGTCTAGCACCCAGGACAAGGAAGGCATATGAAGGGGCGTTCCAGGCCTATTTAGCCTTTTTGGGGGCAGAGAGAGGGGGTCTTTGGGGTCAGGAAGAGTGGGTAGTACTCTTTCTGATGTCTTTACATAGGGCTTGGAAATCGGTGGCTATGGCCCAAAGGCATCGTGCCGCCATTTCCTTTGTTGCCAGGGCCCATGGCATCCTGGACCCAACAGCGTCTTTCACAGTACAGAAAGCGCTGCGTGGGTGGCAACGCCTAGAGGGTCGCAGAGTAGACGTGAGACGACCGATAGGTCTAGACAGGTTGTCCCAGTTACTGGCCACACTCCCTAACACATGCTCGTCCCCTTTTGAGACCTGTTTGTTCCGGACTGCATTTACGCTGGCGTTTCACGGGGCTATGAGAGTTAGTGAGCTGGTTGCAAGGAACAAACAGGATGTGACGGGGGGCTTGTGCAGGGAACATGTTCAGATCCGGGGGGATGCGATGATTGTCTCCTTTCTCAGGTCTAAGACTGACCAAGATGGGAGAGGGGACTGCACGATCATTCGCAGGAACCCCGAGTCATCCATGTGTCCGGTACAGTGCTTAGAAGATTACCTAGCACAGAGAGTGGCATCATGGGGGGGGACATTGTTGAGGCATGCAGACGCCACCCCGCTGACGAGGTTTCAGTTTCAACGGGTGCTTGCAATGGCCATTGCCGCAGCGGGCTTGGACCCGGGCGAATTTGGGACCCACTCCTTTCGTATAGGGGCTGCCACTGAAGCTACAGCCAGGGGTCTTAATGTAGAACAAGTGAAACGTGTGGGGCGCTGGTCCTCCAATTGTTATAAGAGGTACGTGCGATTGCACATGTTGTGAAGCTGTAATCATGTACTCACGCCTCTTGTCTTTTGTTTGTTTTCAGTTGCGCAAGCCTACGCGGCAGGGCAGACTGTGCAGTCGACCCAACACCAGGCCAGCGGTCGCACGTCACCGGCTGTGAGGAAGGAGGTGTGGGTCGTGGGCCACTCATACGTGAGACGGGCCGCAGACGTATTCAAAGCAGGTGACATGATTCACGTACCTGGGGAATACGGGTACAGAGTGTCCTTCTACGGAAGGGGCGGTCTCTGTATTGACCAGTTTCAGGAATTTTTTGAGGGCTTGTTAGAGCGGATGAGGTCACCGCCGTCCATAGTCATAGTGCATTTGGGGGGCAATGATTTGGTCACCACCGGTAGACGACTTCTCCTGGAGGCTATGCTTTCCACGGTAAGTTGGTTAGCGAGGAGAGTTCCGGGGTGCCTAATTGCGTGGTCTCATATGATCCCACGAAAAGTGTGGCGGGGGGCTATCTCGATCCCTGCTTTGAATCATTCTGTTAAAAAATTGAATAACAAAGTGAGTAGGTTGTTCCGTTCCAAGACATTGCATTCGATCTCGCATAATTGTATTAATGATGACAGTATGTATCTGGGGGATGGTGTGCATTTGTCGAGGGCGGGGAATGAGTTACTCATAGGAGACTTCCTAGCCTGGTTAAAATCTTTAAAACATGACCTTTAGGTAGGAGTTTTGTGGGGGGTCCGGATAGCCTGTCAACTATCCGGACCTGTGGCGGTAAGGTCATGATCGGTGAGCACTAATTGGTAGATCCCTATGAGTGGGCGTCACCCAACACGGATGGGAGCGCTCGGGAGAGGTGGCCATTGGCCCCTCAGTGGGGAGGCGGTCCCGTCTAAGGGCGGGTCGCCGGAAGTAAAGGAAAGGCGGTCAAGGCCCTTTCCTTTGTAGGAGGGGTTACAGCCCCCTCCTGGGGAATTTCCCGGGGCCAGTGTCATCTGCGACGGCAGATGCGGTAAGTTGTGTGGGGTGGGGAGAGGTCAACGATACCTTCTAGATACCACACACAAGTGTTCGAACGACCTTTAAATGGCGTCGAGTCTTAAGTGCCCCCGTCAAGTCAAGGGAAATTGTTAGTAGTTGCACTTGAGGTAAGCCTCTGTGCTGTCGCCCCTCCCAAGTGGGAGGGGTAAGTCTGGTTAGGGATCTTGACACCGGTTATGACCTTGCCGTTGGCCCTTAAACGTTAGGATGTACAATTTCAGTGTTCTTAGAGAATGTTTTTTGTAGGATGCTAGTTCGGCTAGGAGAACCTCTGTATTAGAGATTATGTTAAGGTTAGCCAAACATCGTAATGTGATAATGAAATTGTACATAACATGAAAACGTTTAATGTTTTAATTTTTTGTTTTAATAAATACGGCCGGGATGGTCACTCCATCCCACATCCAAAAACTTTAAGAACTGTTTCCGGTTTCCCTCCTTTTGGGGATTGTGTTGAGAGGGGGTGGCGGGTATCTCAGCCATATGGAAAGGGGCGACCACTCGGTCCCCCCGAACGTATGGCTGAGTGCCTCGATCCCCCCGGGAAGCCATTTTTGGGCGGGAGGCGCGTCTCGGCTGGTATGCCCGAAGCGGCGTAGCCGGGGCGCGCTTTTTCCCGCCCTAGAGTGGGCTGGCCTAGACACCGACGCAGCCAGCCACGCCCTCGGGGCGGGCAGGGGCGGGTTTTCGCCCGCCCTGAAGACGGATAAAAGAAGGCGCAAGACCAGAAGACGTCCTCTTGTTCTTGTGCTCCGAAGCTGCACCTCCTCGCTACACGTGAGCTCGGGACGGAACGAAGAGCCAATTTTGACCCACCCACCAGCCCCTGAGGACAGCAAGTTGTTGTGCAATAAAGTGAAGTTATAAGTTTGTTTTTCCCATTTCGTTTACAGGCTGTGACAGTATCAGTTTGTGGTTAATCATAATAAAGTATGGTGAATATCGTCTAGGTTGTTACGATTAAAATGATTTGATGTAGTGTTGCATTTCTAGCATGTTCTTTCGGTCGTAGCGACCAATGTTTTCATAGGTTTGAGTAAGAATTGTCGTATTTATTTTTGGTAGGCGGTAAGGTCATGATCGGTGAGCACTAATTGGTAGATCCCTATGAGTGGGCATCACCCAACACGGATGGGAGCGCTCGGGAGAGGTGGCCATTGGCCCCTCAGTGGGGAGGCGGTCCCGTCTAAGGGCGGGTCGCCGGAAGTAAAGGAAAGGCGGTCAAGGCCCCTTCCTTTGTAGGAGGGGTTACAGCCCCCTCCTGGGGAATTTCCCGGGGCCAGTGTCATCTGCGACGGCAGATGCGGTAAGTTGTGTGGGGTGGGGAGAGGTCAACGATACCTTCTAGATACCACACACAAGTGTTCGAACGACCTTTAAATGGCGTCGAGTCTTAAGTGCCCCCGTCAAGTCAAGGGAAATTGTTAGTAGTTGCACTTGAGGTAAGCCTCTGTGCTGTCGCCCCTCCCAAGTGGGAGGGGTAAGTCTGGTTAGGGATCTTGACACCGGTTATGACCTTGCCGTTGGCCCTTAAACGTTAGGATGTACAATTTCAGTGTTCTTAGAGAATGTTTTTTGTAGGATGCTAGTTCGGCTAGGAGAACCTCTGTATTAGAGATTATGTTAAGGTTAGCCAAACATCGTAATGTGATAATGAAATTGTACATAACATGAAAACGTTTAATGTTTTAATTTTTTGTTTTAATAAATACGGCCGGGATGGTCACTCCATCCCACATCCAAAAACTTTAAGAACTGTTTCCGGTTTCCCTCCTTTTGGGGATTGTGTTGAGAGGGGGTGGCGGGTATCTCAGCCATATGAGCAGAGAAACTGAGGAAGGAAAAAGAGGCAAATGAGCAGAATTAATGAGCCAACGGGTTCCATGCACGTGTCGAAGCGCTGCAGCTGTGAGCATGCAGACTTTGCAAGAGCCATTATACTTACTATGCACCTGCTACTACGCTCATATTCCTTTAAAGGCACCTAGCTTAAGACAAGACCAAATTGGTTTGTTTTGCCGATGCCATTGGCCACTTTCTCACTATGTCAACAGCCTAGCTACAAATGCATATTAGAGAAAAAAAGAGGAGAAATCATTTAAAAAAAGAAATAGCCTGTCACTGAGCCTCTATATATATATATGAGGGGGAGAAGCCTGACAATGTTTGCACCCTCATTCACAGCTGCAATACATCTACGTCAAGGAAGAAAACAGCAGGTACCAAACGCAGCGGAACAGCAACAAATGGCAAATGAGCAATCAATAAAACATGAAGCTGCAGAGTGATTGGTAATTGCAGAGATGGAGTTTAAGCATAAACATTAGTAGAAGTAATTGGGTTGGATGTAGAAGGTTCTGATGTAAAGATGCTTAATGAATTACTGGATTGAATAAGGAACATTTTACAACAAAGCAAACATATGTACCTGTGTAATAGATGCTTCTATTGTATTTTCTCCATTTACAATAAATCTATAATATGTTCTTTACCATCCGTGCACCGAAAGCACAAAAAATTAAAGTTACCTTCCGTTTCAAAGGAATGGAGCCCACTGACACCCTGGTGTCCACTCACCACACACTTATACGGTGGCCAATAGCTTTCTGTTAGTTCTTTAAAGTGAATCAGTGTAATCTTTTTTCTGGACTCAATACTTACCTTTATAAACCATACCAAGCAGAAAAAAGATACTTGAAGTGACAAAATACTAGCACTGGTTCAAATAATTCACACACACGTGTTAAAGAAGCACAGTCAAATCCCATAGGGCTGCCTTCAAAGTGACAACACATACAAATACAGTTATTTAAAAATTCTATTTGGATGTGTTGCATGTACAGATGCTGCGATGCCTATCAAAACCAGACCACATGGCTTGCCAATTCAAAGGAAAACATGGCAATAGCCATGATTCAGTGTACTTTTCAGATGCAAAATAGTACTTTATGCATTCCAGCTAAAGCACTTCCTTGAGGGTGGAATGATACAGCAAATTACTAACAGCATGAGGCGAGAGATTATACTCTGGGTAGAGCCAAACCCAGTATATCTACAGTTTAAAGAATTGGTAAAAAAAAGTTAACCAGACCTAAAAATCTGTGCCTCTACGAGTCTTGTCAGACGTTTTAAAGCTGAAAGAGAACATTTATACACCCAATGGGTTTGGATTTCTAACGTTCATGAGCGCAGACAAACATAACATGCAAGAACAAATGAACAGTGAGAGCATACACATATACACACACCAACAGGCTACACGGACCTATTTTCGAAAAAAACAACGAACATCTAGGTGTGTATTCACATGTACTAAAAAACATACATGCATGCTTGCAAGCAAATTAATAACCATGTGAAGCATAGGGAGCAAAGTAAAGTACATCCAGAGGACAGATGAAGCTGTGGAGCAAGATGCTTGAGGTGAAGTGCAGCAAGGAGCTTGTGGCAATGTACACCTTTGCGGCACTATTGATGCCCCGTAGAAGATCTTTGTGCAAAACATCCCAGGAGAGCACACTTTTGTATCTCAGGACAGCACTGGGTGATGTGTCTCAGGGGAACTCTGATTTTTAACAAGGGAGAACTGGAAGGTGTGCCATAGGAAAGCACTAAGTGATGTACGGCATTGGAGCACTAGGGCCAGTTGTATCAAAGGCTTTTACCTATTCTGTCTATGGGAAAATGTGCTCATTCATATGGCCTTAGTGAATTAAAGATCAGAGGTCCAGATCTGGGTGCTTTATATGTGTCAAGGAAGGTGTGCAGTAGAAGGCACTGGGGAAGTACAATGGGGTACACGGTGGAGTACAACACATATTCAGCAAACTTTGTGTATTTGAAAAAACGGACATTTCCAATGCTGGAATTTGACTTGAAATCTCAGGATTCAGAGTGCAATTGGCTCAAAACACAATACTTAGTGAAAGGAATCATTTGGCATGGGACATTTGGCGAAGAAATTGGATGGACTGCTGAGAAATAAAAAACAACGTACATTTCTCCTATATATTTGAAGTTTTCTATGCCTTTTAATATTTTCTGCTTTTGGAGCAAAACGTGTGTCGTAAGTAACGCGTTCACCTCGATGCTGCTCTGAAACATTTATTTGCAAGTATTTGCATTAAACTACAGTCAGAAATGGTGCTTATGGGGGTACAAGGAGGAGTGCAATAGTGGGAATATGTCCATTTACAATGGCAAGTACAAAAAATGTGTGACAAAGGTAGCAAGTGCCTCTGTGCAGGTGTTGAGCCCTCATAAAATAAATAAATAAAAACAAACAATAAATTCAAAAGTGAGGAGCAGAGCCGAAACGAAGGAAGGAGCAAGAGGGTGAAAAGGCAGAAAGTGTGGATGAGACTGGGAAGAGACCAAGGAAAGAAATGCACTTTTATGGAGTGCTGAAAGGAAAGGGAAAATAAAGTCCCCTCAAGTCAAGTCAGCAATGGAAGGATGCAACTCATCAACTCCAAACACTATGATATCGAAATGTTCCTGGGTTGGACAAACACACGAATCGGAAGAAAGCAAATGAATGAAGAGCAGAGGCACGAGATAGACAACAAAGCCATCCAACCATAAGCAACAGCCTGACCTGACAGAAAGCCCTCTCTCTAAGTATATGTATCCTATTGTAAACAATAGTTCTACGTGGGACCCCAAAAGCTGTCTGCAGTGAGGTCTAAGACGGAAGCTGATAAAAGGCAGGATGTCTAGCAAAGTAGCCACTGATTTGCATCTAAAGACTATTCTAACCGTTGTTCAAATACTGCATGATAAGGGTACTATATCATTCTGGATCACATGTAAACATGTTGAAAAGCAAAAATGTTATCCACTTAAATTGGGCCACATTTGCTTCTGGGTTTACCTTCTAATTCGCCAGGAGTACCTTTTTTTGCTGTGTGTAGTTTACTTGATTTTGATGGTCAAGACTAGTTTTGCTGTTATCCTGGTCCCCCCTCTATTGATAAGAGTTTGTGGCTCCTGCCTATGCAAATCATCTATTGTTATTATTATGCTGATGATGCGCTCCTCCATTTTTGATGGTTTCGAGAACCAGACTATAAGGAAGAGAGTATTAATATGAAAAGATAACGATGGGGCTGTCTTCTACGACTACAATGACGAGAAAGAGCAAGCCACACAGACCTAAGCAGAACCAAAAGGTAGTGATAAAGGGGTGGAGCAGGGCAACAATGAGTGGATGCACAGAAAAGCGGAGCCATAAGAGGAAAACTACAGAAGGGATAGATTTATAAAAAGGAAGACAGCATTCTATAAGGCAGGTGGGAGAAAAGAGAAGGAGGTTAAAGGATGTTTGTTCAACAGCATTAAACGATGCACTCGTTCCTTTGCTGTCTGGGAGCAGGGACAAGACTTCTATCTTACCTTAAACATCATGTTGCAAGTCATGCTATACCATCCGTGCAACAAGTAAGCCTCAGTGTATCCCTTTGCAGTGATTTCTACAGAAATTGTACTGCTGATGAGAATGTGAACATTAAATATCCTTGCAAACTGGTGGCATGAAGGGTATTGGATTGTCAGGTCTATTTAAAACATTCACACGAGGAAAGATGACAAAATCCACTTGTAGGTTTTTGCCTTCGATCTGCATACCTTGTTAACCTTGCAGCCATATTTGAACAATTACAGAATTAACCCTCTGAATGTGCCACAGTCACAGCTCTCCAGGAGTGCTTACATGCATAAACATTTAATCATACAGAATGAGACAAAGTTAACATGAGTACAGTTTAGAGTGGTACTGCCCCATAAATACATGGAAAACAGATATATTCTTATCATTGAAAGGCGCACAGCTTTAACTGTTTCCAAGCAGGGTAAATAACTAAACAAAAACGTTGTGAATAGCCACGACTTGCACTTGCACTTGCAAGTGTGGGTGTGTTTAGCAGCTTTTGATTCTATTCTCACCTCAAAATGCTCAAACCGTGCCCCTGAGTAGATCTCCTCTAAGATAAAATTCTGACATGCCGACAGGACTATACGTGCAAAAAAAACTGTTATGGATTATGTTAGCCAGGAAAATAATGCTATTCTTTAAAAAAAAGCTATTTACAAACCTAATATACACATAGGTGCTAAAATAGCTTGGTAAATTCGGCCATTAGAGGTAGAGGGGGAGGTTTCACAAATAACTAAAATGGATGCTCTGCACACTAAATGCAACGTTCCTGTTCATCAGCACGTAATGGGCACCTGCACAGAAGACATTAATATGGGCAATCAAGCCACTATCTGCAAAAATAGGCCATTCCTTCTAGCTTCTAGCAATCAAACTCTACTCCATTTGCGCTCCATTTTACAGATGTGTAAGGAACAGTCGAGCTGATAAATTTGTATTCAATAAATTGTAGCATGTTGATTATATTATCACATTCTTTTAAAAACAATTACGTTTAAGATTGGATGCAACACTTGTGGTGTCCTTCAAAGCCTTTATTTTTCATTATTACAGTTCATGAATAAAGGACACTACAAAAAACAACTTTTTACGACATCTTGCAAGGTCACCACGAAGATAGGGTCTCGTTGTAATACATTTTCCACCCTTTGACCAAGAATCATTCACGTTTTGCAAATCAATTAAGGATAAGATTTCATTTGTGTAAATTGCATATCTTTCTTGTCCTTGACCCAGCGCTGTCTTTCGGAGACCAGGCTATCGTATTACAGACTGAGTTAACAGGGCCAGTGATAAGATTTTCTCCTGCTGGAGCCAGTGTGCTGTTTGTGGGCCAAGTATGAAAAATGTATGGTAATTGAAACAACCAAATCTTTAGATTTGCACTCAATTTGATTCATTATCTAAAGGTCACTCTACTCAATGTATACTCCTTGCCGAGCACAAATCTGCAAAAAGACACCTGAAAGCAAATGATCTTATCAGCGTTTGGTCCTCAAACTTTGCTGACAGGGTGAAGTAATTTACTGATTGCTAAATAAATGCATTACCTGTGACCATGATGGTATGGACTAGATTGAGGTGACTGGAGGTGCAGTGTGACATTGTGAAACCCTTACCAAGCATTGCTTCTTTAACAAATTGAGTTCATGAATTAAATTTACAATGCACGGCGCCGCTCTATAGCAGCTCCAGTGTGACATTAAAGATCTGGGCAACCTGCTTGCTTAATAATCCTGTAATGGATATGTCATTTTTTCAACATAGCCTTCCAATTAAATATCTCCATTAAAGTGCAAATCATGCTGAGAAGTCTGAGTGACAACTGATTAGTTGCGTAAATCAATCAAGGTTGTTTTTAACAGTGTTTGATACCAGCAACGCACATAAAGAAAAGATGAGACAGCTATTAAAAGTGAAAGCGCAATTCAATCATTTGTCCAAGTTCAAAAGGACTGACAGCCAAAAGCTGAATCTGGGCGCCCATCCTCCCCAATCTCTGAATCTAAGCAAATCCTCACTTAGCGTTTAAACATGATTTGTCTACTTTCTTCAATGAAGTTTTCCATGAAACCCAAAACTATTTTAAAAACAGAGGAATTTACCATAGTTTTTGATATCATGGTGGGGATTGGAAAAATTCAAGGGAGCCCAAGAGAGACAAAGATTTCTTCTTTAATAATGGTGTTGGCTGGTTGCTCTCCAAAAAGAAGGGTTTCTGACTGTGAAGGTCCTCTACAAAGGGATCACTGCCCCTTTAGATAATATCTTTGTCAGAATCTACTGATAGTGAAGCAACTAAGGGAAGGGGCGGCTGACACTTTGTTGAAACACTATGTAACATTTCATCTACATTAGATTTACCTGATGCATACATCCACCATCCCCTCACAATCATGAGGGGCAGCCTGATAGGGAAACTATAGTGCCCTTCCGAGCAGTATGGCCCAAAGATTGTGGTACAAAACAAAGGATGAACATTTATGACAGCTACCCTGACAGATCAAGCAGTTGCAGTCACCTCACAACTACTGATATGGGCACTACCTGGCTGCAAAACATGCTTATATTAATGGCTATTGACAAATATTTCTTGATTGTGTTAGAAATGGGGTCTGTAGTTGCAAGTGGCTTGCATCTAGTCCAAGTAGGGACACGCACTCTAGTCAGGGTAAGTGTAGTGCACACTATGGGAAACATCCGTTACAACGCGGATGTTTCAACGCGGTGCTGTTACGACGCGTCCGTAACAACGCAAGTCGTTACTACGACTTGCGCTGGAGGGCGCTAGAAGATTAAAAATAGTAAATTTACTATTCCAACACCTTCCCTAGTGTCCACGGGGACTGGTGTTAGAATAGTAAATTATACTATTCGACGCAAGTCGTGTAACGACTTGCGTTGTAAGGGACGCGTTGTAACAGGACGCGTTGTGACGGTACGCGTTGTACCGTCACCCATCCCACACTATGTTTACCTGTGGTCACCCTCTGGTAGCTTGCCACACGGCACTCAGGCTAAACTAAAGTGGCAATATGTAAATACTTAGTGCACACACACAAACACACACAGTAAAAACGCCACAAAAGTACTCAAAACCAGTTTAAAGAAATAAAGAATATTTAAAACAAAACCAAAATGACAAAAACCCAACATACACAAGTCAAGATATGAATTTGTAAAGATTAAATCAAAACATGGTGCTTAGAAAACAGTAGCTCAAACTGTGGCTATCTGGCCATACTCGACTGGGACAAATCCACAAACTCAGACTGAACTAGATGGAGTGTGGCCCGCAACAGGAGTCATGTGGACCCAGGCACAGTACCTTGGAGGCATCAAAAGTCAAAGATGGTGCAATGCGCAGAGGAGGTGAGACTTTAGGAAGCAAGGTGATGAGTTGGTTATGCAGGTCATTGGCACGTTAGTGCTCCGGAATGATGCGCTACCCACCCAAAGAAGAGGCTTCACTGTAGCAAAGTGATGCGTCAGTTCCTGAAGGCGATGCAGGTTTGTTGAGCCACTAACGCCTCGAGACGATGCAGGTGCAGAGGAGGTGATGTTTGCATTGCAGGTGCGAGACCCCCGGTCTTGATGGAACGCAGTGTCGATGATATGTCGATATCACAGCGCGGTGCGTTGATTCCACTGCTCGATGTTGAACCACTGCACTGGAGTCGGACGTTGCGTCCCAGACTTCCGGCTTTGTAGTGTCAGATCTGAAACATGTTTGAAGGGCTACTCACGCAGGTGGCACAATCAATGCTGCAGGCCCACTGTTAGCATTGATTTACAGGCCCTGGGCACATGCAGTGCACTGTACTATGGAGTTTTAAATCAAATATGCCAATCATATAGAAACCAAATGCCATTACCATATAGACACAGAACACATGCATGTTAGCACTGGTCAGCAGTGGTAAAGTACCCAGAGCAAAATCAAAGTGCAGCACACAGTCAAAAACAGGAGGTCAGCATCAAAAAGACAGGTGACACCACACCAAAATATGCCAGGTCTAACAGATTGAATTATTTAGTTAGGAAAAAATTACCAAGTGGCCAGAGTCTCCATTTCATTAGCAAATAAAAAGGTGGACATTGGAATCCCCTGTCTAGTCGTGCGTCCCATCATAGAATTCAGATACCACTCTGGCAGTACGCACCCGCGCCTTAGGACCTGTACAGAGACGTTTGATTCACTGAATAAATCTTGCACCCAAACCCATTCTAACCATTACAGAAGATAAGAACTCCCATCTTCAACTGTCAAAGGCCTTCTCAATGTCTATTGCTATAACAGCTGCCCTCTCCTTAGCCACAAAATCATCATTTAAGAGAGAGATGAGCCTTTGAATATTATACACCATATTACGCCCTGGAATAAAGCATGCTAGATCAGTATGAATCAAAAAGGGCACATGCTGTAAGAGTCTGTTCACCAGAATACGACTTACAATTTTGTAATCTACATTGAGCATAGACAATCCATTGGAAAAGCAATGGATCTAACATCCATTGAAGGGCAACCAGGTTTCAAGCGAGGAATGACCAGTGCCTCAATTGTTGACAAGTGCCCCATCTTCCAAGATGTAGAATACATTTCCATCAGTCTAAGAGCCAATTCATTTTTGTATGCAGCAAAGAACTCTACAGGCTCCAGAAACCTTACTATGTGCCATGTTTTTAAATATGTCATAGCCAGCAAGATTTATTAGACAGGAATATTACAACAGCTGTTAGAGCACTTAGAACTAGTATTAATTTTGAACAAGCTTACCATTATCTGTGGCTGGCAGAGTAGAGGTAGCTAAGATGCTGGTGCTATTAAGATTGCTCTATTTCTTTAGCACGTTGCCATTGGTGGCACCTCACCAATTGTTTAGGGAACTGGAATCTCTCATTCTGGAACTGTTTTAGGGAACAGGTAGGTGTAAAGTAGCACTAACAAAACTACAGTGTCCTGTAATGTAGGGAGGGTTGGCTGCTCCTGATCTTGAATCTTATTATCTGGTGGTTCAATTGCAATGGTTAAACAAGTGGGTTTACTATCAAATGAACTCTCCTGAGGAGGGTGTTATTGGCTCACTGCTTAATTTTCAGGACTTCTTGAAAGTTTTCTTACTTCCGCAGCGGAGACTGCCTGCAATTTCTCAAGAACTCCTAGTGATACAGCAGTGCTGGCGACGTTGTCTGCAGCGAGCCCGGGTCCAAATACTCTATTTGCATGACATGCCATAAAAATGGATGAAAATAGTGACCTAGGTAGGAGCGTTAGCAGAGATTGAAAGGTGGACTGCCTTTAGGGTTAACCGTGTTGGGGAATTATATGGTGATAGGGTATTGCTTAGGTTTGAAGGTCTGACAAAATAATTTTATATACCTAGAGGACAATTTTTAGTACTTAAGGCATTTGTTGCAACAGTAAGGGATTATTGAAGAAATGGAGATTCTGAACTTGCCACGTATCAGGTGTGTCAACAGCTCTGTACAACAACAGGGTGTGTAAGAACTGTCATGTATCTATATCTTGCTATTTTTGAAAATGTCTTTCTCCTCTTGCCTAGTTGAAAATAAAATGGGAGAGAGACTTAGATATCCAAATTGCTGATGTGGACTGGGATAGGATTGTATATCATATTCGAGCTGTCTCTAGATATGCTACTTTCAAATTCAATGGGTGAGAGACTTAGATATCCAAATTGCTGATGTGGACTGGGATAGGATTGTATATCATATTCGAGCTGTCTCTAGATATGCTACTTTCAACTTTCATTAACTCCTGGATGGATTAACTGATTTAGGTTTGATTCTGGCAAAAGGAGAAATAACTACGCACTGGAAATCGGTGCATGGTCCTCATATTGCCAGATTACATAAGGAAATGATTAAACGTGTAAGTTTGGAGAGTGCTGTATTGTTTTGAGAGATAAAGAGAGGGCGAGGAAAAATTGAAAAGGGTAAAGCATCGGAACACCTAGTGGATAGTTTTTTGGCCCCAGATGCAGATACAGATTTGTCGAATAGCTCCTAAATCCTTTCTGGTGAAAGAAGAGAATTCTAGTTTAGTTCAGATATATTGGGTGATAATGGGTACTCCTGTGATATACTTGCTAATTGTAATATGTTGGCTTTAATTTATGACTGCTTTACTCAATTATGGGTAACTGTGGTTGGGGGATTGATGTTATAGTTTTATTGCAGTAGTTTTAGTGGACCTAAGATAAGTATGAAATTTATAGTAGTTGAAATATGTTTGAATACTTGTAGATTCATGTCAAATGAGATATATTGATTATCACTTTTAATCTATTAATTATAGTTATCTGGGTGTTTCTCCTTTTTAATCTATCTTTAATCTATTTATTGTAATTATCTGTGTACATCTCCTTTTAAAGCAAACTATAGTATATGTCATGCACATCATTTATGATCTGTATCATATGCATGTCATTATAAAGGTCTATCTAATGAAACTAATAAAAATTATTCAAAACTAGTCAGAAAAAAGACATTTTGACCAGAGACGTCTTATGTGAAGTCAAATTGAAGTACACAGTTAGTTATAGATAGTGTGATACGTAATGCTGAGGGGTGATTGAGGTGAGATGATTGATGATTTGAACAAGGCCTTATTTTTTTACTATGAGACAGTAACAGACCAATGGAGAGAAAACAATACACTTATATTTTAGAGTATGATAGCATGGTAGACCTTTTTACAGTTTTAAGGGAGTTGCTCAGTGACAAAGAGAGTGGCTTAGCCCATCTCCCTCCTAATCCACTCACTCAAAAGGATTACTGCAAACCAGGTCCAAAGGCAGGGTAGGTTGCTTTCAGAAGACATCACTGCACTCTCACACATGTTAGCTTGCCTTCATCTTAGGACCACACTCTTGTGAGTAACTCTGGGCAAGAAAGGCTAATAGGCAATAACAAATGCCTCTCACCGTCCACACAGAACCTTACCAGATTGAATGCCAGGGCTTGGGGACATATGCAGGAGGTGTCATCTTCTCTCCTTGTATAACTTTACTTTGGCCCAGCATTCTCAGCGACATTCACATAAACCACACACCCATGATTCTTGCATTCTGCACATACGGTCAGCCGAGAAAATTGATTCTGTACCGTATGGCTCTCAATAAAAACAGAAAAAGAAAAGGAGGTCTCCTTAGAAATCCAATGAGGGACAAGGAGGAAAATACTTGAAACAAATGGGTCCCTGAAAGCCTGGCCAACAATTATGGCAAAAATAATGAACTAGAATACTTGCATCCGTTTAGAGACAAGGGAAAAAGAAAATTATATAGAAAAACTGTCCTGAAGAAGGTCTAAAACCCAAAAAACGAAACGCTGCGTTGACAATCAATTTTTTATTTTTAATGTGTTTCTGAAAATGATATGTTTTTAATCTGTTTTTATGGTACTCTTGTACAGTGCAATGTATTGCACTAAATAACTCATGTATTTTTAAGACTATATTTTGTTTTTCTGGGTATAATTTTTGTGATTCTGTACTGATAACTGTGGCACTAGTGGTTCTTTTGAGCTCTAAACGGATGCAAGTATTCTTGTTCATTATTTGTGCCATAATTGTTGGCCAGGCTTCAGGGACCCGTTTGTTTCAATTAGGGCTCTTAATGTCATTCTTTTATTCACAAGAGATTGTTTTGCATACTTTCTTTCAAGTCTTCGGATCCTGTCTCCAGAAGTCACAGATTGTGGCACAGCAAAGGTGCATTTCAGACCAGTGCTGTAGCGTGTGATGTAGAGTAACTCGGTGGACTCAATGAAAGGGATTTAACACACAATCATAACTTGAATGTCCCGGTGGAGAGATGCACTAGACCTCCTCACATAGCATTGTGATTCATCACAAGGCATTAAAAAAATACCACATTTTAGAACTACACTCTTAAAGGCTTATAACTTTTAATATTTAAACACCAGCAGAGAAATCTGTCCCAGGACTGAAAATGTCACTGGTTGTTTAGACTTAATATGCTACAGTAGTGGAGAATGTACAATTCCCCATAGTGACACATAAGCCTGCATTCACAATTTAGCCCCATGGTCTTAGAGTTAATTAACTTGAGATTGCTAAAATGCCACAAACGTCTGAGCTTTGTGTTTTCAAAGGTATGTTTCATTAGGTGGAGGTGAGGTCCTGCAGTGAGAAACTTGTTCTGCAAGCTGCTTATCTACTGTTGTGCCTGTTAATGTAAAGAGATATAGTGCTTGATTGATGGGAGGCAACGGTTAAAAAGGTAAGTATTAAAAAGGATAATATTTGGACAAAAATACTTTAAACATGCATATTTCAACTGGCTGTATCTCATTATTTTATACAATCTTGTTGTAATGAAATACACATGCATATTAATAAATGTCTAATAAAAACACTAAGGAAGTCTGCATAAAACATAACATCTAGGCACCCCCGCAAACACAGTACTTACTACCTCCAGTCTGCCCTCTAGTGCCCTAATTTTGGCACTGCACTTGCTGTTCCTAATCTCAGAGGTCACTAGAACAGCAACAGGAAATCAGCAAATGTTTGTTTTTAAGGGCAAAGAGAGAGATAAGCACTTCTCTGCATCAAGGAGGAGGCAACAGTCAGAAGTCTTCCATTCTTCCAAAAACCTTCATATACATATCAGTTACTTAAGTCACTGTAAGATTGCGTCCCTCCCTGCCAGACATGGCCTCTCACCACATTTTTCAGAGGGTTCATCTTTTGCATTATACTACTGATCCCAAGCACTTTGGGCAATACCCTCAGCCCTTAAAAATAGTGTATAAATGTTTATAGTTGCAGTGATTGAGTTTGACTACTGCGGTGAGGGTGGAACAAAATGCCCATAATGCATCACTGGCGTTTAGCGGGTGGCCTGTGGGAATAGTTTCCACATACAGATCCTTCAAAGCAGCTGCATGCTTTGGACCCAGAAGTTTCATATCCTGGCCAGAGATGCACTGTAGTTGTCAAAGAAGAACACTTAATAGATCCAACAATGAGCAAAACAATCGTTCAGCCCACTGCTTCAAAAACTCTCGGATAACGGAGCAGTGACAAAGCAGTATTTTAAGGACTCCTTCCATTTCAGGTGGGATCGCTCGCCCAAGTGTTCCCAAATATAGGCTGATTCATCCCCCCTCAACAATTTGCAGTTTTAGGAGAACACCATCCTTTCCTTTCTTGATTATATTCACTCTCAATGACCAACCCAAGACCAGAGCTTTCTACTGACTTTCAGGTCAAATTTTTAGGGTGCTCCTCAAAATTAATGGTGTGTAAAATTTTAAATGTCATCTATGATAAACCATAATAAGTTGTTAATCTAGATATGACGATCACACTTAAATCTGTGGTAAACCAGCACTTTGAAAAGACAGTGGCCCAAAGCTTTTCTTAGGAGCCCACAGTTGGCACTGCCAAGTTGGCCAGATTACTGAAATCATGGCTGTCTGTTCTTGATTCCACCTCATAACTCTTTCTTCCACCACTCTTTATTTCCTGCCCCTTTTTCTCACATACAAGTCCTTCCTTGGCATAATTGCATTATGTTTCACTATTTTGCTATCTCTGTTTCCACCTTCTTTCTCGCCCTTTTTCTATCTTTCTGCTCTGTGTCAGAGTCTGATGGTGAATAAAGCCTAGGTCCTCAAAAATGAGCGCTGATGCTTTACACCTGCAATCAACAGCATAAATCAAGCATTTATGGAAAACTTCCTGTAAGGTTCATGCTAAAAAAAGAGATTTGGTTGCAAATCTTAGTATAGATTTTAAAATTATGTACTAGCCACCATTTTATACATTACTTCTTGTAATGTGGGTCTTATTGTAGTGATACGACTCCTGCAGTATCCACACACTTATATCCTACCTCAAGGATTTCCATTCATAGGTACACAAATGCTATTTGGAGAATGTGCGTAGGAAGCTGATGCCGGCAAATAGCTAACTAAGTTGTTGGGACGGGAAGAGTTCTTCAGCTGAAAAAGTTGTTTTCCAACCTCCTTCCCTAGAGCTTAATCATCTTCTCGCTGGGTAGAATGGCACAGGTACCAAGGAGAAAAGGAGGGAGTAGGGCACTTTGCAATATGTGCATTTTCTGGTGAAAGAAGTGATTTTGGCAATATGATGATGATGGGATTGGAATGTAGGATCATACTACTTGAAATGGTCACCTTAAGTGGAACACTTGTTTTTCAAAATATTTTTCACAACAGTCTGCCTTCTGTCTAGTAGTGGCCACTACTAAGCATTGGTGGTGAGGCGGGGTGTAGAGGCACGGGGGCGGGCGGAGGTGGGAATAAAAATAATAAACAGACTTACATAAGTGCCGCAGAGCGCTCTCTGCTCCGTCTCCTCTGCCCCGCAACAGGAAGCTCCCAGCCTCCCACAATCCCCTGTCCAATCACAACGCTGCCTTAGGCAAAGTTGTGATGGGGCATGGAGGCTTTGCATGTTCCTCATCAGGCTGTGCAATGCAGCCTGGTGGGAAAGATGCAAAGTGCGCATGACAGTTTGACCAGCCCTCTTGGAGTCGGTCAAACCGTCATTAGCACTTTAGAGTGTGCTTTACACTTCTCTCCTGCCTCCTGCACTGGCCAGCCCAGCCCACCCCACCTGCACCCAAGCAGGAAGGAGAACTAAAATTATAATAACGTTAGTTATTATCATTTCTTTTTTTTAACACTGCTCACAGAGCAGTGCGGTGACGCCCCTTCTCCTTAGAGGAGGAGCTGGTGCTGCTGGTCTGTTTCAGCTAGACCTACTTAAAAAGCAACACAACAAAAAGCTCCTAAATTACTTTTATGCCAAATGAAAACTACAGGCGAATCAATGGAGAATCCAAACCACTTTTATAGTCATACGAATTATGCTTTAACTGAGCTATGGGAAGAGATAGCAGATTATTTGCAAATGTATTACCACATTGTATGCGATTGGTACAAATACCTACATGCTCGTTTTGTAAAAGGACTTTGAAACATTAGAACTGCAACTCAAATAAATATACTTAACCCATTTTTGTTTAATAGTTTGAAAGAGTCACTTTAAAAAAAAACTTTGCCTCACAGTTTACTATCTTTTGAACGATTACAATGAACAGTACATTTTTGCCCTCACACAATGTCTCACACTTCTTCGTGTTTTTAATTTTATTTGTGAAAATGCCTCCATAGCTGTCCACAAAATAAAAAGATAACGTGATAATAGTCAGTTATTAAATTATATACCATTATACAGATTAAAACAAATCACTACAGGGTGCATACAATTCAGGATGTTTCAACATATATGAGGCTAAAAATAGCACATTTGATTCCTTGCTTATCTTAACAACTTTAAACAGACCCCGCACATCAACCCTCTGCATTGGCCTAGGTAAAGTGTAGTGGTACATTAAACTTCTAAATGAACAGCTAGTTATATAGATATACCAACTACTAGCTATATACATTTTTGTTCACCAATATTAAATTAACCTAGCGCCCCCCCCTCTATGTAAAGCGGAGGTGCAACCTCCTTTGAATGTGTCATAAGTGTTTAACATGCCACAGCTGTTGTCACCAACAAAAAGCATTGATTTGCATTCTTGTCATTCCCCAAATCAAATTAATTGGACTAGGGTTCTTATGCTTAAAGTAATCTGGAAAAACGTATAGAAAACTCCTTCCCAAAAATACGGGATTTCAGGGCAGACAGCCAGCATATCAGAGGTATTATCCCAGCCCCAATGATTGCTGGTTGGTGGCACCTGTTTCTTAATCATCTATCAGAAACTTTAGGAGCCTCCATATATTGTTGCCTGTGCTGAGGCCTGGAATAAAGCCTAGCTGGTCTGGATGTAGCAGTCTTGATATGTAAGGGCAGAAACCAGATACTAAGTATACAATTAAGGATTTTATAGTCAATATTTAGCATTTACAAAGGTCTGGAGGCACTTATGTCATGCTGTAAATGGCCCGTCTTGAGTAGCGGGATCACCAACGCCTCTCGTGTAGATGCAGGTAGACAGCGAAGTTCCTTTGCAGCTTTATAAACCTACACAAGTTAGGGTGCTAG
This sequence comes from Lissotriton vulgaris, assembly GCF_964263255.1. Taxonomy (NCBI): domain Eukaryota; kingdom Metazoa; phylum Chordata; class Amphibia; order Caudata; family Salamandridae; genus Lissotriton; species Lissotriton vulgaris. The sequence goes on along the minus strand of NC_141690.1, from coordinate 82,420,297 downwards.
TTGGACAATATAAGTGGCATAAAACTCTAATGGAGTCCTCCAGATCCCGACACTTTTCCCCAGGCCATATTCTTTTCTGCAGCTCTAATTTAATCTACTGTGATATCTTCAGCCATCATCTCTGCCTCCTCCAAGATGATACCCAGGTGGGGCATGTGTTCCAAAAAATTGTTAATCTCCTGTTGATCCCGTCTATAAAGAAGTATAATACTGTTGGAACTGGCTGTTAAAGTTTCACCAATCTCACATTTAAACTCTAATATCAGCAAACCTAATTTCGTGGGATTGGCCAGCCAAGCCAACAGAGTCCCTGCCTTGTCCTGCTCAGCCTGTGCTCTAATCATATACACCCGATGGTCAAATCAGCAACGTTTTTATATACATTCTGCAAGTTTCTCTTTCCTGTCCAACAGTGATTGTCGTAGTGCAGGGTTCCCTGCTCTCTTTGTCTACAGTCCTGAGCATCTCTTCATGGGCTTCATATTCTTGCACCAGGGTTAGACAGACGCCCTCAGTTTCAGCTATGCATTGCGCCCGAATTATCATTTTAAAAGCATCCCACTCCAACTGCGTTGTGGTCGCAGTATTCTCATTTTCCGCAAAATACTTCCTTACCCCCTCCCTGATGGTATGTTGAAAGACCTGGTCCTTAAGAGTTTCTACCTTAAAATCTCCAGTTAGGTATGCTGAAAAGCACTACTACCCATGCAAGCCATAACAGGATAGGATTGTAACCCAATATCATTCTGGAAAAAATACTCAACATTCGTAACTGTTATATGAACATCCAGAGTGCAGAGAGATGTGTCTAGTTGAACATGCAACTTCTGCATTCCAGAGAAGAAGGAATAGTCTCTGTCTATTGAATGAGTACACCTTAATGAATTCTTGCACCCCTCAGTGAATCTGTCACTCTGAGAATTTCCACGCTAATCACATTACTGTGGAGTTGTGCAGAGGTGGGAGGGATCAATCTAGTACAGGGTCTGCTACACTATTAAAATCCCCTTCAATAATCATCGATTAAGGCACATAGGGTGCAATGGCTCTTGACAGTTCGTCCAAAAAAAGAACTTGGTCTATATGGATGTTGACTATGGTTATGTCTCTCCTACCCATAATCCAGTAATCACCATGTATCTTCCAGCTGAATCCACGACTTCTCATATTACCTGAAATGGAACCCCGGGTCGAAACCAGATAAAGACACCCTTCGCAAATGAAGAGAAATTGGTGTGATATATGAGCTCTCCATCTTTTGTGCAAGTCTTTCCGTGTCCGTCAAGTGGGTTTCTTACAGGAGGGCAATATGGACTCGCTTCTCTTGAGGTAGGTGTAAACTTCATACTATTTAGTCATATTACGCAGGCCCCTGACATTCTAGGAAATTATCTTATATTTCAGTAAGTCCACAATTCACTATAAATAGGCAAAGAAATTGCCAATCAGGCATAGGTGCCCTTCCGTTTGTCTGCCTCTCAACCCGGCCAATGGCAAACCAGAAAACAGCTAAACATGCGGATGGACCATGTAAACCTTCCCCTCTCAACTTCCCCACCCCAGGATAGTAAGGCGGACATTCCTCTATCCAAACTGGTAATACAACAAGAGATGTATGTATGGTAGCACACAACTAACAAAAGTGGGGGGCATGATCAGTGAAACCCAGCATCACAACTCACCACCTGGCTATAGTATATCATGGGTTGATTAAAGTTTACCCCTTCATGGTAATGTTAAGTTCAAGCAAGTGGTATTTCCCCTTCAGCCCCTAATCCTGTTGCCATTTCAAAACAGTGATGGTGCCCATCAGTTCTTACAGCAGATCATCTGCGTCCAAGGTGTAATCGCAGGTAGAGCCGAATTAGAATCCAAAATGGAGATCGATGTCCTGTCTGAGTTCATGGCATGTGTGCCATCTTCTTCTATGGTCGACTGGGGGCTTGCTCCCTCTATATTCAATATTGCTGCCACAGCCACTGCTCGCAACTGTTCGCAGTGCACTTGCAATTTCATTGGAAAATCGTGCCGGCCACACCTCATACCTTTACAATTCTTCTCCTTTGTGGCAGCCGCTGTCCTGTTGGAATTTTAAAAGATTATACTCTGTGGCTGTTGTTCAATACACTCCCACACCTCGCAAGCATTAGTAAACAGCTGCACTCCATCTCCCGTGGAGAGCATGAGTCTGGCATGAAAGAGCATTGCACATTGGATTCCCATAAGGTGGAGATGTTTTCTTGTCTCGAATAATGATGCTTGTTCCTTTTGCACCTCTCTGGTAAAGTATGGGAATATATTTACTCTAGAGCCCCATAGAAAGTCTGCTTTCGACCTTGCCTCTTACAGGATTGGGTCACAATCAGTATAGTGCATCAGTTTAGCCACCACAGGGTGAGAGGTGGCTCCCTGAGACAGGGGTCTCGTCGACCCTCTAGGGGTCTGCTCTAATGCAAAGAAAGTGGAGAAGCCTTCAAGTGCAACCTCAGATTCAATTAATCGCTCTCCAAAAAAGCTATCATGTCATGTCCCTCAGCTCATTCCAGTAGGCCTATTATCTGGATGTTATTTTTCCTGGCTCGGTTTTGGCATTTTGGCTCGATATTTCAAGTCCTGGACCCTCCTCTCCATGTCCAACATTTGACACTTCAGGAACTCTATCTCAGCGGAGAGGTCCCCCAGAGTATGCTAATTAGTTGTAACCCTCTCAGCCAAACTGTGCTAATCGTCATGCAGTATCCCCATGTCTGCCATGTCCTTTTTAAGTTCTAGGGTTTGTATTGTGTCCTTGATCGCCTTGAGAATAGGGTTCAAGGTAGCTCCCAGCGAACCCCCTGCAGTGCCCGATCTCAATCTCCCATATCACTGGCAATAGGTGGGGCAGTAGGACAGCATCTTCTGTTTCTCTTCTCTAAGAGTGTTTACACATTATTGTAGAACTGACATGATAGCACCAAGGTTAATTGCAGCTGCCTCTCAGGCTAACACAGCTTCTACACAGGTATCTACACCATAAAAATACATATCACTTATGTGTGTCTCTCTACTGTGAGGTAGACCTGTCCCAGCAGCACCAACCCTGCAAATCACTGTATGAGAGGCGATACAGGGTTCACTGGCCATCCAGCTGAGGGGTAAGTTAAGCAACAACACTGCCCCCCTGTCACACTCAAAGCACCATATTCTCAAATCCAGGCACCAGGCTCCAGTATAGTCCCACCAGGGCTCCTCGGCATTCCAGACCAGCACCACACCTCCAAGGACACTATTGGCTGCGCACTGCAGCGCAGGGGAGCAGGCAAGCATACTAAGGGGTTTCTGTAGCCCAGTCGCGTGCCTTTTTAACTATATGTAACTCCTGCCTCTGGATCTAATCAGGCAAGATAGGACAGGATGGCGCCAAATGGGGAGATGCCGGGAGCTCAGCAACACACATCTCCCTCCAGTGGCGTCAGGCCTTGCCTCCCTAAACATGGCAGAATTAAGCATATGTAAAGATTATTATTAATATTTTGTAGGTTTATATAGTATGATCTATTCCACCTCACCAGTAGCAAGTTTTATTTAGAAGTTAATAATGGATAACTTAAACTAGCAGTGAATAAATGCGTTAAAATAAAGCGGGTATGATTGACAGCGCCTTGAGATCTTACGGTGATAAGTTGCGCTATACAAAAACCTTTGACATGACATGACATGACATTGACAGGAGTAAGAAATATATGGGGTAGTACCTAACAGATGTACATCAATAGGTAGAAATAGAGATCAGCTGAGAGAGATTTATTTTCTATATATTATGATAGCAAGACACCTTCACGCACAAATCAATTTCGTTAGGATAAAGTTGCATAAATTGACTTGTAAATATTAGACAGAAAATGAGTCATCTGCATTGGATGCATTGATGCAGATAAAATTATTCTGAACCGAAAACGCATTTCTTTAATGTCATTTGACAATCTTTACATATTGTCTTAGGCATGGATAGGACAGGGATGAAGATGACGCATAATAAACAGTCTGCAGTTCTTTTTTAGAAAGTATTCTATGATGAGGTGGTCCTTTGAGCATTCAGGAGTGGTTTCAAATATTAAGTGCATCTCCTGGTGTGCACTGTTGTTTGAAGGGTTGCTTTGAGCTGAACAGGAAGCAACTGCTATCAGATATGGTTGGTTTCTGGGTCAGACGGATGTATGCACTCAAACGTATGGCTCTTTGGGTCAAACATGTAATGTGATGAGTATGGAATTAAGACTAACTACCAAGGATTTTCAAGGATTCCATCCAGAATCTCACAGGTGTTTTGCTACAAGGGATTGACAACAGCAAATATTCTATTTAATTGTGTTATCCCCCTTCCAGGGAGGGCATTTTTAGGAGGGATCATTAGCTTATAGATGATACAAAGTGCCTGAGGTTTTGAGTTCCTATATGCCGGGTCTGGTGGCTCAGTGGACTGATGCATCTATTGCAGGGGCCTGTGTTCGACCTCATAGTCATAGGTTCAAATCCCAGCGTGTCCACTCAGCCTTTCATCCATCTGAGGTCGATAAAATGAGTACCATTAAGTTGTGTAACAACAAACATCTGTTATTCAGCGCCAAGATACCTGTAGTGGTGAACGTGCGCTTTACAAATAAACCTGTTATGTTCAATGTAAAGACCAACGAAGAAACATTCAAAGGCTGAACCGTGTGGTAATCATTTTGGTAATGTTTAAGGACTAACAGAGAGTTTTCAATTTGTATTAGTTGAGATGTGTATGCTGCTTTAAATAAGAGCACCAGGTTAAACCCCCACCATTGATTCCAATATGGCTTTTTAGTGTATCCAATAGGTTATGGTTCACGGTATGAAAAGTTGCAGATACATTGAACAGACTAAGCAGACATGAGGCACCAGACTGCAAAACACGTAAAGCATTGTCAATGATTTCAAACATCCATGCGTCCATGCTGCATCCTACTCTAAATCCAGAATGGAAGTAATCTGTGGGTTATTACTTGTAAGATTTTCTAAGGCTGGGAGCCTAGACAACTCTTCAAAGCATGTAGAGAGGATGTGCCCTAACATCTAGGGCAGTCGATCTCAAAGCTGGGGAACAGGTTTGAGTCTTGGCAGGGGCGCTCAACATCCTGTAATTCCTGGCAAATCACTTAATCTCCCCCTGCCTAACAAAAATGAAGGTGTCCATCTGTAACACAACTGGTGCTCACGTAATGCGCTCTGATGCCTTCGGGTTTAGCTTGCGTGATACAAAACTCAAAATAAACAAATCAGTGTTGCCAAAAAAGGCAAGGTTGTAACTGCACAACCATTATTCTGATCTCCAGAAACAGCTGAAGGATTCTTTTTAAAAGAGATAGATCTGTAACATTTAAGAACAATCAAGGACTTCATCCTTGGTGAGAGAAGAACTGATCAGATTAATTCAGCATGCAGCAAGGTAGAGGCTGATATCTTTGGCTGTCTTCAAGGGAATGGAATCAGAACATGTTTGCTTGGTATAATCTCCGAATCAGTACTCAGTTCAGGATATAGAATTAAATGCTGTTCAATGATTGTGGGCTTTGCAATTTTGAAAGAAGTGTTTAGATAAGCAGCTGGTTGTTTTAAGGGTAATTGATTCTTGTTAATATTTTTCTTCCAAACCACTGGAAAGGTATGTCATTTCTCATTTGAGTCTTTGATCTCTGGTTTATTTCAAGATTTGATCATCTGTTTATAAGCTCAACGAGAATTTCCTGATGAGTTTCTTAGAAGTCAATCTGCAATGTGTTATAGATAATATAATATAATATATAATATACATGGTGTGTTCAAGACTCAAGTTAAAATGGAATACATCCATGAGTTTCATCTCCTAATTTGCTGCACATGCATGTATTGTTACTACTCATTTTAGGAATTGATTATTAAAACATTCAGACAGCACACTCTTGAAATATGAAGTATGTGGTATATGCTTCTCTCATGTTTTATTCTCTGTGGGATATTACCTCAGTGAGGAAAGATAACCCAGGTCATATTGGAATTCTTAAGATGCATTTTCTGAAAACAATTTCTATAAATGTTCATCATATTGTTCAGAAGTATACCCACAGCAATAGTCTGAACCACAGCTTCACAACCAATTGCACAATAGAATATGTAGACTTTGCTTGGTAACTTTGGATTGGGCTTTGCTAAAATATAAAAAGACTAAGACAGACACCAAAAATCCACTGATCTCTGTCATCAACCTGGACAGTAGGCTTAAGTGACTTAAGGTCTTATTGTTAATTGTTTGGACAGCGAATCTATTCATGGAAGGAAGACCCCTTTCCTGCTACCCTAGTAAAGCTACTGCAAGTCATCAAGTACTGCATGATTAAACAAAAGAAGTAGGCTAATGGGGACGTTTCTTTTCGAGGTCATGGAACCCTGCAGTCCTCTACATTATCTGTTTTACGTACATTGGGGCATATGTAGTTCTTATAATTCAAGTATACACCACTATCCTTCCACCAGTCCGTTTCAAATATTTGGTTTCTTGCACTTTCCCAGTAGAATGTCTGCAGATTGCTGGTGACTACAAACGAAACTTAATATGAACCTATAACTATAATATACACCAATAAGTTGCAAGCACACATCTTAAACATTTTACCATGAGTTACAATAAAATTAAGCTTAGTGATTTAAAATAGCCTTTAAGATGCAAATCAAATCTCTCCTGTTCTAAATTTGAAGAAAATGTCTCCTAATCATCTTGAGATACCAGGAGCTATCCATAGCATCTTCTAAAACAAGGTGATAAATTGACTTCTCTAGTTTTTCCTACTACACCTAGACTGAATTTCTGACATTTTCATGAAAAAACACAATTTCTAGGAGTACTGTTGGATGTCTACACAAGGTTAGAAATCCATAGGTTATCAAATGTGTAATTATTTCTGCATGGAGAAATGTAGCAAGATTTTATTTAACCCTGTAGAATTTAAGGGAAAAATGCATTGCCCATCAGTACTGCTGCTGTAACTGATTGTCAGTAGGGTTAATACCTTTAAGCTCACCTTCACCTATACTACTGAGGTATCAATCTTGGCTGAATTATCCTTATCACTAGGGACCTGATAAAGTGTATATTTCACTTTAAAACTATTGAAAATTAATCAAAAATATAATGGCATGGAAAGAAAATGTCACCCATGTTAAGGTAAAAGACTTTGCTGCGCATACTTCACTTTAACTCAAGATTATTCCTGATCATCGGAGTGGTGGTTTCCAATAACATTAGGGTTATCAAATACTAATCTGCCCACCATTGTATTAATAATAGTCCATCCATGATTTCTCTTGGCAAGAAATGTTAATACTTTTCTAATATGTTATTATCTTGAGCACATCTGGGCATAAAGCGATGACTTAAAGCTAAACATCACATTAACAATGATCTACATGTAAGTCGTTTAGATTACAGATTGCTATCATAGAACATTGGAGAGCATTTGTCAATCCTCAGTGGGTTCTGGGAAGTTCACCAGAGCCAAATGAAACACAATTTAGAGACAGCATCTTTGTTAGAAAATAGAAGGGACTTACAGTGAAATTACTTCCTTCATGACAAACTAAACCTTTTACTTGTGATGTTTTTGATTGCAACAGTTAAAGAACCTAACTTTTTTATTTTGAGAGATCCGAATCACCACATTACTTTAATGAATGGTACACAAGCTACCAAAAGGTCATTCTATCATAACAATTAATTTATTCTTGGCAAATATTACAACTGATCTTAGAAAGAACAAATGCCCTATCCTTGATCTACTTGTGACCATTACACAACCTATGTATTTCCCAGGTGCCAGCAAATAGTAGATTGGGGACTTGCAGATTCATAACCTGCTTAGGCATTGCACAAGTACTATGGAATTACTTTGGTTATTAGTTAGTACTACAACAAAATTACCCATAGCAAGCTTTATTTTATTTTTTTCTACAATATGGTGATACAAAGGGAAAACCTTAATTCCAAGTTATATAACTGTATAAATTTAGTGAGAATACATCCATGTCATAAATGCTGATATCAGATCTGAACAAATTCTCTGATAGTTTGCACTGATACCCATATTTTTGCACATAGCGTACAGCAACCGATTCAAGATTTTTATCATCAGCTTTGCCAGGCTTGCCTTAGCGATATCATCGCGCTCCTGAGTTTTAGCTTTCAGGTACAGAGAATCATCTATCTCACTCTCCCCTGCCTGATCACAACTTAGAGTGTCAAATCAACACCGGTCAAACATGTTTTTTAGATCTTTCATTACTCTCTTCAAACACACGCGGTGTTTCCTCTTTCTTTTCCTTCACTATTCACACCAGATCACAATGCAAATTACGGGAAGAATTTTGGCACTATTCTTTGAGCCTTTGTCAGCTAACAAGATTATTTATTGATTTTGTATTTATTTCATCATTTTCTATGTTAAAAATCTGATGGTGATGTACAAATATGTTTCAGATTTCCCTGATGAAGAGCTACTGTCTTAAAAGCCCTAAATGCATTGGGAACTTATTGAAATTTGATTTTGCATGCTGAACTCAAGCATCAACATCTCATTTTATGTTGGATTTGATCTGCCACTACTTGAAATACATTTATGCAGATTTTCAATTATGGAACCTTTTGAGGACTTATTGTGAAATGTGCTTGTAACTATGGTTTACAAGATGTCTTGAGAATAATTGTATTACTCTATAGTATATTTTTGAATATTCATGTTGAAATATTGCTGTACACTAATTTGTGACATCCTGTAGTGCAGTAGGTCAACCTAGGTATATATCTAGATCACTTTTCCTCTTAACTTGAACCAGGTGGCTTGCAGAACCCATTGCCTGGTACACACAATTTTGGGAATTGTAATTATTGAATAGTTTCTGACGCACTGATTTCGAATTAGTTTCTAGAGTGCACACCCGCTGCAATCTTCACTTGGATATCAGATCATTAGCATGCTCAAATATAATTACTACCTGACACTAAAAAAACATAAATAGCACCACAAATAACAACAGAAAACAATGGAAGAACTTCAATAATTTCATTAGGAAGCAAAGTCATATATCTATTTGCGATATACACTTAACATTCATGATGACTACAAGAGCCTGGGCCTTTCTTCATAGTATAAGGAGAGAGTGTGATTTAAGAATTAAGAATAAGGGCTAACCCGGTGAAGAAAACATATTTTATTTGGCAAATATGCTTGTAGAAACAACTGGAGTGTACCTTGAACATGAATGGTTCAAAAACGCAAGCTGGGTTAACTCAGTACAATGTCATTCAATCTTACAAACTGGGATTTTTGGGTTTTGTTGATTAGAGGTTCACTTTTTATTATGGTTGTAGTTTATAACACTAGCTTTTAAAAATGTTAATAAAAAGATTTTGAGGATTGTAATGCTTTATATCACAACACTTTAGCACGGAGGCACGTTTGTGGATGCGTTTATCTTGCAATTCAGGAGCCCCCTGTTACTCCATTTTTTGTCCCTAAGCCATCACCTCATTTTTTCTTTGTTTCAGCCACTTAAAATGGTAGCTTGCCAATCCTCAGCGCCCCAACCACCCGCTCCTTGTTATCCTCTTGTTCCTCAATATTGGGGCATGAGGAACTTAAATTACTTTTTTGTACATCTATAGCAAAGTTATAACAGTGGATAGTGATATTTGAAAACCTTTATTCTCAGTATTTTTGTATTTGCTATTGGATTTTCAACATTTCTACCTGACATATTTATAACAGAGTCAGTTGGACTTAAGTCTTAAGTGCACCTTATGTATACTTTACGCAAGGTGAACTTTAAAATTTAAGGATGTATTTTGGAGAATATTTGCCCTTCTGCTGTTAAGGTAGCCCAGCAATATTTATTGAACTGTTGTTATATAAACACCAAAATCAGAATAATGTGATTGTTCAGGTATTATGAATTCATGATTTATGGCATAAAAAGTTATTGAATGCCTTTTAAAGTTCAGCAATGAGACTGAGTGAGGAAATCATTTTGAATGCTCTCGTATGTAGATTTATGAACATAAATAATTACTAATACAACAGGAGTGGGTGAAGCTGCTATAACAGGCTTCGAATCTGGTTTAATCCACTTGTTTCTAACCCAAACCAAAATGTTTACCTCTAAACCAAAATGACCTTCATGGTTTAGAATTAGTGTCTGATTTTCATGCTGACTTAAGATAGAATTAAGCCCTAAATAGCTAATAATATCTGTTCAATATAACCGTGGACTTAAAAAAACGATTAATTGTTAATACTTGCCTTCATTCAGTGCTACACCCCCACAGATCATTGCATTGCATTGTAATTATAGCTGTACAGTAGGTTTTGACCCCTTGTGAGGTCCAAGTGCTTTCTAGGAAGTTTAACTTTACTTTTCGTACAGATATTCACAGAACAGAAGGTCAATTTAGCAGCTGTGTATTCACAATGTTCAAAAAGGATTTCCTAATATCTAGATTTATATTTTTTATATTTTTCTTTTCTTTAAGAATATCACTTATTTTTCAAAGCCTGGCCAACATGTGCACTTTTATTTTTAACTTGCAATGGGAAATAGTGAAGTATGTTTGTGTTTTAGCTATTGGTATTCAAACAGATCACAGAACTGCACACAACTTTCCTAAGATTCCATTTTGAGTTTTTTGAGATTGCATCCAATGTTTAAAAAAAAAGAAAAAGAAACAGGAGTTAAATTAATTTGAATTTTGCTCTGCCATGGTTGGCAAAGTAAAAAAGGATTTAATGAGGGAAGATATTTTCCCTGGGTCAAATGTAGATCTTCAGATCTTTGGAAGAACCAAGGATCTGGGCTGTCTGACTTTTTGGAATTTAAAATGTTATTGTTGCGGCCACTGATAGATGTGAGGCATTGAAGCAAGCATAATGAAAATAAAAGTGCAAGTGCAACAAGAGCATTCAGGCACTAGGTGGATTACTGGGTGATCCTAGATGGATATGTACTCGCCCTACAAATAGTAAAACTAAAAAACTGGTTTAGGTGCAGAATTAACATCAGGTTTTGGTCACACATATTTCTTGTGTTACAATTTATTGCACTATATTGAATATCTACCAGTGGTTTCAAAGCTTGTATTTCACAGAAAAGAAGTATTACCTATGCATCATTTCCAATATTTGACAGCACTTTTGCAGAATATTTTGTTTCCCTGAACTAATAAAAATCATAAATGGCAATTCCCCTCAAATTGCTGGATAACAAAAAGTGTTCACCGTGACAGTACTGCTCTCGGTGCATTAATCAATGCACCTGACAAACTCAATCAATCAATCGATTTTAGATAAAAAATCATAAAAGTGTACATGTCATAAAAAGGAAGCAATGTGACAAAATAAACGTACATCATCTGTTGATTTAAGTTTAAAAACAGACAGAAACAATTAAAACAATCAATTACTGAGAAGGGCATTAAGTAAAATTACCATCATCATCATAAACGAACTGTAACCTGGAGACACAATGCTAGTGACTTGCATGAAGGACACCAGACAAAAAGTCTGCATTTTTCTGGAAATCAAAAGGGCCATAGATATTTATGACATAGAGTGGAACACTTCAAACAGATCAATACTACATTTGTATCACAAGCTGAATTGTTATTGTAACTGCAGAGAGGCATGTTAGATGGGTTAAACCAGATCCTTTTCGGAAACATGAGTGGGTGGAATATATCCAGCCTCAGATATGTCAAGAGACGTCGATGCTGGTTAAGCATGTCCAAGAGATGGTAAGACTCAATCCCAATCACAGATTTGACAATTATGTACCTGCGCTTAGACTGCTTAAGTAGAGCATAATTCTCACATTAGGCTGCTACCCTCTGGGAAAAAAGCCTGCTTAACGCAGGCAAGATCCTTTTTAGGTCTCGGCCTGTGTCGGCTGCGCTTGCACAGTCTCGCCGGCGAGATCCTATGTTTTTCAAAGTGGGGCTTGAACCCGCCCCTCTTCTCCATTGGCTGGCCTCCTAAATGCTGGCCAGACATTGGAGAAGATGGGCGTCTTTCTATTTAAGCCCTGTCTTTTTGGGATTCGGGGGTGTGTTTTTTCGTTTCTTTCTCTTCTCTTCCCATTGGCTGGAATTTTACATCCAGCCAACGGGAAGAGGAGGGAAAGAAAAACATGCCCCCCAGTCCGAAAATGACAGGGCGTTTCTCCGAGGCATTTCTGTTTGACCTCGGAGAAACATGGTCGTGTTCATGGCGTGGTCGAGTTCAAGTACGTGTATTATAAAGCTGATTAGCTGGTACTGCCCCTATATGTTAAAAGGAGCAGTCCCCACAGAGGGCGAGCTTTTCTTAGGGCCTGTGATGTATAGCCAGTTGTATAAGGGCAGTGACATCACTGAGATCAGTTCTATAGGACCAGTGCTAACAGGCACAGCGCAGGGTTAGCGCTACGATGAAGCTGCTACAAGGGCATGGTATTGTCAGTCCACAGCCCGTGTGTGTTGCTGCTGCTGCCTCTGCTCCTCCTGTGCCTTTAAGGGGCTGCTCCCTGCACCTCCACCGCTCTTTGTGCTGTGGCTGGGGGAGGTCAGACCCGCCGGCCCCAGGAGGCAGCAGACAGCGCAAGTAGTTTACGGGAGCCCCGTGGCCGTGCGGAGGCCGGGTGCTGGGAGAGCAGCTCGGACACTGGCCGCCGAGATAGGGACCTCCCGCGCCGCATCTTCCCGCCTCCCTCACCGCCTTTCGCAGAGTTTTAAAAATGGCTGCTTAGGAGCTGGCGGAGCTTCCTGCGCAGGCTGTAACAGCTTCCCCCTGCTCTGAAGAGTTGAACGCGGTCCCCTGCCTGCCGCCGCCACCGCGTCCTCTGCTCCTCCCGGGACCCAGACGCCGGGAGCGGAGGCTGCATGGAAAGGAGCAAGGGGACGAATTCTACGTGTTATCAGTGGAGGGACAGAATCGCCTCCCCGGGTCGTTATCCATGTGCACCCAGCATCTTCTCTAGGAGACGTAACCTGCACCAAAGCCCGCACCACCTGGGAGTAGATTGGACTATATCCGGGGACACCCAGCTTCATTCAGTGCCTGCATACTGGGATAACGGGTCTGTTTTTTGCTCTGGACAGCCAGCATCTGCCGAGGTATGAATCTATGGGCTTTAAGCATCACTTCCAGAGCCATTATCAGGACTGTCTGTGTGTGTGTGTGTGGGGCTCAGTGTGTGTGTGTGTGTGCGGGGCTCTGTGTGTGTGTGGGGGGGCTCTGTGTGTGTGTGTGAGGGCTCTGTGTGTGGCTCTGTGTGTGTGTGGCTCTGTGTGTAGGTGGCTGTGTGTGTGGTTGGCTCTGTGTGTGGGTAGCTGTGTGTGTGGGTGGTTGTGTGTGTGGGTAGCTGTGTGTGTGGGTGGCTGTGTAGGTGAGTGGCTCTGTGTGTGTGTGGCTGTGTGTGGGTGTGGTCTGTGTGTGTGTGTGTGGCTTTGTCTCTGTGTGTGTGGCTCTGTGTGTGTGTGTGTGTGTGTGGCTCTGTCTGTGTGTGTATGTGTGGCTCTATCTGTGTGTGTGTATGTGCGGCTCTGTGTGTGTGTGTGTGGCTCTGTCTGTGTGTGTGTGTGTGTGTGTGTGGTTCTGTCTGTGTGTGTGTGTGGGGCTCTGTGTGTGTGTTGGGCTCTGTGTGTGGGTTGGGCTCTGTGTGTGTGGCTCTGTGTGGGTAGCTTTTTTTGTAGGTGGGTCCGTGTGAGGGTGGCTCTGTGTTTGTGTAGGTGGGTCTGTGTGAGGGTGGCTCTGTGTGTGGGTAGGTGGCTCTGTGTGGGTGGTTCTGTGTGCGTGTGGGTGGCTCTATGTGAATGACTGTGTGGGTGGCTCTGTGTAGGTGGCTCTGTGTGGGTGGCTCTGTATGTGTGTGTGGGTGGCTTTGTGTGTGTGGCTCTCTGTGTGGGTGCAAATGCAATAGGTCTCGCATTTGCAAGAGAATAAGCTATTGGTATTGTAAATGACAATGCCATTTATTTATATGTTTTAAAAACAAAAACATAAATAAAAATAATGGCATGAGCAATGCCAATAGCTCTAACTTTAACATATGCTGAGACCATTGCATTGTAAATGCTTGTTCACTATGCGTCTGCAATCTGTAAATAAACTTGGGCTCCCTAATTCACTGAAAGAATTATTGCAGTCACAGGATCTAAGCTACATTATCTAATGACAGGTAGTCCTGAAGAATGAGCATATTTAAATGTAAATACTCCTTGTACCATTCAGATCACCACAGTAAAAGCGGGCAAAGATGTATAAGATCCAAAAAAAGAAATTCCCAAATTTTCATGAATAATTTCAGCATGAATTCCGTGTCCCACCACCTGTAAATTCCTCAAAAACTTGTTTTCATTCATCTGAACATGATCAATAGATGGATATCCCCAGATCTCATAGCCATAAGTGTCCTTTGGAATACATTTAGCCATGTATATGTATATATATATATATATATATATATATATATATATATATATATATATATATATATATATATATATATATATATATATATATATATATATATATATATATATATATATATATATATATATATAAGGCTGACAAATCATATAGCCCAAAGATGGCCCTTTGTAAGACCCCTCAATTGTTCTTACATTAAGATTTCCAGCTAAGACCTGAGTTAAGAAGCAATCCCAAGTAAGAAAATATTCCCAACCTAGTTAAGACTTGTCTCTGTTCTAACAGACTAGACTACAGGAATTGTGTTTCTTAGGGCCTACAACCATAAAATATATTTTTTAAAGTGTAGATATGGCCAAACTATTCATAAAAACAATAAATGAGTCTAAAAGCCGTTGAAGGCTCCTGGCTTTATGGGCAAATAAAACTGCATGATCTTTCTCCCACCAACTCTAGGGACATCAGAGTTGATATTTCATAGCACCCCCTCCAATCAATTTATATACATAATAAATAAAAATGACACAAGTATGCAGCCCTGACGGATGCCTCTTTTTAAATCAAATGGCTGAGTAACTTCACCGTTAGGTCCATATCTGACCACCCCCGTCAGGCCGTTATGGAGGTCTCTTGTAAAAGTAACAAGTGCCTGATCCACCCAAGATCTATAAAGTCCAGAAGGACAGAACCCCCTCTAGTCCGAGTGTATTTAGAAATCTGGACATAAAAATGTAGGTTTGTGTCAACCATGCCCCTGCCGGGCCTAAAGCCATATTGTACATCGGAAAGAATTTTTTTCTCATTTGGTCAGTCTCTACAAGACAACTCTCCCTATAATCTTCACTTCAATATCGACTAAGGAGATTGGTCTATAACAGGAGGGGCCTGCTCTATCTCCTTTTTTATAAATAGGAACTATTACTGATCGTTTCCAGGCCTCTGGATGAGGGCTCTTCATGGCAGTGTTTACATGAAGTGTGATGACAGAAGCCCAGAAGTCCACTAACGACTTCAACAGGTCACCCGGGACCCCATTGGCACTAGGGGCCTTACCAAGGGAAAAGGATAAAATTGCATTGTTTACTTCCTCCCATTGGATTACAGAAAAATCGTCATTGGAGGTGGAATAGGGCATGGGCTCAGGCCCTCACAGTCATAAAGGGCTGAGAAGTGGGTCACCAGGCCTGGGCTGATACAGTGATCGGCTAGTCTAAAAAGTGATAATTAAAAAAAGGATGTTTCAAAACCCCTTTAAAATTTGGTACTGTCCCTCAAGCGACAGCAGATCACTTCACAATTCCTTTTCTAGCTGCAATTTCCTATTGGCACGTGCAGTTTTAAAAGCTAATCTACTTCTTTTGGCGACCTCCCTGTCTTGTGGAACAGTTTTTAATGTTATTGGGAGCTCCTTCTCAGCCCTGGAACAAAAACAGTCAAACCATCGGCAGGGCTTTGGGGGGATATGCTAATCTTGGCTTGGTAAGGTCTGAGTTTATATATTCACAGATGGAGTCAAAGACTTTGAGAATGTGAGTATTTATGGCCTGATCGTCAAGACAGATCCTAAAATCCTCCTGACATGACAGTAACATGTCAGCATTAAAGTTCTTAGGAATAACATTACCTCATTTGATCCTGTGTCCCTTATCTTTGGTGGTGACTAAGGGTTTGTAAAGGTCATTTAAACCAAAACCTTTTTTCCCATAAAAAAGTAGTAGTTAAAGAATTATGATCACTATAAGGATTCCATTATAGTGAAAAACTTAACAAGGAGGGAAGAAAAGCCCTGGATACAAAAATGTAATCAATGATAGACCCAGACCCGGGGCCCTTCAACATGGAAACACCCTCTGTCCAGTCAAGTGCTCTTTTGAAGAGAAGATTGACTAGATTAAAGTTACCAACAAAGTCATTTAAAAAACTCCTTTTGAGCGGTATTCTTCACATGGACCTGTTCCAACGGAAGACCCTCTGAATCCTTGGGCTCCTACATAGCAATTCCTACAAGGTTGAAGATTAAAATCCCCTGATATGATTAATATGGTCTGGTGCGTGGGACAGGAGAGAAAAAAAGCATCTAGGAAATTTCCTACTTCACCCAAGACATCCACATTCTCTTTCCCTTGAATGGGATTTTAAATATAGAAAAGAGGGGGAATTGCTGGGAATAATTTTGGGATTCTAGGCCAAATCTAATTGAACAAGTGTGACTAAACTCTCTCTTGTTCAATCACTTGAAGATGGAATGTCCTTTGCACTAAAAGATCCACAGTCATCTACATGCAGATCCCCTTTAGAGTCGCACAATTCCTGTACGTTAATAATGTCATATATTTAAGAAAACGTAGCAGCTCTGGTTCACCTGTTTTACCCTGAACCCACACAATCTTCCAACTAACGACTTTCAACAACCTTGAAGTCATACTAACATTAGCCAGAGTAATATTGGCCATTCCTGTTCCCACTCAGTCTTGCTCGTTCTGACAAGCTCACTGTTCCAGACCCATCCTTGATGCAAGCATCTACCAATGAATCCTCTCTAGTGTGAAAATAAACATTGTAAACACAGAACCTTGTCAGCAAAAGTTACAATGTCCCACATTGCACTTTATTTTCTTTCTTTATGCATATCTTGTTAAACCTAAAGTATCAATGTACTACAAAAGAAAAACGCATTTTAAAATACGTCTTTAATGTCCTTACAATGTGCTTAGCATTTAGAAGTGGACTTGTAATGGTGCACATTGCTGCATAAAACATATTTAAAATATTAGCACATTATCCCCTAACAAAAACACACATTTCCCAAAGCATCGACAGGCCTATTTGGTGTGTCAGACAAACACTGTATATGAAATGGATGACATTTAAATGCTGCAAACCTTTCCAAAGAGTACTCAAACAATTAATAAATTATGTATTATAAAATAAAGTTTATTAAATGTGCGTTTTGGTCACCATAAAATACTAATCCCACAATCCAAGGTAAATACCCAGGGGAGGTGAGGCATCAGTTACTTACTGCTAGGCAGTGGAAGTTTTGCGTTGATTCCTTACTGCATGGGGAGATGATGCGTCGATTTCCAGACACACGGCCTCGGTTCCTTACTGCCATCCAGCATCAATGCAGAGATGACATCGAGAGACGATTATTCGACAATTTCAGACGTGCTGCGGCGATGCGGCGATGCTGGACCTGCATTGATTTTACAGAAGCGAGACAGTCGCTGCATCGATTCTTCAGCCGCGGTGCAGGGCCTGCATCTGACTCAGAGTGCGGGGCTGATTCTTCAACTGCAATACAGGTGCTGTGTTGATTCTTCAGCCATGTGTCAGTAATGCATTGAGGAAATGGGCACTGCGAGTTGATGCATTTTCTCACCACATTCACTTCCAAGGGCTCAGGAACTGGATTTACCACCACTTGGCATGTCAGGGCTCTCAGCCAAAGAGCCCAGGCACTGGTAGGTGAAGTTTTTGATGGGACTGAGACTTCTTAAGAGGAGGAAATTACACACAAGCCCTTGGAGAACCTTTAAAGCATGATGTAGAAAGCAAAGTACAGAAGCAGCAAGCAGCAGGCAAGCACAACAAAGCAACAGGCAGAGTTTCAGTCCCTCCTACAGCATCCAGCTCTTCTTCCTGGCAGAATGTCATTTATCCAGACGTGTTCTGGTTTTAGAGTGTCAGAGGTCCAATACTTATAAGCCATTCTGCCTTTTAAGTAGGCAAACTTCAAAGGAAAGTCTCCGTAATGCACAAGACCCTGCTTTCCCTGACCTGGCTCCGGACACACTACAAGGGGGTGGAGAGACAGCTTTGTGTGAGGACATGCACAGCCCTATTCAGGTGTCAGTGACGACTCCTCCCATCACTTTAGTTAAGGAAGTCCCATCACGCTGGTGGTGGCCTATCAGGATATGCAAGGCACACCTCAGCTCCCTCTGTGTGACTGTCTGGAGAGAATGCACAAGAGCCCAACTGTCAGCCAACCCAGACATGATTCTACAGACAGACAGCGGCACAGAATGGATAAGGAAGAAAATGCACACTTTCTAAAAGTGGCATTTTCGAACAGGCAATTTAAAAACCAACTTCACCAAACAATGTACTTTTAAATTGTGAGTTTGGAGACCAAACACTCCAAATCTTTATCAGCTCCCAATGGGAAATTTGACTTAAAAGACATTTTAAGTAATCCCCATGTTACCCTATGGGAGAGATAGTCCTTGCAATAGTGAAAAATTAAATTAGCAGTATTTCACTACCAGAACATGTAAAATACAACAGTACATATCCTACCTTTTAAATATATTGCACTCTGCCAATGGGCCTGCCTTGGGCCTACCTTAGGGGTGACCTATATGTTGTTAAAGGAAAGGTTTGGGACTGGCATGTGGGGGCACTTGTCAGGTCAAAATGAAAGTTTAAAACTGCACACACCTACACTTCAGTGGAAGGTCTAAGATACGTTTGTAGGGCTACTCATACCGGTGGCACAATTAGAGGGCCCACTGGCAGAATTTGATTTACAGGCCCTAGGCACACCTAATGCCCTTTTACTAGGGACTTGCCAGTAAATCAAATATGCCAGAAAACAATCACCAATACAATTTAGACAGGGAGCACTTGCACTTTAATACTGGTCAGCAGTGGTAAAGTATAGCAGAAAAAACGAAGGCAGAAAAATACAGGAGGGTGCCAAATGTCAGAGGATAACCCTGCAAAAAGGGCCAGGTCAAACAGTTATTAAATGACATATAACAGGTCACAATGTGCCAATAATTTTCCAATCAATTTTTTAAATACTTTTAATCTTCATTAAATTTTCCTCTTTTGTCTCTGAAGCACTGACTCAAATATGATTGCTCATCACATTAAACAGTCATGACCAACTTCGAGGTTAAGGTTAAATTATAAACAGAGTCTTGGTATACAATGTTCAATTACTGTCTCTGAACAGTAAGTGTTAGTGTTCTTTGTATTTAAGTGAGATTTTGAGACAAGCACTTTCTGATGGTTAAGGCGTAAGCGGAAACAGAACCCAGAACAACTTTCTTGAGTGCAATCACTCTATATCTGGAGAAATCTAAAGTCAAAGTAGAGTTATGGATGATGGGCTGTTACTTGGTATTAGGTCTTGCACAGTGGTTTTATAGACGATTTCACAGAAGAAGACCTAAACAAGCACCTTCAACGATGGATGTTCCTTCATATGCAGGAGGGGTGGGGGTGTAGGAAGCTGGCTCTTTATATAGTATATCAAAAAGAGGTATAGTATGCAAGGAGTAAACGTATTCCCTTAAAAGTGGACAGGGACTTGCTCTTGAAATCTCAAGGTGCTCTTCAAGGCTGTAATGTGGTCGAGCAGCCTTAGACTTAAAGAGAGGAGTATTATAAATCTGTGATACAAACAAAGTCATTAAATGATGCACATGACTCAATAAGGAGATTCACACCAATTTTTCTCCTATCTTTATATAGGTTTTGGCACCAAGAGAATCAAATTCAGGTAAGTACATTTTGAAATAGAAATATTTTTAGGTTTCAAAAGTCAACAGTGCAATTTTTTGAGCTGGCAATGTTTTCCTATACACTGCATACAGTTTCTTCAAAGCAACTTATGAAACTAATCTCCTGGCCTAAAGGTGAGTACTTAGGAAGGTCCAAGGCCACACCAACAGGTCACCTCGGGTGGCTCTGGGACGTTTGGGTGCAGAGGTGTGTTACAGCAACAGGTGCCCAATGTTAGTCAATGGGGATCGGTCCAGTCGGAAAGAGGCTGCAGGTTTGGACTGGAAAACCAGTTAGGCTGAACCAACAAGAAGGCTCAGGTCTTATGATGTTTGGGACACCTTTGGTCCACTTCCACTCGGGCCATGGGCAATGGGTGCAGATGTGTCTTGAGGCATCTGGTTTTTCACAGCTGAGCCAAGTTCAGGAGGGGCTGAACAATGAGGCTTCAGGCCACATCGAGGAGTCCCCTCCTGGCAAATCCAAGGTGGGCTTCTTTCTGGAGCATTAAAGGACACGCTGGCACCATTGGCACACTTCAACTCAGGCTTGGAGCAACAGCTGCAGTGGTGTGGACCGGTATCGGGTTTACACGATCCGGAGAACTCACAGTTCTTTCTTTGGTACCTGCAGGGTGTAGGGAAGCAACTCTGCTGCTTCACAAGTGTTCTTGACTCTTGGCAGAGGCGCCAGTAGTCCTCCCAGGTTTTTAAGGCACTGCAACTTCCAGGTTCAGTCAAATATACTGCAATCATCGGGAACAGCAAAGAAGCTGGCAGAGTTGGCACCCAGTCAGTTGCTTCTTCCACAGTTCTTGCTTTTCAAAGCTCTTCAGTCCTTTTTCTTCTTTTAGGTTGGCAGGATCGGATTTCCTGGTGCCAGGGGCTACCCTAAGTACTAGGTTTAGGGGCGTTACAAGAGTGTATGGTAGTAGCCAATAGGTTACTGGCCACTCTGGTCACTACGTCCCGTATATGACCACTTATTTTGGGAAGTGGGCATAACCCTGTCCCAGAGTTCCTATGTTTATCATCACAAAGATGGCAGATTTCTCATGGTTGTATTTACTTCAGGTAGCACACCTTAGGGGTGGAACTAGCCTGAAGGAGAACATGCCTCTCGGACAACTAATTTTCCCACCTGCCTAGACGACAAATAGGCCCGGTTGAGGGTGGGCACCCTCTCCTGTGAGGGAAGCCAGATTTGCATACCAAAGGTGGTGAGCTCTTTGAAGGTCCCTGCCTTGGAAAGCTAATTTGCAGGTCATCCTGTGGGAGGGAGTGTAAACACCCTCTGCCCAAGCAGGCTTTGTTTCTAACCTTCCTGAGAGCAAAGACCCTTATCCCTAGGGGTCATAAACTCATCTGTAGTGGTAGCCTGGCTAGGACCAGTCAGTCAGCACACTAGTAGTTGGTAGGTTTTCAAGGTGAACATCTAAGGTGCCCTCTGGGTGCATGTATTGATACATTTTCCACTGTAATCCTGTGGATTTATTAACATGAGGTGTTTGAAACCAAACATCTCTAGTTTCATTGAAGACATCAAGTAGCTAGGGAAATAGATTTTGACCAGTGTCCTGCACCTGTACTTAAAATAACTTTCCTGGTCAATTGTACTGGCAGTAATTAAAATACCAGCACAGGGGCATATCTGCACTGATCTGATATAATGTGCCGTGCCTTAGGGCTCTAAGGCCTGCCGTAGGGGTGACTTACAAATATTACATGCAGGGGACGTGGCACACAGGTGTGTAGCATGTCGTGTTTGCACTTTTTAGAGCACCCTGTCACGCAGCCTGAAGTGGTAGTCTATATGAGGTTGGTGCTGGGTCCCTCAGATTGGCACAAAATATGACCCGCTTTAGAGCCTATGCCCTAAGTACCAGATGTACCACTTACTAGGGACTTACAGGTGTGCTAAAGGCCTAGTCACTTGGGGATAAAATGACCGGTTGCCCTGTTTTGGGGAAAGAACACTGGCACTGGCATCCTATTTAACAGGTACCCAGTGCACTTTAGTCAGCGCTGCATTAAAAACCAGGCAAAATGTGGAGGAGGAGAAGTACTGCCACAAAACCCCGTTTCCGACAGGGATCTCCCAAATCCGTGAAAATATGTTCCTGTGGCACTTATTTTCTTGATATAGCAAGTGTCATTCAGATACATACACAACCAAGAAGATATTTAGAAGAAGGAAAGGAGAAACAACAGACCATGTGAGGCTGGGTGGGGCCCCTTCCTAAAGACAAACCAGCAGTTCCCCAGCACTGATGAAGACGTGAAGCAGCACATTCTTGCTCTCTGTTAAAGGAACTTCAGGGCCACTTCTTTAAGTTAGAACCCTGGGGCCCCATGAGGGAGAGAGCCATTTGTAAATTAAGCCACTTTTAAAAATATCTTTTTGCGTATGTAGAAACATTTTACATAAATCTGCAAACTAATGACGCTTTTAAAAGCTAAAAAACATCTCAGGTAAAAGAAGAAATAGGGAGGACCATTTAAGTGGAACATATACAGGCACAAAATAAAAACTTACTTGCTGATCAACAATCAATCCAACTCTGTTTTAGAATGTTCACTTGAAATACAGACAACCAGGAAGTCCTAAAATACAAGGAATAAGAAGAATTCCTGTTTCTCAAATTTCTATTTGCGTAGGTAAAACATCAGAGACCTAATTCGCAAAGCTTTTTCAAGGAGTATTTGTGTTTAACTCCTGTATTAAATGAGTATTACATCTGAACATCCTGACCCTGATTCTCAAAGCATTTTCCGTGATTAATTGTGTCTCGGTCTAGAGTTATTTGTGCCACACTTATCTATTTCCAAGAGTACTACATGTGTACAGTAGGGAAGGAGCTTTTTCAATCACAAAGCTTTTTTTTTTTAATTTGTGATCATATTTTAGTCCTGGAAATGTAGAACTAATTTGCTGCTAAGCCTGCAGTATGACACACATATTCACAGAAACAGCTTACTGAATCAGGTCTGGATATTTAGAAAAAACTTACATAGACAGGAGTGAGACATCACTACTCATATAGTAGTAGTGTAAATTGGGCCTCAGAAGGGGTACATAAATGTAATGTCATTGGGCCGCAGTGCACCCAATGAACCACAATTGACTCACCATAAGTGTGGAAAAGGCCGCTTTATTGAAGACAGGTGCACTCTACAAAAAACATAGCCACGGCCTTTGCCTCACAAAACTATAGCTAACTATACAAACTTCATCTACGTATCCTCCTCCCCCCACCCCTAAGGTTTCCCTAAACACAATTGCAATTTATTTAACAGACCCCCACTTGATCAATACTTTTGCCCCATTCAAAACTTTGTAACCTCTTCTCAACCTATCTAAAGATCTATCTAATCGATCAATAACTGTTAACCCTTTAAACCCTGTAACCTCTTCTCTACCTGTCTACAAATCTATCTACTAAGTATATCCTATCCTAACCTCATTACCTAATTGTCCCCAACCATAAAATGAAACAGTAACAACTGGCCAATACTAGGTACCCGACGCCATGCACCTGCTTCATGCGACAACCAAAGTACATATTATTTAAAGCCCCTGATGCACCTGAACCCAATGAAAACAAGCCAAAAATATCAACAAAACAGAAACCCCCCTCCCCCTCCTTCTTTAAAATGGGTGGGGGGGTGGGAAAAAACTTTCCCTAACTTGCGGTACCACCTGGCAGCCGTGTCACCTTCATAAATGGTGACAAGGCTCCCGAAAATGTCTGCATAAATACCCTGACACTGTAGCCCAAGTATAGCCTAATGCGAGCCCAATTGAGCTCAGCCGCCCCACCTGGCCCAAAAACCCTGGGGGTTTCCCACATTTGTAAATTTTCTGAGATTAAACTCAATCTGATAATAAATTTCACCCCTGCCCTCCTTTATTGCATGTTATTACACAACACCTTCTAAAATGAATCACAAAACAGTCTCTCTAAATGCATTTAACATTAAGGGCCAGATGTACTAAGCATTCCCATCTGGCTGTTAGTGAGAGGAAAATGCTTTTTGGCATGTACCAACCCTATTTTCTGAGTCGTATCTTAACCTGACTCGCAAAATAGTATTTGCGAGTCGCTATTAGTAAGGGGTGTGTTAAAGGCGTCCCGTCCAAATAGCAAGCGGCACTGGTATGTAGGAATATCTTGTCATTGGGAATGCAGTCGCAAAATGTTTGCAGTTACCACCGAGCCATTCGCAAATGGGAAGGGGTCCCATTAGGACCCCTTTCCCATTGTGAATGAAGATACCAACATTTTCTCAGAGCAGGCCGTGGTCCACGGACCACTGCCAGCCCTTTAAATATTAAAAGAACACTTTGCATTTTTGTCTTTAAACGTTTCCTGTTTTCCTCTAAGGAAAACTGGCGGCTGCATTTGAAAAAAAAAGTTGCTTTATAAAAAAAGCCAACATCGTCAAGGTGATCTACTGTCCCCAGCACGCCACCATCCCTGTGTTATTGCCCATTCGCAATGGGTAGCTAATTGCCACATTCCTCATGCATATTGATGAGGCAGATCACTTGCGGCCCATTAGGGATCGTTAATGTGTCTGAGACACATTAGTACATTTCATTTTGCGAGTCGCAAAAAAATTGCAATTAGAGACTAGTGCATCTGGCCCAAAGAGCCGAACCTTTGGAGACCTGCACCATAAGCGTTGTCTAAAAGTAGGAAACAGGTCACGAAAGCAGCCAAAACACCCCTTTGTTGACTGTTTTTTGGTGCAAATCTCATAATCATGATATGATGCAGTAGTATATGGAACATACCCATATTGATTCAAAGGGTGCTCTCAAATCTCTTTTCTAATGTTAGTTCCTATTTCTATCACTATAAATCACCCCTTAAATTTGTTCACATGACAGACTCAACATTTGGCCCACATAATTGCATTATATATTCATAAGACAACAACAGTTCATCTGAAAGTCTGCATAGCGGTTAGATGCGAGCTGAATGAATGCAGTGGTCGTGCATGTTAATGTTGGGGGCTGATCTGTGGTACAAAGAAAACTGAGAGGCCAAGCACATCCCCAGCTCTTCACTGTAACCGCTGCTATGTGTTGTGTTGGGAGTGGCTGGGAAGATCTTGTGTTTATACAGTAATAAAGCACTATTTTGTATACTGAAGAGGCAGATGACAGGGCCGGCGTTTGTTTGTGTTGAGGCCACAAAAAAGGTATTTTGGCAATGAAAGAACGAACAATACATAGGAGTGCAGGGCGGCATATCTGATTTCAAAGAAGCTGGAAATGCAGCCTGCCCCTGGTCCAGGAATAAGAGGCCGCAAAAAAATTGTCTTTTTCTCATACAAAAAAAAGGGAAGTTTAAAAAGGTAAATGCATCAACCCTTTATTTCGAACGACTGAACATGTCTGTGTGTCATCGTGAATATACCCGCGCTCTTTCATGGAAATCAAAAAGAAACATTTCACTCTGGGTGATAAATGACCTTTTTTCCTGTGTTATTCTCCTGCCAGTTTGCACTAGATTGAGACTAGAAAGTCATCTGCTGTTATATGCTTCACACAGCAAAAAAAATGAAGTGAGCTTCAGCCCTCCGGCACAACCCCTTGAATATTTGCATACACAAGAGTCAAGTTATTATACGAGGGGGCTACTGAGGCGGGCTGCTGCGCGCTCTGAAAGAGAAGCCTTTCTGCCCATTTCATACAACAGAAATCAGACAGCTTATTTGCTTAGATTGTTAGACCAGGTTAAAAGGATGCGCCATTGAAAGGCTCTTACAGGAGCTTACGCTGGGGCTAAAAATAGCAACCACTAGAGAATTATCTTCCGGGCTTCCCAACTTGTTCTTCTCTGTGAATACTGATAACTGCCATATGCTTCCATGTTTGGTGCTGCTTGAGTCGAAGTGCACTCTGGCTGCAACGTGCACTTTTTATACACAGGAACCTTTTTATTGCGCAGAACGCGTCTTTTTATACCAATCGAGCTCTCTCCACGTGGGGAGATTAAAAAAAAAGATTAAACTGGAGAAGGTAAAATAAAAACAGAGAAAAAAACCACAAAATCACGCTGCTGAAAGGAAAAGTTGCAGGCCGTGGACATGCGCACGTATTCTAGGATGCTTCAGGGAAAAGCAACCCTCACTCAGCCTCATTGCGGGTGCCCCTCGATTCCGAGTGGAATGTGCGTTTACACCACGGGTTCGAAATGTGCACTTTACTCTGCGGTGCACACCTCAGGGGGGCATAATGTGTCCCTTCTTTTTCACTTTTCCAAGCTGCGCAATGTTCAATTTCGGGCACTTCATCTGCAAGGTCTACAGTAGGTTTTACCGGTCCCAAATCGTGCGAGCGAGGATTGTAGGCCAGTGGTCGAAGTGGGCAGGATCGGCAGGGCACGGCGTGGCCCTACTTTTTTAAGTTAGCGAAAACCGTTCCCGTACTTTTTTTTAATTTAAAAATTCGTCGATAGAAATAGCCAAGGCCTATAGATAAGGCTCAGCCATTCTTGGTCGTTCGGGTACATGAGGGGTGGACAGAGAAGGAAAGGACTCTATCACCTCCTTCTTTCGTAGAAAAGACAAGGCCAGATAGAATTCTGATAGGGGCACAAACGCCAGTTTAGCTTAAACTCACCCCTCCATCTCACTCTAAAGCTTGGAAAAAAAACTGTGGTAAAATAATCTCCTCACTAGATGCAATTTCTACTGGAGATTTGCCATCACCACGCGGAAAATAGTAAAATATAAATCACACATTCAGAGGAAATAATGCTACTGGTAAATTTTGGGAGAGTTGCTGGTTACCACATTATTTAGTCCCACAGGCTTACAGTAATTTGTTACAAGAAAAGTTAGATACTCATTTTTTAAATTGGTGTTGCACAAATGTGTATAACTGTCGTGGTTAATCGTAACATGAACATAATGACATTTCCACCTAAATTCCAATTATAAAAGGACTGGAAAGGAGGACATCGACAAAGGACCTTTCCCTTCTCAGTGATGTATAATCGAAATAGGCTCTCATCACCTAGAATTATATGGGAATGTAAAATAGTATGAACCTGAAACATGGGATCTTTTGCGGTCGGAGAAATAAGGAATATGCAAGTGTTTCTCTTTCTTCTTATCCATCTTATTGATTCATTGTTTGCAGGGAATATATTATAGAAAAGATCAAGAATTGTTCTGTTTGGGAACACCATGTCATAAAAACACATGCATCTCAAAGTGACTTTTAATTCCGGATTTCCTCACTTCGAATGTTACTTTCCTCCAAATAAGACTCCACCAACTAAGCAACTTCAGCATTTATTGTGACTGAGTCCAGAAGGCTCATTTTTGGGGCATGCACGTCAGGCACAAATTTGTGGTCCCATCTCTATTTCTCTTTCCATTGGAAAAACTCATGCTATTTATGCATGCAAACAATATTTTCCCAATCAACTACTTATCAGTTGTTTAATCTGGTGAAGAAGTCTTTATGACTTAAAAAATGTGGTTAGTCTACCGAACCTACGATAACCCAATATCTATTAGATACCAATTATCCTTACCGCCGGCTCTTCTTGCAGCCAAGCATTATATAACCCTCACACTCCTTCTATAACCGTCTCACCTTCTCTCCCGATTGTTATCTGCATGTTTCTCTCTAATGCCCTTCATGCTACATCTGCCTGCCTCCCTCTAAATACCTCTCATGCTACCAATCTTCCAACTTGCCTCGGATCCCTCTGAGCTCCAATAATTTACTTAAACTCGATTATAATCCTCCATTTCATTGCAACTAGGGCCATGCTATGTACATCATCAAATTTCAATGAACATTCAGAAGAAATTGAATAGCAAAATGGGGGAGGAATATTACTTAAGATGTTTTAAAATGGGGCTTAATTGTTTTCACAAATTTGCAAAATCAGTAAGCAGGTGCTTAGACAAATGATGAAACTGTGCTGCCATGTTTTAAAGGCTCAGAAGTGCCCTCCATTGTCTATGAGCTTTTTAGTTTGAAGATATTATTGAGATCTATAAGAAAAATGAAAATAACCTATTTGTAATGTTTATGATCTGTCAATATAAGTCTGTACTCATTGAGAATTGGCGTGATTATATTTTTGCACCCCCTGCCAGTGCTTAATTTGCAAACAATTATGTTCCAGGGTCCCCGTGTTGAGGCTACAGTCGCTTGCACCACCCATTGCCCTGTCCGTGCTCACAATGAAAGTACCAAACCAACTACTAACCAACAGACTCGTACACTTGTGACAATACAGACTATTCCAGGCCCCTAAAGCTATAAGAAGGGCTTGGGTGGCAACTATTGATCATTTTAATGTATATTGAATTAATAAAAGACTGCTGTTGTTCTCACTTCTAAATTACTCAAACAGCACCAACATGTGGCAGACTGACGTAAGTGCCAGAGTTAGCAATAAAGTGCAGTTGCTGAGCACCGGAAACCACTGGCTCAAATTAAGCACTACCACTGATCCTATTAGGCTTATATCTTTAGACGGATGTTTCCCACAAAGTGAAAACTGGTCAACAATTACAATCTTTGACCAGTACTGAACATTTTAAATGGCTATCTTCTGGTAGGAACTCAAAAAGATCAGTTACACATTTTAAGTTTCACAGTTGTGAAGTCTTGAAGACTCTATTACCCACTCAGATGAGTCTAGAAAGGTCTGATAAGACTTTATGGTGGTAGTTTAAATTAGGGACAGTAGCTGGAGGGGGATAGGAGTTGGAAAGTTAGGAAGGACTCGTAAGGCCCAAGGAAAGAGACAAGAAATGTTATGGCTATATTTGTGGTACTTTGGGGCCTATTACGATGTCTGGTGGACTTTGTCCGCCTGCCACTGCAACGGAGCACGGGACCGCCCGCCGGTGTTGAGGCGGTCCCGCTAGGCAAATTAGGATGCGCCCGCCATACTGGCGGTCACATCCTCAACTTTAACATTGCAGCAGGCAGGGCTTGAAGCAGCATCCGCTGCAATAGGAAAGCCCATGTTGTGCAGCGCCATGCACAATGTGACTGGCACCGCGCGGGGCCTGCCACCTTGTGCATGGCAATGATAGTGGTTACCATGGGTACCCTTCAGTGCAGCCACCCACACCCCCCGCAGGCCCACAATGGGCCCCCTCGGTGAATTCCTGCATGCCTTTCCACGGCGCATCTCTGCCACGGAAAGACATGCATCCTAATATGCTAATCGCCCACAATATGCTAATAGGCCCCTATATGTTCATACTCTTTATTTGGGCTCCTAAATGTGTCTCTTCACTAGTTAAGGCCTTGCTCCTACTTTTATATATCACATGGAAATAAACACCAATCTGAAAGCAAGCTAAATGAAAAAAGTGACCATTAAGTTTTTCGCAGTCATAAGAACCATGTTTTCTCTTAATCTAGCACCCACTGCACTTTTGAATGTATAACTCATACGTTTAAGTTTAAGTTTAAGTTTAAAATATTTATCAAGCGCAACGTACACCTGGACGGTTTCTTGGCGCTAAAGTAGCAGGCAGCCAGCTGGACAAAAGCAATTGCTAAGGCGTTGACTGGAAAAGCAAACAGGGCTTACGGTAGAAAAGCCTGAGAAAATAAAAAGGTCTTCAGGGCTTTGCGGAAACTAGAATACTGGGTGAGGGACCTGAGATGGAAGGGGAGAGAGTTCCAAAACATGGGGGCAAGAGTGGAAAATTTTGAGCCACCCTGTTTTTTTTTTCGGTAGCGAGGGACTGCTAAGAGAAGATGTGCCGAGGATCGGAGGTCTCTGCCAGGGACATAGGCCTTGATGGCGGAGGATATAAAAAGGGGGGCCAGGCCAGTCCTGGCCTGAAACGCCATGCAGCCTAATTTGAACAAGGCGCGTTCCCGCACAGGGAGCCAGTGGAGGGTTTTCAAGAGGGGGGAGGTATGATGGAATTTGGGAAGACCGAAGGCAAGGCGGGCAGCCTGGTTCTGCACTAGTTGTAGTTTACGCAGGCTGTACTGAGGGATGCCATTGAACAAGATGTTCCCGTAGTCCAGGCGGGACAGGACCAGTGCGGACATAATTAGTTTAAGTGCAGAGAAAGAAAAAAAACGAGAGATAGAGCGGATAGTACGGAGAGTAAGAAAGCAGGAAGAAACCACCGAGCCAATCTGGGAGTGCATAGTGAGTTTGTCATTTAGCTTGATGCCAAGAGTCTTAACAGAGGGAACAGGGGTAGGAGGAGAACCAAAGGTGGGGGGCCAAAAGAGAGAATTCCAGGGACTGGAGCAACCACCCGTCACCACAAGTTCCGTTTTATCGGGATTGAGTTTCAGGTGGTTGAAATTCATCCAGTCCCTGATGAAAGATAGGATAGATTGGAAGTTAGAGATAGAGTCAGGGGTAGGAGACAGATTGAAGATGAGCTGGAGGTCGTCGGCATAATTATATACCGTGACCTCCAGCTGCTGTAGGGCAAAGATAAGAGGGGCGATATAAAGATTAAATAGTAAAGGAGAGAGAGAAGAGCCCTGGGGAACACCGCACTGGACCTGGCAGGGGGTAGCTGAAAACTCCCCAAGGTGAACCGCCTGGGTCCGGTCCCTCAAAAAGGATGAAAGCCAGATAAGGGCTGAGCCTCCTATGCCCGCCGCCTTGACACGGGAAAGCAAGATGGAATGATCCACCGTGTCAAAGGTGGTGGACAAGTCAAGGAGGACCAGCGCCTGAGATCTGCCCATGTCCATACCCTCTCTGAGGGTGTCTAATACTGACACCACCACTGATTCTGTCGAGTGCTTGGGCCGAAACCCAGCCTGGCACGAAGCCAGCCTCCCATTCTCCTCGGCAAAGGAGCTGAGCGCAGATGTAACATGTCGCTCAAGCACCTTCGCCAGAAACGGGAGAAGGGAGATGGGGCGATAGTTGGCCATCACAGAGGGGTCGGCTCCTGGCTTTTTCAAGATGGGGACGATGGAAGCGGCTTTTAACGATGGAGTGACAACCCCTCGAACCAGTGAGTCGTTAAGGAAACCCAAAGGAGGCAAAGGGCAGACAGTATAAATCTGCCGTAAGATGTGTGCCGGGCATATATCAGAAGGGGAACCGGATTTAATTTTGGGGAGGAGGGACAGAAAAAGTTCTTCAGAGAGGGGGGGTAAGTAAGGTGGCAAAGGAAGGTGTTGGCAAAGGAAGGTGTACAAATGATTCTTTAACACAAACCTAGAGGGGAAATACTCAGCTACTGATGCTAAAGAACTGTCATTACCTTGTGAAACATTTTCCATCAGTTTTAGCCGGGTGGATGAGAGAGACTGGGAGTTTTGTGAAGCAGCCTATATGCAAGCCCTTAAATATAGCTCCAAATGTCCTTTTTTGCCATTACTTTGCTTGAAAAAAAGGGCAGCTTCGCCGCAACCTTTCCCTATCATGTACATCTGCAGATTTTCTGTATGAACAAGAAAAGCAGGAGAGTCTTTGTGGGCTGCAAACACAAGCGCTCACACTGTGTGACTTGGTACCTTAATAGCCTTTCTAGCTAAGACACAATGTGGATCAGAGAATCCTACTGGCCTATGCCAATTTTGTTGAGCCAATAAGGACAGAGGGTAGAAGAACAAAAGAGGCCTCGCACGTCTACCTTTTGGGGTGCAGCTGCTAAATCGCAGTCTTTCCTCCTACCTATCGATATCACAGGCATACTTAAGGCACAGTTCTGGATACAATCTCACCCAAGTGCTGAAGTTAAGAGGATAGAGCCAAGTTGTTGAAGAATGGCCTCTTTCATCCATGTTGTGTGTAAATGTCAAAAAAGCAAAGAAGCCATTGTCTTTTCACTAAGCTGAGGATATTAGCGGTCGTAAATTCTGAGTCATGTATGGGTGCTTCCCCAATGGACACGTAAATGTTTCCATTGTGAAGTTTTCAGAAGGTTCACATTGTCTACTTCCATCCAAAGGTTTGAAAAAATCTTCAGTGTTACATCAGATCCCAAAGTATTGTGCCACCAAGAACATACAATAATATATAAATATTTATTCACATAGTTTAGTTTCAATGCAGCCAATTATATCTTTCCATATTTTTAGGGCCCAAAGAGGTTAACAACTTGAGTCTAATGTGAGGGACCCTAATAGTTAAACAGGCGCAGGATTGTAATATGAAACTAAGAAGCAGCCGGAAACCTCAATATCACACCAACTAAAGCTATGTACCGGCTCGAATATGCAAATGTTTAAATGCGGGCGGATACAGTATTTGCCTAATCATTCTTCGTAAAGTAAGAGATATATAATAAATGTGTATTACACACACATTTCCATATAATACTTTGCTAAATACTCCGCTAAGTTCATGGTCGACCTATAAGTTGTGGCAACTTCAACCACGATGGGTGGAAGCGGGGGTTGTAAATAATGTCACTGACAATTTAGTGCTCACCCTTCAAAACTTTGCATTTGGCCAAAGAAGGAAATGAATGAATGAAGAAATGAAAGCAAATTTATAACGCGCGTACTCAGCCCAATGGGCATCAAGGCGCCTGAAACGGTGCTCACCCATGGGCAGATACTCATGACATTCCACGCGGACCTAGGCGGTCCAATATAAATGGGATGCATACAAATGACATAATATATGTCTAATAGAATGATAACAGGATATTGATGCACTGAACCTGCATATCTTACCCAGATTGCACTAGTCTACAATGTAAAACCCCTGTCATAGGCCCCAGACAAGCTTGTACTCAGGCCCAAATAATTCTAAAGTTTACAAATCATCAATGAATGATGCTGCCATAAAACAACCACATGAACTACCTGTCAAGCACAACATATCTTCCCCCAAAATACTGCCAAATACCCCAAAAACGTAATGAAGCAGCACTGGTCCCAAGCTTAACTTCATCTCATGGTTATTAGAGGTGTATGTTTAAAACTAAAGAGATCAGACCTTTAACTATTTGTGGCATACAACTGGAGGAAATGTACCCCTGCACCTCACATCAGCAGTCTTCCTTCTGGTAGATAACTACTAATTGTTATAATAGCTGCTATTCATCTTCATGGCTTCTCTCACCCCCTCCAGGATATACTTTAATGACAGGAGTAAATGCATATTTCCCCCACACAGCTCTGCAAAGTGCCATTAAAGTACATCTAATATTCCAAAGATCATTATTTTGATTTTTCCTCTGATCTGTGTATCCATAATTATTGCCTCCTGACAGCCTCTTCTGTTCAAGTGAATATTTGTTAATTGTTCATTTTGAAATGCATGACAATAGGAAGATTGCCATACATCTCGCCGCATAATCCTATCGAGCATTAAAATGGATCTGGAGTCCTACTGCCAAATCAAATAAACTGATCAAGCACTTCCACAGGGCTCCAAGGTTGCCAACACTGGCATCATCACTGTCCAAAAAAACACGCTCCTTCAAGATGGGAGTTACAGTCGCTGGCATCAAAGGGTTTTGCTTCTTCCAACAACCCGTCTGTGGGTAGGTTCGACAAACCTAATTAACACTAAGGACTCTTTTAAGAAAAAGATGAGGAGACTAGAGCTGCTGCAGCGGAAATATGATGTTTCAAACAGAGAGCTTGAAATTCTATTTTGAGGTAAGTAATAAGGAGCTTCTGGAAGCCATCTTCAAGGAGACAGCAACTGGCTCTGGGATGCACAAAAGGAAATACCCTCTGCCTCCTTTATGCCACAGCATTCATGCTCCTGAGACTGCGGCTTAGATCCTTCATCAGCGACTTGCATGTTTAGATGCCATGAATGCACTTCTATTATACAAAGTGGGTCTTCAAAGGAGCCACCTGTCTTTGAGTATCATCCTGTTTGATTACTGACCAAGTTCTTTCTGTTTAGGAAATGAAGCCTGCTGTCGCCCCGTGGACATTGCTGGAGATGCCTGGGTACCAAAACATTCACTATTCAAGGCTCCTGTTACCGCTTTATGTGCTGGTCAGGGTTCAGTAGAACACAGACACGTCAGTTAAATGTAAGTGACCCTCTCCCACTGGTCCCTCCATGCAGTGCAATAGCTTGTTTCCATATACACAACGATGCATGCTGATTACAGAGTCATATTAATCTGCAACCGGCAGGCTTGCACTAAGGGTCCTACATGAAAACTAAGAAGCATGGAGTTGTAGTACCAAAAAAAAGCAAAGTCAATTAGCTAGAAAAACACCATCATTATGACTGGTTCGGAAAATGGCCCAGTTTTTCCCCAGTTTTGGAGTAACCAATACTGCGGTACCTCTAACAGCGGGGCCGGGAAATGCAGACCAATATGAGTTGAAGTCTAAGAGCCCACTAAGAAAAGAGCAATTACCAGGGACCGGATGGTGAGGTACAGATTCCCCAGTATTTCTACATTTTACTTTGAAGGGGAAATACAGGTGGGAGATACCACACATTCACATACAGATTTTGGCTGTTTCAACCAGCAGGAATCTCTTTGTTAAAGTTAGAAGGTATAATTCCAAAGGAATGTTACCAGTCCCATCAGTATTAAGAGTCCAGTTGTGATGAGCGAGTCTGCGAGGTAGTCTGTCTCTATGTCTGTCTGCCTATCACCTGCCAGTCAGCTGCATCCTTATTCACAAGCTCTTCTATATATCTATCTATCCATCCATCCATCCATCCATCCATCCATCCCAGCGCTTGGACGCCCCTGGGCAGCAATCGCGCTCTATAAATCTATTTTCCATTCCATTCCATCCATCCATCCATCCATCCATCCATCCATCCATCCATCCATCCATCCATCCATCCATCCATCCATCCATCCATCCATCCATCCACCCACCCACCCACCCACCCACCCATCCATCCATCCATCCATCCATCCATCCATCCATCCATCCATCCATCCATCCATCCATCCATCCATCCATCCATCCATCCATCTATCTATCTATCTATCTATCTATCTATCTATCTATCTATCTATCTATCTATCTATCTATCTATCCATCCACCCGTCTGACCTTCAATCTAGTTGCTTAGCTATCATTCTACCTGTCAGTTCGTAGCTCTGACAGTATCTAGTGATCCAGCATGACAGGATTTGTGGTTACCAGACTGACTGACGACATAATTTAAGAGATTCAGAAAGTAAGACACAATATTTGTGTTTTGAGTGCAGATATGGATGAATAGTTCCTTCCTGAAACTCGGTAGAAAGGAGTAAAGGGCAGATAAAGATCAATTTTTGGCCTGAGAAATTCACAGTTGAAGAAAAGAAGCTAGCATGAAGGGTTAGCAGTACCAGAACTAAGGACAGGAAATATACAAGCATGTAACCATGGGAGTGAGGAATAAGAGGCGTGCTTTCAATCAGGGCTGCATCCTCAGACAGAGGAAACTGCAACCGACAAGAGGAGTGATGGTTGGCCTTGTGAAGATCTGTGTGATGCACAGAAAATTGCAAACATGGGAAAAAGCAACTTGAATATAGATAATTTCTCAGTTTGCACTGCCAGTGATTCCATCACTGTCATAAATGAAAGGTTGGCATTGAAAGGCATTGAAGATCAAAGGTGATATTTGCCTCTGGGTTGGAAATTGCCCTGTGATATCTAAAGTATGGGTTAACCTTTCCTACTCCAAACCAGTTATTGATGATCTATGAATTATTGAAAATATGGCTTTCGTTTTCTAAATCCATCAACTGCACCTGAATTCAAACCAGGATGCCATCAGCTTCTGAAATGTCTCCCTAAGCCTTTACCTCAGGATCTTTCAAGCCTGTATGTCTGCTGTCTACTCTAAAAAATGAAAATTTTCTCCTCCATGGAAGAACCCATAAAAACCAAATTCAATCTGAGTTGTCAGACCCGATCGAGGGAGCTTTAACCTCACGCCTACATATTCTTTGAAATCCCTTCACTACCAGATAAACGAAGATCATTCATTCAAAACCCATGTTCCCTTGAGAGCTTTAACAATGAAGCTCCTCTTTAGTACAGCTAACTTCCACACTGATGGTCAATCTCTTGTGCTTCCCCACACTGATAGAGGGAGCCCTCTATTGAATGTCTGTCCTGACAGCAAACCGCCCCCGAAAATTAATCTTTACATTGCCACCCAACTGGTCACAGCAAATATAACACCATGCAACTATAGACTTCCCTGCCTTGCACTGCTTTTTACTAGCAGCCCACATCTAATTCAAGCTTTTTGCATCATATGGAAAGGCATAGATCCTTCAGTCCTGACATTAAGCCCTCAAACTTGTCATCTCAACACTACTACCCTTCGAAATCCATACAACCCAAACTGAAAGAACTCAGAAAATGGCATTCTAGAATAGGCAGTCAAACACTGGAATAAATAGTCCCCCTGCACAAGTGAGTATCTCCTTATTACAGTTTCAGAAGGATTATGAGACCTTCATGCATCTACATTTACCGCCAATGACCATCTTGGCTACGCCTCAGTGCATTTCCCCTATCTCCTGTAAACAATGCTGTCCATCCCACTAGTCATACCAACTAACTCAACTTACCATGACATCCCCTAAGGCACCCTCTACACTTTCTCCAGACTAAACACTTACCCATTACTGAACTGTTCCCAAAACTTCTGATATTATGTACTTGCTATATGTACCCACTCTTTATATGTATAGTCAGATCCTACAGAAGATAAGTGAGAATATTACAAACAAATGGTGTGAAGAAGTAGGGGATATGTGTATGAAAGGCATCGGACCACCAGTGGTGGCACGATTAGCCAGCTTAGATCACCGGTCTGGGTAACTCAAAATCCCTTTGTGGACGGACTACTTTAACATGAGCAGGTTTACCACATGCAGTATCACAGTATCCAAGAATATGGCCACGTATTTGCAAATTAATTGCACAAATTACTGGTTAAATATTCATTTCTACGTTAATTTCTTCTTCCAAAGGGAAATCCTTGAAATAGGGCAGTCATACCGCAGCCCAATTTTATGGCACATAATGGTATTAGATTTCCCAGGTGCAGTGCTATCATATGAGCAGACCCGCGACCCAGAATGAGAGCTTTGCAGCGTATGCTGGTGTTTCAAAAAACTCACTGACAGGCTGTAAGAACTTCAAAACAAGGCTGCCTTCAAAGTGCTTTCCTAGTTTCAATCGGTTGCAAGTATTACATGTAACGTTATTTCCACTGTGTGTGTTTGTAATGATTTTTAATAATTTTATACAATAAAATTGACTTTGACTTTGACTGTGCACAAAACTGTTCTCAAGATCCACTGAGGTTCAGATACTGACTACCTACACAAAGACACTACTTTTGAGGTGAGTATATTGAATGCTATAAACTGAGTAAGATGGTTGTTCAGAAATGACAGACAATCGGCATTCAGTGCTAAGTAAAAAATCAACTAATATATATATTATATACATGTATACATAAATATATATATATGTGTATATATATATATATATATATATATATATATATATATATATATATATATATATATATATATATATATATATATATATATATATATATATATAATATATAGATATAGATAGATATATACTTAGATACATATAGATATATACATATGCATTATATGCCATGGCAGTGAAAATAAATATGTGTTAATAATGCATGTTTATTAGAGCAACTGTACCAATAAACGCACATTCACTCATTTATTACTACAGTGAAAAGGTCAAATTTTTGTTTATTTCTATAATGCAGAAAAGCTTACAAGACAAATACATTTTACTGTCTCTTGGATTGCATGTAATAATTACTTTACACAGGGCAACAACTTTACTAGTAGTTATTGAATCTCTTAGTTGTAAATTTACCTTGCTGAGCAAATTTAACTCTTTACATCCTGGTTTTGGTTAATGGCTGGCATAAATTATACATGCAGATGTGCTGAGTATAATATGCCTTTTATACATATTTATATATACATTCAAAATTGGGTGGCAGTGAACAAAGAAATAAGCTTGCCCATCACAAATAAGGGAAATGAAAGAATAGAATCAAGAAGGGCATGTGTGCTATGCAGGAACTGATTACACTTTACCACTCACTTAGTCTAAACTGGGGTGGCTGAGTGAGCTAAAGAATGGTGATGGATTAAACAACATAACATAAGTCAAAGGACATGTGATTTGTAAATGTCACAAGAATACAAAAACAGCAATATATGACCATATTATAGATGGTACCCATTTTGCATTGTTTACATTACATGCTTAATTTGGGGCAGTTAGCTTGAAAAGGTTGTTTTCCTCAGAGTACACTAAATAGGGCCTGGCTGGAATTAGAATGTTCAGGCTTCTTTAGCGTGCTTGAATATTCTGTTAATAAAAGAATGAGCAATGGTGAGGGTTTGGGATTAAGGTGAGTCTGTGGCAGCAACTTTACCACATAATTATGGAGCCACATCTGCCACATAATTTTCCTGATTATTTGCGGATTTCTCAAAAAAGTTGTTTTAAGATAGACAGAGTTCATGACACTGACACTCAATTCATCGTGGGCACCTCGGTTGTAGGCATGCGGCAAGATCCACCGTGAAAAGTTAGACTCTCACTAACACGGATGAACTCTGAAACGAGCTGTGACAAAATTAAATTCGCAATAACCTTCACGAGGGAGGCTGTTGAATGTTTAAACACTATTCACTGCAATCTCCGTTCACTAGGGCAGCTAACGCAGGCTTGTATTAGGCAGGAGTGGGTGTGCTCCGAACAGAATGTCCCGAAAGAGCTTCCTTTGAGCGCCCAGTCAGGCTTAGTCGAGTAAACCAACCCCATGACCACTGCGCACGTAAAGATACGGTTCACTTCTGCACAGAACAAGCGCCAGCCAGCTCCAGCTAATGCTTGCAGTTTGTTGGGAAAGCGGCCACGAGGACTTTAAACTTTGACCGCTCCAGGTGAAGTGCTGGCAGGTCCAGTGGAATGTCTGCATCACAGGCGCGCGCGCGCAGAGAGATCACTTGCGCTTTCTCGATCATGTGCCTGGGAGCCGAGTCAAGGCCGATGGCACTATCAAGTCACCCGAGGCTGAACGGAATAAAATAATTACCAGCTGAAACTGAAGGTGGTCATAAGAGAGGCCGGCCACCCTCATGGAAAGTGGAGCGAAGGAATGTGGCTAAGCGGCCGCATGACTGGGCAGAGGTGCCGAGAGCCAAGACCAGAGGCCTCTACCGCGGGGGGAGGGGGGGGGGGGCTGGGCCTGCTGCCCAAAACATGTCTAGCAGGTGTAAATCTTAACACTGCACAGGCCGCGCTGTCACTGTCCCCAGCGCATCCCGCCTAAACCTTCGAAGAATGCACGTGCAAGGCTCACCTGCTTGACTCCCCCATCCACTACTTCTAGAACCTTCGGGCCCGGTGCAGAAAGGAAATCCTGCACAGGCCGCGCTGTCACTGTCCCCAGCGCATCCCGCCTAAACCTTCGAAGAATGCACGTGCAAGGCTCACCTGCTTGACTCACCCATCTCCTACTTCTAGAACCTTCGGGCCCGGTGCAGAAAGGAAATCCATGCATGGCATTGAAATGAGTGCTTATGCAATCACTTCCAATTAGTTTGCCAGTGTAACCTTGAATTTATATTTGAATGTCCACGCCCTGATGTCGATTCTTTAAGCTGTTAAATAAGGGTTATTTATTTATTGGTGCATTCGTTATATGTAATTTGCTGTCTTACACTGATCCACCTGCAAACATTAAATACAAACTTGAAGAAACACTGCTAGTGTCTTCCTTTACCGACCGAATAGCCTATTTTTTAGATAAACGACATTAGTGATCTTCAAGTTACTCAGAAGTGTAAGGATAGGGCTTTAGCACTCATGTCTCTAAGGTCCATGTCTGAGTAACCCATCCAGTCTAGGTTTTGTTTTGCATTCTGGCACTTGGAGTCCTGTTCATCCCACAGTATAACCACGACTACAAGTCACAGAATATAACTAAATACCTGGATTGGAAGAGCTACCGACACGCAGACTTGGAAAGCCGGAGAACTCCTGATGAAATTTCAGACACCACCCGGAGTGAAGGTGAGATGTCCTGTGGGCCTAAGTCGGATGCCCCTCGTGCAGCCTGGTGCACTGTAAAGAAAAGCCTGTGTGCGAGCAACATTTGAGTGGAAGCACAGAAGGTATATGTGCAATTCAGGTTTAGAAACATATGTGTCTTTTGTCTTGCTAATATGGAGAAATGTGATTGCATGTTCTGACTTAAATGCAGTTGAATGACCATGCATCTGCCCACTAAGATTAGTGTAAAAACTTCCCGTTGACACATACCTAATTTCCTCAGAGATGAGCCTACATGGGTGTCTAGCCTGGCCTTGCTTTCCCCTGCATTAGACAGGAATTGGCATAAGGGGAATCGTAATGCACACAGAGGAATTCACTTAGACCAGTACCTCTGGGCTCATGAAGAGACCGACACATTTTATTTCTACCCTTTAACTAGAGGTAGGAATGCAAGCCTCTGCATTCCATTGGATGGGTACATTGAAGCTTGGTCAAAAGAAAAAGCTCTTCTGCATCCCCATGGGTGGATAGCCAGGGGTCAGTAGACACCGACATGCCCACCTCCCAACCCGCAATAGTCATTGGAACAATTGCATAATAATGTGTCTGACCAGAAACTTTTCAAAAGCTGATAATCTTCAAAGCTGTCTATCTAGCCAGGCCATAACATGCAGGATTTTCTTGTGGATAAGGCACTGGTGTATCATGATAGGCCGTTCTCACTTCACCGGTTAGAAATAGGGGTCATATCATATTTTTCAAAAGTGGGCCACACCTGCGATCTAGCCGGTCTGCCCTCTGCCTGCATAGACGCCATCTGCTCTTGTCTACTACTCGCAATCGGGTTCTATTACTCTCCATGGCCTTGTCCTTCTGAGAGCATCCTTGTGCCTTTTCTCCATTTATAATCCCTGACCAGTCACAATCATGCCGCATCCTTATTACTGTAGTCCCTGGCAGTGCTCTCACTGTGACTTGAGAAATAACCACATCACAACTCCATTCACATTCATGAGGCCTTCGCGGTCATATCGACTAAATTTTACAGCCTTACGAAAGAAATTCGTGTCACTGTACACAGCACTGTAATGCAAAATGATAAACAACTCCCCCCTCCCCCGGAACGTGGGGAGGGGCTCCTGAGACTTCTAACACACAGGCCCATAGCCATAGGCTTTAAGTTGATGGGTGCTCCTTGGAGGTTGCTTGGGAGCACCCGAAAGGGTCGGGCCCCCTCTGCCACAGGGCTTGCAGCGACCTGTGTTGCATCCCTGAACCTCTATGCCGCTGCATGCTGGCTGCAGATTATGCCTACTATAAGATTCACACTCTGACGAAACGCTTGCTGCATATTAAAACATTTTATAGTATTATAATTTGGATTTTATACAGAGTGAACAGTCTGCTCTGGGTGATCACAGGGCACAATCCATTTCAGGTTCAGGAAAATGTCCACATACATGCTCCACAGTCCCCATAATCTCAGCTCCTTGCAGCACTTTGATAAACTCTGCCACCGTATAAGCACGAATTTTAAGGAGCCCGTTTATCTTCCTTACTCGCCCTGCTGAAGGGCAGCCCCTTACTCTCGCGCGCAGCCTTCGTCTCGCGCGCAGCCCCTTCCTCCACTCGCGCAGCCCCTTTTTCCTCGCGCGCAGCCTTCCTCGCGTGCAGCCCCTTCCTCCTCTCACGCAGTCCCTTCCTCTCGCGCGCAGACCCTTCCTCGCGCCTTTCACTCTTGGAGGCACCAGCCACTGTTCTCTGAAGCCCCCAGTAACAGAGATGCCACCGTTAATTTGCCTGTCGAGTCATAGATGCTAATTTGTAAACATAATAGCATACTGCAATAATTTGCATAATAGAATTTTAATCTTTTTTGGTAAAGGCTGTAATTCCACTGAAAGTACACTGCAGCAGAAACTAAGTGCCTATTGCTAATAATAAAAAAAGGGTCTTAAAGCGCGGATCCTGTTCTGGTATTGGAGCGCGCCCAAACCGCTTCCATAATCCTAGAAGTGTTGCCGTCCTTTGATTTAGGAGGCTGTGAAGAATAAAAGTGAGGCCTAACCGGTGGCGGCGCACCACCTCCTAGGCGGCTTTTAGTATTCACCGAGCACCAGCACTTTGCAAATAGCTCGGAGGCTTCCCTTCAAAGTTCACAGCTCCCGCGCTGCATACTGTGCGAGGTGCCCGCTCACCTCTCGTCCTCGTTGTACTGAATAGATGGCTGCGATAAATCACGCCGCGTTGGCAATGAAGGGCACCAGCCATCACGGATTTGAATAGTTGGACTTTTTTTTTTTTTTACGAAGATTATATCTCCTCGAACTGCCTGCCTCGGGCTACTAGTTTTGGAGTAAATTAGAAAGTGAAAAAAAATTCCAGCACAGTAAAAAAAAAAATATATCAATAGAGGTTCAGTCCCCTGGAAGCCCGTTAACGCCAGTCACAAGACTGGGAAAGACAACATTGGTGGCTGTTTGAAAGTCAGGCCAAGTCATTTTACGCAAGCTCTGGTAATTCATTAATCAATCCTACTGCGAAACAGCAATGAATAACTCGCAGTCGTAACCGAGGCTGCCAGCTGTCCGCGACATTTGATTTTACAATCGGAGCTCATACAAATTGCCTTGATAATATAGAAGAAAAATTCTCGTGACTTTTGTGTGAACAATTCGGCATGGGCGAGAGGCCATTTATCTTAAAGGCGCGTTCTCTGGTGCCCATGAGAAGCCGCCCGTGATTTGTATGGCGCGCCTCGGCGATGTCTTGCTCTCGCCATCCTTCACTCCCGCTTTCTTCTTGTAATACAGCAGCCCTGGTGAGTCATCACCGGAGGAAGCAACCTTCAGCAGCCTGGGTTTCGTTGACAGGCCAAGGCAGCACTTAGGGCGGGGAAGCACCGTGTTCCGTACAATAGTTCAAAGCATGGCGCTGCGCATTCTTTGGAGTATGCAATTTGTGTTTTTGATTAAATCCCTGCAAAAAGACAGAACTAGGACTAGATGGAGCTGTTTGGAAATGCAGATTGGTAAATTGTGGACACTAGGCCCACATACTGAATGAAATAGTGACACAGACACTAGTGGGGTTGAGACACAACTGGCCCATGGCACATGTTGAGGTGCCCGCTGCAAGGCCTTGCCACCCCCTGGTGTCCGACGATGGGGCAGTGTCCATCTCTTGCGCTTGCAGAGGTCCCTTGGAGGGTTTGCCAGGGGACTGCATGTGGTCTGTGCTGGGGCTGAGTATGTGCCACGTCTGGGTCACAGCAAAACCGCCAATGAGCCACTGCCTAGTCGCTCATGCAACCACAGGAGTAGATGGGTCTTGGTCAAGACTCGCTCTCGCCACTGGGATCAGGGTGAAGACAGTGCACAGGTAGTCTCTGGATTAATGACTCTTCCAAGTGTCACTTGTGCTTCTTGTCTGTAGTTTTGATAGCGGTGTTGGACTCCACTCAAGATGTTCGATGCTCCATGGATGTTAGGGATGACACATTAAGACAGGGCTGGCATGCTGGAGTTGCCAGTCATGTGGTGAACCTGCATAATCTGGGCAACGACTTGCCTTATTGCTGGAAGGCATACTTTCTTGGGTCGTCAAGCAGCTTGGATTGATGTTGGTCAGGTGCTTACATTCTTTCTTTGTGGAGGCATCTGCATCCTTTTGCCTGGAAGTTTTTGGTTGCTGAGCCATCAGTGACTATCTCAGGAAGGATAAGTTGGGAAGAGTGAAGCATAGACTCAGTTCACGCAGGCTTGAGCTTACTCTCAGTTCTTCGACTGCGCTGTCACCAGGTCATCCTCTTTTCACTGAAGTGACTTGCTGCTTGTGTCTAGATGCGCTTCGTCAGCAGTTCAAGTCTCCTTAAGCGTGCCTTTCAGACTTGGCCTCTCTTGATTTTCTCTCCTGGGCTTGTTGATCATCAGGTTTTCCTGGTGTGAAACAGCAGGTCACACCTACACTTCCCCATCTCTTTCTCCTTGGTGCTTCGGCATGCACCTTATTTCTTGCAGTTAAGACTTCTTGTTGTGAGTCTCTTATTCTGGGTGCAGCGGCATCCACCGTCTTTGGGACCAGCCAAAAGGGCCTCTTGGTGGTCCACTGTCTCTGGACTATACAGGTGAGAT
This sequence comes from Lissotriton vulgaris, assembly GCF_964263255.1. Taxonomy (NCBI): domain Eukaryota; kingdom Metazoa; phylum Chordata; class Amphibia; order Caudata; family Salamandridae; genus Lissotriton; species Lissotriton vulgaris. Next base: position 82,376,154 of record NC_141690.1, on the reverse strand, counting down.
TTCTAGTCGTTTCAGAATCTTCTCCTTCTGAGTGTAGCAGCATGCACCTTCTTCCAATGCAGGCCAAAGCAGGCCTCTCTGTGAGCGCTCCCACTGCATACTCCGAATATGCTTGGCTGAGGCAGAGTTGTGTGCATTTCTCTCCTGGCTAAATGCATCTGACTGAAGCTCAGATGTTTGCCACCATGGCTAGCTCAGATTGGATGTTATTTCCAGCACCACCCAGTGACTTCTACTTGACCCCATCATGAACTGAAATTCTCACTCAGACCCCTACCTAGGAATGCCCTCTTACCCAACAATCTGCTACTTATACAGCTGCAAATATCCCTTCCTCACTCTGACATCCAGATGGAGGCACCAGAGGACTGATGACTTGCATGTCATTGACAAGTTTGTGCCAGTGTCAGTCTGAGAGGGACCATGCTTGGGCAGCTTGGCAGCTTCTGCTTTCTAGGCACATCGGGAACGTTTATCCACCAAGCTCAGGCACTAGCACCTCAAGGAGTACCTTGGTAGATCAAGGTGAACCAAGCACAGGCATAAATTCATAAAAGGAAATCCAGCTTTATAAAGCGGCAAATAAAAATTGCGGATAATACTAGCTCGGCATTCATTTGAGGAATCAATGATCACCAGCTGGGGGATCGCTGAATTTTGGAGAAGTAGTCTTCTTGTAAGCTGTGAGGGCCAGGAGACCTATGATCCTAACATCAGTTTTTTCCACTGGTCCAGATCTTTGAAATTCTGGTAGAATTATATTGCCTGGCTATGCTTTTGTTTCTACCTATAGGGCACTGATGACTAAAGATGAACAGCAGTATTTGTATGTTTAGTTTGTAGTTTTATAAAGCTTAATCCAGTTTCCTAGGGACATAGGATAGCTCCATCTGATAATGTGCTTAGCATGTACTCCATTTGGGATAATTCTGCATGTCTTTAGAGGGATAGTTTTACTTACTTTTATGAACTCACCTTTTGATGTAAGAGCTGAATGAAGCTGAGACTAGTGCAGTGCCATTCTACTGGAAGCCCTTGCTGTGGAGTATGCATAGCAAAAGTACCAGGGAAATGTGTATGATGCAGTAGCATGAACATGTAATAAACAAGATCATGTGATTTTGACTTGAAGGAATAACTTTAGCACAGGTATATTTAAAGCAAATTTGGGTAAATCACAGACTTCCCACCTGAGGTATAAGCTAATAGATGTTGTCTTCTAGTGATGATTTTTCAGATGTCAGTCTGCTTTCAAGCCTGGGTTCTAGGAACACATGCTCCTTTACCATCAACTCCAATACCAGGCCTGCCCTACAATTGCTCCACAGTTTTCTACTGTCCAGAAGGAACAATGAACACTGCCACACTCCCTCAGGGTGAGGCTACATCTAACCAGGTAAAAATGATGGAAGGTTCAAGATTGCAAACTGAGGTTGGGTCTAGCGGGGAATGAGCAATGCAATTCAGAGCAATACAAGACAGGAGAAAGATCAAGCCTGCTGAAAGCAGCTGAGCCTAATAAAGAACTCTTACTTCATTAAATAGTGGGGAATCATGCAACTGGACACAGTGTAAGAGGGCCTCCCAATGCAAAATACGTGGCACTTAAAAATGCATAAGTGCAGCAAGAGATATATAATAAACTGCTTGAGTAAGAGATGAGCAATCCCTAGTAAACCATCCATCTAATGCCCTGCTCATGTTTTCTCCCATAAAATAAGAGATTCCGTTTGAGGCTGACTTTTTCCCCATTCTCATCCACAGATTCTATGATTGTGTGCTTTTTTGAAAGTCTGTGCCTTGGGAATACTATGCTGAACTGCAGAAGTAAGGTTGATTAGTTTTATCCAGCAAAGATCCTTGGATGTCTCCACAGGACACTTCTTGTTCTTCCACATAGGCCAACTCTATTCCCACCACTGATCTTTAAGATGAGCACTCCTCTATGGTGCTTGAGTTTGCTTCAAACTGTAATCATAATGTACAGTGAGTTCACAACTGTCCACTCTGGAACGAGTCAAACAACTTTTCCTACTGAACTGGTTTCTCTAAAGTTGTAGAGCCACCGGAGCAACGGCAACCGATTGCTCAGATTGTCTCTGATAACTTCTGTACCCATCACAAAAGTTGCCAAAATAAACAAAGATCCCTTGGAAAGCAGTGGCAGTGTCATGTGTGATGTTCTTCATATGACTGCGAGGGTGTGATCGGTAGACCCCCAGTCACGCTTACACGAGACCAGAGAGCTGTCAACGAAGCTTCCCTTTGACCCAATTCGTTTACCATTCCAGCCGCAGGGTATTCGGCTTCCTGAGAAGCATGATTGATGGTCCTTTCCAGTGACCTTGCCATTCAGGTCACTGCTTAAGTATTTTTATACTACAGCATAAGCACTGTGGCTAATTTTAGCTGCCTGACACAGTCATGCCCAGTAACTTTGGCTTTGGAATTTAAGACATTCTTAAATATATAGTGGCTGAATTTTCCCTCTCTGAGGACAATCACAGAAAGGATCAATATCATTTAAGCTTTGGTTTCAATCTGTCAACAGGGACAGCCTTAGGCATGTGCAAGTTGTGCACCTGCACTGGGCCACCAAACCCCAGGGGCCACCACGCCAATATATATCCATAATATAATAATCCTCTGAGGATGGATACATATTTGCGTGGCGGCCCCTGGCAGGGATTTGGCGGCCTCTGGCTCCGTTCCACTTCCAAACACCCTGACCCCCCCATCTTCACTGGCCTCCATGCCTGCGTTCCTCCGGGGCCCCCCTACCTGTTCCTCCGGGGGCAACCTACCTACGCTCACTGCCCAGGGCCGCCATGAGCCTAGAGCCGCCCCTGCTGTCAAATATGTAAAATACCTAAAAATGTGTAAATTATTATTGACTATGTGCATTTATAACCCACCAGCCCTACAATGTGTGCAAGCAGGCAAGAAAGTCTGGGTTGTAGTCCAGGTCAGACTCCAAAGACTTCTCCCAAACATATCTGGATCAGTCCTTGGTTGCTAGCTGACCACTGAGGATTCACACAAAGAGCCTGGGCTCCCTGCCTTTTGGTTTTTAATGGTTCGGTATTTACACAGGTTCGTGATCCGCAAGTGCTATGCACTATGGTCGCGGTAATCACACGTCTTTGCTGGCTGACCACATTTCGCGATAATGTAATAGATCAACGATTTTGAAAAATCATTGCAAAAACATTCAAGAATATGTTTTATACTGAATGTATGATTTATAAATAAATGTATGTTTGAAGAAAATTATGGACTATAACAAAGGGTACTATATAAAAGATTCTCAAACTCGGAAGAGCCGCTTCTAATGATAAGATATGAGTGTTTAAATGATTAAATAATTCTAATCATGTTAACTACGAAGGGGTACCGCTTGTTTTGTTACTGTGCCACTCTCCTTTGCTTGCTTGATTACATTTTTAGCGTAAGCAACAACTGCTTAGGTTTCACCGCTCTCATGGGCGCATTTCTGAGTCAGACACTACAGATGTTTACGGTCAACCAGTTGAACTGTCCTACATCCAAGTTTTACGATACTTGCCGTGTCCCAGACATGCAGACTTATTGACAGAGATTTAAATAGTGCTCCTGGTTCACCAGTGGTTTTACGGTCAGATTCCTATAACTTCCAAATTATTTGAGGGAGCAAAGAACACAACATTTTTTACATAGTGCTCTGATGCATCATGGTCAGACCAAAAAGCACTGCTGATGCTCCTTTCACCACTGCAAGCAAAATGGATTCTCAGGGTGTGTGTGTTTGCATGTGTTCGCTTGTATGTGTATGTGCATGTGTGAGTGTGCGCAAGTGTGCGACGAATACATGCACACACTCTAAGTACCCAACAAAGTAATTACTAGTTTATGCAATTAAAAAACAAAAGTAATGAAATCAGGAATCGTACAAAACATAGGTGGTGAGTTTCCAATACAAAGTCAAACCGGTTTTGCCAGAAATCCAAAAATAAAGAAATGTCAGCATCTATTCATGTTGTGAGGAACTCATCAAAAGCTATGGATAATGTCTATTTTCTAAAGGACTTAACTTGTTCAAGTTGCACGGTCCTTTTGATGGCTGGTACGATGCAGTAGTGTATTAGAAGGCTGTGGCAAAATGTGATGAAAATCACAAACTACTGATGCTGGTGGAGTCTGACCAAATAGTCTCATTTTACTGTCGCCATCAATGTGCCAAAAATGTGACATGTCGTAATATTAAAAAGGTGGGCATTGACTAGAGTCCAATTCCAAATGGCAGGCAACTACTACACTGCAGAAGAATAGGTTTTGATTTAAATAATCATGTGCTTGTGCCTTTTGGTTGATTTTTAAAAACTCATGGCCATAGTAAGTTAACATGCCCTCATGTCTAACAAAACAAAGACCATGATTTTTGCTGTAAGTAATGTCACTCTTTTCTGCTTAAAAGAAGTTAGGGGTGCTTTCATGCCACACATTCACACTTGTAGACATGCATTTAGATCAGATTTTCCAGCTGCACTTCATTCACTTAAATGGAATTCTAATTTCCTCCAGTAGGTAAACCCCAGTTGGCATCAATGGGGATTTGAACACAGCTCCAAAAGCGCCTACGGCCCTTCTCATGTGCATCAACAACTCTATCTTACTTGCTAAGCTGAGCTGTGTCGCGCTTCAGCTCTAGTTTTGAATTTTACGTTGAAACATATCCAAAGGTCGCACTGAACATCTGCAGAGCTGGACCTAGAACTATTTAAACAGTTTAGAAATCTTTCAAATCTCGTCGCCACAGCTTTCCTCTTGGAGGTGCAGTAGTAGTCATTGCCCTGGGACTTGCTACATCTTTCTAATTTCAGATAAAGGCAGTCAGGGAGCATGGACCAGCTCAGCTGGGGCACGAGGTGCTCGTTAGTGGCTGCACATATTTAGCTTAGGATGGAACATCAATGAATTGTGTAACTCTGGGTATTTCAACAGAACAGAGCCTCAGCTTTCCCAGAGTGGATGGTGGGCAGCCATTTTACCTGTCTTTAACTGTGGTAAGGTGGCTATAAGAAGAAACAAGTGAGATGAAAGATTCATATTTGCAGCATAGGCAGCAGGTCCTCAAATGAAGCTGCTGTTTTCACAGTGTGAAATGTCCCCTCACGTGTGGGCAGGGGGGACCCTGGCTGCATCACCTTGCTGTCTGAAAAGACCTCGGTTTAGCCTACTCCTGTCAGACCTCTCTGTGACCTTCCCTAGAGTGAGAAGAACAATACCAATTCTGCAGTAAAGTAGAATGCAACGAAGAAAAGCTGCATTATCTACGCTTAATATAAGTTCAAAATGACTTTGCATATCTAGAAACAAAAGTGGCCAAATTGCTAGCAGAGGTCTCCCTATAAACATTTCCATTGGAACACTCCCCTTTTAATTTCAACAAAGAGCACTCCACTGTCACTCAGGCTGTGTAACTAACTACACGCAGATCAGGCTTCTAGCTGCACAATACCACTGCAAGGAGCCGGGGGCAAGCATGACAGCACTTCCCCTGACACCGAATCACTAGGGTCAGCCGCACATCGCTCTGACCTGCGGCATGCTTACCCGGGACTGATGACACCGGCTATTTGTGACAGGAGGTGGAAAAAAGAGACCACATTCGGGTTGGGACCCTTTGACCCAAAATGATCATTCTGAAGCACAAATTGATTGGGATGCTGAATCAAAAATAGGCTACAAATAGTTTTTGGTTGAGGAAAGTAGTCTTATCTACTGGAAAAGTTGGTTGAATAATCAGGTTACAGATCACCTGATTGCACGTGTTCGCATCTCTGCCTACTGCTAACAGGCCATGTGCCAAGACCACCCATCACATCCCGTTGCTTCACCATGACACAAGGACTCACGAGGATCACCAAGTCAGCCCAAAGTACTAGGCTCTATTCGTTATGTTGACCCCTCCACTTAGGCAGGCATTCACATCCATGCTGCGTCCCCCTATACAATCACCCCCCAGGACGGAGATGGGGAAATAATCTGCCTGTGTCTCTTGAGAGTTCTCAAATCATTTTTAAAGACCACAGACCATAGGTTTAGAAAATAACTTTCTTCTCAGTCAAGGTTCATGGTGTTGCACTGACTGACGCGATTCCAGTCTCAGCAAACATTTCCATGGACAACGCTTCATCTGAGACTGGACCACCTTGCTGAGTCCTGCTTGCCAACAGCCCTCAGCCAGCTTCCTCTGCAGTACCCTTCCAAATTCTTTGCCTCTACTGTCTCAGTTACCCCTGCGTGTTGATGCAACCGTAGGGAGGGCACACATTTTTTCATGCGGCTTCCTTTCCGCCCTTGTGGATTTATTATTGTATTTAAAACATGCATGAAACTGGTGTAGCTATTTCGATTAAAACAAAATCAATAAGAGGCACTAATCAATCGGTCTGTATGCACCTGCAGCTCAACAAGCATATTTACAGATCCCCTCTGTTTTCTAATGCCTATCTCTGGGCACCGCAAAGTTGTCTAAAGTGAGCCATTCTGAAAATGGCATGGGGAGTCCTAAGAGATATACATTTGTTCTTTTAGTGCATGTCACATATGGCACCACTGCCTTGTCTGTCTAAGGTGTCTATCACCACCGTCCCTTGAATGACAATAAACCCTTCACATGTCCAGCTATCACACCATAAAGCTATTAGTGTGAGACAATGCAATCATCTCTCAGTTCAGGAGGACTGCTCCTGCCAGTTGTACTTGGAGACCACCTGAACCTCAGCTGAAATTTCCAGCAGAGCACTTTCCTAAAATAGATATTTCCTATGGACATGAAGGACGAACTGATGCAAGATTTGGCCCCCAGCCTCCAGGGGAATGATATGCAAAAAAACGACAAGCCGCCTCATTATTCATAGCTTTGACTTGCGCGGTTCACATAACCATCTGTTCTGAACAAGAGGATATTGGAAATTAAGATAACATTGTGATGCTCAGTTCCCTTGACAAAAGAACAGCGCTGAGAATTTTTTTTAAAATGAAAATTCGAGTTCTTATTGTAAGAAACTCTAGATGTTACACTTGCCCTTCATACTTGGGTGCATTTTGGCGCTTCAAATAAAAAATTAAATGAATGCTACTCTTGGGGATGTCTGTTCAGCCTTAGGTAGAAAGGCAGCTGTGCATCGAACAATGCACAGGCAGGGGTCAAAGAGTCAAGTGTGTCCGACAGTGATTTTTTCAAAAGATACTGCTGAAAACAGGTGCAGACTCGTCGTCAAAGAAAGAGCAAGGTTCTCCCAATGAATACGACCAGCCGTTCCCCAGATTGCGACAGAACAACTCTAATAAAACCTTACGACATGGCAGCGTGACAAGCCAGTGAACATCGAGCGCTGTAACTTACAAGAGAAACCACGAACTGAGATGGAGAAGAGGTGGCTCTTTATGGGGGACGCATTCCTGTTTGCAGCGACAGGGACGTGAGCATTTTCTTGAGTTTTTACTTGGAATCTCCAATACTACATATAAGTGTTTAAGAGGAATTCCATCTGCCTAGGTGGTTGCCCCTGTGGTTTTCATTTTACGACCCTACTCTGCTAAAATGAAGTGTCTCTCAGGAAGCCCTTAACCACAGGCCAACGCTGAGAGGCATCAAAATGTGAGTATGCGGCCGACTTCAAAGCAAAAGTTCAAATACAAACCACCCTGGCTCACTGCATCCTGCCAGGTATGGGCCTGAGGAGCACGATACTTCATGTCCTCCTTCAAGTACTCACGCCTGTCAGATTGTCATGGTGTATTTACAAATTGAGAGCTCTTCTTCAGACCCTTGTCTCATATGGATAAGTATTAAGGAGAACAACGGTCCTTAGGGTTAGAATTTCTCACACTTCAAATGAAAATATAGACTCCAATCAGTACTATATCAGAAAATCTTTTCAGTACCCAGCCGGGCCTGAAATTTTATTCAAGTATAAACATAGATGAAAAGACCATCAGAGAGGTCTAATTTGGAGACTGATAGGGTACAAGCCTGTACCTATCCAGAACACACTCGAACAAGGTTTGGGGTGAGAAAAGTAAAAGAAGAGAAAAAAGTAAAGGATATCAGGCAAAAAGAACATGGGAGCCAACTGTCCCTTGCATCATTAGCACATTTTGCAAAGCAAGTTCAGACAGACAATTACTGTAACAATATTAACACAATGGGAAGGTTACAGAATTGTAAGAGTGTCGACGGCGTTTCGATCCCTGGCTCCTAGTGAACTGGGATCATCATCAGGACTTTATAATATATTGCCTGTTTGTACTATTTGTGAAAACCTTTCAGAGCGAGGCTCAATCTGCTCCTGTAGGTCGAAAGAGGGTGGTTGGGATCGGGGGGAAGAGGACTTGTGCCTCGAGTTCCTGTTATAAAGGCATGTTACTGTTACAGTTAACCTGCTTGCAGTGATTCATCCAATGCGGAGGCATACGATATATCCAAACCACACGAGGGTGGGCACTCGAAATATTTCAAGGTCTTAAGTACATAGACGATGCTACCTTGCTCCAAATACGAGCAGATTTCAATCGGCGTGCTCAATGGCAGTGCGCCGACTCTACGCGGATCCGCAATATATTATAAAGTCCTGATGATGATCCCAGTTCACTAGGAGCCAGGGATCGAAACGCCGTCGACACTCTTACAATTCTGTAACCTTCCCATTGTGTTAATATTGTTACAGTAATTGTCTGTCTGAACTTGCTTTGCAAAATGTGCTAATGATGCAAGGGACAGTTGGCTCCCATGTTCTTTTTGCCTGATATCCTTTACTTTTTTCTCTTCTTTTACTTTTCTCACCCCGAACCTTGTTCGAGTGTGTTCTGGATAGGTACAGGCTTGTACCCTATCAGTCTCCAAATTAGACCTCTCTGATGGTCTTTTCATCTATGTTTATACTTGAATAAAATTTCAGGCCCGGCTGGGTACTGAAAAGATTTTCTGATATAGTACTGATTGGAGTCTATATTTTCATTTGAAGTGTGAGAAATTCTAACCCTAAGGACCGTTGTCCTCCTTAATAGTTGATTGCCCAAGGTCCCTAGGTACTTATTGGGTCCCCTTGTTTTGTTGAAAAGTCATATGGATAAGTGACACATCAGAATAAAAATGTGCAATCACATTTTAGTTACCTTTTGAAAATTGCTAGGAATCTTTGCTGGCACCAGCCCAAAATGAATTCATAAGGAATTCAAACCCCCGGGGCCAATAGCAACACCACTGCACACCTACTAATGGCTCTGCCTGACAAGATGCCAATCCAGAGCTTTAAAATGACTGTAGTATTGCCAGGAGAGGACTAGATTGAGCTGGTCTATGATTTACCAGTGAAAAGCTCTGACATCACCTAAGCTTTCTCAAGAAGGCTCCACTTTAGATTACCTGCTCCATATCTTCTATGGGCTGTGCGGTGGGATGGGTACCACAACATGATGAGATGCCTTTAAAGAAGATTTGTTTGCACCAGGAAGCCAAAGATTAACACTGGAAGGCAGGAGAAATATCTGCTTTACTTACTGAAAATCCTCTATGTTAATTATATTTCCAAAGAACTCTGGGAAAACGTAAATGTCACAAGCCAGTGTAGTGTGTGCACATGTTTAGGGATTGGTCTAGCAAACAATTTCTAATGGCAAAACAGTACTTCACCTTAACGCCCATGCTTAGCCAACTGTCACTTTAGATGTCTGTATTGAAAGAAGACGGGAAGTGCCCTTACAGCTGTGCAGTGACGAAATCCAGTTGTCTGCTGCATGAACTTTGGGAGGGCTGGTGTTTACTCTGACTTGAATGTTTATTGGCCAATAATCGGTACTAAAAGTTGGGAATCCAGTTCCCCATCCACAGCCACATGTGTGTGGATCTTTCCTCCAGGGAAAAGTTTCTTACTGGAGAATGGGATTTGTGTGCGCTTGATGTGTTGGAGGTTGTAAATGGTCTATGCTAGGGGAATTCGCTATACCAGTTCTAGCAATCCTTGTTCACTGGTGTATGCCTAATACATCTGGTAAAGCTTGGGAGAGTCCATCAGAGATGGGGTCTCGAGGACCAGCCCAAAATCAACCATCCTCAACACCCACAAACAGGGACTGTTTTGCCTGAATAACTTCTTTTGTTGAACATTTAGATTTTTGTGATACAAAAGCCAAATGTGCTGGAACAGCACAGCGGGGCAGGAAAATTCTTCAGAAAATTTACAAACTCATATAACATGCCACCTAATCGTGCTTCAAGCTTTTCATTTCATAAGAAAGGTGCTCACTGGGTCTTCTAAAATCTGGGTTGATTTGGCAGAGCCCTTAGCAGAAGATGTTTAGGACTATGCAAGCCACAAGGAAGTCCCAGAACGTGTGTAAATGAACCCATGGAAATCTTCAAAGTGATGAACCACTGAACAGTAATGAGTTCCAAAAAAAAAAAAACAGTAATGAGTTCTCGTGGCAAAGCTCTGTGGTCACCTGACCTTTTCACAGCTTTTTCACCCAGATGTCAAGAATTCACCATAGGCTCCATGTTAGAAATGGGTGTCCCTCTTTGGCAATGATCTGCACCTTTGTCCAAGTAGGGACCCGTGCTTCTAATCACAGTATGGAAGTTACCCCCTCAGACAGCCCCTGATCACCCCCTTGGAACTTGGCACGAGCAGACAGGCTTATCTCAGAGGCAGTGTGTAAAGCATTTGTGCACACACACAGTAAAAACACTACAAATGGACACACAACCAGTTTAGAAAAATAAATAATCCAATCTAAACCAAACAAGACCAACACAACACAAATCCAACATAAAGTTATCAAGATATGAATTTTAAAATGTAAAAACAGTTTTGTTCATAGCAAACTATATATGAGACACTTTCAACAGCAAAGTACCTTGGATACGTCAAAATCATAAGCAAAAACAGCTGCATGGAATGTTATGCATTTGTTCCTTACTCACAGGGATGGTGATACATCGGTTCCTTGCTCCAGGGGAGGTGATGCGTCAGTTCCTTATTGCCACACAGGGGATGTGATGTGTCAGTTCTTTACTGAAGAGGAGGCGATGCATCGGTTTCTTAGTGTGCGGGGAGATGGTGCGTCAGTTTCTTACTACGGCCTAGGCATTGCTGTAGACTTGACATTCTGGTGCACTGCGTGGGGATTTGGGAGACATCAGTTCATGATGCGGTGGTGGCGATGGCATTGCGGCGATCTCACCAGCCGTAATCCACCGATGCGTCGGTTCTTGCAGTCGCACAGCAGGGCCTGCATCGGAGTTGGTGCGGTGATCTCGGACTTTGGAAATTGGTGCTTGAGACAAGGCTTCTCCAGCCACTGGCATGCCACTGTAGCATCAGAAACGAATGGGGATGCGTCACACTTCTTGAGCTGCTTCTCTTTTCTCAGCTTCCAGCAGCAGGAAAAACCTCCAGAGGCTCAACACAGAAACAAACACCTCTTAGCAGGTCAGAACTCCCAGCAATGGCGTTCAGTGGAGCTGGTAGTCAAGTCTTTGTGTCCCTGAGAATTCAGAACCGGAGTCAAGCTCAACTTCAAGCCCTGGGACATCTTCTTCAAGCAGGATACACAGAACACAGAAAAGTCTTTGTCCTTTCCTTGGCAGACACAGCCACTGCAGGCCAACTCCAAACAGCACACAGCAAAGGGGCAGTACTTCTCCTTCAGCTTTCCCAGCTCTTCTCCTTGGCAGAGGTTCCTCTTGAGTCTAGAAGCATTCTAAAGTTCTGGGGTCCGGGCCCCAATATTTATACTCAATTTCTCATTATTCTATTGTGGCAGAGAGACTCTGAGCTCAGTCTAAAGCAGTTCTGTCCTCTCTGGTCCACTTCCTGGCAGGAGGTGGAGACAGCATTGCGTAAGGTAGACCAGGCCCAAACAGGTGAAAGGAAATCTCCTTCCCCTACTATAAATTCAGCCCAGGTCTATTCAGCCCAGTCCTGACTCACTCAGGAAAGGCAGGACACACCTCACCCGAGTGGCTGTCTACAGTGAATGAACATCCCCAGCCCCTGTCACTCCAAAGGCAGACAGTCAAACCACAAACCAGCAGAGGCACACAGGATGGCTAAGCAAGAAAATACCCACTTTCTAAAAGTGGAATTTTCAAACACACAACATAAAAATCATCTTTACTAAAAGATGAAGGTTTACATTCTGAGTTCAGGCACACTAAACTCCATCTTTCTACCTTGTCCCAATGGGAAATTATACTTATAAGATGTTACAAATAAACTCCCACTCTATGCTATGGGACAAATAGCCTTTCAATAGTGAAAAACAAAACTCTTTTTTTCACTCTCAGGACATGTAACACACATCAGTACATGTGCTACCTTTCACATGCTCTTAGGGTGGCTCACATGTAATAAAAGGGAAGGTTAGGGCCTGGCAAGTGGGTGCACTTGCCAGGTCAACATGGCAGTAGAGACTACATCCAGACACTGCAGTTGCTGATCTGAGACCACTTTGAAAGACTGCTTGTATGGGTGGCGCAGTCAGTGCTGCAGGCCCACTAGCATCATTTGATTTACAAGCCCTGGGTACAAACAGTGCACTGTACTAGGGACTTAGTAGTAAATCAAATAAGCCAATTATGGAAACACCAATCCATAATAACAATTTAAACAGAGAGCATATGCACTTTAGCACTGAACAGTAGTGGTAGAGTGCCCGAAGTCCTAAAACAGGGTCAGAAATATGAGGTCCAAAAGCAAAAGGTCTGGGGCTAAACCCGCTGAAAAAGCCAGGTTTAACACTTCAGCACTGTGAATCTAACCTACTTATAACCACCCCTGAGGATGGTCCACCTTGATTTTAACAAATGCCAACAATAATTATTAACTGCAGAGAAGAAATATTGACTGGGATAAAGCACCAGCACAACTGTATGCACAAATAAATCAGTCTCTTGAGGTGCCCATTTCCAAGACAGCTATCCCGAGAACACTGGCATTTCTGGCTATATTTTTCGTACACCTATGTGCACTTCTTTCAATTGAACATGTTGTAGTTTATTTGGGGGTGCAACAACTCACAAAGAAGTGCCTTGCTCTAGGACCAATATTCCCAAGGGGAGCAAACGTTACTACTATTGAAACTTGGTTGTATTGTAAAATGTTAAAAGATACGGGTGCCTAATAAAAGACTGCATTAGAAGGACAATTAACATAAAAATAATAGGTTCAGTGGAACCCTGGGTCTAGACTGATTTTTCTAAAAACGACCCTCTTTCATTTCAAACCCTTTTCATAACACTTCAAATGATTTTATGCCTGCCATTTAAATAGTCTAACACGTGACAAATATACAGTGCTAAAACTGATTTAGAATATTGGTATTGTGCAGCAGGTGCCCTTCTTGAAAGGTAAAAATAGAGGAGTGTTTGACAATTGAAAAAGAAAAGGAAAATCATTTTACCAAGGCACACAGCGCGAGGAATTCCAAATATCCGACTTAGCTGATTGCTGAACAGCACCAATGGTCTGTGAGCCCAACATGGGTAGGAGGGTTGTCAGGAACATGTGTAGCGTCAAGTGGGGCTGTCAAAAAAGGGTGTTGGTCATAGCAGGAGATATAGTACATGCTCCACAAATGCGTCACTCATGGACTCACAGAGGTCAGATGCACCCCAGGATACAACGAATATGGAAATAGAGGGCATATTAGAAATTACTTTTGGGTCAAATTTTGTGGATCAAGATATTACAAGAATTTGATGGAATACAATTTCCTGTGAGGTTTTGTTACTTTCATTGCTCCTGACTCAGTAATCACTTTTATGGCTCATCATCACCCTGATAGCACATAACCCCTCACTGATTTTAAGGGTTGACCTTTTGTGCTACAACATGTGACATATATCATACCGTTTTAGGAAGAGCGCTATTTCCACAGAACTTGAAAATTGAATCTTTACTCTTAAAGGCAAAACATTATTAATTTAATTACAAATTGAATTTCCTTTTTTCGTTTAAGCACTGGAGCAGATTCTCTGTGTTCATGCATACCGCATGCTCGTAACACTTGCAGGGCTACATTATGAAGAAGACAAATTACCAGAATTACCTGCAAGTTCACTTTTGCAAAACTCTGGGTTTTCGACCATAATTGTTGTGTTATTTTTCTTCTGTAACTTTCTTGCTCGGGATCCACTTGTAAGATCAGGACCAGGTAAACAATCATTGAAACTCGCAATGGGCGCACGGATTTTTATGACCTAGTTAACTTATGTTTTTACAGACGACCATTGAACAAACCAGGGGTCAGGCTCACTGCTTAGGCTTTTAGTGACAGTGATTAAAGGGAAGCTCCATAAAGATCAGCTGTGCAGTAAGGAGCAGAGCTCAGCCATTGCCTATCAAAAGAGAGTTCATATCTCACAGACATGGATCAACCCTACATTAAATCACACCTCCACTTAAAGACACCACAGCTAAATCACACCTGCCCTAAATCACTCTTCGACTACATCGCTCTTTACTAGGTCCCAGCACCCTAGATAAATCCTTCATCATATCTCACCTCCAGTGGGTCACTGAATCACGCCTCTTCTGTATCACTTATTCTAATCGTGTGTGTCTCATACAAAGAGAAATGTACATTAATATTAGAGTCCTTTACCATTTTTGTGACTGTTGAATATGGTTGAAGTGAGTATTTATTCAGTTCCTCAAGTGAATGAAGTTGAGATATTTTAATGAAGTGCATACAGACAGCCTATAGGCAGTGAGTTCCCACCATTACAAATTCTCCACCTTAACACATGTTCACTCTAATGAACTCTTCAAAATGGGGGCACCACTGGCTGACGGACACTGGTAGCTGAAATCTATACTTCAATGGGGCACACTCTAACGTCTGACTGATATGTTTAAACTCACAATGCTTGCACTTGTAGTAGGATTCTTCCTTTTTTTTTCCTTAGATGTTTATTATGCACAGTCTAATTCCAAAACACTCAATGACAACAATACTCAACGCAGGCGGAAGTTGTAACCTCATTTAAGTGGTCCCTTCCCCCCCCCCAAAAAAAAATGGCATCCGTGAATCACTGTGAGTTATATAATACTTAGTTATGCTAAATTGTAAATGTTATTTACAATGAACCCATGTTATGTGGGTCTTGTTTCGAGAAAATCACCGCCCTACGCACACAACCAACACTTGTATTCACATCAGTAAAGGCTTTAGCCTTAACTCTGGGTTCCTAAGACCTGCTAATCACACCCAACCAGCAACACTGAACCCACCAGGTTGTGTCCGATTTCTCGTCCTTCTAGACATCCTGCACTAAAACTCCTTCACAATGCATGAATACATACTTAAATTCATGTGCTGAAATCGAAAAGGCAATAATAACTGACACATTATGACGTAAATATATACAGTTCGGGCCTTTGTGGTCTGTTAGCCAATAGATTGTCCTTCACAAATATGCTTCACACATGTTCGTTTTATATCAGCATAACTACCGCACACTCATTATCTACATACATATACTGTCACTTATGCTATGTAGAAAATCTCTGGTTGAAAAGTTACTGCTGCCACAAAAGGAATTAAAATAATTAAACAATTGTGATTGGAGCGCTGTTCATCCTCCTGCTGTGAATCAGCCAGTAGGTGGGTCCAAAGTATAAGTCACAAGTTTACCAACAATCAGCTCTCAAGCCCCAAAAGTAAAGCACCAGGTAGTTTTGCACTACAGGCGCACGTGCCTTGAAAGAACACACTGAAATTATGTCACCGTACAATTCTCACTACCACATAATCTTAGGAGATATGGCAAACGACAAAAGAGGAAAACGTGCATCTCTGAAATATTGGAAGCAAAATATGGGTGTTCTCTGTTAAAACATGTGCATACCCTTAGATTCCTGTGTTAAAACTGCAGGAGTCTGCATGAGGTGGAGTCAGCGCTTAATTTGTAAAAAAAAAAAAAAAAAACTATGTGCAGGGCTTTAGTCAGGAGGCCACTGCAGCATGCACCACACATTGCCCCTACCATGCCGCCAATTATAGCATTAACGCTTCTACTAAACATCACACTCTTACAAGTGTGACAATTCTGACTATTCCAAGCCTCCAAAGCTATAAGAATGGCTTGGGAGACAGGTATTAGTCATTTTTAACATATGACTGTTGTTGTGGTCATCTCTAAATCAGCCAGACAGTGCCACCTTATGGCAGACTCTCACAAAGTGCTGGTATCGACAATTAAGGGCCGTCACTGAGCACCAGAAGCCACCGGCTCAAATTAAGCCCTTCCACCATTCCATTCCACTCTGACGCTAAGATGAATGCCATCAATATCAATGATAAATTAACTTGTGATATTTTGACATTATATTATAGATTCTCCCACAGGAATTCCAATAAGTAGCTAATTAGAGTACTACATATGAAAATATAGTTTTAGCATAGTGACGTCATCATACCTGTGCTGATCCCAGACCTGACCTGGACACAGAATCCTCCGCACAGACCCATAAGTGATTCTCAATTGGATTTTGGGATGCTCTGGCATTGACTAAACTGAATGTATCAGTAATCTCATTTTTTGTAGCTGATGTGCATAAAACACGAGGGTTGAGAACTGAGCTATAAATGAGGTGCATCCCCAGAGTGCACAGTGTCCACAATATTAAAGGCAGGGCACAATGTCTCTTTTGTAGCACCCATAATGCTCATGCTGTACAAATATAGCCATGCTAATGCTTGCACTGAAGCACGGCTGCATGCAAATGAGGGAATCCCTGGTGCAGTGCCCAGGCTCATGTTACTGACCACATGTGCACCGGTAAGAAGACCCAGGACTAGAGACACACAGAATGTCAGCAACGTTGGAGGTGGCAAACATATTGCACACTTCTCCACACACACTCTTTGAACTGGGACATAGATGCTTACTGTGGCCACAGCGTTGAGCGTTGATTCATGGGCAGTGCTGCTATATTTACTTCTGAGGGCCAAAGTGAGCCAAGGCAGCATTCATGATCAGACACTGCAAGTTCAGCAGGGACAGTTCTGTCAATATCTGCACATGAAAAAGCGGAATACAGCACCTGAAGAAGATTCAGATGACCTCCATGAGGATTCTGAACTCCTTTTCCACAGACATGAAATCATGGAGCTGTTTGGTCACTTCTTAGCAATGGGCTAAACCCTCTCTGTTGCAGATATCAGAGTAAATGTGAGCACTAATGCAAGGGGGAGCAGATTTTTTGAATGGATGATGTACCCTAGAGTTGTGTCATCCACACCTAGAAAACCTCTGATGACCACCCAAAATATCTGCAGTTACAGTGCTGAATTTATGGGCTTGGTTAGTTAGCAGCAACATGTCATTGATGTCATCTGTTTTTCTTCTTCCGACCTCTCTTGGGTTAAAAAGTGAACACAGCTGGTAATCTGAACCAAGAACTCTGCCTATTCATTGTATGTGCTTCTGTCCTTCACTCCCCCTATACAGATGCTACAGTCATATGTTTGCTTACAACATGGGACACATATAGTAATGTGCATTGCATCTTTTCAAATGGCAGCCTATGGAAAAGTGATGATTCTTTTTGAAGCTGTTGAAAATGAGTGAAACAGTGTTCATTCCAACCTCAAGCCATCTGAGTTTCATGAAAGCTACTGCATGGATCTGCCTTTTCCCATAACTGGTCTATGTTTAGATGATGTCACTGCAGGGAATCCTAAGAGACTGATCTTGCTTCTAAACCTACCCAGAGGGCCCATAAATATATACTTAAGTCAGCTATCTCATTTCCTCTCAAGCCTACAAACAATTCTCTCAGCAAAGTGCCACCTTGGCTGAAAAAGCGTGGATAAAATTCAAAAGTCTGTGCCTGTTCACTAAATGCTTACTGCAAACAAAATCAGACCCTGCCATTGAAACAAACTTCACTCAGTCACTCTAGGTACAATGGCCGCCACGTTCACATAATGTGTGTCCAAGATCTGGGCACACCCAGAGACATCTGCACAGAGCAAGGGCTCTAAGCATGCTATGCTAATGCAGGCAATCATTCAATAAAATATGTAGTTAACTCGCCAAAACATCGAAATATTTCTCACTCTTTTCTTGTTTAGAAAAGTCCTGATGATGCACTTATAGGGTATGCAGCAGAAACCCCAAAAGACCATATGATAGATTCAACTTGTTATGCAGGATGAGTTCAATTGTAGAGATGCCCTTAGTGCCACACTGTTAACGGTGATATACCAATTCCCATCTGGAGTTATATTAACATTTTTTCTGTATCCTCTAAATGAACTTTTGAGTGCTCTCAATGTACTGTTTAGAAATCTAAGCACAGGGAGATGAGGCGATGTTGCCACAAAGTAGGTGGGCTGCCAGCAAAACATGAAATCTATGATTCTTGAATCAACGGTAGTGCCATTATCACTGGAAAGCAGTTGCCCCTTATTAAGCTCTTTACAGGAGAACACATTAGCTTTGCTTCCGGGTTGCTTGCTATTTCTCTAACTTTAAAATCTGGTTTATTTTGACAACATAAACAATAAGGTTTATAAGTATGTTTGCAATGTTTACATTAAAAAGCAATATCAATATCAGGGGATATTGAATTTCAGTGTATATTCTTTGCAAAAAGCTTGCATACCTCAAATAAATTTGATGATTCATTGCTGTACTGATTGGAAATGATTTCAGATTGGTCACTGTACCACTTGAGCCCGCCCAGAAAGCTGTCTGTATCCAGGTCATTCACATCCAGTTCCGAGAGGTCAAGTTCTGGAAGATCCGGGCAAAGAGGCTGGTCTTCTCCAACCAGAGCAGCGCACTAGAGGGAATCAATCCAGAAAAACAAATCAATGTTAACGCCAGAAACTTTTGAGCAGTCAGAGCACATAAATAAGTCAATCTGAAATACACCTTGGTAAGTGGGTCTACTGGGGTGAACCAGTAAATGAAAGGCACTTACTAACTGAGTCAATTGACTACTCTCTACTGATTGCACTCCAGATGCTCTCGAGATTCCAAAATCTAAACTTCAGTATTTCTGGAAGGCTCATCATCAAAGTCTAAACTTCAGTATTTCTAGAACAATAATCATCGAATCTAGTCTCTGGTACTAGTAGATCACTGCACAGATCATTCATTGTTTTCTCACATTTATCCTGCCGGTGTCATGCATAGCACTGGCATTCCCATTCCATTACTCTTGTTCCAAAAAGATGCAGATGGACAATCCACTTTATTTTTCAGTGTCTTTCCTAAATAAAGCAGTGCCTTTGGGACATATGAAGTTGTGATTTTAGGTTTAGTGTGAACCAAGACCTTTTTATTTGACTAAATGTATATGTATATAATATACTTGGATATAGAAGCTTTCGGCCAGCCCTCTTTATTCATTGGTCTATTGTTGTGTTATTCATATTTTAATTTGGGCCATGACAACATAAAGCATAGGGCAGTAGAACAGCCCACTTCCGCCATTGGCTAACCACTGCAAGTGACAGCATTCAGTTTTTTTCAGACGAGCACATCTGTACACATAGCAGCACATCCACACACAAAGTAGTTCCCTTCTGTGTAAGAGATTACTATAGTAATGTTTGCCTTTTGAGACCAAAAATATGTTTGATTTTAGCTACTTTTTCATATAGATTGATGACGGCACAGCAGCATCCCAACAATAAAGACTTACAGCAACAAATAACCAATGCCAGGCTAAAAGGTAGCTAGCCAATGTCTGACCTACTGGCTTTGCCAATGCATGTTTTGTTTTTGTAACCTTAATGGAGTAGCAGTGTGTTATCCTCAGGGCTTTATGTGGGCCGGGTCCCTCTGGGTCTGTGAACCACAAAAAATTACAAATGGATTTTAAAACAAGTTCCTAGCGGGCCTTATGTTCATGTCCTTAACTTTATTGGCCAAAAACACTGATTGATTTCAGAATACTGAATGTAAAAAACGATAAGCTGATCAAAGCCAGAAATATATTTCATGCTTTACTTGATCATTCCCTGAGAGTGTTGGCTGTTTCCAAGATTATAGTTTTTTCCATTTAGTATATTTCTCTTATGTAGTGCACACTTTGAACTGAGACACCTCGAGGTGGGTGTAACAGGACAGGATTGAGAGCGTTCAGGCTGAGGCTGGAGACGGTGTGAGTTTCTCACAGTACCATTCAGTGGGTCAACAAGATGTTCAGAATATGCGATCACCCTATTTTTGTCCTCCGTGCAGAGCTCACAGAGCAATGTTGGTCACGTATTCCAGTTGCAGTTGTGATAGTGTGCAAATGTGTATGTGAAGTGCACATCTGTCAAAATATTGACACGGCGAAAGTAAAAGAAAATGCAGTGCTTAGAAGTGTGAGGGTGTGTTGTGTGTACATGGAAGTGTGTTCAGGAGAGAGAGAACAGAGGGTGCTGAAGAGGAGAGAGATGGGTTTAAGATATAGACGAGATTTGAAGAGCAAAAGAGCTTACATGTCAAACATAGAGCAGACATAACAGAACTTGTAAGGCACTCTGAAGACCACCACCCCTTCCACAGGCCTCGTTACGTTTAATTCACAATCCCATCATTTCAGAATTGAAACATTTTCAATATTTCTATTTAGATTAAAATCATTGTTGGTACTCATTTGTCATAAACAGCTAACAACCGCTGACAAAGCCAATAGTCCTGACTGGTTTTTAGGTATATTTCAGTTGTTGTGTTATATGTAGGGCTGCAATAAAAGAAAGTTCAGAGAGGAACCAACGTACTGGTCGGGCGACACACTGTGCAAATCACAGAAGTATATCTTATGTCTTTAAGCCACGTCCTTAATTACACAGGCCACGCCCCTTTTAAAGCCTCGCCCTCTGCTCCTACTCCCATCTCACTCAAAGCCCTGGCGAACCTTCAGTTGTTCGAGCACAGTGAGGTGAGGATCAGACAGCCCCCACCGTCCCTTCACTGCTCTTTAACCTGTCACATGCCCTGCCGGGTGAGCTCCACTGAGTACCCACTCGAATCTTCTCTGAAATGCGCCTGTCTCGCTCCAGGTACGCCCGGCCGCTCTGCTGGAGGGTGTCATGGGGCAGGTGACGGGGGCTGTAGTCTGCGAGATGCCATAGGATAAAGATGCGGGGTCGTTCGCTGTAATCCATTTGCATGCGTTCGGACTGGGAAGGGAGGAGGCTCGAACCATCGAGATAGCTCAGTGGGTCAAGTGTTCGATGTTTAGGTGACTGTGTACCCTGCTCTAAGAAATCTGTTGAGTTGTCTGACTGTAAGTACAAGGTGTCCAGTGTAGGTCCAGAGGGCCAGAATAGTTGCAGGATATTAACGTAGATACATTATCATATAACGGATCTAAATATAAATCATGTATATTTCCAGCCGTTATCCGGAAATCCTAATGAGAACCTTGGATGGAAGCCTTTGTTCTAAAATGTGTTTGGTACACGGTGGCTTTCATCATACACGCACACGCTAGCCTTCTATGTGATATTTCTAATTGATTATACATGTCTTTATTATAATAAGTTTAACTCTTTCGCAGTGGACTTATATCGGCCCCGCTCTTCTTCCACTGGTCCACTGCGTCAATGATTTCACCTCACACCATTTCATCCTGCGTCACATGCTTAAGGAGACGGGCACGTGAGTAATTTCTGTGTAGAAGCTCGAAGACACGAAGGTAATAGATCAATCTTTTGTATCTATGATGTAAGAGGACACAACATTTACAAAATCGCCCGTGTGTTCACCAAGGCATGCCATTACTATCTGCATTCAGGGATGCCCAGACAAGGGCTAGGTGGCCCCTCAGATCAAGGGTTGCACTGATGCACTCTGCCTCTTGGCGAAAGGCCTCCATTCTCGGCGCGTTTTGCAGCAAAATATCAGGCCTCGAGTGCATGGTGCCACTTGAAGATGAAACGACTAAATCTGCAGTTATTTCAATCGCATCCAAAATGGCTCTCTGAAGAGAAAAAAAACACTCCTCGCCAAAGCTGAGCGAAAACAACACATGGTCCTGCCACTCTTCACGTGAGAGCAAAATGAATGTTTCTCACTTCTGGCCCCGGGCTTCTAAATTTGGGAGGCATTGGTAGCGAGTGTTCCTGTTGTTAATTTATATCTGGCCTTTCGGAAGATGCCAGCTTTCACACCCCCACCCTCCGACATACCCATACTGGCACTCTTCACCCTGCATTTGTAACAGGTGCCGGCGCATTGGCACATGCCACCTCCTTCGCGGGGTTGAAAGCTTTTAATCCACACCCTTAGGCACCCTTGCGGCCGGCTCCAAGGGTCGCTGCGCGCGCCGGCCACATTAGTCAGCATGGCTCCTTCCCTGACAGCCGGGAAGGGAGACAATAAATTAGTGTAAGTGCCCCCGTGTTAACCGCCAGCCAGGGTAATTATGTTTAATTCCCTATTAACCTTTGGAAGGGTTCTTAGGAGAGCCTTTGATTGTAAATCCAAAAAAGACTGGAAAAGAGCCACTTTGGTGCCACTGCCAGGGTTGTAGGTTTTCTGTCCTAGCAGCAGTGTCTTGAAGCAGCCACGGGGAGGCACGCATTCAAAGAGAGACGGGAAGCTGGCTAGGACGTGCCTCTGTCTGGTGGTGCATCCCCTGCCAGCAGGCAGCAGTCCGCAGTAGCCCCCCAAAGTACGTCGTTTTTAGTGGGACGCCCCTTTAGTGCTCTAACCTGCCACCTGCAGTACGGGGAGAACCCTTCTGCGTGTATCCCCGGAACAGTCTCTGAAACGCCGCCTGGCTCGCGCCAGGTGCACGCGGCCACTCGGCTGCAGGTTGTCAAGTGACAGGTGACGGGGCTGTAGTCGGAGAGACCTAAAGCTCAAAGGGGCGGGGCCACGGAGCTCGCGCTCCGCAGCCACGCAGGCGTCCACTGGAAGGCAGGGGAGTCGAGGCGGCGAGATAGCTCAGTGGGTTAAGTGTTTGACGGTGACGGGCGAGTGTACACTGCAGCCAGGCAGGGTGTGGAGTTCACGAAGGCAGACCCATTCTTGCATCTTGACGAATACACCAAAGGCCAGGACCTCTGTGGCGTAGCAGTACGAAAGAGGAAAACCTGCAAGGAGTGCATAAGCAGCAGGTTGTGCTCATAGTGCTGTTTACCAGCAGCAAGGCCGGTCGTAACAGAGGCGCAGTATCCACGATGCACATGTCCATATTTGATACTCTCACGCACTGTTGCTTTAAGCCCCGAGTCGTCGGAAGCGCTCTGCTTCGTGGAATAAAACACACGGCATCCACCCTGCCCCCGTCTGCAGACACCAGAAGCGTGCCGGGCTCCGGTCGAAAACACCGATAAGTCACCCTGCCTAAGCTCGCTCCTTCTGTCGTTTGAGGGGCACCTGGGGTGATCCCCGGAGCTGGGGTCCCCTGCGGGGAGGATTTTATGTTGAGTGCTTCAGTGAACAGCTCGCGCCCTTCCCCCGGTCCCCTCCTCTTTGATAATAGTTAACCCCTTCGGTGGCACAACAGGTAGGTGCAACACTAGAATACTGCAAGGGTGGCGGTAAGTGGTCAGTGGCTGGTAATGGACGTCAGTCCTTCGGCACACAAACCCTCCTCCGGTATTTCCAAGCACGTCTGCGGGAGCACGACCTGACCCCCTGAGCACAGCAGCTGACCCATGCACAGCAGAGCTAAGCAGGAGGGGCACAAGGCCGAGCATTCGATGTCACTACCTCTGTTTCCACATAAGTCTGCAGGGCGCCACTGGAGAACTGGCCCCTTCAGCCAGCAACTACAACCTGCACGGAAGCTAACCCATGCACTGCACAGCAGAGCGAGGCAGCAGGTGCTGCGCACAGCCGCGGTGCACTAGTTTCCACCTCTGTTTCCACACTACACACTAGTCTGCACAGTACTATTAGCGCCCTGGTGCCATTAACACAGCAGCTCACCCCTGTACAGAAGAGCGAGACAGGTGCAATGCTAGACCGAGCACTAGTTTCCCCCACCTGTGCTTCCACACAAGTCCACAGAGCACAACTAGCGCCCATCTGGCTTTAGCATAGCAGCTAAACCCTGCGCAGCAGCTAAACCCTGCGCAGCAGCTACCCCACACTAGAGCGAGGCAGGTGCAACGCAAGAGCGGAGCCCTTGTTTTCACCGCCTCAGTTTCCACACAAGTCTGAAGGCACGACTGGCGCCCTGATCACTTTAGCACAGTAGCTAAAACCTGCGCAGCAGCGCTCCTCTGAATAGCACCTAAACTCTGCACAGCGGGGCGAGGCAGGTGCAGCGCAAGGCTAGGGCTCTCGCATCCACACAAACACCCCATCTATTTCTACACAAGTGTGTCGTGCACTGCCGCCTCCCTATCCCTATCTGACAGCAGCACAGCATCACTCCGCCATCAATAGCTCACCCCACGCTCTGGAGGCAGCTGGCTACAAGGCTGATTAGTGCTTTATGGTGGTCGACGCTAGCCCCACACAAACACGCCTCCAATGTGTCCACGGACATGCCCCAGCCCTTATGACAGTGCACGTCGCGGATGGGCGGGGGAAACTGCAGCTGGTGCAGAAATAGTTCATCAGAGTCCCAGGAGCTCTGGTGATAAGACGGTCCTTGCTTAATAGTGAGCATTGCTGCAAAGGACGGCACCCCGGGACCCTTAGAGTAGCAGTTAACCCCTTCAGTACACAGGGAGGCTTGGACGGAGAGCCCGTGCTGGTACATCCGTGCTTGGGGGTGGGTAAGGTGGGTGTATGTTGATCGGCACTGTTTTCACACCAGCACGCGCCTATAATGTATGGCCACCTCTGGACCACACACACACGTTAACCCCTTCAACACACAGCAAGGCTCTGCTGGAGAGCCCCTGCTGGTGCTTCACTAGTTTACCAGATCCCCAGGGGGCTGGCGGCACGGTGGTCAGTGGCTGAGAGAGGCCGGCGATGTCCTCATAAACACGCCCCCAACGTTTCCCCACTAGCGGCTTTTCGCTCAGCTCTTCGCAGACGCACAAATAATACATGATGGGAAAATGAACCGGGCAGCTGAGCCCAGGGCGCTGCTCGCCAGACAGCAGCCCGCTGGCTACTCGGGAACAGGTAGGACTTCGGAGCCAGGAAGTCATCCGCTTACAGCCCCGGGCTCCTGAAAGATGCAGGATGCATAAATTATCCATAGGCAGCCGGCTTCACCGGACAGCCAGTGGGCGGCACGAGCCGCTGTCACACGCAGTTGACACCCGAGCACTCTGCACACTGAACGAGCCCGCACTCTAACCACACTGGCACGCACACTGACACCAACAGTGGATGCGCAAAAGTACTAAAGGGCCAACCAGCAAACCGCAGCAGGTGCTTTATGTGTAATCAACTCCATGGTGTGTGCGCCTTTTTCATTCCAGTCACCCTGTTTTTTACTCAAAGGTGCAGGGCTTGAGGTGTACGCGCAAAGTACGTGCGTCGATGCTATTAATTTCCCCAAAAGCAAAGTCCTGCTCGTTTTTTAAAGTTACTAGACAGCCCTCCACCCTTCCCGAGCCGTGTTTGCACACAGATTTCTTGGGCAGCCCTGTACCCTCCCAGAGCCGTGTTTGCACACAGATGGATGCCTTGGGCTGCCCTGTACCCTTCCATAACCGTGTTTTCTAACAGATTTCTTGGGCACTCGCACCCTTCCAGAGAGATGTTTGCACACAGATGCTCACCCACGCACAGAAGTGGTGCACACGCGTCACGCATCAGTGAGCAGACCGGTGCTTGCCTTTCCTCCGCATGTTGCAGCACAGATTAAAAAAAGGCTGTAGCTTGGATGTTACGCTGTCCCTTTTAATATATCGCATTATTTTTACATCCATCCACGCAGCCCTTTGTAAATAAATGCCTCTAGCCCCTGTCCATCCTACAGGGTGGGATTTAAGTGCATTACACGCTAACATCTAGCAAGCCCTCTTTGAGAATATCGAATCCACCCTTAATGTGCACAAATGTTACAGTGCACTGAAGACAAGGAATGTCAGCGCAAATTACGCACCCTATCCTCTATTCATTTACTGCTCCAAATTCCGCAGTCCAAGTACGACACGTCCCCCTAGAGATGGGCAGTGCGAAGAGACAGGGGCATTGCAAAAATACCCCATTTCGTCATTTGAACTTATTTTCGGTGAAAGCCAAAGGTTTCACAAACAGGCACGGAGCGCGTCCAGCGAGGCCACCCAACACAACTGGAAAGACTTCAGCCTCTGATTCATAGCAATATCTGGAGCACTCACTGCATCTGACTGAAAAGCGAGCCAGGGGCACACGCACATACTTTCCAACTGCATGAGACGCCGATGACAGCAGCTAATCTTTGATTTTCCCGAGGCATCGCACAGACAGTCTTAAAATAGCCACTTGGAGGAGCGCAGATAAGACCAGGCGTGTGCTTCCTCGCCGGCCGGCCCGGTCACTGGTGCAGCTTCCCTTTTATGCAGAAACACAGCACGACCGATAAAACGTGCATTTGGGCTCAAAATGCATGCTTGCGTGTTGCACGGACTGCACTGCTCACCTCTAAGTCACTCCATACAGAGTCCTGGTTGCACATGTCCCACGCCATCCAGTCCCCGAATGACGGCTGCACGGCGTTCAAACTCCAGTGCACGGATCCACCAGGCGCCCGGCACACACTCATGCAGGAAAGCGGCCCCTCACTGAGGCCGAGCGGAAGGCACCTGTCTTACTACTGTTCCCAGGCACATGACAAAGCTATTAAAAAGTAGGCTGGTCTGTCACTCACCCAACCCTCTCTCACGGAGCTGCTGGGGGAAGCGGTGACGTCGGGGGGAGGCAGAGCCAAGGCTGTCGAAGCCGGCCTTCCAGCGCGCGCTCGCTCGCGCACCCACACTCACGCTCAGACGCTCACGCGCGCACATACGAGGCTCGCACGAGCTCCCGAGCGCCAGCCGCGCAGTGTGATTAAAATCGGATTTAAATGCCACACCTCCTTTAATTGATCCGCGGCGTAAAATCCCCCCAAACGCGCCTTTAATTTATTTATGTTTCCAAAATAAACAACCGAACAAGCAAGCTCTGCTTGCTGCCTGAACCGCGTCATGCGAGCCGTGCGATGAACTCGCTTATTTCAACTGTTTTGGTGAATTTTCCCGGGCAGTGTTTGACACACGTGAGTGTGGTTTGATTGCATCCTTGCGTCACGCACATAAGGTAATCTGCTGTGGTGGGAATTGAGGCACATTTAACATTTTTTTTCTAGTTTGTATGGCCTCTTTCAGACACTAATGTAGGTTTTGTGCAGCAGCTCTTCCGCCGAGACATGAAATACGGCACTCTCCAGGCAAAATCTATATTCTCAAAACGTCCTTTAGAATCTGGAAGTGCCGCGCGCAGAAGGGCGTTGTTTGGTTACATATGGGAGCTGACGCTGTTGAAAAACAACATCTCCCTTTCCAGGTTACCTTCCACTGTTTCCATTTCACGTCCAGGCGCCCTGGTAACAAGTGTTATTGGACGCAAGTGCCGGGTCTGCCCGTAACTGCTGAGGCTGCGCTCTGTGTTTTCCATAGATGCTCGCTTATCTCCCTGCTGCTGCCTGCGGGCGTGTTTTTGGTTTTGAATAGACATTTTTCTAATCGTACTACTGGCCTCCTCTGCGAATTTTCGGTTTGAAGCCCAGACGGGCCAATGTTGTTGTCACTTAAGAAGCCCCTACTTACTGAAAACAAACATTGTTCTGACCTCGGGCACGTGCAGCCTCCCTGTCAAGGGACGGCGGTTTCTGCTGGTTCTAGGGCCCCTGTTTCATGTGCTTCTTGGGTACACAAAACACAGCGAATTGCGTTTACCAAACAGGGAGAGCAATAATTCAAGCAACCTCTCACAATTGCCAAAACATACTTTATTTTGCGATGGGGTTGGAGCTATTGTAGTGGGGGGTTGTTAAATGCACAAGGTAAACATTAACGCAATGCTGCCAAGTCAAATGTGACATCCTCAACCAGGCACAGGATTTCGGCAATGAATAGAAATTTGCTTTGATGTTCAGACACTACAATACCCAGAATGCAATATCCTGTCCTCTGAAAAACAATTGGATGCCGGGACGGACGCCACTCTAGTGCTGTGAGGCCAGGGGCAAACTAGCCTACGGAGCAATCAGGATGTGGCAGAAGGGCTGATCTCATAAATCTGAGGGCCGTTTTTTTCCGGGCTTTTTCATCGTCTGCTAGGCCGGTTTTTATTCTCGGTTTCCCTGATATCACCACAAACATTGCCCACAGCAAGCACACATGAATGCAGTCTCGCGCTCCTTGCAAAGCACCAATACATCGTGTCTTTACTAGTTAAAAACTTAAAAACATTCTGGGCCACTTTTTAGTGACCTGATTCGCTAAGGGACTACTTTTATTATAGCGCCCGGGCCCATTTTCTGTCCCAGCCCGACCCTGCGAGTGAGGCTAAATATAGTGCACCACTCTCCCAGCCAGCACCCTCCCCACGTCCTGGTCCCTACAATGCTGTCTGTCTTTCTGTCTCACAAGTAAATCTATCCCAGCAAGGACAGAACACCAGCCTTTCAGGTGGCTGAGGAAACGCATGCGGTGGTGTCTGAATTTAGAAGAGCGCATACAGTATGTCCGTGCCGGAGCGCACAGCATACCTTGGCACCCGCGCGGAAGGACAGACAGCTCCCGGAGGGACCCGGGATTAGCATAGCAGAGGTGTTGCAGGTCACGGCTTTTGCATCGGTGGGATTGTGAGAGGAAGCGCGCGCAGGCCTCAGCTGCACCGAAGGCTGCACCCAAGGCAAAGCGCCCGCATGAGTAGCAGTTGGGCATTTGCTGACAAACGAACAGAATAAGGAACATGTCTGCTGACAGGCACTCTACTGCTGTTCAGTTCATTTTACTCAACACTTCCTATCACGGCGACTAGACGAATACACCTGTTTTCATATTTTAAGGTCAACCAAAGAAAACAGACGTGCCTGGGTCTCTTCTGAGGTAAAGCCACCCAAAGTCTCAGGGTAGCTACTTCAGGTGAGTTTATTGTGACCCGGTAATCTACTATGTAGCGAAACTCCAGTTTTTCCGTTGAAAATGGACTACAAGTATGCTTGTATTATCCACCTGCAGAGAGAAGGTGTAACTTGCTCCTAGAAGCCTTAAGTGTGGCTCCGTTGCTAAACAGGAGGACTTTGTCTAGGCCCTGAGTTATCAAAAATCCATGTACCTGCTCAGAGATCACGATTTGAAAGGGGACGCACTACCTAACGCCAGAAGCACTGCCAGCAGCACAGGCAGGGGCGGCCATAGGCATGTGCAAGCTGTGCACCTGAACAGGGCCACCAAACCCCAGGGGCCACCACGCCAATATATATCCTTAATATAATAATCCTCTGAGGATGGATACATATTTGCGTTGCGGCCCCTAGCAGGGATTTGGTGGCCTCCGGCTCTGTTCCACTTCCAAACACCTTTTTTTTTTCAGTTCAAATAGAAGTTTATTAAGATGAGCAAGTAATGGCATTACAAAAACAAAGTGAAATCAGCAGGAATAGTATGAATAATAATTGAGAACATCATAAAAAGTGTCATAAGATAAAATAGGGGAAGGGGAAAAGAAAAAAAAAAAGAAAGGGAAGATAGGAAAAAGAAAAAAGGAAAGGAAATAGCAATGAGGCTAAAAATCAAAAATTACAGTCATTGAAGCTACATAACATGAGAAACAGTGCACAAATATGCGGATAAATGAACATTAATGAAAAAGAAGGAACAAAAGGTTATTCATGGGGGTTTCGAGACCTCTTGCTGAATTGGGGATAAATGAAAAGACCGTTTGGCACAAGCATCCAGGTAAAGGGTGATGGGAAGCCATAACACGAGTCTTTTCGGGGCTAGGGTAGTGGGGTAAACAAATGCAGTATCCAGTCTATGATTATAACATACATTGAACCACCAAGCTTTAAAGGTAATGCCCTTGGAGTCTTTCCAGTTAACAGTAATTTGCTGAAACGCAACAGCCAATAACAAATCAATAATATGAACATTTGCATCAACATCAATCCAGGAAGAGGAAAGTGAGCCAAGGAAAATGTCAGTGATAGAAAAGGGGATGGAGGTTTGGAAGATAGAATTGATTTGATTCCAGACTTTAGTCCAGAAAGCGTGCGTGAGAGGACACATGAAAAGCATATGAAAAAGTGTGGCGTTAGGGGTGGAGCAAGACCAGCAAAGATCCGGAGTGAGGGGAAAGCGTTGGTGGAGGAGAGATGGCATGTAAAGAAGTCGATTATAAAGGAAAAAAAGTGTTTGTGTGAGAGAGGCTGCTCTGGAGGATTTGCGAAGCTTAGTCCATATTTTATCCCACAAGGATGTGGGCCAAGAGACAGCAAGATCGGATTCCCATTGGTCTTCAACTTTGGATTTAGGCCTAGGTGATGGAGGGTTATGAAAGGAATGGTATATGGAGGACGCTGATGGGTTGGAGCGTAGTTGGGTGTGAAGAGAAGAAATGGGAGTAATAGAAGTCACAGTCGAATTAGAGTGAGAAAGAGAGTCACATGCAGACATAACTGCGTTTTTGAGTAGGGTGTATTTGTGGACAAAGGAGGCAGGGAGGGAAAAGAGACGACTAAGAATTGGAAAAGGTGTGAAGACAGATCCAGTGAAAAGTTGGGAGACCCAGATTAAACCGCGCTGCCTCCAAGTTTTCCAATAAAAGGGTTTCAATTTGATAAGAATGCTGTTATTATACCAAATCGTGGTGGCGAGAAGTTCTGGAATAGAAGAGGGGGGAGCCGGAGTAATGGCTAAAAGTAATTTCGCAGTATATTTGTGAATTGGAGTGGATAGGAATTGGGGCTTGCGAGAAAAGGATAGATACTCAGCAAAGGAGAAGGGAGAAAGAGAAAGGCGTTCGAGTTCAGCCCAAAGAGGAAGAGGATCAACAGGATCTTGAAGCCAAACGGCAGCCTGTTTCAGGAGAAAAGCTTTATGATAAGCAGGAAAATTTGGGAAGTTGACCCCACCCTCCGATTTGGGGAGGCGGAGGCGTGATAAGGACATACGCAGCTTCTTTCCAGACCATAAAAAGGAGGAGAGTGTGGAATTGATTTTAGTGAAAAATTTGGCAGGGATGGAAATCGGTAAATTAGCGATGGTGTAAAGGACGATTGGGGAAAGCATCATCTTGATGGTGTTGAGGCGGCCCCACCAAGAAAGGTAGAGGGGATGCCATCTAGAAGTAAGGTCAGACTGCTTTTGAGTACATTTAGTGAAGCATAACGAGATGGTATCTGAAACAGAAGGAGTAATGTGTAAGCCGAGATATTTGATATGAGATGGACTCCAAGTGAAAGTAGATGCAGTAAAATCGGGTTTAAAGGTGAATTTGGTGAGAGGTAAGATCTCACATTTATCGCTATTTAACTTATATCCAGAAAGATGGGAGTAGGTATGAACTTCAGCAAGGAAGGCTGGGATAGAGACAGACGGATTCGAAATGAAAAGTAAAATGTCATCTGCGTAGGCAGCTAACTTAACTTGCGAGTGAGCGAGAGGGAGGCCATGAATGCTCGGGTTTTGACGTATCCTAGATAAGAAAGGTTCCAGGGCAAGATTAAAAAGAAAAGGGGAAAGAGGGCAGCCTTGTCGAACGCCTCTACCAAGGTGAAAAAAGGAAGAAATGAGACCATTGGCACAAACCGCTGCTCTAGGATTTGCATAAAGGAGGGATATGAGGGAAATGAAATTAGGGCCAAACCCAAACCATTTTAACACGGAGAAAAGAAATGACCATTCTACCCTGTCGAATGCCTTCTCGGCGTCCAAAGCAATTGCGGCCAGGGAACCGTTGAAGCGTGAGGACTTAGATAAAACATTAAAGAGGAGCCTGGTATTGTCAGAAATGAAGCGGCCTTTAACAAATCCTGATTGTTCAGGGCCAAGGAGATCTGGGAGAAAAGGATCAAGTCTAATGGCTAAGGACTTAGCATATATTTTATAGTCAATGTTGACAAGGGAGATCGGTCTGTAGTTCTTGCAATGTTGGGGATCTTTGCCCTCCTTTGGTATAATGCAGATGTAAGCATCTGAAAAAGTGCCTAAGGAGGCATCGTTGGTCTTGAAGGAATCAAGAAGGCGGAATAATTTGGGTAGTAAAAGGTTGGCAAAGTGTTGGTAAAATTCGACGGTAAAGCCATCTGGACCGGGAGCCTTATCTTTTTTAAGTGAATGAAGTGCAGTGCGGAGTTCGCGAATAGTAAGGGGAGTCTCAAGGGAGGTCAGGTCAACAGGAAAGTTGGGAGGAGGATGAATGCTGCATAAGAAAGCAGAAATAGAGTGATCAGAGGGCTGAGTGCCAGAAGAGTAAAGTGCAGAGTAAAAGTGAGAAAATACCTCCAGGATGTCAGCATCTTTATGTTGCGATATTGAATTAACATCAAAAACAGACTCAACATTCAATTTGTTTTGTTTGACTTTTAAATAATTAGCAAGAACTTTCCCCGCCTTATTTTTCCCACCATAAAATTTCGAACTGGATTTCAGGAGATACAGTGAAGCGTCATCAGTGGACTGTTTGTTATAGTTCATTTTCGCAGTGATAAGAGCTGTTAAAGTTTCCTGAGTATGAGAGGTATAATAGGAATGCTCAAGGATTTTAATCTGAGACAAAAGATCATTAGTACGTTGACGAGCTAATTTGCGTTTTGCCGCAAAATGTCTAAGAATAAAATCTCTGGCTGCTGCTTTGTAAGCGTCCCAGACAGTGTGAGTGGGTAAGGAGGGTGTATCATTAATAATAAAAAATTCATTAGTGAATTCAATAAAGGAGGCGGTAAATTTGGGATCAGTAAGGAGGGAATTGTTGAAACGCCACCTTTTAGGGCCAATGGATTTAGGTAAAAGATCAATATTGATTAGGACTGGGGCGTGATCAGAGAATACAATGGGACCAATCTCCGCTTGGGTGAGGGATTGGGAAATATGGTGGGAGAGAAAGATGTAGTCAATGCGGGACTGGGAATGATGGACCGGGGAATAAAACGTGAATTCTTTGTCGGTTGGGTGACAGAGTCGCCACGCATCAATCAATTTGTATTGGGAGATGGCATGAGTAAAAAGCTTATGGGATTTATTAGGAACAAACAGAGATTTGGAGCGTCTATCCAAAAAGGGGTCCAATGGTAAATTACAGTCACCTGCTAAAATGAAATTATCATCAATACAATCAGTGATACGAGAGGCAAATGCATTCCAAAAAATGGGACTTCCACCTGCAGGGGCATAGACGTTAAGCAAAGAAAAAGGGACACCTTTAGAAGAAAGTTTGACAAATAACCATCTGCCCTCAGGGTCAAAGTCAGAGTGCAGCACTGAATGAGTAAAAGATTTCCGAATTAACAAAACAACACCATTTCTTTTGCCATCACCAGGGGCGGAGAAAACCTTACCCACCCAACCTCTTTGGAGTTTAGCAGCCTCACTATCAGATAAATGGGTTTCCTGTAAAAAGGCAATGTCAACATTGAATTTAGCTAAGTGAGAAAGTATCTTTTGCCTCTTTATGGGCGAATGTAAACCTTTAACGTTCCAAGAAACAATGCGGATTGACATCAAGAATAAAGGAAAGGGGAGAATGTAGAACAAAAGTGGAAGTAAGCCTCATAGAAGTGGATAGGGGAAAAACAAGAAAAGGAATAAAAGCAGGAAAGTGCAAGGAAGAAAATAGGTAGAGAGATACTAATAGGGGATAGTATGAAATAGAAAAAGTCAATGAAGAGAGAAAAAAATCGCATTGGGAAAGTAACAAGAAAATGTGCAAGAGAGAAAACAGTAAAGAGAGAAGTTGATATAAGAGAAGTTAAAGATAATGTATAGAAAAGACCTAAAAAGGAGTACGAAAAAAATAGAAATGGTGTGTGAAGTGAAGTGAGAAAAGAGGATAGAAAAAGAAGGGAAGTGATAAAAGACAGTCGACTAATAAAAGAGGAGACTGGTAGTAAAAAAAAAAAGCAGATCAAGATCGACCTAAAGAAGATTGAGCTCATAAGAACCAGTAATAACAAGGAAACAATCAAGACAAAAACTAACGGAAAAGTAGGGACCATGTCAACCATGGAAAAGGAATACATGGGGTAGTACTTACAAAAAATGGTGAGGGGTGGGTGTGTTCAAAGGGCAGGAAACAGAAGGGGAGAAGTGGAGACAAGAGGAGGGAGGAAAGGCCAACCAACGGAGGACAAGCAGACGGGGCCACGGGACGTCCCACCGGAGAGATATGACGGAACACAGGGAAATGATCTGTGAGAAAAAAGAAAAACAATGATATTAGAACATGCAAACGACTAAGTAACAGGAGAAACGTAAGATTAAACAATTAGAGAACAAGAATAAGCCAGCGTGGGCTGATACCGGGCAGGTTATACATTAACTGAGGAACCTGTGGAAAAAAGAACATAACGTCACATGAGCAACAGAGTATTATAAATATCAGGAAAATCAGGAAATACTAGCAACAGAGTCACGGTGGAAATGAAGAAGAAGGGCCAGAGAATTCCATGTCAGCTGGCCCACAGGAATTCAGGAAACTGCGGAGCCTAAGAGGATCTTCAAAAGTCATGGTCTTGTTGTTATAAGTGACTTTGAATAAACAAGGGTGAAAAAGTCCATATTTGGCTCCAATGGAACGCAATTCTGCTCTCATGTCAAGAAATACTTTGCGGCGAGAGGCAGTAGCTTTGGCGTAATCCTGGGCAATAAACAAAGTGGAATCCGATCATTTCAGATGAGGTATTGCTTTAGCCGCGAAAAGAACCTTCCGCAGATCTGTATATTCAAGAAAGTACATTATGACGCCTCTTGGCTTTGTTTCATGAGAAGGATTGGAAGGAGGTCTACCAAGCCTATGTGCGCGCTATATGTTAAGAGAGGTGCCTTCAGGAAGATGTAGGAGCTTGGGTAAGAAGGACTTGAAAAAGGCAATGGCATCATTCCCCTCGCAACCTTCCTTCAGGCTGTAAAGACGTAGGTTATTGCGCCTATTCCTATTTTCAAGGTCCTCCACCTGCTTCTGGAGGGTTGAAAGTCGCATATCCATATGGACCGTCTTGGTAGCGGCTTCTTGGAGGGATGACACAGTCTGTTCCACCTTAGAGACCCTGGTGTCCATTAATGACCAGTTGTCAGTTAGAATTTGCAGCTTTGAATTTGTCTCCTCCATAAATGGGCGCAGTGCTCGTATCTCCTCAAGGAGAAGTTCCATGGAAATGGCTGACGGTGACTTTGGGGGAGACGGAGGATTGTGGTTTTCGCTCCTGTCTGAGGGAGAGCGTCCATGTTAAGAGATGATTCACAACTGGAGGAGCCTGCAGAGGCTTCTAATTGAGCCAACGTAGTAAATAGCTTTGAATTTTTAACAAAGTTGCGTTTAGAGGTTTTGCCAGGGCCCTCCGCCATGGAAGTGACAATGAAGGGGAATCCCCAGTAATGTATAAAGGAGACAAACACCACAGGAATGAGGAAAAACCAGCAGAGTCAGCTATAGGAGGAGGTCAGGTGAAGTCCAAGGCAAGCCAGCTAAAAATGAGAGACAAACGGTCGCAGGCTGAGCAATACCAAGTGGATATCAGAAGTGGTAAATCAGCTGAGTTAGTAGAAAGCTCAAAATGGCCGCCAAAGCTGAGGAGAGAGCTATAATGCGAATAAAAAGGAAAAGAGCAGTTCCAAAAGAAAAATAAAGTCACCTTTAAAGATGGGTACGAAGCGCCGTCATTCCCTGCAGTTTTATGCTGTTTTCGTGAAGTGCGCCCGCTGCTGCAGGCGATGTGCGTGACAGGCGCATTCCTTAGACGAGCGTCGGCTTAAGCACTAAAATGGCGGTCGCGGCGGCAGCAGAGCCGCGACCGGAGCAAAAGTGAAGCTGCCGGGCAGGGACGAGGAGCTTGGTATCAGCGTGGGGTCCTTTAAATGCTCGAAGCTTTCCGAAGTCATTTTCTGCGAAGCATGGTGGTAAGGAAAGGCTGGAGCCGCCAGAAATCCCCGGTGAAGACGGAGCCTCACCCCGATGCGTCCATCCGTCTCGGGCGCTTAGCCACGCCCCCCACTTCCAAACACCTTGACCTCCCCCCTCTTCACTCGCCTCCGCGCTCCGCCCTGCCCGAACCCCCTCTTCCGGGGCCCCCTACCTATCCTTCCTGCCCAGGGCCGCCATGACCCTAGAGCCGCCCCTGGCACAGGGGTGAGGGCCACGCACAGCGGGTCCGCAGGACTCTAATTCTTAGGCTCCCCCGCACCGCATTGCCACACCTGCAGCACCCAGAGGCGCATTAAAGCATCGGTAAGCTCCCGTAGTGCGGGACGCATGCGGGCCAATGGCGGGCCCGTCTGCGCCGTCCAAGACCGGTCAAGGGTCAGCTGGGCCACCCGTCTAACATCTGACATTTGGTATCTGTAATTCGGTGGATAGTGCACAAGTTTAAGAACTGTGCCCGACTTTCCCCGACACTCAAGGACTGTTGTGTTTTATCTGTTTTCACCTGCTAGTTTTTACTTGATCTGAGCTTGGACGTACATATATATTGCCAGTATGAGTAAGCGCAAAGGTGTAGCAGGGACTCTGGATGCTTTTATTGTGAGAGCCGAATCTTTGCTAAGTCACGAAATAGCAATGACTGAAAGACGACTTTCCTTAGACCCCAGTACACTATATCGTCAATTATCACCAGGCATTTCTAAATTGGCTGACAGCCCCCGTCTATCGGTCCTTTCCTCACCCTAAATACAGGACCAAGCATTATCTCTTCAAACAATACCAATGGCACGGACGGCACACTCCAATGACCCTAGTACAACTACGAGAGTCACCCGAGCAGGGTCAAAAACCACGTGCAGAAAGTAAGGCAAAAGAATCGTTAATTAAAAAGAAACAGGGTGTAATCACTCAAAAACCTACCAAGACGAAAGGCCTGAAGAAACTCTACCCCACTGCAGGTGGCGGGCATCAGGCCGGTATTGCTTGTTGCAGCCAGGCACCAGTCTCTCCCCTCCCCTCTGCCCCCCCTGGCACCATTACCAGCACCATTACCAGCTGCACTTTGCAGCACTCTGAATATGGCCTGAGAAAGAGACAGAGAGAGGAAGCTTAAAAGGGGCAGCTTTGCCACTAACATCACCATCATGATCGAAGTACCTGCCTCCCTCATGGGCTCACCTCCTCACTGGCTCTCACACGCAAATTGCAGAGGATAAGCTGAAAGCAGAATGCAGACGCGGTAAGCAGAGAGAGGCTACATGGCCCAGCACAGGCATTTAGAGAGCATTTTGGCCTTGCTGCCTCAGCTTGTAGCAAGCCCCATCAAGCAGCCGGGCACTCTTCCTCTTGTCCTGGGCTGCAAGGCACCCAGTGGTACACTGAGTCCGGGAACCTTAGGTGGCTCCCGCGGAGGATAAGCCCCAGGCAACCCACAGAGGTGGCCCGGCCTGGGGATCACTGAGATAATATCGAATTCACAATTATAGAATTACCAAAATATAGAAGACAAAATATAGAATGCAAAAATATCGACTTCCTATCTAAAAACAGGTAAGTACAAAAATATTGAATCAAAAATATAGTTTTAAAAAATATAGTTAGTCAAAATATATATATTTTTTAAATGTCTTAAAAGTAATTTAAAATTAATGAAATAATAAATATTACATTTACTATTACCACTCCAGTGAGTGCAACAGTAGGGAAAGCGTTGGATAGCGTAGGGGTAAAAATTACTATTCCCACTCCAGAGAGTGCAACAATAGGGAAAGCGTTGGATACCATAGGGGTAAAAATGACTATTCCCACTCCAGAGAGTGCAACAGTAGGGAAAGCGTTGGATAGCGTAGGGGTAAAAATTACTATTCCCACTCCAGAGAGTGCAACAGTAGGGAAAGCGTTGGATAGCATAGGGGTAAAAATTACTATTCGATATTAAATTACTTACCTTCAATTCGATATTTTTGTTGTCTATATTCTGTCCATCCGATATTTTGTCCATTCTATATTTTGACTTCGATATTTTGGTAATTCTATATTTTGAATTCGATATTTTGCCTTGTTACCCCGGCTGGGTCTAGGTGCAGCCTGCAGGTCAACCTGGTGTGTCCCACTCAGTCCGAGCCCCAGAGGTAGGGTGGGGTGAAGCAGAGTATGAGCTGGGCCCCTCATCAGAAAGTGCCAGTAAGAGGTTCCACACTCTGGCTTGAGGGGAAGGTACGAGCCAAATAGGAGGAAGGAGAGCTCCAATTGAACTATCCCATAACGCCATATGTTCATGACACTCAAAAAGAAGCAGAGAAGCTACAAGGGGACAGTCGCGGAGGAGGATGAGTTCGCTGGGCTAGCACATAAAATGGGTAACAAGGAGCACAGCTCTCCTACAAAATCAGGAGCAGCACATAGTAAATGCTCCTCACCAAGGGCTTATAACTCATTTCGTTGAAGCTCCAAGCAGCTCAAAATTACTTTGGACAGCTCCACGGAAGGAGAGGAAGAGATGGCACATAAACAGCGAGTATCCCTAGGGGACAGCAAGGACCAGTGCTGGGGCCACCTAAGTGTGGGAGCCCAAGAGATTGTCTTCCCACAAAACATAGGGAACTCGGAGAAATCCCCTAAGTTAACAGTCAAGGGAAACGTCCCTCAACTGATTGAAGCTGAAATACACTAGTAGAGAGAAAAGGGTATGGAGGTCAAAGTGGCCAATCACCTAACAATAGCTACCCCAAGAACAGTTTCAACTTTGACACCTGGGAAAAGCTGGCAGGTCCCTTCATCAGGAATAGACAACCTTACCACCTTCTTCAAACAAAAATTAGAACTGACAATTGAAAGAACTTTGGACCTGTTAGACCTGGCACCTTGGCGTGAGTCTCCCTTCCACTTTTTGCTGATGTGCCTCCGATGTTTTGCTGGTTTTCCGAAACTCAGGGCACTGCGCCACGGCTGACCCGTGCCGCAGTGCAAGTGCTCCCTACTGTAAATTGTACATGCGATTGGTATCCATGATTGGTTCATTGGATTTACTGTTAGTCCCTAGTAAAGTGCACTAGGAGTGCCGGGGCTTGTAGATGCCAATACTGCTGGTGGGCCTGCAGCGCTGGTTGCGCCACCCACCGAAGCAGCCGTAAAGATGTGTCTGGGAACTGCGACCGCAGAACCCGCGTGCGGTCTCGTACTGTCACGCTAGCTGGGCAAGTGCACCCACTTGCCAGCCCCTGAACCTTCCCTTGACTACATATTAGTCACCCCTATGGTAGGCCTGCGGGCAGGGTGCGTTGTAGGTGTAAGGTAGGACAAGCCTGATGTGTGTGGCATGTCCTAGTAGTGACTTACAACCAAAACCGTATTTCACTATTGAAGGCTACCTGCTCCATTAGGCCAGACTGAGCTGCTGGAATTATTACACCCTATAATCCCAGCAGGCTCAAGGAGCATGGTAGCGCGTCATGTTTAGTATGCCTGAACTCAGGATGATAAAATATTTCTTGTAGTCAAGTTTATTTTAGGATCCTGGGTTTGCAAATGCTACTTTTAGAAAGTTAGCGTTTGCTTGCCTAACCATTTCAGCCCGCCTCTGCTGGTATGTGTATCTGACTGTCTGGGATGTGTGAGTGACAGGGCTGGGAGGATGACAGGTGGTGAATGCGCAGATTATACCTTAGTGGGAGGTAGGAGTGCCTCTTGACTTGAACTGTAGCTGGGCTCTGCCACCACAATGCTGGCTCCACCCTCCTGGGGAGCGACTGATGACTCAGCCGACACCTGGCCCAGGAAGGGCGAAGCCCCATCAACAAGGTACTCTGGCCGCCCCTGTCCGCACAATGCTGGCTCCACCTCCTGTGGGGCGTCTGATGCGCCTGCCCCTCACACTGAAAGCAGAAGCCGGAGTACACCCACGGGGTACTCAAGGACTGAAAGTGGCTATGCAAAGGCCCCCCTGGCCTGAGAGAACAAAAGAAATGCCCTATAAAAGGAGGAGCCCTGCTCCTTGAGAATTAGATCCGGTTTGGGCTACAGAAGGAACTCTGCCCGACGAGAAGGACCGTGAAGGACAAGGAAGGGTGCTGTCTCTTGCCTGTGTCCGGTGCCTTGCTGCCGAAGGAGAGGAGAAAGGAAAGACTACGAGAAGACTTTTGCTTTAACTTGTGCCAAACTCTGTTGAGAGATCTCCAAGGGCTTGCTGTGAACTTGCCCCCTGACCAGCGCCCCAGGACCAGTGGGCGCTACATCCTGAAGGAGGTGACTGTGTGTGCTGTCGAGCGCTGCAGTACCAACGGAGGAGTCTCCTCCAAGGCAACGACATCCCCCTGACCACCGTGACCGGGGCCCAAAGCAACAGCGGAAGCAAAGCGAGGTCCAGCCGCCGCTGGCCCGAACACCGTGACCGCAACTGCACCGGGAGCCCGAGAGCAAAGCGAAGGAGGGCCCGTCCGAGCTCTCGAGTTGACTGCGTCACGAGCAGCCAACCCACCTGCAAAGACGGACCGTTGCCCTGCGAGAATCCAATGAGTCGGTACCTTGCCCGACAGCTCAGCTGTGAGCGCACAGCTGCACCGGCCCTTGGCTGGGTACGTCCTGCACTTGGGGACCGTACTGCCACTGGCCGCCACCACAACAGCCGCCGCCTCCAGGGTCGGAGCGGACGACGAGGAAAGGACCCTGCCGCCACAGAACACCGCTGCCCCGGATGACCCGTGACCTGCTCGGCTGAGAGCCGCAACGAACAGCGACCCCGGGAAGGCAACGCGACGTGGGACAGCTCCCCTGGAAGCCGCCCGCTCTACAAGAACTTTATCGAACTGGCCAGAAGGCCCTAAAGAACTCGTATTGCTAGAAAGAACTGTGGCAACTTGAACTAAGTAACTTGAAACCGTTATTTGAAAGCCTGATAACTGTATTCCTAAGCCTGCTTGAAATTTATATAACGGTATATATTTTTACAGAATACAGTTTGGTCTCCTTGTGTGGTGGGTTGGTTGTGGGGGTGTAAGATTGCAAGTGTTTAACCCTATGTGCCCCAAAGATTAGCCTACGACTGCTTAAGCCACACTACCTAGAGGGTAAGCAGAGGTTGTCTGGAAGGTAACCCTCAGCCCTGATGAGGAAGAGAGAGTCCCTGCTTGTCGCTAGTGTTTCACTGCGCCAACTAGAGCCTCCCCCTTCCTACATTGGACGCAGCGGTGAGGATTTTCGAATTTACACTTGCAGTATCTATACCTTAACTTCCGACCATTGCACAGTGATTTCAGTCCAGTTACTTAGCCACAGACTTTGCTTTTGAATCTTGCCGAAGATTCCGAGTGTGAAAGCCATGCCGGGCACGAAGAGCCTGGATGGAGCGGAGTCCACGACCTCCGAGGTGTTGGAGGTGGAGTGGGACGCCGCAAAGCTGGATACATACACCAAGGATGAACTGAAGTTCTTTTGCAAGAAACTCAAGGTTCCGCACGCTGGTTGCAAAAACAAGCCACAGCTCTACAAGGCCATGAAAGCCTGGATAGAGTCCAGAAAGACCCCGGAGGATCAAGACGCCCTCGCGGAGCAAGATGCGACTGAGGAGCAGAATGCACTTGGGGATCTGATTGACCTCGAAAGGCAGGACAGCGTGCACAGCTTTGGTAAAGGCCTGTCGCCAGAGGAGCTGGCGGACAGGAAGGAAACAAGGAATCACGAGAGAAAGCTGGCAGAATTGAAAATCCAACTGGAGCTTGAAACCAAAAGAATGGCGCTGGAAGAGCGAAAGCACCAGATGGATTATGAAGTGAAGATGAGGGAGATAAGTCTCAAGGAGAGAGACTTGGATCGTCCTCCCTCTGGTGGCAGCACATCGCCAGTGCAGGTAGAGTCAAGAGTGCACATCCCGAAGGACGTAGTTAATGAGTTCTTTAAGGGGGATGACATAGGACTGTGGTTTAGGGCATACGAGGTAGCCATGTCCTCCCACCAGGTCCCTGACAAGGATTGGGGAGCGGGGTTGTGGGGAAGGTTCCTTAGCGAAGGGCGAGATACCTTGCTAGATTTGCCCGTTGAGAATCAGAGGTCCTATTCCCACATGAAAGAAGCTTTGATGAGCAGGTACGGGCTTACCCCTGAAATGTATAGACAGAAGTTTAGGGGATGTACTAAGCGGCCTGGGAATACGTATGTGGAGTATGTGACTTACTTTTGCAGAGCACTGGATGGTTGGGTGAAGGGTAGCAAAGTGAATGATTTTCAAGGTCTCTTTGATTTGATTGCATGGGAGCACTTGTCTGATCATTGTTTTCCTGAGTTACGCCAACACCTGATCGATAGCAAGCTGTCCAACCCGAGGAAGCTTGCTGAGGAGGCGGACCGCTGGCTCAGCACCAGGGTCCACAAGGGTCCCGTGGGAGACTCCGCCAAGAGTGGGCAGGGTCCCCAGCAGAAGAGTGGGGGGGGACAAGGGGGGAAAACAGAAAGGGTTCCAAAAAGGCCCCCAAAGTAGTTCCCAGGGGAACCAGCAGCAAGGTTCTCAGCCTCCCCCACCCCCGAAGCAGAATGGGGCCCCGACAGGTAAACCTGTTCCAAAGGGGCCCTTCAATTGTTACAAATGTGGCAAGCCTGGGCACATATCCAGTGACCCCAAGTGTCGCCTATTTGGAAAACCCGCACCCACTGGTGCTCCGCCCCGTCAAGTGACTAGTGTTCACTTAGGAGAAGAAGTGATGGTCCCGGGGGTGGAGATCCCGTTCACATGACCCTAGTCTCGCTAGGAGACAGTGAGATGATCCCTACGAACTACCTGCCCTCTAACACTAAGAAATATGGGCAGGTGGTGATCATCAATGGCAAGGAAGCTGAGGCTCTTAGAGACACAGGAGCCAGTGTGACTGCAGTGAGGCAGCACCTGGTGTCTCAAGAGCAGGTTGTACCCCATGCCTACTGTAGGGTTATCAACGCTGATAATTCTGAGAGTCAGTGTCCGATGGCTCAAGTTCCCTTCGAGTGGGGGGGGGTCTCTGGTACTCTGCAGGTCTGTGTAAGAAAAACCATGCCTGTTGACTGTTTGCTAGGGAATGACTTGGAGCACTCCCCTTGGGAAAAGGTGGAGAAAACGACCCACCTGCGGATGGTGGGTCTGCCTGACTGGGCGTGCGTGACCACCTGGTCGATGGCAGCCAGTAAGGGTGATCAAGAGGTCCTGGGGCCTGAAGGAGAGGCCCAGGAACCGGCCTTAGGGAGAAGGCGCAAGGGGCGCGGGAAACCGGCCCCTGAAGTTCCCACGGTCCAGGGGGAAGCAGACCTTGAGGGGGATGCCCTGGAGCCTACAGGGGAACAGATCGCCGAACTGGGGGACCTGCCTGAGCTGACCCATTGGCAGCAAGAAGGAGGACCCTCCAGGGAGGAATTCTGCAAGGAGCAGAAAGAATGCCCTTCTCTCGTGGGTATGCGGCAGCAGGCTGCAGACCAGGCCAATGGTGTTCAGGCCAAAACACATTACGTGTACTGGGAGAACGACCTCCTGTATTCAGAGCCTAAGGCTGCTGAACCTGGGTCAGCCCGTGTGCTGGTGGTACCCCAGAAGTTCAGAGCCTTCCTACTGGGTCTGGCTCACGATGTGCCTTAAGCAGGACATTTGGGGATGGACAAGACCTATGACAGGCTTGTCACCCACTTTTACTGGCCCCAAATGCATAAGAGTTCAGACGCTCATTGCAGAACCTGTCCGACTTGCCAGGCAAGTGGGAAGACCGGAGGAAAGAACAAGGCTCCCCTCCAACCCTTCCCTGTGGTCGGTACGCCATTCCAGCGAGTGGGTATTGACATCGTTGGGCCTCTGGACCCCAAGACAGCCATGGGCAACAGGTTTATCCTGGTCTTGGTGGACCATGCCACCCGGTACCCTGAAGCCATCCCTCTGAGGACAGTGACGGCCCCCGTGGTGGGACGTGCACTGATGGGAATTTTCTCACGAGTAGGATTCCCTCTAGAGGTGGTGAGCGACAGGGGGACCAACTTCATATCCAAGTATATGAAGTCCCTTTGGCAAGAGTGTGGCGTAACGTATAAGTTCACCACGCCTTACCATCCCCAAGGTAACGGGTAGGTTGAAAGATTCAACCGAACCCTGAAAGGCATGATCATGGGCCTGGAAGGTCCAATGAGGCGTAAGTGGGACGTCCTCTTACCATGCCTGCTCTTTGCATATCGCGAGGTGCCACAGAAGTCCCTAGGGTTCAGCCCCTTTGAGCTACTGTACGGTCACCCCGTGAGAGGACCGCAGAGTTTGGTAAAGGAAGGCTGGGAGCAATCTCCCAGGAAACCTCCCCAGAATGTATATAGCTACATGCTGGCCTTCAGCAACCAGACCAGATGCTTCAGACAACTTGCCGAGGCAAATCTGAAAGCGAGCCAGGAGGAGATGAAGCGGTGGTACGACCAGAACGCCACTCTGGTCGAGCT
The DNA here is from genome assembly GCF_964263255.1 of Lissotriton vulgaris. Classification (NCBI taxonomy): domain Eukaryota; kingdom Metazoa; phylum Chordata; class Amphibia; order Caudata; family Salamandridae; genus Lissotriton; species Lissotriton vulgaris. The sequence goes on along the minus strand of NC_141690.1, from coordinate 82,331,696 downwards.
TCAGCCTGGACAAGAGGTGTATGTCCTGGCTCCAGTGGAGCCCTGTGCCCTTCAGGATAAGTGGACGGGTCCATTTGAGGTTGTGGAGCGCAAGAGCCCCGTGACATACTTGGTGGACATGAAGACGCCCAGGAACCCTTTGCGGGTCCTACATGTCAACCGCCTCAAGCCCCACTTACGAAGGTCCGAAGTGGGCATGTTGTTGGCAACTGATGACGGAATGGAGGAGGAGTCGGAGCCTCTTCCTGACCTCTTAGTGGCCTGTGAGAAAGATGGGTCAGTGGATGGAGTTAACCTCTCACCCACCCTGACCCCCCGAACAACAGAAAGACTGCCGCCAGTTGCTGGGGCAATTTCCGGATCTGTTCTCCCTGGTTCCGAGTGTCACAGATTGGTGCGTCCATGATGTGGACACTGGAGACAGCTTACCTGTGAAGCATAAGGCTTACAGGGTAACTGACAGGGTCCGGGCCTGCATCAAGGAGGAGGTCTCCAAGATGCTTGCCCTGGGGGTGGTTGAGTCTTCCAGCAGTCCTTGGTCCAGCCCCGTGGTCTTGGTCCCAAAGGCTGCTGCGCCGGGAGCCACACCCGAACTACGGTTCTGTGTGGACTACAGAGGACTCAATTCAGTCACGAAGACTGACGCGCACCCCATCCCCAGAGCTGATGAGCTCATTGATCGGCTAGGGGCTGCTCGGTTCCTCAGTATGTTTGATTTAACGTCTGGGTACTGGCAGATCGCCTTGACCGATGGGGCAAAGGAGAGGTCGGCATTCTCTACACCAGATGGGCATTTCCAGTTCCGGGTTATGCCATTTGGAATGAAGAATGCCCCTGCCACCTTTCAGAGATTGGTCAACCAGGTGTTGGCTGGGCTGGACGAGTTCAGTGCCGCCTACCTGGATGACATCGCGGTGTTCAGTGGCACCTGGCCAGAACACCTGCGACACCTCTGGGAAGTGTTGATGGCCCTGCGCAGAGCAGGCCACACAATCAAGGCAAGCAAGTGCCAGATTGGGCAGGGTTCCGTGGTGTACTTGGGACACCAAGTTGGGAGTGGCAAGGTAGCACCCTTGCAGCCCAAAATTGAGACCATCCTGGCTTGGGAACCCCCCAAGACCCAGACTGCAGTGAGAGCCTTCCTGGGGCTCACTGGGTATTACAGGAGGTTTGTCAAGGGCTATGGCACGATTGTGACCCCCTTGACAGAGCTGACTTCGAAGAAGCAGCCCAGGAATGTGATTTGGACTGACACCTGTCAGAAGGCTTTTGACACCCTGAAGACTGCCATGTGCACGGCGCCCGTGCTCCTGGCTCCTGATTTCTCCAAGGAATTCATAGTGCAAACAGACGCTTCAGAGCATGGTGTAGGGGCTGTTCTTTCACAGATGGCTGAGGAGGGCTTTGACCAACCCGTAGCCTTCATAAGTAGGAGGTTACTTCCACGGGAAAGTAGGTGGAGTGCAATAGAGCGTGAAGCATTTGCTGTGGTCTGGGCGCTGAAGAAGCTAAGACCCTACTTGTTTGGGTCTCACTTCCGAGTTCAGACGGACCACAGGCCCCTCAGATGGTTGATGCAAATGAGAGGTGAGAACCCGAAACTGTTGAGGTGGTCCATTTCTCTACAGAGTATGGACTTTACGGTGGAACACCGCCCTGGCACCGATCACGCCAACGCTGACGGTCTGTCCAGATTTTTCCGCCTTAGTGATGTGGAACTCCCTGGGGAAGGGTAGTTCCCCCCACATTTCAGCTGGAGGGGACACATGTTAGACCTGGCACCTTGGCGTGAGTCTCCCTTCCACTTTTTGCTGATGTGCCTCCGATGTTTTGCTGGTTTTCCGATACTCAGGGCACTGCGCCACGGCTGACCCGTGCCGCAGTGCAAGTGCTCCCTACTGTAAATTGTACATGCGATTGGTATCCATGATTGGTTCATTGGATTTACTGTTAGTCCCTAGTAAAGTGCACTAGGAGTGCCGGGGCTTGTAGATACCATGTGTGCGTGGGGATGTGGCGGACCGGAATACCAAGCGCGGAGGCCGTATATAGTGGGCAATGTTTGGTTTATTTCCGTACGTTTGCTCAAAACAGGGTGATTAGCAAGAGTCAATGTTCCAGAAATGAAAGGCACAGCTCCTCGGGTGGAAGAAGGGTCCAGGTCCGGTAACGTTGTCAGCGGGCTCTCCGGGTCTTCTACTCTTGGGGATGTCCTCGGAGGTACCGGGAGGAAAACAAAGAAAAGAAAGGAGCCGTTAGTCCTGCCGGACTTCTCTCGTCGAATCCCTATTACCAGCACCGGGGACTGTGAGGGGTAAGAAGACGAACGTGAGGAGGGGACGGTAGGGTCAGGGTAGGGGTGGACACAAGCTGGGTATCGAGAAGCAGTAGGGGTGTAGGGTGGTGGGACGTGAGGATTAGAGGGTTTCTTTACAAAGTGGAGGAGTGCTTTACAATATTTATACAGTGCTCCGAGTGACGACGTGAGCCTAAAGGGTAGTTAAATTATACAGAAAGGAGTTATTTACACTGCACCTAATGTGCTATCGGAGGGGTTCCGTATCACTCACCCGCTCCGCCGCAACTCTCCAAGTTGAGTTGCGGCCGCTCCCCAGCAACCTCCGGTGGACTCCACCAATCTTCGGACCAGTCCTCTTCCTCTTCACTCGTCCTCTCCTTCACCGCTCCAGTCGGGGTCTCCTGCCACAAGCTCAATCCGACGCCGGACTGTTTCCTGGGTCCGGTATTTCTAGTGTCCGGATCACGTGAGGGGGAGGTACTTCCGGGGTCAGGAGGTAGTGCTTCCGTGTTTCCGCCGTTCCGGATTGGGTCCTGGAACAGAGGACAGAGGGTTGGACATTTGGTGGGTGGGGCTGCTACTGTGGACGCTCTGGCCGGGTTCCCTGTCGTACGGGAAGGACTGCAATACCGTGGTGTGTGACGGGTATGTGGGGCCGCCGTATCACATCCCCTTCCCCTAGCTGTCTTTCTAGTACGGGTTTGGGCCATGGGATAACGGGAGAGGAAATCAGCATTGCCCTGTTCAGTCCCTTTACGGTGCAATGTCCGAAATCTGTATGGTTGCAGAGCTAAGAACCAGCGGAGGACCCGGTCGTTATGTCCTTTATTACGGGCTATCCACTCCAGAGGGGCGTGGTCAGTATAGATGACAAACTCTCTCCCTTCTAGATAATACCTTAAACTTTCCACCGCCCATTTAATGGCCAATGCTTCCTTCTCTACAACAGCATAATTGGTTTCACGGGGATACAGTTTACGGCTCAAGTATAAAATGGGGTTCTCGTTCCCATTTTCGTCTTTCTGTGAAAGGACCGCCCCTAGACCCTGGTCTGAGGCGTCTGTCTGTAGGAGGAAGGTCCGTGAATAATCCGGACTGACCAATACCGGTTTGGAGGTTAATGCTGCTTTGAGTCGAGAGAAGGCTAAGAGTAGAACAGGGGTGGGATACTTTAGGAGGGTTTCTGTTTTCGTGGATTTCCTTAAGAGATCTGTGAGGGGAGCTGCAGTCTGGGAAAAATTGGGTATGAACCTGCGATAATACCCTAGTAGGCCTAGAAATGCCCGGAGGTCTTTTCGGGACTGGGGGAATGGAATGGATTGAATGGCCTCAACCTTCTTGGCCTGTGGACGTATCAATCCCTCTCCTGAGAGGTAACCCAAGTACTTCACCGAGGTAGCCGCTAGAGTGGTTTTAGCAGGATTAATGGTGAACCCAAAAGATCCCAGGGACCCAACGACTTTGCTGAGGTGATCGAGGTGTTCTGCCCAACTATTGCTATAGATAACAATATCGTCGAGGTAGGCCCCGGCATACCCTGAGTGTGGTCTTAACACTTGGTTCATCGCCCTTTGGAAGGTGGCGGGTGCCCCGTGTAACCCAAAAGGTAATACTGTGAATTGAAATAAGCCGTCTGGGGTAGAAAAGGCAGTTTTCTTTCGGTCCTGTGTTCTTAGTGGGATCTGCCAGTAGCCTTTGCAGAGATCTAACGTGGATATGTATCGGGCCTTCCCTATGCTCTCGACCATCTCATCAACCCGCGGAAGGGGATATGTGTCGAAGTTGGATATTTTATTTACCTCCCTGAAATCTATGCAAAACCTGACGGACCCGTCAGGTTTAGGCACTAGAACTATGGGGGAATTCCATTCACTGATGGAAGGCTCAATGATCCCCATACCCAACATTAGTTCGGTTTCTTGTCGGATCACATTCCTACGGGCTTCAGGGACCCGGTAGGGTCGAAGCCGTACAATCTTTCCGGGCTCGGTGTGTATGCTGTGTTCTGTGATGGTCGTGTGACCTGGTGAGGAGGAAAACACTCTCTGTAGGGGTTGTAGGGCCTCTCGGAGACTCAGTCTCTGCTCTCCGGTCATCTCGGGGTCAAAGCATGATTCAAATAAGAGAGGGCCTGGCATATCGTTGGTAGACAGGACGGGTCGGGGTCCCTCCCATTTTTTAAGGAGGTTGATATGGTACACCTGTGTGGTGCCTCGAACAGGATCGAGTTCTACTTCGTAGGTGACCGGAGTCACTTGGCGAAGAATCGCATAGGGTCCTTGCCACTGCCCTAACAGTTTGTGGTCTGATGATGGTCTCATCAGAAGAACTAGATCCCCATTGTTAAAGGAGCGAGGTTTGGTACCCTTATCATATTGCCGTTTCTGGCTGGCTTGTGCGTTCTCCATATTCTGGCGGACAATGTCACGCAGCTGTGCGAGATGTGTTTTTAGATTTTCGACATATTCTGGCAGAGGTCGGGTTCTGTCAGGTTCGGCCTCCCATGCTTCTTGGGCCATGTCAAGAAGGGTGCGGGGTGGTCGACCGTACAGCAACTCATACGGAGAATATCCAGTGCTACTCTGAGTTTTACACCGAATGGCAAACAAGGCCAACGGCAACATCTCCTCCCACCTCTTTGCCTCTAAGGCCAACATTTTCTTCAGTGTTAACTTCAGGGTGGCATTGTATCGCTCTACCAACCCGTCTGTCTTGGGGTGGTAGGCGGAAGTGCGGATCTGTTTTATGCCGAGGTTCGAACATACTTGTTTCATTAGGGATGATACGAACGGAGTGCCTTGATCCGTAAGGATCTCCCTGGGAAACCCTACTCGTGAGAATATGGAGATGAGGGCTTTAGCTATGGTCTGTGTTGTAGGTTGGCGTAAGGGCACTGCCTCAGGGAAGCGGGTGGCGTAGTCCACCAGAACTAGGGCATATCGACAGCCACTGCGGGAGGGAAGTAAGGGGCCTATGATGTCCATTCCGACCCGGGTGAAGGGGATATCAATGAGGGGTAGAGGGAGTAAGGGAGCCCTGGGAGGACGATATCTACTGTTCCTCTGACATACTGGGCACTCTCTACAATATTGTCTGACCTCCTGATGTACTCCTGGCCAATAAAACTTCTCGAGGATGGATAGACTGGTTTTTTCGTCGCTGAAGTGACCCCCTAGGAGATGGCTGTGGGCAAGGAAGAGCACCTTCTCTCTAAAGGGTCCGGGGATCAATAGCTGTGGTGGTTGGTTTGGGTTTCCTTTTCTATATAGTAGTCCGTTCTTTTTAAAGAAATAGGGACATACGTGAAGGGGGTCTTCCTGTTCTAAGGCCTTTCCCCAGGCCTCTTGTAGGACAGGATCTTCTTGTTGCGATGCCCGGAATTCTCTATCTGTTTGCCAGGGGTGGACATCGGGAACCACTGGGTAGGCGGTGGTGTGGTTTTGCTTCTCTTTCCTCTTCTGATTACGGGATTTCCGGGCTTTGGTCGGATCTTCAGCCAGCGGCTGTTCCCCGGAAAAGGGTGCTTCTCCCCACCATTGGTTCAGGGAGTCGGTAGTGTCCTGCACTAATTTAGGGAGACCAGCATAATCACTCCCTAGGATCACTTGCTCAGGAAGGTTCGGTATCAGACCTACAGTGAGTTCAGTTCCGGGATCAGCGGGGTGCCGTACTCGCACCTGGGTGGTAGGGTACCTTTTAGTGTCTCCGTGTACGCATTGGATGGCGACGGTTCCTGTGGGTGGTCTTGGTGGGGTCGGTAGGTCCTGGGGCCGTAGAACGCTCTGGCGACAGCCCGTGTCAGCCAAAGCTAGGAGCGGATGTCCGTCTACATACACGGGACAACGGAACGGTGGGGGTTTCTTTCCGGGTGTTGCACACACATAGTTCTGTATCAGGCCTATCTCCATGGGTTCGTCTTTCTGTGGACATACACGTGCTATATGTCCATAGCCGCCGCAGTTGTAACACTGTGGACCCGGATTGGGTGGTCTGTATATGAGCGGAGGTGGTAGCAGGGCAGGCGGCTCCGTTTTCCTTGGAGGGGGGGGGTCGCTGGGGTCTGACTGTATTTATATGCGCTCGATGGGGATGGTCATCTCTGCCCCTGGATGTTTCTTGGGCTCGACTGTATGCACTCGCGATCTCCACCGCGCTGTCGAGGGTGAGTCGTGCATGTTGTCGTACCCATTTTTGAGTGGCCGGATGTAGGGATGCCAGGAATTGCTCCAGATATACTTTTGCTAGGATATCGTCTTTTGTGGAGGTGTCAGGCCGTAACCAGCGATTGGCGAGATCTTTAATCCGGAAGGACAGAGCCCTGGGGGTTTCTTGGGGCCCTTCCTTGGCTTGGCGTAACTTCACTCTATAGGTCTCGTCATCTATGCCTAGCCGTTCGAGGATACACTTCTTGATATCATCAGAGGGTGTGTTGCCTTGTATATTGGCCTGTTGGTACGCCGCTTGGAGGTCTCCGGTCAGTAGCGGCCCCAAATATTGCCCCCATCGATCTGCTGGCCAGAAGGCGGCCTGCGCCAGTCTTTCAAAGTTCGTAAGAAAATAGTCCGGATCGTCGCCAGGAACATACTTTTGTAAGACTACTGAGGGGAGGGAGGTTATGGGTCGTTGTTGTTGTTGGCCGAGGACGTCCGTTAATTTACCCATGGCTTGGTCGTTGGCATCCCCTTGGCCCTTGAGGACGTCATGCAGTTGCCCCCGGTCTTCCTCAGCGGTTTTCAAAAACTTCTCCATTAGCTTTCCCAACATCTCTTGGGACTCGGCCATTTTCTGTACGACGGCCTCCATGCCTCCGGATCCCACTTCTGACACCAACTGTGTGCGTGGGGGTGTGGCGGACCGGAATACCAAGCGCGGAGGCCGTATATAGTGGGCAATGTTTGGTTTATTTCCGTACGTTTGCTCAAAACAGGGTGATTAGCAAGAGTCAATGTTCCAGAAATGAAAGGCACAGCTCCTCGGGTGGAAGAAGGGTCCAGGTCCGGTAACGTTGTCAGCGGGCTCTCCGGGTCTTCTACTCTTGGGGATGTCCTCGGAGGTACCGGGAGGAAAACAAAGAAAAGAAAGGAGCCGTTAGTCCTGCCGGACTTCTCTCGTCGAATCCCTATTACCAGCACCGGGGACTGTGAGGGGTAAGAAGACGAACGTGAGGAGGGGACGGTAGGGTCAGGGTAGGGGTGGACACAAGCTGGGTATCGAGAAGCAGTAGGGGTGTAGGGTGGTGGGACGTGAGGATTAGAGGGTTTCTTTACAAAGTGGAGGAGTGCTTTACAATATTTATACAGTGCTCCGAGTGACGACGTGAGCCTAAAGGGTAGTTCAATTATACAGAAAGGAGTTATTTACACTGCACCTAATGTGCTATCGGAGGGGTTCCGTATCACTCACCCGCTCCGCCGCAACTCTCCAAGTTGAGTTGCGGCCGCTCCCCAGCAACCTCCGGTGGACTCCACCAATCTTCGGACCAGTCCTCTTCCTCTTCACTCGTCCTCTCCTTCACCGCTCCAGTCGGGGTCTCCTGCCACAAGCTCAATCCGACGCCGGACTGTTTCCTGGGTCCGGTATTTCTAGTGTCCGGATCACGTGAGGGGGAGGTACTTCCGGGGTCAGGAGGTAGTGCTTCCGTGTTTCCGCCGTTCCGGATTGGGTCCTGGAACAGAGGACAGAGGGTTGGACATTTGGTGGGTGGGGCTGCTACTGTGGACGCTCTGGCCGGGTTCCCTGTCGTACGGGAAGGACTGCAATACCGTGGTGTGTGACGGGTATGTGGGGCCGCCGTATCACATGCCAATACTGCTGGTGGGCCTGCAGCGCTGGTTGCGCCACCCACCGAAGCAGCCGTAAAGATGTGTCTGGGAACTGCGACCGCAGAACCCGCGTGCGGTCTCGTACTGTCACGCTAGCTGGGCAAGTGCACCCACTTGCCAGCCCCTGAACCTTCCCTTGACTACATATTAGTCACCCCTATGGTAGGCCTGCGGGCAGGGTACGTTGTAGGTGTAAGGTAGGACAAGCCTGATGTGTGTGGCATGTCCTAGTAGTGACTTACAATCAAAACCGTATTTCACTATTGAAGGCTACCTGCTCCATTAGGCCAGACTGAGCTGCTGGAATTATTACACCCTATAATCCCAGCAGGCGCAAGGAGCATGGTAGCGCGTCATGTTTAGTATGCCTGAACTCAGGATGATAAAATATTTCTTGTAGTCAAGTTTATTTTAGGATCCTGGGTTTGCAAATGCTACTTTTAGAAAGTTAGCGTTTGCTTGCCTAACCATTTCAGCCCGCCTCTGCTGGTATGTGTATCTGACTGTCTGGGATGTGTGAGTGACAGGGCTGGGAGGATGACAGGTGGTGAATGCACAGATTATACCTTAGTGGGAGGTAGGAGTGGCTCTTGACTCGAACTGTAGCAGGGCTCTGCCACCACAATGCTGGCTCCACCCTCCTGGGGAGCGACTGATGACTCAGCCGACACCTGGCCCAGGAAGGGCGAAGCCCCATCAACAAGGTACTCTGGCCTCCCCTGTCCGCACAATGCTGGCTCCACCTCCTGTGGGGCGTCTGATGCGCCTGCCCCTCACACTGAAAGCAGAAGCCGGAGTACACCCACCGGGGTACTCAAGGACTGAAAGTGGCTATGCAAAGGCCCCCCTGGCCTGAGAGAACAAAAGAAATGCCCTATAAAAGGAGGAGCCCTGCTCCTTGAGAATTAGATCCGGTTTGGGCTACAGAAGGAACTCTGCCCGACGAGAAGGACCGTGAAGGGCAAGGAAGGGTGCTGTCTCTTGCCTGTGTCCGGTGCCTTGCTGCCGAAGGAGAGGAGAAAGGAAAGACTACGAGAAGACTTTTGCTTTAACTTGTGCCAAACTCTGTTGAGAGATCTCCAAGGGCTTGCTGTGAACTTGCCCCTGACCAGCGCCCCAGGACCAGTGGGCGCTACATCCTGAAGGAGGTGACTGTGTGTGCTGTCGAGCGCTGCAGTACCAACGGAGGAGTCTCCTCCAAGGCAACGACATCCCCCTGACCACCGTGACCGGGGCCCAAAGCAACAGCGGAAGCAAAGCGAGGTCCAGCCGCCGCTGGCCCGAACACCGTGACCGCAACTGCACCGGGAGCCCGAGAGCAAAGCGAAGGAGGGCCCGTCCGGTCCGAGCTCTCGAGTTGACTGCGTCACGAGCAGCAAACCCACCTGCAAAGACGGACCGTTGCCCTGCGAGAATCCACTGAGTCGGTACCTTGCCCGACAGCTCAGCTGTGAGCGCACAGCTGCACCGGCCCTTGGCTGGGTACGTCCTGCACTTGGGGACCGTACTGCCACTGGCCGCCACCACAACAGCCGCCGCCTCCAGGGTCGGAGCGGACGACGAGGAAAGGACCCTGCCGCCACAGAACACCGCTGCCCCGGATGACCCGTGACCTGCTCGGCTGAGAGCCGCAACGGACAGCGACCCCGGGAAGGCAACGCGACGTGGGACAGCTCCCCTGGAAGCCGCCCGCTCTACAAGAACTTTATCAAACTGGCCAGAAGGCCCTAAAGAACTCGTATTGCTAGAAAGAACTGTGGCAACTTGAACTAAGTAACTTGAAACCGTTATTTGAAAGCCTGATAACTGTATTCCTAAGCCTGCTTGAAATTTATATAAAGGTATATATTTTTACAGAATACAGTTTGGTCTCCTTGTGTGGTGGGTGGTTGTGGGGGTGTAATATTGCAAGTGTTTAACCCTATGTGCCCCAAAGATTAGCCTACGACTGCTTAAGCCACACTAGCTAGAGGGTAAGCAGAGGTTGTCTGGAAGGTAACCCTCAGCCCTGACGAGGAAGAGAGAGTCCCTGCTTGTCGCTAGTGTTTCACTGCGCCAACTAGAGACTCCCCCTTCCTACAGGACCTAACCCCAAAACTCTTAGTAAAGAACTCAGAAGCAAAAATCCCACACACACACAGATGTTGCCCATTGGGCCAAGAGGCCCCTCAAGAGGTTCCTCAAGTTTATCTAAATTTGAAAGAAGTAAAAGAACACAAGATACAATTGCCAGAGCTCTGATTTGGTAGTCAACAAAAATGGAAGTCCAAATTTACCTACTGCAATCTATCGTACAGCGCCTTGTGAATCACGATTACAAGCTGGCAAAGCTGGAGATAATAATTCAAAATCACCAGTCCACCCTAGCCATATGAGTTCTTGTGCCGACATTATAGAAAAGTGGGAAGTGTTGCCTGAGGTTCTAAAGGACAACCTCAGCATTTGAGTCCAAATCTCCCAAAACGATTTACCCTTTATAACAAAAAACAGACAACTAGTTCAATAAAGACAATGCAAGTAATTAAAAAAAGAAATGGGCATTACGTTGCATCAAATGATTCCCTAAGGTAAGTATAAGCATGCTATCTGTCCCTACTCTGCCTTGAAAGGGGCAACCCAGTATTGAATAAGAATTACAATTTTGAAAAGTTATGAGCTGTTAGAGTCTTCAGTAGAAGAAGGTCCAATCAAGGGTCGAGTAGCATGAAGCCACTCAAAGAAGAGGCAGAAGCAGAGGTCTGTACCTCATGAAATCCTAAGATGTCTCTCTGAACCTCCCTACGTTACAGTACAACACATTAGTTGCAGTCAAGATATATTGTGTGCTCGATTCAAGCACAGATTGGTTACTGACAGCACCTTTCCCACTTTGAGAAGTTGATACTTCATTCGTCCTTGGCCATTCTTCTGCTCCTCCATGAGAACTCGCCTCCTTGCTCATGACCGCGATTCTCCTTGCCAAGATCCATCTTCTCACAACTTGCTATCTAACTCAAACAAAAACCCTCTTTTTTGTCTAATAAGACTTTAACCGCACCTGCAGTGGAAACAAAAAAACAAGCAAATACGCTCTACTTTGAAGATAAGCATGAATTATATGTAAGACTTTAAATGTGAGCTTGTACATGAACACTTTTTGAGGCCCCAAAAGGATGTCAATTCATTAGTGCACAGGGTTACGAATATGTGAATAATTCTACGTATATAACAAATGCAACTTTTTAATGCATGAATGAATTGCAAAGAATTACAAAAATGCTGTTTCAAATACACCAAATATGAATATAAGTTCTTGATACACATATAAATGCTTAAACATTAGTTTGCACATAGATTTTATTTCATTAACTTCACAATGAGACACATCTAAAAGTTAACCTTTTCTAAAATATGAATGTGTAAATGTTGCAAGATTTTTATCAGTCACATTTCTATGTACTTAGTTTATAAGTCTCATTAGTTTTGACATGGAGTACTTTAAATGCACAATACCCCATTTTTTCAGTAACATTAATCACACAGAATATATTCGATTGTTGACTATGCATGATTATGATGCACTCCTGCAGTATCGAAGGATGGGATCAAACTCTCTTCTCCATAACCAAAATATTTTTTATACAATTTTGATTTGATATTGATTTTCTGACCACCAGTTTGATTTGTTGGAGCTAATTAAACACATGAACTAAAATAACAAAACTATAAGATGGTTTCCTTAACAAAAAGGCAAATCTTAGGACTTTACTGAATATAAAGAAGTGATGAATCTGTCTCAGCAGTAGTTGATGTGACAGAGATTTCAGTAAACTTGTCAGACAGGACTGGTCCAGATGGTAAGAAGCTCTATGTACCAGGGAAATACTTTTGAATAGAACCCTTTGTTCCAAATATGGACAGTGGAGCTTTCTGCTCACATCTAAAATATGATCACATTTTCTATGGTACCAAATCAGATGTTCTGCGACATTATGCAGTCTCTGTAGCTTCATCAACAGGCGTCTAAGATTTACACAAGAGTTAACAACAGTAGCATGTCATTTGAAGGAGGTATACTGAGCAATGTCTTAAAGTACTTTGGGGCAGATTTACGACTTCTGGAGCATCTCTGCTAATCAGCAGGGATGCGCCTGAAGAGTTGCGACGCATCTGCCCACCCGTGCGCACCACTGATGCATCGCATTTACAATGTGGCGCACCGTGGCGCTCAGATGGGAAGTTGCGTGACGCATCCCCAGCGGAAATGCGGCTCCAGCAAGGCTCGGGGGTGCCCTATCTCTAACATGCTGCGTCAATCCTTACACCTGCTTCAAGCAGGTGCAGGGTTTTCACGCAGCATGGCCCTAAAAGTGACAGGGGTAAAATCTTATAGATGCCACTCAGCCACTTTTAGGAGGCGATCCTGCACTGGAACCAAACCCCCCCCCCCCCCCTCCCCCCCCCCCAACGCCGGAACGCCTTCTTGTGGAGCAGGGCTTTACAACGAGACGCGTCTCCCAGATGCGTCACGTTGTAAGTACCCCGCATCATGGCGCTGGATTTGCGCCACTGCTGCGTCACAAAATTGACGCAATGGCGGTGTAAAAAAGGCGCAAGGGGCTTGTAAATCTGCCCCAAAGTGCTTGATAGCTTGTTCAGCAAATTGCATTAATTTGAGGATGCATTGATTGCTCACCTTTTAAGATGATTCCTACAGCCATTGTCTGTAACCAGGGAAGGGAGCATGCCATATTAGAGGGACAGATTGATTTACTCCAAAGTTATTTACGTGTTTAGACAGAATATCGGAAGCAAAAATATCGTAGGACAAAATATTGTGTAAAGAATATCGAGGACCAAAATATTGTAAACATACGTTTATATCTATATAATTCCACATATTTGTACATATGTGTACCTTGATGATATATATATATATCTTCCAGGTACATAGATGTGGAGTTAAGAATATGTGAGTTGCAGCCTACCTGTGCCCCAGATTGCAGTGAGCAGAGTCCAGGAAGTGGTAAGGAGAAAGACTAGTGCTGTCTCTTCCCCAAAACAAAAGTTGTTAAAAAAACGATTTTCCCTTTCTGTAATTACTGTCTTTGCCTGTGGTTGTTACAGTTTAAAATTGTAGTTTTAACCTGCCTTTGATTGCATATTTTATCACCTGTTTTTTTGTGTTTTAAACTTGTGCTTTTCCCTGCCCATGATTGCTTCCATTTAACGTGTTGAATTGTGGGATTTGCAGTCCAAACTCTGTAGTTTATCCCTCTCATTCCGGGTGACAATTCAGTTTTCCCTCCAAATTTCGCCTTTGCTCTGTGCTAAGACCTGTATGTAAAAAACAGTGCACCCCAGCCACCATTTTGTGTTCACAAGCCAGTGAAACCAGACCTCCTGCTTCCCCCTCGCAACAGGGTTATTCTACATAAGAGGGTGCTTCTGTGAGCTCTTTAAACTGTATTTACTATGGACTGTGCACTTCTTTTTTTTGCCAGGAGAGGGAGAAGAAGTTTTATTCAAACAGTATTGTTAGATTTCAAGTTAGTGAGGCCTTTACCTGCAAAGTCCAAAGTGTAGATTGAGCCTGTCTGTCTCGTAGAAGATTCTGATCAGGAGAAGCAGCTTCCAACTCCCTGGCCAGCAAACCTTGTCTGAGGTCGCTAGGACCTTATATGATCTGCTTGTGGTTGGTACATGTGTACACGGATTGGTGGTTGTATCTGGTGTTTCTATTGGAGTAGGGTTAATGTCCTCATTGGTTGGATGTTTGAGGGTTCTGATTGGTTTCTGGTTCTGTAAGTCAATCAATGTAGGGCTGGGACTAGGGCGAGGGTTTATTTATTTATTTATTTATGTGGTTTATAGAGCGCACAGCTACCCCAGAGGGGGTGTCCCGGCGCTAGAACCTGAGCCTCCAGGGGAGAAGAAGGAGCATAGAGCATGGAGAACAGCAGGGTAAAATCAGAGTCCAGAGAAGAGCCAAGTTTTGAGTTTGGCTCGGAAGATGGATTCGGAGGGACAGAATCTCATATCGATTGGCAAAGCGTTCCACAGTTTTGCCGCAATGACACTGAACCCTCTGCCACCCATTCTATATAGTCTGAAACGGGGAGAGATCAGGAGGCGGAGGTCATTGGATCTCAAGGATCTGATGGAGCGAGATATAGAGACACGTTTTTTCAGGTAGTTGGGTCCGAGGTCGTTGATGGCTCGGTAGGTAAGGGTGAGGATCTTGAACTGGATACGGCTGGCCTTGGGTTAGGGATTCTATTGGAAGAAGGGACTAGGGCTTCCTGTTATTGGTTGTTGGAAGTAGGGTGGGACCAGGGCTAGGGTTAGACCTTTACTTGGAAGTAGCGATTAGGGCTTCTGGTGTGATTGGTTGCTGGACTAGCTGTGGGACTAAGAGTAGGTTTCGGCTTTCTATTGGCAGTAGGGACTAGGGCTTCCTGTGCCATTGGTTGCTTGGACTTGGTTTGGGACTACTGGTAGGGCTAGGGCCTCCATTGGACATAGAGATCAGGGTTTTTGAACTGATAGGGTGTTTGGACTAGGGCTAAGTTTGGCTGTAATGTCCTGGTCTCCTATTAGTTCTAGATTTTAGGGCTAGTGTTGTGATTGGATAGTGTTAGGGCTAGGGTTCCCATTGGCTGAAGGGGTCACCAGATTACTAGGGCTGCAAAAGGCCAGGGCTGGGGCATCGAGGCTAAGGGCAGAGAGGACAAGGGCAGTTGCCTGTTTGAGCCTGTTAAGGGTGGAGAGGACAAGGGTCGTTGACTGTTTGAGCCTGTTAGGGGCATAGAGGACAAGGGCAGTTGCCTGTTTGAGCCTGTTAAAGGCAGAGAGGACAAGGGCAGTTGCCTGTTTGAGCCTGTTCAAGACAGACCAGGGTCAGGGCCAGAAATGCTGCCCCTTTCCCATTTAGCAATAACCAGCCCACACCATCCACATCCAGAAACTTACAGTACTCACTTTCTTCTAATGTAGCATTTCCCATGTACTACTTTATTTCTCAGCCTTTACTTCGATCAAAATATCTTCTAGCCCAACCTTCTGACTCCTTTCAAATATCTTTCTACTACTCTTTCCAATGCACTACCCTATCTCTCATCCTATACATCTATCAATATATCTTCTATATCCACTCTCTCATTCATCCCAACCCCCATTGCACTACTATGATCCCCAAAATAACCGCTTCTAGACTCTCTCCTACTCTACCCCTTCTTGCATCACCTCTTTTACTATACTGATCCCCTTAAACAAACCTTTCTAAACTCTTCCCTTGGACTCCTCCCCTCCAAAACTCATTTTTACTCATCCAAAAGCCTCCTCCTACTGCTAATTTTTTCTCACTCTTTTATCCCTTCACTATCCTTTTCAATCAAAATGAACAGACTAACATGTTCACTTCTCAAATTCCATATTCAACTATGCTAATTCAGCACTAATCCTTTATGGGTTCCGGATGGCGTGCTACTCGCCAGAAAAGCACCTTAACACCGATCAGGGGTAACAAGTGCTATATGAATGCAAACCTTTCTTCCCTTTTTATCCCTCCGCTATCCTTCTCACTCTAAATAACTGACTAATATCCACCACTGAAATTACTTCATATTTCACCATATTAATTCACCACTAATCCTTTATGGGGTTCATGAATAGCGTGCGTCCACACCCATCAGGGGTAACAAGTGCTATATAAATACAAACCTTTTTCCTCCTATATCCTTCTGTTCCAAATCCAAATACCTGAGTAACCTATCCACCACTCAAAATGTACTTGCAAGTTTCACTATACTAGTTCAACACTAATCCTCTATGGGTCCAGGAGTAGCGTGCTACTCGCCGAAAAAGCACTTCGACGCCTCATCAGGGATAGTAAGCTCTATATAAATAGTATTACAATACAATACAACACAATACTTACCTGTCTGCACTTACCTTCTCGATATTTTGGTCCTTGATATTTTTGACACAATATTGCATCCACATGATTTTTCTGTTTTCGATATTCTGTCAGTGATCTTGTTATTTATCTTTACCCAATATTGGTATTTAATTTTAAAAATGTATAGGCAATCCATTGCCAGACCACACTTAGGCCACTGTGAAGCCATTATAGAAATCCTGGGACCCACTGGTCAAGTCAAACAGTCACCTGGGAGTCATCAGCAGATGTGAAAGCCGTACAGCTGAAAGATTGAATGAGCTTAGAGAGTGTACAAACAGGTTAATGGAACAGGGGAGAAACACACATTGCAATGTTGAAAACAAATTGAGTGAGAGAGGATGAGGGGGTGGGGCCATGGGAAAGTCTCTTTCTAAGTATCTATGGTGGATGTGGACCAAGAAGAGGTGGTGGGGTTTTCCATCAGCCAACTTCTATGGAGATTCTTCTACCCTCTCCCCAAAACACAAAGGCATTGAAGCGGCCTTCTGTGTCTATGAGGAGGTTTCAAAACATGTACTAGTTCGTGATTATGCACAACTGTATCACACAAACTGGAAACACACTCTATGCTGGAGTTTACAGCTCAGCCTGTGCTTACCAAGTGATTGGCTCTAAACTGGGTGAGCCTGTTATTGGGTGACATTCAGTGGCACCATGTGAGTTGGGAGCTCTGGATTCAGTGCCCACAAGGAGACAGAGGGCCTGATTTAGATCTTAGCAGGTGGGTTACTCCATCACAATGGTGATAAATAGCTCGTCCAACAAAATATGAATCCCATAGGATATAATGAGACTTATATTTCGGTAGAAAGGATATCCTTCACTGCTGTGACAGAGTAACCTGTTGGCCAAGATCTAAATCAGGCCCAGAGTCTTTTCAGATAAAATTGCCTAGTTAACTAAGTGAATGCACCACTTCCTAGAAGAATGTAAACCAGTTAAGGACCATCCTTGATGTTCCTAACTCCTTTACATGGAAAATTAACCCCTTAAGTGCTGCGTCGGTGCGTTGGCCGACGGCAGCACTACCTCCCCAGTGCTGCGCACGACCATTGGACGTCCATTCAGCACTAGTTCCAATGGACAGCGCAGCACTGGGGAAGGATGTTTACTAGCATATATGAGGTTAAGATGTCTTGTCAACCCTACCAGAGGCAGCTTAAAGGTTCAAAGGGATCACTCCTGATGTACCCTTTTCATGTAAGATGGTTGTAAGTTCTCCCATTGGTAGTAGCTTTGTGATCTTGGTACCTTCTCTACAATGGAACCTGAACTGCCAACTATTTAAGACGTTATTCTCTTCTATATTTTCAGAGACTTGATTTGCCATTACTTATTCTAAGATTTGTCCCAGGGCCAAAAGAGTGACAGCAACATTCTCTAGTTCAAACTGAACTTTGTTTATCAGAGAAAAAATAACTCCCCTCTGTCAGCTCTGAGAGACGGCACCAGTTAACAACAAGATCTGAAAGCATTCCTGCACTGTATTTGAGACAGCTGGTATGATATGCTGCCTAATGCATGCTGGGCAAGGGTCCAGGGTAGAGCCTGACTTTATTTCCTGCATCAGAGTTTCATTTGTCTGTTTGTCCAGAATGTTAAAGAAGACCAGCGTACATGTAACTCTACTAACAACACCTGCTATGACGGGGTTCTAAAGAAGCCTGGGTGGCAGCAATATCAATATAGATCCTATGAATTTAGAGATGCATAACCACAGTGTTCCTTTGAAGGATTCATGGGGATGTTTTCACATTTTAGATTAATTAATGTATTGAGCACATTGAGGAACTATGATCTGACTCTCAAGTAATGTGTTTGGCAGTGCTTGATTTGCAATAAAATGAGTGTCAGGGCCCTTGT
Organism: Lissotriton vulgaris; assembly: GCF_964263255.1. NCBI lineage: Eukaryota > Metazoa > Chordata > Amphibia > Caudata > Salamandridae > Lissotriton > Lissotriton vulgaris. The sequence goes on along the minus strand of NC_141690.1, from coordinate 82,313,770 downwards.
CAGGGGGCCACTGCAGCTTGCACCCATTGTCCTTGCCATCACTGCCAATGACAGAACCAACACAACTACTAACCCTCACACTCCAACAGGCGTGAAGATTCATGCTATTCAAGCCCCCCACAGCTATAAGAATGGCTTGTGCAACATGTATTAGTAATTGTTAATGTATACTGAATTAATAAACAACTCTTGCGGTGCTCAACTCAAATTTAAGGAAAGCAAAGGGTTCCCCTGGACTTCAATATCAGATATACAGAATAACTAGTCACTCAAAACTTAATTCTATTTCCCACACTCAGTCTTCCATCCAAACCAGCAAATTTTGCCCCTTAAGCCAATAGTCTATATCCAAACCGGAAGGTAGTGCTGGTCTATACTTCTTTTTATTTAAAAAAAAGAGTTTTTTTTTGGCAGGTATATAGTTATCAAAGTGCAAAGTGTTAAAAAAGAATAATTTTCAATCAATTTATAAAAAACAAACATTAGTTCATCAAAAATAATATTTCATATTCTAAACATAGCATTAAAAAACATTAAAAAACACGATCATGAAAGAAACTTATGGCAGTTCATTGAATCAAAAGGCAAGACCCTACAGCTAACAACAACACAATAGTAACTAGAAGTTGTGGCTGAGTTACTTTATCCCAAGCTGAAATATATATTGTCAGTTGGTTTCGGCAAATAATTGTTCTGTATTTATTGTCCTGAAAACAACCCTTCAGCGATGGATTCTTTAACGTTTGCATTGACGCGTTTCGGTGGTATTTACTGTTTCTTTCTCGACCACCTTCTTCAGGACTAGCTTTAATAGGTACAGGGTCTAATTTAAAAAAAATACAGTTTTCCAAATCGTTAATCATCTCAAAGAATATTTTCTGATCACTTTATTCATATATTTTATTTCTCTCTGTTCTTAAGAGTTGTTCCCATTGATTGGAATTTTTATCTGCAGGCTGCTGATCCCTCGTTTTTCCTTCTATGTAGTGTTCTCATTAAAACCAAATGTCGGTAAAATAGCTACCTTGATACTCGTCTTGTCCTGACACACTTCCTAAAAGTCTTTATTATAAATGGTTCAATACAAATCCCCCAGTTTCTGTTTCATAACTTTATTCTTCTGTAGGGATCGCCCCGCATATGATTCACAATGGAATCTGATTAGCGGCTGGCGTTATTCGGCGTATACAGCGTGTTCGTTGTAACACTAGGCACTAGAGGCAGCTAGAGGCCCACATCACGGCTCTCCCCGGAGCAGCGAGAGAGCCGCTCATCAAGTATGCAACCAAGCCCACAATGCTTTGCAGGCCAGGATCAGCCTGCAAGGGCTAACATCGTGTTATATGCTTGTGGTGACCCCAGGAGGACGGGGTCACCACCACATGAGTGCAAAGGTGCCGGGGGAGCTTCAGGAGCAACGCAGTCTCCCCAGCACGGAGATGAAAAGTCCCACAGAGATGAAAAGTCCCACCCCAAGTGTCTTTGGGATTTAAAGGAATCAACCCCTCCAAGGCTCAACCTGCATGTAACACCTTCTGGGCTGGAACTTTGTTTTTCAGCTGAGGGTGTTTTGATAATTGCATCAAGGAGTGAAGGGCTGAGTTAGTGATGTCTGGAGAAGGGCATCCCCTGGAGGTGAAGAGTGTAATTGCACTGAAATGCATTTAGTAAGGGTTATTTCTTTTAAAAGGACTGATGTTCAATGTGAACTACTGGTGTAAGGTGATGTCCTAAGCAAAGTGGATATAAGTGGCTAGACACTCTTGTTAGGGTGTTTGGCGGTATTTACAACTTAATCCTGTGATCATCTGTGATGCCTATCGGGGCTGTAATTGCAATGTATTCCTAATGATATCCAAATGTGCTGAGTACTGTCATTCTAAAGTGTGCTTAAACAGGTATTCTTGCTGCTGCACTTAGGTGAAAACCCCAGACTATTAGCCCTTAAGATGTAGAGGTGCAGTAGGAGATGCTCAGTCAGGGTCATGTGTCATCAAGGCAGATGTAGCCTGTTTAATGCTTGTTGAGGTAATGGGGGGGGGCAACTGGGAGGGTGCCAGTGCGCAGAGCCCTCGCTCCAGGTTAAGACCAATTCACTGCATTGGGGTCAAGATGATGTGCATACATGGGAGTGGTGGTACTAGACCCCAATGTCCCTGCGGGAAGGGCGGGAAAGATGTTATGCAATGTCACAAAGTAATTCCAACAGCTTATGTATATTTGTAAATTGGTGCCTAGTATCGATTAGTGTGTGAGTTTAATAAATGTATTCTTACTTTTATAAAGCAAAGTACAGACTGGACAATCAATTATTGAGTGTTATTTTTGCACACCTGCAAATGGCGATTACTAGCCCACACCACCTCCCTTGAGTAAGCATCAGACTTCTCTGCAACACTACCTTCTGACAGTTAGGCGATGCCCTAGGGTTCTGGTTCCCAGTGAAGGACAAATGTGTCATGTTATTTGAGCAGGCCTCACAGATGCTGCCTCGTTTTCCAACAGTTACTGTGTGGTAAATCCACCCTGTAAAATGCAATTATAAGTTGAGCCCCTTGGATGGGCTATTACCATGTGAAAACATTTTTTTCAGGGCCTAAAATCACCCGAAATTAAAAGTTCTCTAAGCAGGTGGTAAATGTATACAAAAACCTCTACATGAGGTGGATAATGAGGGTGGTGTTGGAGGCAGTAGGGGTAGGAGTGGGAGCTGTTTTCTGATTGTCTCCCCTTGTCAGAAATAACAAGGAAAGAGGCTTGGATGCTGCTTCCGCCAAAGTTTCATGCAAGTATACTGTGTGGAATTACCACATGATAAAATTTGGTCTGGTTCTCCCAAACTCAGCAGCATAGGAAATCACATGGAGCAGAGCTCCACAAGGTAATTCCGCTTTGCCTAACTCATCTTGATAGCCCAACTCTTTGTGAAATATAGATGCCTGTTTGGCGAGCGCTACCTTGTTATGCTCGTGTGCTGACTACCTGATATTTTAAAAACTCCTGTTTTTGTCTTTAATTTAATATTTCATTTAGGAGCGTTTTACCTTGTTTTTAAATTCCCTGTGCTCACACTTGCATTTTAAATTGGTCCCTTCACCGCTACTTTGGCGGCCCGGTCCCTCGCGCTTACGATTTTTGGAGCGCCATCTTGGGTAGGTGCAGGAAACGCAGGACACTCCCGCGCTCTAGCAGTCAGGAGGACTGGCTAGAGACTGTTGCCGGGAAGTGCTTAAAAGTAGGTAGGGCAAAGGATCTTCCTGTTTGGCGAGCGCTACCTTGTTATGCTCGTGTGCTGACTACCTGATATTTTAAAAACTCCTGTTTTTGTCTTTAATTTAATATTTCATTTAGGAGCGTTTTACCTTGTTTTTAAATTCCCTGTGCTCACACTTGCATTTTAAATTGGTCCCTTCACCGCTACTTTGGCGGCCCGGTCCCTCGCGCTTACGATTTTTGGAGCGCCATCTTGGGTAGGTGCAGGAAACGCAGGACACTCCCGCGCTCTAGCAGTCAGGAGGACTGGCTAGAGACTGTTGCCGGGAAGTGCTTAAAAGTAGGTAGGGCGAAGGATCTTCCTGTTTGGCGAGCGCTACCTTGTTATGCTCGTGTGCTGACTACCTGATATTTTAAAAACTCCCGTTTTTGTCTTTAATTTAATATTTCATTTAGGAGCGTTTTACCTTGTTTTTAAATTCCCAGTGCTCACACTTGCATTTTAAATTGGTCCCTTCACCGCTACTTTGGCGGCCCGGTCCCTCGCGCTTACGATTTTTGGAGCGCCATCTTGGGTAGGTGCAGGAAACGCAGGACACTCCCGCGCTCTAGCAGTCAGGAGGACTGGCTAGAGCTCTACTTAAACAGAGCGCGATGATGCGCAGCGTGTGCGCGCAGCTTCATCGCCGCAGCCACGCCGGAGTCACGCCAGAGTCCAGCCCGTCTGCGCCCGTCCGCGCTGAGGACGGGCTGGATGGCTGGACCTCTGGTCAGAATAGGGTAGGCGCCTATGCAGTGAAATATTCTTTACAGGATGTACTGCGCCTTAAGCCCATACCTGCCCCATGCTTTCATCGGTACAGACCTGAAGACTTTTCTACACGTCTTGGTTGTGCTTGCTTACAGAGAGATGCGGATGACCCTAAATTCCCTCTCCCTCCTGCTCCTCTGGAGCCTTGCCTTTCCTCGGCACTTAAAAGGCCGAGCGAAACCTGTCTGCTCCTTAATGCTTGCTCGCTCATCAAGAATAACATTGTTTTTAAGGATTTTGTTTTAGATAAGAAACCATCCTGGGTTTTTATCACAGAGACCTGGGCAAAAGACTCTTCAGGCCCTGATCTTGTCAAAGCGGTCCCTGAGGGCCACTGCTTAGCTCGACATGACAGAATAGGCCGTGTTGGTGGTGGCCTGGCTATTCTGTATCAGGACAGATTCCACTGCCATACTATACCTCTCTTTGACCCTAAGGATGTGTTTCAAGTTCTGTATTTTTCCCTATCTGACTCCGCCAACCCTGCATTTAATGGGATTTTGGTCTACCGCCCCCCCGGCCCAAGAGCAGGTTTTGGGCTGAAACTAATGCAGGTTCTGGAACCCTACTTCGGCCGACAAAATCTCTCTATTCTAGGTGATTTCAATTTTCACCTAGAGTTACTGGAGGCTCATGACACTATTTCCTTGCTGGAAGTAATGTCAGCCTGTGGACTCACCCAACTGGTGAAGGGTCCCACCCATCGAGCGGGGCACACGCTCGATGGAATCTTTTCTAATGATCAAAGGCTGACAGTTACCAACCCTTTCCATCTTTCTTGGTCGGACCATCTGGCCGTTCCCTTCAATATGACCTATCTGACGCGGGACTCTTCTAGAAGGGTCTCGAGTACTATGGAAGTGTGAAGGAACTTTAAAAACATCAGGGAAGATTCTTTCCATCCGTGGACATCTAGTCTGTCCATTACTCGGGAGATGAACGCTTCCACAGCGGTCTCTAAATATGAAAATACTATCTCGGAGGCCCTAGAGGAGCTGGCTCCAGCTAGGTCTTGTTACTCTGCTAGTAAAAGACCTTCAGCTCCCTGGTTCTCAGAACAACTAAGGCTTCGTAGACAGGAAGTAAGGAGGCAGGAACGCTTATGGCACTCTAGCTGGGTCCCTAAGGATAGAGAAGCTCATAAGGTCCTGCTTAAAAACTACAAATTGGAAGTGATTAAGACCAAGCAAGAATATTTTATGGCCCTCACTTCCTCACTTTCATCTCCTAGAGAACTTTTTAGGATAGTCGACTCCCTTACCTCCCTCCAGACCCCTGACCCTGTGGTTGCCTCACAGGAATTGTGCAACAAGATAGCTGCCTTCTTTCAGTCTAAGATCGCGGACATTTACACTGCCCTGGAGGCTCAAAGACCCTTTACCGCCGTGCCCTTGGTGCCTGCTCTTTTTGAGCCTGATGACGTTGAACCATCTCGACCTCAGGATCTGGAATCCTTTCCTCCTCTCTCTTGTCAGCATCTTGAGATCCTGCTCAACAAAACCAAATCTGGCTCTCCGCTAGATGTCTGTCCGCTAAAGATCCTCAAGCAGTGCAGAGAATCCCTCCTTCCCCCACTGGTTGACATCATGAACAGGGTGATGAAGGAAGGCATTTTTCCCCAGCAGTGGAAGAATGCGATAGTAAAACCTCTGCTCAAGAAGCCTTCTCTGGACCCTGGGGTATTAAAAAACTTTCGCCCCATTTCACTGCTCCCGGCTCCCGCGAAGATGCTAGAAGCCCATTTGAACAAACATCTGGCTGCATTCGTGGAGAGCTCGGGCTGCTTGGATCTTTCCCAGCATGGATTCAGGAGGGAACATAGCACCGAGTCTGCCCTCACCATAGTGCTGGACAATATCCGCACCAGGGTTGATGAGGGACAAACCTCCCTCCTGATCCTTCTAGATCTCACAGCTGCCTTCGACACCCTATCCCCCTCGGTGTTAACATCTCGACTGAGGGAGATTGGGGTTCGCGGGCCAGCCCTGGGACTCCTTTCCTCTTTTCTCGACCATAGAGAGCAAAGGGTCATGCTGGGATCGTTTCTATCTCCATCCCTGTCTGTGCAATGTGGGGTCCCTCAAGGGTCAGCGCTTAGTCCTACCCTTTTTAATATCTATGTGACCCCCCTTGCCAGACTTATTAGATCTTTTGGGATGGAGGTAGTTTCCTATGCGGACGACACCCAGATCCTAGTCTCTCTCTCCCAGTCAGTTACGTCAACTGCCGCCAATTTTAGATCTTGTATGGAGGCAGTCGGCCAGTGGATGATTCACAATTCACTAAAACTGAATGGGGAGAAGACAGAGGTGATGGTATTTTGAGGAAAGGAAAAGATCTGGTCTGCTGAGTGGTGTCCGAACTCGCTGGGCGTATGTCCCGATCCTACCTCCTCAGCAAAAAATCTGGGGGTTATGATCGACCCCACCCTTAGTATGTGCCAACAGGTCAACAGGACTGTATCGACCTGTTGGGGGATTATCCACATTCTAAGGAAAATCAGGCATTATTTGTCACTCCAGGCAAGAAAGCAACTTGCCGTCGCACTTCTGGGCTCCCGGCTGGACTCTTGCAATGCGCTGTACGCAGGACTGAATAAGAGTCAGCTACAGCGCTTGCAGGTGGTCCAGAATGCGGCAGCGAGACTTGTTCTTGACCTACCTAAACGTGCCTCTGCTACCGAAGCCCGGAAGCAGCTCCACTGGCTCCCCGTTGGGGACCGTATCCTTTTTAAATCCATGTGTATGGTGTACAAAGCCTTAGCTAAAACTAGCCCGACAGGCATTGGATCGATCCTGTCTCAGTATAACACTACAAATCTTCGTTCCACCCATAAACTTCTTCTTTCTGTGCCTCGTGTTAGGAAAACAAGATGGGGAGGCAAGGCCTTTTCTAACCTGGCCCCTAAATGGTGGAATGCTCTCCCTTTGGAAGTAAGGTCCCGCCCCACTCTACAAGCTTTTAGATCTGCTTTAAAGACCCACCTTTTTACACGTGCATACCTTTAGTGGTGCTCTGAAAACTTTTTGATCTGTTTTGGTAGGCGCCTTGACACCTTCGGGTTTAGTTTGCGCGATACAAGTTGCTTAATAAATAAATAAATAAATAATGAAATCCAGTAACTTTGTAGTGCCCGAGATAGCTATAAACCCTAAATAAAGCACCGAAAAATGTGGCGGTAAGGAGATTGGGCTGACCACAAAATCAGTACATAAAATATCCCAGAAATGAATATGCTTGTAGTACAAATGTTGTGGAATTTTGACTGTGATTCACTCCCCAAGGGTGTAGCTACTGTTGGTGCAGCAGAAGCAGTAGAACCGGGCCACAGAGTGCTAAGGTACCATTAAAGCCCTGATAGTTGCTGTATTTTCCTACCACCAATTGCAGTCAAGGCAGCCATTTTCTTTGCTTGAGCCAGAGTCCATAGCAAACTTGCTACACAACTGCTTCCTTCTGCGTCTTTCCCCCTGCCTGTGCCATGATCGTGCTAGATTATTTTATAACCATTTTTGATCATGTTTGCCAGATTTGGTAGCAACTTTATAGGAGGTTGTGATCTCACTGATTTTAACAAGGGATCTGCAGTTCAATAATTGTCATAAAAGTCTTGTTGGGAAATTTTCCCAGTACTTCGTGCCTTCTTATTAGTCATGCATTCAGATGAGCCCCACGCCTACACAGCATAATATGTTGCTAGGTTCTTTTCTGATGCCTGATTGGTCAAGTATCTTTGAAAATCCTTTGTAAAAACGGTCCGCCTCTCCTGTCAAACTAGTGAACTCAGCATGAATGGACAAGATGGAATTGCCTTTTGCTCACCAATGGTGCACATGATGCTCAGAAACACTATAGAAATTTGCAATGAAGGGGCATAAGAAATTGGGTTTCTGGGTGGCAGACATATGTACCCTCTTCAGCAGGAACCACAATCCTGGTCAGGGTAAGTCAGACACACACCATTAATTAACCTGGGCTCAACTTCTGGTAGCTCGGCAGAGAGCAGGCAAGCTTAACTTATGAAGCAATATGTAAAATATTTGTGCAACACTATAAACAGTAACACAGTGAAAACCACCACAAAAGGACTCCACACCAGGTTTGAAAAGTAGCTTATATGTTTATAAACAAAACAAGACCAAAACAACAAAAATCCAATAAGTATAACCAGTGTTAAAGATTTATAAAGAATAAATAAAAATATAGTGCTTAAAAGCCTAAAGCTCCAACCAAGGACATCTGGTCGTACTTGACCAGGCTGAATCCAAAAGTTCAGGTCAACCGCAATGGAGCGCGAGTCAGATATAGGGACCAGCCTTGGCCCTCTGAAAAGCACTTGGGATCCGTTGTCTACAGAGTCTAGATGCGAGAAGTAAAGACGTGATGGGTTGGCGACGAACCTCTGGATCGAAGGTGCGGTATCGTCAAGCTGTGCAAATCAGAAATGCGTCATCGTTGAGCCGCAAGATGTAGGCGATGTGGCGGGAACTGGAGGCGATGCGCCTTGGAGTCAGAATTACAAGGTCTACAGTAGGTTAAGCAGCGGCAATTTATCTGCATCAAGGGAGATGCACTGGTTTCAATCGGCACAACGTTATTGATGTGTGGAGTTTTAGTAGTTGCAGCACTTTATACCCACTTCCAAGGGTTCAGGACTAGATTGCCACCACTTGGTAGGGCAAGACTTGCAGCAAGCAATGTCCAGGTGCTGGTGCAGATGGATGAGAAGTATTTGATGTCCGTTTGACTTAGAATTGGGGGCAAGCCAGCAAGCCCTTGGAGCAACTCTGGGTTCAAGTGAGAAGGGTCCAGTCCTTAGTGAGAAGGGTCCAGCCCTTCCTCAGGAATACAGAGGGTAGCAGGCAGCAGTGCAGAATGGCAGAAAAGCAGTTCTTCCAGGGCAGCAGTCCAGCAGAGAAGCAATCCTTGTAGCTACATAGCATTCTTTCCTCCTGGCAGAGTTTCCTCAGAGGTCCAGTAGTGTCAGATATGGTGGGATCAGAGAGTCAACCCTTTTAACCAGTTGTGCCTTTGAAGTGGGGGGTGACTTAAAAGAGGGGATTTGAAGTGCACAGAGGTCCTCACTCCAAGATCTGGCTCCAGACTCACTCCAGGAAGGTACACAGCCCTTTGTGTGTGGACAGTACACACCCTATTCAGTTGTGAGTATGTGCTTCTTCAGCACATCGTGCATACAACGTCACATCATATTGTGAATGACCACTTAGTCACACTTAAGGTCCCCATGTGTGTGGCTGTCCAGAAGGAATGCACAAAGTCCAGCTGTCACCCACCCTAGATGTGTATTGAAGACAGGCTGCGGGCACACAGGGGTAAGAGCAGAAAAATTCAATCTTTCTAAAAGTTTTTTGAACAAGGGGATTGGGCCCTAAAATGGTCAGTAAGGGCCTATCAAACTTTTTATACAAACAAGTTCCCAACCGTTGACTTTGGGTGGTTATTTATTGATTAAACAGGCTCAGACCATTCTCTAATTCAATTGGTATATAGTCATTTATTTACTTTTCATTATGCCATTTATTTGCCCATTCAAACATTATTGAACCATGTCTTTCCAAAAGACAAACTACATAAAACATTAAACAGATATACTTACTGTGTTAAACATTTAGAATTAGACACAGCCCTTCGCATGAAAGGGGACCAGAATTCCCTGCCAATGACGTGGGCAAGGGAGGTCAAGGAAAGCAAGGGAGGGGGTGCGTCGAGGCCAAGCGAGACTCGACCAGCATCAAGTATTCCTGCCATGAGGCCGAGCTCAATCATGGTAGTGCGATTGTTCTCGAAGCCATCCCCAGCTAGTTTGTGTGTTATGACACCAGTGTCTTGCGCAAGTCAAGCAGCCATGTGTGTTTGTTGGGGCCCAATGGCGCCTTCCACGTCATGGCTATCAAGCATTTAGCAATGACGAGGGCCAAGTGCATAAACTTATTTAGGCCTTTACGCGGGCACAGTGCATTTTGTGATGCCCAATAAGAAGTGGGTGGGCTGCACCACTATTAGAGCGGCATCTGCCTCCGTAAGGATAGTGGCCACCTTGGACCAGTACGCCTGAATAACCACACAGGTCCAGACCATATGAGTGAACGTGGCCCCCGGGCCACGACACCTAGGACATCCCTCTATCACTATCGGATATATGCACGCCAGTCGATGGAGTGTGAGGTATGTATGATGTATGACAGTTTTTAGGTGGTTACTATACTGTATGCATTGTTTGTCGGTTATGGTTATGCTTAGCTCAGCATCCCAGTATGCTCTAACCACTGTCAGAGTGGGTGGATTGTCTAGTCGGAGGGATGTGTACAAGGTCGTTACAGCATGTCTGGCCCGCCCGTGTTGGAGCAACGTTTGAAAGAGATGTGAAGTGGGGGGCTCTGTGCAGTCATTGCCCCAAGTTCGCAGGGCCTGGCATGTTAGCAGCGCGTGTAGCAAAAATGAGCCCTGTGGCAGTTCATATGCATCCACTAGTTCCTCAAATGTCTGCAGCTGTGTGTCCGTGAACATGTATCCCCATGCATCCAAGCCCCTCCACCCTTAAGGGCCAAGCTCCAAATGTCCATGACAGGCAAACAATCCCAGAAGTACCTCCAGCAGCAGGCTAAGAGCATATAGCGTGGACCGGCCTTTGGATAGTACATATCTAAGCCAGCACTGTCTGGCTGATACCATTACCAAGTTGCCGCGCTGGCTTTGAGTTAATGTAACGATGCCCGGCAGCCACTCCAGTAATACCGGCCGACCCCATGTCATGGCCACCGTGTGTAGCTCAACGAGGTTACTGTTAGCTATCTATTGCATCTGCCATTGTGGTTTGGCTGTGGCAAAGTAGCGCTCGTAATTCGGGGCCCGAGGCCACCTTCCGAGAGTGGCAGATACAACTTATGGTCCTGGACCTCCCCCATATTAGGTAGATCAAAAGGGATTCTAGGTCCTTAAAGAGCGTCCACAGTAAGCGATAAGGGAGTATATAGAAGAAATATAGATGGCGTGGGAGAACCAATGTCTTGGAGATACCCACCCTCCCCATAGGAGACAGAGGTAGGGTCAGCCAGAGCTGTAGGGTCAACCGGGCTCTGGCAATAGCTAAGCATGAGCGAATTTTGCGGATCTCGCGTTCGCGAATTTTGCGGATTTGCGGATTCGCAATCCGCAAAATCCGCGAATTCCCGCGAATTTGCGGATTTTTTTTTTTTGTGTTCGCCCGTGTTTCTGCCAGTTCGCGAGTGTTTTGTACACTTTCGCAAATTGCGAACTTACCTGTCGGGTTGCAAGTTTCGCGAACTTGTTGTTTCTACGTGTCCAGCCTGTTTGGGACACTCTTCTTCATCACTGCCACTCTCTGTCACCACTGCCACTCTCTGACTACTCATGCCACCCTCTGGCCCACCCATGCCACCCTCTGTTTCATCACCACACCCTCTGGTTGTCCAGTGTACATTATTTTCGGCAAAGCAAAGCACACCTTCCCTGCCTCAAGTGACCTGAATTAATTTGGGGCTGATTAATGTGTCACAGAATATTTTTTTAGCTGGCACCTGCTTCCTTAGTGCGCCCTGATTAGTGATCTTTTGCACTTGCTAAGTGCTTTCATTGTTGCAAAATTAGTTACAACACCTGCCCTGCCCCAACTGACAATAATGAATTAGGGGCTGATTAATGGATTTTAACTTCCAGCCTGGCTCCTGCTTGTCTCCCTTAGCTGTAATTCAGGACCTTTGTGGCATATGTGTAACTATTCTGAGGTTCAGAGCAGGGTCACATAATAGTTTCAACTGGCAACTGAACTCTGGAGGGGCCCCTCAGGAAGCACTACAGGAAATGGCTACTAATGATGAGCCTGAACTTTTGAACCTGGTAAGTAGTTACTTTCAGTTTTGCTAAGATCGTATTTCTGCAATTTTGCACTTATTCGCGGGGCGCGAACTCACGCGAACTCACGCGAACAGTGCGAGCAGTGCGAGCAAAATCCGCTGCTCGCGGATTTGCGGATTTTGCGGGAGATTCGCGAATCTCGCGGATTGCGGATTTCCTGAAAATCCGCAAAATCCGCGAGCGGAACGGATTTTCCGCCCATGCCTAGCAATAGCTCACCCCAGGTTACAGTCTATAATGTCCCCCCCAGTGTCGAACGCCCATGCCAATGGTGTGATCGGTGCAACCTGTCTCTGAGCTGGTGACATGGGAGTCATTGGAAACACTACAGATTTAGACCAGTTGACCGGAGACCGGAGACTTGCACATGTTCATTTATTAGATCCATTATTAGCTACAATATCACGTGCGGCCGCGTAGGTACATCAAGCAGTCGTCCGCTTACAGTGACACTTTGTGCCACGGTCCACGGCATGCAGACCCCACACCACCACCCGCTGGCGTAATTTGCATACAAATGGTTCCATCGCCAAAGCAAAAATTATCGACGATAGGGGCAGGCTTGGCCTGTTCCCCGTGCGATCGTGAAGAGCGGGGAGAAGGTGCAGCCGGTCTGTACTCTGGTTTCTGGTTTATAATACAGTAGCCTCACTCACAGCAGGAAGTTAAGACCGATACCATACCCTGCTAGCACTGCTAATAGATAGTCCCAAGTCAGCGTATCAAACGCCTACTCAATGTCAAGCGAGGCTATCCAGGACATCTCCTCTTCTCCCTTCGCCCAATCAAGCAACGCGAACAGCTGTCGCAGATTTAAGCCGGTAATGCTCCCTTGTATAAAACCATTTTGGTCCTCATGTACCAGACAGGGAAAAGCCACAACCAGTTGATTCGCCAGAATTTTTCTGAGGATCTTGTAGTCGGCATTTAACATTGACAAGGGACAGTAAGAAGACATTTGAAGTGGGTCTCGACCCGGTTTCCGGTAACTACCAGGGTCGCTTCCCTCAGGGTAAGCAGAAGTTCCTCTTTCTCAAAGGCGTCAGCATACATGCTGGCTAACCTGGGTGTTAACTGTTCAGAGTAAGTGGAGTAAAATTCCGGCGGCCAGCCATCCATACCAGGCATCTTACCTGTTGCCAACTACCAGATGGCTTCCACGATATCGTCCGATGTAATGGAATCTTCTAGGCAATCATAGTGTGCCGGGATAATCTGTGCGAGTTGCACCTCACCCAGGAAGCCCTGTATAGAGGTGAGGTCAGAGGCGATGGGGGACGCTTATAACGCAGTACAATATTCACAAAAGGTCTGATTAATGCCTTCCTGTGTGTTAAGAAGAGTCGCAGCCAGGTTGTGGATAGTGGTTATGGGTGATTACAAGGTGTCAGACTTCAGCAACCACGCCATCACCATGCCCGCTTTATCTCCCTCTTTGTGCCTGCAGGCCAAGTATGTCATGGCACAGAGGTTGTCCATTGCACTTTTGTATGCAAGGTGAGCCAGTGTACTGTCTGGGCTCCCGAGGCCGCTGCGTGAGTCCAAGGTGTTTTAGCCCAGTGCATCTACAGTCTGTGGAGCGAGGGGCGTTCCTCCTTCCAATAGTGCCTCGAGCTGCAAAGGTATAAGAGGTAGTGCCTGGTCCATTGCCTTCTCCGAGTCTGAGTCCAGTCTTTGGGAAGATGTGCAACTACTAATGTGTTCCACCGTCTTGATGGCTTGTGCTCGCTCTTGAGCCAGCTGAGCCTGCATTGGACGGCAATATCTACCGCTGTCCCATCCCCAACGGGGTTCCACCAGCAACCAGGCTTGTTGAGGATCCAGTGATGAGGTGGAGGGAATTTGTACCAGGCCCTGTTGCTCGATCCATGACCAGGTTTCCTCAGGAGTATTGCAAAACACTGTGCTCTCCTTGTGGCGAATGCAGAGGCGCACTGGGTACTGCAAAGAATATTGAATATTGAATGTCGTGATCCCTCAGACATTTCTTAATGTCCGTGTAGGAGGACCGCTGGCGCTGCACAGTCAGTGTGTTGTCCGAGTTGATATGGACCGTAGAGTTGTTTGCTTGGCACAAACCTGGCACAGGAGACCTGCAGGATATGATCCTGGTCATGGTAGTTGAACAGTCTCACCACCACCGGCCTGGGGGAGGCGCCCGGGTGTGGAGGACCCCCACAGCACCTGGTGCACACGTTCTATGGAAAAAAACTTGGAGAGGTGCCATTGAGGGATATCTTTTGAGAACCATTCCTCCAGGTAGAGTTCCATGTTGGGGCCCTCCACGCATTCAGGAAGGCCTGAGATGCGCCCGTTGTTTCGGCGTGAGCGTCCTTCCTGATCCTCCACTAGTGCGCTCAGGTAATCTATCTCCTGTTGGAAGGATTGCAGTTGGGTAGCCATTGCGGATACCGTGGGGCGCAGTGACACCAAGGTAGCTTCTGACTCATTTACCCTGCCCTTCAGCTTCTTGCAGTCCTCCGGTAGATAGCCCATCTCAATACTCAGGGAGTCAATCTTCGTTCCCAGAGTGGTTTTAATATCCAGGATCACCACCTGCAGCTCTTCAAATCTATATGAGTGATTGTTGCGATGCACCGAGGGGGATGACTCAGAATTAGTCGAGGTCTTTGCGCATGCGGCACGGGTTCGAGGCCCAGGGGCCTCTCCATTCTAGGTTTGCCCATCACAGCGATAGCCAAGAAGGAGGACCGATAGTTATGAAGGGCGACGGGGGCGAGATACTGTACTGTTGGCCCAGTAACCACAATGTTCTGTCCGCAGGTACCAGGCACTATGTGTTATATATACGCCTACAGAGTGATGGCGCGCTGCTGGCAGCTCCAGCGGAGGGAGGTAGGTTGCAGGGGTGGAGCACCTTACCTGGTCAGTGCCAATTGTGTAGTCAAAGTCTCGGGATGGCTCGAATCGGCGGATGGGCAGAAATGCATGACGGAGCGTCCTCAGTTGGCAAGGAAGGTCATAGATTGTGCACATGCACAGCCGGCCCACCCCGGCACCCCAAGCCCAGGCTTGCTGGCCCAATGTGGAGGTGGGGGGAGTAGATCAAAGGGGCTGAACTCGGGCGCACCCACTGCTCCAGTTTCCACCACAGCGTGGAACCTCAATATCCCCTTTCTTAGTGCGCCGCCTTCCAGTGCCTCCAACTGGCACACCTGTCCCAATTCTGACCAACAAGGCCTCAGTGCATGTGGTCCAATGTGTCTGCGGCTCCCCGGTCTAGGATGTGTCCATCTGCAGTGGGATCCCAGGCACCCACGTGGGGGCCTGCTCACTTGGGGCCACAGGCAGTCTGTGTGTGGTAGGCAGAGGGGGCTCAAGGGGCTTGCGTCAGTGTTCGCGCATGCCTCCCCTCCTCACCTGATGCTGCTCTAGTGTTGCCACCATACTACAATCGGCAATGTGCAGATCACACATGTCCCCTAAGGCTCTTCAGGTCACGCTTTGCTGTGAGAGGGGGACAAGGAGGGATAGATTCATGTCCCTCATTCGTCGTCGTCGCCCCTGTGGAAAAATCAAGTGAGTCGTCAGCCGTGCTCACCTCTACGGGGCCTCTGATGAAGGGCCGACAGGAGCAATCGTAGGCCATGCGTCCCAGCGCATCAGCAAGACCGCATCTCCACAGCCCAGTCAAGCCGATCACCTGAGGGCCCAGGCCGATGATCCTCGGGTCCCCGATGAGCCTTAGGCATTGCCAGGGCTCGACACCGCCTCCGGTCACCAATGCGAGGAGGGACACCCTCATGGAGTGCCCAGTTGTCACCAGCAGGAAGGCAACATGTCCCCTGGGCTCCGCGTCCACTCCCACGGTGCTCATCTCTCAAGCTTCCCTGGACCGCGGCAGCTCCAATATGTTCAGGAGGTGACTCTAGTAGCCTCCGATGCCGAAATGAAGTTGCTGCTACCAAAGACAAGATATTTACTGTATTATTTCGGCGGGCACAGAGCGGAGCTCACCACAGTGCGGCCCCTCTTGGCACCATCTTGGCCACGACCCCTACCTAGGGCCTAACTTAAGGGTGACATATGTAATAAAAGGTGAGTTTAAGGCTTGGCATGGGATAATAAATGTCAAGTCGACCTGGCAGTGTAAACTGCACACACAGGCTCCGCATTGGTAGGCCTAAGACATGTTTAAAGTGCTACTTGTGTGGTTGACGCAATCGGTGCTGCATGCCAACTAGCATCATTTAATTTACAGGCCCTGGGCACAGGTAGTGCACTCTAACAGGGAGCATAAGTCAATCAAACCATGGTTGACAGTTTTAAAACACTGAGAGTCCTAAGGCTAACAATGAATTTAGCAAAATTGGAGGAAAGCAGGCAAAATGTTTGAGGGAATACCACCCTATGGCTGTCAGGTCTAACAAGTGGAGAATAAGAGGTCGGTTCACCTCCTTGAATACTACACTGCCCGCCTCCCCCCCAAAAGGAATTGTGGCAGCAGTCCTCCCTGGCTGAGTCAGAGAGGGACAAAAATAGTCCCAGGCACCAAAATAAAAGTGACCCATATTAATGAAGCATAAAGTAATATCAGGAAAAAAAACGGGCCACCTGGCCATCACACTGGCCAAAAACCGCAAAAAAAAACCCCACATTGCCACATCGGACCAGTCTGCTGCCTGATTGCCCTGTAGGACAGTACGACCCTGCGCCCTGGTAGAGAGCAAATGGCATTTGCATAAACTGCGCAGGAAGGAATCAATGACGCTAACATTTACCAGTAATTGCAGCTCATACAAACAAAGTCAAAATGTCCAAGAATCTCCAAAAGATATGAAAAAACTGGTAAATAAATTGCTTACAACAAATTACCACGTTGTCTGTAGTGCATTAGTTCAAGAAGTGTAGTTAACTAGAGAAGGAGGATAACACATGATCACACATTTTTAAAGCTAGACTGTTAACCACTGTAGGATTTTTTTTTTAAAATAACACTACCTGAGCATTTATTTGTTTTGAATGATACATGGTCTATCAAAGGTAATGTTCTGCCCAACACCGAAGCTTCTGGAGTAAGCCTTGACTCTTTAGTTTCACTCTCCTTGAAAGTCAATGGCATCAATAATAGCACCTGGCAATTCAGTGAGTCAATAATTACCTAACTACAACTGAGTTCCACAGGGCCAGAGAGCTGGCCTGACACTTATCGTTGACTTAGAATTAAAAAAATAATATTGCATCCAGTTTGACACTGTATCCGGAGGAATTTTATGAAGCACTGGATCTCAAAATAAAATTAAATACTTTTGAAATATTATGCTACTAAACAAAATTACTATATGGTTAAAGTTCATCATATTTTATAGTTGCCACATTTGTTTTTAAATACTGGTGATGCATACCATTTCCAAATTTAAGAAAATATTCTTTTTGAAGAAATCATCATGGACATTATTCTATGCATCTCTTTTTGTTTGATGCGGGCAACTGCAAAATTGATTCCATCAATCTAGCCATCCTTGCAGGGATACCGTCCAATCGACTATCTTCGACGACACACATCTTCTTGCAGATTAGTTAGTTGGTCATTGTTTCCAAATGCTAAATTGATTAGATGCATGTAACGAACAGGCATGAATATGCTTTTTTTTTCATTCTGGAGTATGCTTTTTGTTTTTTGGAGTTTTATATATTGCTACCTATTGTCTTTTGTTAAACTCAGAACGTTTGCAACATAAAGAATGATTATTGGAATGGGAAATTATCTTCCCATGTGATTGGGAGAGTAACTGTTAGAAATTGGGTTGTTGGTTGACTTGGGTGTAAAACTTGGACAAGGAGCAACCACAATCGTAGCCAGGGTCCGTGTCAGGCAACCCTAAACTTTGCTCACCCTCTTGTAGCTTGGCACGGAGCAGTTGGGCATACGTTAGAGGCAGTATTTGTGCAACACTTCAAACAGTAAAACATTGAAAATACCACACAAAAAGATACCACACCATGTTAAAAAAATAGTTCTGACTTCAATAAATAAAACGTAACCGAAACAAAAAAAATCTAATAAGTAGAACTTGAGATATTGATTATTTAAAGGTTTTAAGTAAAAATAGCTCTAAGAAGTGCACAATGCTAAAATGGGATGTCTGGTTATGTCGGACCAGGACAAAGCCATATGCTCAGGCCACTCGCGATGGAACGTGAGCCGGATCTAGGGACCCGGTTAGGGCTGCTGAGCCTAAGTCCCTTAATCCGAGGTTGCGGAGCATTGCGTGGATCTTGGTCGAGGATGCGTCGCGCAGCAGAGGAGATGCACCATTCTGAGATGCAGTGAGGCTGCTGTGCAAGATCCGATGCGTAGAGGATACTGTTGACGAGGCTTACCATGTGAAGACTGGTCTTGAGGATGTGTTGGGCAGTCGAGGTGATGCGTTGGCTCAGATTAGCAGGGAAGCAGGCATGCAGAGTTTTGTTGCCTTCATTGAGGCTGCTGTCGACGGGGATGTGAGGTCCTTGCACAGGGAAAAGCATCACATAGTGGCAGTTTCAAAGGTGATGCATTGGATTTGATTCACACAGTGCAGTCAATGGTTCAGTTCTGATCCACGCAGTAGTGGCGATGCATCAGTTCTGATCCTTGCAACCACAGCAATGCATTGGTTTGGCAGGGGATGCATCTGTTCCGCTGGAGAAAACACTTTAGGCCCAAATCCAAGGGTCCAGGACTGGCGTGACAAATGGGAAGGGCAGACTCACAGATAGCAGAGTCCAGGTGCAGAAGCAGGGTGGTTGAAAGTCTTTTATACCCCTGAGACTTCAGAGCAGGAGGCGACCCAGCTAGTCCTTTGAGTCTCGCTGGGTTCAAGTGATGTAGGTCTAGTCCTCACCCAGGCAGGAGAACAGCAGGCAGCAGGGCAGTACAGCAAGGCAAAGGGGAAGCAAATCAGTAGCCCAGTAGCATGGCAGTCCTTCAGCATCACAGAAGTTCTTCTCCCTGGCAGGAAAGTCTAAGGTCCATACGTGTACTAAATTGGTGGTGTCAGAGATCCTGTACTTATTTCCAGTTTGGCCTTTGAAGGGGGGAGACTTCAAAGACAGGCCTTTGAAGTACACAGAGAACCAGACTCAGTAAAGGGGGTATGCCACTCTTTGCATGAGTCCAGCTCCTCCATTCTATCCTGCCAGGATTGCACATCAAGTCACACCTAGGCTACCATTGTGTGTGGCTGTCTAGGGGGGATTCACAAAGCCCAACTGTCACCCACCCAGACATGTGATCAAGACAGACAGTAGGCACCAAATGGCTAAAGTAAGAAAATCCCAACTTTCTAAAAGTGACCTTTATAGAATTGTAGATTAAACTCCGACTTCACCATAAATTTGAATTTTATTCTAGGATGCCAGAGACACCAGACATTAGGGACCTTATCTATTCCCAATTGGAAACTATACTTATAAAATGTAATAAGGTAATCTCAATGTTTTCCTAGGGAAAAGATAGACCATGCAGTAGTGAAAAAGAACTTTGGGAGTTTTTCAATACCAGGTAGGTTTTCACTTCCAGGACATGTAAAACTTAAAAGTACATGTCCTGCCTTTTAAATACATTGCACCCTGTCCTCTGGGTTGTCAAGGGCCTACCTTAGGGGTGACTTATATACACAAAAATTGAGAGTTTAGACGTGGAAAAATGTTTATTTTGTCATATCGACATAGCAGTGTAAAACAGTACACACAGGCTCTGCAGTCCCAGACCTGAAACACGGTTAAGGGGCTACTTAAGTGGGTTTCACAATTAGTGCTGCAGGTCCACTAGTAGCATTTCATTTACAGACCCTGGGTACAGGGGGCATCGCTTTGCTAGGACTTATAAGTAAATTAAAAATACCAGTTGGGAATGAATCAATGTTACTTTGTTTAGGGGAGGGAGTACACACACTTTAGCACAGGTTCATAGTGGGCAATTGCACAGAGTCCTAAAGCCAGCAAAAGCAAGATCAGAAAACTGAAGGACGTAGAAAAAAAAGTTGGAGGGAAGTCCACCCAAGGCTGTCAGGTCTAACAGTAACTATTCAAAATGTTCTTCATCATAGCCCTTTTCTATAGCAGTGTCAGATGAAGACAAGCCTGAAAAGTTAATTGTCAAGGGTATCCTGCACTTCATGTAGTTAGATTTGACTCTTTGATTGAGGTTAAGTGTATTTCAGTGTCTGAGTCCTTGAATACCCAGAGATATGCCCATGTGTTTCAGCAGCCTGAAAGATCGACGGTTAATCCTGTGAGCTGTCAGAAAGTTGGGGTATGTAGTGAGCAGCAAGCTTTAGAGGTCAGTGGATCTTTTCAGCCAGCATGTTTCATTGGTGGCGAACATGACCTTTAATCTAATTGTGGTACTTGAATGTTTGGATGTAATTCCACTTTCTGAGGTTAAGGCCAGTTAATTCTAGAGTTATTGGAGCCAATTAAAGGGTTTCTTGGGGAAGCCAGAGAGTAAAGGATATACAAGTAGTTGAGGAAACCAAATTGGAGACAAACACTTTCTTGGAGGTGGAGTATCTTCTCTTCAATATATCGCTTACCACTAAAACTACTCTTTTTTTGGCATATTTGTGTGCCACTCTCCAGGCCCATCCATTGAGTCTGGATCTAAAAGTTCAAACCCTTTTCTCCCAGAGGAGAAGCAGTGAAACCTGGTAGGTGAGTGCTTTCACCTTCTAGATTTCACTGCTTCTGCTCCATGAGCTGAGGAGGATGCAGAAGACGCGTCCCCTCAGTGCTTACAGCACACACAGTATTCCCTGCCCCAGAGTGAATATTGGGCCAAGACTAGCATGGCCAACAGAGGCCAGGTCAGCCATCTCTCTCAGTCCTGTGTTTTGTTTTATTCTACTTGCCTCATTCGTCTTGAGAAAAGGTAGTGTAAGGTATTCTAAGCTGTTGACAAGGACATGGGCAACACAACACTAATATTCTCACTAGTACTATATGGGCACTTAATAGGCACATTGTCTCCATGGAATAGAGACATAGCACTTGCTTATGTTCTTCTTTTGGGGGATTTAATAGTGCAACCAACAAAGCCCCTTCTCATTTTAAATGCTTAAGTGATAATCCTTGCATCTCTAATAAAGCTCTTACTATAGAAGAATGTGTTCAGTCTGCAAATTTAGTTGAAGTTCACATTGCTTCCCCTCCAGCGTAGAAAAAGAAAGACTGTCTGTGTCTGCTAAATGTTCATGGTTTTCTACTTCTAATTTGATGAAGACTGTTAATCTCTACATCTGATCTCCTACTAGCTTAGTTACTTAAGACTGTGATTAATGTCTAAATTAGAAATGATAATCAAAGGCATCTCTGATTCTGTTCACTCTAGGCTTACAGTCATTGAAGATGTTATTTCAAAATTAGTGGCTTATCCTAAAACCTCAATCCCATACTCTACCCGTGGCACGTCTACTGATACCGATATCAATGACTTTCCTTTGAATTGTGTTAAACATCTCTGGATCACACCCCAAACAACAGGGCCATTTAAGCAGTTCAGGTGTTACTTATTTCCAGCTCAGGTTGCTGGAACTTCTATCCATTCCTGTGTCACTGTCAATAATTCTTAGCGCGCTTCTCCCCCAATCCTCAGCCTATAATCATTCTTCCATCTGAGGTAACTCCTGATGTTCCTCTTTTGGCTATTATTTGATCACTAAAAGTTAACTCAAAACAGAACCATTCTCATTTAAAAAATAAAGTTGGTCATTGGATTGGTAACAACTAGGGGATGGCTGCTGATATGTGATTCCCCTTACTCAAATTGAAATTAGCATTTGGGCCATTAACACGGCTGTCGCCAAACACTCTGTTTCTCACATTGGACTTGGTTCTACTGTACCTTTAGCTGAATCCTCCCTCATACTTTGAGGATAGGCCACACAATGACAGCTATTAGCGGTTGTCCAATTTGCCCACATAGCCTTTGCGGGATTTGTCTGCTTGATCCTGATGGCCATTGAAAACTTTTTCAGAGCCAACTCTGATTAATATCTCAAACAGAATTGATGGAAGCTGATATTTTGCTAATTGTCTCTTACCAAGCCCCAGATACCCAACGGAAAATCTCTTCCCGGTTTTAAATAATCCAGTCCACTTTTTCATTCTATTTTATTCTCAGACACTATGGGCATAATTGAAATGTCAATATGAAAGCCTCCAACACTAGTCGGAGGAATTCCAACTAACATTGTAGGTTTAAACCGGCCATGGAATCTGACTCAGTTCCAATGGGCTCAAAGAGCCAGTCAGGAAGTTGGAAAGGTCTCATTATCCCTTAAGGACAGAGCTTCCGTTGTTGCGATTATGATGGCACTTTCCGACAGCGGTTCCATGTCGGCTTTACTGATATGGAACTGCGGTTGGAAAGTATCTTTGGGTGCCCCTAGCAGGGCCTCCTTGGCCCTCCACATGTGGCCCTTTGGGGCAACTATGATGCCCCTTCACATTCCTGCAGCGTGTGGCAGGCACCAAAAGGTGGTGGTTGTGGCCCGCTCCATAAGCATCCATTGTAAAATGGAAGTTTGCAACCGCACCAAGTGAGGTTGCATCCTAATTGCGGTGTCGGAACAGCTGACCCGAGGTGGGTTGGTTCCCCATCTCCAGCGAAGTCAGTCAGAGGCAATTCCGACAGACATCATAATCAGGGCCTAAGCATCTTAAGTCCTGATGATGATCCCATATTGCATTGGGATCAAAACACCATTGACTTTCTGAAGCACAAATCCTTGTAGCTACTCATTTAATTAGTAGAGTAATTCTGCAAGCAATTTTAAGTGTCACACTTATTTGCTGTGTATTAGTTTTTGTGGACCATATTTTTGAGCACCAAGCCCATTTTTCTCAGTACCACTTTTTAAATATTTCTTTAAAGTTTATATACATGCTATCTTTATTATGTGATTACAACTTTACTATGCTAACATTTTTCTTCATGATTTTGAATAAGAGACTCCTGTTTATTTATCAAAACCCATTATACTAACATATATTCAGCTCCCCCAGAAGTGTTGAGCATTGACAATGTAAGCAATCTATCTTATTGCTTGATTATTACCTTCATGGTCTAAGGACTTCAAACTGCTACGTCTAACAGTCCCAATGAGAAGGATCCTGACCCAGATGGTGTCCCAGTGGATATTTACAAACATGATCCTAATTTATGCAGATTTTCTGCTCATTACTAAATTCCTGACCATGGCCACTAGTGTGCCTCTGACCCCTTTTTATTCTAACTGTACAATTGTGTTGGTTTTGAAAAAAGGAGCTAAAGATGACTCAATATGTTATCAGCCTTTCTCATTAATTATCTCTTTGGCTATAGTTGAGGGTGGAGTCCTAATGGACAGACTAGCCATGTGGGCAGAAGACATTTTGTCTAATATTCAGTTTGGTGGTTGTAGATCTGGCATTGGCACGATTGAACATTGTCTTAATCTTCATTCCTTAACTAATCAGTGTGTATCTGTAAAACATGAGTTAGGGGAAGTGATACATTTAGCTTTCATCGACTTTGACAACCTTTGACAGAGTAAACAGGTAAATGTCTGGACTTTAATGCTATCGCTGTGCGTCAGTGTTGAAATAGTCAGGTTTTTAATTCAATTCATACTAATCACCCTGCCAGGTTCCGATATGGAGCAGGAGTAAATGCACAGACCATATTTGATTAGGTTGGTGAGTCTGCCAAGATTGCACCCTCACCCCTTTTTATCTTTTTATTCATCCTGTATATCAGTCAATTGGAAACATATTAGGTTTCCAAGTGTATGGATTTGCCAAAAGGCAGGTCTCTCTCTATTTCTGCTCTCTCACATGCCATTGGTGCTGTGCTGATGGCACAGATCTCTTATGGGATATTAAAACTGGTGGAATCCTTTGTAATAGCTAAGTTAGTTCCTAGCATAAACTATTGGCAGAGCTAAATATTTTCCTTATCTTGTGGTTTCTTTTCATTGTTCTGGTAAATGGCCCCATTTATTATCAATTAGATAACAAGATTTTGTTTAATCAATTTTTGCTATTTTTGACTGTCCTCAAAGTGGGATCCAAGCCAACTAAGCTAACACTAGAGATATACCCAAGCAAACGTGTTTAGTTTGCAACTTATGGGGTACCCATTTGGGACTATGTGGATGTGGCTATCCTGCAAATTGAGGTAAATACATATTGCAGATGTTTACTGCACTTACCTCTTAATAGCTAAGGTTTCATTTGTCATGAAGAAGTAGGTCATCCATATATGGATGACATAATTAAACTACTCCCCATTCAGGGTATCAATTTGGCCCAACCTGGAAAGACACTTCACTGAAACAAGAGACTCTTATCGCATAATAACAAGTTTGGACATAACAAATTTAAAAGTTTCTCTTAACTGAGTGTACATCATTTCCCTGGTCTGCTTTAATTGTTGAATCCCCTTGTTCACCTGTGTAAATTTTAAAAAGTTAAAAACAATTAAAAGAATATCTGTATCCCTTCAAACTAGAGAGAACAATTTAAGGCAGGCAACAATTCTTCAATATTCCATATAGTGTGTGTTAGCCCAAGTGAGCAGACATCTCCTCATCTAAGTTTAATCCTGTAGGCATTAAGATATTGAATCTGATGCAGTTTTTAGGTTTCAGGCTACGTAGTTCTAAAACCCTATTGCTCCCCCCTTGTTCTTGCTGGAACTCTGTCTAAGGAGAAGAATCTTAGTAAGTTGCCATTTAACTTTTGAACTTCAGAAAAGAGCATCACTACCGAGTATTGGGTATCAAGTCTCTTTATGGGTCTTAGGTGTTCAATCACTCGGTTTTTAACTGGGCGAATCATGCTCCTAATATATATCCTATTGCAGGGACACAAAAGGCCATACACACATTAATTAGAATTGCATGTCAGGACTTTGGAAATATAGAACTCGGGTTTGATATTTGGAATGCGGAATTTCTGTATACTTTTACCATATTTACATGCCATAAAGTTCCAATTTCTCCCAAAACAATGTGTTGGTCCTGACCAATGATTGTTTCTCCACTAGCTCATTGCACCTAGTACCTTGAAGTTGTTTGTGTCCTTCTTTTAAATATTTAGTGATTGAAATGGCAACCACATTGCCTCCCTTATCAAATTGTCGGATTACAATGCTGTTGTCATTCCCGCTTTGTGTTGGTCATTTGTAAGATTATATTTGACCTCCAACTTTATGTATTTCCATTTTTTCAACTGTTTCATAACTCCGTTCTCAAAGAAATCAATCCTATTGTGTTGTACTGTTGGGAGAAATATTGACTCAGGTTTGAATCCACTGGGACAGCTAAGGTCTATTTGTACATCCAACTCTGTCAAATTCAAATAGGGATTGATTACATTATCTGACTTAGACTCCAATTCTGTGAGAGTATGTAGTATCTCAATATAACTAACCAACAAAATACTCATACTGGGTCTAACATCCCTTACAGTGACCCCCTGATTGTTATTGGTATGATACCAATATTTCAACTTTGTTTCCCATGTAAAATGAAATAAGTCCACTCTACTTTGTACATAGTCAACCTACTTGCTGGGGTAAAATGACAGACCTAAAGACAAGACATCTATCTCAGTTTTAGTGAAAATGTGGTCAAATAAATTTACTACATTTCTACGGTGTCCTTCATTGTTTCTTTTTTTGTGCCTCTGCCTCTTGTTTGTTGTCTGCCTCTATTTGGGTGCATCTCTATCCTTTCCTTGGAGTGCATCTTGAATTCCACTAAAAAGTATTTCTAGAAAAAGATGGAACTCTTCTTCACTTGCATGTTACTGTACTGCTGTGTTACTCCAATCTCTTTCCCCTTCCCCAGTGACCTCAGATGGCAATTTCATATTTAATTGTTGGCCTCAAAGTAGTGGCATCAGGGGGCTATTGATTTACTACTTGCATTCTTGTAAACTTGCACACTTTATTGTGAGTCAATTATTACCTTTGAAGTGATACAGCAAGAACACAGAAGTATTTTAGATACTTGACATATTTGATACAACCCCATTGATACCAACATTTTTCTTATGTTTTCCATGGTTGTAAAGGTCTGTGTATTAGATCTTCTGAGGAGTTTTGTATATGTTGGGTGTGGTTGTAATATGACTGTCAACCAATGCATCCCAGACAATTGCAAAAAGTAGACTAAGTTGAAAGATAAGAATATTGACTGGGGTGACCCCGTTGGGGTAACTGACTCTTGTTTCATTGTGGTTGGCTTTAAGCTGCACAAAAGACCCAGTCACCTGCAAACTGATATTTTTTTTATTGTGTCTTACATTTTAAGTGCATTTGCTTTAAAACTTTAAAAATTCATAACTCTTTTCCCCTTACCCAAAATATTTTGTTTTTGTACCTTTTTGTATAGTCATTTATTTTTGTTTGGGAACTTTACTGACCTAGCAGGGTGTGTTTAGTATATTGGTAAGGCTTCCTCCTACCCAAATTAAAAAACCCAAATTCCAACATATTCCTTGCAGGCATTCCCCAGATTTTCTACTTAGTCTGTATCTTTGTAGCTATGGACTACTGACAGTGAACGAAGAATATATTCTCAACCAGCAGATTTCCTTTGGTTTTTCTGATCAGTTGTCTAGTAAGTGTTCCACTAAGTGATGCTTTACAGTAATTCCACTACAAGATGATTGATTCTGTTGTTGAATTATTAGAAAATATTTTGTGAAAGGAAAACCTGGGTATTTTTCTGTTGTTTGGGCCAAACAAAAATTTCTGGTTACTGTTCATGTATTGGAGTCAGGAATAGCCTATATGGCTCATAATATCTAAATTCAAATGTTAAATTATTTACTCAACCAAATAAGAATCGACCTTAAAAGCACATAATATCAAATATAAATCCATAGAGTAACAATAGTGTAAATCCAGATTTAAATTAATTTAAAAGCAATTAAAAGTGTAATAACATCAGTGCTCTTTAGGTCTTCCAGTTCATCGTATACCCAGATTAAACAAGACACAAACACAAACATGGATACAAATATATAATTACCAAACAAACAAAAAAGGACCACACCGACCTAAAATAGGGTCTGCCATGTGCTCCTAGCTAATACTAAAAATAAAAGAGAAAACACCTCGACCTAACGCCATCTGGCAAAAGGGGAGTTCAGTGCAAGAAAGTTACCCATCCATGGTTTTTCTGGCTTGAATGGCTCCTTTCAGAAAAGCACACATGAAGTATGAAGTTTCGTATGAGTTTAAAAACTGTAATGGAGCAGGGCTACTCTACACCGTTAAAAACCAAGCTTGTGCAGCAAAGGCTGGATCAAGTGCTTACGGGCTAGACTATATGATTTGCAGAAAAACATAAAGTGCAAAAGTGATTGTGCAGATTAATTTTCACAGGGGCAGATCAAGTCTATGTTATCAGCAAAGTCGTGGAGATTTAAAAAAAAAAAACAGTAACCAATAAATGGATCCTCCCCTGAAATGGAAAAGAAGAGATCTCTCCCATCTTGTGAAGTCTAAAGACAGATACACAGAAGGTAAGCCTGGTGATCGGTAGTAAGTCGAAAATAAAGATTCTACCAACTCGGTTTTCATTCTTACGTCTTCACTATGCTCCGTGCATGCTGCTTTCACCACTGTCTTTCCAGTTTTAGGAATGCTGTTAGGTTCAGTTAACCAGGCAGATACACTCAGGGTTCCTAAGATGTTCGGAATGTAACTTAGCCATGGGACAAAGAGGACCTTTTTGTGCACAAGGGAGATGATTATAATATCCCTACAAAGTTTTGCTGCTGGGTTCGTCCAAACGCTGACCCACAGTAGGAGTGACGCCAAGCATTCTTTGTCCACTATATAGGCCTGATTTAGTTACAATTGTATAATAAAGCTGGAAATAGTAGGTGGTAAACTCAGCAGCCACCGAAGAAGTGGTTTTCTTCAGACTGAAGGCCAATGCACTTGTTAAAACCCCAGACACCCGCACCATACAAGGCTTCACTAATGCACTGAGATTAATTTACTTTCAAAGGAGGAAGAACATTCCCTCTTGAGTCTCCTCTTAACTGATTGCAGACAGTCCCTGCAGCTCTACAAAGCTTTAGGATGGCCTGCAGCAGGTGGGGGTTCCAAGACCCTGATGAGCTAAAAGCTAAACCTAGGTAGCAGAAGTTGTCCACAAGCATTACACCTTGCCTATTGAGGCTGATTTTATTCAGCCTTATTTTCCCTGGTCCACAGGATATGATGAGAGACTTTGTGTAATTGTTTTTCAGATGCAGATTTGACATGAAAGAGGTGAAGAGCTCTACCTGGTGCCTCAGTGCATTCGGAGTAAGGTCAAACAGCACTGCATCATCAGCGTAAAGTAGCACAGGGATTGAGGATCCTGCTATTCTAGGAATATCTGAAGGGCAGGAAGTTAAATGGGCTGTTAGTCAAGTTATACATAAAATGAATATTAGGGGGGCCAATATGCATCCCTGCTGCACTCTGCTCCTCAGGAGAAAAGTAGCAGAAAGCTCCTCATAGGAATATAGGTGCACTCAAGGTGAGAGATCTAGGTGTTATGAGAATAAAACAATAATCAGTGAGGGGTCCACTCCTTGATCCAGCAACATTGACCATAGCTTGGTTCTGTCCACTGAATCAAAAGCAGTGGACAGATCCATAAAGGCAAGGTAGATGGGGGATCGTCTGGCATTGGTGTACTTATAAATTGTTATGGCCAGGTTAAAAAACTGCTCATTGTGCCTAGGTTTGAGAGGAAGCCAAATTGGAAAGAATACCCTTGCCTGCCGTCCAGTTTACTAAACGGTCGTAGATGACTCTGTCAATATTTGATCAGGCTATCAATAAGTAATATGGAGCGGTAACACTTTGGGGAAAAATTATCAACCTCCTTAAATATCGGCACAACCGTTGCGGTATCCCAGAAAGGGGTAATATGTGTATTTAAACAGGAATTCAATGTATTAGTTATAAGGGGATCCCAAATCCTAGGCATGGATTTCACAAAAACCATAGGTACTAAGTATGGGCCTGGTGCTTTCCCTCTCTTACTATGATGAGTGGCCAATTCTACTTTGTAGAAAGGTAGGATGCTTCTGAATGGTTACCCCACATTTTGCCTAGTGTTATGCTGTTTCTGACTAGTCTGACTGGGATCTTGCTAATCAGGACCCCAGTCTCTCTGCTCTCTCCCCTATATTGTTATGGTAAGTACTTTTGGTGCATCCCAAATTGGCTACAGAGGTACCCTTATAAGTCCCTACTATATAGTACTAAGGTACCCAGGGCATAGGTACTCCAGAGGTCCCGCATAGGCTGAAGCATTTATTATGGCTCCTATGGGAGACCATTCAAACTATCTCTACAGGCCCGCCATTTCAGCCTATGTAAGCTGGTGAGAACACCACTTACAAAATATATTGGTTTCCCTATATCTAAGGTCACTGCACTTAAAACCTATAAGTCACCCCTACAGCAGGCCTTTTCAAACCTGAAGGCAGGGCACTTCGTTCTAAGTGTGATGGTACCCCTGCATGAGCAGGACACCCTGGCAGCCTTCGGAGTCCTTTCTCCCGGGTTGTCATTGAGACAGCCATATAACATATAGAGGGGCACCACGTCATTACTCGATGACCATCTTGGAACTTGCTGTAACAAACCCTGTTGTGTTTGGTATCAAACATGTTAGAATCACACCCCACACTGTAACGGTGTGGGAGGTATGATTTCAAGCACTGTCCAAGCACTGTAAAGACCCACCGTTAGGCCCTCAGAGCTCCCAGTACCAGCCTTCTAGAGACGGAGAGCACAACCTGGCTGCAGCCGACCAGAGACACACTCCTGCCCTCCTGCTGCTGAGCCAAACTCAAGCAGGGGAAGGCAGAACAATAGGTGTCCTGTTACAGGGAGGTGTGACCACCTCCCAGACAGTTTAGTGTATTGGGGCAGGGGGGGAGTGCTTGCCAGCACCATTTAGTCTGCGTGCAGGGCAAGTTTGGTGCCCTCCATGCATAGAGCAGTTCAAACCAGTTCAGGGAGCCATTGGCTCCTGCTCTGGTGCAAAACTGGAAAAAGGACAGGGGAGTATCCTCCTCCTTGTCCAGCCCCTCCTGAGGAAGGGAGCCCTGTATTTCCCAACCTTTTCCTTAGGGTATTCAAGGGCTTACCTGTGGGTGGGTCCCTAGGTTTGTCATGGAACACAATACAATTAGACACCACTTCAACTTCGACCGTCTGGGAACACTGGACTTCACTGGACTTCACTCTGGTTAGGAAGGCTGCGATCTGCAAATTATCCCTGTTCCTCAGGTTATACCTCTGTTCAGAGGGCTCCTTTTGAGGAGAACTACCTCGGGATTGAGAACGCTTCTCTTTAGAAGTTTGTTTAGTATTCTCCCACTTCTTTTTAATAAAGACCTTTTCAGGACTTTCAGTTAGTTGGGGCTTAACTGGTTTCCCACCCAAACTATCTCTACCTAGTTCTTCATAGGATTTTTCAAATATTCTGGCCGAATTCATTTTGAACCTGTTTCAGGACGTCTGGTATTACCGCCATCGATGGAATACCATGGGTCTTTGTATAGATTGCATCAAAGACTGTACCCCAAGTGTCATAGGCCCCCAGGTTTGGTACGATCCCCATTGGTTAACAGATTGTTAGAATCCTGTGTTTCTCATGAGGAGTATTATTGGGAAATACTGCCTCTATTTGAGTAATTGTTTTAGCTATCTAGAATGAAATTTGTTCCCTTTTTGTGGGCAATTTACCAATGACTGATTGTATAGTCTGTGGTGTGATTTTATTTGTGTTCCCCTAGTAAGGGGTTTGTTGTGGAATCCTAATAGGAGGTTGGACTGTTAGAGTCCGCATTACATATTGAACAAATTGTCTATGGATTTTTATTAGTTGTTTTAGTTGAACTAACAGTTCTGCACCCTTCGCTGGGGCAGCTGTGCGCTGTACAAAAAGCAATAACATAACATAACCCGTAATTTCTTCAATGTCAGGATGTGGTGTATAGCTGGCTAGTACCAGCCATGTTGTTCCTGGTCTACCTAGTGGACCGAGCCTGGTAATGTGATTTTGATGTTGTAGGGCACCTTTAAACCAGAGCGCATGCTCTTGGTATGTTAGTGTAATTTCAACATCCTCGAAAGGAGTGTATTCCCTTGGATGTTCCTCTACTATTTAGAAGTGAAACACATGTGATACTGCATTTGCTTCACAGATGAAAATCCACTAATAGAATACTTCTCTCTGCCGATATTCATGAGCCTCTATGACAAAAATTACCCTACCACCTCTTGGTGATAGGCCATTTGTTATGAGCTTTAAAGTGATGGTTTTCCTTAAGTTTTACCGGATGATTATAGCATCCGGGTCGTCTTGTTGGAAACCTGTAACGTCTAAGCCCGGTTGGGTTGCAGTTGCTGCAGCTCCACCGGTCCAGTTTTCAGTCATTTTGTTGACTGAAAGTTTGCAGAGCAAGTTTCAAGGAAACAAAGATAAGGTGCACAATATTTTGGAACGCTGTATCCTTCAGCGTTGATTAAACCAAAAACGAATACATAGGATTTTCGTCCTACTCAGTCATGGCGGATATTTTATCCTTTTACCCACTCCAGATGTCTATTGGAGTATTTAACGGAAAAAAAGATCTCTGTGAAAAGCACGACTGAGTTACTTTAGTATCTAGCGTTAAATTAGTGCCTTACAAAACGATGGGCACCATGTAGTGTAGTTCCTATATTCCCAATAGGCTCTGCGCATTGGAATAATATATCCTATAGATTTGGCGCAGGACTTATGTCCACTAGGTCTCATCGAATATACTAAACTTAATTGTGAGTGTCAGCTAGCTCAGAGGTCACTAGAAACTTTCTCGAATTCACAAGAAGGGATTAGTTTCTGACAACCGCATACACATGACAACTTTGTTTCCCAAGAATAAGAAATGTATCTCTGGAGTTGTGGAAACAACAGATAATAATTTCACTCAGTCAATCGTGCATGCTTCGTTTCAACAGAGGTGCAGAGAAATAGAGAGACAGGTGTTTTCAATAAAAGGTTTTTATTGAACAGTCTTCTTTCTCATGCAATTAAAGTGAACTGCTACAATCGTAGTGCAGGCTGCAAAGTATAACACGTACAGCAAGAATAGAATCATAAAATAATATTGTAAAAGCATTGTATGGTTTCTAAGCCATATAAAAGTACATACATAAATACACAGACTAAAAATACTCAACTAGTGCTATCTGGAATACGCCTACCCCAATGTACCTAACCTAAGTCTAGTACGCGGGAGGGAGTAAGTATTATCTAGCATAGCTTTCGGTTTCTTTGCCAAGAATATATCCAAGATTTCTCTTAGGGTCTAATCAGCTCCATACCTTAGTTTAGAATGAAGGAGGTTTGGTATCTCTATCCCGGGACTCCATTTCTCAACACCCCACAAGGGAAGCTTGGAAACACTGGAGCTGGATTCTCAGCGAGAGAAAGGACAGCTTCTCGATCAGTGAGTCAGCTGGAGGGTCGGCTTTCTTCAGCACTTGCTGTAGCGAGCTGCGTCAGGCAAGTAGATAGTCGAACTGCTCCGAACCACGGCATCTTTGCTAGATCAAGTGAAGGCATATTTGTACCTTGAAGGTGCCTAGTTTGACGTAAAGTCGGGCATAATAACGTCAGTAAAGAACCCCAAGGGAATAGTAGTTCTTTGTATTCTCCATGAGTTCTTGGACAAATCAATATTCAAGCAAGAGGAGGTCCCTGACTGCTTGAGCCGATTTTCCAAGAAATCGTTGTGACATTTTGGTACGGGTGGAAGTAGCCATGCCTGTATTTGGACTGCATGGGCTATGTCTAAATAAGGGAATGATTTATAAGCCTATATTAGGGCAATGTGAATTGGTACCCATAAAAGGGCATGAATCGGAAAAATTCACTTGGATCCTACAACGCCATACAACACTGTGAAGAGTCCTGCTGTTCAAGATCTCTTTGCCATGCTCCTCTGCTGCAACGTCCGTGCCTGTGCTCCATACAGGAACCCGCCCAGGGCCTGTGGACATCTAAGACACCTGAAGGAATCTCCCTGGAAGTGAAGGAATCACTTCCCAGCACTCTGAAATGCTCAGTAACACAGGTGGTGGTTCTTTGCATCTCTCGTGACCTGCCCTGTTCTCTCACCAAGTTTGAGGGCAGTATCCCTCGTTGGAGCCGCAAGGACTGATCCCCTGTGCATTGTGTTGACTTGCAGTAGCAAAGGCTTGTTGGCTTCCGTCCACCAAAATCTTCAGGCTCCAAATGGCCCGAAAACTCAAGCATCTCGAGTGACCAGGAACATTGTCCTCTCTGCATCACTTGCAACATGGGCCTGCTGCTTGAGGTCTTCTTGCTACTCCAGTGCTTCTGGCCTGGGGGTCCTATTGAGGGTCACTTTTGCATTTTTTTGTGCTCCCCTGATTGCTCAGGGCCTGCCCTGACTCCCCTGTTTGCGGTGAGTCTCCTGTACTTTGCTGGTCCCGACATTTCACCTTCTTCATCGTCCATGTTGGAACCAGTTGCCAAGGCTTTTTAGTGCTCCTGACGGACACCGACTGCTCAACTCTTGGCATTCAACGTGGGACAACTTGTGAATGGCTCCTGGTCTGCCACAGCATCGACTGGTCCACACAGCTGCAGTTTCAAGGTCACCTCCAGCTCTCCTGCAACATCCGACATCGGTGCGCATTTATCTTACGTGCCTCCTGGCCATTCCTTTGTGGCATAGACTCTGTCCCCTATGCTTGCAGGTTCTTTACATCTTGAATCCACCTTTGGGTTCCACCAAACACTTTCACCTCCTCCACCAGCGGCATCTTTCTGAAGTCCTCTAGTGGGTTTGACAGCAGTTCCGGATGCCACTTCACACCTATGCACCAGGCTTCCCTGGTGCAGGTAACCTTGTTCTTAGGGTATCCATAGGTGGGGTGGCTCTCCAACCTCTTGTCCTCCCAGGGGTTTCTTCAGCTTCCACAGGGAAGGGTCCTCTGTCTTTAAAATTGCAACCTCTACTCACGCGGTCGTGTTCCTACACTGCACACGACCTCCATGAGATACTCACCTTGGGTGGTTCCTTGGGACCCTGACACTTTTACATCCTCTTATTACTGTCCCGACTCAAGTCGTGGGTCTTATACCACTATTTTAGTATATGGTTTGGTCTCCCCCTGGGGACCACTGTGTATTCTTTGCTACTTACCAGTTTCTATCGCAAAGTGTTGTCTGTATTGTGTATAACTCCGGCTAGAAGATATCTAAATATGTTAGTGAGTGCCTTATAATAAATACATATTTTTATAAATACACTGTTTCACTTAATGTATACCAATAAGATAGTGTTCTGGTAAAACAAACTGCTTTACACTCCTTCTGGACTAAGCCTGAAGAATGCTCTCCACAGCTACCACTTAGAGAGCGTTCTAAGGTTGTCTATGACAACTAAAATCACCATAAGGGTGGTCTGGATCAGTGCAAGGTGTCCACTTGCATAAGTGTACATCCTATACTGAGCCAGCATCTCACTTACTTCCTGCAGCGTTATTAACAAAAGGAGGGAGCTCAATCATATATTATGTAGATCAAATAGCGTACTAGGATCTTCAGCAATAGAGTAAATGGAAAACAAATGAGTGACCCTCTCTGAGCCTAAAATGTTATTTGGCAGGGGAGGTTTAATAGGGGGATTTCTAGATTTAAGTGATTTCACAAAATCCCCAAAAGACCTACTGTCCTTCTCGAGAGCTGCAATTCTAGCATCCCACAGTACCTTTTGTGAAGTTCCCTCTTCCTGTTTGAAAGGGCAAATTTAAACTCTCTCCGCGCCAAGGAGATCTCGCTCCTGTACCTAGGCCGCACATTTAAGGCCTCCCTCAGCTTTCAATTTACCTTTGACCAGGTCTCATCAAACCATCTGGTGTCCCTATTGCTTGGGTGAATTGGCTTGAGCATAGAGTGGCAGATTTACAAGCCCCTTGCGCCACTTTTGTATCATTTTTAACATTGGAAAAATGACGCAAAAGTGGCGCAAGGGCCTTGTGAATAAGCCCCAGAGTCTCTAATGATCTCTGTTAGTTTGTGATAATGCATAACCACCATCTCATCCCCGGTTTCTGCAAAACTGTTAAAAAATACTCCTAAATGAGTTTTGAGAGGGATTGATAGGGCTTCTAAGGGTTTTTTTAGGCACCAGACTAGTCTTAAGCCATCCAAAGAGTGTGGTGTAATGGATATTAGATTACCATTACAAACAAGTATCTTAATCTGTAAAAGTATAGAGGAGCGTAGGGCGTTGTGATCTCCCCACTCTGTCGGTAGGCTCTCCCCTTTATTAAACAAGAGCGTAAAGTTGTAGCTTAGAAACATATATTCGATTATAGAAGCCCTCCCTTGCCCTTTAAAAGATGGGACTGTGCAGTTTGAATCTCCTAAAGTCTCGATTAAATCAACCAATTGAAAGGCATTAAGGTACTTATAGAGCTGTCCCCCCTTGCATCCTGAGTGGTTACATATTAATCTATGCAAGTATCTTGGGACCGTGGTCCTCCGCTAAGCTTTGCTTTAAAATCACCAAAAATAAAAAAGTACTATTGAGTGTGTCTATTTTCTATCTTAGTTTGCATGTCGAATAGAAAATTGAACAGACTGATAAAATGTATTCAAGTGGCGTTAACAAAAGGATTGTTATAAAAATGTATCAAATAAAAAACTATGTTTCTCTTAGGAACACAAATTGATATTGCAAAAAAGTCGTTGACCCAGAATTGACCTGCAATACCTCCACCTCAGGACTTAGGACCAGCCCTCCTATAGCCCGGCCTCAGTTGAAGAGATGGTATCACAGGAATAACAGGCATAACCCTCACTGTCTAGAATTGACTATCAGTTGAACTGAGATACTCTAGAAACCTCCACCTCCAGTTGAGTTTAGGACTAAAATGACACCTGTGTTGCATGGCTTCTGAGGGAAAAGCCTAACTGTGAATTAGGATGTCAGGACATCAGAGGGTAGGGACCGAGTCTCTCCAAAACGTTAGTACCCGTTGGCTCAATCCTGCTAGCTCACAGTGCCACATCTGACCTCCTAACCTTCCCAGAGTAACAAGTGATTTAGGCATGACACCTCTAGTTCCCAGGGGAACAGTGGAAACAGCTCCTCCCCTTTCATTACTCACATAATCACTCATGCATACCCATAGTAAACATTAGAAAGACACAAAGAAAGTTTTCAATACATTTATTGAAACTATCATAGTCTATTATGATGCAAATGTGCTGCGATCATTAGGCTGTTGCAACTAAACAAAAGTAATTAGCATTATTAACTGACTGTATCGAAAGAGCATTGCAACCATGATAATTATATATCTGTCTAGGTCTACCCTTACTATGTGAGCACAGAGATATATTTGCGATCTCTGGGATTTGTCTAGGACCTCACACTTAGTGTATGTAGTTAGATGGTCTAAAAGACGAAATTACAGATTTGGTAATGACGGCAGAACGGGACGGACTGATTACCAAACATGAAGCTGACTTTTTAACTGTCTCGGAAGGCAAGGTTCCATACTTCTATACTTTACCGAAAACGCACAAGAACCACGTTCCTCCACCCGGACGACCGATCGTCTCGGGTATTGGTTCTCTGTTGGAACCTCTATCCAAATACTGTGACCATTTTTTAAAACCTCTAGTGCAGACAACCAGTACATATATCAAAGAAACTAAGAGTCTCCTAGCCTTGCCGCTAGCGGTCAAATTGCCAGAAGAACCATGCTTTCTTGTCTCCCTCGACATGGAAAGCTGATATACTTGCATCCCGCAGGATGCAGCTATAAAGGTTCTAGCCGATGTCTTGGATAAGACATCTTGGGACTACACCACCTCTCGTGCATTTGTAATCTTGTAATCTATTGTGCAACCCTGGCACTTAAACGCAATTTTTTCCAGTACCAGGATACCATCTATTTGCAGAAGACCGGCACATCGATGGGCAGTACATTTGCCCCCAGTATAGCGGGCTGTACGTTTACAACTTCGAATGTACACATATTCTTTCCCCGACCAACCCTTACACTTCCAATGTTATCCTCTGGCAAAGGTACATTGATGACGTGTTGTTGATTTGGAAGGGTGCGGAAGATAGTCTCTTGTCTTTTTTTGACTGGGTAAATACCTGTGATCCTCATCTCAAATTTACCCATCAGTACAGTGCAGATTCCATTGTATTCTTGGATGTCACTATAACTAAAGTTGGGGATCATCTCTCAATCACTACTTACTATAAACCCACCAGTAAAAATAATCTTTTACACTTTACGAGTTTTCATCCCCTCCCCCTCAGGGAAAACCTTCCCTTGGACAATACCTGCGTATTCGCAGGAATTGTAGTAATGTAGCTGATTTTAAAACCCAAGCTAGCGATCTGACATTGAATTTGCAGAAGAGGGGTTATCCCAAGAATATTCTGAAGAAAAGTTGCAAGAGGGCAAGAAATCAAAACAGAGAGGCGCTTCTGGAGGATTACCCAAAAAATTCTAAAGTAAATGTACCACTGACCTGTGTAACGACCTACAGTAATATTTCCAATGCTGTGAGTCGTTGTATAGGAAAGCACTGGAAAATTTTAACCAGTAATAAACATGACTGGCAAAAACCTCTTTTCTCTCGCAAAAGAGAAAGGAGTGTACAAGATTCCTTAGTACATACCTGCCCGAGAACCAGTGACCCCAAACGACATCCGGATGTTCTGATAGCGTGGGGCCTACCTCCAGTAACTGGTCATTTCCTGTGTGGAGGGTGCAGTGTTTGTCATTTGACTACAAGTACTAAGACACTGGACCTAGAAAAGTTAAAAATCTGGCATCAAAGAAGTCATACAAACTGTAACTCGAGTCAGGTTATCTATTTGATTACATGTCCATGTAACTTGAGGTACGTGGGCATGACCACTAGAAAGATTAAGCAGCAAATCTGCAAACACCGCAGTAGTATCAGGTGTCGCAAAAATACTACAAAATTGACTACACATTTCTTACAGTCCAAGCATAATCTCAACGATATGAAATGGACCATCATTGAGCAGTTGAAACCAGGCCTCGAGAGTAAAATCTTCAAAAAAGAACAACATTGGATATATCGTCTTTCCACACATGATTCGGGTCTCAATGATGCCTTACCATGGGGTTTTGTTATGAGACGTTGACCCGTGACTTGGATTGTGCTATCAGTGTAATATGGCATTGATCAAGTGTGATTAGTTGATTCCCCTACATGTAAGATTTAATATGATGGAGATACATGAGGGTTTATCTGTTTAATGACCAGTATGAACTTGCGATCTTATCACATTCTTGTTCCAGGGTGCGAAATACGTTTTCCAATCCTAATATATGTAGTTCATTTCGACTGCTTGGTGGATCAGTGAATAACTCGTTATAGCCTTGTTTATACCCTATTGATTCTCCCCAAAATAAATTTTCTTCTTCTCGCGTCCAAGTGGACGCTTTGTATTTGTCTGACTGCATGGTGGACTAGGTCACTACCTGTTACGACCATGCTTATATTTTACCGTTTAATAAAAATATTTTTGTTCTTAGCCAAGTGGGTGATAGGTATCAGATCGATTGGTCAGACCCCCTCTAGGCTTGGGTGCACTAGCAACGACTAAGGGCTGAAGATGTCTAGAACTTTCTCAATAAAGTTTTTGAATAAGTAAAAGATTATTATTATTTTTTTTAAACGGTGAGCTGTCATGACGTTTTCTGAGCATATTGTATACTCGTACCATCCTTGCGACTAATTCTGTCATACTTCACTAAGGAACGGGCTGTGATGCCCTTGTACTAGAATGATTAATATAACAAAGTCGAGTGTTTGGTATTGACTAATACACCGGCCAGATGCATGGAGAAGGTGTTTCCCTTTAAAAAGTAAGGGCTCTGTCGCGGTCAAGTGCCCCGTTGAAGAAGCCTTAGCTGGCGCATCCGGTTCCAAACCATTGTTACGTCCGGGCCGTGGATGTGCCAGCAGTAGGTTATCCTGCGGGCGGTTGGCGGGACAGAAGTAAGTAATGCTTTCATCTAAAAGGCTTTTTTAAGCGGGAACTAAGCGCTTGCTATTGCACGTACACGAACTGGCAGCTGTAATGGCGCTTTTTCTTTTACTATCGCAGAGTCTCCTGGCGTGAAGGTTACCCCTGCCACGAGCCCATGTGGCAATCCCACAACTTTCTCTTAGTGAGGTTGACATTTTTTATCCTTGTTTCACATCTTCCATTTCATTGTGGCGTGTTTTAATTATTTTGGTTAATTAATATATGTTGGGCATTCGGAAATATACATTCGTCGAACCTCGAATGTATCTATGTGGATGTGGCTATCCTGCAAATTGAGGTAAATACATATTGCAGATGTTTACTGCACTTACCTCTTAGTAGCTAAGGTTTCATTTGTCATGAAGAAGTAGGTCATCCATATATGGATGACATAATTAAACTACTCCCCATTCAGGGTATCAATTTGGCCCAACCTGGAAAGACACTTCACTGAAACAAGAGACTCTTATCGCAAAATAACAAGTTTGGACATAACAAATTTAAAAGTTTCTCTTAACTGAGTGTACATCATTTCCCTGGTCTGCTTTAATTGTTGAATCCCCTTGTTCACCTGTGTAAATTTAAACAAGTTAAAAACAATTAAAAGAATATCTGTATCCCTTCAAACTACAGAGAACAATTTAAGGCAGGCAACAATTCTTCAATATTCCAGATAGTGTGTGTTAGCCCAAGTGAGCAGACATCTCCTCATCTAAGTTTAATCCTGTAGGCATTAAGATATTGAATCTGATGCAGTTTTTAGGTTTCAGGCTACGTAGTTCTAAAACCCTATTGCTCCCCCCTTGTTCTTGCTGGAACTCTGTCTAAGGAGAAGAATCTTAGTAAGTTGCCATTTAACTTTTGAACTTCAGAAAAGAGCATCACTACCGAGTATTGGGTATCAAGTCTCTTTATGGGTCTTAGGTGTTCAATCACTCGGTTTTTAACTGGGCGAATCATGCTCCTAATATATATCCTATTGCAGGGACACAAAAGGCCATACACACATTAATTAGAATTGCATGTCAGGACTTTGGAAATATAGAACTCGGGTTTGATATTTGGAATGCGGAATTTCTGTATACTTTTACCATATTTACATGCCATAAAGTTCCAATTTCTCCCAAAACAATGTGTTGGTCCTGACCAATGATTGTTTCTCCACTAGCTCATTGCACCTAGTACCTTGAAGTTGTTTGTGTCCTTCTTTTAAATATTTAGTGATTGAAATGGCAACCACATTGCCTCCCTTATCAAATTGTCGGATTACAATGCTGTTGTCATTCCCGCTTTGTGTTGGTCATTTGTAAGATTATATTTGACCTCCAACTTTATGTATTTCCATTTTTTCAACTGTTTCATAACTCCGTTCTCAAAGAAATCAATCCTATTGTGTTGTACTGTTGGGAGAAATATTGACTCAGGTTTGAATCCACTGGGACAGCTAAGGTCTATTTGTACATCCAACTCTGTCAAATTCAAATAGGGATTGATTACATTATCTGACTTAGACTCCAATTCTGTGAGAGTATGTAGTATCTCAATATAACTAACCAACAAAATACTCATACTGGGTCTAACATCCCTTACAGTGACCCCCTGATTGTTATTGGTATGATACCAATATTTCAACTTTGTTTCCCATGTAAAATGAAATAAGTCCACTCTACTTTGTACATAGTCAACCTACTTGCTGGGGTAAAATGACAGACCTAAAGACAAGACATCTATCTCAGTTTTAGTTAAAATGCGGTCAAATAAATTTACTACATTTCTACGGTGTCCTTCATTGTTTCTTTTTTTGTGCCTCTGCCTCTTGTTTGTTGTCTGCCTCTATTTGG
This sequence comes from Lissotriton vulgaris, assembly GCF_964263255.1. Lineage (NCBI taxonomy): Eukaryota > Metazoa > Chordata > Amphibia > Caudata > Salamandridae > Lissotriton > Lissotriton vulgaris. The sequence goes on along the minus strand of NC_141690.1, from coordinate 82,272,880 downwards.
GTGCATCTCTATCCTTTCCTTGGAGTGCATCTTGAATTCCACTAAAAAGTATTTCTAGAAAAAGATGGAACTCTTCTTCACTTGCATGTTACTGTACTGCTGTGTTACTCCAATCTCTTTCCCCTTCCCCAGTGACCTCAGATGGCAATTTCATATTTAATTGTTGGCCTCAAAGTAGTGGCATCAGGGGCTATTGATTTACTACTTGCATTCTTGTAAACTTGCACACTTTATTGTGAGTCAATTATTACCTTTGAAGTGATACAGCAAGAACACAGAAGTATTTTAGATACTTGACATATTTGATACAACCCCATTGATACCAAGCATTTTTCTTATGTTTTGCATGGTTGTAAAGGTCTGTGTATTAGATCTTCTGAGGAGTTTTGTATATGTTGGGTGTGGTTGTAATATGACTGTCAACCAATGCATCCCAGACAATTGCAAAAAGTAGATTAAGTTGAAAGGTAAGAATATTGACTGGGGTGACCCCGTTGGGGTAACTGACTCTTGTTTCATTGTGGTTGGCTTTAAGCTGCACAAAAGACCCAGTCACCTGCAAACTGATATTTTTTTTATTGTGTCTTACATTTTAAGTGCATTTGCTTTAAAACTTAAAAAATTCATAACTCTTTTCCCCTTACCCAAAATATTTTGTTTTTGTACCTTTTTGTATAGTCATTTATTTTTGTTTGGGAACTTTACTGACCTAGCAGGGTGTGTTTATTATATTGGTAAGGCTTCCTCCTACCCAAATTAAAAAACCCAAATTCCAGCATATTCCTTGCAGGCATTCCCCAGATTTTCTACTTAGTCTGTATCTTTGTAGCTATGGACTACTGACAGTGAACGAAGAATATATTCTCAACCAGCAGATTTCCTTTGGTTTTTCTGATCAGTTGTCTAGTAAGTGTTCCACTAAGTGATGCTTTACAGTAATTCCACTACAAGATGATTGATTCTGTTGTTGAATTATTAGAAAATATTTTGTGAAAGGAAAACCTGGGTATTTTTCTGTTGTTTGGGCCAAACAAAACATTTCTGGTTACTGTTCATGTATTGGAGGCAGGAATAGCCTATATGGCTCATAATATCTAAATTCAAATGTTAAATTATTTACTCAACCAAATAAGAATCGACCTTAAAAGCACATAATATCAAATATAAATCCATAGAGTAACAATAGTGTAAATCCAGATTTAAATTAATTTAAAAGCAATTAAAAGTGTAATAACATCAGTGCTCTTTAGGTCTTCCAGTTCATCGTATAACCAGATTAAACAAGACACAAACACAAACATGGATACAAATATATAATTACCAAACAAACAAAAAAGGACCACACCGACCTAAAATAGGGTCTGCCATGTGCTCCTAGCTAATACTAAAAATAAAAGAGAAAACACCTCGACCTAACGCCATCTGGCAAAAGGGGAGTTCAGTGCAAGAAAGTTACCCATCCATGGTTATTCTGGCTTGAATGGATGCATTCAGAAAAGCACCATGAAGTATGAAGTTTCGTATGAGTTTAAAAACTTTATTGGAGCAGGGCTACTCTACACCGTTAAAAACCAAGCTTGCGCAGCAAAGGCTGGATCAAGTGCTTACGTGCTAGACTATACCATTTGCAGAAAAACATAAAGTGCAAAAGTGATTGTGCAGATTAATTTTCACAGGGGCAAATCAAGTCCATGTTATCAGCAAAGTCATGGAGATTAAAAAAAAAACAGTAACCAATAAATGAATCCTCCCCTGAAATGGAAAAGAAGAGATCTCTCCCATCTTGTGAAGTCTAAAGACAGATACACAGAAGGTAAGCCTGGTGAACGGTAGTAAGTCGAAAATAAAGATTCTACCAACTCGGTTTTCATTCTTACGTCTTCACTATGCTCCATGCATGCTGCTTTCACCACTGTCTTTCCAGTTTTAGGAATGCTGTTAGGTTCAGATAACCAGGCAGATACACTCAGGGTTCCTAAGATGTTCGGAATGTAACTTAGACATGGGATAAAGAGGACCTTTTTGTGCACAAGGAAGTTGATTATAATATCCCTACAAAGTTTTGCTGATGGGTTCGTCCAAACGCTGACCCACAGTAGGAGTGACGCCACACATACTTTGTCCACTATATAGGCCTGATTTAGTTACAAGTGTATAATAAAGCTGGAAATAGTAGGTGGTAAACTCAGCAGCCACCGAAGAAGTGGTTTTCTTCGGACTGAAGGCCAATGCACTTGTTAAAACCCCAGACACCCGCACCATACATGGCTGCACTTTCAAAGGAGGAAGAACATTCCCTCTAGAGTCTCCTCTTAACTGATTGCAGACAGTCCCTGCAGCTCTACAAAGCTTTAGGATGGCCTGCAGCAGGTGGGGGTTCCAAGACCCTGATGAGCTAAAAGTGCATTCGGAGTAAGGTCAAACAGCACTGCATCATCAGCGTAGAGTAGCGCAGGGATTGAGGATCCTGCTATTGTAGGAATATCTGAAGGGCAGGAAGTTAAATGGGTTTTTAGTCCATTTATACATAAAATGAATATTAGAGGGGCCAATATGCATCCCTGCTGCACTCTGCTCCTCAGGAGGAAAGTAGCAGAAAGCTCCTTATAGGAATATTGGTGCACTCAAGGTGAGAGATCTAGGTGTTATGAGAATAAAACAATAATCAGTGAGGGGTCCACTACTTGATCCAGCAACATTGACCATAGCTTGGTTCTGTCCACTGAATAAAAAGCAGTGGACAGATCCATAAAGACAAGGTAGATGGCGGATCGTCTGGCATTGGTGTACTTATAAATTGTTATGGCCAGGTTAAAAAACTGTTCATTTGTGCCTAGGTTTGAGAGGAAGCCAAATTGGAAAGAATACCCTTGCCTGCCGTCCAGTTTACTAAACGGTCGTAGAGGGCTCTGTCAATATTTGATCAAGCTATCAATAAGTGATATGGAGCGGTAACACCTTGGGTAAAAACTATCACCCTCTTTAAATATTGGCACGACCGTTGCGGTAGCCCAGGAAGGGGTAATAGGTGTATTTAAACAGGAATTCAATGTATTAGTAATAAGGGGATCCCAAATCTTAGGCATGGATTTCACCAGAACCATAGGTAAGTATGGGCCTGGTGCTTTCCCTCTCTTACTATGATGACTGGCCAATTCTACTTTGTAGAAAGGTAGGATGCTTCTGCATGGTTACCCCCACATTTTGCCTGGTGTTATGCTGTTTCTGTCTAGTCTGACTTGGATCCTGCTAATCAGGACCCCAGTCTCTCTGCTCTCTCCACTAAATTGTTATGGTAAGTACTTTGGTGCATCCCAAATTGGCTACTGGGGTACCCTTATAAGTCCCTACTATATAGTACTAAGGTACCCAGGGCATAGGTACTCCAGAGGTCCCCCATAGGCTGAAGCATGTATTATGCCTCCTATGGGAGACCATTCAAACTGTCTCTACAGGCCCGCCATTTCAGCCTATGTAAGCTGGTGAGAGCACCACTTACAAAATATATTGGTTTCCCTATATCTAAGGTCACTGCCCTTAAAACCTATAAGTCACCCCTACAGCAGGTCTTTTCAAACCTGAAGGCAGGGCACTTTGTTCTAAGTGCGAGGGTACCCCTGCATGAGCAGGACACCCTGGCAGCCTTCGGAGTCCTTTCTCCCGGGTTGTAATTGAGACAGCCATATAACATATAGAGGGGCACCACGTCATTACTCGATGACCATCTTGGAACTTGCTGTAACGAACCCTGTTGTGTTTGGTATCAAACATGTTAGAATCATACCCCACACTGTAAACGATGTGGGAGGTATGATTTCAAGCACTGTCCAAGCACTGTAAAGACCCACCGTTAGGCCCTCAGAGCTCCCAGTACCAGCCTTCTAGAAGCGGAGAGCATAACCTGGTTGCTGCCGACCAGAGACACAATCCTGCCCTCCTGCTGCTGAGCCAAACTCGAGCAGGGCAAAGCAGAACAATAGGTGTCCTGTCACCTCCAAGACAGTTTAGTGTATTGGGGCAGGGTGGGAGTGCTTGCCAGCACCATAAAGTCTGCGTGCAGGGCAAGTTTGGTGCCCTCCGTGCATAGACCAGTTCAAACCAGTTCAGGGAGCCATTGGCTCCTGCTCTGGTGCAAAACTGGACAAAGGACAGGGGAGTATCCTCCTCCTTGTCCAGCCACACCTGAGGGAGGGACCCCTGTATTTTCCCAACCTTTTGCTTAGGGTATTTAAGGGCTTACCTGTGGGTGGGTCCCTAGGTTTGTCATGGCACACAATACAATTCAGACACCACTTCAACTTCGACCTTCTGGGAACACCGGACTTTACTGGACTTTACTCTGGTTAGGAAGGCTGCGATCTGCAAATTATCCCTGTTCCTGAGGTTATACCTCTTTTCAGAGGGCTCCTTTTGAGGAGAACTACCTCGGGATTGAGAACGCTTCTCTTTAGAAGTTTGTTTAGTATTCTCCCACTTCTTTTTAGGAACAGTGAGAGTGTTTTTAATAAAGACCTTTTCCGGACTTTCAGTTAGTTGGGGCTTAACTGGTTTCCCACCCAAACTATCTCTACCTAGTTCTTCATAGGATTTTTCAATTATTCTGGCCAGTTCATATCGTTGCTCAGTTACATCAAATTTCCATAATTTTTGGTGTATCGCCACAGATGCAGCCTCACCTTTACTATTAGCTAATATTATAGCTGAGACTTGTTTGAAATCTCTCAGTAGTTTCATACCCAGATTTCAAGCAGGCTCTGCCCCGAATTCATTTTGAACCTGTTTCAGGACGTCTGGTATTACCACCATAGTTTGAATATCATGGGTCTTTGTGTAGATTGCAGCAAAGACTGTACCCCAAGTGTCACAGTCCTCCAGGTGTTGTGCGATCCCCATTGGTTAACAGATTGTTAGAATCCTGTGTTTCTCATGAGGGGTAGTATCGGGAAATACTGCCTCTATTTGAGTAATTTAGCTATCTACAATGGAATTTGTTCCCTTTTTGCTGGCAATTTACCAATGACTGATTGTATAGTCTGTGGTGTGATTTTATTTGTGTTCCCCTAGTAAGGAGTTTGTTGTGGAATCCTTATAGGAGGTTGGACTGTTAGAGTCCGCGTGACATATTGAACAAATTGTCGATGGATTTTTATTAGTTGTTTTAGTTGAACTAATAGTTCTGCACCCGTAATTTCTTCAATGTCAGGATGTGGTGCATAGCTGGCTAGTACCAGCCATGTTGCTCCTGGTCTACCTAGTGGACCGAGCCTGGTAATGCATTGTATTGTATTGTATTATGTACTTGTAAAGTGCAGCTATCACTCCGAAAGGAGCATCCTGGCGCTAGATAAACAGTATGCAAAAGTTATGATTATGAGACTAGATGAGAGCCATTACATAATGATCTGGGAGGGAATAGATCTATGTTTTGAGTTGCTTCCTGAACTGGCTTTCCTGACTTAAGGATATGAGATTATTAGGTAATGTATTCCAGGCTTTGGAGGATAAGAAAGATAGGGTCTTGCCTCCTTTTGTTTTATAATTAAATTTCGGCAGCTTGATAAAATTTTGGCCTGAGGATCTTAAAGTCTTGGGAGGACAGAATTTGTTTTTTTTCCCATTTTTTCCCCTTATTGGTGTTGCATTTAAGGTGGTTATGATCCATCCAGCAAAAGACATCCCTAAGGCACCTCTTTAAATTCTGCTCATTATCAGTGGAGTTGTTCTCCAAGGGGACAATGAGCTGAGTGTCATCGGCATATGATGTCACTAATATGCCTTAAGACTCAATTAAAGAAATGAGGGGGATCATATAGATATTAAACAATAATGGGCTCAATATAGAGCCCTAAGGGTCTCCAGACTGTACCTTTTTTCTTTAGAAAGGAAAGGACCCAGGGAGACAGTTTGGGATCTGTCTGTCAGGAAGGAGATTATCCAGTCTAGTGCTACATCTGCAATCCCGATATCTCTATGTCTGTCTATCAGTATGGGGTGGGAGATGGTGTCGAACGCCGCCGTGAGATCTATTAAGATAAAGACGGCGTTCTTTCCTTCGTCCTGTAGTAGTTTTATGGAGTCGGTGAGTTCAATCAGGGCAGTTTCCGTAGAATGATGTGGACGGAAACCCAATTGCTGGGGGTGGAGAATATTATGTGTTTTTTACATAGCTTTTTAGTTCTCTGTAGACCATCTGATCGGTTATCTTACCCAGGATCGGGAGGAGTGAGATAGGGTGTAAATATGTGAGGTCTGTGGGAGATTTGTTCAGTTTTTTCATGAGGGGATTCACGCTTGCTTGTTTCCATTCGCCTGGCACAACCCCTGAACTCAGGGAAGCATTTACAATCCCATTTATAATGGGATTGGAAACCTCAATTAATTGATGGAGAATTCGAGGGGGGCATGAATCAGAGGGAGCGCCTGATTTACATGCTAGGATTACTTCCGGAGTTTGGGAGAGTGTAGCCAGAGTAAAGACTCTAATACAACTCGTCATGTTCTCTCCACAGTCCGATGGAACGGTGGATTGGGATCGACGGGGTGGTTGGAAATCCTTTTGTATTAACACGATTTTTTCTTCGAAAAAGTCCACAATCTGGTTGCAGAACTCTGAGGATGGTGGAATTTCCGGCTGTAAGGCTCTTGGATGGGTAAAGGCCTTGACAATGGAGAACACCGTTTTTTGTTTTTGTTTGGCTTCATTGATGGCGTTAATGTAAAAGTCCTTCTTAGCAATTTTGATGGCATAGAGGTAGGTTTTCCTCTGCTGAATGTAGAGGTTTCTATCTATGGGATCATAAGTTTTACGCCAGCTACGTTCTCTTTTTTTACATAGTAGATGGGCTTTAGCTAGCTCAGGTGTGAGCCACTGGGCGTTTCCCCTTTCCCTGGGGACGTCTGGGTGGTACCCGAACCGTAATCTCCTGTTGTATCCAAGTATGTAATGTATGTATGTAATGTGATTTTGATGTTGTAGGGCACCTTTAAACCAGAGCGCATGCTCTTGGTATGTTAGTGGAATTTCAACATCCTCGAAAGGGGTGTATTCCGTTGGAAGTTCCTCTACTTTGTAGAAGTGAAACACATGTGATATTGCATTTGCTTCACGGAAAAAATCCACTAATAGAATACTTCTGTCTGCCGATATTCATGAGCCTCTATGACAAAAATTACCCTACCACCTCTTGGTGATAGGCCATTTGTTATGAGCTTTATAGTGATGCTTTTCCTTAGGTTTTCCCGGATGATTATAGCATCCGGGTCGTCTTGTTGGAAACCTGTAATGTCTAAGCCCGGTTGGGTTGCAGTTGCTGCAGCTCCACCGGTCCCGTTTTCAGTCATTTTGTTGGCTGATAGTTTGCAGAGCAAGTTTCAAGGAAACAAAGATAAGGCGCACAATATTTTGGAACACTGTATCCTTTAACCTTGAGCAAACCAAAAACTTATACAAAGGATTTTCGTCCTACTTAGTTATGGCGGATATTTTATCCTTTTACCCACTCCAGACGTCTATTGGAGTATTTTACGGGAAAAAGGGTCTCTGTGAAAAGCACGACTGAGTTACTTTAGTATCTAGCGTTAAATTAGTGCCATACCAAACGTTGGGCGCCATGTACTGTAGTTCCTATATTCCCAATCGCCTCTGCGCATCGGAATAATATATCCTATAGATTTGGCGTAGGACTTATGTCGACTAGTTCTCATCGAATATACTAAACTTAATTGTGAGTTTCAGCTAGCTCAGAGGTCACTAGAAACTTTCTCGAATTCACAAGAAGGGATTAGTTTCTGACAACCGCATAAACATGACAACTTTGTTTCCCAAGAATAAGAAATGTATCGCTGGAGTCGTGGAAACAACAGATAAGAATTTCACTCAGTCAATCGTGCATGCTTCGTTTCAACAGAGGTGCAGAGAAATAGAGAGACGGGTGTTTTCATTAAAAGGTTTTTATTGAACAGTCTTCTTTCTCATGCACTTAAAGTGAACTGCTACAATCGTAATGCAGGCTGCAAAGTATAACACGTACAGCAAGGATAGAATCATAAAATAATAACGTAAAAGCATTGTATGGTTTCTAAGCCATATAAAAGTACATACATAAATACACAGACTAAAAATACTCAACTAGTGCTATCTGGAATACGCCTACCCCAATGTACCTAACCTAAGTCTAGTACGCGGGAGGGAGTAAGTATTGTCTAGCATAGGTTTAGGTTTCTGTGCCAAGAATCTATCCAAGATTTCTCTTAGGGTCTAATCAGCTCCATACCTTAGTTTAGAATGAAGGAGGTTTGGTAACTCTGTCCCGGGACTCAATTTCTCAACACCCTGCGAGGGGAGCTTGGAAACACTGGAGCTAGATTCTCAGCGAGAGAAAGGACAGCTTCTCGATCAGTGAGTCAGCTGGAGGGTCGGCTTTCTTCGGCACTTGCTGTAGCAAGCTGCGTCGGGCAAGTAGATAGTCGAACTGCTCCGAACCACCGCATCTTTGCTAGAGCAAGTGAAGGCATATTTGTACCTTGATGGTGCCTAGTTTGACGTAAAGTCGGGCATAATCATGTCAGTAAAGAACCCCAAGGGAATAGTAGTTCTTTGTAATCTCCATGAGTTCTTGGACAAATCAATATTCAAGCAAAACCAATTTTCCAAGAAATTGTTGTGACATTTTGGTACTGGGGCAGTAGCCATGCCTGTATTTGGACTGCATGGGCTATGTCTAAATAAGGGAATGATTTATAAGCCTATATTAGGGCAATGTGAATTGTACCTATATAAGGGCATGAATCGGAAAAATTCACTTGGATCCTAAAACGCCATACAACACTGCGTAGAGTCCTGCTGTTCAAGATCTCTTTGCCATGCTCCTCTGCTGCAACGTCCGTGCCTGTGCTCCATACAGGAACCCGTCCAGGGCCTATGGACATCTAAGACACCTGAAGGAATCTCCCTGGAAGTGAAGGAATCACTTCCCTGAACTCCGAAAGGCTCAGTAACACAGGTGGTGGTTCTTTGCATCCCTCGTGACTTGCCCTGTTCTCTCACCAAGTTTGAGGGCAGTATCCCTCGTTGGAGCCGCAAGAACTGATCCCCTGTGCATTGTGTTGACTTGCAGTAGCAAAGGCTTGTTGGCTTACATCTACCAAAATCTTCAGGCTCCAAATGGCCCCAAACTCAAGCATCTGGATTGACCAAGAACGTTGTCCTTTATGCATCACTTGCAACATGGGCCTGCTTCTTTGGCGAGCTGCTTGAGGTCTTCTTGATACTCCAGTGCTTCTGGCCTGGGGCTCCTATTGAGGTCACTGTTGAATTTTTTGTGCTCCCCTGATTGCTCAGGGTCTGCCCTGACTCCCTTGTTTGCGGTGAGTCTCCTGTATTTTGCTGGTCCCGACATTGCACATTCTTCATCGTCCATGTCGGAACCAGTTACCAAGGCTTTTTGGTGCTCCTGATGGACACCGACTGCTCAACTCTTGGCATTCAACATGGGACAACTTGTGAATGGCTCCTGGTCTGCCACAGCATCGACTGGTCCACACAGCAGCAGTTTCAAGGTCACCGTCAGCTCTCCTGCAACACCCGACATGGGTGCGCATTTGTCTTACGTGCCTCCTGGTTATTCCTTTGTGGCATAGACTCTGTCCCCTCTGCTTGCAGGTTCTTTACATCTTGAATCCACCTTTGGGTTCCACCAAACATTTTCACCTCCTCCAGCATCGGCATCTTTCTGAAGTCCTGTAGTGGGTTTGACAGCAGTTTTGGATGCCACTTCACACCTATGCACCAGGCTTCCCTGGTGCAGGTAACCTGGTTCTTAGGGTATCCATGGGTGGGGTGGCTCTCCAACCTCTTGTCCTCCCCGGGGTTTCTTCAGGGTCCACAGGGAAGGGTCCTCTTTCTTTAAAATTGCAACCGCTACTCACGCGGTCGTGTTCCTACACTGCACACAACCTCCATAGATACTCAACTTGGGTAGTTCCTTGGGACCCTGACACTTTTAAATCCTCTTATTACTGTCCCGACTCAAGTCGTGGGTCGTATACCACTATTTTAGTATATGGTTTGGTCTCCCCCTGGGGACCACTGTGTATTCTTTGCTACTTACCAGTTTCTATCGCAAAGTGTTGTCTGTATTGTGTATAACTCCGGCTAGAAGATATCTAAATATGTTAGTGAGTCTCTTATAATAAATACATATTTTTATAAATACACTGTTTCACTTAATGTATACAAAATAAGATAGTGTTCTGGTAAAACAAACTGCTTTACACTCCTTCTGGACTAAGCCTGAAGACTGCTCTCCACAGCTACCACTCAGAGAGCCTTCTAAGGTTGTCTACGACCACTAAAATCACCATAAGGGTGGTCTGGATCAGTGCAAGGTGTCCACTTGCATAAGTGTACATCATATACTGAGCCACCATCCCACTTACTTCCTGTAGCGTTATTAACAGAAGGGGGGAGCTCTGTCATATATTATGTAGATCAAATAGCGTACTAGGATCTTCAGCAATAGAGTAAATGGAAAACAAATGAGTGACCCTCTCTGAGCCTAAAATGTTATTTGGCAGGGGAGGTTTAATAGGGGGGTTTCTAGATTTAAGTGATTTCATAAAATCCCCAAAAGACCTACTGTCCTTCTCGAGAGCGGCAATTCTAGCATCCCGCAGTACCTTTTGTGAAGTTCCCTCTTCCTGTTTGAAAGCGCAAATGTATACTCTCTCCGCGCCAAGGAGATCTCGCTCCTGTACCTAGGCAGCACATTTAAGGCCTCCCTCAGCTTTCAATTTGCCTTTGACCCGGTCTCATCAAAGCATCTGGTGTCCCTATTTCTTGGGTGAATTGGCTTGAGCGTAGAGGGGCAGATTTACAAGCCCCTTGCGCCACTTTTGCATCATTTTTAACATTGGAAAAGTGACGCAAAAGTGGCGCAAGGGGCTTGTAAATAAGCCCTAGAGTCTCTAATGAGCTCTGTTAGTCTGTGATAATGCATAACCACCATCTCATGCCCGGTTTCTGCAAAACAGTTAAAAAAATACTCCTAAATGAGTTTTGAGAAGGATTGATAGGGCTTCTAGGGGCTTTTTTAGGCGCCAGACTAGTCTTAAGCCATCCAAAGAGTGTTGTGTAATGGATATTAGATTACCATTACAAACAAGTCTCTTAATCGGTAAAAGTATAGAGGAGCGTAGGGCGCTGTGATCTCCCCACTCTGTCGGTAGCCTCTCCCCTTTATTAAACAAGGGCGTAAAGTTGTAGCTTGGAATCATATAGTCGATTATAGAAGCCCTCCCTTGCCCTTTAAAAGTCGGGACTGTGTGATTTGAGTCTCCTAATTCTCAATTAAATCAACCAATCCAAAGGCATTAAGGTACTTATAGAGCTGTCCCCCCCTTGCATCCTGAGTGGTTACATATTAATCTTTGAAAGTATCTTGGGACCGTGGTCCTCCGCTAAGGTTTGCTTTAAAATCACCACAAATAAAAAAGTAAGCTTGAGAGTGTCTATTTTCTATCTTAGTTTGCATGTTGGATAGACAATTGAACAGACTGATAAAGTGTATTCAACTGGCGTTAACAAAATGATTGTTGTAAAAATTTATCAAATAAAAAAAGATGTTTCTCTTAGGAACACAAATTTATATTGCTAAAAAAGTTGTTGACCCAGAATTGACCTGCAATACCTCCACCTTAAAACTTAGGACCAGCCCTCCTATAGCCCGGCCTGAGTTGAAGAGATGGTATCACAGGAATAACAGGCATAACCCTCAGTGTCTAGAATTGACTATCAGTTGAACTGAGATACTCTAGAAACCTCCACCTCCAGTTGAGTGTAGGACTAAAATGACACCTGTGTTGCATGGCTTCTGGGGGAAAAACCTAACTGTGTATTAGGATGACAGAACATCAGAGGGTAGGGACTGAGTCTCTCCAAAACGTTAGTACCCGTTGGCTCAAACCTGCTAGCTCACAGTGCCTCATCTGACCTCCTAACCTTCCCAGAGTAACAAGTGATTTAGGCATGATACCTCTAGTTCCCAAGGGAACAGTATAAACTTTCAATACTCACATAATCACTCATGCATACCCATAGTAAACAAAAGAAAGACACAAAGAAAGTTTTCAATACATTTATTGATGCTATCATAGTCTATTATGATGCAAATGTGCTGCGATCATTAGGCTGATGCAACTAAACAAAAGTAATTAGCATTATTAACTGACTGTATTGAAAGAGCAATGCAACCATGGTAATTATATATCTGTCTAGGTCTACCCTTACAATGTGAGCACATACCTAGTTTATGTAGTTAGATGGTCTGCATCATGAGTGTAAACTTAGTTTACACAGGGCTGCACGTCAAGCACTGCTATTGTTCCAGAACAGCCTTCTCTGATGGAATTCTCCTATCTGCCCCCAAGTGGACGAAGCACAATTTATATGATAATACTATTGTTCTGGAGATGCAGCTGTGCAATCATGTTATGTCTAAACGTTAGGAACTGTTGCTGAGCAAGCAAAAAAACTGCACACTATGTTGTTATGTATTCCCAGCAACCTGGAACAAAATGTGTAGATGCAATTCCAAGAAGAGTTGCTGAATAACAAGCAACATGATTATTAACATCATTTCAAAATTAAAGCCAACCTCAGACACCAAAGATCCTCTCTCATCTACCCTAGTTCATAACCTTAATCACATTATCTTACCATGTTGGACTAAAATCATTAATACCTCTTTTACCAGTGGTTATGTACCTGACTCCCTCCAACTAGGGCACATCACCCCATCCTTAAAAACCCTACGGCTGACCCTAACAATCTTAACAACCTCTGCCCCATCTCCAACCTCCTACTACTAGCTAAAACCCTAGAAAAATGTGCCTTACTTCAATTGGATAACCATATAAGCAATTTCAACTTACTTTACTCCCTTCAGTCTGGTTTCAGGAAAGGCTGCAGCACAGAAACCGCAATGCTCAACATTATTGATGACATTCATGGCTCTCTCGACGAAGGTGAGGCTTGCCTTCTTATCCTCCTTGACCTCTCTGCTGCATTCGATGCAATCAATCATCCTTCCTTACTTGAATGACTCAAAGCTCGCTCTGGCCTTAATGGCTTGGTCCTTAAATGGTTCACTTCCTAACTCCAGCACAGAACACAACAAATAAAAATCAAATCCTACCTCTCCAATCTTACCCCCGTCCCCATGGGTGTCCCCCAGGGATCAATACTCTCCTCCTCTCTGTAACCTATTTTTATGGAACCTCTTACTCTCATTTTGAAACAAGCCGGACTCAACTATCACCTTTATGCTGATGACACCCAACTCTAATATAAGATCAAATCCCACTCTGATGTTCTCACTTAAACAACAAGATTCAATCCTGGTTCTACTCCAACCATCTTAAACTGAACCCTAAGCAAATGGAAATTATTCTTTTCTTTCCTAAAAGCTACCACCCCCAGTACAAGACAGGATCTCTAACCTTAACATCTTAAACTGCCTGCTGACCTTAGCTTAGCTCAGTGAAATCCTGAGGCTTCATTATTGACAAGAAGTTGAATCGGATCAACCATATAAATAACTCAGCAAAATTAGCTCTGTTCACTCTCAGGCTCCTCAAGACAATCAAACCATTTATCCCTCTAGATGACTTCAAGTGAGCTGAACAATCTCTAGTCTTCTCCAAACTTAACTATTGCAATGTTATCTTCACTGGAATCCCTAAAGTCCACCTAGCCCACCTCAGGGCCCCTCTCAACTTGGCGGCTAGACTCATAACCCATTGTAAACATTTCGACCACATCACAACTGCCCTCAAATCCCTCAGTAGGCTGCCCATCGCACAGAGATACCTTTATAACACTGCCTGCATCACACACAAAGCTCTCCACCAACAATCTCAGTCATACCTTACTAACAAACTCAAAATAGTCGGCTGCCTCATACTGATGAGAAGCTCCATTGCGCTCCTTCTCATCCACCTGTTACTAAAAAAGAAATCCACCCAATCCCGCTCCTTTTCTGGGAATGCTCCGAGCATCTGGAATGCCCTCCCGAGGGACCTGCCCTGCAACCCCTCCTACCTTAGTTTTAAAAAAGACCTAAAATATCACCTTCTCAACAAATATTGGCATCTTTAATTGGCCCTGCTGTCCTTGTCTATGCGCTACCCCCGCGCTGGTTTTCTTTCCACATACCTGCTTCTCTTTTCGATCTACTATTCACCCTTCCTTTTCGGTACACTAATTTTTGCTTGTTTGGCTCGCTGATACCCTAACAGCTCTTGATTTCCACACTGTTTAGCAGTGTGTTGGCACTCTCACTTGTCTTTTCCCCCCGTTCCTACCCCTGCCCCCTACCTCTTTAATTTGTGCTTGCTAGTTGACTCTCTTTTTGTGCCCTCTGTCGTTCTCCAATATTGCATTATTCAGATGTTCTTAACTTGTTTTGTGCTCTGTGGCATTTCCCCAACATTGCATTATAAAGATGTTTTTAACCTAAGAATCACTCGTAATTCTGCCGCCTTGACTTTTGGATTATTGTGCCTCACTTGATTGTTATTTCTTGCTCTGGATTACTGTTTTCTTTTTCTGGTTTTGTTCTTGTACATTTAAAGCGCTCTGATGCCTCTGGGTCTAGCCAGCACTATATAAAAAATTACAAATAAATAAACATGTACAGCGTATTTCTCAAAATGCTGTCACAAAAACAAATGTGTTATATGTGGCTATGCAGAGCGATCAGGGACAGCCTAAAACGTTAAAAGGCACCTGTTTGCCGAAGATCGAGGTGAGTGGTCCCCCCTCCCCCTTTGTGCGAGACAAAATGGCGGCTCCCACCGCGCTGCCCACCGTAATGGGAGATGTGCCCCAGTGCCTTTTCAGGTTCTGCGCTATGCCTCGAGAGCCCAGGGCCACGGGGTGATCTTGTGTCCTTTGTAATAACTAATGGGAGTCCGACCCTTCCTTCCCCACAAAGCTCTGTCGTATTCGGCACACTCTTGGTTTGGAAAAGTGTCCCATGATGCCTGACCCCAACATGGCCGACATTGGTGACTTCTTCCCCCTTGCTGAACTTTTACTTGCTCAGCCCTTCCTGGATTGTGCCTGACCTCAAGAGGACTTCTACAATTCTTTATGACCACGGCCAAAGCACTACTCTGACATTCCCTGAGGATACATGATCTCTTTCCTGACAGCGGAGGCCGAGGATTATGTCCGACGCCCGGTGAAGCTGCTCTGTTCAGCTAATGAGGAGATCGGACTTGGTTCACCCCCTGACCGTGACCTGCCCAGCCAGACCTTGGGCACAGTTTCTCCCCTTCTCCCTGTCTGACCCACCCTGCCCCTCATTGTATTCATGCCATTCTGCTTTTGCCTTGTCTCCTTTCTATCCACCTGTCTCACCGATACCCGTTGGTGCTTCCTTGAGAGCTATAGGGGAGACTGGCCTCGGACTACCTCAATGGTCGTCACTTAACTGTTTGGTCTTTGGGCTGACTTTACCTCTGTCTCTTATTCCGTCCTCCCCATCGTCCTCTCCCTCTCACTCCCCGCTCACACCCCTCTCCCTCTCCCTCTCTACTGATCTCTCCTTCCCTCCCGTTAATGTGTCTCACACATTTAGATGTAACATGTTAGACCTGGCACCTTGGCGTGAGTTTCCCTTCAACTTTTTGCTGATGTGCCTCCGATGTTTTGCTGGTTTTCCGATACTCAGGGCACTGCGCCACGGCTGACCCGTGCCGCAGTGCAAGTGCTCCCTACTGTAAATTGTACATGCAATTGGTATCCATGATTGGTGCATTGGATTTACTGTCAGTCCCTAGTAGTGCGCACTAAAGAGTGCCGGGGCTTGTAGATGCCAATACTGCTGGTGGGCCTGCAGCGCTGGTTGCGCCACCCACCGGAGCAGCCGTAAAGATGTGTCTGGGAACTGCGACCGCAGAACCCGCGTGCGGTCTCGTACTGCCATGCTAGCTGGGCGAGTGCACCCACTTGCCAGCCTCAAACCTTCCCTTGACTACATATTAGTCACCCCTATGGTAGGCCTGCGGGCAGGGTGCGTTGTAGGTGTAAGGTAGGACAAGCCCTGATGTGTGTGGCATGTCCTAGTAGTGACTTACAACCAAAACCGTATCTCACTATTGAAGGCTACCTGCTCCATTAGGCCAGACTGAGCTGCTGGAATTATTACAACCTATAATCCCAGCAGGCTCAAGGAGCATGGTAGCGAGTCGTGTTTAGTATGCCTGAACTCAGGATGATAAAATATTTCTTGTAGTCAAGTTTATTTTAGTATCCTGGGTTTGCAAATGCTACTTTTAGAAAGTTAGCATTTGCTTGCTTAACCATTTCAGCCGCCTCTGCTTGTATGTGTATCCGACTGTCTGGGACGTGTGAGTGACAGGGCTGGGAGGATGACAGGTGGGGAATGCGCAGATTACGCCTTAGTGGGAGGTAGAAGTGCCTCTTGACTCGAACTGTAGCTGTGCTCGGCCACCACAATGCTGGCTCCACCCTCCTGGGGAGCGGCGGATGACTCGGCCGGCACCTGGCCCAGGAAGGGCGAAGCCCCCATCAACAAGGTACTCTGGCCGCCCCTGTCCGCACAATGCCGGCTCCACCTCCTGTGGGGCATCTGATGCGCCTGCTCCTCACTCTGAAAGCAGAAGCCGGAGTACACCCACCGGGGTACTCAAGGACTGAGAGTGGCTATGCAAAGGCCCCCCTTGCCTGCGAGAACAAAAGAATTGGCCTATAAAAGAAGGAGCCCTGCTCCTTGAAAATTAGATCCTGTTTGGTCCACAGAAGGACCCTGCCGCCACAGAACACCGCTGCCCCGGATGACCCGTGAACTGCTCGGCTGAGAGCCGCAACGAACAGAGACCCCGGGAAGGCAACGCGACGTGGGACAGATCCCCTGGAAGCCGCCTGCCCCACAAGAACTTTTGTTGACATCGGCCTGAGGGCCCTAAGAGAACGCTTAAAACTGCTGGAAAGAACTGTGGTAACCTGAACTGAGTAACTTGCAACCGTTATCATAAAGTACGTTGACTGTATTCACAAGCCTGCTTAAAATCTATATAAAGATATATATTTTTACAGAATACAGTCTAGTCTCGTTGTGTGGTGGGTTGGTTGTAAAGGTGTACTATTGCAAGTGTTTAACCTATATGCCCCAAAGATTAGCCTACGACTGCTTAAGCCACACTACCTAGAGGGTAAGCAGAGGTTGTCTGGAAGGTAACCCTCAGTCCTGACGAGGAAGAGGAGAGTCCCTGCTTGTCGCTAGTGTTACACTGCGCCAACTAGAGACTCCCCCTTCCTACATTGGACGCAGCGGTGAGGATTTCGAATTTACACTTGCGATATCTATACCTGAGCTTCTGACCACTACACAAGGATTACGGTCCGGTTACTTAGCCACAGACTTTGCTTTTGAATTTTGCCGAAAAGAAGATTCCGAGTGTGAAAGCCATGCTGGGCACGAAGAGCCTGGATGGAGCGGAGTCCACGACCTCGGAGGTGTTTGAGGTCGAGTGGGACGCCGCGAAGCTGGATAAATACTCAAAGACCGAGCTGAAGTTTTTCTGTAAGAAACTCAAGGTTCCGCACGCTGGTTGCAAGAATAAGCCAGAATTCTACAAGGCCCTGAAAGCCTGGGTAGAGTCCAGAAAGGCCCCGGAGGATCAAGATGCCCTCGCGGAGCAAGATGCAACGGAGGAGCAGAATGCACTTGGGGATCTGGTGGATCTCGAACGACAAGACAGCGTGCACAGCTTTGGTAAAGGCCTGTCGCCAGAGGAGTTGGCGGACAGGAAGGAAACGAGGAATCACGAAAGAAAGCTGGCAGAATTGAAAATCCAACTGGAGCTCGAAACGAAAAGAATGGCGCTGGAAGAGCGAAAGCACCAAATGGATTATGAAGTGAAAATGAGGGAGATAAGTCTCAAGGAGAGAGACTTGGATCGTCCTCCCTCTGGTGGCAGCACATCGCCAGTGCAGGTAGAGTCAAGAGTGCACATCCCGAAGGACGTAGTTAAGGAGTTCTTTAAGGGGGATGACATAGGACAGTGGTTTAGGGCATACGAGGTAGCCATGTCCTCCCACCGGGTCCCTGACAAGGATTGGGGAGCGGGGTTGTGGGGAAGGTTCCTTAGCGAAGGGAGAGATACCTTGCTAGATTTGCCCGTTGAAAATCAGAGATCCTATTCCCACATGAAAGAAGCTTTAATGAACAGGTACGGGCTTACCCCTGAAATGTATAGACAGAAGTTTAGGGGATGTACTAAGCGGCCTGGGAATACGTATGTGGAGTATGTGACTTACTTTTGCAGAGCACTGATTGGTTGGGTGAAGGGTAGCAAAGTTAATGATTTTCAAGGTCTCTTTGATTTGATTGCATGGGAGCACTTGTCTGATCACTGTTTTCCTGAGTTACGCCAACACCTGATCGATAGCAAGCTGTCCAACCCGAGGAAGCTTGCTGAGGAGGCGGACCGCTGGCTCAGCACCAGGGTCCACAAGGGTCCCGTGGGAGACTCCGCCAAGAGTGGGCAGGGTCCCCAGCAGAAGAGTGGGGGGGACAAGCGGGGAAAACAGAAAGGGTTCCAAAAAGGCCCCCAAAGTAGTTCCCAGGGGAGCCCGCAGCAGGGTTCTCAGCCTCCCCCACCCCCGAAGCAGAATGGAGCCCCGACAGGTAAACCTGTTCCAAAGGGGCCCTTCAATTGTTTCAAATGTGGCGAGCCTGGGCACATATCCAGTGATCCCAAGTGTCACCTGTTTGGAAAACCCGCACCCACTGGTGCTCCGCCCCGTCAAGTGACTAGCGTTCACCTGGGAGAAGAAATGATGGTCCCGGGGGGTGGAGATCCCGTTCACATGACCCTGGTCTCGCAAGGAGACAGTGAGATGATCCCTACGAACTACCTGACCTCTAACACTAAGAAATATGGGCAGGTGGTGATCATCAATGGTAAGGAAGCTGAGGCTCTTAGAGATACAGGAGCCAGTGTGACTGCAGTGAGGCAGCACCTGGTGTCTCAAGAGCAGGTTGTACCCCATGCCTACTGTAGGGTTATCAACGCTGATAATTCTGAGAGTCAGTGTCCGATGGCTCAAGTTCCCTTCGAGTGGGGGGGGGGTCTCTGGTACTCTGCAGGTCTGTGTGAGAAAAACCATGCCTGTTGACTGTTTGCTAGGGAACGACTTGGAGCACTCCCCTTGGGAAAAGGTGGAGAAGACGACTCACCTGCGGATGGTGGGTCTGCCTGACTGGGCGTGCGTGACCACCCGGTCGATGGCAGCCAGTAGGGGTGATCGAGAGTTCCTGGGGCCTGAAGGAGAGGCCCAGGAACCGGCCTTAGGGAGAAGGCGCAGGGGGCGCGGGAAACCGGCCCCTGAAGTTCCCACGGTCCAGGAGGAAGCAGACCTTGAGGGGGATGCCCTGGAGCCTACAGGGGAACAGATCGCCGAACTGGGGGACCTGCCTGAGCTGACCCATTGGCAGCAAGAAGGAGGACCCTCCAGGGAGGAATTCTGCAAGGAGCAGAAAGAATGCCCTTCTCTCGTGGGTATGCGGCAGCAGGCTGCAGACCAGGCCAATGGTGTTCAGGCCAAAACACATTACGTGTACTGGGAGAACGACCTCCTGTATTCGGAGCCTAAGGCTGCTGAACCTGGGTCAGCCCGTGTGCTGGTGGTACCCCAGAAGTTCAGAGCCTTCCTACTGGGTCTGGCTCATGATGTACCTTTAGCAGGACATTTGGGGATGGACAAGACCTATGACAGGCTTGTCACCCACTTTTACTGGCCCCAAATGCATAAGAGTTCAGATGCTCATTGCAGAACCTGTCCGACTTGCCAGGCAAGTGGGAAGACGGGAGGGAAGAACAAGGCTCCCCTCCAACCCTTCCCTGTGGTCGGTACGCCATTCCAGCGAGTGGGTATTGACATCGTTGGGCCTCTGGACCCCAAGACAGCCATGGGCAACAGGTTTATCCTGGTCTTGGTGGATCATGCCACCCGGTACCCCGAAGCCATCCCTCTGAGGACAGTGACGGCCCCCGTGGTGGGACGTGCACTGATGGGAATTTTCTCACGAGTGGGATTCCCTCTAGAGGTGGTGAGCGACAGGGGGACCAATTTCATATCCAAGTATATGAAGTCCCTTTGGCAAGAGTGTGGCGTAACGTATAAGTTCACCACGCCTTACCATCCCCAAGGTAACGGGTTGGTTGAAAGATTCAACCTAACCCTGAAAGGCATGATCATGGGCCTAGAAGGTCCGATGAGGCGTAAGTGGGACGTCCTCTTACCATGCCTACTCTTTGCATATCGCGAGGTGCCACAGAAGTCCCTAGGGTTCAGCCCCTTTGAACTACTGTACGGTCACCCCGTGAGAGGACCGCTGAGTTTGGTAAAGGAAGGCTGGGAGCAATCTCCCAGGAAACCTCACCAGAATGTATATAGCTACATGCTGGCCTTCCGAAACCAGACCAGACGCTTCAGACAACTTGCCGAGGCAAATCTGGAAGCGAGCCAGGAGGAAATGAAGCGGTGGTACGATCAGAATGCCACTCTGGTCGAGCTTCAACCTGGACAAGAGGTGTATGTCCTGGCCTCAGTGGAGCCCTGTGCCCTTCAAGATAAGTGGACAGGCCCATTTGAGGTTGTGGAGCGCAAGAGCCCCGTGACATACTTGGTGGACATGAAGACGCCCAGGAACCCTTTGCGGGTCCTACATGTCAACCGCCTCAAGCCCCACTTGCGAAGGTCCGAAGTGGGCATGTTGTTGGCAACTGATGACGGAATGGAGGAGGAATCGGAGCCTCTTCCTGACCTCTTGGTGGCCTGTGAGAAAGATGGGTCAGTGGATGGAGTTAACCTCTCACCCACCCTGACCGCCGAACAACAGGAAGACTGCCGCCAGTTGCTGGGGCAGTTTCCAGATCTGTTCTCCCTGGTTCCGAGTGTCACAGATTGGTGCGTCCATGATGTGGACACTGGAGACAGCTTACCTGTGAAGCATAAGGCTTACAGGGTGACTGACAGGGTCCGGGCCTGCATCAAGGAGGAGGTCTCCAAGATGCTTGCCCTCGGGGTGATTGAGTCTTCCAGCAGTCCTTGGTCCAGCCCCGTGGTCTTGGTTCCGAAGGCTGCTGCGCCGGGAGCCACACCCGAACTCCGGTTCTGTGTGGACTACAGAGGACTCAATTCAGTCACGAAGACTGACGCGCACCCCATCCCCAGAGCTGACGAGCTCATTGATCAGCTAGGGGCTGCCCGGTTCCTCAGCACGTTTGATTTAACGTCTGGGTACTGGCAGATCGCCTTGACCGATGGGGCAAAGGAGAGGTCGGCATTCTCTACACCAGATGGGCATTTCCAGTTCCGGGTTATGCCATTTGGAATGAAGAATGCCCCTGCCACCTTTCAGAGATTGGTCAACCAGGTGTTGGCTGGACTGGACGAGTTCAGTGCCGCCTACCTGGATGACATCGCGGTGTTCAGTGGCACCTGGCCCGAACACCTGCGACACCTCTGGGAAGTGTTGATGGCCCTGCGCAGAGCAGGCCTCACAATCAAGGCAAGCAAGTGCCAGATTGGGCAGGGTTCAGTGGTGTACTTGGGACACCAAGTGGGGAGTGGCAAGGTAGCACCCTTGCAACCCAAAATCGAGACAATCCTGGCTTGGGAACCCCCCAAGACCCAGACTGCAGTGAGAGCCTTCCTGGGGCTCACTGGGTACTACAGGAGGTTTGTCAAGGGTTATGGCACAATCGTGACCCCCTTGACAGAGCTGACTTCGAAAAAGCAGCCCAGGAATGTGATTTGGACTGACACCTGTCAGAAGGCTTTTGACACCCTGAAGACTGCCATGTGCACGGCGCTCGTGCTCCTGGCCCCTGATTTCTCCAAGGAGTTCATAGTGCAAACAGACGCTTCAGAGCATGGTGTAGGGGCTGTTCTTTCACAGATGACTGAGGAGGGCTTTGACCAACCCGTAGCCTTCATAAGTAGGAGGTTACTTCCACGGGAAAGTAGGTGGAGTGCAATAGAGCGTGAAGCATTTGCTGTGGTCTGGGCGCTGAAGAAGCTAAGACCCTACTTGTTTGGGTCTCACTTCCGAGTTCAGACGGACCACAGGCCCCTCAGATGGTTGATGCAAATGAGGGGTGAGAACCCGAAACTGTTGAGGTGGTCCATTTCTCTACAGAGTATGGACTTTACGGTGGAACACCGCCCTGGCACCGATCACGCCAACGCTGACGGTCTGTCCAGATTTTTCCGCCTTAGTGATGTGGAACTCCCTGGGGAAGGGTAGTTCCCCCCACATTTCAGCTGGAGGGGTCACATGTTAGACCTGGCACCTTGGCGTGAGTTTCCCTTCCACTTTTTGCTGATGTGCCTCCGATGTTTTGCTGGTTTTCCGATACTCAGGGCACTGCGCCACGGCTGACCCGTGCCGCAGTGCAAGTGCTCCCTACTGTAAATTGTACATGCAATTGGTATCCATGATTGGTGCATTGGATTTACTGTCAGTCCCTAGTAGTGCGCACTAAAGAGTGCCGGGGCTTGTAGATGCCAATACTGCTGGTGGGCCTGCAGCGCTGGTTGCGCCACCCACCGGAGCAGCCGTAAAGATGTGTATGGGAACTGCGACCGCAGAACCCGCGTGCGGTCTCGTACTGCCACGCTAGCTGGGCGAGTGCACCCACTTGCCAGCCTCGAACCTTCCCTTGACTACATATTAGTCACCCCTATGGTAGGCCTGCGGGCAGGGTGCGTTGTAGGTGTAAGGTAGGACAAGCCCTGATGTGTGTGGCATGTCCTAGTAGTGACTTACAACCAAAACCGTATCTCACTATTGAAGGCTACCTGCTCCATTAGGCCAGACTGAGCTGCTGGAATTATTACACCCTATAATCCCAGCAGGCTCAAGAAGCATGGTAGCGAGTCGTGTTTAGTATGCCTGAACTCAGGATGATAAAATATTTCTTGTAGTCAAGTTTATTTTAGTATCCTGGGTTTGCAAATGCTACTTTTAGAAAGTTAGCATTTGCTTGCTTAACCATTTCAGCCGCCTCTGCTGGTATGTGTATCCGACTGTCTGGGACGTGTGAGTGACAGGGCTGGGAGGATGACAGGTGGGGAATGCGCAGATTACGCCTTAGTGGGAGGTAGAAGTGCCTCTTGACTCGAACTGTAGCTGTGCTCGGCCACCACAATGCCGGCTCCACCCTCCTGGGGAGCGGCAGATGACTCGGCCGGCACCTGGCCCAGGAAGGGCGAAGCCCCCATCAACAAGGTACTCTGGCCGCCCCTGTCCGCACAATGCTGGCTCCACCTCCTGTGGGGCGTCTGATGCGCCTGCCCCTCACTCTGAAAGCAGAAGCCGGAGTACACCCACCGGGGTACTCAAGGACTGAGAGTGGCTATGCAAAGGCCCCCCTGGCCTGCGAGAACAAAAGAATTGGCCTATAAAAGAAGGAGCCCTGCTCCTTGAAAATTAGATCCTGTTTGGGCCACAGAAGGACCCTGCCGCCACAGAACACCGCTGCCCCGGATGACCCGTGAACTGCTCGGCTGAGAGCCGCAACGAACAGAGACCCCGGGAAGGCAACGCGACGTGGGACAGATCCCCTGGAAGCCGCCTGCCCCACAAGAACTTTTGTTGACATCGGCCTGAGGGCCCTAAGAGAACGCTTAAAACTGCTGGAAAGAACTGTGGTAACCTGAACTGAGTAACTTGCAACCGTTATCATAAAGTACGTTGACTGTATTCACAAGCCTGCTTAAAATCTATATAAAGATATATATTTTTACAGAATACAGTCTGGTCTCGTTGTGTGGTGGGTTGGTTGTAAAGGTGTACTATTGCAAGTGTTTAACCTAAATGCCCCAAAGATTAGCCTACGACTGCTTAAGCCACACTACCTAGAGGGTAAGCAGAGGTTGTCTGGAAGGTAACCCTCAGCCCTGACGAGGAAGAGGAGAGTCCCTGCTTGTCGCTAGTGTTGCACTGCGCCAACTAGAGACTCCCCCTTCCTACATAACGTAAAATTGTTATTACTGTTGTAACTTTGCTGACCTTATGTAAAGCGCTCTGATACCTACGGGTCTAGCTAGCGCTATATAAAACTCTTTAAATAAGTAAATAAAATACATTAATAAATAAATAAAACGTCTAAAACGCAAAAACAAGGAGGAACTTAAGTGACCCAAGAAGGGAAATACCAACACCTATTTAGAATCTATTGCAGTTAATTTATTTTTTTTCTGACCTCGTACTCACTCTCTTCCTACCACAGTCTCTTTTAACAGTCTCCCATCAGCTTTGCCTTTCTTTTCACCATGTTCTGTAATCTCTTAGTTCCTTCCTCTTGAGACTTATCACTCAAAATTCTCCATTCGCTGACCTCATACTTATAATGGGTTTTATTCACAAAGGTAACTTACACTTTTTTGAATGTGTGTGTTACTACTAAAAACACAGTAACATGTCTAGCACAACACATGGTCAGGCACTGGTACTGCAACACTCTCACATAGCAAATAATAGAGGTAGAGATTTAAAATTAAACCCATTGGAAATAATGTTAAATTAAATTAGATACTTAAAATAGTTAAAAGTATAAATATATCTAACTGTGTGTTAAAATAATATAAAAAATAGTGCATATATAATATTTAATTATGAGTTATTATAATACTCTACCTTGAATTTAAAAATGAATGTAACAATCATTTTTATTACAATGTGACCAAATTAATTTTAAATAATTCCATTCCTCACTTGTAATAAAAAGTGGGATGAAAGAGAAGATTTTCTTGAGTATTCTGATAATATTGAAGCATGAAGACGTAACATGATTAACGTATCTTCATATCATCAAATATTTCTCAAAGATTTTTGCTGTTTTAGCTCAAGCATGCAGAGTGACTAACTCGGCAAGCTGCCACATGGGCATCCAGAAAGACACTTTATCCCCCCAAAAATAATGTCGATGTTATCTGCATTAAGTTTAAGACATTTGTTTTTCATCCAGCTTTCAAGTCGCTGCATGGTGTTGTGAAAATTAAGTGCTACCTCTTCTTTCTTACTAGAAATTGAGACTATAATGTGGGTGTGATCCGAATAAGACACCACTGACAAACCAAAGTGTGGAAGAAGTCAAGCAAAAGCAGTGACGTAGAGATTAAGCAGCGTGGAACTGAGGGATGACCTCTGTAGAACTCCACATCGGAGAGAGTAAGTCTTTGAGGAGAAATTATTGATTGTGTCAGATTGTGCTCTTTCAAACAAAAAGGAACTAAGCAAATCAAGGACATTATATCTAATTCCGTTAACTGAAACAGGCGAGCGTTAAACATCGAATGGCTGATGTGCCAAACACCCCTGAGAATTCTAACAAGATGAGAGCGGCTTTTCCCCCTCCATCTACAGTTGATATGATTTCATCAGTACCTGTCTCAGTCCTATGGCCACTTCTAAAGCAAATTGGGAAGAATCCAGAAGCTCATGTTTTTGTAGAAATTATGAAAATTCCTGATTGAGCGCCTTTTCTAACAAATGTTGCCAGCATGGACAGTCGAGAAATAGGTTGATAGTTTTTGAATACTAACGGACTTGCCAAAGTTTTTTTTTTAATGAAAGGGATACCTTTGGCTCTTTTCCACGATTTGAGGAATTCTCCTGCACTAATAACCTTATTGTAAAGCACCTCAATATACTATTGCAAGGCCACCTCAAATTTTATTCTGATAATCATACCTGAATATAGAATAGCCTGCTAGGTCAGGTGTTTAAGAATTACCATCCCAGGTATCCCCAAAAAAATACAGACTAAGGCTTATGGTTGTCAATAAAATCAGCAAACTCAATTGTATTCTTAACAAGGGAACAGAGGACCTATCATTAATAAGCAAGCATGTGAGGTGAGGGTTAAATTGTTGTTATATGACTCTATGGAAGAGATGAAAGTCGAGTCCGTAAAAGGACAGCCATTAACCCAATTTTCCCATTAAGAAACAGATTGCCATCTGTTAGGTCTTATCTTACCTTCAGAAGAGGAATCTGTGTGGGTTTCAAAATGAGCATTTAAACCATCTGAGTAGCAACTCCTTGTATGATTTAGGATTGCTTACTCTCCAATGTATGGCTCTCCCTCCTGTCAGATTCTATCATACAACATTCCTTGGTGTCCACCTTGTGAACATTAACACTGATGACATCAGGGGAAATTCTAGCTATTAGGCTATCTGCCGTCGGTCGGTCAGGTAAGCCTGGCATTCTTTGATCTTAATATTTGCATCTCAATAATAATCCTTTCAATAATTGTATCTGCTTATTCATTATATAAAATGTTATAATTATTTTTTCTGATGTTGAATGTTTTCGTTTCATGTATATATCGCTAATTTGTCAGAATTTGTGGTCATGATACCATTTTAGGTTGCCAATTTACATTGAATAGAATGATTCGAGCTATAGCTGCTGGATCAGGAAATACCTTGGTATATCCTACTGCTCTTTCACCATCTTACATTCTGGTGGTATACATAAATTCAATATTTGTGACTGTAGCTGGTAAGTTGACATTGTTGAGGTATAATATTTCGATGCATGGATCAACCCTTAATTTCATATGTTTTTTATTTGCCATCTATGCTGGGCCATCTACAGGCAAAGAATGTCAGGCAATCTAAGGTGAAACTCCAGTCCTCCTACAAGCTGCTATCCAAATGGCTAACAATGCTTGAGAAGAATAGGAGGAGTGGGAGCTGGTTGAGGAGGATGGAGGCCTGGCGAGTAAGAGGACACTGTTGCCTGAACACAGATCATCTTAAAGAAGACCACTTCATGGCCGGGCAACAGTATTCCTTCAAAATCACATTTGAGAATTGCAAGCCCCCAACCATTAGCTAAGCAGCCACAAGTGTTTGTTCCAGCTATGCAATACTCACCTACACATAATCCTCAACTATAAGGAAGGCCATGAAGGTGTATCACTCGCCTCTCATTCATCTGAATGAGTGAAGAACAGGTATCCCTCATTCATCATTCTCCCTACAACAAACAGCCCAGATGACACCCCTCTTCGTGCTGAACAACCTGCTGGACTTGTTAGACTACCAAGCATGCGGGGGATGTCATGTTCTAATGCTGCTATCTGTGAGGATTCTTTTTTTCCACCAAGATTCTAATGTGCAGGAGTATATTCATGCATTAAGGGCTAATATTGATGAGATAGCATAAAGGAATCGCTCAGATAATTGACAGATAGTTGACAGAAAGGCCCATGTCTTCGATAATGTTGCAAAATGCTACCAAGACATGACAAAGATGCACGAACAACATCTTTGAAGTTTTAGGGAAGAGAGTGCAAGGCAACATACTTGGCTATGACAATGATGGAGGCAATAAGTAAAACATGCCAAGGTCACTCTTCATGGCCAATACGTGCACAACGTTCTAAAGAGGTACCTCAACCGAGGAGTGACACATCATCCACTTACCGCACACCTCTGCCATATCCACCTGAGCCCTCTGCATCATCTCAACTTCAACCACCACCAATTCAGCTACCCACAAGACAAGCCCGCTCAGAAACAATTTCACCACCAGTATTGCATAGGTGGAGTAGTAGGATAAACCACAAAAATATTGGGCCTCATTAGGATTGCGGTTAATCCACATCCTCCGGGCCGGCCCGGATGATGCGGATTAACCGCTGCGGCAGAACCCCCCCCCCCCGCCAGATTAGGATGGCTGGGGATCTTTTTTCCATCCGCTGCTTTTCCGCCGCGGTCGCCTTCCGACCGCGGTGGAAAAGCTCTAACATGGCTGGCAGTGTCTATCAGACACCGCCAGCCATATTAGGATGGCGGCGGTCCTATGCCTTTCCACGGCAGCATTTCCGCCGTGGAAAGGCATACTGACTTTTCTTTGGGGGCCCGTTGTGGGCCCCCAGGGGTGAAGGGGGCTAGGGGTGCACATGGGGGGTACCTATGGTACCCCCTGCCTTTGCGTGCATGGCATTGGTAGCACCACGTAGTGCCTGCAGCTTCGTTCACGCAAAGGAAAACATGGCTTATTTAACATTGCGGCCAGGGTGGTGGTCACATCCTAATCTGCACGGAGGGACCGCCGCTGCCCCTGCGGACGGTCCCTCCTACACTGGGGTGGCGGACGGACGCAGGTCCGTCTGCCATCCTAAGGAGGCCCTTAATGTCTGTTTTGTACAATTTGTCAAACCTAGCCCTAACACATTCCCCGAGAAACATTTTGAAAAATAAATCATTCTATACCTTTTTGGACTAAACCCTGTGTCAATCTTTCATATCTGTATTGGATGTTTGATGGGGCATTTACCAAATAGGATAGTGTTATTTATGTCCTTGCCTTTGTTCACCTTTAAAGTGTATTGCATGTAAAAATCGCCCTATGAGTTTGAATTCATCTTCTAGATAACAGAACAATTGAAAGGAAGCTGTCTATAACCAAAAGGGAATAATTTAAAATATGAGTTCATAAAGAGTCCAAATATTAAGATACACTGTACAAAAATGAAATAAAGTCAAACCCCACCCAAAGGGATTTCTGACTTAACAGACAAATGACTTTGCCATCCTTACATTCCTCTTTCACCACTGATGAAGTCTTCCTCTGACATGGATGTTAAAAAGATGGCTGTGGCTGCACCTGACACCCCACAGGAAGATTGAATGGCAGTAAAAATGGGAGATGGGACAACAGGTGGTGGAGCAGGTTGAGGAGACAGACACAATAAAAGACCTGTGATCAAGGAGGTTGTGAGGCCACATAACATTTTGAGCTATTCGGTGTTGTTCTCTAGTATGTGGAGTTCTGGTGTCGCTATATAGATGATATCTTTTTAATTTGGAAGGGGGACCAAACTCAATTGACTAATTTCCATAACTGGTTGAATTCTCGTACCTTAGAATTCAACTTTACTGTGTCTAGTGACAAAGAAGAAATCAACATTTTGGATGTATATGTCCAAGATGATGAGGGTCATTTAGCTGTTAGTTTATATACTAAACCTACTGATAAAAACACACTATTACATTTTACTAGCAGCCATCCCCGGTCACTAAAGGAAAATCTTCCCTATGGTCAGTTCCTCGTAGTGAGGAGGAACTGCAGTTCTAAAGAGGACTACTTTCACCATGCGGAAAGATTGAAAGAAAAATTGATATCGAGAGGTTATCCCAAAAGAATAGTTAAAACAATTGGAAATTGATTGCTAATTTGGGTATTCCAAACCCATTATTTGCTTTTAAAAAAGGTAAAAGTATCCGAAACCTATTGGTGAAAACTTTGACTAAAAAAGTGCCCCCGAAACGTGATACTAGAGACCTGCTCAAACTGCCCCCTATAATCGGACATTATAGAATTGTCTGGCATGTGCCTCTACAAAAGATTCAAAGTAAATTGAGATCAATGGTAAAATCCATCAGCAGAGATCCTTTTCTAATTGCAACACTAAATCCACCATATACTGTATAAAATGCCCATGTAATAAATTTTATATAGGGCAGACAGTTCAAGCTGTTAAAAAAAGAATACTACAGCACAAATCGAGAGTGAGATGCAATACCCCCGGGGCTCCGTTGGTATTGCACTATCAAAGATTTAATCACTCAGAAACTGACATAGAGTTGACTGTATTATGTACTGTAACTAATTCAAACAGAGAAGAGGTAGAAACTAGACTCAACCGTTTGGAGGCAAGATTAATTGAGAAGTATAATACAGCAAGAACAGTTTGAATGACAGAGATGAGATGTGGGCCCTTTTGGAATAAGAATGAGGAAAAACAAAATTTTTCCATGTTTTGCTTTAGGGCATGGTACTTAATGAAGAGTCTGTTAGATATATATATATATATATATATATATATATATATATATATATATATATATATATATATATATATATATATATATATTCACAGAAAAAACCATAGGTTATAGACCATATATAGTTAGGAATTTGCATTTACAAAACCTTGAAAATTCACTGAAAAAACCATAGGTTATAGACCATATATAGTTAGGGATTTGCATTTACAAAACCTTATTTTACTCGCATAAAACCATTGAAATTCCATATATAGTTAGTTGCGCTAACTATATATCGCGCACCCGCAATCCACTGCTGATGATGTCACATATTACATCATTCATGACATGGTCAGTGACATCACTGATGACATCACTGATGACATCTCAAATGACGTCACTGATGACATCACTGATGACATCTCAAATGACATCACTGATGACATCTCAAATGACATCACTGATGACATCTCATTTGATATTACTGATCACATCACTGATGATATCATTCATGTGATAATACGATGAACCTCTTCAGACTCTAATATAGCCTTAGATACAATCAGTGTAAACAGACACTCACAGACTGTCACTCATCCATGGAGTTACTCACACACCTAGTCAGTCATGCAAAGAATCAATCACACCTCCATTTCCTCAACTATACAGTTATACAAACTTTACTTATTCAAACATATACTAACACATATTTACTCTCTTATACAATCCCTGATACAAGTTCACAATGATCCATACAGCCACTCACACATTCACTGGCTCTTATGCACAGTTATTAATATATGTCAACTCTCACATGTACTGTGTTTTACATATATACTTACTTTGACATGTAGCACTGAGATATCCATTCACTCACCAATACACTCATGCACACAGTCAACCGCCCATACAGCTGTTTCCACATGCACTTTTGAAACCATACATCTAGTGAATCAACAGCTCACACATCTATGCACAGAGTCATACACCTCCCAGCCACCCACACACACACTCAGTCTCCCATACAAATACTTGGGCAACCAATCAATAACCCATATAGTTACTCATATAGCTACTTATCAACACATGCAACAGTTTACAGAACAACAGACATAATGATGCACAAATTAAGACAGTTTAGTCACTAACCCATGCACTCAGTGAGACACATTTAATCACTCACTCATACAGTCAGTCATGCACCTACTAAATCCTTCATCCAGACACTTATACATCCACTCATTCTTCAATATGTAAGACATATTTTAACTTTACAGAAACATACAGTCACTAGATGTTGTCATCAGTGATGTCATCAGTGACGTCATTTGAGATGTCATCAGTGATGTCATCAGTGATGTCACTGACCATGTCATGAATGATGTAATATGTGACATCATCAGCAGTGGATTGCGGGTGCGCGATATATAGTTAGCGCAACTAACTATATATGGAATTTCAATGGTTTTATGCGAGTAAAATAAGGTTTTGTAAATGCAAATCCCTAACTATATATGGTCTATAACCTATGGTTTTTTCAGTGAATTTTCAAGGTTTTGTAAATGCAAATTCCTAACTATATATGGTCTATAACCTATGGTTTTTTCTGTGAATTTCATTGGTTTTTTAAAAGCTAACATCTGTAACTGTAAAATGTATTCTTCTTTAAATCTTAAAATATATTTTAGATGTTTATTAATAATTTTTTTTAAAATATTTTTTTTCTTCGCTTCCAGTTCGCGAACCGGGAAGCTTTCCGTTAGCTCATCTTGATGCCGCGACCTAGTCCGCGAACCGGTAAACGTTACGTTAGCGCAACTGTGACGCGTCGCGGAAGCGCAACGTATCACGTTGTCGCGTAATGCGTCAAATGACGCGCCGCGTTAGCGCTCCCGGAAGTGCTCCGGACCGCGAACCGGAAACGATCCGGGACGCGGCGCGCACCGCGTAACGTAAGCGGAACAGGTCATGTGACTTGTTTATCAAACTTTTCATTGGTTCATTTCACTTTTGGTTTCCAAATGATGTATGACTAGGTCATGTGACCTAAAAATAACACTTTTCATTGGTTCAGAACTTTTGCTTTTCCCAAATCATGTAAACCCCTCCTTCTTTCCTCACTCTGACTTTCATCTTGGTGAGAGAAAGACCATTTTCCTGGAGTTCAGCAATGGCTTCTATACTTGCTGCAGCTGGTGCACCCCCACCACCACCTCCACCTCCTCATAAGAAGAGAGGACCACCAAGTCAATTCATCTCCAACAGAAACATTTTCTGTTTGTTGACAAGCCTACCTTGACTGCCACTAGCACCTTGCACTTTACCCCTCGAGGGCGCCGTGTAGCGGATCCAGCGCTCACGCGTCACCCTCCACTCGGCTTCCTTCGCGCCTGGCCACGCCCATCTAGAGGCCACGCCCCCTTCCCGCCATACTTAAAGCGCTGACCTACAAGCGCCCAGTTGGTTCGTTCTCCTGAGGCAAATAGCCGGGAGCAGTGATTTTAAAACTGTACTTTTGTGTATTTTCTGTTTGTTGACAAGCCTACCTTGACTGCCACTAGCACCTTGCACTTTACCCCTCGAGGGCGCCGTGTAGCGGATCCAGCGCTCACGCGTCACCCTCCACTCGGCTTCCTTCGCGCCTGGCCACGCCCATCTAGAGGCCACGCCCCCTTCCCGCCATACTTAAAGCGCTGACCTACAAGCGCCCAGTTGGTTGGTTCTCCTGAGGCAAATAGCCGGGAGCAGTGATTTTAAAACTGTACTTTTGTGTATTTTCTGTTTGTTGACAAGCCTACCTTGACTGCCACTAGCACCTTGCACTTTACCCCTCGAGGGCGCCGTGTAGCGGATCCAGCGCTCACGCGTCACCCTCCACTCGGCTTCCTTCGCGCCTGGCCACGCCCATCTAGAGGCCACGCCCCCTTCCCGCCCTAGAGATCTCCTTTTTCAATGTGCAACCCCAGAACGCGCAGCGGGCGTGCGCAGCGGGCGCGCCGTTTGCGCGCCGAAGGCGCGCATAAGGCAAGCCCGTCTGCGCCCGTCCGCGGCTGGACGGGGCTAGGGGCACGTCCCCATGCCAATTTTATGTGCTATTCCTCTGAGGAGCTGACCTCTCTTCAGGGCCATTGGCCACTCTCAGAATCCATCGGTAAGCACATCGCGTCGTTAGATCTCACTCCCTCTTCTACCCTTATACCGCTGCCGCCATTGCCGGCCCCATTGTTGCTCTGCCCCTCCTTATCTGACCCCCCCTCCTCTGCTCCTTCGTTATCTGTCATCTTACTTAATACCAGATCTGCGGTTAAACACCACCATGAGCTATCTGTCCTCCTCGACTCGGAGAAGCCGGATTTATTACTCCTGACCGAGACCTGGTTCTGTGACTCGTCCCTCCCCGTCCTCCTGGCCACCCTCCCCCCTTCCTACGTTGCCTTACGCTCTGACCGCCCGGCGGGCAGGACAGGCGGTGGTGTGGCATTGATTGCTCGGGCGGACTTAAATTTTCAAATCCTTTCATCTCCTTCTATCCCCCCCTCTGAATTCCTTGTTGCCCGATCCCTTTATTTCTCTCCCCCATCACTTGTCTCTTGATGTATCGCCCACCCCAGCCCTCGCCCCTATTCCTACCTGCGTTCCAGGACTTACTGGCCACCCTGGTAGTCAACTACGCTTCGGTCCTGGTGCTCGGCGATTTTAATTATTGGCCTTCCGACCCTTCCGAGTGCGCCACTTTGAAAGAATTCACAGAATTTCTTCTCTCTCTGAACTTTATGTCGCATATTTCGGTTCCCACCCATTCTCATGGTCACATTCTCGACCAGGTATGGTCGCTTAACCTCCCAATTTCCCCGGTGACTGTTTTTCCCTGCCCCTGGTCGGATCATGCCCTCATTTCCTTTTTCATCTTTACTGAACCAGCTCCTAAAATCCCACGTGCCAAAAACACATGGGCCCGAAATTGGAATAGAGTTGACTTTCCCGCTCTGACCTCCCTGCTCCGGAATTCCACCCCGACCCTCGCGGGCCTCTCGTCAAACTCTCAAGCCGAGGCAATTAATGCCTGGCTAACTAGAGGCTGTGACTCTGAAGCTCCCTTGCGCCGTATCTCCACCCGTCGACCCAAGGATTCAAATAGATGGTTTGATGGCAACTTAAAAAAACTTAAATTGACCGTCCGACAAGCAGAGAGACATTGGAGGAAGGACTACTGTCCTTCATTAAAAACCCTCTATCTCTCTGCACTTGCCAACTATAAAACGGCAATCCTTGATGCCAAAACCGCCTATTTTTCTGCCAAAATCACGTCAGCTGAAAATAAGCCCAGGGAGATTTTCAGCATAGTGAATGATCTAGCCTTCTCTGACAGAGCCTCACCCCAAATTCCTCCATCCCAGTCTTTATGTGCCCAACTCAATTCTTATTTCCGAGACAAGATTGTTACCATCAAGGCTAACATCCCTCCCCCTTCATCTGCCTTCATCGACCCCCCTCCTCCGACCGCCCCATGTTGTCTTACCTCTATTCCCCCCCTTACCCAGGAAGCTTTCTTGGAGATTCTCCCTAAGGTTAAATCGGGTTCCCCCACTGATGTCTGTCCTGCACGCATTCTGCAACAAATCTATTCCTTCTGCCCTGAACCCCCCGTCACTTTTCTGAATAACTCTCTGACCCAGGGAGTCGTGACACCTGCACTCAAATCTGCCATCATAGTGCCCATACTGAAGAAGCCTGGCGCGGACCTATCCATCTCAGCCAATTACCGCCCCATTTCCCTACTGCCCTACTTGGCCAAGGTGCTAGAGCGCCACGTCACCGCGGTCCTCAGCGCCCACGTAGAGGCAAATGGGGGACTGGCTTCCCGCCAGGCTGGCTTTCGTCCCAGGCACTCGACCGAATCAGTCGTGGTATCGGTCCTAGATAAACTCAGGAAGGGAATGGATAATAACCAACACCAGGCGCTGGTGCTCCTGGATCTCTCCGCCGCTTTTGACACGGTGGACCACAACATCCTCTTGTCCCGTGTCAGGGCGGCCGGAATCCAGGGAACAGCCCTGGTTTGGATTTCCTCCTTTCTGAGGGACCGTACCCAGGCGGTTCGGCTGGGAGCCTTCACGACCACCTCACTCCCCGTCACCTGTGGTGTCCCCCAGGGCTCTTCCCTCTCTCCTCTACTATTCAACCTTTATATCTCCCCTCTTATTTTCGCTCTTCAGCAGCTGGAGGTCATTGTATTTAATTATGCAGATGACCTCCAGCTCATCTTCGATCTTTCTTCCTCCTCTCTCTCTGTTTCTAATTTTCAGTCCATTATGATTTTCATCAGGGACTGGATGAACCACAACCATCTTAAATTGAACCCGGAAAAGACCGAGTTGGTTCTCACTGGTGGTTCATCCAGTCCCTGGAACCCCCACTTTTGGCCCCCCACTCTTGGTCCCGCCCCTACCCCTTCAGTCACAGTAAAAACACTGGGAGTGAAAATTAACAGTCATCTCACCCTTCACTCCCAAATCAGTTCCGTAGTCTCCTCTTGCTTCCTCACCCTTCGAACAATCCGTACCGTTTCCCGTTTTTTTTCCCCCCAGGCTCTCAAACTGATCATGGCCGCATTGGTTATCTCGCGGCTGGATTATGCCAATGCCCTCTATAATGGCATTCCGGCATACAGCTTACGGAGGCTCCAGGTGGTGCAGAACCACGCGGCCCGGCTTATTTACGGTCTTCCACGCTACCATCATTCCTCCCCCCTCCTTAGGGAGCTCCACTGGCTGCCTATCAGGGAGCGTTCCCTTTTCAAGACCGCCTGTATGACCTTCCAGGCCCGGCAAGGCACTGCCCCGGCCTTCATTTCCTCGCTAATAAGCGAATATGTTCCATCTAGAGAGCTCCGGTCTTCTTCCAAAGCTTTCCTCCAAACCCCACGTTTTAAGCGAAAAAAGTGGGGTGGTGCCAATTTTTCTACCTTGGCCCCCACCTTTTGGAACTCTCTGCCTGATCACCTACGTTCTGCCACCCACTATGCCTCTTTTCGAAAAGACCTCAAAACGTTCCTGTTTAGACAGGCCTTCCCCTCATAAACACACTCATCCCTGCAATCCTCAGTAATTCGGACCTCTGTTAGCGCCAAGAAACCGCTCGGTGGACGTTGCGCTTTATAAATGTTTTAAATTAGAAATTAGAGGAGGAAGAGGAGGAAGAAGAAGAAGAGGATAGAGATGAACCAGAATTTATACAGGAGTTGCCCCGTGTTTCTAGAAGGAAAACAAGTTTCATATGGCAGTTTTTTTCCATCCCTCCAGGGGACAAGAAGGTCAATGCTAAATATGCCACCTGCCTCATCTGTAAATACAGATTGTCTAGAGGCACAGAGAAAAAATATAGTATGGGCAACTATACTATGCATCGCCATATGGCCAGGTGGCATCCCTTAAACTACAGCCGGGCAGAGTTAAGGGACCTACAAGATAATCCCCCGACAACTCCTGTGGCCAGATCTACGTCAACTATATCTTTGACAGGAAGAGAGGCACAGGAAACTGTGCCAAACATTCAGCCAAATTTCAAACATATGAAGTTTACCTGTATATATTTTGGTGCTATGCTCTCATATGGGAACATGAGCGTGAACTTGATCAATATGGTGTACGAAAACCATAAGTGCCCTAACCCACCCAAGCAGTAATTTTTTTTTTGCTCCTGTTGAGCCCTTTTCAATGCCTGTTTTTTTGTTGTTTCCCCTCCATAAAAAACACAAAAAAAACATAAAACTGTTCTAAAA
Organism: Lissotriton vulgaris; assembly: GCF_964263255.1. NCBI lineage: Eukaryota > Metazoa > Chordata > Amphibia > Caudata > Salamandridae > Lissotriton > Lissotriton vulgaris. The sequence goes on along the minus strand of NC_141690.1, from coordinate 82,236,212 downwards.
ATACAAAAAAATCAAAAAATGTTCAGAAAAAAAAAAAAATAATAAAACAACAAAAACAAAAAAAAAAAAGTTCTTTTCAGAACTACCTCCCCTTTCAAATAAAATTGCTAGAATGTTTATCACTCTGGCAAGCTCTATTTCTTTTGGTTCGCTTTCCCGTTCGCTGCCCGGTTCGCGAACTTGAAGCGAACCAAAAAAATATTTTTTTAAAAAAAAGAAGAGTTAGTATAAGGGAAGTAAACAGAGAGTAATGTTAAAAGAAAGACAGCTATAGGGAGTAAACCAGAGATACTGTTTAATAGATCTATTTATTAATTCAGGATGACGATAAGGTGTGATCTGTCCTGAGGTTTGTTTAAGGTGAGACCTACTCAGGGTTACAGATCAATTTTACACTTGTTGAAGAATACAGAGCAGATAATGCATGTTAAGGCCTACCAATGAAGTAAGTCATGTCCTCTTATTACATCATTCATGACATGGTCAGTGCCATCATCAGCAGTGCATTGCGGGTAAAAAGAGTAGAAAACATTTACCTTATAATTCTTGTTACCTTTTTAAAAAAAAATTTTCATACTTTCAATCTGTAAAAGAGAGAACAAACATTTCCAAAAATATTAAAACATGTATTTAAAAATTAGAAAAGACAAGGGAAAAGGTTTAAGAACAAACAGTTTTTCAACAACTTTGACATTTACAGAAGCCTCTGCTTCTCTACGTCCCCTACACAATCCTAAACATATATATTTTAAACAAACTGTATCTTGATGTTGATGAACTGAGGCCTATTTTGGAACATGGTGCTTCTTTTGCACTGCTAATGTCTCACAATAGTGATGCAATAGCAGCGCAAAAAGATGTAAAGCCATCATAAAATTGTGTCTAACATTTTAAATGATTGTTTCAGGATGCAAATAAGATATGTGCTTTCAAGAGCTTTCTTTGAGGTGAGGCCTATTCATTTTTTTTAAAAAAAAACAGTACCCAGAAGTACAGCACTGTAAGCATTAAAATTGACACTTACAGAAGACTCAGTTTCTCCATATCTACCTCACATTTCTAAATGTATATCATAAGTACAAAAAGCAGAACATTAATTATACATGTTAAATGGTTTATTTTTGCTGTTCTCAGAATGTATCAAATTTCACTTAAATCAGTGACTTGAAGGTATTCATCATGTAACAGCGGGGAAAAAAAAACACAATCAAAATGATTGTGTTTAAAAAACCCATTCAACATAAGAAATCTGAATTCAAAACTCCTTAAAATTAACTTACTTTCAATGACGTCGAAGGATGTCCTATGAACAGCGTCCACTGTGTTGTGCTATAAATATTGTCAGCCTGCCACTTTCTGAAAGAAAACCTCCAACGATTCGAAAAATATGTTACATACAAGAAAATACTTCTCACATTCTACCACATGTTTCCACTTGGCCAAATCATGTTGCAGCTATTCACAAGTCTTGTAATTCTTCCAATCAAATCCCGTCATTTTCTATTTTCGCAACTTTCAAAAAGAAAACATTTAAGATAATTTTCACAATCCTGGACTACTAATATCTTACCCTTCTTTGTCACTCATGTTCTCCTTTTCCTATGACACTGATACTGCTTACTATGAAGCAGACTTACTTGCATCAGGTTTATATAGTCGGATTTTACAAAATGACATTATAATTAAAAGTTTTGGACCAATAATCTAGACAGCATTGCAGACTTACATTCCCTCAACTTCATGAACCTTTTGCAATTCTTCACAGGAAATCCCGAGATTCTTTCTTTAAAATTTTGGTTTTAAAAACACCAGGTAAGAATTTTTAAGGTCAAACGGCAATTTTTTTTTTAAAGTTACAACGGAATCATTGCAGAATGACCAGCCGTTTCGAGACTTTAAATAAGCTGTATAATGTCCTGAAGTTGTTGAAGGACCATCGTGATAGATAATTGCTACAGTTACAAAAGTCCTTCCTGATATTGAAAGCTGAGAAGCCACAAAATATTTTATTAAAGTTGACAATTTTGATCCATCAGGCCTACATCGTTGCATCATTAAAATGACATACTGTCCATATCTACGTATAAGTAATGTTGACATCATTTCAGATTTACATTGGCTACACTCCATGTTGTGATCCGCTGCATTTACTAGCTTATTAAAGGAGACTGATTTACTGTCTGGCAAAGTTAAATATATAAATCTTTCTGAGTCTACACTAGTAGTACTTGATACCCTACAATATGGCTGAGATACCCGCCACCCCCTCTCAACACAATCCCCAAAAGGAGGGAAACCGGAAACAGTTCTTGAAGTTTTTGGAAGTGGGAGGGAGTGACCCTCCCGGCCGTATTTATTAAAACAAATTAAAAACATTAAACGTTTCATATTATGTACAATTTCATTACCACATTGCGATGTTTGGCTAACCTTAACAGATTCTCTAATACAGAGGTTCTCCTAGCCGATCTAACATCCTACAAAACATTTTCTTGAAATATTGAAATTGTACATCCTAACGTTTAAGGGCCAACGGCAAGGTCATAACCGGTGTCAAGATCCCTAACCAGACTTACCCCTCCCACTTGGGAGGGGCGACAGCACGGAGGCGTACCTCAAGTGCAACTACTACCAATTTCCCTTGACTTGACGGGGGCACCTAAAAACTCGACGCCAGTTAAAGGTCGTTCGAAGACTCGTGTGAGGTATCTAGAAGGTATCGTAGACCTCCCCCCAACCCCACACAACTTACCGCATCTGCCGTCGCAGATGTCACTGGCCCCGGGAAATTGCCCAGGAGGGGGCTGTAACCCCTCCTACAAAGGAAGGGGCCTTGACCGCCTTTCCTTTACTTCCGGCGACCCATCCTTAGAAGGGACCGCCTCCCCATTGAGGGGCCAATGGCCACCTCTCCCGAGCGCTCCCATCCGTGTTGGGTGACGCCCACTCATAGGGATCTTCTAATTAGTGCTCACCGATCATGACCTTACCGCCACAGGCCGGATAGTTGACCGGCTATCCGGACCCCCCACAAAACTCCTACCTAAAGGTCATGTTTCAACGTTTTTAACCATGCTAAGAAGTCTCCTATGAGTAACTCATTTCCCACCCGAGACAAATGCACACCATCCCCCAAATACATACTGTCATCATTGATACAACCATGCGAGATAGAATGCAATGTCTTGGAACGGAACAACCTACTCACTTTGTTATTAAGTTTTCTAACAGAATGGTTCAAAGCAGGAATCGAGATAGCCCCCCGCCACACTTTTCGTGGGATCATATGAGACCATGCAATCATGCACCCCGGAACTCTCCTCGCCAACCAACTTACAGTGGAAAGCATTGCCTCTAGGAGAAGTCGTCTACCGGTGGTGACCAAATCATTGCCCCCTAAATGTACTATGACTATAGACGGCGGTGACCTCGTCCGCCCTAACAAACCCTCAAAGAATGCTTGAAACTGGTCAATACAGAGACCGCCTCTTCCGTAGAAGGACACCCTGTACCCGTATTCCCCAGCTACGTGAATCATGTCACCTGCTTCGAATACGTCTGCGGCGCGCCTCACGTATGAGTGGCCCACGACCCACACCTCTTTTCTCACAGCCGGTGATGTCTGACCGCTGGCCCGGTGTTGGGTCGACTGCATAGTCCGCCCCGCCTCGTAGGCTTGCGCAACTGAAAACCAAACAAAAGACAAGAAGCGCGAGTATATTATTACAGCTTCACAACATGTGCAACCGCACATATCTCTTATAACAATTGGAGGACCAACGCCCCACTCGTTTTACTTGTTCCACATTAAGACCCCTGGCTGTAGCTTCAGTGGCAGCCCCTATCCGAAAGGAATGGGTCCCGAACTCGCCCGGGTCCAAGCCCGCTGCGGCAATTGACATCGCAAGCACCCGCTGAAACTGAAATTTCGTCAGTGGGGTGGCGTCCGCGTGTCTCAACAATGTCCCTCCCCATGATGCCACCCTTCGTGCTAGGTAATCTTCTAAACACTTTACCGGACACATGGAGGACCCGGGAATCCTGCGAATGATTATGCAGTCACCCATCCCATCTTGATCGGTCTTGGACCTGACAAAGGAGACAGTCATCGTCTCACCCCTGATCTGAACGTGTTCCTGGCACAAACCCCCCACCACATCCTGTTTGTTCCTTGCCACCAGCTCACTTATCCTCATCGCCCCGTGAAATGCAAGCGTAAAAGCAGCTCGGAACAAACACGTCTCGAACTGAGACGAGCATGTGGCAGGGAGTGTGGCCAGCAACTGGGACAACCTATCCAGACCTATCGGGCGCCTCTCATCTACTCTGCGACCCTCAAGGCGTTGCCACCCACGCAGCGCTTTCTGTACCACGAAAGACGCTGTCGGGTCCTGGATATTATGAGCCCTGGCAACAAAGGAAATGGCAGCACGATGCCTCTGGGCCGTAGCCACCGACTTCCCAGCCCTACGCAAGGACATCAGAAAATGTACTACCCATTCCCCATGGCCCCAAAGCCCCTCTCTCTCAGTCCCCAAAAAGGCCAAATAGGCCCGAAACGCCCCTTCATATGCCTCCTCGTCCTTGGTGCTAGACTCTCTCCCACGAGGTGACGAAGTTCGGGGCACCGAGAGACCAGAGAGCTTCGGGAAAGGGTGCCGGCTCTGGGTCCGCTGAGGGAAGGAAACCCGAGAAAGCCTGTATTTGAAAACGAGACAGTGCATCAGCCGCCTGATTCATCACCCCTGGGACATGTTTTGCTCTGAATATCACGTTCAGTTGCATACACAGTAAGACAATTTCTTTGAGCAGCCTTAAAATCAGTTTACAACGTGCTGCCTGACTATTGATGCATTCTACAACGGTCATATTGTCAGACCAGAATATGACAGAATGATCTTTGAACCCTTCGGGCCAGGTTCTGAGGGCCACCAAAATGGGAAACAGTTCAAGGAAAGCAATATTACTCGTCAGCCCCTCTTCATGCCACCATGTTGGCCACCTTTGTGCCGACCATTTTGTGCCGAAGATGGCGCCAAAGCCCATGCTTCCCGCTGAATCTGTCCATAGACCAAGCTCTTCAGAGGACACGGCTGGTTTGTTCCAGACGACTCGACCATTGAAGTCCGCCAAAAATGCTAACCAAATACGCATGTCCTGGCGGACCTCAGCCGATAGTCTCGTGCGATGATGACCCTCCTTTAGGCCAACCATCGCTTGGGCAATTGAACGGGAAAAAGGGCGGGCCATTGGGATCACCCTCAGGGCAAAATTCAACTTCCCCACCAATTGCTGCAATTGATGCAGCGTAACTTTAGATGCATTTATACATACTTGCAGGGCTGCCCTGAATTTCAACACTTTGGCAGCTGGTAAACGAAAACAACCCTCACTGGAGTCCAACTCGATCCCCAGAAACTCGAGGCAAGTCGTGGGACCCACAGTTTTACCTGGTGCCAATGGCACGCCAAATTGACCCATTAACACACAAAATTCAGCCAAGGCCCGGCCGCATTCGTGATCCCCGGCGGCCCCAAGGAACAGAAAGTCATCCAGGTAATGCATCACATTTCGGAAACCCGTTTTCTTCGTGAAGACCCATTGTAGAAAACTACTGAATTTCTCGAAATATGCACAAGATATAGAGCACCCCATCGGCATACACCTATCCATGTAATACGAACCTTGAAACATGAATCCCAGAAGACGCTGGTCGTCTGGGTGTACCGGGAGCAATCGGAACGCTGACTCGATATCTGATTTCGCCATCAGCGTCCCGGGCCCCAGGCGATTCAAAATGGCTACGGCTTCATCAAATGATGCGTACCGCACCGAACATACCTCTGGATCAATTGCATCGTTTACAGAAAGACCATGTGGAGCTGACAAATTATGAATCAATCGAAACTCACCTGGGTCCTTCTTGGGGACCACACCTAAAGGAGAGCAGACAAAATTCTGTACCGGGGGTACACTAAACGGGCCGGCGACCCGACCTCGGATAACCTCTTTCCGGATCTTATCCTGCACTACGGTCGTATGCTGCAAGACGGAAAGTTGATTTTTGCACGTCCCGACACCCTGAAAGTCCCCTACCGGGATGCGGAAACCATATGAAAACCCGTTCCGCAGCACCCCAGCAGAAGTACGATCTGGGTATTCACTGAGCCAGGGAATCATCGCCAAGGTATCAATCGGGGTTGGTAAAGGCGCCCCTCGGACTACATTAGACCTGTTTGGCGCCTCCTCTACCCCCATTCTCACCCGTTCTGGCTCTGCACGAGGACTCAGGATGGGGCGACCCGCAACCACTACATTCGTGCTTGAACTTACACGATCCCTGGGGCCTAGTACATTTACCTTTGTTGAAATTGAAGCAGAAACCCCTTTTCCCCGTATTGCCGGCAGGTCTCGAGTAATCGTCGGTACCCGTACCTGACCGAAAGGGCGTCCCCGCATATGGGCGGGAGGACTCGCCAACATTGCTCCCCACCAACGGCATTTTCAACATTCCTGACTCTTTCATTTTATCCCATGTCAAAGAATCATAACAGTCCCAGGTTAAACTTTTGTTATGCTCCTTCGCCTTCCTGAAGAGGTTATCATAACAGAACCAATGGTTACCTTGGTGCGATGTCGAGTACCCCATAATTCGTGACTGATAGATTGGAAACTCAGGAAGCAACTCAGGCCTACGTTCCCCCAAAATTGACGTAAAAATTCCCCATGCATTGCCCCAATTGCCAATATTCTCATTCACTTTAAAGGCGGCCATTTTTGCGCGCCAAACACTCGGATGCATTAGATCCTTCTGACCCTTAACATGCTCCACCTCATAATGATCGACAAGCAAGGAGAAAATGTTCACATACTCCCCCGCCCAAATCTTTTCCTTTATTGCCAAAGGAACATGTTGCCCCAATTTTTCTCTACGAGAGGGTGCTGACTCATCCCTCGCGATCGGCAATGGCCGCTTACCTGCACCGGACGCTGCTTCCGCCACTTGCGGCTTGTCTATCACTGCAGCCGGCGCGGGCACCTTGGCTGCATCTCGTTTCTCGCGCAACTGTTTCATCAGCGCCTGTGCCTCGGCAGCCGTGGCGCCCTCGCTACTGTCGCCCAACCACGCTGCTAGCTGTGCCGCCAGCTTGGGGGGCATATCCTCAGTGGATGTCGGGGTGACCACGACGGGAATCGGATTCCCCTCCACCGGTACCGGGGTTGGCGCCTCGAGCGGGGTACAGGGAACCGGGACGTCTCCCCCGGCTGGTCCCCTTCTTGGCCTCTTGGCTTTTCCTCCAGGAGCTGCTCCAGCCGGTGGACGCCCCGATCCCCCCTCCCCGTCTCGCTCCGCCACCCGCTTCTTTAGTTCGGACATCTCCTTCATGAGGACCCGAACCATCTGGTCAGTCGTCATTCTCTTCGCGCCTTTCTTGGGCATCTTTCCGACAAAGTATCTGGAAGACAAAAAGAAAGATCAAAACGCTCAAAATTGGCTCTTCGTTCTGTCTCGAGCTCACGTGCAGCGAGGAGGTGCAGCTTCAGAGCACAAGAACAAGAGGATGTCTTCTGGTCTTGCGTCCCTTTTTATCCGTCTTCAGGGCGGGCGTAAACCCGCCCCTGCCTGCCCCGAGGGCGTGGCTGGCTGCGTCAGTGTCTAGGCCAGCCCACTCTAGAGCGGGAAAAAGCGCACCCCGGCTACGCCGCTTCGGGCATACCAGCCGAGACGCGCCTCCCGCCCAAAAAATGGCTTCCCGGGGGGATCGAGGCACTCCGCCATACGTTCGGGGGGACCGAGTGGTCGCCCCTTTCCATTCTCGCAGTCATGCTGCCATTGATAAGAAAGCCCAAACAGGTGATCTACATCTACACCCTCATCTTGCAATATATCAAGCATATACATTAAAAACTCCTGACAATCTTGCTGATTATTTTCAGAGAAGTCTGTTTGACCTGAACATTCATCTAACAGATAACGAACTTCAGACACACTTTCTACTTTTGTTCGATCAGTGCTACATTTCTCGAAAACAGAATTCAACAAACAGCATAAAATTTGTTCTGAATTCAACAGAATCTGTTCTTTTAAACTCTCTAGTGAAAAGAGAACATTAACCACTACATTTGCATAGCAGTTGACACCAGAACTGTTTTCAAATTGAAAACCGACAACATCTTCAACAGAATCCACTTTCTTTCTGCTAACAATTTTCGGTTCATTGACTTTTAGTCTTTTTGCAACAACCTCCCTACTATTACTGCTATTTCTACGTTTCCGGCCTACCACACGTTTCTCAAACAAAGGATATTGAGGCAAATGTGGCGCATACTCTCTTCTTAACCTATTGTATTCCTTAACACAATCTAGATCCGCACAAATGTTTGTGACATCACAGTCAATCAAGTACAATCCCGATAAAGTTCTAACTCGTGACAATGCCACATATGCCATACCCTCCTTGAACACAGAACTGCCAATATTCACCAATGCACAGTCTACACTTAAACCTTGCGATTTATGGATTGTCACCGCATATGCCAAGCAAACAGGAAACTGTTTACGGCGAACATATAAGTCTTTAACAAGCAAAAACCTAGCAGAACAACGACCAATTTGCTGTACTTCCTCAATGCCATCAAATTTAATTCTTAAAAATTCTACTCCATCTCTATTTCTGTATTTCTCAAAATCAACAACATTACCCATTGATCCATTTACCAGACCTCTTTCTACATGTAAATTCCTTCTCAAAATGATTCGGCAATTTAAACACACATTCAAAGTCTTTTCAAAACCCGCTGTTTTAGATATAGTCTTCTCTAATGAATCCAATTTTGATTTCAAATTGTCTGACAAAATAATTGTTGATCCCATATGCTCTAATTTGTCGATAGCTTCAAGTTTCACAATCTCTTGCTTTTCTAAATTCAACATTTTGTTGTTGAAGATGGCACATTCTGCAAGAGTTGGCATGAGACATATCCCGGATTTCTTCTCAGTAATTTTCTGAAAAATATTCTCAGGCACAATCTCTTGTTTGGGATATAAATTTGACAGTAATCGTGCATTTAAAGCTTCTTTCCCATGCTCGGTCACTTTTCCAATTCTAATATCTTGTAGAATATTCTTGTAATCTTCATCCTTTGCCTGACGCATATTTTGATGCAGTTCAGCATAATTGAAGTTTAACCATATATTGACGTTGCCAATGCTCCCTAGGCACTTCCTGGTATCTTCATGCGTGAGTATTTTGAACACAGGTTGACCTTTTACTGGTGTCAGCTGCAGAAGATCTCCGAAAACAATGATGTGTTTCCCACCAAATAACACATCATATTCAGTTTTAAGTACTTCTTGCATTCTCAAATGCACAAAGGCAAGCATGACATTGGAAACCATGCTTACTTCGTCAATGATAAGTAGTTTCATTTTCCTCAAGACTCTTGAAACTTCACAGCAAGCATCTCCAGATAACTTGTTGTATTGTAATTTGTTGTCATGCTCCACCGGCAGCATCAGTAGACGATGCAAAGTAATACCTTTAATGTTATGTGCTGCCAGTCCAGTAGGAGCGGTGACAACACAAGACAGCGATGACTCAGTCCTTTCCTGCAAATAACAAGAGATTGCTTTAATGAGGAAACTTTTTCCAGTTCCCGCTTCTCCACTCACGTACAGTCGGACAGGCTTCAACGATGTACATGAGCACTTGTTCTTCTCATGACTTAATCCGTGCTCAATTTCCTTGGTAACTTCATCATATATTTTCCTCTGCTCAACGTTGAGTTGTTTTTCCAAGTCTTCTAAGTTAACTGAATCCTCCTGAGCATGTGCCATGGCTCTTTCTACTTCATTCATAGCAGTGGCAGCTTCATTTTCGATAATAGGTCCTCCAAGTGGATCTTGACTCAATGAAACAGAACTCTGACTGTCCTGAGAACTGTCTCTGGCAATCTCGGCTGCAATCGTTGCTTCCTGCTCAATTTCCAAAGTTAGCATTTCTTGATATTTAGAAAAAGCAGGACATTCTATGGACTCCTTGGCTGCATTGAAAGAGTCTTCGTAACAGAGGAAATCTCCAAGCAGTTCCTCTTCTGCACGCCAAGGCTTGAAAAGTTGCAAAAGTGCAAAATAAAAAAACTCCTTTTTTTCTGGAGATTCACCACTCAATTTTCGATGGTTTACTAATTGGCATTTTCTTTGCTTGACCAGGCATCCCTCACTTCCAATTACAGCATACACTCCTTTCTCAATATCTTCTTTGATGTTCCTCTTGAATATATAATTTTGGAGAACCTCATATAGACAAACATTCTCAAGATGACTGCTTCGATTTGGATAATATGTATCCAACATGTTGGTCTTCAAAATGTCGGTACTGTTTGGTTCCTTTTCTGCCAAATACTCAATTTCCCGGACAGGTTTTAGAACTCGATTTCGCGTTGCAGCAAGACCAAGACTCGCCCAAACGAGACTCCTGGATTTGGCATAGAGACTTGCTGAAGACAATCGATCAGAACATTCGTAAGCTCCGATTTCTCGATGCGACAACATCTTCAGACTGAAACTGTACAACTTCTTGCTGAGGCTCTTTTCATGGGAAATGTCCTCCCACATATCCTTCAGTTCGGTCTTTTCTTTTTTGGTGATGTAAGATGTCACATACCGAGCCACAGCCATACAGTTGTGAGCCACAAACTGTATATCCATGTTAGCATTCCACATGGACAAAATCACTGGGTTGTAGTCATTGATGTACTTGGACTCTTCGTTCCTTTTCAAATTGTATGTATTCTTGGGTGATTTCCTCGTCACATTATGTCGCAGCGAAGACATCAAACTGTTCACTCTTCCTTTAGAAATCACCGGTCGTGGAAAGTTGAAATGACATTTGGTGTAGAACTTGTCCTTGTTTCTGAATTTACGACGACAGTACTTTCCACAACGATGGCTTTGGAAACGTAGAACTTGTTCTCTTAGACTTTTCTTCTCCGTTGCGTTTGGAACAGCACACGTAGAATACTGTTCTATGAAATTCATCACTAAGTCATCCGGATCTGTTCCAAATTTAGGTGCATCCTTGATCCACAACAACATATGTATATGAGGGGCACCTCTTGCTTGGTACTCCTTTCTCCAGAAGAAATCCAACACCTTTCCAAGAGGTGGATTCTTTTTATTTGTGATGAAAGACATCATAGCTTCAAATCTATGATTGAAGTACCTGCATACATTCACTGGATCCAAAGAACACAGTTCTCCAGGTGTCTTGAATTCAATGTTTTCAATATTTCCATTTGCCTCTCGTAGAAATTCAAGTAAGTCTTCCCAGCCATACTCGGCACAGCTCAGAGTGAGGAACCATGTTGGAGTTCCTAAGTTCCTCAGCATACATTTTAAATCACCATGACGACGGTACCAGTACTCATTAGTACCACGCTGACACGCCATGAGATTAATTAAGTGAGAATCCAAAATACTGTCTTGGACATTGACTTTATGCATAAAGTCACTTGCCGAGATGTTTTGCATCTGTATACCACTTTTTAAAATGTGGTTCACTTCATATGACAGTCCTGACAGATCGCTTTCAAACAAGAGATGAAACAAATAGGGAATGCATTGCCGAAACCTAGGATCTTCTGCATACAATCGTAAAGTCTGGTATTCAGACGCAGGAATTTGATGAGGTCGCTCATCATATCTTCCTCCTTGACCTGTGGGAAATAGCTGTGGGAAACACCGAGCTTCCAAACTTTCCTCCCAAACACTAATGGGACTCCCTTTGGCTTGTTTCATTTGAAACAACTCAATTGCATTCCCCATGACTTCCTTGGAATGCAAAGGATGAACACTATAATGTTCATATATTTCTTCACTATTAGACACCTCTACTTTCTCAATTTGGCCAGCACACAAAACGCTATCCTCTTCATCACTTACTTCCTCTTCTGCAACATATACATTCTTATAGTACTTATTATTTTTCTTCAAATACAAAGTTGCATTTTTCACTTTCCTAACATCCACTAAATCTTGCCATATTTTCTTATTCTTTGTCGGAACCCCATTAACCAAGATAACCAGAGGTTCCTCTTCCACTTTCTCAACTCCAATTGTGTTAATGTTTTTGTTCAAATCTAGAGGCAAATAAACAACTCTTCCCTTTAATCCTCTCTGTAAATCTGCTGGAGGCAACTTCCCTGTCTTTGGCTCCATTCTTACAATAGCCTGAAAGGGATGGATACTTTGAATCAAAATAGATTCATAAGTATTTAAATCCTTCAATTCTGAAGGAATCTCAACCAATTCCAGATTATTATGAACCGCCCTAGCAGGCATCTGGTTTTGGTTTAATTTGTTACAACAATAAGTACACACACGTTGGTCCACTCCCAAATCAAAACAATTTTCTACCATCAAGTATGTGGCAAAATCCTTCCATTCACTATTATTTTCCCTTTCACTTTTTGCATATAAATCCACTAACTTAGTCTGATTCTTATAATAAGTGCGTCGACAACATACACAAGTGAAATTAGGCCTCTCACTTGATTTCATCTGAAACGTGGCAATTTCCTTCTGAAAATAATCTGTACTGGAAACCTGTACATTATCTTCAACATTACCCTCTACTTCAGGGTCAATTTGAACATTCTCATCTTTACTACCAAAGTAACAAAACTCAATTTCTTCACAAATATTCTTCACATCTATTTCACAACCATGCAAAAGAGCAGCACATAATTGTTTAAGCATAATTGCTGGACTCTTAGCATAATACAACATTCTCACTAATTTTCTCACTTTATTATGATGCACTGCTAGCATCCTGAAATGATGAAAAACACCCTGGCATACTCTCCTGGAAAGACAAGCCAGTGAATGACCACGCAAACCTGTTATTTGTCTCACTCTGCAAGGATCTAAATCTTGCAACAACTTCATTTTCTGCTTCAAACTTTTCTTATTAAATGTCCGTATAAAATCACAAAGCAAATTGATGGAAACCTGTCGCACACTGCAAATAGAACTACACTTCCAAATGTACACAGGACCCTTAGGACGTCTTCCTAAAACCTCATCACTTAGCGCCTCTTCTGTCTCTGTTGTCACAAGTTGTTCTTTTTCAACTGGACAACCATCCTTCACTTCATAAGCTCGACCACTGGTGTCAACTGCAAACACCAAATCATTATCCTGAAAATAACTCTCCTCATTAAAAAATGCCTCACAACTTGAACTATGCATCCATTCTCCGAAACAAACTTCACAAAAGTTAGTACGATTTACTACTCTCTTCCATCTACTTTTTGTTTTGAAATCAGAAATTACCTTGCTTAGTTTCCTAATTCTATTGATTACCAAAATAAACAACTTTCGCTTAATTTCAAAAGCATGATCAATAATTTTCTCTACATTTTTCTTCTTCTTATAAAATGCCGCTTTCTGTTGGCCTTTCTTTTTAATATTTTTCAATAAATTAACTAATATCCTATTACGGAACATTCGATTTCGAATGTCCCTAAACTGTTGTTTCCTTCTACTATCATGCACAGAGTTATCTCTTCCTCTACCAGTAACATTTGTGATGGGTCTCTCCTTTCCATTTAAATTACTTTTCTTTTTGTGGACTGAAACATTTTTTTGAGCAAAACTTTTTTTACTACAAATATTTCTTAAGAATGATTTCGTGCTCTTACCCGGACCTTTCTTGGTGTTTTGACAAGTATTTGGGGAAGAGGACTGCTGCAATAAAACATCATCCTGCTGTCTTTGACGTTTTCTAGCCTTTCTTATTCTACTTTTTGTAGGCATTTTCCAAACTATGAAAGAATCTGCAGTTGAATCTGTGGAAAAATATAATATAAAATGTTATTAACCACTATTACCAAACAGTAAATAAATAACAGTCATCTAAAACTTAATGCCCTACTAATTATTTAACATAGCAAATGTTTTCCACCAGCACTGCATCACAAAAATGACACTCAATGGTACAAAACAGGCATACAACAATCATAAATCACTCCCTAATATTTTAAATGATTAATTCAGGATGACGATAAGATGTAGCCTATCTAAAGATTTGTTTAGGCCCAGATCTTTAGACTGGGGTGAATGTGTGTCATTGATCCACATTCAGTCCATCACCTGTTTTGTTTATTTGAGGTGAGGCCAACACATGGTTGCAGATAAGATTTTCACTGAAAAAAACCAAGGTAAAAAAACATGTGAAGGCCTACCAATGAAGTAAATCATTAAATGAAAACCAATACATTTCTGGAAATATGCACTGCTAGTGCTTCATAAGATGTTTTGGGTCATATTTATAAGGCATTTGAGTGTCTATTATGCTATTCTACGTTCTTCATGGTGCAAATGTATTGTAAATACGCTCCCACCTGCGGTTGGCAAATTTAGATTTTGATTATGGGAGTTACATAGGCATGTTAATAATTTCCCAAAAATGGTGTATGACCCCAAACAACCTTTGAAGCAAATGCTCTTAGCCATGTTATCCACCTCCCATTGGATAACATGGCTAAGAAGTGCTTGCAAATAGGAAAAAAAACGGCCGCAATGCATGAATATCGCAGAAAAGTCAGCGATATTCATGCATTTTCCAGCAAATGCTCTTAGCCATGTTATCCACTTCCTATTAAATAACATGGCTAAGAACTGCTCAGGGCCCCATGAGGAACGCTTTCCATTTAAAAAGGGAAAAATAACATCAAAGACACTAAAATGCCTTCTAAATATGACCCCAAACAACCTATGAAGCTCTAACAGTACATATCCTGAAATTTAATTGATTTCAAAATTCGTTTTTAAACACAGCATATAAATCAATTGTATACCTGCATTCATGAAGAAATGACTAAAAATGTCCTTGAGACACATGAAAGGGTTTTCTGGAATGCCCTAGCACCATTTTTGGGACACTATTAACATGGCTAGGTAACTCCCATAATCAAAATCTAAATTTGCCAAGCGCAAGTGGGAGCGTATTTACAAGACACTTGCCCCAAGAGGAACGCTTTCCATTTAAAAAGGTAAACATAACATCAAAGACACTAAAATGCCTTCTAAATATGACCCCAAACAACCTATGAAGCTCTAAAAGTACATATCAAGAAATTTAATTGTTTATCACAAATGCGATTAAAAACGGCCGCAATGCATGAATATCGCTGAAAAGTCAACGATATTCATGCATTATCCAGCAAATGCTCTTAGCCATGTTATCCACCTCCCATTGGATAACATGGCTAAGAACTGCTCGCAAATGCGAAAAAAAACGGCCGCAATGCATGAATATCGCAGAAAAGTCAGCGATATTCATGCATTTTCCAGCAAATGCTCTTAGCCATGTTATCCACCTCCCATTGGATAACATGGCTAAGAACTGCTCGCAAATGCGAAAAAAAACGTCCGCAACGCATGAATATCGCAGAAAAGTCAGCGATATTCATGCATTTTCCAGCAAATGCTCTTAGCCATGTTATCCACTTCCTATTAAATAACATGGCTAAGAACTGCTCAGGGCCCCATGAGGAACGCTTTCCATTTAAAAAGGGAAAAATAACATCAAAGACACTAAAATGCCTTCTAAATATGACCCCAAACAACCTATGAAGCTCTAACAGTACATATCCAGAAATTTAATTGATTTCAAAATTCATTTTTAAACACAGCATATAAATCAATTGTATACCTGCATTCAAGAGGAAAGGACTGAAAATGTCCTAGAGACACAGAAAAACGTTTTCTTGAATGCCCTACCACCATTGTTTGGACATTATTAACATGGCTATGTAACTCCCATAATCAAAATCTAAATTTGCAAAGCACAAGTGGGAGCGTATTTACAAGACACTTGCCCCATGAGGAACACTTTACATTTTAAAAGGAAAACATAACATCAAAGACACTCAAATGCCTTATAAATATGGCTCAAAACAACCTATGAAGCTCTAGCAGTACATATCCAGAAATGTAATTGATTTCTTAAATCGTTTTTAAAAACAACATATCTGTTTCAGCTTACATAACAGACCATGGAATGGGCTCCATGTACCACAATAACTTGTGTTACTGCATGCCAGAATGCTACACCGAATATGCAATTACAATTTCTCAAAGAAACTAATTCTATTAGTATATCACTAGAGACAAAACCACATTTTAAAAACACAGCTTTCTTCATCATTTTCTCCTTAAATCATACTATTCTCTATCTAAATTAAATAAATCTTTTCTCACCTTAGCAAATATTTTTTGAGTTTTGAAAACAGTCTCAGAAATACACCAAATTGTCTTCAGCAGAAGAAAAAGGATGCACTCCAAAGGCTGCAGCTATTGAAAGCACAGAAATACAGATATTCATTTCACATATCTCTCATATTAGCCAATCATAACTCTTCCCTCACTTTTTTCAAATCAAAACCCTTCCCCCCTCTGCCCTTTCTGCCTTGTTTCCATAGCAACCACCTCCTGGAAGACCTCTCATGTTTGCAAATTCACACAACAATGTTTCAATTGAACTCTGAACTCTCAGTGCACCTGCGTATCCAGTGCAATCTTTCATTAAATGTTTCTTCCTTGACCATTTAAATTACATGTTTCAAAGAACACATCCATGCACCCTAACTTTCTGTTTTCAGAAATGGAAATGCACCAATCACTGCTAATGAATCATTAGCATTGGAAATCCACAGTTTTTTTTCTTTAGAAACTCCTACTGTTTCAACTGCCCTTTCATTACCACACTTCATCTGACTGCAGAACAACCTTCTCCCACCATGTTTAAGGTCTGGATTGTTGGACATAGTTACATCCACTGGGCTCAAAGGTATGCTGAGAACAGAAATTTACCTAACCTCAATTTACAAGATGTGGAAATTAAGTGGTTGGGCCAAAGAGGATTAAAATGTCACCAATTGATACCATTGGTGAAAACCTTTATGCATTTGCCAAAACCGGACCTGTTAATAGTGCACTGTGGAGGTAATGATTTGGGCACTTTGACAGGGGTAGGTCTGGAAATGCTTTTAAAGGACACCTTTGAGCAATTAATGGCACTTTTTCCTCAAACCGCCTTGGTATATTCCAATATATGCCAAAGACAGAAATGGAGGTGGTCCAACCAATTTTGTCCACAAATTGAGAAAGCGAGGAAGCATGTAAACAAATCTGTTTCAGCTTACATGAGAGACCATGGAATGGGCTCTCTGTACAACAATAACTTGCGTTACTACATGCAAGATATCTACAGAGGAGATGGAGTTCACTTCTCAGATGAGGGCAACAGAATTTTCATTCTGAATTTAAGACTGTGCATTGGTACCTACTTATAAGTACCTAAATGTACCATAAACCCAAAAGCTCTTCTCAGAGCTACCCTACATCTGATCACTCACAATTATTATTTTTCTCTAACTTTTTTCACTAATTTTCCACAAAATACGCTCCCCGGAGCGCTACCCGGTTCGCTAACCGAAAGCTAACCTCGCGGATTTTTAAAAAAAAAAAAAAATTCCGCACATATAAGCCTCCTCAGCCACCCTCAGAAAACCTAGGGGGTCAAGATAAGTCTACCATGACCCCTTCTACCCATTCTAAACATTATTTGCCCTCCATCTTGTATCTTAATGCGACCGAAACACAAAATGGTGGACTCCCGTGACGCTTAAGGTTCGCTAACCGGGCCGCTTTCCGGAAAGCGGTCCTAAAAAAAGGTGGGAAAGTAATTTACAGAAAAACGACTAGAGACACTCTCACCAAATATAGATTAGCTCATACTACATAACAATCCCTTTCATTTTCACAAATTTGATTGAAATTCCATTTAGCCATTAAGCCTGTAGACCTCTCTAAGTACCGTGAGGTAAATTACTTCACAAAACACATCTGAAGTGTTGGAATTGACAACCAATGAAAATGTTACTTTCATTTTCAATTTTTTTTTCCTGACATTTGATTGGTTATGTACCTGAATATATATAAAGGAAGAGAAGGAAACACAGCCATTTTGACTACTACTTCCTGAACTACATTTCAAGAGCCTTTTCACCTCCCTGTAAATTAAATTGATAATTTGTAAGTGGCACTTTAAATTAATTTGTAAAAACGTTTTTTGATAATTATTTACTGTCCCCCTGCTATAGTTATAGATACAGATAGACTCCTCTGTTATATTTATTGATTGACTTACACTTCTCTGCTATAATTATGAATTTACTTACTTTAAGTTCACTGTTAAAAAAACAGAACTACCTGTCTGAACTTAAACCCAACAGTGCCCTAACTCTTCTAATTTAATTATTTTTTTATGCAATTTACAGCAAAAAAATGGAAGGGGAGCAAGAAAAAACTAATGTTTCCTTCGAGATTACATCCGAAGACATTGTAACTGAAGAAAATGTGGATGAAGATTTTATGGATCAATCTTTTGACGAACAATTTATTCAAACCTTACAAGAGACAGAAACATCCATGTTTGACGAGATACCAGATGATATAATGCTGGAAGTTTTAATGAACTATGAAAATAATAAATATTTTTTTTTAAATCAAAATAAATAAATAAATAAAAAAACGAACAAAAACAACAAATAATTAACATACAGTATTAGAAAAGTCTATCATTCTTTTATCCTTAAAGTTCGCTGCCCAGAACGCTTTCCGGTTCGCGAACTTGGCGCTTACCACGCAAAAAAAAAATTTTTTTTTTGGACCCTCCTAGGCCCTTTTAAAACCTCCACATAAAACCTAGGGGGTCAACGAGGATCTACTATGCCCCCTTATGGTAATTTCCCCCTTTGTTTTGGCCTCCTCTTGTCTCTCGATCCTACCGAGAGACAAGATGGCGGCCGCTCCGGACTGTTTAGAATGTTGACAGACACCGGAGGGCCAATCAGCTTCGCATCGCAAAGTTCCGATACGCGAAAGGTTCGCTAACCGGATCGCTGCCCGGAGCGCTGTTACAGATATATATCTTGATTTAAACGTTAATTTCTCAAAATCCACTGAAGCACATATATTGAGACCTAGCAAAGGCACATCGGGCTAACAGTCCCTACAATTTTGCCAAGTTTCGTGCAAATCCATTCAGCCGTTCGGGCTAAAAGTGAGTCCAACCGCCCTATGGAAATTAACATGGAAAAAACGCGTTTTGGGACCCCCCTTTTTTCTCGGCCCCCCCTCCACAAAACCCCCCCAAATTTCCAAGGGCTGCTCAGAAACAAAATGTGCCATTTTCCTGAAAATTTCAGCCAATTCCGTCCACAAACGCCAAAGTTATTAGGCATAGAATTTTCAGAAATCCCATAGGGAAAAAATCCTAACTATATATACCTACTGGCGACCGCCAGTAGGTAATATATATATATATATATATATATATATATATATATATATATATATATATATATATATATATATATATGTGTGTGTGTGATTTTCTGCATATATTTCAACTTTGAATCTGTTGTAAACTATTGCCACTATCCCTCAGACTACTGGTTCTGTACTACTAGACTGTGAGAGGTGAGGCATCACACGGGGTATAAGGTTGTTTTCTGTGTTAATTATTTCTTCTTCTTTTTAGTTGTTATATATTATTTTTTTGAATATTTGGCCATATGAATTTGGCCAGGAATATTAAGTATCTATCGGGTGCTTCTTTCCATAATTCGTTTTATTTTTTGGGCACGGGTAGATATAGAGATGGTCTCATTTGCACTTTGTATTTAGCGTTTGCAGCGTAAAGTTGTCTATGTCTTTTCGCCTTGGCGCACGTAACATCGCGATATTTGTTACCCTGATTACTTGGTAGTCCGTTGTCTCTTGCTATCTTGGAAGCAACGCGACGTACGTCGACACAGGTGGTTGACTTTTCGACCTGTGTTTACAGAGGATGCGAACGGATAGGATTTCTCTCCCCCTCGTTATTTAGTATCAAGCATAAGGTAATTAATATCTTGAATTGGGACGCGTCCTGATTGTTACTAGAAGACTTTTTAACTATTTTGATAATTCTGCGGCTTGAAAGTGATTCAGTCTCGTGTTTGTTGTAGGATTAAACAGAATGGACTAAATTGCCGACTTGGTTCTTATCTGTGGCGTCCATTGCTGTAAGGTAAGCAGGACCCCCCCATTTGGATAACGTTTGGTCCCTTGTGGTTTCACATTTGCTTAGTGATTGTTGGTTTCATTTAGTGTATAAAGACTCAAAGAGCCACCCGGAAGAGTCTGGCGTTCTTCATATTTTCCAGTTAATACTGCTAATGTACGTACCCTACTGTATTTATATGGCCACGACTTGGGAGTGGTGAGTGCATGCGGGTGAAGTTAGGTGGCTTTGCACCTAGACCCTGGGTGTTTGGTATTAGTTCTAGCTTTAGTCCATTGTAATTCTATTTATTTTTATTTTTATTTATTTTCGATTTTACCTTTATACACACTTTTAGGGTGTTCACGATTTAATAAACCTTGATGCCACTCACCTCGA
This sequence comes from Lissotriton vulgaris, assembly GCF_964263255.1. NCBI lineage: Eukaryota > Metazoa > Chordata > Amphibia > Caudata > Salamandridae > Lissotriton > Lissotriton vulgaris. Next base: position 82,215,696 of record NC_141690.1, on the reverse strand, counting down.
GAAATATCACACTGATTATGGTACAATAGGGTTGTAGATATATATGTGCACAGATACCCAGAATGTTATCCCCTAAGATGTATATAGAATGTAAATTTAGATATTTGTTTTTTAGGTATACATTATGTTTGCCCGTTTAGTCCTGATGAGGCCTGGATTGATAATAGGCTTAAACGCGTCGACACAGTTTTGTTGAAGACACCAACACAAAAAAGTGTTTTTGACTTGGATGACAAAATAAGGATTTAGTAGTGTCAAAGAGAGCAAGGTTAAACATTCCTAAACTTAGACACTCCTGTTGGTTTGTCTTGGTGATCTGTAAATAAGGAATGTTGTCAGAGATATTGTAGATAAACATCCTTTCTTTCTAAATAAGTTGGGCAAAAGAACTTTAAATTTGGTTCAAAACTATTTGTATACAAGTGTAAATGTACTAGTGGTGTTTGTTTTGTATATATGTACAAAGTGTGTATGTTTATGTTAAATGTGAGAAAATAATATTTCATGAAGAAACATGGTTTAATTAAAAGAAATATTTAAACCATTTACATAAAGAGATTGTTTGTGTTTAAATGGCTTGTCATATTGGAGAAACTCTACAAATATAACTTTTTGGATTAAGTCCTTTGAAAAATTATTTTTCAGAAAATTGATAATTAATGTTATCCAGTCTTAGGAAATTAGACAGATAGACTACTACTCCGTAGGCTTTATTTTTTATTTATTTTCTTGTTTGGTTGTATCATATAGCCAGAAGCCTACGGGTAATTTTGGTTACCCCTGAAGTATACACGTTCATTAGTATGTGAGCAGTCAAAGACACGTATTCTGTTGGAAGAGAGTGGGCTGCACAAGAGGACTGTGGGGTGTTGGGTGCTAAAATGTCCTTTGACTGCTGGTGTTGTTTTGGGCAGGCACTGTACGGAAGGAATGCTGCCTGTACATGAGGTGCAGCTCATGGCCTGATGGTATGGGGACCTCAGGAGTAAAGGAGGGGTTGGATGCAGGCCCACATGGTGGTGGACCCTACCCTTTCGACACCACTTGATGGTCTTGCTCAAGACTAAGAGGTGCTCAAAGTTCTGCATTCTCCTGGCTGGTGTTGTTCACATCCTCCAACCAAACAGTTGGTTCTTTAGCCTCCACCCGGAATCTTTAGGTGACAGATCTGGTTTGTCTCTGGGTGGGCACAAAAACCCTGCTTGTGGTGGCTTCCTCCTCCACCAGTCAGATCTCCCTCACAGTTGGGGATCTGCTTCCTTGGCACTGGTCCTGCTGGAAAGATTACTGGCCAGTGAAGTCCACTGAAAAAGCATATGAAACAAAAAGAGACAATTTGAATTAATCTGTTTGATACTGCACATCAAATGAATCTTATTTAAAAGGGGTGTTATATCCCTAAGTTCAAAAACTAACCTTATGCAGTCTTCATCAAACTTGTCACAATCCAGTGATAAGATGCAAATGTTTCTGAACTTCCAAATAGTAAGAAATGTTGTTGAGAGAAAATCTGTGGAATCGGGAATTCAAAGTAGGCTAAAGTGTTGTGCAAAGAGAACCTCTTTATATTTGACTATTCCAGTGCTTAAAGTAGAAAAATATGTTTTGCAACATCTTCCATGTAATGCCTTTCTGGAATTAGAGTATATTTATACAAGGCAACACACCATCCTAAAGGACTGTGGGCCTGATTTAAATTTCGGAGGTTGCGTTACTCCATCACAATGGTGAGAGATATCGCATCCGCAAAATATAAAACCCATAGTATATTATAGGAATTATATTTTGGCGGATGGGATATCCATCACTGTTATGACAGAGTAACCCGTCTAGCGAAATCTAAATCAAGCCCTGTGTTTTACTTTTTTGTAAACAAATATGGTGGTGATAAATTAAGGTAAAGGCAAACAACGTTAGCATCACATAAACTAACTTTGACAAAATGGGAATGTAACAGGTGGCCATTTCGAAGTTGTGTTTTATCTGTTTTTTTGTCACAAAATATAAAACTTTAAAAGCATTCCACAGTGTCAAGGTCAGATGATTAGTCAATCCAACCAAAACTACAACAATACATTCTTGTTTGTAATTTTAAACTTTCATTCCATTCATAACTCATAAATAACAAAGGTTAACTACAATATGGAATTCTAGAACAAAGCTTAGACCGAACACAGGGCAATACACATCTCTCAAACCATGAGCTTTTAAGTGCATACATCAACATACACTTATTGTCGTTCTTCTGCTCAGAGTCTTCCATCTGAGCATGGAAGATCAGCATGCTGGGATTAGGACCCTCCTGTACAATGATGTCACGCTGGGTGTCTAGAATAGGCTGGTAGAACAATTTGTGAATTTCCTGGGCCTTAATCCTGGCCCAGCGACTAATATTCTCTCAGTGCTTGTAGCAAAACAATCTCTGCCAGGTGTGGACACCCACAGCAGTGCAGCATGTGTTGATATCCCTCCACATTCAGGCCTGTGCTGCATTGCTTGGCTGGGTCACAGAACTGCCATAAAGCTGAGGGCACCTTTGAAAGACCACTAACAAATTATATCCAGTTTTTCCTTTCATTGAATTGTGAGCCCTTTCATCTTTTCCTCAGCCATGTTGAGAGATATAAACAAGCATTTACAATGCAACGGTTTCGCCTTTGGAAAAGTTTGAACTATTGGCATTGTGAATGACAAACTTTTTATTTATGTGTTGGCTTTGAAAACAGATAAATAAATGGCATTGTCATTTACAATGGCAATAGCTTAATCTCTCGCAAATGCGATTTGTAGTGCAACTATTTCGCAGGTGCAACAGGCCAGGGCGAAACCTAAAAATGGGATGTTTTCTGCATTCTGGCTACACCTCTGACTCCGCCCACTGATCTAATCCTCTGGTTATTCCCGGCCTCTGATTCTCTGCCCACAGTTCCCCTACTTTTTTCTCCCACTTCGTCCACTGACTTTAGCACTGATTAGCAGTGGTAAAGTGCACAAAGTTCTAAAAGCCAGAAACAATGTTTTCAGAATACAGAACAGTAAAGGCAAAAAGTGTGGGGATGACCCCAAAAAAAGGGCAAGTCCAACACTGATCTGCTAGCATTAGGCACTCTGAGCGTGGGGATAAACTTGGGGTGCATTCCCAGGCCACTAGAACCTCGTGGTCTGCCTGGGAGCCAACCAAAACGTCAGGAGCTCTTCCAGTGCACACTGATGAATTCAGTGGTGTAACAAAGGCACCCAGAGCCCCCGTGGTGCAGGGGGGCCCAAACTCCAGGGGGGCCTTCAGCACTGCGGTGGCGGGGGAAAGAGCAAGGTGAAGACTGCTCCGGTCCTGGCCAGCGAGGACAGGGATCGCCGTGGCGGAGCAAAAGGCAGAGCCGCAGGCGCAGAGGAGAAGGTGGTGAGGCAGCCTCCTTAAGGTACCGGGGCTGCAGCGGTGATTGGCGGCCAGTGCTCCTCGGTTCAGGTCCCTGGGGCTGCGGCAGTGATGAGGCAATTAAGGCAAGAGGACCCAGCACATAGCAGGTACCGCGCGTGGGGCACCTCAGCAGGTCGGCCAGGTTCCGGACGACAGCGGCAACTAGTTGGCCGAACCTTCCGGAACATACTCAACCTAGGCTCCCAGAAAACACTCTTCATCGGAGCAGCCTGTCCCGCCACAGACTCTCATGGACCTCTTTACTTTTTCTTTTGTCCTGGCCGCCATTTTGCTGCTGTTCTCGGCCTCTCTTATCTGGACCCCGACCCGCCATCTTGTCCATTCCCTTGTCCTTTACCCTTTTCCCTTGTTTCCCCCTTTACGATCCTCAAATGTTTCTTCCCTTTTCTGATTTGCCTTTTCTCGATACCCTTGTATCCCTCCCACCCTCCCTTGGTGCCTCCGACCCCACTTAATGGAACTCTACTCTTCTGGGTTTTTTTTTGGGGGGGGGGGTTGGATCTTGACCTGAGAACATCTACTATGTGTATATATATATATATATATATATATATATATATATATATATAGATAACTCTAATTACTAGTATATGCAGTAGACCTTTGTACTCTCTACCATTCCTATGTGACTCTTAGAATATATCTATTTGTATCTCTTCCTTGAGTGACTTTACTATTTGTACATTTGCAATTTTTCTTTCTGTTTGTATCTCTTCCTTGTGTGACTTCACATCTTGTCAGGGCTTTAAGTGGGATGAAAAAACTGGGGGGTCTCTCAAAGGGGCGTGGCCAGTGTAATTAGGGGCGTGTTTTTAAAACACTTATGTTAAAAATCTGTGCTTAGCATAGTGTGTCGCCCGACTTGTTTTTTGCTGTTTCTGTCATTGCTTCCAGATATGTGATGCAACAAGTAACATCATACCTACAACAAGTAAGGACTATTGGCGTTGTCAATGGGTATTAGTTGCAGAAGATAAATAAGCTGGAACTATGGCTTATATATAATATTGACAAAATTTCCAATTAAAGCCCAGGTGACCCTACCACAATGTTGCTGCTCCCGAGTTTCAAAAAGAGAAGGGAAATCCAGAGAGAAAATGACTCTTTAAAGGATTTCCCTTACCCTACAACTCACCTGGCATGACGTCATGATGTAACTTCTCCAGTAGTGAGAAGTGAGCAGTGTGAGCTGCGCACATCGAAGTGCCTGCTGTCTCCAAACGGGTCCCTATCAGGCTGCGCCCTGGCACTTTATTCCGGACTGCAGTGACAGCAAACCGTGTCACTGCAGTCCGAAAAAAACGGACCGCCTGTGTCAGGGCTCAAAACAGAGCCCGACAGAGACCCGTTTCGAGGTCCCCTAAAAAAAACTGCCGGTGCTCAGACCCCTTGAGACCCGGCCCACTTAAAGCCCTGCATCTTGTACATTTGCAATTTTTCTTTCTGTTTGTATCTCTTCCTTGTGTGACTTTGCATCTTGTACATTTGCAATTTTTCTTTCTGTTTGTATCTCTTCCTTGTGTGACTTTACATCTTGTGCATTTGCAATTCTTTCTGTTTGTATCTTTTATGTAACGCATGCAATCCTAAATGCTTATGTTTTGCAACTAGTTCTTATGTAAAGCGCTCCGACACCTTCGGGTAAAGTTTGCGCTATATAAAATCACATTAAATGAAATAAAAATAAATAAACAGTTCCCTGGTGTGACAGCTCCTGACGGAGTCCGGAGGGTGCACCTCCATGGAGTATGCAGGGGGGTCCTCAAGTTTTGTTACGCTAGTAGATGAATCCACTGGCTGGGGTACACTAGGGTCAGACAGGAAATGACGCACAGAGGGCGGAAGCAACTTCTGTCCTTATGGAGCTGATCACTTCCGCCCGATTGCTCCTGTACACAGGGAGCCACTGTGGTGAACTCTCAGCTGAGTGGGAGTGAGACATGACAACATATTGACCACTTATTGGGGCCTGCTATGGAAATTCATACAACTCAGGGGCGAAATGGGCCATACATACAATTATATACAGTTAACCTGTCTCCTAGCGTCCTGAGTTCCCTTCCAGTGGAGTAAAGTGAATTGCACAAGATCACACAATTTTGGACAAGCAGGATTCGATATGTGTTGCTTGTCTTGGTTCCAGGAACTATTTCGTTAGCCGATCAATGGAAGTCTCATTTATCCTTCAATTTAGCAGAGCATAATGTTAGCCTGGCTACGTGAGAGGTCCAACGTGCCTTCTGACAGGGCCATTTCACACTCAGGGCGCCTCGCAGCAGCTAGAGTGCATCGGAGCGCTACAGAGGTACTTTTAAGATTGTTTAAGAACGGAAGGCGACTCCGGTCACATTTCTCACATTTCTCTAGACCGTCACTGTGACTTCTTGACCAGCTGCTTTTAATTCACTTCTTTCTGTTGCTGAGTTTGAGTGTTCTTTGAAGCGTGCTGTAGTGTTAAAAAGGTGGGGGTTCCATAATCGATTTCTGTCCACTAGCGGGCACCCCGAATATCGGAGGTGACAGGTGACGAGGCGCTAGATTCCTGCAGACAGGTGGAGAGGCGCACAGTACCTGAGCTGACAAAAGGGACAGAGACCCCGTGCATTATTTATGGGTTCCTTGTCAGCAGAAAGGGAGCGAGGCAGCAGCATGCCTGCCTGCCTGCCTCCCTGCCTGCCTGCCTGCCTGCGCTGGCGCCTCGCGAGGAGTGCGGGGTAGGAGGAGGGCTGCAGAGCGAGAGCAGCCCCCGTCTGGTGCAGCACCGTGGGCAGACTGAACGCAGGCAGGGAAGCAGCGCCCTTAACAAATACTTTCCTGACCAACGTCAACTTACCTAGTCATCTATATCCGAGTTGTCTCCTCTCTCTCTGGACATGCAAGGTCAGTGGGTGACTGGAATAGGTCATTCCCTCCTTTCTCTTTTTATTGTTCTCTCCCCCTCCGCTGCACTGCATATGTATTTCCCATGCTATATTGTTTCTCTGTGGTTTCCTTCCTTACTGCCGGCCTACTATGTAATATAATTGTCTTTTTACTGTATGTATGTAAAGCGCTCTGATACCTATGGGTCAAGTTAGCGCTATATAAACTTTTAAAATAAAATAAATAAATCAAACAAACAAACACACCCGAAGTAACAGAGTCCCCCAGATATAAGGGCAGCAGAGGCAAACCCTTGGCACTTGAGGCCTCCACAGATAAGGGCAACATAAAGACACACAGAGGTGCAAAAGACCGCCAGATAAGTATAGAGCAGAGTCAGATTTCTAATAGCTAAACATGCAAAGTTAAACGACCTTTCAAGGTTACTGTGATTGCTCCAATTTGCTTAAACAGAATAGGACACCCAGCGACCAAAAGGTAAGTTGTGGCGTAAATAAAAGAATTAAATAAAGAGGTGACATACTAAGAGAAATATGGACAAGCAACCACGGCGAAACTGACAGGCAGGAGAGGGGAAATGGCATGCAAACAGAAAAGCGAAAAATGGCACGCAGACCAAAAGAAAACAAAACTTCCACGCTGAGAGAAAACTGGAAATGCATAACGAAAAGTGATAAGACAAGCAGAGAAACTGACGGACAAGAAGAGGGGAAAGTGTCCTGTCACTGAATCGCACACATTGGCACGTGGAGGAATTGACAGAGCCCAATGTGCACAACAAACAACATTAAAAGGCCACGTGTTCCAGCTGGCCAACATTGCTTGGGAAACAAGTTTGCCTATAGCAGCTGCTGTACCCTCCCCCCCATGCACCCCACTGCCCATGGAGGAGGCATCTGTGTACCGGAGGCTGCCTTACCAGTAGCATGCGGGAGGCAGGGCTGCTGAGCCGTGGTATCCACCACATCCTGGAGAGCTCCTAGGGGCACGGGGCCCCCCTAAACACAGCGTGCAACAGACGGGGCGAGCAGCGCCCTCCGCCCTGTGCCGGAAGCCAGGGCTGCCCTGTTGCTGCCTTCCCCGCGCCGAGCCTGGGGGTGCACACACAAAAAAGAAACTTTTAGGGAGCTTTAGTTAAAGCTGAGCTCTGACCCGGGCGCAGTCTGCAGAGCACTTCCAGGGCCGAGGCGGGGGCAGGTCGGCCACACCCCGTGGGCCGGCCGTGGCATGCATGCAGGCTCCTTAAAGCAGGCAGCTATGGGAGTGAGGGCGTGGGGGGGGGAGGAGAGACGGGGAGCCCCGGTGTGCGAAAGAAGTGGCAGAAAATAGGAAAGAAAGAAAGGGACAGGATCGGGTGGGAGAGGGCAGGGTGCGAGGCTGAGGGGTAAGGGGAGGTGACTCGCGGACTAGGGCGGGACTAGGAACGGGGATAGCGACTTCCATAATATGCATTTATTTAATAAACGTAAAGAGATTGCATCGGCACCCTCCGCGCGCCTGGCTGTGAGTGATGGTAAAGTGTGCTGACATTATTGGATGGTGATGTGGGGCGGAGACTACAAGGGACTATAGATAGGAGGGGCTCTCGGGGGCGTGCGGAAGTGCGCGTTCAATGTAAACACTGCTGGTGAAGCTGCCTGGGAGGTGTGGAAAATGCATGCCCTTGTAGGTAGCCAAAGTCAGCAGCAGCAATGCCATACCGGCCACTGTGGGGAGTGGAGGTGTTTGTGGGGATCGGGGAAGAGGTACAGGCATCCTGGGCACAGCTGTCACGTATTTATTTATGCGATTTTATATAGCGCGAACTTTACCCGATGGTGTCAAACCGCTTTACATAAGAACCAGTTGAAAAACATAAGGATTTAGGATTACATGCGTTACAAAGATGAAACAAACAGAAATAACAAGCCTTCGCAGCACAAATTTATTGAATATAGGACAAGTCAGGTCCTGGGCCGGCTGCCAATCACAGCGCGGCCTGGGACACAAGACAAAAGGGGGCGGGGCTTAAAAAAGACCCAGAAACGCCCCCGAATCGCGTCAAGGCGGGCCCTGAACTCAGTGACGCTCCTCTCCTCCAATGGCTGGCCAGCATTTACGAGGCCAGCCAATGAAGAAGAGGGGCGTGTTCAGGCCCCTATACTACTAACAAAAGATTTCGGCTCCGCCCACTGCTTAGCAGTGGGACGGTAGCCGAAACCTAAAAAGAAAGGAACATCAGGATGGAGGAGAATGGTGTTTTGTTGAAAGAATGGCTCAGAATGTTCATAAAGTGGTTGAATATCTCATCCTACAAGTAAAGTCTTGTTTGCTGTGGTGGACGGAGATCTCTGTCCCTTATGTTGGGCAGAGACTCTGCATGTGAGAGAGAACTCTCCACATGTCAAAGACATACATCCCCATGCAGAAGGCAGACTCCTGCATGTAAAGAAAACAAAAAACTGTTGATAAAATCACAAAACATATAACAAGGATTGTTTGTCTACCTAATATAAGGTTTTTGGTATGTGTTGTCCAAAAACGAGTGTACATTGTGATAGTTTGTACTTAAGTGTTGTTAATGCAAAGTTTTTGAATGTTATACAAAATTAAGATGTCAATTATTTTTAACTAGAGAAAAGCATTTTTTTTTATTTATTATGTTAATTAAATAGAGTTGTCTGAGGGTGGTATATATGAAGAGCAAGGTAGCAGTACTCTCTTCAGCATTTACAGGAGACAAGAGACATTTCATCCATGCAGCAGTCAAACATGCAGCTTAAAACAACGAGATAAGTAGCCGATCCCACACTGAAATATCCTGACCTCTATTTTGTATCCCACCCTGGGTGTCACACCGCTCACATCGTGTACTTGTCTGAGGAGATGAAGCTTGACCTACACCCACTCCTGAGGCAGAGCATGATCAATGAGATAGAGCCCTTTAATCAAGCAATGGCTCAGAAGGGAAGTGAGGTAGGGACAAAATAAGAAAAGAGAGACTTGTATCTTGTGGACCTGCTGCAAATCTACTAGAGGCCTGCTTTACCAGCTGTTCAAGTCCTTGGAACAGCTTTTCTGAGCAGTGTAATGGATTGTGCTACAACAACAACAAAGTGTATTACTAAACATATTGCGTTCGTGCATTCATGTGTAACTTCAAGCACATATGTAAGTTTGTTCACTTACATACAGTCTATTCTGTTACAGCATAGAATTTGCCAATTACCAAGTCCTTGATAAGATTTCAGGACTCCTTAAGACAATGATACATGTGCACACAAAGGTCACTCAACCAAAAAAATCACAGGTTCTTATAACAGCATTACCCTGCTCAATACAGGTGATGTCATTGCATTGTCACAAGGGCAAGTTTGTCCCCAATGCCACAGTGCACACAGCAAGGCATCACTTAGGCATCAGTCTTGCATCTTTTGCCACTAGGGTTAGGGCATCAACTAAGAATGTGTCATGAGCCAGTCTCTGATTATGTATCTTTCGATCCAATGCCTCTTTACTGTTTGGAACAGATAGTGCACTAACCTTGAGTATTGGACTTAACTGCTTGTTTCTTGTTTTATTTTGCAGGGGTCCTGATGCACTGGGAGCGGAAATGGAAAATGTGGAGGGCCTTGCTGAAAGATGTAGATCTTTGGGCCTCACAGGAGCCACAGGTAAATTGGAAGCACTGGGCAATGTCCTCAATGCTAGGCAAAGGGTCTTGAGGCAGGCTGCCATACATTCTCTCTGTAGTCGGGTTGTGGAGTCCAGAACTCTCACTGCTTGCATTATCATGTGTGTTGCAAGAGTTGCAAGCTTTGAGATAAGTGCCACTGGATTTGCTTAAATCGAAAAATATGGATCTTAAAAAAAAGATTTGCTTTCAAGAAAAATACTGATTTTAATAAAACAGTTATACACCTTGGCTTACAGGAATAAAAATTAAAAGATGACAACATGAAATAGCATTACATATTATTACCTAAGTAAATTAAAAATATTAAAATTTTCAAAAATCCCCCAAAATTGCTCTTTTATTTTCCTATATAGTTCTATGGTTATTTGATGGCTCCATTTTTATATGGTTTTCTATTGGAGTATGTTGCAGTTCCAGTGGTTGGCCATGTGTACTGCTGGACATAGTCCAAGGCTGAGCTAGAGTACATTTACTTCTATTCTGGGTCCTTTTTGCTGTAGTAACTTTAAAAGTGCAACTGCGAGCCAAATCGCCTCTCCTGCCGCCCCTCCGCTCCTGCTGACCTTCGTCTCGCCGCAGCCCTCCAGCACGAGTTTGAGGCCGCCGGGACCGCTTCTCTGCCCAGAGTTGCAAGTTTCTGCTTGATTGTTTTTAATCTGCTTGCCTTGTATTTTTAGTATTTTGTCTTTCTCTGCCACCTTTCTGACCCCCTTTTGTCTTCTGTATCCCTCGGTTTTTCCCCGCCGCTGCCTCCTGCGGCCCGCCGCATTGCTGCCCCGCTCGCGCCTCCCATCTGCTCCTCCCTCCCTTCCGCCCATATGGCGACCACCGCCTGGACACGCACACGCCACAACGCCAGACTCCGATACGATGGCAACACCCTCCACGCCCTCAACACCGGCCGAGACCACCGCTGCTTCCACGCTGCCCCGAAATGCACCCATGGACCGTTCTCCTGCCACACCTGCAACTTCACATGCAACAGAACAATCAAGCCTCCATGGACCGAACCCAACCACCTTCGATGCATACTCCTCAACACTCGCTCCGCAGGAAAACATGCCGTCGAGCTCTGGGACCTGCTTGACACCTCCGCCCCAGACGTGGCCTTCCTGACCAATACCTGGTGGAACTACTCCTTGACACCGGACATCACCATAGCCATTCCAGACGGCTACAAGATCTCACGCAAAGACCGCACCAACGGAATCGGAGGAGGAATAGCCATCGTCCACAAAACCACCCTCCACGTCCACACCTGCACAGATGACTCCCTCAACTCCGCCGAACACCTCCACTTCCAGATCCACACTGATCCCAACACCACCCTCAGAGGAACACTTGTCTACAGACCTTCCGGACCCCGGGCCCTGTTCAGCGACTCCATCGCAGACCTTGCCAGCACCCACGCACTCGCTTCTACGGATTACATACTTCTCAGGGACATGAATTTCCACCTCGAGAATGACAACGATGCCAACACCGCCACCCTGATCGACAACCTCGCCAACCTCGGCCTCCGACAACTCACCACCGAACCCACCCATGCTGCCGGCCACATGCTCGACCCCATCTTCTCCATAAGCACCCACGTCGCCTTCAACAACACCACCGAACTCCACTGGACCGACCACCGTTGCATCCCCTTCACCTTCAAGAAACCAACCACGCAACACCGCACCTAACAGCTGCCCCGCCGCTACTGAAGCAAAGTCACAGAGGACCAGCTGACCTCCACCCTCACCCAAAACCCACCCACCGACCCCACCGACCCGGACGCCGCCACCCGTAACCTCAGACAGTGGATCGAAGACTACGCCAACTCTCTTGCCCCGCTAAAGAAACCCTCCATCAACCACCTCAGCAAGACAGCCACCTGGTTCACCGCAGAACTCCAGACCTCCAAACACACATGCCGGAATCCGCAGAAGAAATGGCTCCACGACCGCACACCAGACAACCACGCAGCCCACAAGGATGCCATATGCAGACACCCCCACCTTATCAGAACAACCAAGAGATCTTCCTTCAAAACCCGCCTGGATAACAACGCACACGACAGCAAAGAGCTTTTCAGCATAGTGAAGGAACTCTCCAACCCCAGCGCCAACACCAACGACATCCCCCCTCGCAAGGACTGTGCGACTCACTGGCCACCTTCTTCCATCGCAAGATCGCCGACATCCATAACAGTTTCAACACCCCGTTCGCTCCAACCATGACAGACCCCACCCGAATGCCACGTGCACCAACCAGCTGTCTTCCTGGGCCCACGTCAATGACAATGAGACATGCAAGGTCATAAACTCCATCCACTCAGGACCATCAGACCCCTGCCCTCACCATGTGTTCAACAAAGCAGACGCTACCATCGCACCCCAACTACGGAAGGTCATCAACATCTCCTTCAACACAGTGCCATCCCGGAAAGCTGGAAACACGCCGAAATCAACGCCCTCCTCAAGAAGCCCAAGGCGGACCCCAAGGACCTCAAGAACCTCCGGCCCATCTCCCTGCTCCCCTTCCCGGCAAAGGTCATTGGGAAAATCACCAACACACAGCTGACCCGCCACCTCGAGAACAACAACATCTTAGACCCATCGCAATCCGGATTCAGACGAAACCACAGCACCGAGACAGCCCTCATCCAGGTTCGGACTTGCCATTGATGGCACCGGGCAATTCCCCGGTGGGCCGCATGGTTGGGGGCCGGTTTTGGGCCCCTGGGGCCGTTTTTGTTACAGGGTCGTTATGCTGCAAAAACGGCCCTGTAACAAAAACGGCCGAAAACCGGCCCTGGCACAGTGCGCGGTCGCACCTCTACCCCCTCCCCTCTACTCCTGGAGGGGGGGGGGAGGGCGGCCGAGCACTTTGCCAGGACCGGTTCTGGTTCCCAGTCCGGCCCTGCCCTCATCGCCGCCACAGACAACATAAGGTGCCAACTAGACAATGGCGAAACTTCAGCCCTCATCCTCCTAGACCGTTCAGCAACGCCGTCTCCTCCTCCTGCTACAACACCCTATGCATGCTTCTCAGGATCTACAAGTGGATCCCGTCCGAAACCAGAAGAACAGTTACCCAAGCCCTCGCCAGCAGCAGGCTGGACTACGGCAACGCACTCTATGCTGGAATCCTGGCCAAGCACCTACAACGACTACAACGCATCCAGAACGCCTCTGCCCGCCTGGTCCTCAACTTCCCTCAACACAGCCACATCACCTCCCACCTAAGAGACCTGCACTGGCTCTCTGTCAAGAAGAGGATCACCTTCAAGCTCCTCACCCACACACACAAAGCACTCCACAACACCGGACCAGCCTACCTGAACAACAGACTCAACTTCTACACCTCCGCTCCGCCAGCCTCGCCTTCACCGCCGTCCCGCGCATCCTACCAACAACCTCCAGCGGTAGATCCTTCTCCTTCCTCACCGCCAAGACCTGAAACACCCTCCCCACTCACCTGCGGCAGACCCAGGACCTGCTCACTTTCAGGAAGCTCCTCAAGACCTGACTCTTTGAGCAGTAGCAGCGGCCCCTCCCCTCAGAGCCTTGAGACCCTTACGGGTAAGTAGTGCGCTTTACAAGTGCTATGATTGATTGATTGATTGATTGATTGATTGGAGCCAGATATACTATAAATGGATTTGGTAAAATGGGTAGTAAGTTCTGCACCGTCTTTTACAGAATCCATTCTGTTTTTGTGGCCTGACCTATGTACTAATAGGTCGGTACGCAAAAACCCAATATATAGTGGGTCTCATTTCAACATAGCTCATCAATATTAATGTCCATGGGACCAAGTCTTACTCTAAAAAATACTATTCTCAACATTCACAAAGGGAAAGGGCTCCCTTTGCACTGTTTCCCATTTGCAAATGGTCTACCTCAAAATTGTTGTGGTTGGTAAAATATAAATTTTTTGTGACTGGATTTTGATCACAAAATATTAATACATACCATTCCGATCAGAAATTTGGAAAGGACCCCCTAAACATGCCCCTTCCAAATACCGAATGAGCATTTGGTCGCAAACACAAATTGCAATTCAGTAACTTGAATCGCAATTTATGTATATAACAAAAGATCTTTTTGGGGTCACAAATGGCCTAATTCTGCGAATCGGACATTTAGCGAATGCAAAAAGTCTTTGTACATTTGGTCTTTACACTGTAGTTGCCCCCTACTAAACCCTTCATTAACTCTCTCTTAACCCTTTACCTTGCCTAAACCCCTCCTAATTAGTAGTAAGTACTATCTATTTTCAAGTCACTTCCTCGAGAATTACATTTTGTAGTACTTGAGTAGTGCTATTGCAGTACTACTAAATGTACTTCAAAGTTTAGGAGGCTGCGGCAAAGGGTCACATTGTGGATTAATTAGATACTTCCTCGTACACAGGACGTAGAAATCGCCGTAAGTCGCCACAACAAATGTTTGTTCACAGTGAATTAGTAAATTTAAATTATTGATTCACACAGAAATCATAGTTTTTCTCAGGTCATTAATTATTTTACTTATCGAGCATGAGGTGAACATGTTTTAGTAATAAACACTAAAAAGATGCAATTACTATTGCCAGTTACTAGGGACGGAGCTAGCAATTAGTAGAATCGGTGTGTGGAAAACAGTTCCTATGTTTTGAACATTTTATATGTACGAGTTGGTGCATGGAATTCCATATTTAAAGTAGTCAAGTTTTTAATCTTAAGAAGTTATTTGCTTATTAACACCAACATTGCATGCTCTCTTTAACATATGCTAGTTGTTACAGAATACAGCATTTGTATATAGGCATTCATAAACGCGTGTGTGTGTGCTGCTTTGCACTCTTCTTAATTCATTCCTTGGCTAGATGCTGATTTGATGATAAAACGGTGGTGAATTATTGAGAGCTGGTCAAGGGTCACTGCCTCTTCCCTTTGCACAGTCAACTGTGAAATAATGTGGGTCGCTTGCGCTGCAGGAATCCAGTCGATTCTTATTAATTGCTATCAGTAGATCTGCATTGGTGAAATATTTCGCAGCAATCAAGTCGCCTTCTTATTATTTTGCCCACCTGATTGAATAGTAGACAAGCACCTCTATTCTGTGAAAGGCCTCTTTATGCAGCATTAAACATGCGCGCTCCGCCACAGCTGCCGCTCAACCTGAGACATGTTTATACCGAGTACTCTAATTTCATTGATGTTTTAATGCCTCTCACAGCTGAGCGATGTTGCTGCCTTTTATACGGTGAAGTGTATTGCAAATTCTAAAAAGTTTGTCATTTTCCTTTACTATTGTCTTATGAAAACCCGTTTACGAATCCTTTGCACATTATGTTCGTCTCTTTATCCAGTCATGTTAATGCCTTTCCCGTTGGAGTCAGTGTCTTTCTATGTGTTTTATACTTTTTGTTTTGACTGTTTTTAGTTTGGTTATCTGTGTTCTGCTAACAAGTGTAGTCCCTAGTATGATTTTGAAAAGATGTAAACTATGAATCGAGAGTAAATTGTAAATGTATATTTTGTTTACATATCACACATATGTGTTTAATGGCACCCATTGATTTTAGTTAGTATTTATTTAACAAATGGACATTATAGCCCATGGTCCTAACACAATATAATGGTTGTAAAACAAAACATACAACCAGCAGCAGTAGACTAGTTATTATTAGGTGCGCGAAAATTCTCAACTAATCCCTCCACTGTGTGTGCTCATGACCTCACGTATGACCTCAAGGCTGACATCTCAATGACATTACTGGAGACATCTGAATTGATGCCAGGCCCTACAGCCGACACCGACTGTGGACAGTGGTTAAAGGGAGGACCTCTCCAAGCCTGTTACCTGTCTTCCCATGCGACAAAAGCCATTGTACACCTTCAACCCAGCATGTGGGGAACGGCAGCACAGGCGATTTTATTCATAACATAGCAAAAAATGTATTTGTAAAGAGCACGCTCACCCAAGGGTATTTTGCCACTGTATAATAGATGTTTATTGTTACCAAACTCAATGGTACTCATTTTATCGACCGCAGAAGGATGAAAGGTTGAGTGGTCCCGTTCAGGACTTGGAAGCAGACCAGACCCTGTTATTATCTCTCTCTCTCTGTGCATGCATGAAGGCTACATATAGAAATGATATCGACATGGAAGCTGGATGGAGCATACAGTATAAAAAAAAGTCATTGGATACCCGTATGTTAAAGATAATTTATAGTTTCCATTGTTCCTTAGACTAACATTTAATAAAAAGTAAAAACCTCAGAAATTTACTGATGAAACTACAGTCCATGTTGTGGTTACTTTTTGCAATCGATATCCATGGACATTTCACCATTATGATTAGTGATCAGCAGTAATATATCAGGGCACTGCTTAGGAACTCACAGTGACTTCACAATGATAAGGCCGGCAATTGCTGCCTTGCTAACCATAACTGTTAAATTTCAGCAATTTTCAGCAAAGATTAGAGGTCTGTTCTACAGTTTGGTGGATGCGGTCGGCTCGCCAAAATACATCAGTTTACTTGCCTGGCACCATTGAGGTCTGTTCTTCTTATTTAGATTATGGTGGTTTGATGGACGATAGTCCATTATCCATCTGCCACCTATGCTGCATTTTTCTTATTCCAAAAACATCACATTCTCTAATCACAACAGAGTAATCAACAGAAGTCATTACTCCGTATTCCTTATTTAGAGTATACTTTCTGTTGATGGAAACATGGCGGTTCATCCTCAAATAGTCAAGCGCTTTCCACAGCAACCCCAAAACCTAGTCAGTAAGATATCCATGCTACTCAAAGCCCTACGACTTTATGTGGCAGTGGTGGATGAACAAGAACACAATGCAAAACAATACAAGGTAAGTACCACTTTTTACATTATTATAAATGCACTATGTTACCTAACATTATCACTAAACCTAAGTTTCTGTGCACAAAAGCATATCTAACACAGTGTAGCCTGTCTCCCTTTCTGGCCACATGCCTCACTCCACATACCCATATAAAATAATCACCTAACACTATTTAATTACCCCCTCAAATCAGAAAGGGAATGTAATCTTAAACAAATGTATTTGCTCAGACAAACATAATGCTAATACACTATGGGTAAACTGTTTCATTAAAAAAAAAAAGTAAGTATGCTAGTAATAATTCTAAACTGAAGTGGTTAGAATAGATAACACCACTAGTTTGAGCTACCCTTGATTCAATTTTACCCTCTTACCTCCCACTCCACAATAATATGATATAACAATGTACCCTATGTAGGTGTTATCACAACCCATTCATTGCTATGATATGTCTATGGCATGTACTTCATGCAAACACCAATACCTGAAAGAATTCCTACCTTTTAGCACCAGGATGATAAAGTCAAATATAATCACACATATTCCCACTTTGAATGCCATCCTACCAACACCATTCTGCGTTCCTTTAATACACATGGGAAAGGGAATTAACTAAATTGCCCACAAAGTAACACAGAGGGAATCACAAGATCATTAAATGGTAAATTGTTGGCATAAGCAAAATTTTTAAATACACAAACACATCACATATGGCAAAACTATTACATTTTCCATAGCAACCAATATCTACAAATAAACAACAGACGCAAAATGTTCAAAAGCCACGACACAAATCTTCCACCTACTGGTAACTAAACACCTTAAAACAAAATGTGTCCTATCACAGTCTCTCAAACTGGCTCCCGGCCTTGTGCCTGCCCATACCTTTGAAACAATGTCCTTCTCATGGAGCTTACTTTCCTTCTGGAGCAGATGGAAGCTCTTGCACCTGATTTTTGGGACAGGGTGGGTATTTAAGAATTTTTTTAGGGGGCCAGGTTGGGAGTTCTAGGGAGAAGTGCTTGTGAGAATGGTGCAGTTTATGGGTGCCGGAGTGTTTTCAACTATGGTGTGGTTTAAAGAAGTTCACTGATAAAATATCAATGTAAAAAATATCGATAAAATAATATTGCTGTAAAAATTTAGAATACAAAAAATATCGACTCCCTATACTTAACCAGATAAGTACAAAAATATCGAAACAAAAAATCGATGTGTAAAATATAGATGTAAACTAATCCAGTATCTCACAACTCTGCCTACCTGCTGCATCGTGTTCCAGCTTGGGAAATCCTTTTTGTGACCTGTTCTTGTCCTGGGCATCCCACCTCCGCATCCTGTCTCTTCCTGCCGCCGCAGCCTTTCCACTCTGAGCGCGGCTGCAGTGGGGGGGGGGGGACCGAGGGGGCAAACTACGTTTCCCAAGCGCCCTTGCGGCGCCGCTCCCGGGGAATACACACCAGGAGCCACTTTAAATTCAACGTGATACTCGGCAAAGCGGGGAACTAATCCAGTATCTCACAACTCTGCCTACCTGCTGCATCATGTCCCGGCTGGGAAAATCCTTTTTGTGACCTGTTCTTGTCCTGGGCAGCCCACCGCCGCATCCGGTCTCTCCCTGCTTCCGCAGCCTCTCCACTCTGAGCGTTGCTGCAGTGTGGGGGCGACTGAGGGGGCAAACTACATTTCCCAAGCGCCCTTGCGGCCCCACTCCCGGGGAATACGCACCAGGAGCCACTTTAAATTCAAAGTGATACTCGGCAAAGCGGGGAACTAATCCAGTATCTCACAGCTCTGCCTACCTGCTGCATCATGTCCTGGCTGGGGAAAGCCTTTTTGTGACCTGTTCTTGTCCTGGGCAGCCCACCGCCGCATCTGGTCTCTCCCTGCCGCCGCAGCCTTTCCGCTCTGAGCGCGGCCGCAGTGGGGGGGGGACCGAGGGGGCAAGCTACATTTCCCAAGCGCCATTGCGGCCCCGCTCCTGGGGAATACGTGCCAGGAGGCACTTTAAATTCAACGTGATACTCCGCGTCGCAGGAGCGCGCGGCCAGCGCCGGGCTAAGCCCGGGCAAAGGGCGGCCGTCTGTGGCCGTCCGGGGCTGGCTGAGGCTGGGCTGGGCCACCACCCTTATTTTGCCGCGGAGCGTACGAAAGTAAGGCTGTAAAATATTTCCTGACTCCACAAATTCCTGATGTTAGTGAATGTTAGTGCTTTTTTTGCACTATTATTTATGTGGTTAGCTCATTACACTATTTGATTTTTAATTAGTTTTACTGGGTTACTGTTATATTTTGGCTGAAGAATAATAGGCCACTACCACCCAACATAAATGGGGAAATTCTTCATATTAGAAGGCTTGGGTGGGTAGGCTCCAGACCAAAGGACATTAGAGGGGACGTCATTATAATACATTTTAGGTACCGCATAGCAACCAGACACATAAGTGATTGATACTCTGAGAGAAGAGGGGAAGAAATCTCCACTTGCAATCTTAGCTATTTCTTCCCTCAATCCCTACTGGCTTATCCCCCAAGATCTAGGGCCCTTTACGGGCATACCATAAAAAACCCTGGTTCTAACGGCCTTGATTTTGGTTTTAATGTTCCTATATATTACCACTTCTCCATGCTCTCTGGGCTGGAAGGAGTCGATTGACTCCCCATCTCCCAATCCAGGAGTCCGGGGCCCACTACGTTAAAAGGAATCTCTGACAGAATATCGAGATACAGGATATTGACAGACAAAATATCGACGCTGGAATATCGAAGGCAAGTATATCGACAACCTATCTACAACATGGTAAGTACAAAAATATCGAAACTAAAATATCGATGTTAAAAATATCGTAATTAAATATATCAGTTTTTTTGTTATTAAAAATAGAAATATAAAGTAAATAATACTTTTATATAATTTAAACTTATGTAAAAATATTTTAGAATGTTTAAAATGAATAAA
Source organism: Lissotriton vulgaris (assembly GCF_964263255.1). NCBI lineage: Eukaryota > Metazoa > Chordata > Amphibia > Caudata > Salamandridae > Lissotriton > Lissotriton vulgaris. The sequence continues at coordinate 82,195,889 of NC_141690.1, read as the reverse complement.
TAATACATATTTAATGTTAAACATTTGATTAAAATTAAACATACAATATGTAATATATATTTAAATAATCATAATTATTATTTTTTAATTAATTTAAAAATATTAACAAATACTATAAATTACTAATACATCAACACTCATAAAATAACAACATAAATAATAATAAATATTTCTATTGAATACATAAAATCAATGAAATATACTTTCAATATTTAAAAAATGAATTAAACACAACATTATGTAACATAATAAAAATATTATAAAATACATAAATAAATATAAATTATATTGGATAGCGTAAGGCAAAAAATTACTATTCAAACTCCATAGGGTGAAACAGTAGGGAAAGTGTTGGATAGCGGATAGGTAAAAATTACTATTCCTACTCCAATGAGTGCAACATTAGGGAAAGCGTTGGATAGCGTAAGGGTAAAAATTACTATTCCAACTCCAAAGGGTGAAACTGTAGGGAAAGTGTTGGATAGTGTAGGGGGTAAAATTACTATTCCCACTCCAGAGAGTGCAACAGTAGGGAAAGCGTTGGATAGCGGGTGGGTAAAAATAACTATTCCCACTCCAGTGAGTGCAACAGTAGGGAAAGTGTTGGATAGCATACGGGTAAAAATTACTATTCCCACTCCAGTGGGTGCAACAGTAGGGAATGTGTTAGATAGCGGGTAGGTAAAAATGACTATTCCCACTCCAATGAGTGCAACATTAGGGAAGGCGTTGGATAGCCTACGGGTAAAAATTACTATTCCAACTCCAAAGGGTGCAACAGTAGGGAAAGCGTTGGATAGCGTACGGGTAAAAATTAATATTCCCTCTCCAGTGGGTGCAACAGTAGGGAATGTGTTGGATAGCGGGTGGGTAAAAATTACTATTCCCACTCCAGTGAGTGCAACAGTAGGGAAAGCGTTGGATAGCGTACGGGTAAAAATTACTATTCTCACTCCAGTGGGTGCAACAGTAGGAAAAGTGCTGGATAGCGTAAGAGTATAAATTACTATTCCAACTCCAGTGAGTGCAACAGTAGGGAAAGCGTTGGATGGCGTAAGGGTAAAAATTACTATTCCAACTCCAAAGGGTGCAACAGTAGGGAAAACGTTGGATAGTGTAGGGAGTAAAATTACTATTCCCACTCCAGAGAGTGCAACAGTAGGGAAAGCGTTGGATAGCGGGTGGGTAAAAATTAATATTCCCACTCCAGTGAGTGCAACAGTATGGAAAGCGTTGGATAGCGTACAGGTAAAAATTACTATTCCCACTCCAGTGGGTGCAACAGTAGGAAAAGTGTTGGATAGTGTAGGAGTTAAAATTACTATTCCCACTCCAGAAAGTGCAACAGTAGGAAAAGCGTTAGATAGCGGGTGGGTAAAAATTACTATTCCCACTCCAGTGAGTGCAACAGTAGGGAAAGCATTGGATAGCGGTTAGGTAAAAATTACTATTCCCACTCCAGTGAGTGCAACAGTAGGGAAAGCTTTGGATAGCGTACGGGTAAAAATTACTATTTCCACTCCAGTGGGTGCAACAGTAGGAAAAGTGTTGGATAGTGTAGGGGTTAAAACTACTATTCCCACTCCAGAGAGTGCAACAGTAGGGAAAACGTTGGATAGCGGGTGGGTAAAAATTACTATTCCCACTCCAGTTGGTGCAACAGTAGGAAAAGTGTTGGATAGTGTAGGGGTTAAAATTACTATTACCACTCCAGAGAGTGCAACAGTAGGGAAAGCTTTGGATAGCGTAGTGGGAAAAATTACTATTCCAACTCCAAAGGGTGCAACAGTAGGGAAAGCTTTGGATAGCATAGGGGGAAAAATTACTATTCCAACTCCAAAGGGTGCAACAGTAGGGAAAGCGTTTAATAACATAGATTTTTATTTTAACATACTTCTAAATAATGTTTATATTTGAAATAATGTATAAATAATTTTTCAAATACATCAACATCAATAAAAAACAATTAATAATTAATAAAACCAATTACATTTGAATAATTAATTGACAATAAATTAACAACAAACACCAATAAATAATAATTATTAAATATTACTCACCAAATGATAAATATTAAAGAATAAATTATTTATCATAACAATAAAATATTATTTAAATTTAAATCAATATTTAAAATTGAAATACATGATACTAATTATTATTTTTACAAAAAAATGTTTAACAATTAATAAATTACTTTTTCTAGTTATTAAAAAATATTTTCAAATTACAAATATTAATTGACAATTTAAATAATAATTATCTATTACAATAATTAATTACCAATTAATATTTATTTAATACATTAATCATCCATAACTAAAAATGTATAAATAATTAAATATTTACAATTAAATTACTTTCCACCCAATACCCCTATAAACCCACAACACGCTCAGGTACTAAAACATAACATTTAATTAATATTAACATTAATTACCAATTAAAAAAATAATTTATCAAATAAAATAATTATTTGCCAAATAATAATTAATTACAAAATAAATTATACATAAAGAAATATTTTATTAATTACAATTAAATTACTTCCCACCCTATTCCCCTATAAACCCACAAACCGCTCCAGTACTAAAACATATCTTTTACTTATAAATACATTTATTAATATATAAAATTAATACACATATAATGTAATTTATTTTAAATATTTAACTAAAACATATAACACATACATAATAAAAAACAAAAAAATAATACAAATATCGATATTAGTGCCATCGAAATTAGTTACATCGATATATATGCTATCGATATTACTAACTCCGATATTACTTACATCGATATAAAGAATTTCGATATTACTTACCTTAGGGTTGATATTCTGTCCAACGATATTCTTCACATCGATATTCTGCACCTTTGAAATTTCAAACACGATATTTTGGTAGGTCGAAATTTAAAACTCGATATTATGACTGTGTACCGTTCCAAAGCAATTAGAAATCCTACAAAATCAAAAAGCTAAGTTCAAGGGCGGCAACCAGTTTGAATCCCTGAATCCCACCTTACATAGACCGACAATCCACTGTAAGGCAGACAATAAATGCGCTATGGCAGAAGAACTACCATCGGGTAGTAATGCGCTTAGAAAAATAGAAACTTTGGTATATATTGAAGAGTCGCGTATGGAACAACCCTCAGGGTCAGCTGATTTGACAATTCTTAGGGGCCCATTAGGATGTCGGGCGGATTTCCTCCGCCAGGGTAGCGGTGGCCACCGCCACCCTGGCGGAGGCAATCCACCCGACATCCTTCCCTGCATTCCCCCCCACCATATTACGATGGCGGAGGGGACTGCAGCGGTAGGAAACACCGCCCGCCTGTTTTCCGCCCCGGTCGCCTTGCGGCCGGGGCGGAAAAGAGATAACATGGGGGCGGTGTCTATCAGACACCGCCAGCCATATTAGAATAGGCATTTTTCAATGCCGGTCGGCATGCGATGTTCACTCTGGGGGGCCCCTGTGGGCCCCCAGAGTGACGGCCAAAGGGGGGTGGCACACGGGGGGGTACCTGTGGTACCCCCCTGCATTTGCATAATCGCAGCGGCAGGCACCGCGCGGTGCCTGCCGCTTCGATTATGCAAATGCGTGCATTTGTTTTTAACATTGTGGCGGGCGGTGCAGTGAGCACCGCCCGCCACAATGTTAATTTGAGGAATGCGCCCGCCACTGTGGCGGGCACATCCTAATGCAAATGTCGGGACCCCCGCCCTTTAGGCGGGTGGTTCCGATGTCCGTTAGGGTGGCGGGCAAACTTTTTCCGCCCGCCATCCTAATGGACCCCTTAGTTGGAATGTTGCCGGGCTAGAGTCAAGACTGTCAGACCCGCAGTGGGTACAGTTATTGGGTGGCAAAGATATTATCCTGTTCCAAGAGACATGGGCCATAGATAATCTGTATATAGAGGGCTATCACTGTTTTAGTGTGACAGCACCCAAGCCTGACTTTGGCCACGCGGTAGGCGGCCTATTTATTGGGATTAAAATATCTGCTGTTGGCACCATCAGGGACTTACCAACTATGAACCTGAATATACAGGTCCCAGAATACAAGAGACAGACTCGGATTTATCTAATGCATTTTTATAATAAGGATTTTTACTCTGTCCCAAATAAGAATTTTATAGAGCTCTCTAATGTTTTATTTAACTTGGAACAAAATATAGTTACAGAGGAGGAGATAGGGATCCTCATTGGGGGGGATTTTAACGCGAAAATCCCAAAGAACCATCGGATCAAGGGAAAAACTCATTTGGACCAAGCTGAGCGAAGGGGTTTAGAACTAGATAACCTGGTAACTAAGCATATTCTTAGTAACGCAATGGAAGCATGACATACCCCCAGTAATTACTATGTTCTTACCTTCAGAGGTAGAGACTGTTCCTCGACCATTGATTTTATTTTCATGTCCCCTCGTCCATAGATCTCATAATAATGACTAAAGTTTTAGAAACATCATTTGGAGACCACAACCCCCTTATAGTTGTCTTATGCTTAGGCCCCCGCCCTGCATATGTTAGATCCCATGGAGCCAGAGACATCACCCCTTCAGGAGATGGCTTACGACTGAAATGGAGGGGAGTTGATAGTGGTGCAATACTAGAAGCTGTGAAAAAGGAACATTCCCACCTGATCAATTCCTGCCTATCCCCTGACAGGAACAGTTTAAGGATAATTACGGATTTTGTTAAATTATGCTCAGTCATAAAAACCTGCCTGTCAGTTCCTTTACCTAAGATAGAGAAAGAATCAAGGCGGTTCGATCGCGCCTGCTCGACATCGAATAGGGCACTGCGTAGGGCTTTAACTACAAAACCCAGATGCACAACAGAGGTACAGGCAGCAAGGAAAACTTATATATCTAAAATTGCTGAGCGGAAAGCCGCATTATTGACAGAGCAGTGGGAGGCACTGGTCGGAAGTGCAACCCAGAAGAGCAGTGACTCTCTCTGGTCCGCCGTCAGAAAAATGCGAGATACGGGTAAACAACTAACTACAATCAGCTGCACCATAACCAGTAGTGCCCGGGAGGCCCATTTTTCCAAAATATATGCCACCCCAATTGAGGAAATAATAAGCTTTGCCCCTGGGAAACTGTGCTGTTTGAAGATTGGTCTCCAGGAGGTAGAAGTAGCCATCAGACAGAGCCTTGGAAACAAGGCCCCTGGTCCTGATGGACTTCCAATAGATTTCATCAAGTGGAGCCCGGATTTATGGGCACCGATTTTACTCAATGTTTTTAATAGTCTGCCTCTAGCGCCGATGCCCAATACTTGGTCCACTAGCACTATCGTCCCCATATTTAAAAAGGGCGATAGGTCAGATCTGATTATTTACAGACCAATCTCGCTCTTAGACAACACTTTAAAGATCCTGGGGTGTGTCCTCTATAATAGGGTGTTGGAGTGGACGGAAGACTGTGGATTCCTGGACCCCTGACAGATGGGATTTAGAAGCAGGGTGGGTACGGTGGAGCAATGTTTAAACTTGAAACTCGCGATTGACAAGTATACCATTGCTCGATCGTCCCAGATTTATCTTGCATTCATAGATCTTTCATCCGCATTCAACCTAGTCAATAGATCTAAACTCTGGTCCATTCTCCTGGACTATGGACTAGATGAGGCCCTTGTAAACTTTCTGGCTTATCTCCACACTGACCTCAAAGCGCAAGATAGAATTGGGATGGGCGGGGAAGTCTCTGGGGCTATCAAAGTAGGAAGAGGGGTTAGACAGGGGTGCGTTCTAGCACCCCTGCTTTTTATTATTTATATCAATGGGCTAACCAATTCTCTAAAACAGGTGACTCCAGATGTCCCAATAATTAAGGGGCAACCGTTACCGGTTCTTTTATACGCAGGCAATGCGGTCCTAATGGGCCGCACCCCAAATGCGTTACGCCTACTTGTCAAAACTTTCATACAATATATGGAGGCATTAGATCTGCGTGTGAATTTTAAGAAATCTTTTATAATGCCATGTGGTTTAGGGAAACGGAAGCTCAATACTATATATGTGGGGACTGATAAGCTAGACTCTGTGAGCACATTCCCATACTTGGGGATGGTTTTTGCTTCGAACCGCTCGTGGAGTAGGCATTTGGCCCACGTCACGGGCAAGTTCTCAAAAGCCATCAATTCCATCTAGAGCTTACCCCGCCCAAAGAAAATAGGTGCCACTAAAGCTATTTAAAAAATTTTTAAACTACAGTGCGTACCAGTAGCCACATATGGGGCAGAGGTTTGGGGTTTGGGAAAAATCTCTAGGATCCATCGAGAAGAAAATCGTTTTTATAGAAAGATTTTGGGTGCCCCAATCTCATCCTCTGAGTTTATTTGTCACAAGGAACTAACTTTTCCCTATGTATATGATTTTATCAGGACTAGACCAGCTTTATTCTGGCTTAGGATCTGGAAGAACAATTCGGCTGCCCTAACGCAGGATATTATAGCTGATTGTCTTGGCTGCGAAAAAGGTTTAGCAATCCCCTGGCTCGCGGGAGTCTTTAAGACTCTGTGTGCCGTGGGCAGGGGTGACCTTTTTTCTGATCCATCCAGAATAGAGCCTAAAAATAAACACGAGCTAAAACATGCACTATACGCACTTTATAATTCTGAAAGAATGGAAAAGGAAACACTTAAAACATCGGTTGTGACTTATATGGGTAATGAATTGATTAGGCATCCACTTCCACTATATCTTACCCTCCCTATGACCAACTGGGAAAGATTGTTGCTGTTTCGCCTAAGGGCTTGCACTGTAAATTTTTTTACTGTGTTTCCCTTTGGGTTTTTATCAGACATCACATCTTAAACTCTGCCCTTGTGACGGAATAAGCACACAAAATGAATTGCATTTCTAATTTTTCTGTAAACTTTATTTAAAATATAGCAAATGGTCTTTATTATCATGTGTTAGAAAACGAAGACCCTTTTCCTTAGGGGATTCCTATTTAATGTTGCTTTCACTGGACACTGATGAATTGGTTTTTCGCACCACCACTTTTTTGAAACTAATAACGCGCACCCGTAAAATGATGGAAAATCCGTGAAAATTAAATGTATGAGAGCTGTAACAATTCTAATTTCTGTGTATTGTAAATAGATTTGTAAAAAGATTATGGGACTGTTTTGTTGTATATGTTGCTTTTATGAATTTTATGAAATTCGAATAAAGGTCTTTTGAAATTGAAATTGAAATATAGATGTAAAACATATCGATTTTTAAATATATATATAATAAAATACAATGTATTAAATATATTAAATATTAATATTATTTTTAACAAAACAAATTAAATGTAATATACATTTTAACTAAATATTACAAATAAACTAAATTTAAAAAAATCTAAACACACAAACACAATATTTTCTACATATATTTAACAATTGTCTTAATTACATTTGTAAACTTTTCAATTACATAAAAATAAATGTAATACTTATATCAATAATTTAAAATGTAAAAATACCATTTTATAAGTAATTCAAACATTTAACTATTATAAAAAAATTACAACATACATTTCACAGTAAAATTAATACAACAGTAGTGAAAATGTTGGATAGTGGAGGAGTAAAAATTACTATTCCAACTCCAAACAGTGCAACAGTAGGGAAAATGTTGGATAGCGGAGGGGTAAACATTACTATTCCCACTCCAGTGAGTGCAACAGTAGGGAAAGTATTGGATAATGTCACCAGGCAGGTCGCTCCCCTCACCACAACACAGCCCCTCCTGTGTGCCCTGAGCCCGCTGCTGCTGCTCGCATTGGTTTGTGCCCCGCTTTTCATGACTGTTTGATTTCTTGCTCTGTCTCTGTGCTGTCATTTATTAGCACTGTGTTAGCATTATTGTGTTTTTCCCCTCTGTGTATTGTGTTAGCATTATTGTGTTTCCCCTCTGTGCCCTCCACTTTCCCTTCTGTAACCCCCGCCCGCTCCCCCTTCGTTTCTTCAGCTGCTCCGTCCTATGCAGCCCCGCACCCCTGTTCTCCCATTTGCCGCCCCGCCTCCCAGCTACTCCTCCCTCCCACTTCCCCTCATATGGAGGCCGCGCAAGCCACTGGCGCGCCAAAGGTGCGCCTAAAGCAAGCCTGTCTGCGCCCGTCCGTGACTGGACCACGCCCAGTGCCAGGAACCCTGGCCCCTGCAAACACCATGAAGCCTGCCTCCGCTACGACTCCCGCACCCTCCACGCACTCAACACTGGACAATCACGCACCTACTGCCTGACCACCCAAGGACCCTTCTCCTACCGGAACTGCAGCTTCACCAGCACCCAGACTGCCAACCCACCTACCAAAGAACCCAATCACCTCAGATGCATCCTCCTCAACACCCGCTCTGCATGCAAACACACAGTTGAATTCTGGGACCTACTCCACACCAAAACCCCAGACGTCGCCTTCCTGATGGAAACCTGGCTGAACCCCCCATTGGCACCCAATACCGCCATAGCCATCACGGAAGGCTACAAGATCACCCGCAAGGACCGCACCAACGGAGTAGGAGGAGGAATCGCCATCGTCCACAGGAACACTCTCAAAATCTTAACAAACACCGATGACGCTCTCAGCACCACTGAACACCTGAACTTCCAGATTCACACCGAGCTCAACACCCCCTCAAGGAACCCTTATCTACAGACCCCCCAGACATCGACCACAGTTCAGCGACTCCATCGCCGACTTCGTCAGCACACACGCCCTCGCCTCCAAGGACTACATCCTCCTCAGGGACTTGAACTTCCACCTCAAGAACAACAACGACTCCACCTCCTCCACCCTGATCGAAAACCTCGCCAACCTCGGACTCAGACAACTCGTCACAACACCCAACCACTTCACAGGCCACACGCTCGACCCCATCTTCTCAGCAAGCTCCCACGTCTTCTTCAACCACACCACCGAACTCCACTGGACCGTCCACCGTTGCATCCACTTCACCTTCCAAAAATCCACCACACACCACCGCACCCAACAGATGCCTCGCAATTGCTGGAGCAAAGTCACAGAAGACCAGCTAACCACCGCCCGAAGCCCGAAGCCCGAAGCCCACCCACAGACCCAACCGATCCCAACGCCGCAGCCCACAAGCTCAGACAGTGGGTCAATGATTGCACCAACATCCTTGCCCCACTCAAAAAACCCTTCAACAGCCACACCAGAAAGAAAGTAATCTGGTTCTCCGAAAACCTCCAGGTCGCTAAACAAACCTACCGAAAGCTAGAGAAGAACTGGATCCGTGAACAAACACCGGAAAGCTACGCAGCCCACAAGAACGCCACCCGCAGACACCACCGCCTCATCAGATCTGCCAAAAGGACCTCCTTCAAAGACTCCCTAGACAACGCACACAACAGAAAAGAGCTCTTCAACATCGTGAAGGAATTCTCGAACCCCAGCTCCAACACCAATGACATCCCACCTTCGCAAACCTATGCGACTCGCTGGCCACCTTCTTTCACCACAAGATCGCAGACATTCACAACCGCTTCAACACCGTGACCACCCCGGCAACCACTGAGACCTCCATCCCCATGACCACCACCCGCACCAGCCACCTGATCTCCTGGTCCAACATCAATGACGATGACATCATCAGGATCATGAACTCCATCCACTCCGGATCCCCATCTGACCCATGCCCCCACCACATCTTCAACAAAGCCAGCACCACCATCGCACCCCATCTCCGGAAAACCATCAACATCTCCTTTGAAACAGCAACCTTCCCAGAGAGCTGGAAGCACGCCGAGATCAACGCCTTACTCAAGAAAGCCAAGGTGGACCCCAAGGACCTCTAGAACTTCCGACCCATCTCCCTGGTCCCGTTCCCGGCGAAGGTCATCGAGAAGGCCGTCGACAAACAACTGACCAGATTCCTTGAGGAGAACAGCATCCTGGACTCATCCCAGTCCGGATTCTGCAGGAACCACAGCACTGAAATGGCCCTCATCGCCGCCACCGATGACATCAGGACCTTGCTAGACAACGGAGACACCGCTGCCCTCATCCGTGATTACATCTAAGCTGTACCGGAAAAGCACAGCCGGTAACAGTATTCTCAGATCACTTTCAAAAAAAGCAGAACCCTGAGGGATGAATTGAGCCATAACCACATTAGATCCAGGAATGTCTCTAACACTGCGAAACCGGCTGGTTTCCGATGTTGTAAGAAGTGTAAAGCCTGCAGGAACAGTACAGACTGCACATCCTTACAGATACCCAACCTAAACAGGGAATTTGTGATCAAGAAAAATCTGACTTGCACTACCACACATTATATTTATGTTTTGATTTGTCCCTGCCAGAAATGGTATATTGGCAGCACAAAGCACGAGGCAAAAAAACGAGTGCTGGAGCATTTGAGAGCCATAAAGAATAAGAACAAACAGTATCCAGTTTCTCGCCACTTTACAGAACATCATTACAGTGACGAGAACCTGGTGCGTTTAGTGGTGATTGACAGTGTTGATCTCGGTGTGAGAGGGGGAAACCGAGAATTATCAATGCGCAAATTGGAATCCAGATACATTGTTGATTTGGAAAGCCTGGCCCCGAATGGGCTAAATATCAGTGAGGAGCTAGCAATTCACTTACATGAATGATATGTTTTTAAGTCTGAATACAGTTTGCTGAAGTGTAATTATATCATGTTTTTAATTCCAGATTGTTTTGAGCACTGACACTTGTAAGACAACTGATGGTTAGAAGATCAAGGCCAACATACCATGAACACGTAGGATATGATTATATAAATCTCCTTGGCATATGAATTATTGTTAGCCCACTTGGGCAAGACACCAAGAACGGACTAGCCCACTGGGGCAAGACAGAGAATATGATGGATATCATAGCCTAACATTGCAAAGTGAATTGTCGCACTTGAATGAATTTCCGCACTTGCGTTAATGAACATGAATTATTATGGCTATGACATTGCACTAATGAAATCTTGGGCACTTGTCAATGGATGAGAAATGTTAAAACCTACGTGTGCTAAGGCAAAAATTGCATGTTACAAGATGGCCGCCACAGTTGGATGTGAAAGTCACGTGAGGTGTAAATGTGGTTTTTTATGTATTTAAACATGGTGGCACTAAATGTTGACGAGCGTGATCAAGGGTTCATCCCCGAAACGCGTCGTTTTTCCCGTTTGCTAAATAAATCATAGCTAAAAGCACTCGAGGTGTCCGAGTGGTTCTTTATTGAATTTGGAACCTGGGAGCGGATATTTTGCAAAGCGCCGGCTTTGTCACTCGGACCGCCTAGACAGCCTTGAAGTCTTCCCCGGCATTCGTGGAGCGAAATATATATATATATATATATATATATATATATATATATATATATATATATATATATATATGTTCAGACTTGGAGTG